>NC_138183.1:159042768-160490717 GCF_964194105.1 Spermophilus citellus | reverse complement strand
CTCTGAGCTTTTGATGGTCACCCAAAATCCCTGATGTCAAGTGACAGTGGTCATACCTCTGTGACTTCCATACTGCCCTCCGTTTAACTTCCTACTTCAACCCCTGCATTACTGCCTTTGTGGTCCTTCACCCAATTTATAATGGCTACTTGATTGCTTATTTTTTGTCTCCCTCATTAGTCTATAAAGTCCATGAAGACAAGACCACATCTGTCATCACAGTTGTGTCTCCAACTAACATGTGGTTAATAAAAATTTGCAATAAATGAATGCTCTCATGGAAAAGTGGTATAGTACCCAAAGCAGGATTTTTAACCCCATTTCATAGGTCAGGAAATCTCAGAGATGCCTCAGGGACTTGCCTTAACTCACATAATTTCAAGTATAACTTAGGTCCTTCTACTCAAATCCAAGGTTCGATTCATACAGCTTTCTAGTTGGGCAAGACTGCAGTTTATGGACCCTCAGTGCTTCTGCTTCTCCATCTATAAAATAAGGAATACAATAGGAACCTGGCTCATGAATGGTACAATTACATAAATCACTATGTAAAATTACTTTGCACAGTGCCTGCTATACTTTGGATCTTTAATGTCTCCCAAAGGCCCATGTATTAAAGGCTTAATCCTCAGAGTGGTGCTATTGGAAAGTGGTAGAAACTTTGAGGGGGGAGGAAAGTGGGAGATTTTAGGTCATTGAAGGCTTGCCCTTGAAGTGAATTGTGGGACCTCCTTCTTTTCTTCTTTCTCTTTGCATCCCAACCATAAGGAGAATGGTTTACTATGCTACATACTGCCCTCATGAGGTGCTGTCCCGCCATATACCAGAAGCCCAAAAGCAATGGATCTGCTTGATCACAGATTGAAACATCTAAAATTGTGAGCCAAAGGATTGGGGAAAATTCCAACATGGCGGCAGGCGCAGAGAGATCAAGTCTCTGACCTCTTCAGCTGTGCGGGCATAGGGAGTCGTAAACAACCTAAATCTGTTTGCTCAGGATCACTAGGCAATGATGAGCTGACGTGGATCTGGGGCGAACACTCTGGGCCTCTCAGAACACACACTGAGCCCGGATCGGCTGAATTCAAGCTCCCATTCGCCTGCTTCCCGCTGACAAACAGCTGTGACTCAGCACTAATCCATCCCGCTGAAACAACTGGTCGGCCCTTCTGTTCCTACGGAGGTAAATGCCAACCAAGCCTTCATAGGTAGTGGCCACAGATTTGAAACGGGGCTTGGGAGAGACAGTAAGGACCCACCCGTTGCATTGGTCACCCGGCAAAGGGAAACGAACTGTCACCATTTGCAAGAGATACCACCATGGCAGAGAACTGACGTCACCAGACTGTGGCGGAGGAGATAACTTCATTGAAACCTGCGGATACAGGTGTGTAATTCCCTAGCCTTCCCTCTCCACACATCGGGGAAACCTTAAGGGCCCCTCCCAGCTCTCCCGTAAGGGCCCCTCCCAGCTCTCCCGTGAGCGCGATAGCCAGACCGAGGGAATCAGACGTGGTGCAGGACCCATGGCGCGGAACTCCCGGCTACCGCTCCCACCAGTGCTGACAACTGAGGTCTCTTGCACCAGCTACCAGGGGCGTGGCTACCGGAGGGCAAGCAAATTCGCTGTGGGGTTCTCAGCCCCAAGCTCTACAAACTTAGGGTCTGAGGGAATGGCAAACAGGGAGAGTGTGCCCAGTCGTCCATGAAAACAGGGCTCCCAGGAGCAGCAGACCTGGAGTGTAGCCAGTATTGTGGTGAGCGGCACCCGTGAGACGGGCCTGGCTAGAGGAAAAGTGGGAAGTGACTAGACACAAGAGGAGGCCCTAGACACTCAGGATTGGAGACTCGCACAGTCTGGGAGGAGCTGCTGCACAGTGATTGGTTCCCGCATATTGACAGGAGAAACTTGGCCTGGTGGGCACAGCGCCACCTACTGGAAGAGAAGTTAATCAAACTCTAAGACTGCATTTATTAGGTTTTTTTTTCTCTCTTTTTTTTGATTTGGGTTTTTTCTTTCACTTTCATTTTTCTTTCTTGTTGTTTTTTAATTTTTTTACAATTTTTTTTAATTTTTTTTCTTCTAATTTTAATGATAATTTTTTTATTATTATTATTTTTAAAAAATTTCTTTTTTTATTTCCTATTTTTTTTCTTCTTTTGTCTTTTCATTTCTTTTCAATTTTCTTATTCCCCCTTCCTTGAATTCTACCTGCTTACTCTCATTCTCTTTAGTGACTTCTTCCTTTCCCTTCTAATTCCTTTCCTCCCAAGCATAAAATAAATTTATAGGAGTAAACAGTAACTCAGCAGTCAAACAGAACAAGAAGTAACATGAGCAACTTGAAAAAGCAAGGAAGAAAAGGAGTACAAACAATGCAGGACAGCCTACATATTCAGGAGGACCTAGAGTCATCAGAAAAATGGTCATATAAAGAACTCAAGGAACACCTTAGACAGATGGAATGGAACCTTAAGCAGCGAAAGAACACATTGAGAATGAATTATATAAACAGATAAAAGAAGAAGTTAAGCATTTTTATCAGGAGATAGAGATTATAAAAATAATCAAACAATAATTCTAGAAATGAAGGAAATGATAAACCAAATTAAAAACTCAATTGAGAGTATCACTAACAGAGTGGAGCAAGTAGAAGCCAGAACATCAGATAATGAAGACAAAATATATCATCTTGAAAAGAGTCTAGCCAACTCAGAAAGGCTGGTAAAAAAAATCACGAGAAAAACATCCAAGAGTTATGGGATAACATAAAAAAACCAAACTTACGAGTCATCGGGATAGAAGAAGGTACAGAGATTCAAACCAAGGGAATGAGAAACCTGCTGAATGAAATAATTACAGAAAACTTTCCAGAAATAAAAAAGGAAACAGATATTCAAATTGAAGATGCATACAGGACACCGAGCACACAAAATCACAGTAGACCAATGACAAGACACATTGTTATGAAGCTATCCAATATACAGAACAAAGAGAAAATATTAAAAGCTACAAGAGAAAGGAGACAGATTACATTCAGGGGTAAACCAATAAGGTCAACAACGGATTTTTCATCACAGACACTGAAAGCAAGAAGGTCATGGAACAATGTATTTCAAACACTGAAAGACAATGGATGCCAACCAAGAATTCTGTATCCAGCAAAATTAAGCTTCAGGTATGACAACAAAATAAAAATCTTTCATGATAAACAAAAGTTAAAAGAATTTGCAGCCAGAAAACCAGCATTGCAAAGCATTTTGAGCAAAACACTACACGAGGAAGAAATGAAAAACAATAACCAAAAACATCAGTGGGAAGTGCCTCGGTAAAGACAGAGGGCGAGGGGAAAGATAATCATGGAGAAACAAACTAAATTTTTTAAAAAGATAAATAATCAAACATGGCTGGAAGTACAAACCATATATCAATAGTAACTCTGAATGTTAATGGCTTAAACTCTCCAATAAAGCGACATAGGCTGGTATCATGGATTAAAAAAACAAATCCAACAATATGCTGCCTCCAGGAGACACATCTGATTGGAAAAGACATACACAGGCTGAAGGTGAAAGGATGGGAAGAAATATACCACGCACACGGTCCTCCTAAGCAAGCAGGGGTGGCCATCCTCATATCGAATAAAATCGACTTCAAGACTAAGTTAAACAAAAGGGATAAGGAAGGGATAAGGAAGGACATTATATACTGTTAAAAGGAACCATTCACCAACAAGACATAACAATGATAAATATTTATGCACCAAATAATGGTGCTGCGACATATGATCATCTCGATAGATGCAGAGAAAGCATCCGACAAAGTACAGCATCCCTTTATGTTCAAAACATTGGAAAAACTAGGGATAACAGGAACTTACCTTGACATTGTAAAAGCTATCTATGCTAAGCCTCAGGCTAGCATCATTCTGAATGGAGAAAAGTTGAAGCCATTCCCTCTAAAATCTGGAATAAGATAGGGATGCCCTCTCTCATCACTTCTGTTCAACATAGTTCTCAAAACACTGGCCAGAGCAATTAGACAGACGAAAGAAATTAAAGGCATAAAAATAGGAAAAGAAGAACTTAAATTATCACTATTTGCGGACGACATGATTCTATACCTAGAAGACCCAAAAGGATCTACAAAGAAACTACTAGAACTAATAAATGAATTCAGCAAAGTGGCAGGATATAAAATCAACACGCATAAATCAAAGGCATTTCTGTATATCAGCGATAAAACTTCTGAAACGGAAATGAGGAAAAACACTCCATTCACAATATCCTCAAAAAAAATAAATATTTGGGAATCAACCTAACAAAAGAGGTGAAAGATTTATACAATGAAAACTACAGAACCTAAAGAGAGAAGTAGAAGAAGATCTTAGAAGATGGAAAAATATACCCTGTTCATGGATAGGCAGAACTAACATCATCAAAATGGCGATATTACCAAAAGTTCTCTATAGGTTTAATGCAATGCCAATCAAAATCCCAACGGCATTTCTTGTAGAAATAGATAAAGCAATCATGAAATTCATATGGAAAAATAAAAGACCCAGAATAGCAAAAGCAATTCTAAGCAGGAAGTGTGAATCAGGCGGTACAGCGATACCAGATTTCAAACTATATTACAGAGCAATAGTGACAAAAACAGCATGGTACTGGTACCAAAACAGGCAGGTGGACCAATGGTATAGAATAGAGGACACAGAGACTAATCCACAAAGTTACAACTATCTTATATTTGATAAAGGGGCTAAAAGCATGCAATGGAGGAAGGATAGCATCTTCAACAAATGGTGTTGGGAAAACTGGAAATCCATATGCAACAAAATGAAACTGAATCCCTTTCTCTCGCCATGCACAAAAGTTAACTCAAAATGGATCAAGGAGCTTGATATCAAATCAGAGACTCTGCGTCTGATAGAAGAAAAAGTTGGCTCCGATCTACATATTGTGGGGTCGAGCTCCAAATTCCTCAATAGGACACCCATAGCACAAGAGTTAATAACAAGAATCAACAAATGGGACTTACTTAAACTAAAAAGTTTTTTCTCAGCAAGAGAAACAATAAGAGAGGTAAATAGGGAGCCTACATCCTGGGAACAAATCTTTACTCCTCACACTTCAGATAGAGCCCTAATATCCAGAGTATACAAAGAATTCAAAAAATTAGACAATAAGATAACAAATAACCCAATCAACAAATGGGCCAAGGACCTGAACAGACACTTCTCAGAGGAGGATATACAATCAATCAACAAGTACATGAAAAAATGCTCACCATCTCTAGCAGTCAGAGAAATGCAAATCAAAACCACCCTAAGATACCATCTCACTCTGGTAAGATTGGCAGCCACTATGAAGTCAAACAACAACAAGTGCTGGCGAGGATGTGGAGAAAAGGGTACACTTGTACATTGCTGGTGGGACTGCAAATTGGTGTGGCCAATTTGGAAAGCAGTTTGGAGATTCCTGGGAAAGCTGGGAATGGAACCACCATTTGACCCTGCTATTGCCCTTCTCGGACTATTCCCTGAAGACCCTAAAAGAGCATGCTACAGGGATACTGCTACCTAGATGTTCATAGCAGCACAATTCACAATAGCTAGACTGTGGAACCAACCCAGATGCCCTTCAATAGATGAATGGATAAAAAAAATGTGGCATTTATACACCATGGAATATTACGCAGCACTAAAAAATGTCAAAGTCGTGGAATTTGCAGGGAAATGGATGGCACTAGAGCAGATTATGCTTAGTGAAGCTAGCCAATCCCTAAAAAACAAATACCAAATGTCTTCTTTGATATAATGAGAGCAACTATGAACAGAGTAGAGAGAAAGAGCAGGAAGAAAAGATTAACTTTAAACAGAGACATGAGATGGGATGGAAAGAGGGAGAAAAGGGAAATTGCATGGAAATGAAGGGAGACCCTCATTGCTATACAAAATTACATGTAAGAGGTTGTGAGGGGAATGGGAAAATTAACAAGGAGAGAAATGAATTACAGTAGATGGGGTAGAAAGAGAAGATGTGAGGGAAGGGGAGGGGGGATAGTAGGGGATAGGAAAGGTAGTAGAATACAACAATTACTAAAAGGGCATTATGTAAAATTGTGGATGTGTAACCGACGTGATTCTGCAATCTGCATTTGGGGTAAAATTGGGGGTTCATAACCCACTTCAATCTAATGTATGAAATATGATATGTCAAGAGCTTTGTAATGTTGTGAACAACCAATAAAAAAATAAAACTACAAAAGAAAAATGAAATAAAATAAAATTGTGAGCCAAAGTAAACTTTTTTATCTCTGTAAGTTCATTATCTCAAGTATTTGTTACAGTAATGGAAAGCTGACTAACATAGTGCCTGATACATGCTAACACACGTGGTGAGCTCTTGTCATTGTTATTGCACTATGCAGTTCAGCTCAGGCGTTTCTCAATGTTCCCTTTTTTTTCAGTACCTCTTCAAAAACATAAATGTTTCATATGTTCTAAAAATTAAGACTCTGTTTTTAAAAATCACATTAAAGGAATGGTAATTTTAAATAGAACCACACCTAAATCCCACCCTGGAGCTAAGACAAGCACACTTTCCCTTCTCCCTCCACTACATGAGAATTACCACTCAAAGGAAATAAAAAGCCTCAGCCTAATAGTGAATTCCAAAATGTCAAAGTCTTGATTTCCAAATAACATAATGACCTGTGTATATTTTGCAGTGTACGAGAAATAGCAAAAGAATAAAACTTCTGAAAACTAGTGAAAGGTGTTTGGGGGAAATGAAGACTCAGGCAAAGGAGCCATGTGACCCTGGGAGCTCAGGGTCACATGACTCCTTCGACAAAAGTCATGTCTGTCACTGGCTCTCCAGGACCACAGAACAATAAAGACAAGGACCCCAAGACTCGCCTGAGCTAGGCTAAGCCTGAGCTGTCTGGACAAACTACTGTGAATGATCTTAACCTCTTCTCAGTCCTTGAAATTCAACAACCTTCCATTCCATATTTTGGGATTATGTATTTCCTTTGGGAAATACCTTATTTCCCAGAAAAACAGAAGAGTCTGATACTAGACCTCAGATCTTGATGGTTGTAGTGCAGGAGAGGTGGGCAGTTTTGCTGCTCAGAAGATTAAAGAATAATAAAATAAAAAGATGAGGCTGAGATGTCAAAGACAAGGGGGCACCTCACAGTTGTGCATCCTGTGATTGTTTACCAGTCATACCCTGAGTCCCTCCTACCCCTGGGAGCTGTGGAGGTTATGAACATTTATGAATGATATAAAGGTTCTTCTCTATTTGCTTGAATTTCTTTGCTTGGCAACACAAGTCTTTGACCACTAGAGGGAACTGCTTCATCAGTTGTTCCATAATTGACACTAAGCCTCCCCATCCCAGGGCCTGTGACTATAGTAATATCACTTTGTATCAGTTACCTGAGAAGCATAAATTGAACATTAACCCAATTTTCTCTCCTTCATGACCTGCAAAATATGCTCTCCTGATCTCAGAGCTATGAGGACAGAAATGCTTCTTTTCACTAGGATGAGATCCCAGAGACCTGGTTCCTTACCACTACCTATCTCCTGGCTCTGCCTCTAGGCCCCCAAGATTGAACCCCTACTGATTCAACTGTGAGTGGTAAACTGAGAGCATCCTCAGAAAATTCTACCAGTAAGCAGTTTAAAACTATGACTCCCTTTCTCTTCCAAGAAGAGCACTCATTTCCAAAACCCTTACTAGGCACTAGATTAAGTGAAACAGGAACCTGGGGAGGATATTGGCTCAGCAACTGTGCTCTGTGCTCTGTGCCAGCTAAGACCCAGATTTCAAGTATGTGCCATCCCAGGCCCAAAACTCAGCCCTCCTTCCCTGCTACTGTACAAGCTTCCCCTTGTACACAGAAGCCACAGTGAGGAACAAAGCAACACAGAGAAGAAAGAGGAGATCCAGAAGGACAATGGCAAGGGCAAGAGGAGGGGGTAGATCCTTTAAAGGAAAGGATGCCCCTGACAGCTCAAATTTTGAATCAACTCAATTTAAATTCTAGGTAATTAGACCAAAATTACATTCTAAATCAGAATAAAATTGATGTGGCAGAATTAAAATTGTTTCCTTGATTTTATTTTTTAGGTTAATATTCTCTCTCCTCCCTCTCCCCTCTCCATAATGCAAATAGGGGGTCATAAAAATTGAGTTCTACTACAAAGTGGTTTGGAATTACATATTTACAAATATTTGGAATTACATATTTACAAATAAGAGGCTAAGAGGTACATAATTGCCCTGCCTAACGACTGAGTCCTAGAAAAGACTTTGAAGAGCATCTAATCCAATTCATCTTTTATTGAAAGCAAATATGAGAAATTTGGGGAGCAATTATCTCAGGATCATGTTGCCCAATTACAAATAGAGCCAGGATATGATTCCACACCTCAAAGACGTGTGAGCCTTAGAAATCAAGAAATCTGTACTCATTGATAGTAGAATTTACTGAGTTCAGTAGATGAGATGTTGCAGTTTCAGATTTACAAACATAAATAACTCCTTTGCCCTTGGGATGAACCAACCAGCTTGCAATGAGTGTCTCTCTGCTCTTTGCTCTCAACAGCAATTTCCTTTGCTGTGACTTTCAGTTTTCTGCAGTGCCAGCCAGTCGTGACTGGTTGCAGTATCTCTAACAAAATATGTTAGATTCTGTTGTAAGATCCTGTGGTTGCATTACAAAACTAAAAATAGAACTATGTTGTATCATCTGATATTTTCAGATGATCAGCTACACCATTCCCCTTCTTTCTGAAAATAACAGACACGAGTGGATTTTTAATTCTGTTATTTGAACAGGCCAATACAGAGAACAATGGTCATTTCACAGGCAAACCTAGATTCAACTGTGTACATTCAACCCATTACCCCAACATATTTTCCCTCATTACTTTTCTCTAGCCATATTCTTTCGCCCTATTTTTAAATTTTTTTATATAATCATGTATTTCTGCAATTCAGATTAAAGAGAAGATAAAGACAAGAATCAATTAATTTTAATTTCTTCAGTTTCAACCAAACTTTCATTTTCCCATCATCATTTTTTTTTTTTGCCCAAATCGTATAAAGCAAAATGAAAAGAAATGAGGGAATCCTTTTATTGGGGCTGTAAAGTACTGTTCCTATCATACACAAGTAATTAGTTTCATATAGTGGCTATAAGCATAGAGGGCAGCATCAAATAGACATGTTAGTGATGTATTTTTTACTGTCCATGAGGATATAACCTGAATTTAAGGTCATAATAAAGCTTGATTTAGTGAAACAAGAGTGAGATTCAACTTCATAAAAATCAGGAAATATATTGCATATCTTATTTTAGTAAGTATTTCAATTTTCTTTTCATATACATTCACCCAGGTAAAACAACCACAATAACTTTTTGTATGTGTGTGCTGGGATTACACCCACGGCCTTGTGCATATAAGCATATGTTCCACTACTGAGCTACATCCCCAGCCCCCACAATAACTATTTTTAAACTGAAATATATTAACATATTACCTACTTTTCAAAAACTAGTAAGAACCTACAGAACCTAAATAATACTCATTTGAAACATGAATTGAAAACCTGTATCAATACAAAGCCAAATTTAAGATCAGACCCAGGAATAGTAGCCCTTTGCTCTCGGCAAACTATAAAATGAATAGATCTCCTCCCTTTGTGTCATATACTCCACTTAGGGGCTCTCTTGGACAGTGTTTGTATTAAAATACACAACATTATCTAGAATGTAAGTAAGAGTAACCCACAATTTCTTTCCTTTGTGATTCTTCACTTTAAATTACAAGTTTCAATTCATTTCAGATTTTGACTGATCTGTACTTTGTTTAGCTCTTTTTAAAAAATGTCTATATTCCTTGGCTGTTTCTAATCAAGGAAGTGAATAGATATCTTAGCAAGAGAGGGCCTGAGGAAGATTGCAAGCATTATACTATGCTTTGTTGAGTGGGTTCAGAATAGTTTATAATATATTATCATAAAAACAGATTGACATCAATAGCATAATTGCTGCATGAATAATCTTAGAACAAGTGAGACCTTTCAAGGCTTTTTTTATTGTAAGCAATCATTATGTTCACCACATAAAACAAATGCCTTCTGGGATTTTTTTTTAAACAAGTCTCAGCTTTCTCTAGTTTATCTTTCTTGGTTTCAATGTAAGATATCTAAATGATGAAAGATGCTGGATGTTCTGTATATAGGGATAATTCTGTAAACAGTCACTGGTGATTTATTCAGTTAATGTAAGAAAGTTGCATATGTAATGAAATATTGGTTACCATCAAAATATTGCTATTATAATATTTGGCTCCAAAATTTAATAGCTTTTTCTGTTTGAAGATGCCAAAGAACATTATTTAAAGACCTGCAGTGGTACTAGATGACAGGGATAATGTGAATCCAGCTTACATAAAAGAAACAGAATCACAGAGATTAAGAAAAGACCCAGACAGATTTTTTTTTAATCAATGGTAAAATGGAAATAGGCCTAGACTCCCACAACTACTGTTGTACTGGATGTAGCCTTGTGAGGGAACAGAAGCTTGGTAATTAGGGCTTCTGATTTCCACAGATGTTTTCACTCACTCTTCTGCCCTGCTTTATCTTAGCACTAATGAATGCGGTATTATCTTGCAACTGATGATTGAAAACTAAAAAGCTTTCTTCAACTCTTTAGAGCAGAAACCAGTTTCCTCCTTTTCTCTGATTTTCTCCACATTTCATGGAATATGCAAGTAAAAAATGAAGTCGTGGATTGGCCAAAGTTAAAGAAGTTTCTTCACTCTCAGAATTCCCAGACTTTACTATGTTGACACATATTGCAAATCCCCAAGAGGGAAATGTTAGTTGCAGATTTATGGACCCCCCCAAAAAAAATCTCTATTTCCTAGGTTTGGGAGGGAGAGTAATGTCTAATCCTTGGAGCCTTACATAGCAAAGGGGAATTAAGATAGAAGATGAAATAAGGTTGTTAATCAGCAGACCTTAAAATAGAGAGGTTACCTTGGATTACCTGGGTGGGCACAATGTTAGCATAATGGTTCTTAAAACTGGCGTCAGGAAGGCTGGGGTGGTGGCTCAGCGGTAGAACATTCACCTAGCATGTGTGAGGCACTGAGTTCGATCTTCAGCACCACACAAAAATAAATAAATAAAATAAAGGCATTCAGGGGGGAAAAAAACTGGTGTCAGGAGACAGAAGAGAGCCAGTTTCAGAGAAATGCAGCATAAGAATCATTCAATCAGCCCTTGCTTTCTTGGTAGATGGCAAGAGGTAAATGAATGTGGGCAACAGACAGAAGCAGCAAAGGGGAAGGAAACAGACTATCCCCGACAGCCCCTAGAAGGAAAGCAGTCCCCTCACACCTGACTACAGTCCCCTGTGATCCATTTCAGACTTCTCACCTCCAGAACCTTAGGGTAGTAATTCTGTGTTGTATTAAGCTGCCAAAATTGTGGTCATGTATTATAGTGGCCATAAGGCACATATGAATATCCCATCAGCATCTCCCAGGATGGCAGTTTATTGCACTTAGGGAAATGTCATTCTACCTGAAATAGGAACCCACATCAGACTGCCAATTCATACATAAATATTATGGACACAATAATTCATTTTTATTATAAGAAAACCATTGGTATTTAATTGTGTCAACCAATCTGAGTGTGTGTGTGTGTATGTGTGTAAAATGTGTTCCCTACAACAATCTAAGAAGGATCTTTTCAAAAAATGGAGGTATAATATTTGTTCATCTTTATAAGGAACACTGTGGTAATTCAGTACATGTATAATAATCAAATAAGAGTAACAAGCATTTCCATCTCTTCCCATTAGTCATTTTTATATGTCGAGAATTTTGTACTGTTTTTTCATTACTTTGGGTTTTTTTGTTTTGGTTTTTTTTTTTTTGGTTTTTTTTTATTGTTGGTCGTTCAAAACATTACATAGTTCTTGATATATCATATTTCACAGTTTGATTCAAGTGGGTTATGAACTCCCATTTTTACCCCGTATAAAGATTGCTGTATCACATCAGTTACACTTCCATTGATTTACATATTGCCATTCTAGTGACTGATGTATTCTGCTGTCTATCCTATTCTCTACTATCCCCCTTCCCCTCCTCTCCCCTCCCCTTTTCTCTCTCTACCCCCTCTACTGTAAATCATTTCTTCCACTTGTATTATTTTTCTCTTACCCCTCACTTCCTCTTATATGTAATTTTGTATAACCCTGAGGATCATCTTCCATTTCCATGCAATTTCCCTTCTCACTCCCTTTCCCTCCCACCTCTCATCCCTGTTTAATGTTAATCTTCTTCTCAAGCTTTTCGTCCCTACCCTGTCCTTGGTTACTCCCCTTATATCAAAGCAGTCATTTGGCATTTGTTTTTTAAGGATTGGCTAGCTTCACTTAGCATAATCTGCTCTAATGCCATCCATTTCCCTCCAAATTCTATGATTTTGTCATTTCTTATTGCAGAGTAATACTCCATTGTGTATAAATGCCACATTTTTTTATCCATTCATCTATTGAAGGGCATCTAGGTTGGTTCCACAATCTTGCTATCGTGAATTGTGCTGCTATGAACATCGATGTAGCAGTGTCCCTGTAGCATGCTCTTATTAGGTCTTTAGGGAATAGACCGAGAAGCTGGGTCAAATGGTGGTTCCATTCCCAGCTTTCCAAGAAATCTCCATACTGCTTTCCAAATTGGCTGCACCAATTTGCAGTCCCACCAACAATGAACAAGTGTACCCTTTTCCCCGCATCCTCTCCAGCACTTGTTGTTGTTGGACTTCATAATGGCTGCCAATCTTACTGGAGTGAGATGGTATCTTAGGGTGGTTTTGATTTGCATTTCTCTGACTGCTAGCGATGGTGAGCATTTTTTCATGTACTTATTGATTGATTGTATGTCCTCCTCTGAGAAGTGTCTGTTCAGGTCCTTAGCCCATTTGTTGATTGGGTTATTTGTTATCTTATTGTCTAATTTTTTGAGTTCTTTGTATACTCTGGTTATTAGGGCTCTATCTGAAGTGTGTGGAGTAAAGATTTGTTCCCAGGATGTAGGCTCCCTGTTTATCTCTCTTATTGTTTCTTTTGCTGAGAAAAAATTTTTAGTTTGAGTAAGTCCCATTTGTTGATTCTAGTTGTTAACTCTTGCGCTATGGGTGTCCTATTGAGGAATTTGGAGCCTGACCCCACAATATGTAGATCATAGCAAACTTTTTCTTCTATCAGATGCCGTGTCTCTGATTTAATGTCAAGCTCCTTGATCCATTTTGAGTTAAGTTTTGTGCATGGCAAGAGAAAGGGATTCAGTTTCATTTTGATGCAAATGGATTTCCAGTTTTCCCAACACCATTTGTTGAAGATGCTATCCTTCCTCCATTGCATGCTTTTAGCCCCTTTATCAAATATAAGATAGTTGTAGTTTTGTGGATTGGTTACTGTGTCCTCTATTCTGTACCATTGGTCCACCCATCTGTTTTGGTACCAGTACCATGCTGTTTTGGTTACTATTGCTCTGTAGTATAGTTTGAAGTCTGGTATCACTATACCGCCTGATTCACACTTCCTGCTTAGCATTGTTTTTGCTATTCTGGGTCTTTTATTATTCCATATGAATTTCCTGATTGTTTTATCTATTTCTACAAGAAATGCTGTTGGGATTTTGATTGGCATTGCATTGAACTTATAGAGAACTTTTGGTAATATCGCCATTTTGATGATGTTAGTTCTGCCTATCCATGAACAGGGTATATTTTTCCATCTTCTGAGGTCTTCTTCTATATCTCTCTTTAGGGTTCTGTAGTTTTCATTGTATAGGTCTTTCACCTCTTTTGTTAGGTTGATTCCCAAGTATTTTTTGGGGGGGGATATTGTGAATGGAGTAGTTGTCCTCATTTCCATTTCAGAGGATTTGTCGCTGATATACAGGAATGCATTTGATTTATGCATATTGATTTTATATCCTGCCACTTTGCTGAATTCATTTATTAGCTCTAATAGTTTCTTTGTAGACCCTTTTGGGTCTGTTAGGTATAGAATCATATCATCTGCAAATAGTGATAATTTAAGTTCTTCTTTTCCTATTTTTATGCCTTTAATTTCTTTTGTCTGTCTAATTGCTCTGGCCAGTGTTTCGAGGATATGTTGAACAGAAGTGGTGAGAGAGGGCATCCCTGTCTTGTACCAGATCTTAGAGGGAATGCCTTCAATTTTTCTCCATTCAGAATGATGCTGGCCTGTGGCTTATCATAGATTGCTTTTACCATGTTGAGGTATGATCCTGTTATCCCTAATTTTTCTAGTGTTTTGAACATAAAGGGATGCTGTACTTTGTCGAATGCTTTTTCTGCATCTATCGAGATGATCATATGGTTCTTATTTTTAAGTCTATTGATGTGGTGAATAACATTTATTGATTTCCGTATATTGAACCAGCCTTGCATCCCAGGGATGAATCCTACTTGATCATGGTGTATAATTTTTTTGATATGTTTTTGAATCCGATTCGCCAGAATTTTATTGAGGATTTTTGCATCTAGGTTCATTAGAGATATTGGTCTGTAGTTTTCTTTCTTTGAAGTGTCTCTGTCTGGTTTAGGCATCAGGGTGATGTTGGCCTCGTAGTATGTATTTGGAAGTTCTCCCTCTTTTTCTATTTCCTGAAATAGCTTGAAAAGTATTGGTGTTAGTTCCTCTTTAAAGGTTTCGTAAAACTCTGCTGTATACCCATCCGGTCCTGGGCTTTTCTTAGTTGGTAGTCTTTTGATGGTTTCTTCTATTTCCTCTATTGTTATTGGTCTGTTCAGGTTGTCTATATCTTCCTGACTCAATCTGGGCAGATCATATGACTTAAGAAATTTATCTATGCCTTCACTATCTTCTATTTTATTGGAGTATAAGGATTCAAAATAATTTCTGATTATCTTCTGTATTTCTGAAGTGTCTGTTGTGATATTGCCTTTTTCATCCCGTATGCTAGTAATTTGGGTTCTCTCTCTTCTTCTCTTCGTTAGCATGGCTAAGGGTCTGTCGATTTTATTTATTTTTTCAAAGAACCAACTTTTAGTTTTGTCAATTTTTTCAATTGTTTCTTTTGTTTCGATTTCATTAATTTCCGCTCTGATTTTAATTATTTCTTGCCTTCTACTTCTTTTGCTGTTGTTTTGCTCTTCTTTTTCTAGGATTTTGAGATGAAGTATGAGATCATTTATTTGTTGGTTTTTTCTTTTTTTAAGGAATGAGCTCCAAGCAATGAATTTTCCTCTTAGAACTGCTTTCAATGTGTCCCATAGATTCCGATATGTTGTGTCTGTGTTTTCATTTAACTCTAAGAAGTTTTTAATTTCCTCCTTAATGTCTTCTATAACCCATTGATCATTCAGTAACCTATTGTTCATTCTCCAAGTGATGCATGATTTTTCCTTCCTTCTTTTATCGTTGATTTTCAGTTTCATTCCATTATGATCAGATAAGATGCATGGTATTATCTCTACTCCTTTATATTGTCTAAGAGTTGCCCTGTGACATAATATATGATCTATTTTTGAGAAAGATCCATGTGCTGCTGAGAAAAAAGTGTAACTACTTGATGTTGGGTGGTATATTCTATATATGTCAATTAAGTCTAGGTTGTTAATTGTGTTGTTGAGTTCTATAGTTTCCTTATTTAACTTTTGTTTGGAAGATCTGTCCAGTGGTGAGAGAGGTGTGTTGAAGTCTCCCATGATTATTGTATGGTGGTCTATTAGACTCTTGAACTTGAGAAGAGTTTGCTTGATGAACATAGCTGCACCATTGTTTGGGGCATATATATTTATGATTGTTATGTCTTGTTGGTGTATGGTTCCCTTGAGCAGTATGCAGTGTCCCTCTTTATCCCTTTTGATTAACTTTGGCTTGAAATCTATTTTATTTGATATGAGTATGGACACTCCTGCTTGTTTCCGCAGTCCATATGAGTGGAATGATTTTTCCCAACCTTTCACCTTCAGTCTATGTATATCTTTTCCTATCAAATGTGTCTCCTATAGGCAGCATATTGTTGGGTCTTGTTTAGTGATCCATTCAACTAACCTGTGTCTCTTAATTGGTGAGTTTAATCCATTAACATTTAGGGTTATTATTGAGATATGGTTTGTTCCTCCAGCCATATTTGTTTATTAATGTTACTAAACCTGATTTGTTTTCCTCTTTGATTACTTTCCCCCCTTTACTGTCCTACCTCCCACTGTTGGTTTTCTTTTTTTTTTTAAATAGTTTTTTTTTAAAGAGAGAGTGAGAGAGAGAGAGAGAGAGAGAGAGAGAGAGAGAGAGAGAATTTTTTTTTTAATCTTTATTTTTTAGTTTTTTTTTTTTTTCGGCGGGCACAACATCTTTGTTTGTATGTGGTGCTGAGGATCGAACCCGGGCCGCACGCATGCCAGGCGAGTGCGCTACCACTTGAGCCACATCCCCAGCCCCCACTGTTGGTTTTCAATGTTATTTTCCATTTCCTCTTCCTGTAATGTTTTGCCAAGGATTTTTTGAAGAGATGGTTTTCTAGCTGCGAATTCTTTTAACTTTTGTTTATCCTGGAAGGTTTTAATTTCATCTTCCATCCTGAAGCTTAATTTCGCCAGATACATGATTCTTGGTTGGAACCCATTTTCTTTCAGTGTTTGAAATATGTTATTCCAGGATCTTCTAGCTTTCAGAGTCTGTTTGAGAGATCAGCTGTTATCCTGATTGGTTTACCCCTAAATGTAATCTGCTTCCTTTCTCTTGTAGCTTTTAAAATTCTCTCCTTATTCTGTATGTTGGGCATCTTCATTATAATATGTCTAGGTGTGGATCTCTTATGATTTTGCACATTCGGCGTACTGTAGGCTTCTAGGATTTGGGATTATGTTTCATTCTTCAGGTCTGGGAAGTTTTCTCGTATTATTTCATTGAATAGATTGTTTATTCCTTTGGTTTGGAGCTCTGTGCCTTCCTGTATCCCAATGACTCTTAAGTTTGGTCTTTTAATGTTATCCCATATTTCTTGAATGTTCTGCTCATGGTTTCTTAGCAGACTTGCTGAGCTGTCTATGTTCTTTTCAAGTTGAAATACTTTGTCTTCATTGTCTGATGTTCTATCTTCTAAGTGATCTACTCTGCTGATAGTATTCTCAATTGAGTTTTTAAGTTGGTTTATTGCTTCCTGCATTTCTAGGATTTCTATTTGTTTGTTTTTTATTACCTCTATCTCCCTGTGTAATTGATCTTTTACTTCCTGTATTTGTTTATGTAGTTCCTTGTCAAAGTGATCTTTCATTGTCTGATTTTGCTGTCTCATGTCTTCCTTGAGACTCCAGATCATCTGAAACATGTATATCCTGAACTCTTTATCTGACATTCCATCTGTTGCAGCTATTACCTCTTCTAAAGTTGAATTGACCTGCATTGCTTGTGGTCCTTTCTTTCCTTGTCTTTTCATACTGCTCATGTTTCTTTCTGCTTGGTGAAACTGTTTTGTTTTTGAAATTTTCCCCCTATTTATTTATATTGCTCTTGTATAGTTGGGAGATCTCCCTTGCAGGACGGGTAGTGGCTGTGCTCCTCCTCTAATTAGGGTGATCTATCTACCACGCTGGTCGGTCGCATGTCTGCCCACCCTGCGGGCACAGGTGGCAGCTCTGCTCTGCCCCCACTCCAATTGTGGTGATGTAACTACCACGCCCTTGGGTCGTTGGTCCTGATCTGGATGTGGGCGGCATCTGTGCTCTGCCCCTACTCCAATTTGTGTGACGTGTCTACCACGCTGGTCGGCCTCTAAGCCTGTTCGCCGGTGGGTCGCAGTTCTGCCTACCTTGCGGGCTCGGGCGGCAGTTCTGCTCAGCCCCCACTCCCAGTGGGGGTACCTGACTGCCTCTCCAACGGGTCACTGGGCCTTTTCCGGACACGGGCGGCGGCTCTGCTCCACCCCCACTCCAACCAGTGTGACGTGACTGCCTCGGTGCTACTTGTCCACCACACTGGCAGGCTGCCGGGCCTGTCCTGCCAGTGGGTCGCAGGTCTGCCTACCTTGCAGGGTCAGACGGCGGCTCTGCACAGCCCCCACTCCAAATGGGGTGATTAGGCTACCGTGCCGTCGGGTCGCTGGTCCTGTTCCAGGCGAGGGCAGCTACTCTCCTCGGCCCCAGCTGCAGTTGGGGTGTCGTGAAACACGCCGGCGGGTCACTTGGCCTGCTCTGGGCGCAGGCGGCAGCTCCACTCTGCCCCCCAGGCCCCCACAGCACCCAGCAGGACCCGGACCGAGATGCAGTCCCCGCAGGTTCCCCAGCCCTGGGCCAAAGCAGCTTCGGGAGCCAGAACCCGGCCTCTCTGATCCCGGCCACGCTCCACTAGGAGCAGGCTCCACAGAGCGACCCCCGTGGGTTCCCCAGCCTCAGACCAAAGCAGCCCCGGGAGCCCGAGCCCGGCCGCTCCAAACTCTCCCAGCTCGGTGCACGCTCCGCTAGGAGCAGGCCCAAAGACGCTGTCCCCGCGGGCTCCCCAGCCCCGGGCCAATACTGTTCCAGGAGTCAGAGCCCAGCCGCCCCTCAGTGCACGTTCCACTTGGAGCTGGCCTCAGCACGCAGTCCCCGCAGGTTCCCCAGCCCTGGTCCAAAGCAGCCCGGGGAACCAGAATTCGGCCGCTCAAAGCCCGGCGCACGCCTTGCCAGGAGCGAGCCCCAAGGAGTATTCTCCTCAGGTTCTCCAGCCCCGAGCCTAAGCGATCTGTCTGCGAGACGCAGGCAAATACCAGCCTGAAATCACCTGTTCCGTAGTTGAATGAGCTGAGATCAGTAGAAAACAGGAATGATTACATCAGCTCTCCAAGATGGCGGCTGCTGTCCTCCTCCGTGGTCCGACCGGTGTTGAGAACCGAACTGGACTGCTTCTCTCCTCTGTCTCAAAGCCGGAACTCAGCACTAAGCATGGCCATTGCACCACTGGCCGGAGCCCCCAGAATCCGCATCGCTGTACTCCCGCTCTGGTACCTCGCCGCTACCCCAAGCACGCTGCAGACTCCATCTGCGGGGCAGTCCGCCGGCCAGGCTCTGCTACCCTCCGTGCGGAGAAATCGCCCGCGACCGAGCTCCCGCAGCCGAACCCCGCGCAATGTAAATCTGTCCTCCAGATTCTGGAGCACCTCAATTTCACTGGAAATTCCCAACAAGGTAGCCTTCAGCCGTTTCACCTCGTCTTTCTCCCGCACAGTGACACGGCGCACTGGGGTGATGCACTCCCATCGCCGCCATCTTCCTGATTCTCTCATTACTTTGAAATATAGCATAGGTTGTTTAACTAGTGTCAAAGAAGGATCAGAAGTAATTCCTCAACTCTGTGTTTTAGTGCTTTTTATTGAATTTCCATTCTCCAGCCCCACTTCCCATCCCAGTCTCTAGTAACCACTCTTCTATTCTGTTCTTTTATAAGAGAACAAGTAAAAGGTCAAAAAATGAAAAACATTCTACCACAAATGAGTGAGAACAGGTGATATTTGTCTTTCTGTGTCTGGATTATTACATATAAGAAAACAACCTCCATGAAGCTCCATCCATGTTGCTGCAATGGACAGGATTTCATTCTTTTAATGACTGAATAATATTCCACAGTGCATATATACCACATTTTCTCTATCCATTCATACACTGAAGGGCATCTGGATAGATTCCATATTTTAACTATTGTGAATAGTTCTGCAATAAACATGAGCGTGCAGTTATCTTTTTAGTATATCATTTCCTTTGGATAGATACCCAATAGTGGAATTGATGGAATATATATGGTAGTTCAATTTTTAGATTTTTAAGGAATTGCAATTCTACTTTCTGTAATGGCTCTACTAATTTACATTCCCATCAATAGTGTATGAGTTCCCCTTTCTCTACATCCTCATTGGCATCTGTCATTTTTTTTTTTTTTGGTCTTTTTGATGATAGCCATTCTAACTGGAGAGAGATGATATTTCATTGTGGTTTTGATATGCATTTCCATGATGGTTCATATGACTAAGAATTTTGTTGTTGACTCTTTACATGTCTTTTTTTGAGAAATGTCTGTTCACCGTTATTTGCCCATTTTTAAACTGGATTGTATTTTTGTTCTGGTTATTTAATTTCAACTTTTTCTTATATATTCTAGATACCAATGCTTGTTGAATGTACAATTTATAAATATTTTCTCCCATTCTGTAGATTGTCTCCAAGTTCTGTTTATTATTTTATTTTCTGTGTAGAAGCTTCTCAGTTTAATATAATCCCACTGTCTAGTTTTACTTTTGTCACCTGTGTCTTTAGGTCCTACTAAAACATCATTGCCTACATCAGTGTCTAAAATGTTTCCTTGGTTTTTATTTGTTTTGTAGTAGTTTCATAGTCTCAAGTCTTTCATTCATTTTTAGTTTTTGAGTTGATTTTTATGTATGGTAAGAAGAATAATCCAGTTTTATTCTTCTGCATATGTATTTCCACTTACGCTAGCACTGCTTATTGAAGGGACTGCCTTTTTTCCCCTGTATGTTCTTGACACCTTTTGTCAAAAATCAGTTGGGTGTATGAACATGGATTAGTTTCTGGTTCCCTATTCTGTTCCATTTGTCTATGTGTCTGTTTTTATGCCTGTGCCACGATGTTTAGTTACTATAGCTTTGAGTGTGTTTCAAAGTCAGCTATTGTGATGCCTTCAACATTGTTATTGTTTTTTGTTTTGTTCGGGGGTTTTTTCTCAGGATCTGTCTGTCTATTCTGGATCTTTTGTAGTTCTATATGAATTTTGGGAATTTTTTCTATTAATATGAAGAAAGTCATTGGTGTTTTGATGGAAATTGCATTGGATCTAAGATGTCTTTGGGCAGTAGGGTCATTTTAATAATGCTGATTCTTCTAATTCATTAACACAGATTATTTTTCCATTTTTTTGTGTGTGTGTCCTCTGTAACTTCTTTCATCAGCATTCCATAATTTTTAATCTAGAGCTCTTTCACTTTCTAAATTAAATTTATTCCTCAATATTTTTGTAGCTATTGTGAATGAGATTGCCTTCTTAATTTTTTTCAGTAAGTTCATTATTGACATGTAAAAATACCATTGCTTTTGTATCCTCCAACTATACTGAATTTGTTTATAAGCTCTAACAGTTTCTGAAGGAGAATTTAGGTTTTTCTATGTATAAAATCATGTCATCTGCAAACATGAAAAATTTAACTTCTTCCTTTCTAATTTGGAGGCCCTTTATTTCTTTCTCTTGCCTAAATGCTCTTGCTGAGACTTCCAGTGCTTTACTAAATGAGAGTGGTAAAAGTAGACATGCTTGTTTTGTTCTCAATCTTAAAGGACATGTTTTCAGCTTTTCACATTCAGTATGATATTGGTAGTGGGATTTTCATATATAGTCTCTAATATTTTGAGGTATTGGAAGTATTTTGAGGCACATATTTTATTAAATATCTTTTCTGCATCTATTCAGATAATCATAGGATTTTCATCCTTTATCTGTTTATGTATTGTATCATGTTTATAAATTTATATATTAAACCATCCTTGCATTCCTGGGATGAATCACACTTGGTCATGGTTTATGATCTTTTTTATGTGCTAGTTAATTCAGTTTGCTAGTATCTTATTGAAAATTTTGGAATCTATGTTAATCAGGGGTATGGGTCTATAGTTTTCTTTTTTTTATTTTATATTTGTCTGGTTTTGGTATTGGGGAAATGCTGGCCTTGTAAAAAAGAGTTTGTCAGGTTTCCTTCCATTTAATTTTTTTGAGCATGTGTATTTCTAACAAGTGCCCAGGTAACACCCTTGCTAATGATCTATGAAGCACACTCCAAATAGCAAACTAAAAAGAGGACAATACATGTTGTACTCTGAATAGTTCCTTTCTCTGGAAACTGTTTTAGTCAGTTTTTTGCTGCTGTGACTAAAGGACCCAGCAAGAACAATTATAGAGGAGGAAAAACTTATTGGAGGGCTCATGGTTTCAGAGGTCTCTATCCATAGACAGCAGGCTCCATTCCTGGGCGCTCGAGGTGAGGCTGAACATTTGGCTGAAGAGTGGCAGAAGAAAGCAGCCCACATGATGATCAGAAAGCAGAGAGTGAGAGAGAGATTCCACTTTCCAGATACAGATATATACCCCAAAGCCACACCCCAATTCCCAGCTCCTCTAGCCACACCCTGCCACTTCAGTTACCACTCAGTTAATTCCTTTCAGGGGAGTAATTCACTGATTGTGTTAAGGCTCTTGTAACCCAATCATTTCTTCTCTGAACCTCCTTGCATTGTCTTGCATGTGAGCTTTTGGGGAATACCACATCTAAACCATAACAGAAACCTTTCTGTTATCACACGACAGCAAATGCCCCTCATGCTTTTAGAGCCATTATTGATCTTAAGAAGAAGATATTAAAGCAATTTCAGTTTAAAACTTTAAAAAACTCAGCTTCCAGTTCTTATGGTACATTTTTAAATTATAAAATATATCCTCATTAAAAATAATTTGCAAAAACAGAAAAATAATAATTTTAATCACCCACAATCCCAGCACCCAAATAAGCCCTATAAACTCTTTAATGTATTTTCTCCAAGTCTTTTTTCTCTGCAGAGATTCTATTTTATGTTTTTGAAGTCATATTGCATATCTCAATTTTTATCTAACATCACATTCATATACACATCTATAGTGTAGCAGATTGAATGATAGGTACCAATTCTTTACTCTCCAAATAGAATCATACATTCACTCTCTTGCCACTTTGGTGAACAGTGTCTCTCTCCTTCCTCCTAATGCAAACATGATTTCACTCTTTCCAAGTTAGTAAACAGGGAATAATTCCTCACACCTTGATTTTGGTCTTGACCTAGTGACTTAAATTGGTCAAAGGAACATTAGTGGACAGATGATTTAAAAGGTAGCTTCTATTGTTTATGTATAGAAAGACCAACAGATAAGTACTACTGCCATTGAAAAGATGGTTTGTTATACACAGAGATCTCAAAATAAAGGGGTATGATGTTACATTGCACAGGTGTTAGCAGGGAGCACATGAGATATCCCAGGGATCAATCAGACAGGAATCAAGGGGAAAATGTGGGCAAAAACTTCTAGTGTGGTTTCTGTGTGAAAGAATTGGTGAGACAGGGTAAGCAGATTTAAAATTGGCTAGTTTAAAGAATTTCAAGTGGACTCTGTGATATAGGTGTACCACGGTGATTAGGGCAGGAGAACGCTGGTCTCTTAGAATAAAAAGTTGGTGGAGGAGTTGGTGAGTATATAGTATATAGGTGTTGATTGGCTGGCTTGCATTATGGAAGACAAGTTGTTTGCTATCTCTGGGAATTAGTTAATCTGGGATAGCAAGACCCCAAGATGTCAAAGCATCCAAAATGCAGAATGTTAAAGCATAATTAATCCAAAAAATGCAACCCAAGTCTTGGGATGTGTTAAGGGGTTGAGCTTCTTCTCTTGCAATGTGATTGTCCACATTGAGAAGAGTTCATATAGCCAGGGCTATAGAACAACCACATGTGGAGCAGACCTGAACCTTACTAGAGGCCAGGAGCTAGGCCCAGCTAATATTCAACCAGAAGTGAAGCCAAACCCCAGCCAATTTACATAAGAAAGAAATTGATGCTTATTTCTTCATGTCACTGAGATTTTTTGGTTATGATATACAGCATTATCATGGCAATTGCTTGATATGGTAGAAATTGTTGCTCAAGGTGACATAAAAAATTTCAACATGTCTATCAACATATCTATTCAGCATATCTATCAACTTTGGGAAAACAGATATTGTTATATAAGGCTAGGAAAGTTGTTATAGAGTAGTGAAATGTTTTTTTAACTCTTATATTCAATAAATTAAAAGACAGAAAATGAACTCAATAATGTGGTGGGCAAGCAAGTTTCAAGGCCCTATATTGATAGATAGGGTATATGGGTTAATAATTATAATATATTTCAAAAGTTACAAAAAGAGATGGGATCATAGAAAAGCATGGCTGATTTGCTAGCACAATTGATAATTAATAGAGTCCAGAAATTCTAAATTTTGCAGAAATGAAAAATTAGCCTGTATTAAGAAATTTTTTGTCAGCTTGGACTAAGAATGATTTTAAAATCTGAGATATAAAAATACCTCTGAATTTTTCCTCCCCCAACTTCTCAGGAAGCACACTAGGAAAGCTGCTTAGTCACCAAATAGGGCATGCCCTCTTTAGAAGCAGCCAAAGGGCACTTGGGCAACGAAAGACTTCTCAAAGACTGGTGCCAAGAGCCATGGGAAAAATGAACTGGGATTTGGGGTGTTTACCTAGCAGGCTGTGATGGGGTCTAATCCAAGCACATTCCCTTCCTCAAGATCTGGGAACCTGGCAAAGTTAACCTACTAGGATTTCCAAATTGCCATAACTTCATGACTGCTATGTGCGTCTCACTCTTTCCTTATTAGAATGCGGGTGTTTACTCCAGTTATCTTGTTCCTGTTCCACTATTGTATAATGGGTATGGGAAGGGGAGACCCTGGTTTTTAGTTTAAAGGCCTCTAGACTGGAATAAATCACATCAAAATTTGACATAGTTCCCAAGATGCCATCTGTTCTAGGCTGATACCATCAGGGAATAAGATTTTTGAGAATCTTGGGATCTTCAACATAAGTGGGAGGGATATGAATAATAGTATGGGGCGCAGACTGTAATAGACTGGATTATTGTGCTAATTCTTTATTCCCCTGTGTTGTAATTATACATAGCACATTCTTATCACGTTCTCATGGCCCTACCCTTTGACTTTAGATTAGGCCATGTGACTTGCTTTAGCCAATGAGATGATAACAGAAATGAAGTGAACAGAAGCTTACAATGTGCCATAGGGTTACACTTGACCTTCTGCTTTTCCAGAGTCTGCCATGAGAAGAACTTACCCCATAGAAGATGTACCTTCAACTTGAGCTGCAAAATTAATATGGTCCCCAAATTAAGATGCTTCAACTTAAGATTTTTTGGCTTAAGATGGTATAAAAGCAGTAAAAACTGTATCTTTAATTTTGAATTTTTATTTTCTCCCAGGCTAGTGATACACAGTAAGATACTCTCTGAGAGGTTGGGTAGCAGGACACAAACTGCAGTTGCCAGTCAAACATAATTTGTCATAAGTGGAAGCAACCAATACTGTACAGTATTCTATGTAATTAAGCTATAAAGTTAGAGGGTTTAAGTATATTAAATGCATCTTCAAATTATCATAAACTTAACACCATCTTAAATCAAGGAGCTTCTATACTATACGGTACACCTGAGCCCAGAGCTGCAACCAAGGCCAACTTATCTGAGACCAAAAGCAGAGCCCTATCCTTGCTAACTTGCATATATATGCATGAGAAATACATGTGGAATTTTTCTATCATTTCACCCAGATTTAATGTGTATTTGTTATGCAGATTTATTTAGGAAATAGCAGATTAAGACAAGTATTTCCCCATGTCATTACATATTCTTTAAAAAACACTTTAATAAATATTTTAATTTCATGAAGTATTTTCATTTAGATAACCATTCCCTGATTTTGAACTATTTAAGTTTTTGTTTTTATCTAAGTTCTTTGACTTCTATTTTTTGCTTCTTTTAACAATGACATTAATAATATATTGATGCATACAATTTTTCATACTTCAGACTGGATAATAACACCCACTTGATAGGACAACTATGAGGAATAAAAGACTTAAAATATTATATATGAAGTGCTAAGCATATTATCTGTCATGTAGTAAGCATTCAATAATGATTATTATTCATATTTTTTGTTGTAGTCTTAGAAGTTGGAAATTCAAAGCTCTTAACATGAAGTACAAAGTTGTTTTCCAGAGTTATACTGCTTTCCACTGTCTATAACACTGTATCAGTTTAGTCTTGGCACACCATCAAACAGCTGTTGGTTTTTTAACCTTGGTTATTTTGACAGATGAGAAATAGTATCTTAGTAGTATTTTAATTTTGTAGTTTTGATTGCAAGTGAGGTATACATTTTTTATGAGTTCTCTAACCACTTACATTTTCTTTTCTGTGAGTTATCTTTTAACATAGTTGTTTCCATCGGGTCATGATGCTGGTCTTCCTCTAGCCTATTAGAATCACCTGATAACAAAGGCCTAGCTGATTTCTGTGCTATACAGCATGGTGGCCACATGTGACTACTACTTGTATATCTAGTGTCACATGCTAATAGGATAATATTTTAGATATATTAGTTTCAGTAAAATATACCATTAGATTTTAATTTATCTGTTATTTTATTTTTTTAAACGTAGCTCCTAGAGAGTGTTAAACATCATATTTCTGTTAGATAGCTCTAGTTAGACCTTTGGGTATCACTTAATTTGAAATTCTCTGGTGTCAAAACTCTCACTGTTCTCACCTTCACATTGGACTCTCCTCCTATTGCATGGTCCTTTGCCTGTGGTCTGTTGTTAAAACTTCTAGATAATGCTGCTCTGAGTTCAAATCTCTCTCTTCCATGTCTCTGCTGCATTTTACCTCCTCCTAATTCACTTTTCATCCTCCTGTGATTAATGCTCCTATATTTTAGTATATATTCCTGGACGAAATGTCAAACTAGATTAAGATTTTAAACCCTACACATGATTTAAATAGATTATATTCACTATTCTCTATACATTTGTATTGTATTTATGTATCTTATTTACATAGACAACATATGTTTATATTCTATTTCTATCATTCGAACATGAATTTTTCAATGCTGAGTTATTTTATATTGTGATATTGAAAGGTCACAAACATAAAAGATTAACAAACAATCTCATATGTTTCCCTGTCTCTGCCCACACTTTGCAATGCAACCCTAAATCCTCTCAAACCACATTAATGAAGACAATCAAAGGTTATAGCTGTAGTCACTAATGCTCAAAAGTTTCCCCAACACCAGCTCTAATTAACCAAAATGTCAGAGACATTTACTCATAATTCCTGGGGAGCTTTTTAGTCCAGAGGGTTGGGTGGGTTAATTTACCTGGCTAGGGTAGAATTGTTAAAAAACAACTATAAAGGATTTAAGAAAAAGCATTCTGTGATGCTAATGCAAGGTAGAATTCTTAATTTATTAAAAGGTATTAGTATAAGTGACTTAGAAATTCAACCTCATTTTGTAGCTCTATAGTTCTTTCTGAATTCATGATCATGAGGTTAATTTGCCCTTGGGAAATATCTGTAACACATTTTTAATGCCAGACCAATTTCTTCCAGTGCTCCTGCCCCAACCCATACCCAGCATGCTTCTTATCTACCTCCCTGACATCCAGAACACACAGGGAATTCAAACCAATTTGGATATGTATGCATGTAGAATAATAAGCTCAAATAGACTCTTGGGGTGTTCCCTGGCTGTTGCTCAGCTCCCTGCAAATAGTTTTCTATGTACCTTTGAGAGATGCTGAGAATACCCTGTTGGCCATTAACCTGTTAACAGTTTAGCCATTGTCTGTTCATACTGGCTATGAGCCCAGCTCCAAAAGAGCTACAGAAAGTGGGTGAAGGAAGAGTTTCGTTCCTCTAAGACTCACTGGGGACATACTCTGCCCACCTGAGGAAGAGCATTGGGCAGGCTTTGAATCCACATATTTTTAAAACATTCATTATTCTGACAATGGAGTTCCATGAAACTAGCTCTTATTCCTTTATGCAAGTCAAATAGAGACTTCCCCAAACACATTAGAGTACCAGGAAGTAAATAACTATTGCCTTGTTTTATGCATATGAGAAATTTCTGTGAAGATGCCTAAATATTTTGATTAATTTAAAAGTGGATGAGCTGATGTATTTACAACATCAAAGTACTTTTCTGATTGAATCTATTTCAAAATTGCTACATAAAAGGTAGGACATTCATCTTAAATAGCAATGTGAAAATGGGTGCTTTGGTATTCTGAGGTTTTCAGAATCTGATTTAAATACCAGAGTGATCAGTTTGGTGGGTGTGAGGGAAGGGCCTTGTTCTGGATTTAATAGTTGTACTGAATGTAAAATGATCTGCTGTACCTAGTGGGTATGTAATGATAATAAATAATACCAGTAAATATCAGAATGGCAGTCAATGTTCCTTCTCCTATGTAGTCTCATTGAATCTTCAAAGCATTTGTCTGGGAAGTTAAGACCATTTGTATTTATTACTGATATTACTGAAGATGAAACTTCCTTCACAGTTTCTTACCAAGATCTAAGAGGAGCTCATCTGTTGAATTCAGTCATATCCTTTCAGGTCAGAATTCCTAAAGATTGAGCTTGAGCTGTTTTTATGTGGGGTTCTAAAATGCAGTTGCAATCAAGTGTCAAAAGTATGTTCCTTTTTAATTCAGCAGCTGATCATTTTGCTTTGTGCTCCTCTCCATTTCCAAACTCCTGGAGCAATGGCACAAAGGTTTTTGAAACATTGCTGTAGTTTGGGTCTTATATGTGGTAAAGCATGGTTCCCAGCATTGTCTATTGGGAGATGATAGAACCTTTAAGAGGTAGGGCCTAGTGGGAGGTCTTTAGGTCATTGAGAATGTGCACTGGAAGAGGATAGTGGGATCCTCGACTCTTCTTTTCATTCTCTGACCATGAGATAAGCAGTTTTGCATTGCCACATGCTACCACCATGATGTTCTGCCTTGCCACAGGCCCAGAAACAATGCTGCCAATCAATCATGGCCTAAAACCTCCAAAATTCTCAGTTAAAACAAACCTTTTCTCTTTAAAAGTTGGTTATATGAGGTATCTATTATAATAATGGAAGCTGACTTAATCCATCTGGGTTTTTCATGTACCCCATCTCTCCATTGTGTTCGTAAGCCCCTTAGGTTTTATAATATATAAAACCTTAGTTCAAGGCTCTGGACAACTAACATGAGCAAAGGTTCCTTGATAGTTAGGTTCTGTAAAATTTCAGAGTCTACCGTAATGCATTATAATCTTGACTTCAAAGCAGAAAACCAAAAGTCACTAAGGACTGAGACACGCTGTTTAGCCACTAACAAAGGAGAAATTGGAGCTGAGCAATGGTCAGGCAAAGCCTGGAAGAGAATAGAGAATCCCACTAAATGGCTTGAGAGCTCAAGAAAAGAAGCACCATTCATAGTCTGGGTTGCTGTTATTTCTTCAGAATCTTTCCAAGTACTCTCAAAGTTAGGGGACCAGAGCCCTTTCTCTTAGCATTTGACCAATTGCTGCCATCTGCTTCAGAAGTTGTCCACGTGGTTTTCCTCATCATTGCTGGCAGCATAAACCTACTGGCTTTGCCTAACAATGACAATATTATAGAACCTTCAATTTAGAGGGATCCTGTAATGTAAACATCCTAGCCCATATCTAATCATCTAATTTTGTTGACACAAGAATTAAGAATGTAATGTAGTTGTGGTGCACCATTATTTTGGCACACTTTTTTTCCCCTGGTATTTCCCCCTTTTCAAGCATATAGGAAATTCTTAATTCGTTGCTTCAGGGAGAACACAAAGCTGGTCAGAAAGCATTCATTTCCTCCACTCCGGGCCTAGAACAGGATTCTCTGAGATTGGTGACAAATAAAGAGGAGGCAATGAGAGTAGAGAGAATGATGGGTCCAAGAGCCATATTCTCTTCTTTCTGGGCAGTTCCCCTAGGGAGGTCACAATACATTGAAGAGAAGACGGCTTCGTGAAGAGTCCAGGGACACTGGTCCATCACCTCATAAAAAAGTTCCTTTCTGTAAGTGATATAGCAAAAGATGTGTGGGCTGCCTGTTCTAAGGGCCATGTCGCAGGCCATATGTGTCTCAGGGTAATTCAATGGGAACAGAGGACGAAAGGTCCAGAAGTCCTCCCACTCCCTCAAACTGCTGGCCAAGACACTATATAAATCCTTCAGGACTTTTGTCTAAAGCCCAGGGAAGGAGGCAGAAACCAAAAATGATCTGAGATTGTTACCCTCAGATGCCAGCACAAGGATTAGATATCAAACTAAAGCTAGGTATAATGGTATACACTGTAATTCCAACTACTCAGAAGGCTGAGGCAAGAGGATTTCAAGTTGAAGGCCAGCTGGGGAAACTTAGGGAGACCCTGTCTCAAAATAAAAAGGGCTGGGAATGTACCTCAGTGGTAGAGCACCCCTGGATTCAATCCTCAATACTAAAAAAGAAAGCATAAAATTAAATTGAGTAAGAGGAACTACTAAGGTTATTTTCCTAGATCGGTGAAGTGTGTGGACTGTGATTCATAGATCTACTATGCAGATAAAACACATACAACACAGCACAAAAACATACTCAAATGTTATTTATATGATTATTGTTGATAATATGAGTGAATTCAAAATCCACTATAAAATCCGAAAGATATCTTCAACTTGTCAGTTGACTTCCATGTAGTTGACATATATCCAGATGGAAAAAAAAAAAGCATTGGCTCCACTCTTTACTCTTTAAAAAATCCATTCTTAAGAAAAGAAGAATGTTAATTAAAGACTCATTATCACTTTAGGGGAAAGAGAAAATATATATAACAGAGGATAAATCTTGGTTCGCTCCATAAGAATTAGCCCTTGTCTCTATTTCATCCAGCACACTGACAATTTCTTGGCAAAGTATAAGAAAGTATATACATTCCTCTTAAATTTTTCATTCTGCTAGATTTTACCATTTATTGTAACTATGCTACTTCTGAGTCTCAATTTCAACAACCAATATTTTGGTTGCCCATCCAACATATTATCTTAAATGGAATCACTTTATGACTTCATTTCTATCAAAATTCTTTTTCCATCTCACCTATTCTCCCATTTTACCATCTCAGCAAATCTCTCATTTTTACATCATTCAGTCCATCTGCCTTTTTCTCTTCTACTCCCTGATAGCTGAGGGCTTCTGGAGAAAAATCACTGATTGGTGCCAACTGGTGTCACAACCAAACCTGGCTACCAAATGCAGCTGGGTCCTCAGACCTTTGCAGGAGTTTCCTACCAGCTCTCTTCTGACGTCCTAACCCCTGGTTTTCAGTCATCTTTGCAAGCTCTTTTTCTCCTATTTTTAAATATTTGTGCTCCCTGCATTCTAGCCTTGGCTCTTATTCAAACCACTCCTCCTGAGAAATCTCAGCCACTGTGTAACTTTAACAACCACACAAGCTAATAATTCTCAGTGGCTTGTCTCCTGTTCCAAGGCCTTCTGAGCTCTGTGTCTGTACATTAATAGACATCCTCACCTACATCATTAACACATGTTAAACACAGGTCCAAAACTTAACTCCTTTTCTTTTACCCCATCCAGAACTCCTGGGTTTTGTTTGTTTATTTTGTTTTGTTGGTACCGGGGATTGACCTCAGGGGTACTCGACCACTGAGCCACAGCCACAGCCCTATTTTGTATTTTATTTAGAGACAGGGTCTCACTGAGTTGCACAGTGCTTTGCCATTGCTGAGATTGACTTTGAACTAGCGATCCTTCTGCCTCAGCCTCCTGAGCTGCTGGCATTTTAGGCATGCACCACCACATCCCACTGTATTTTCAATTTTGATAAACACTATCACTATTATATTTTGTATACCTGCTCAGATCTCTGCCCCACTCTCTCTGGAATTTTTGTTTCTAACCCATGTTTATTAGCAAGTGACTATGTTGCCTATTTCTTCAATAAAGTGAAAAAAAAACAATATGCCTGCATCTAATTCAAATTCAGTGAATGTTTGCTGATTTAATCACTTCCATATCCATTGACTTAATAATCTTATCCAAAAAAAAAATGAATATAGTGAAAAGGCTTTTATTTAAGAACTAGTGCCAACCCTTTGGAATCATTCTTTTCCTTTCTTAACTGCTAACAATCCATTTAATATTTTACTTGGTGTAAACATCAACTAATTGGTTTATAATTCATGAAAAGTTATGAGAATAAGTAGATTCTTCCTCTTGTCCCTTTTGGAATAAGAATACAAGCAGGTTTCTGTGTTAGGGTGTGGGCACACTCATGCTAGGTAATTCCTCAGAAGCTGTCACTTGTGGCTCCACTATCCTTTTGTCCAGTAGTCTATGACATGGTTTATACCAACATGGCTAATATGCACTCATTTGCATAGCTCTTTTTCTATTAATTTTGACTAGTTTAGATAGCTCTCTGGGTCTTAGATTCTTCTTATCATCTTTATTCTTTCCTTCTCACCAAAAACACCTCTCTTTGATTAAGAAGAAAAATAATTAATACATTAGCTAGATAGTTCTGGGTGGTTTTTTTTTCTTATTATCAGTTAACACTGCACAATTTTCTTTAAGCAGTAGGTATTCCTGACTCTTTTACTTTAAAAATGACTTTCAGAAACCACTTTCGTTGTCCTTTTTATTTTTTGCAAACCTCCACTCTCTGGGTTTTACCCTCTCTGACTCAGTTTTTCCAGGTTCCTAATTCCATTTCTGCTTAGTTTTCTTTTAACCTGTCTAGCCTATGATTATATCATTTTAAATTTTGTATTAAAATGTCAATAACAACATTGGCACATAACAGGTATTGAGGATTTATTTTGTAGTAGTTTTATCACATTTACTCTTAATTTCACAATAATCCAATGAAATGAGTATCATTAAATTCCTTTGTTTTAGATGTGAATGAGACTTAAGATTCAGAACTTTCCTAGTCACAGAGCTGGTAAATAGCAGAGCCAGGGGCTGAAACTCAAGTCTGAATGCTTGAAAACCAAAGCCCCATTTCCCAGGTTTATTCTTCTTCTATATAGAAAGTACCATTGAAAAGAGCTCACAAATGCAAAAGGCTCCAGAAACCATATAGGAAATGGACATGAATAAAGAGGGGCCAAGTGTTTACCTGGTAAACATGTTGAAATAGTCTTTATTTCTACAAAGTAAATATTTTTCCTGGTTTGTTTGTTTGTTTTAATTTCCACTTTTGGGAGAGACAATAAGGACAAATGTTTCTCCAAGCACACCAAAAGTGATAATACAAGCTTGGTGATAAATGGCAGTGGATACTGCCGCAGTCTTGGCTGGGCACAGAATCACGAGCCACTCAAGCAGGAACAAAACTTTATTTTTGAAAAAGCCGCCAATATTCCGCAGGCGCCGGCAAGCCAAACCCGGTCCTCCCACCGCCGGAACCGCGTGTCCCCCGGAACTGGGGTGGGGGGGGCTGGACCTCCCCCGGAATTTCCTCCTACTATCCTTCCCCAACCAATGGGAACTCTCCAGGAGTCCCGTAACATGAGTCCGGTAGCAGGCCAAGGTGAACAGCAGGAGCCCAATTTCCATATGAATGTAAATCTTAACATAATCATATCATCTCAGTGGCTAGCTGGCATCACTTTACAATCAAAGGTGCCATGCATCATATTATTTGCTTGTGGCTCCTAGCAGATACCTGGGTAAGGAAAATAACAAGAAATAGAAGCACTGTACTGAGCTGGAAAGCATGTTTCCAACCTCAGTGGTTCCAAGGTGCAAATCTCTGGCCAACAGCAGCAGCAGCATCACCTGGGAGCTTGATAGAAATGCAAACTTGGGGACCCTTCCCATACCTGGTAAATGAGAAACTTCAGGACAGGGCCCAGAAATCTGTAGTTTCACAAGTCAAGGGTTGTAGATGATACTGATGCATGCTCAGTTTTCAGAAAATCTGCTGTCCCTGAAGGAAATACCTGCCACTTGGTGCCAACTGATTGTTACCAAGTGGAAAATATGAATCTCGGGTCATCAGAACCTCCCAAGTTTAAAGAGAAGTTAGGAGTCTCAATGTTTTCATTCTTTCTATTTTTAAATGCTACCTCACATATTTCTAATGCTGTATGGGCTAAATCATGTGTAGGCTAGTTCTGTTCTACAAACCACCAGTTAATGACCTCATAACAAAATCTAAATTATTTTAGACATTAGCATTACTTTATTACTACTTATTGAAATCTCAGTTGGCCCAATGAATCTGTATCCTTTTCATTATAACCATTGTTGTTCAAAAGAGTGATCTGCTCACCTTGCAATAACATTTGATGGAGTTTAATTGTTTGATCAAACTTTCTTTACCCTGCTAAGAATTATTAAGATATTATTCATGTTTGAATTGTAATTTGAACTACTATGAAACAAAACATTGGCTCTAAGGATTAATCAAACATTTGCAAACAAATGTATTTTATAAAATTATTTTTTGTTTAAATAATGATGGTGGTGGTGGTGGGGTGTGTGTGTGTGTGTGTGTGTGTGTGTGTGTGTGTGTGTGTTTAGGACATATTGAAGACTTTCAAGTTAATTAAATCCAATTCTGTTTTAATCAGCTCATTAAAGGGCTCTATCCAGGGTTGTGTAATTTCAAGTTGGACAAATGCCTCTGAGAACCTACCAACTAACCCAAACCAGGCAAAAGGTATAGGGAAGAGTATCCAAGGAAAGGAAACATCATACATAAAGGCCCCCAAATAGAAAGGTTAACATATTCCAGAATGTGGGAAATTGCCCAATATAACATTGGAGAAGTGGAGAAAGACTAGGTTATGGAGTGTCTTGCAGACATCATTAAGGATTTGGGGTCACTATAAACACAATGGAGAATTACTGACATTTATCAATTTAGTCATAATTCCCTAAAAAAAATGAATCTTTAAAAGACCAGTTTGCTTGTGGTATGGAAACTCAGTGGAAAAGAGTAGTTGTAAAGCAGATCAGTTAAAGGTTCCAGGAGTCCTGGAGGGAAGTGGTGCTGTGGTGGTAGTGATAAAAATAAGGAGAATTACACAGATTTAGTAATAATTATCAAGATATTATTCATGTCTAAACTGAAAGTTGAATCAACACAGCTTTGCTGTTACAGTCAGACTTCAATAAGCCAGAAGGCCTTGGTACCAAGGACCATGACTGGAACTGGCCTGCAGTATTCATGCTCCATCCTGTTCTGACTACACAGTCTGGTGCTGCATAAAAACTCAATCTTCTTCTAGTTCCCTCAACTTACACCTAGACCAGTCCTGGGTTCACTCACCTCGTACTCCACATTTGTATATTATATACTAACTTGAGAAAGCAACTGCCATTTATAACTTCAATCTTTTTTTTTTCTTTTTTTTATTGGTTGTTCAAAACATTATAAAGCTCATGATATATCTTCTTTCATACATTTGACTCAATTGGGTTATGAACTCCCATTTTTACCCCAAATACAAATTGCAGAATCACATCGGTTACACACTCACATTTTTACATAATGGCATATTAGTGACTTCAGTCTTAACTGAGATTGTGCTGAGTTCCAAAACAATTAACTTTTCTGAAAAAATGGCGTATTTAAAATTTAAATATTCTTTGTCCTTTTTTTACTATGAGATTCCCAGATTTAGAGCTCCTAAACTATGTTCTCAGTTCTGAATTCTAATAATGTCCAAGCCCTTAAAATTAGTTTACATCTTATTTTCCTTATAAGAACAAGATACATTAGCATGATTTGGTCAAATTGACCTGATAAAGGTCTTCCTGCCCATTAGTGAATGTAAGACATAGTCTTGACATTAAACTACACTGAAACACTGACATTTCAATAATGATTTAGGGCTTTGTGAGTTCCCTTGGAAGAATGAACTGAGTCAACATCAAGTATTCTTATACTTCATTACCATCTTAATGAGATGTGATAAAGAAACTCCCAGAATCTGTTCATTTCTTTTAGGAAGTGGGAATTCAGGATCTCAAATGTCTATCAAAGGAAGACTATGGCCCATCCAAATAAAAGAAAATGCTAGGGCCAGAAATATGGGCAGAACATAGTCAGCACAAGGCCAGATGTGCATATTTTGAAATATAATAATCACTTAGAAACTCTTCATTAACTAAGAACTACTTCTTCAACCTGCGGGTGACTATACAGAGGTTGGTCAATACAGTGTATACTTTTTCCACTAAGTTAAATATTGAAATGTGGATCAAAACTAAGAATAATACAGTTGTGTGGTCCGGTGTGCTTTCCACTCATTCCTAGACTCATTCTCTTTGTTCTATCTTCCTTTGATTAGGTAAGGCTCAGATTTGAGGTTTCATCCCTTCTTTTCTCATTGGCAGCCTTTTGTTATAAACCTAAATGGAGCTACTCCTGGCTTGGCAGGGTTGCAAGAGAAGTAGATAGTAATGATAGTGGCAGACTCCAATTATTCCAAGGCCCCCCCCCAAAAAAAAAGAAAGAAATGTGATCCAGAGTTCTATTCTACTATATTTCCCAGGATTATTAAAACAGATTTGAGATTTAGAATTAATGTTGGGAAAGTATTATCTTTATATTAGACAGAAACTGCATAGTAATGATGAAATTTGTAGGCAAAAATCATCACCTCTCTGGATACTGTTCCTTAAATAGAACATTCTTGGTTAATGCTTAGTACATTATAATCAGTAACCATAGCAGCGTATGGATTTGAATATATGCTGTTAAATTCCATATAATTGGCAAAATGTGAAGTTGAATTAATGTTAACTTAATGCTATTTCTTTTTCTGCTCAATATGGGTAAGTTGATGTGAAGTTGGACTACCCTGTAAGATGGAACTGGAAATTTTTCTCTTACAATGTTGCGGAGAAGCAGACTGAGTGAAGTAATTAAAATTTATATGTGAAAAACAAGGATATATGTGTCAAACATTGCTGAGACAGGTATTTTACCTAAGCTAAAATATTTATTTCTCCCCAAACCATCTAAAGCATAAGTGTTACTATCACTACTTTATGGATAAATTGAAGATTAGGAATGTAAGTAGCTGGGCAAAGGTCATGCAGCTGGTGAGTGGCTGATTCAGGGTGCTAACATCAGGATATTTCACATGAATATTTCAAACTCCAAATTCAACATTCCTTCCTAGGACATTTTATTTACCATCTGTTCCATTTTTCAGATAACAGAAACAATATTTGTTTCTTCCATCCTTTTACATATATATTACATCTACATATGCAGCTCAGAGTAATTGTCTTCCCCAAGTCATAGAATTACTTAGTGCCATGAACTCAAACCCAGGACTCCTAAATCCTTCTCCAGGACGCTTTCCATAATGAAGGTGACTATGACATTCTACTAAGTTCAGTTTGTCATTTTTTAATATGTCATTTGTAACATTTGATGACCATTATCTATTTAATCTAGGCAACATCCAGGGTCACTCTACCTCTTAAAACCTAGACAAGACTGTTTCTTATCTCCAACATGTTGATATCGAAAGTCCAATATCCTCACAATTTCTGTACCTTTCTCCAAGGTACAGAAATTGTACTCTGACTTCTTGTTCTCCACATAGCATCTTACAGCATTTTCCTTTTTGCCAACTATGTTCATAAACTGGTATTCAACTACTTTGCTTAGTTTGACACACAAACAACCAACAAAAATGTCATTCACATAAAAATTTTGTATAGTCGATTTTACAGACCTCAGAGCTGGATTTCACACCATTGGCCCACAAGCAAATAGAGCTGAGTAGTAGTCAACCCTGTTTTATAAAGTCTGTTGGGCAGGCTTTCATATTGCTTGGCATTCTCTCTCCTGTCTGTTTCCTCCCCGATCAGTAATTTGGTTTTAAATGCAAAGTAATGCTACCCTCCACTTCTTCCAAATCCTCTCATGGGGTAAGTTTTTCAATCCCAAATTCCCCTTCCAGATATTTTCTTACCAGGAGTGGTGGTGCTTGCCTATAGTCCCAGCTACTCTGGAGGCTGAAGCAGGAGGATCACTTGAGCACAGAAGTTCAAGATCAGCCTGGATAACACAGCAAGAATCTGTCGTAAGGAAAAAAAGAAAAGAAAAGAAAAGAAAATCTTTTTTTCAAGCCTATTTATTCCCAAAGCAAATTCTACTTTAACTATCAAAAAAAAATGTGGGTTTTTATGTTTTTACTACCCACAAATCATACTAGGTGTTCTGAGAACTACACTGGGGAAAAATCAGCTTTAAAAGAATAGCTAACCTAATGAAGAAATACATGTATTTTACCAAATTTCTGTTCAGTTTACCAGTCAATAAACACCATGTGACCACATGGCATTCACCAATAAATACAGTCTGTCCAACATGCCCACTACCCAGAACCCTTGGGTTCATACCCTGACAGGTTTGAGGAAAGCCAATCTAACAAAAATTTAACCACCACAGTTATAAAAACTATATAGCCTACATTGGCAAGATGTCTGAAAGCTGAAGAAGGGAGAATTACTAGATGATCATAGGCCAAAAATGGCTTGAGGTTTCAGTCAGCTATTTAGGTTTCTGAACTTGAGTCACCAGGGTTCAGTTATAACAGCTTCTAAATGTCTATTTGTTTAATCTATTTTAGTTTTACAGAAAAGATGAAAAAGAAGAAGAAGAAGAAAGAAACATATAGGGTTTTCTGGGGTTTCCATTTCTGACCAAATGGAAAGTATTAACATTCAGAAAGTAACTGACAGTGGAAGTCCATCTAATTTCATGTTACTGTGTTATGGCTGAGTAAAGTCTGTGAAAAAAAGCAGTTTGCAAAACACTTTTAAATGATGCTGCTACCACAAGTTCTCTATCTCTTGTTCACAATCCAAAATGTAAAAAGCTCTGAAATTCTACAGTTTTTGACATAAAGTTTCTAGCGATGCTATTAAGCAGTAAAACTTGAAATGAACAAATGTTAAGTCTTCTTGGAGTCATCCCACTTCATGGAAGTAGTCATGTATTTCCAGTTGAAACCTAAAAATGTTTGATTACATGGAGCCCCTTCACCCCCATCAAGAGAGATGCTTAAAATAAGGAATGCAGAGTCTACCTTTCTAAAATCTAAGACATCTCGGGCTCTTGAGTTCTAAAACACATCTGGCTCCAAGGGTTTCAGATCATGGATTATGTGCCTACATCAGCACCTGCTGGAGAAAACTAAGGGTAAAGTGATTGGAAATTGGGAAAATTAATATGGTTCCTTGGGTCCTATTTTCAGAAGCACTAATTGGAACTTGTGGTCTGTCAACGAAGAGAACATTAGATATGAAACTGTCATAAACATGTAGAGCCATGTAGAAGTTATAGCAAGTAAGAATTTTGAGGAGACTCTGCTAAGTCCTCTGACCAAGACCACATTTGCTAATTGAGGTCTACTGCCTAGCCACTCACTACCTAGGTAGACTGATGAGGCCAGAACAATAAGATCTTAACACTTTGGGTGGAAACGTTCCATGTTCTTCCTTTTATTTTACAAAATCTAGTCATTTGAATTCTTTACTGTTTCTTCAACATTCATTCAATTTTCAGGTGAAAAAAAAACCCAATTATTGTAAAAAGAAATAAGAGATGAGAGTTATAATACTATGAAACATTTTGCATTTCTCAAACTTGACTACATATCAGAATCACATTGGAAGATTTTTTTTTTCAACCATTGATCAATAAACCCACTCTAGCCTCGGTGAACAAGGAACTCCAGAGGGGTTAATACTTAGACATGTCAAGTTTTCAGCGTTGTGGGTAATTTTTTCTTTTTCAGTAGTTAGGATTGAACCCAGGAATGCTCTACTGCTGAGTGAAATCCCCAGCCTATTTTATTTTATTTTGAGACAGGTTCTCACTAAGGCCAGGCTGGCCTTGAACTTTCCGTCCTCCTACCTCAGCCTCCCAAGTAATTGGGATTATAGGCATATGCCACTGCACCAGACAGCCCCAGTCACTTTAATGTATAGATGGTTGAGGACCCCGGTTTAGAGTTGCTTTTTTTTTAAGGGATAGAAAAAGACCTTTTACCTATTTCTCTATAAGGAATGAAAGTGCCTAAAATCCAGAAAAAACCCAAACAGGGGAGTAAGTTACAATTCACAGTTCTTGTTTTAATCACATGTGGTAACCACACAAACGAAGTTTCATTTCTGCAGAAACTTATCAGTTTCATTTTCGGCCTGATTGTTTGTAATCACAGATACACAAAATAGTTTTCAGCCAAATAATTTCATCTTCTCTCTTTCTGATGCCATTTATGAAACCCTCAGGAATTAAGGGACTGTCTTATTTTATGTCAGAAGGAAAATCAGCTTTCCAGAAATTCTCTAGTGTATGGAGGAAATTTAGCAGAATTAGTGTCTACAGCGAGAACTTGACCTCTTTTCTCTTCCTTCTCCTGAAACATATATGTAATAAATTTCACATTCCTCATAGGTATGACTATGCAATTTTATTCTTTCTTCTGAACCACCTCAATTTGAAGAAAATAGTTTAAGCTAATCTCTCTCTTACCTTTAAAATATGGCTCTACAAATGCTGGGGTTTTGTTTGTTTTTGTTTTTGTCTACTTTATTATGTTTATCATCTTAAGTGTTTGGCTTCTTGGGGGTAGCTTAAAGTTCCACGTCTGCATCTGGCTACTGGGGAAAACTGTCAAATAGGATTTATATTCTTCATGTGTTTTTTGATCAAACGTAATTTCCAAGCTATCATTCGTTTTTCTTTCTTCATTTGGACTTGCTTTTGCTTTCTCCTCCTCCTGGTTTCCAAAGAGAGACTGCCTTGATCCCCAATTTAAATTGGGTTTATTATGAGTGAAGAGCGTGACTGGGCAGTTTGCAAAGTTATAAAACCACAATTGGGGGTGGGGAGTGTTGTTGTTTCTCAGAGCACCATGCTTTTCTTTCACAGCATACACCACACTCTAAATATTCAATGTCTATTTTCCTAACACATGATAAGATATTGAAGCTCAGGACCCAAGTTGCCTTTTATTGTGGCTTAGTTTGGTTGAGCTCTGTATTAATTTTTTGGTTTGTTTTTGTTTTGTACTTTTTGGTGGGTTTTCCGTGGAGGGAATAGGGATTTTGCTTTTTTCTGAACCACCCCCCTCTTATTGCTATGCATCCAGTCCGTGCCTAACACTAACACATAGTGGCTAGTAAATAAATATTTATTGAATCAGTGAATTAAATATCCCAGGGACTCAAGTCAGCTGGGACCACTGGATTTTTTTCATCAGACACTTACTGAAGACTTTATGAAAAAGCATCAGTGAGATCAGAGATGAAAGCAGAAGGCAGAGGGGACTGGAGAAGGACTGGGAGCCCCGGGAGCTGAGGCCTACTGCCCTCACCTTTGTATAACAGGACTTGCACTTAACATGGTAAAGACAAGTGTTCAAATTGCAAGACTCTGATCAATGAGTCATGCTGATCGTGAGCATTTATTTCAGAGCAGCACATCCCATCTTTATATAACGGTGATTCAGAATGAACACCTTAATGGTGCTTTATTTACTGTGGCAAATGCTTAATTGCAGCTTGTGTTGTTGGCATTTATTTAAATGTCAGTAAAACTCTCTCCTGCAGATATTAAATTTTATAATTCATCATTCATAAAGCCTTCTTTAATCAACTTTTCCTTAAGTATTTCAAATTCTTGTCAGGCCCATTCATTTCCCCCGTGATGATCTAAGTATTAGTTTTAGGTGATAAATTGGCTTATGTTCTCTCAGTGCACATTTTTCTTAAAGAGTTTAAAAACATTTGTCTGCATTAATCTGAGTTATCAGGCAGTGGAGCCCAAGCCACAGTAAACACAGAATAATGGGTAGCATCTGTCAACCCTGATGGCAAGGGATGTCAAGCATTCTTGAGACCTTTGCATTTTCATGACAAGTAAAATAAATTGATCCACACATTCAGTGAGTCAATCAACACTTGTGTGAGTGCCAACCATGAGTCACATCTGGTAATCAAATGACATATATCACACTATGTCCACTATCATGGCATTTATAGTCCAAGCAGAAAGACAGACATGAAAGGAAATTGGAGCAGTGAAGAGTTACAGCAGCTATAATAGAGCAAATATAATTGACAGGAAAATGTAGGAGTTTGGGGTAATAGGGAGTCAGAATGACTTCCTGACTTGAGCTGTATATTTAAAACTAACTAAATAAGGTGGGGCCAGAGTAGGGAGAGTAATGCATAGTGGAGAGGGTGGTCCAGGCCTGATGAAGAGAATAGATCAAAGATCTAGGACTAGAAATCAGTGGTAGAGCATTTACCTAGCATGTATGAGGCACTGGGTTCAATCCTCAGCACCACATAGAAATAAGTAAATAAAAAAAAAGGTTGATCTACAACTAAAAAAATAAATAAATATCAAAAGCTGTATTAGTCAGTTTACCATTACTGTAATAGACTACTTGAAATAATCAACTTATAAAGAGGAAAGTTTTATTTGGACTCACAGTTTGGGAGGTTCCAGTTCATGTTTGATTAGCCTCACTGCTTTGGGGTCTGTGGTGAAGCAGCATATATAACGTTGGAGAGCATGCTGTAGAGTAAAGCTGCTCACAAAAGAGAGGGGGAAGAAGAGGCCAAGGCTCCACTATCTCCTTGAGGGCTAAACTTCCAGTGGCTTAAAACCTCCTACTGGGCCTAATCTCAAATTTCCACTACCTGATAGCGCCAAGTTGTACATTAAGCCTCTAACACATTGGCCTTTGGGAGATATTTATGATACAAACTACAACATTGGTCAGAGGCACAAAACACCATAGCACCTTAGACTGGACATTAGGCATCCACAGCACATTAGACACCTGCTAGGCATTAAGCATGAAGGAGACCTCGGGGAGAAGTGGGTTTGAGAGGTAAGCAGGTACCAGGTTGTGGAGGGTCTGGTGTGTCATACTAAGTAATGTGAATTCTATCCTCTTGCAGTGTGAATGCTCAGAGAGCCTGGAGTATTTTGAGTAGGGAGGGACTTGTAAGATGTATATTTTAGAGAGTTCATTCTGGCAGTTGTTTAAAGATTGGATGAGAACGTTTGGGACCTGGAGACATTTTCTTCATTTGTTCAAACATTTTTAAGTCCTAGCAATATAGCAAAAGCCAAAGAGATAAGATCTCTGATCTCATAGCACATTCTAACAGGGACAGATAGACAATAACCAGACAAGTGAATAGACAAAGAAGAAAAACAGATGATAATGTTAAGCACAGTACAAAAATTCAAATAAGCTGATATAAAAGTTAGTGTCCAGAGGCTACTTTAAATTTTATGGCTAAGGAGACCTCTCAGAACAGAATCTGAATAACAAAATAAAAAGGAAGTCACTCTTTGATGGAGGAGAGAGCATTCCAGGAAAATAAAAACTGGAGGAAAATCCCTATGAGAAAATTTTGGAAATGGAATGAAGATCAGTGTGGCCAGTGAGTAGTGAGCAAGGAAGAGAGGGGTAAACAATGAGCCTTAATAAGCAGACACAACAGGAACTGAAAGGCCATGTGACCCACAGCAAGGTATTTTTTATTAAAAGGGCCTAGGAGGTCATTGTATGATTTTGAACAAGAAAGTTATATGGTCAGGCGTATATTTTTAAATGGTCACTTGCAGTTTTATGGAAGACAATGGATGAGAATAAGAGAAGCTAATCCAGTAGTCCTCCACAGGATGGACTCTCCTATGAAAAGCACCTGTAGCCAGGATGTCTTTGTAGGTGGAGTTCAAAAAGGACTTGCTAGTACATTGGATATGAGAAACATAAGAAAAAGTGGAATCTGCTATTTTCCCAATAAGCACTATTGCCATTCATCCCTTGAACATGCCAAACATTCAGATATGAGAGAGGGAAGTGAGAATTCCTATTAGCCCAGATTTAATTTAAGATAACTATTGCATCCAGGTGGAGATGTTAGAGTTGGCAAATGGATGTACATGATTGGAGTTCCAAGGAGAACTCAGAACTGTTTGAAAAAGATTTGAAAATCACCATCATGTATTATTTCTAAAGCCCTGAGACTAGGTGGAGCACCAGGGAGAGGGTATAACTGGGGAAGAAGGAGGATACCCAAAAACAATCTCTGGATGCTGAAAGTTATAAATATCATTTTAATAAAAAAGAAAGAAGATAAAAATGCCATGGTATCATAGAACCCAAGAGAAGAGGAATGGCTTTAGATGTAAGTAAAAAGTAGGACCCATAACAGGCAGAGCTGCTTTCCGGCAACCATGCCTACTGATGTCTCATTCATCTTTGTAAACTTTGTGCCTGTCACTACATCTAGCACAGGAGAGTGATAAAGTAAATCTTGAAGATTCTAAAGCTCAGACAAGAGGTCTTAGTTGACAGTTTATATAGACACAGGAATTTCCAGAATTGAAGTCATGGGGGTGGGGGAGTGAGATCACCCAAGATCAGTAGAATAGAATGAGAACCAAGGGCAGACAGAACCCAGAAAATAGCAGCATTTAGGGGACCATAGTGAAAACGGAGAAGAACCATTAATGGAGACAGGGGTGGAACATGTTTGTGGGGGTGGTGATTTCCAAATCTTTATGAACAGTTCTGACTTCTCCTTGAGAGTCTAATCATGTACATCCACTTGTCAACCCTGCTTCAAAGAAGTGAAGGGTCTAGTAGTAGACAGCAGAGAACAGGAGCATGAAGTACACAGAATGGAACTTAGTTGAAGTGATGAAAAGGTAGGAAAGAGGTAAAGGAGGTGTGGACTTTTCTCTCAAGGGAGCCTATCTCTGAAGGGAAGGACAGAGGTTGGGAGGGGGTGGGATCTCGGGAAATCTTAAAGTTTGTGGGAAAGAGCCAGTGGAATAAGGAATATAAAATGTAGTGACTCTTGGTGGAAATGTGAAATGATACAGCCACCAGGGAAAACAATATGGTAGTTCCTCAAAAAATTAAAAATAGAGTTACCATATGAGCCAGGAATCCTATTTCTGGGTGCAGACCCAAAAGAATAGCAAACAGAGTTTTGAAGAGAGAAATTTGTACAGCGATATTCACTGCAGCATTATTCATTATAACCAAAAAGTAGAAATAACTAAATGTCTAAGTGATATATGTATTTAATGAAACAGCAATCAGTCTTAAAAGGAGGGAAATTCTGGCATATACTACACATGGATGAACCTTGGGAATATTATACTAAATGTAACAGGCTAATTACAGAAGGACAAATGTTACATAATTTCACTTATAAGAACTATAAGGAATAATTCATAGAGAAAGAAAACAGACTGGTGGTTGCTAGGGATAGAGGGGACAAGGGAATGGGGAGATATTGTTTAATAGAGGGTTTCTGTCTAGAAATAGTCTGGAGATTCATTGAACACCAGTGAATGTTGCTGTGCTGACACTTACAAATGGTTAAAATGGTAAATTTTGTTATGTGCATTTTACCACAAGTATTTTTTAAATTCAGGTGAAGAACAAAGGTAGGATAATCCAAAGATTAATGAAAGAGACCTTCTTGCTCTGAGGCTGGAGAAAAGGCAGCAAAGCAGAGTCTGAGGAGGGTAAGTGTCCAGATATTAGAGGAAAAATGGAGAGCACCATGTCTATTAACCTCAGTATCCTCTAAATTGCCAGTAAAGGTCATCAGTAAGAGTGAAGAAGGTGGACAGGAATCACTTAATTCCCAGTTATCCACAATGATGTTTGAGGAAGCACAGGGAGAGACTTCCACAGAAGAGTCAAACCTTATGCTTGCCTTCCCTTCTCCTGCTGGACATTTCGTATCTAGGTGATTGATGTGCTGTTATATCAATTTGTTGTTGTTGTTTTATTCATAAATAAATATGTTGTTGTTTTATTCAGTCATTCAGTAAGGGGTCTCATTTCACAAATCAACACAAACCTTTTATTTGAGAATATGCAGATTTGTATGAAACTCAGTATTGAACTTGTTGCTGCTATTTTTGTTTTATTTTTTGGTTGCATAGTATTAATAAAATCATGATTTCCAAAGATAGGTTATTTTTAAAACTGGTTTATTTGTTGACAGCTCACCTTGAAATCTCAGGATGGTCTTAAGTAAACTAACCTAATAGTATAAAGGAAGAAGAGTAGTAACTTTTATTTTAGATTTGAATCCCTTACAATATGTGAGAGTTGCTTTCCTTCTTTCTACAATGTCAGAGAAGAAGCACTTGTATTATACAAAGTGCACCAAGATATCTGCAGTGCAGTTACATGGCACAGCAGCCTCTCTGCTGCCCACCTGACTACTAATGCCAGTGAGAACAGGAGCAGAGCAGATGTACCCAAACCTCACCTGGCATCTAATTTATCCCAGTACACACGTATGGTAATATTGCTTTTGCTTATCAAACTTTATGCACGTCCACATATGTAGGCTTGAATTTTTAAATTAGAAGTGTTGGGCAGTGACATTTTAATCAAGGAAGATTTACATGCTTTTTGTTGTTGTTGTTTTATTCATAAATGTTTCCATATGTATTTCTAAAAGCTAGGAACTCATTTTTTAAACAGTACCATTATCATATCTAAAGCATTAATAATCCCTTAATATCATCACAGGTTCATTAAAAATTTAATTTTTCTCAGTTTTTTTTATAATTTAAATGAGAGTCCAAATAAACTCTATAAGTGCAATTGGTTGATGTGTCCTCTAAATGTCTCTTAGTCTGTAAGTTCCCCTTCCATCTCTCTTCTTCTTTCTCTTGTTCTTCTGCTGTCTACTCCTCCTTTTCTTTCCTCTTTATTTTTCCCCATCCTCTTTCTTTTTTAAATTATGCAATGGATCAAAAACTATGCTAAGTCTTTATATTAGTTTGCTAGGACTGCTATAAAAAATCACAAACTGTGTGGCTTTAACAACAAAATATGTATTTGCTTTCTGGATGATCAATAGAGCTTATTTACAGTTCAGATGAAGACAAAATATACCATCTTTCTATCTCCTAAACTGGCAGCTACTTTAAGGCAGAAATTGATAACAGTCATATGGTTGACTAACTACATAATGTATTCACCATTCCACAAATATTTCTTAGGTGTCTCTATGTGGCAGACATTGTACTGGACACTACAGAGAAGCAGGCGAACAAGTTAAGAATCCTCCCTCAAAGACATCCTCTGAAGGAGGAGACTGACAAGTCAACAGAGAGCAGAGCACAGTGTGCCCAAGCAAGGTACAGGGAAAGGTTGTGACCTCACTTCCCTCAAATGTTCCACGGGTAAGCGCAGAGGTGTAACCTCTAGCTGTCACTTGGGCACAAAGCACAAAATGTACCCTGGTTTGAATTTAGAAACTACTAAATTAAAAATCAGATTCATAAGGAGTCTAAATATTCAGAATAACAGCACAAAAGAGCCAGCGTTGGGAAATGATTTTTCAAAATCTAATATCCTTTCTCTTTCAATTAATTAAATTCCAGACAACTGTGCTATGGAGCTGATTGTGCTGCATTTGGAATAGTCCAACTTTATGTCCACTGGGAATCCACCCTTGGATGGCCATAGGTACTACAGAAAAGAAATATGTTAGCTTTTGAAATTAAAAAAAAAAACATTAAGAGAGTTAAACTTTATAGCTCTTAGTTTGTAAAGGTTTTCACTTACTAATTTCAAGTTTACAGCTACCTGGCAGGATCTTGAATTCTAAATGAAATGACTAAAGGACTAAATAATTATTAAAAATATAATATTTAGTTATAGTAAATTACTAAACAATATGGAAGAAAATGAGTGAACATCAACCATATAAAAAGGCAAATGACTATAATGAGAACAGGGAACAGCAATCAGATGTTCCATAATATGCTTTAAAAGAAGATAGAAAGTCTTGTCTTTTTTAATAAAATGCCATGGACAGGATGGATGTGGTGGTACACACCTGCAATCCCAGCACCTCAGAAGGCTGAGACAGGAGGATCTCAAGTTCAAAGCCAGCCTCAGCAAATGTGAGGCACTAAGCAACTCAGTGAGACCCGGTCTCTAAATAAAATACATAAAAGGACTGGGGATGTGACTCAGGGGTCGAGTGCCCCTGAGTTCAATCCTTGATACCAAAAAAAAAAAAAAATGCTAAGGACATATCAGGGCAAAAAAAAGAAAATGTGTACAAAAGTAGGCAATGCTACTGATGTCTCATGAGTAATGGAAGAAAATATTCTCTAAGTCTTAAAATTTATAAGTCTCCCTCTTCTAGCCCACTTCTTCCTGGCTGGAGCCTGTAGGTGGCATTCTCATGAGACATTTTGTGGAGTCATAGTATGAAGTAAATCTGCATTGATAAAAATATGAGACTGTGAGTGGAGGAGGCTCCTTTCCGTGCTGGCTCATGGAGACCGGTTAATCTTGTAAGAATTTGACACTGATGATCGACTACATATGAAGATAGCAAGACAAGCAGAAGAATGGTGAACTGATCATTTTCTGTGGTTTAGAGCTTATGTTTTGATACACACTTACAATTAAATAGTCTAGAAGTCACTACAGGAATGTTCCCTTCTCCATTCCAGTTTTTCCCATTTATTAGGTCATTTCCAGAGATATATAAACACAACTTGATCTTTTTTTTTCACAGTTTGATATTTATTTCCTTATTAAAATGTCCTATCTCAAATCTACATTCCTCATCAGTGACTGCTCATTTTTCTGTTCTCCTACAACAAAACTTCTTGAGAAATGTGGCTACTCACTGTCTCTAATTTCCTCCTCCAGTTTTCTGTTACAACTCTCCAGTTAGGCTGTTGCCACCACCACTCCCTAAAACTGCTTTTGCAAGGTCACGGATGATCTCCATGTTGCAGAACCCCATGGTCACTGCTCAGGCCTCAACCCACTTGGTGACTGGCAGCATTCAATACAGCTGATCATGTTCAGCTTTGCAGAAGCACTTTTATTCACTGGAATTTCATGACAATACATTGGCTCCCTGCTTTGCTAATTTATCATCTTCTCCAAGCCTAGGGCTTGATACTTAGAGCTTTTCAATTTCTATGCATACTCTCTAGTGGAATCTGATAGTTTAAAAATACCATATATGTTGACAACTGTCAGATTTATACCTTTAGAAATCCTGGCTCATTTATGTAACCATCTACTCAGCAACACTATGAGGATGTCTAAAATCTATCTCAAAATCAATATGCCAAAATTGAGCTCCTAATCCTCCTGCCATCCTCATGTTTGGACTATCCAAAATCTTCCCCTTCATAGTCAATATCATTCCTCCTTCAACTTGTTCAAGTCAAAAGTCTCAGAATTCATTTAGAATTTCCTCAAATTTCGAGGGTTTTTTTTCCCTCTTCTTTTCTCATGTGTCAATGGGCCTAACAAAATGTCACAGATCCCTTTGAGGAGGAACCTGATGCCACAAATACCATAATCTTCCTCCCAGCCTTCCCAAAAGGGAATGTGGTCACTCACCAGGGTAAACATGCCCTGCGGAACTAGAAATACCCAAACTTTGGTGGGATTCCTGAAGACTGGCTCAAAATTGACACTCATTCCTGGGAACCCAAAATAACACTTCGGTCTACAAGAGCAAGTGGGGATTTATAAAAGTCAGGTGATAAATGGAATTTTGGCCTAAGTCTCACAGGGAGTCCAGTAGGTTCACAAACTTACCCTTTAATGATTTTCCTAGTGCCTTATGGCTTAATTGGAGTTGACATTCTCAACAATCCCCACATGAAAGTTTGAATAATCTAACATAATGGTTAAGATCATGGACTGTTTGAGCTATCTTGCCTGAGCACAAGTCCTAGATTTGATAATAACTAGGTAGCCTTGGGAAAACTACTTATCTTTTTTTTTGTGCTTTAGTATTCTAATCTTTAAAATGTAATAAGAATACCCCTTAAGGATGATACAAGGATAAAATAAGTCAGTATTTATCAAATGCTTATAACAGTGTCTATACATAGTATATAAATATTGGTTAAATAAATAAAATCCTTAATCCCTTTATTTATCTCATACTATCCTTCTAATCAGCCAGGAAATCCCTTTAGTTTTACTTTCAAAACATATGTGAAATCTGAAAACTTTTTATCCCCTTCACTGTTATTCCATAGAGTGAGCTACCACAGCTTCTTACCTGATTATTGCAGTAGCCCTTTAAGTGACCAGGTCCTCCAATACCTTCTGATATGACCTTTTATTTTCCTCCTCCATATTCACTCCACTCCAGCTGACTACTACTGGCTATTGTTCAGGTACTCTAGGCCTGCTCTCACCTTCGAGAGCAAATGTCTTTGTGGCTATTCCTTTTATTAGGGTGTTCTTGCCTCTAATATGTTCATGGCTCAACTTTCCTTAATGTTTTACTCAAATGTCACCTTCTTAAAAAAAAGATCCTGACCACTTCTGCTAAAACTCCAATTGTACCTCCACGTATACTCCCAATATCCCTTTTTCTGCTCTATTTTAATAGCATTTGTCAACTTCAAAAAAGTGTATAATTTTTTCCACTTACTAGATCCCACAAAGGATCATGAAAAAGTCCTAAAGGATTAATGTTCCACTAGAAGAAAGCCTGTGGATGTCCAAGTCACTGCTTGGAGCATAATTGTCCAGGAGAACCTCCTGACCAGCCCAAATGCATTGGCCTTTGCAGGAGCAAGGAGCGTTCACTTGCCAGTAGTACATGGCCAGTTAAAAGGAACACAGGTTACAGCTTCCACCTGGCCTTGCCATACTCAAGTGCATTTTCCACTGCTCAGCTATAATCTCAAAGGTGAATACCATGCATAGGGAAAAGAAGGAAACAACAGCATCCAAGGCACCCAGTAACCAGAGATAAGGGGAAAATAAGTAAGATATTCAAAACAGGCAGCTTATTGTGAACTAGAGCTGCTGGAGAGGAGAGATGACAACTTTGGATTTTAAATGAGATACAAAATAATAAAAACAATAGCACTCAAAGAAATTCAGTTCCAATATGGGGGATAGTCTCTCAAATTTAAAGAGGGAGTTTTTTCTTTCCTTTAAAAAAAAAACTTTACAGATTTCAAAGATGAATTGAAGGGGCTGTTAGTCTCTCTTGGGGATTAAATGTGGGCCTGTAAGATCAAGCAAAAGATATATCAACATGGGAAGCAAAAACACAAAGGGATGCAAATGAAGAGAGAAATATTTTAAAAGAACTGGGAGGACAGATGTAGAGACCAAACCTGTGAATAATAGGACTTTCAGAGGGGGAAAAAGAAGCAGATGTAGAAATGTGTTAATTAAGGAAATAATAGAAGAAACTTTCCCTGGTTTGAGAAAGATTCGATTCTGCAAATTTAAAGTGTCCACTGAGTTCCAGGTAGAATATACAAGGGGAAATGTTTTAAAATAAAAAACTACCTTTATATTAAATTCAAATATAAAAATACTTTTAGGTTGTAAAATCATAAACGATGTTCCATACAAAGGAAAAACTAACACAAACTATACTGACACAAAAGACAGAAGAATTATACTTACAGGAATTCAGGACTCCAACCTCAAATCCCACCTCCTGCTGAGAGCACCATAGTTCACCTGTTTGGGCAAAAGACAGGTGTGTACAAATATGGAAAGATTCAGGGCTTATGTCACCCTCATATGCCATCTAAGATCATACCTCAGGGAGGTCTCTAAGACAGCAAAAGTAGAAAGAGTCCCCAGTGGTGCACAAAGTGGTAAGGAAACAGCCTTGAAAATGAGAGAGTGACTGGGAATTTGTGCTATAAGTGCTAATGATTATACAAGGAAACAGTTCACAGGGGAAAACTCACAAATGCCTAAAAACATGAAACTATTTCACAAACTCTTAGGAGGGGCAGAGGAAGTGTGTAGAGGATGAAAATAAGAGTTTCCTTAAGGTTTTCTCTCAGATAACCATAGGGAAATGAACGCATTATAAAAGTGGAAGGCAGCAGTGAGAAAATAAAGCACTTTGATGGAAAGCTTAGTTGAGATCTTGTTTTTCATATTACTTGATATTACAGCAGAGAAGTAAGTGTCCCATAAGAGAGAACAGAATGGGGTCACTAGAATAATGGGAAAATGTGATAGAGTCTCTACATTTATTTAAAAAAAATGGAGAGAACTTATAGTACTTGATCAATGCACCAACATTGAGGGAAGGAGAAAATGAGAAAAACAACATAAAATAAAGTGTATGCATGAGGTAAGATGAAAGACATAAAATCAAAGATATCCCATATTGTATTAAACGTGAAATATTTTCAAGTTGGACATTAAAATCAGATGTGTATTGTTTTCAAAGCATACTTGAAGCAAAGTGCTTTCTTCATATTGAAAAAAAGAATAGGCCAATGGACATGCATAAAATGTATCTTTTTAAAAGGAAAAGAAGAAAAGAACAGAAGGTGAGGAAATCAGCAGGCCCATCATTGTTAGCCAACATAGCATTTGAAATTAAGAGCATTCAGCAGAACAAAGAGGAAAGTTATAAAACACAAAAGCACCATTTATGAAGGAGGCATAATAGTCATAAACCTGCTTGTACCAAATATTTTGAAAAGCTGGACATGTAGCAAAACCTGTAAGAAATTTTTTCAAAAATTAAGGCACAAACCTTGATTTATGTAGTGGGTTGTTTGAAGAATGGCTTTCATAATAGCCCTCTCCTATTTTGATTTATGCCTGTGTTTAGTATAGTTGGCCAGGTTTATGTTTTGGCATGGACCCTCAGGTGCAATTAGGCTTAGGAGAAGGGTGACTTTATGTAACAAGTCTACTTATAAGGGTTCCCACCCAATCTGCCTGTCTTGAAAGTTAGTGATCCCCTCATTACACTGGACCACTTCTGTGAGCCCAGGTGATCCTCACAAGAGAAGCGCAGGGCTCAGGGAGGCAGGAAGTGGCACAGACCTTGCTGAGGGGATGTTCAGCATGCTGATGCAGCAGGGTCCAGGCTGGTCCTTCCAATACAAATCTGCATAGAGAACTTCTGGGTTATGTGGAGAGCGCTTCTGACCCTCACACTGCAGTCTCCTTGTCTAATGCTTTATACCACCGGGGTAAAGAGAGATGGGGACCTGAAGGGAGACCTAGGGGAACTTTGTCCCATCCCTGGACCACTCCCCAGATTCAACCCTGGAACCTGGCAAACACTTATCCCTCCTTAATTTCAAGACCATGTTTTGAACATGCAATATGTACACCACCCTGTTCTGAGTTACTTTTTCTAGGGCACTCTTCCAAGACTTCTCTCAGGTCTGAGAGTGAACCAAGGACTCATATTTGGCATTAAGTGCAACAAATTTAGGAACTGTCAGGAAGTAGTCCATGAGAAGTGCTGATTCATGACATAATTTCATCAGGCTGAGGCAAAAATTATAGGTGCAGTGGAGTGAGGGTTTTTTGCTTGTTTTGTTTGGGTTTTTGTTTTGTTTTGTTTTTGGTACTGGAGATTGAACCCAGAGCAGCATCCCCCAGCCCTTTTTTATTTTGAGACAGGGTCTTGCTAAATTGCTTAGGGCCTCTCTAAATTGCTAAGGCTGGCCCCAAATCTGCAATCCTCCTACATCAGCCTCCTGAGTCACTGGGATTACAGGCGTGCACCACCACTCCTGGCTTGGAGTGAGTTTTTATGAAGTTAAATCTATTCCATCTTTAAAAATTATTCTTTTTTCTTGATATAACATCCTTCCTCTTTTTAGCTTTAAAGTGGCATTTCTTTTATGATAGTTTATGGTAGTGTTTTTTTATATTCTTCCTAGAAAAATTAAAAGTTGACAACTCTATGACCCCCAGAGAAATTAAGGTCTGTATGATCATGTGATGTATCACTCTGTCCACTCAAGCATATGGAGTCCCATGTTCCCTATATTTCCATTTTTGTAGCTCTAAGGACTAATCATACTAAAAAGACATAATGCAGCATTTCTGCAGTTTCCTCCTTCTGTTTGCAAATGCACCTTGGCTGGCAATACAAATGGTCCAGTTATTCAAGGAGCCAGATTTACTATGGAGAGATAGGGCTTCACTGTGTTGAGTCTCACCCTACTGGAAAAAGATGCTGCCTTGCAAAATATTGCTGAGCCTGATATTTCCTGACCCTTTTTAAATCCCTGATGAAGTCTGTCTGTACATTGTCAACTGACAGAATAAGCCTGAATTCTTGATCCCCCCACATATTCTACTGAGAAAACTCATCATAATCCCATGTCATTCCAAAGGAAAGATTCTCAGATACACATTTAGCAATCATGAAAAATTTGACCTCAATCTGTCTTCAAAATTCAAAGAAAGAAAAAGAAAATTGGAGGTTATAATTTTGCCAATACCATGCCAAAGTTAGACAGGTTTTGTCTTCATTTACTTCATGCTTTTATCCTCCAGGTTTTTTTTTTAAATGATTCCTAATGTTATCTCTTTCATTTAGCAATTAAAATTTTAGGGGGTTTACTTTAAACCCATGTTGAGTTTGGAAGTTTGGCTCATCTGAGGTGGCCTAGTTAAGATTGGCAATTCATTTCTTTCTACCACAGGAAGCAACATGGGTTAGAGGACTTGGCTTCATCTGATAGCAAAGATCTGGGTTTGAATCTTGATTGAAAGTTGTTTAGTTGTTTGAATATGCAATATATACACACAACCCTGTTCTGTGTTACTTTCAGCAGGTGTTAACCTCTCTCTAAGTCTCAGTTTCATCATTTGTAAAATAGGTATTATAAGACCAACAGCTTGTAGTTATCATGCTTCTGATATAAAGTACTTTAAAAAAAATGCTAGTCTTATGTTTTAAAAAAAATCTGACACATCAAATTTTAATTTCAAATGAACTTATGAAGTCTTTCTGCCTTTAATATTAAAACAAATTTTAAATATCTTATAGTTATATACCTACATATTTTGTATTTATTTAATATTTAAAATATTAAAACAAAACAATTGGAAGACCTTGGGAAGGCAATCTTCTTAAATTTGTGAAGAGTTGCACAAATGATTCTGGAGTAAAAAGTGTCTTTTGCCAAATGTTTTGCCTACTCCAAATGCCAAATACCCACCATGTCAAACAAGAACCCCAAGTGGTCTCAGCTTTAATTTCACACCACTGTTGCTTTAACCAAACAGTCTCCAGAGCCTGGTGCTCCGGTACTGAGTCATTGTTGACTCAGAGGTTTATAAATACCACTACTTGAATCACTTGGAGTTTTCTTTAGTGGTTCCCTATCTTTCTCTATAAGTTTCAATTAAGCCTGACCCTGCAAAAGGAGTGATATCTGACAAGTTCACTTCCCACATTAATGGGACTGCTAAGACTCTATGACGTACATGATACATTTATAAGAAAGAACATTCTAAAAATAAGTATAATGTATTCTCATTCAATTCACTAAATAACTGATGTAACTTGAAGATAGCAAGCAACAGTCATCAGTTTTCTCTAACAGCTTAGTAAATGTCAGAAAGAAATTGAAGTGTTCTAAATAAGGATACCACTTTAATTCCTTACAAGGTAAATTAGAATGCAGACTTTTATCAAAAATATTTTTTATAAAGGTATAACAGATAACATTCAAAATCTAAATCTCATTTGGTAGGAATTGTTCAATGATAACACTCAGGAAGATAAGTGTCATGTTAAAAGCAGCTGAAATGTGAATGTCAGTACATGGAATACTGAGATTTACTGAAGGAATAGAGAGTAAGAAATTATAGACATAATGCATAAGTAGTCAACACAGTTAGAGTCAACCATGTTAACAGTAATGTACAGTAGCAAGAAGAATCCAAAAGTCCTTTATATTTGCTTTTGTATTATTGTTTGCTGTAAGTTTATCTGATTATCTTTATTACCTGACAGGTAGGAAAAGGATACCTAAATACCACCCTAAAGGGCACAAATAACCCAGGGGAATGAAATTTTGCCAAATAATCTACACAATATAATGTCTCTGTAAGAGAATAAGGTGTAACCTGGAACAGCAGCCATTAGGGAGGGCAGTCACATAGCTGATGGCTCTGCGACCTGTTAGCCTCCTTGCTGACAGGTAGCCCAGGAAGAAGAGTGGTTGCAAGCACTCCTATTCACTCTAATTACTCTCCTTTTCTGCCTACACATCCTACCCCTCTAGAGCCATTGTGGTTAGAGAATTGAGGGCAATAGTCCTTATAAAAGAAGAATTTTCAAATCTGGAGAACAAGTCCAAAGGAAGCCTGTATGAATCAATAGAAAGGTGAATGAGCTGAGCCACATGCTGTGAGTGATCAAATAAAAAGAAAAGAAAAAAAAAGAATTTGCAAAGAAATCTTATCAAGGGCCTAGAATGATTCTGATTCTTAGGAAGGAGATGAAATGCAAAAAAAAAAAATGTGATTTATGCAAGATTCTCTATAATCTTTTGAATTTTAACAAACTGACAGGTCTACTTCAAATCTTTCTCCCAGAAACAGACAAAAAAAATCATAAAAGTAAAATAGTGGAACAAATTCTCAGTGCTGAAAATGAGCCATGTTGCCAACACCCTACCAATTGGAAAGCTGATCTGATCTATAAAAGTGGAATAAGATCAAAAGATCTCACTGAAAGCCAGACTCACAGTTATACTGCCCTGGAGGTGGCACAGCACTGCAAGACCTTAAGCAAGTTTTGACAAATTTTACCAATAGTCCCTACTAATGAAGGAAGAGAGCAAGAAAAGAGGCAGCAACAGATGGACAGATCCACAGATTCAGAAACTACTAGGGCAGAGCAGAAAAATCAAGCCATCAGAAAACTCTGCAGCAATTCAGCTGTGTGCCCTGGTTTTTAGTAGCAGCAGGCTTTATGCTGACACCAGGGCATTTTCCTAAAGTGAGAAAGGAGGTGACCCCTCAATCCCACTTTGAAAGGGCAAGAAAGACCATGAGAGAGATACAGACCAGAGAAGCTTTCTTTCTATTGGAACTAACTATAGTATATATTGGAGCAGGGCCACCATGAAATTCTGCTGGTTCTAAGAGTTTTCTCTCATCCAAAATTGTACCTATCTGGCCACTATTATGTTAAAGTACACTCTCAAATTAGAATGATAACCACCTCCTCAATAAAAGGACAGTTCTTCCATTTTAGCAAATAAAAGTGCTGGGGAAAATCCCAAAGAAAGTTGTACTGATTTCATACACATGGAATAGAGGCTAGGCTCAGCAGAAAGCTACATACAAAAAATTCTGGCCTCTGGTGCAATCGTTTCAGCAAAACACAATTTCTGTGGCAAATCTGTAGATTCCTCCCCTTTTTTCCTGATCCACGTGTGACCCTGGGTCCCACCATACCCTATTCAAGTTGCCAAATGTTCAAATGTATAGTATCCAACAACACCCAGCTTCCAGGTCTTTTTGAGAACACACACACACATACACAACACACTAGAGGAGAATCTTCTCTGTATCATAAAATGAAATGCCAAAGATAATGGAATCATATTAATTTTTAAGGGGAATAGATATGACTCAAGAGTTCTGTCACTCAGTGAAGTGTTTTTTTCCATACAAAGATAACAGAAAGATCTTACTGGATATTCAAACTCTCAGAAAGTATACAACTCATATACTTCTCTTTAGAAAAAATGACTACATGTTGGTCACTTATGGCAAAGAAGGGATGCAAATAGGAAAGTCATAAATGGAAACACAGTGTTATTAAAGTCCAGGTATGCAAATAAAAATGCAAAATCAAATATAAATGATTTGGCAAATAAGGTTACAAAGCAAGATGCAAATGTAATTCTTAGAAGAAAACAATATTTTAAAACAATAATATTTTGAAAGTTTAGTAATTATCTAGGAAAAACTCCCAGAGTATAGCAATAAAAACTAAGAAATATTCTTTCCAATCAATTCTTCATCTTAATAGATTGTATCCACTAAGTACTATAATTTGGAACATTGAACCTAAAGATTAAAAAGGAATCATTAGCAGCTGGGTGCAGTGGTGCACACTTGTAAACCCAGCAACTCAGAAGAAGCAGGAGGATTGAAAGTTCAAGGCCAGCCTAGGCAACTTAACAAGACCTTGTCTCAAAATAAAATGGAACAAGGACTGAAGATGTAGTTCAGTGGTAGACTGCCCCTGAGTTCCATCAACAGTACCGAAATAAATAAATAAATGATTAGCAAAACAATATATTGGCTTTCATCCATAAAAATTACTGAAAGAAATAAAATTAAACAAAGAATACAACACAGACTACCTATCGAGATAAAAAATAAACAAATCAGAAAAATGATAGAAAACATGAGAAAAATAATAAACATACATTATGAAAATAAACATAAAGAGAATAATCTCATCTATTAAAACAAAAAAGACTATTGTATTGAGTCAAAAAGCAAAATCCTATTAAATATTGTCTATAGGAGATATATATATTCAAAATAAAATGACTCATAAAAGACAAATAGTGAAATAGTGAAATAAAGATATAATAAGATATGTGTATTGTAAAAAAAATTTAAACCACGGGTTACAATACAAACATCAAAACAGAAATCCAGGGAAATGTTTTAAATATAAGTCACTTTGCTAAGAAATGATAGTTCATAATAAATATTGCAAATATAAGGGACAAATAATAAGCCATAATATCTTAAAATGAAACTATCATAGATATGAAAAATTGACATCATTATCCCATTCTAAAAGATTAAATAAAAATAAATAATAAAATTATTTTAATAGCATAATAAATGCCAAATTGAGATAGAGGATAATAAGTTCAGGCTGCCATGGAATATTCATGAAACCTAATTATATGTTATGTAACAGCATAAGTCCCCACAATTTAAAAATGTTTAATTGGTAAAGACTATATCTAACCACAATGCAAAAGCCAAACTAAAAATAATCATAAAGAATCCACAAAGAATCTCCATTTCATTGGACATTTTAAAAGGTCAGGTGGGAAATAGGGGAAAAGGAAGGAAAAGAAAGAAAGAAGGATGAAGGGGAAAAGGAAAGAAGGAAGGAAGAACCAGAAGAAAAAAGGAGAGATGGAAAGAAAGGAAGGTTTATGTAAGTAACTGTTGAGTCAAGGAGGAAATAAAAACTGCAATTGCAAACTACTGCATTATTAATTCAATAGAACTTTTTATATGAAAACTTAGATATAATTCTAATTCTCAGAGAAAAATGCATCACTTTATTTGCTTCCTTACTTAACAGTTGCCTTCTTTTGGCACTTTTCTTCATTTATTCATTTTGATTGCCTTCTCTCTATTTTGTTGGGAATATGTGGAGGGAAAAGAAGGAAAAGGCAAAAAGAAAGTGTAGTTAAAGTAAGGTTCACGTTACAGGAGGAATTATTTAACATAGGAAAGAACTGATAATGTCAATCATTTCAGAAGGCTTCTTCATGGGTCTCCAGGTTGGGAATGAAATAAAATGAAGATTTATGATGCAAAAAAGGATAATTTAAAAGTGACTACCAAAAACAAGCTTCAGCCAATATATAACTCCCCCCTTACTAATGATTGACAGGCTTTGGAAGCAAACTGATTATTTCAACCAATGTAATAACAGGTAATAACTCTCATGGAGGACTCACTGTGAGCCATGCTCTGTTCTAGGCACTTCTCATGGATCAATTCATTTGATCCTCACAACATACTAGGATGCTAACACTGAATGTTAGTACCTGTTCACCTGTTGCATTAATTCCTTAAAGTTCTTATTCTTTGCCCTCACCATTTCTAGTTAAAAAAACAAATAGTCCTTTTATAATCTTGTAATCAAGTAATCACCCAGAGAAGCAAGTCAGGGAATTCAACAGACTCTTGCTCCAAAGCTTATATGTCACCTGTTTTTCCAATGTTTCTACCATGTATCTCTCAATAGACCATTCTGGAACTGTCCTGTCACCTAAAACTAGCAACAAGAGCAACCTTTTAGGGGAAGCAGAATCAAGTAAATAGAACCAATAAAGGTTGAAAGCAGTATCCAGTTCTGATTCACAGTTGGAGCTAACCAGGGAGCAGCTGCAATGGCATTTTAAAATGAATCATGTTTTAATATTTTACAGAAAATTATTAAAATTAAAAATTAGATGAGTATAGCTTAGCAATCAAAAATCTTCCTAGGAAGCCACTACAAATTCAGCCTGAGAGGTCGTTGCAAATTCTCCTAGCTCTCTAAAGATAATTAACTTTTTTGAATAATGCTTAAAGGAAAATCGTCTTTCAGCTCTAAAACTGAGTTAATCTTTGGGGATCTTTTTGCTTCAAGCAGAAAATTTCTCTGAAACTATATAGTACAATCCTACAAAAAGAAAGGAGAAACCTTAGGCAAATGAACAAATAAGCAATCAAAATGGATTGTTCCTTCAAATTCTATCATGCTTTTTTATCAGTTAGAAATGAGGTAGGATGTTTCTAACAGAAGTTGGAAATCTTCATATACAGATGCTCTACATGTGATGCACTGGCACATCTAGTCAGAAGGTGGAGTGGATCTGATAATAGGACCCCTCTGGCTTAGCAAAGGGACACTCAGAGGTAGGAAAGCGACATACCTTACAGCAACAGTTGTTTCACCATCCTTTATACTTCAGCACACATTGAATATCAGTAAAAAATTTTGTTTGTACAGTCATTCAACATTAAACATTCATTATTATTTCTACATTATTTCTGATACTAGTAAACTACTTGTTATGTTACATTGCTGGTTATTATTTATTAAGTCTATTATTAGGAGATGACTTATTTTTCACCTTTCTCAGAAGATACATCCAATCTAGAAACTCTTTCCCCAGGCTGCTGCCAGCTTTTCTTTTCCCATAGGGAGAATAGTGGCGAAAGTGCTGTGTGGTCACTGAGCTGGGACAAAGGCAAGTTGGAGTCGAATCTAAGTGATATCAAATGTAAGAGGCACTATCCAGGATGACCAGCACCTTGCCAGGGAATTCTCGCCTGCTCGGAAGGATAAGCCTCCTGAGAAATTAAAGTCTAGAATAATTAGTGAAGAACAGCAGATGAAGTCAGAAAGATAGTTTTAAAAAATTGGAGCCCCTGATAGGTCCAGTCCACACAGGAGCTGGAGGTAGACAATTAGAAAATGGCTCCTGTGGTTTATTTAAGGAGGCACATCAAAGGCAGGGATAAGGTTTCGGGGACGGAGTCTTGCTTCCTGGTGTCTTGCAGTCAGCAAGTTGATTGGCATCTCGGCGGGTCACATCCATCTCAGAGGGGCTGTGTAGCTCGATGGTTGTATCAAGTCATCGCGTATCCTGTGCTGTGTGGGACCAGGAAGAGCAGAATAGGGCTCACAATATGTCTGGGTAGTCTTACACAGAGAGGAAATGTCCACTGGAAATTCCCAGACACCAGATTATCCAATGCACCTAAGCTTTCTTTGCGTATTATAGTTCACACACAGCCCATGGATGACTCATGACAAGACACAATTGCTTTTATTTGATAGTGAATAGAATAGTGATAGTGATAGTGAAAGAATCCCTGTATCTATGTAGACCAGGAAATCATTCTCTTAGATCCTAAAATTCATTTATTAAGCATTTTATAAATGGCCTACTTGATTTGTGAGATTAACTCTGGAAACAAGGCTCAGAACCCACAGGTATAGTATATGGAGTGACCATGAGATGATATTTCTCATCATTTTGAGTTATATCTGGCTGGTCTTCTACATCAGAAATGTAGTGTCTTTTTGGAGCCTGTGATTTTATGTCTTTCCAGGAATATTTGCAAATACAATAACAGGATTTATTAAGTTTATGTGTTGGCAAGAATACTAGAAAAGATGCAAATATAGCAAAATCCAACACTCAACAATATAAAACTATGTTCATAATTTATCCAAAAATTCCTGAAATAAACATAAGGAGCAAAACATTGTAATTCATTATGAAGAGAAAAATTCACTGATAGAAGTATACTCAGAAAAGACAGAAATGATAGAGTTAGCATGCTATTATAGGTATTCTCAATATGTTTAGGGCTATCAAGAAAAATATGAAATGGAAGCTATTGATTCTTACACAATGGAATTTCTAGAGATTGTAAGTGAAAATGTTATTGTATAGTATTAACATTATTAACATCAGATTAGATACTGCAGAAGGAAGGATTAGTGAACTTGACAACATAGCAAAAATATATTTAAAATGAAACAAAAAAAAACAAATGTACATGTTTTATTTCTCAAGTTTAAATTTATATTAAATATAAATGACCATTTAAAACAAAAATAATGTGTTGGGTTTATGATATCTTTAGATATAAAATGTAGAAAAACAATAACAGAATAGTAGAAAATTAAAATGTATTATTATCTAATGTTTTAATTACACATAATGTAGCATAATGTTATGTAATGTTGGACAGTGTGAAGTTAAAAATGCATATTGTAAATATTAGAATAACTGCTAAAACTATATTATAAAAATCCAACTTCAGAAGAAGGAATCTTGACAGCAATATATTTCCCAAAGATAAATAGTTTAAATGTGTCAGCAATAGATAAATATGTCAGCAGTAAGACACAACAATCCTGAACATGGATGTATCCTGTAATGAAGCTTCAAAACATGAAGTTAAAAATGTAAAGAATATGAAGAACAAATAGACAAATCTCTCATGTCTAAAGTTAAAAAGACTACCTGTACAAAGTGCTGGTGAGGATGTGAAGCAACTAGAACCGTCCTGCCTTGCTAGAGACAATGTAATAAGGTGCAAATACTTTGGAAGAGAGTTTGACGGTTTCTTAAAAAGCTAAACATATGCCTGCTATTCACTTACCATCCCTGGTAAACACAGACTCACTACTCCTAGATGATTACCCCTGTAGACATGAAGGAGGCCTGTGTCCATACAAAGATCTGTATATGAATGTTCACAGACGATTTATCCATAATAGTGAAAATGCCAACAATCCGAACATCCATTACCAAGTAAATAAACAAGTTGCAACAAATCCATACAATGAAATTCTGAGCAGCAATAAAGAGATGAATTTCCAAAATATTATACAGAGCAAAATTGAACGTACACAAAAGAGTTCATCTGCTATGTTGGAAAATAGTTCAGGCATTTCTGCCCATTTGCTGAGCAGACCCTGCCAGGCACAAATTCTCTTAGTTGTCTGTACTTTTCCTTGATATTATGTACCACATTTTATATTCCTATTATGAACCAACTGTAAGATACATTTTTGTTTGTCACTTATGCCCAATACCTGACATAATGCTGAGGCACATAGATATTGCCCAAGAAATAATGATTGACTAAAAGAATTAATTAATTAAATGTTATTATGCCACCAAAGTAGCCCCTTACTTTTTGTCTGCTATGTGGCTTTCATAAAATTAAAATTTATAATAATACTTTATCCTTTTACTATTATGTTACTTTTAAAATAAGAATCAGAAATGTTGACTTATGAGTAGATCCACTGTGTGGGTGACAGTAGAACAGTAGAACAAGAACAGCAGAACAAGAAAAGAAATAATAAGTTTAATTAATTTTTAAAAATCCTCACTGTGGCAACTAGATCTCTATTATAAAAGATTATCAACTGAAACCACTTAGATCAATAACCCAACTTCATCTGTACAATCTGCAAAACTGAATTTAAAAATGCCATTGGAAATAACATTATTATAATCATAAAATCCATTCAGTGTTTTGCCATCTATTTTATTTCCTATTATAAATAACACTACAAGGTAATTTGTCTCACATTGATAAGATAATAGTACATATACAGATTCATAATGAGTACAGGGAGAAAAGGAATCAGTATAATAAATACCACTTGAATTTCTCCCTCCAGAATGCTATGCCACTACAGATTATTGATGTTGAAATTAATATAAAAATCACGAAGTAAGGCTCAGAGAAGTTACATGTTTTCTTGTCCAATGTCATACAATGAATTTATGGAAGAGCTGGAGTTATAATGCAAATTGCATGACTCTTAGCTAAGTAGTAGAGAGTGAGTTTTAGTTGATCCCAAACCTTTTCTTCTCTCATTTAGAGAATCTTATATTTTCCTCCTTATAAACTAGGGTTATGCTTTCTGAAAATCTGCTATAAGTCATAACAGCCTGATATAAAAATCAAATGCCTTATTCTTCTATATTGCTATTTGCTAGTTATGCCACCTATGTATGAAAGTTGAAATGGGAAAAAAACATACGTACAAATGCCTGTGCCAAAAAAAAAAGAAGAAGAAGAAGAATTATAACCAGAAAGCTAAAAGGTTTTTCTGAACATACAACCTAAAGTAATAATAAGACAAAGCAAAATCTTGCATCACTTAGAGACTTGCCAACCAGAGATCCTGTTGTTGGTTTGTGATTGGGCACCTTGTCATGAAGATTTCCTGGGCAATTGGCAAACTGGATCCAGGGAGCCACTAACATTCAGGTGTACAACATAAACTTCCAAAATAGAAATGAAAAACAACTAACTCAGAACCACAATTTAAGGGCTCTTCTCCAAACCAAGCTAGATGAATCCTTAGCCCCCAGGTACATTAAGAACTTCTTCTTGGAGATTTATGCTCCACGGAGTCTTCACAAAAGGGTGATGGGAAATAAGGAATGCATTTTAAGGAGAACAGACCAAAAAGGCATGTGGTTGGGAAGAACACAGTCCCGAGACTCAAGACCATTGTGCCTGTATTTTGGTTTCAACTCTACTTCTTACTAGCATCTGTCCTAGAGAAAGTTATTTGGCCTCCACCAAACCTCAGTGATCATAGCTATAAAATGAGGGTATTGATATTACCTACACAAAGCACTTATGTCATGGAGTAGTTGTAAGGATTGATTGAAATTGGTAGCACTTAGAGTACTATCTGGGACCACTAAGTACTATATAAGTGTTTGCTAAATAAGTAAAATGATCTCCCTGGCAGCATTTAGGGGACTTCTTTTAAGGAAGTGCTTTCTCCATAGTTCCTAAAAGTACTGTATGTGGCCATTTACCCACTTGTCACTTGTGGGATGAGAGTTCCCTTGCTCCACTTCAACACATAAATAAATGGAAACTTGACATTTAACCTGCCATTTTGCACTTAGCCTTGGGGCCAATGTTAACCTCTTAAGGAAAAAAAAAAAACAAACAGAAACATCAAAGTGTGCACATATGAACTGTTCCAAGTTCCTGACCACTGCCACTGATCAGTAATCAGAGCATTCAGTTATTGTGTCCAGTCTCTCAGATGTACTTTCAGTTAAAGCTAAGTAATATTCATTGCTTCACAGATAACTGAGCTGATACTCAGAGCGAACTTCAGTCTGAACACTTCCAAGGCAGATCAAAGGACATTGGCATATCCATATATATCAATGGATAACTAGCAATTGTTAATTCATATTGTGCACTCACCTAGATGGAGGATTCTTCTAAGTACTTTATAATAATTCTGTAATGTTATTACCTATTTTATCTCCGCTATAAAGTTGAGAAATGTGAGGCACAGAGAGATTTAATAAGTTTTCTAAGGTCACACAGTCAACAAGTGTTGGAGCTGGATTTCAAACCTGGACCATCTAAATCCAGAGTACATATAATGAGAGAATATGCCATGAATGAGTTTAAGACACAAATCTAAAGGACAGAGTGGCAGCCATGGGAGTATACTGCTTGGCTCTCCACTCATCTTCAAGGAGTTCATTAACTCCAACTTTCAGCTTTTTGTGTTTTTGAGAGCTACCAATTCTGAACTGGGGCCACTGTCTTCCTGTGCAGACTCCCACCAATGACTATACAGTGAGGAGGGCACCAGGGTCCAGCCACTTCTGCCCAAAGCAGGATGCCTGTAACATGCCGTGTTTTCTCTGGACCTCTCTGTTGGGCTCCTGGAGACCAGCAGACCTGAGGCTCTGCCTGCCTCCTCTCCCCTTTCCCTTTGCAGGAGGTGAATCAGCACTGTAGTCTGAGGGGTTTTCCTGCTGAATCCTGCTTCTTCTCCCTTTTTGCTTTCACATGAACTTCTTGCAGTAGTATCTTCTCAGTCTCTCCTCCTCAAAAGGGTTACAAATATCTGGTTAACATCACTCCAGTAAGGAAAGAATATGAAATCTGAACTGTAGCAGATGAGTCCAGATCCAACACATCAGAGAAAATTGCCCAGCGAGGTCTGTGACAAGGACAAGAAGAACACAGACCGCCTCACTGGAGCATTAAAGCATTTGCCCACACGGCTTTGTCACTCTGTTAACAAAGCTTTCATGTTCAATTGTCAAGAACCGATTTTAATCTTGTACTAAGATACCTGCGTTCTTTTGTCATTTTCAACACCAGTAAGAGGGTAAGATCTAACTTAATTGTAGAATACTGACATTTTGGCAGATGCTAATGCTTCCTCCTCCCTCAGTTTCACCTGTAAGAGAACGCTGAGTCTCCTGCCCAGTGCAACTGTGTGATGGAGTAAAGTCTTCCCATTTAAAATGCAGACAAAAGCTCTTTTCAAAAAGTTACTAATTTTTTTTTATACTTAGTCAAAACTTTCTTTATTGTGGGAGGGGAGTACTAGGGATTCAACTCAAGGGCACTTGACTACTGAGCCACATCCCCAGCCCTGTTTTGTATTTTATTTAGAGAGAGGGTCTCACTAAGATAAATGGGGTATCATTCTCATTTTTTGGATTGTACATGTTATAGAATCACATCCATCATGCAGTCATATATGTACATAAGGTAATGATGTTTTTTTTCATTCTACTCTTCTTCCTATCTCCATATCCCCTCCCCTCCCTTCACTCCCCTTTGCCTAATCTAAAGTAACTCTATTTTTCCCTATCAATCACCCCCTTATTGTGAATTAACATCCTCATATCAGAGAAAACATTCGGCCTTTGTTTTGGAGGGATTGGCTTATTTCACTTAGCATGATATTCTGATCCGTGGGATACTTTATCATTTTTAAAATAGTATGAATAAGTTTTGTAGAAGCAAACACAGTAGATAGATGAACTATTGTGGACAATGGTGGCATTGGGAAGAGAGAGTTATTCTTAAGCAATCGATAGCAACTAGCTAAAGCAAAAGCAATGTATTAGAAGGATGTGGTGAACTTCACAGAAGCAATGGAAGGGTAAAAGCAGGAGTTACCACAATGGCTTATAGCACAAATGGTATGACCAAGGAGCCCTGCTAGAATGAAAGGGAAATCCAGTTATTTCTATATTATCATCCTGCTGAAGATTCTAATTCCAAGGAAGAAACAGCAGATTGACTTAGCATTCATCCTTTCCAGCCCTAGTAGAGAAGTAAACAGCACCAGGGATTATCCCAACAGACAGTATCTTAGCAGGAAAAAGATAATTCCTGAAAAAAAAAATGTTCTAACTGGAAAGAAGAGAAAGAAAAATAGAGAATGCTGAACAGTCAAGTGACTCTAGCTGTTTAATAGGTTACATTTCCCAATAATTACCCATGAACAAATTCAGTAACATGAAAAGGACTCCATCAGCCTGTCTTTTGCTCCTCTTGAGGTGACGCAGCCTTAGGAGGAGGACATGCAACAAGAGTAAGAAGTTTGTTAAAACTATTGAATCCATTCTTTGAAAGGATATATGAAGGAGAGTGTTTTTTGAAGCAGGGAGTAAGGTGAAAGAATGCAAAAACCATGTTATATGAAGAAGAGTTGGAGGAACTAGTGATTTTGGTCAAGAGAAAAAGGTCTCAGGAGGACAAGATTAGCTGTCATTACTTGTCATGTCTTCATGACCTTACTTAGAGTGACTGTCTTCCTAGGTTGTAGATTTGGAACCTATGGGTCTCAGAATCAAGGTATCAAGTCAAAGTAAATGAGAAGTAGTTGCATCTGCCTTTACTGGGTGTCAAATGAAAATGATTCATATTGTGAAGAAAAAAATATAATATGAAAAAATTATGATGGAGGTCAGGAAATTATGCAAAAAGAGAATGAGCTAGAAATAGCAGGAGTAACAAGAATAGCTATATTCTGAGTGCATTTAATATATACTAAGCGCTATGTCATACTCCTTAAATATCACTGTGCATCCAAACTTTCCTGTGCTAGGATCAGTTATGACAGGAAAAAACTCCAGATCCCTGGAGACAAGACGGAAGAAATCAGTGGCAATGGTAAGACTGTTGGGAATTCTTAGGTTTTACCTTAAAAATCATGGGGGTCTGGAGATGTAACTTAGTGATTGAGCACTTGCCTGGCATATGTGAATCCCTGAATTCAATCTTCAGCACTGAAAAAAAAAATTCATGGGGATTTTTAAAATTTTGCTTCATTAGACAGCAGTGTATATTTTAATTTAAAAATAATATTTCTGATTACCAATTATTTTTTTGGAATTCTGGAAGTTGTATTTATCTCATAGTTTGAGGCATGGGGGGAGCTCTTGAAGATCATTGCATGATTCTGTGGGTATACATACTCTAGTTTCTGAAGAACAGTCAAATATTTAGAAAGAGAGTGTTTTAATAGCACTCTTTGAAGCTGGAAAAGACTATCTAAAGAAACTTGTACTCAGCTCCCAAGGGTGAGTTAAAAACCAAGCCAATGAACAAAGGAGAACTCCTTTAATGCCCTCCTTCAATTTATCCATCAGAGGAAATGTCAACCTCTTTCCCTCCAAATTCCCCCAACTCCTAGGATGTAAGGGGTGAACACTAAAAGCTCTAAGCACAATGAAAGCATATGGCCAAAAGTAGCAGAAGGTCAAGGTCAGAGACAGGTAGGTGCTTTAAAGAGGCTACCAAAATAGACTACCCAACAGAGGAAGAATTTAACTCATTCACTGCTGAATTAAATATGCTCTAAGTCCCATTTCTCCAATTCTTATAGTGGACAATAATATGCTTCTGTCATTGAGCTGGTAAAAAAATATTACATCTATTAAATTATTCAAAGAATTTTGAGCTAAAAGCAATCTTAAGGTTAATTTATTTCAGCCACCCTCATTTTATGGTTGAAAGAAACTAAGTTTCTATGAAGTAAAGAATTTGGCCTAAAATAATACAGATTAGGGCAATTTTATTCCCAATTGAATATTCCCTTTATAAGGATAAGGCCAGCAGTAATAGAAAGAGAAGCCTTAAGATGGTACATACAGGCATGGCCATTTCCTGGCCCTGTGACTTGGGCAAGTGGCTTATTCTTTCTGAACCTCAGTTTCCTCATCTGTAAAATGGAAATAATACTCACTTCAGTACATTCTTATAAGGGCTTAGAAAAGTGATGTTTGCAAAGCTGTTAGCATAGTGCTTAACATATGAAGGTTCCCTACAAAAATACTTTCTTTCTCTAATTTCCAATCCTTCTTTGTTTGGCTGTTTGCCAAGGCATCCTGTTGATACTGTTCTCATGGTATCAGGAATAAAAATGGACTTTTCCCTTGTCTTTACAAATCACACAGTGTAAAGGTGGGGGCAGGCAATGTAGTACAATATTCAGTTGGAGAAACTGGCTAAGGGATTTCTTTGTACTTGACTTGCATGTCTTCTACTTATGTACAAAACTATGTTAAAGTTTTTTCATGGAAAAACAAAATTCATGCTACCACAGGCTGGTTTGCTTCCATTCCAAAGCCCTATTGCCCAGCAACTAGACAGAGGTTTGTAACCCCATATGCATCATAAACTACATATTAGTAAGTGTGCCCTTCCAATCCTGCTATTCTAGAGGAAGTTAGGCTTATGATTCCTCTTTCATTTGTTGAACACGTGACACAAAGAGGAACTGGACCCATGCTCAGGTCACAGGCTGGAGCCCAAAAGTACCTTGGTTTGAGTGATAAATGTATGGTTATTCTATTTCTAACTGCTGACTGAGAGGAGGTCATGTGCTAAAGGGAAAAAGTCCTCCCTCGCCCCCACTAACAAAAAAAAAAAAGTGAAAGTAATTTAGAGTCTTTTGTTGGTGGTGATTTGTTTTTTATTTATAATCACGAATTTAACCTGGCAATCCAGTTAGACTAGGAGGAGAATAAGAAAAATATAAAACCTGAAGGACTGCAGTGAGAGCATAAAGACTGTAGGCTATCGAAAGCAGGTGGAGTGAAGGGGTGCTCTCCTGAGCTACAAAAGGCATGGTCTGAGAGTTAAGATGAACACAAGTCAAATGCATTAGGGTCACCCAGAGTCTGCAGTGGTAATCTTCTTATTGTTCTTGCCATTCCTAGACCCAAAAGGCTCCATGGCTTCCACAATGTTTATGCCCTCCTTCACCTTCCTAAGACCACATGTTTGCCAACTGTCTTGGTGCTGATGAAAACCCAGGAACCTTTTGTATTTGGTCCAGCACCTTCCATGGACAAGATACCATGACCTGAATGCTTTGTGACAAAGTTCTAACCATTAAATATCTCCCGTTGGTGGACTTGACACAGGTACCAAAAGGCATATGAAGTCATTACCTTGGCACATAAATCCTGGAATAATTCCGTGAAAGCAGGAATCTTATAACCAAATACTTTTCTTTCTAGAGCATGAAAATTCTCTGTCATGTTTGGAACACTGTCTTCAGATAGCTCAAAGGAAATAGACCCAAGGATTTGCTGTCAACTGCAATGTCTAAGTATAGATTGGTGTTGACAGCAGTGGGAAGCTACAGGTGACAGTGATATCTGCAAAGCTCAGAGCCCTTTGTGCCTAGTGGGAGAGCACATCCTTTGCATGCACAAGGTCCTGAGTTTAATCCCCAGCACCAAAAAAAAAAAAAAGAAACAAACAAACATACAAACAAAATGATATGAATATATTATAGATTCCTAATGAGAAGAAATCCAAATTTGTATGCCTTTCACAATGATTTAATGCTGGTGTTTTTTTTAAAACATAGTTTGAAAGATTTCCTCACTAACAACTGCACTAACAACACACTGTTCTTTAGCAAATAAAGCTCCAAGACCCTGCTCAAACCATAGGTTTGTTAAACAGAGGTGGTCCCAGCCTTAGCCTGTTTTGTGTTTCTGTAACAGAATACCTGATGCTGATAACATACCAAGAAAAGAGGTTTATTTGGTTCACAATTCTGGCAGCCATGAAGTCCACACAGCTTAGTCCAGCATCCAGTGATAGGCATCCCAGCTACGTCATAACATAGCAGAGAAGTAGAAAGGGAAATGGTCATACTCAAACGGGGCACATATGTAAGCAAGGAGGGACCAGGCTCCTTTGTAACCATTTGCTCTCTTAGGCACTAACCTGGTCCTATGAGAATTATATTAATTCTTTCTGAATAAGGTGGCCCCATGATCTAATCATCTCTTAATACTACCTTAATACCATTACATTGGAGGCCAAACTTCTAGCACATGAATCTTGAGGAGACATACTCAAACAATATCTAAACTATAGAAGTCCTTACATGCCATTATTTTTAATTACATGGAAAGTCCTCTATGTTATGAGATATAATTTGTGGAAAGTTTCTACAAGTAGAAGAAAAATAATGATGGTATTAACCTAAAAAGAATCTTTGCAGATCAGCGTAGAAAGCCTAGGATAAATCCAAAGCAATTTCCCTTCTCCTAAACCTCAGCATATGACTCATTCATTCACTCACTTTTTAATAGATATTTATTGATTTCCTCTTAATTACCACTTACCAAGCTAGACACTGAAGATACCATGGTAAATAGATTATTTCCCTACTTGCACAGAATTTACCACCTCATGGGGAAGACAAGTATGAACAAGGAGTTATGATAAATGTGAAGAGTCTTCTGGCACGATGGTGGGCAGAAGCACACAGGGGGAGCACTTACCTCTGTCTAGTGGGGCTGGGGCCTGGGGTGGGGGTTGTCGCAGAAGAAGTCACATCTAAACTGAAACTCTGCTTTCAAGTCAGAATTAGCCAGCCAGGAATATTTTCCAGGCAAAAGAAACAATTATGTGCAACTAGAAATTCCAAATAGCTGAGCTATAGCATGCAGGAAGGATGGGGTAAGGGGGAAATGGGACCAGAAAACAGACTGGGAATGCCAGCACTACAGGAACATCAGTCACTCACATTCGCTCTTCTCCAAGAGAGAGGCAAAGGGAAAGACCTTTACCGTTCATTCATACTGCTGCTTCCCTTGACTCTCTTCTGAGAGCTAATCTTCCCTCTAGAGAAAAGATTGTCTGGAAAAAGATGACTTTGCACAAACCTGTTTTGTAGTGTGGCTTTTCTTTGGTGTCTTCTCTGCCCCTAATTTGAGTCCCTTTCTTCATTCTTGTGTAATAGCAGAAAGAATCCATGTTTATGGAGCACTTCATACGGGCCTGGTACTCTTTTGGGTGCCGTCCAAAATATCTAATTAATATTTAATGAAATTCTCAAAGTAACCCTACAAGGTATTATTATTATCTCTATTTTACAATAAAGAAACTTGGGCTTATATACATTCTCTTAATTTTCTCAAGGTCATAGTACTAATAAATGGCATAGTTGATAATAGAAGCCAGTGCCCCTAAGTTCAATGCTCATTCTCCTAATCATCCTGGTACCCAACATCAAGATATCTAGTTTGTATCCAATTCCCTGTAGAACATTCCTCTCAGGTAGCCATCAGCTCAAAAATTAAAAGAAATCATTATGGGTTAGGCATCCAAGAGATACCAAAGTATTAACTGGCAGAGTTAAATATATTAACCATGATGTTTATAAAAGAGTCCTCTTTACTGATTGCAAATACCTTAGGACCCAAAGCAGTGAAGCTATTCTTATAGAATGATGATTGTCCTTGATCTTTGGAGTGGTAACCATGGCATCCCTTTAAATGACACCATGGAAACAGCTGCTACCTTCCTGTTTGTTGCTATACTCTCTACCTCCTCCTGGATGACGCTTCTGAGGTCTTAACAGAAACCCACTCCACCACCACCACCACCACCACTTTCTTCCCTACGGCTCATGAATTACAGTGTTATTCACATAAATTAAGCCTTTCCCTAAACTGCACCTATTCTAGCAGCTAGGGAAGTAGGAAATTCCAACCCTAGTCTAATGGGAAATTTAGAACACTCTCATGCCATAAGTGCTCTGTCAATTCCGTAGTCCAGGGAGCAGATCTATTTTTTTAAATAAACAACATGATTAGCTGTGTGATCTTGGGGGAAAAATTCATCTTTTGAAGCCAAATTTTCTTCTCCTAATTTAAAAAAAAAAAGTCCTAAGAAAATTTATCTCTATCACTCCAGGTCAACAACTCTAAGAAACAAACTGCATCTAAGATTTTAATTTATATCTTAGTGCATCTAGACATAATATAAGGTTGAAAGATGTTTGGGGGACTTTCTAAGCTAACTCTGCTAGGCTGCCTAGTTTTTCTTCACTTTCCTTATCTCTGGCCTAAAAAAATACTCAAATACCTGCTATTGTTAGGCTAGCCCCTAATCTGCTCATGAATCCCTCCTAATGTTATCTGACACATGACCATTATCCATTGCATGGCATTAAACACCTCAAAGGCCAGAAAGCTCGCTACTTTTGGAGACAACCCATTTATTTCCAGCCACCTCTAACTGCTATGGGCTTGTTTTTATACTAAACCAAGATCCATTGCCTATAATTGAGCTCCTCAGGAAAAAAAAAAATACATATGAGAAATAGGTAGGCAAAGGACAGGCTCCCTGGGATTTAACAAGCCTTAGAGTAACAAGGGCCCTTAAAGGTCATCTTTGAGCTTCCTTTTCATCAGATATGTAAAAATAATCTGTGTAGAAAAAAGAAGTTGAAAATACTGACCTCATGAACAAAAGAAATTGGGGTGAAAGTGAACCAGGCCTCCCTATGAACAGGGAGAATGTTCATGCTTTTTATAAATAAAGGATGAGGGGGGACAAGGTCCAAACTATAAATGACCCAAGGGTTCTTCTAGTAATGAAAGAGAGAATGTGAAAAACTCAAATGAATCACTGTCTTGATTCAGGCCACCAAGCAGTCGTGACAGTGAGAAATGTGTCCCTGGAGTCAAGGTCGTGCCTATTAAGACAAATGTAGAGTCATTTCAAACTCAGCTTCCCTGGGCTCTGATAAAAAGCCTCTTCGGGCTGCCCAGTCTCTGCAGTGAGTGGCCCATTCACTGTCTAATGCCCTGAGAAAAGGAGTAGAGGCCACATCTGAAAAGACACGTTGTCCTTAAAGTGCAATATAGACTGGCCACCTGCCAAGGGCCAAGGGTTGTGTTTAGAGGCATTTTCTTATTGGTCCCTTTTTGTCCTGCGAGGGCATGGAATGTTTGGGGTTGTACAGATGGAAGGCAGTTTTGTGGAAGAAAGAGAATAATGCTTCATCTCTGACTAGCTGCAACCTTGAACAAATCATTCAGCATCTCTGTAGTTACAGTTGGATCTCACCAAAAGGATGTAACAACACAGGCCCATTATTGGGGGTTTGCATTTACTCATATTATTTCCTCTATCATAGATATTATCCCCCCTAAATTCTGATAAGGAATATGTCATTTTTCCTACCAGAATCATTTCCTATAGCAGGTAACCATGGTAATGATCAATGTTGTCAAGGAGTACCTGGAACCCCCATTCCCCTACTAGGGCCTTTCAAGGTAAGCCAAAACCTGATCTGGAGCTGCTGAGGAAGTCAGATGGTTCCAGAGACTATGAGTTGCTCATAAGACCTATTACCAACTCCCTCCTCCCTGGCGACCCTCAGAGCTTCCAAAAAAGTCCAAAGCTATGGTCAATTTCAAAGCATATTTTGGGATGATCTTACCCTAAGTCTATGCTGGACCTGACATAAACTTCTAAAAATAGTTCTCAGGAGACTCAAAGGCAGAGGATAGATTAGTGTACCACTAAAGAAACCTTTAAGCTTGCTGGGGTTTGAGGGTATGCAAACAAATCGCTGCTAACCATCAGATTTTCAAGCAAACATTTTTCATGACTCTCAATTTCAGTAAGGCCCAAAAGTAATATTTGGACAAAACAAAACAACTAATGGGCTTGTGGCCAATAACTCTATCTTCTCCCCATTTTCCTTGATGTGATTCACTCAGAAAACATCGAGAGGCCTGGCCACCCTCAGCAGCCCAGATGGCTCAGGAATGGGACTTCCAAGCACTCTACTGCCATCTGGATTGATGACGTCAGGCAGACTGGGTACATACGTGTTCATCTGCCACTGAAGCTTGGCTAGGCTCTTAGCAATAATAATAAGGCATTTAGCTTTTATAAATCCATGGCCAAATCTTCTCAACTAAACCAGGCCTTAGGATTTGCAATACAGCTAGAGGGAATGGGTAAACTCTGCCCACAGGATACTTTCCAACCTGATATGCTACAATTTTGTGAATGTTAATATGGTAAGTAAAAAATTCTTAAAAATAAATAAAAATTTAAAAGTCTTCCAGTAATACAGAAGGCCTTGGAAAGAAACCACTTCTTTCCCTTCTGAATTTTTGTATTCACATTAGTATTACTATACCACATGGTCTATAAGGCTGTCTCAATAATTGTAATATCAGTGAAAACTCACTGATTTTCCTAAGAACCTACATATTATTAAGTATGTGTTAATTATAGTACCTGAAAACAATTCCTTTCTTATGGCTTTCTTGAATTATACAAATTATAATTTTTTTCTGATTTTCCAAATAAGCTCAATCATGTGCTACCCCACTAAAGTTAGTTAATAATGTATTAAGTCTGATTCCATTAAAACCATTGTTATTCATCATTCTTGACCAGGTATTCCAAAGGTCCTAAAATATTCCAAGATCAACCTTGTAAGGAGTTATTATTTTTCTATTTATTGTACGATTTTCCCCCTAACCCACACTCTGCTCATTATTTCTAACTATTTTTCCATTCATCCTCCCTTCTCTGATTCATGTTCTGTGTTGTGCCTTTCTATTCTTCCCAATATTCTCATCTCTCCTTTGTTTCTGACAGTTCCAGCTCCATTCCATTCATCAGCACTTTCGTATTCTCCCTCACTGACATCTGCTGCCACGGGTTTCTTTTTTTGTTCCCTGGATTCAATTGCACAGCTTCCCTTCCATTCCCCCACCCCCGCCCTGTGTCCTCTGTGCCTGCAAGCTTCTTTGTCTTTTTGTGCTGCTGATCAGACACTGCACAGGCTTTGAGAAGGCCATGAGGAGTAGCGTTCTGGCCATAGCTAACGATGATCCAACATATCTTTAAGCAGCAGGCAGCTTGCAATATTCGAGCACAAAAAAGAAGCACAGAGAACATGCCCCGCCATAGACTTCAGAAATGTCAATGTTCTAGAAATGTAATAAGAGCTAACTCTATTTAGTGTTCCAACTGGCTTGTCTCCTTCAACAAATAAATCTTGTGGTCAGGCTACTGGAGTGGGTGCTGAAGGCCTCCTCCCTTTGAAGAGAGTTTGGGTTTTGTTTGTGTTGTGGAGTTTTTTTGGTTTTTTTGTTTTTGTTTTTGTTTTTTCTCCCTTGCTTGTCTGTGTTCATTTTTCTAAGAAAGTAATTTTACTTCTTTGTGCGTTGCTTTGCCCACCTGCTTTGCTAGCAAATTTTCTGGTGCTTGTTTAATCTCACGTGGTGGAGACAATGGCCTATTCCTGCCTGGGTGGTACAACCAGACAAGAGAGTATGCCAGACATAGAGGTTACAAACACAGCAATGCCTACACGTCCTCATGGGGCATTTCCCAAGCAGCCTTACCCTGTCAATCAACATGCATCTCTGTTAGGTTTTCAAAGGAGATACAGGGATTTATTAGACATATTCACTGCCCTCCTGAAGGCAGTGCTGTATCTGGGGAGACAAGAGCCAATATGTAAGAGATAAAGTAACCATGCAAGACCAAGCATGATTAAGTGCCATGATTAAGGCAGATAGATTAGAAGAGCAGCAGGGGATAAGATAAAGGCAAAAATCAGTGGTAGCCCTGCTTTGAAATGGGCCAGAAGGGGGGTCCCATTAGATAGAGAACTCAAGGTCACGATTATGACACCTAGGATTCCTCATGTAGGAGTGAGTGCTCCAAATCTCTATCTTTGCACCATTTTGCTTCTTCATCTACATTCTTTCCCAAGGCTTTAATAATATCTAATCTAGCAGGCAAATAATTCTCCAATGTATGAGTCAAGCCAGGATCTCCTGTAGTTCCAGGCTTGTACATCTATTGTTTATTCAATATTTCCAATTGGTTGTCTAATAAACATATCCAACTGAATGACAAAAACAGAATTTTTTTTCTTCTTTTTAAAGTCTTTCTTATCTCAGTAAATGGTAATACCAGTCATTGGTTGTTAAGGCTGAGAATCTAAAAGTCATTCTTGATTCTTCTTGTTCCCTTACACCCACTTGCAATTAGTAAGTTCTGTTGTTCAACTCCAACGCATTTTACACTGCCTGCCAGTCCCTCCCATCTCTGTTGCTATAACCCTGGTCCAAGCCACCTTTATCTCTCCTAGACTCCTAGATAACCTCCCACTGAACAACCTGCCTCCTTTCTTTCTATATGCACAAGCCCACATAGTATCACAATGATCTAACATAACAATCAGGGCTTTGACCCTCTGGTTGAAAGACCTCCAATGGCTTTCTATTCCAGAGGAATAAAATTCAACTCCTTACAGGGATCTGCATGCTCTAACCCCTGCTTCCTTTTCTGACCTCATCTCTCACCACTCTGCTTTAGTCACATGGGCCTTCTTTCAACCTTCAAACATCCCAAGCTCATTCTAATGTTTCCTCCAGCTGGAAAGCTCTCCCCTTGCTCTTTGTGTGACTGACTCCCAGCTCCTTATAATCTTCAGGTGAAATGACTCCTCTTCAAAAAATTTTTAAAATTTCCCTGACCATCCTAGCTAAAGAAAATCTATCCTCCCTTCCTCATTCTCTATTCCATTGCTGTGCTTTATTTTCTTCACAAGACTTAATCTAGAATGATGCTATATATTTATTTGCTTTTGAGTTTATTATCCATTTCTCTGTCAGGTGTAAGCTTTGCTCATGCAAGCACTGTATGTCCACTGCACTCTTTCTCCCGTGCTTGGAATAGTGCTAACAAGTGCACAGTGAATGATTGCTCAGTGAGGCAAGCTGATGTGGATGAGGAGAGAGATTCAGTCTGAAAAGAGGTCCACAAGCATGGCATGGCAACAGAACACAGAGCATAGGGAGGACCTCACAGGATAGTGCATTGACACTGCTATTATCTTCTTACACAGCAATCCGACTTTTGGAGAAGTGTTCATAGAGAAGGTATTAAATAAAAAGTCATCCACTAGCATTTCCATATAGCTTTTCTTCAGTATTCTCAAGGAATTGGCTCCAGAACTCCCAGGAATATCCAAATCCAGGGATGCTCAAGTTCCATATATAAGATGGCATAGTATTTGAACATAACCTATGCACATCTTCCTGTATACTTCAAATCATCTCTAGATTAATTATAATGCCTAACACAATGTAAATACCACGTAAATAGTGGTTATATTGTATTGTGTAGTAAGTAATGGCAAGAACAATGACAAGTACATATATATTCAGTACAGATGCAGTTTTTAAAAATATTTTCTATCCCCAGTTGGTTGAATCCATGGTTGCAGAATCCATAGACACAGAGGACCAGCTGTACATACTGAGGGCACAAGGCAGACCACCCCCCGAGAAGGAGAAGGTTGTTCTTTTTTCCCACTTTAACAGGAACATGATTAAAGCAGAAGAGCTACCATTCTTTGAGCACCCACAATGTTCCAGGATTCTTCCTAAGCACTTTGTACTTATCCTTATGATGACATCATAAAATAGGCATTATTATTCCTATTGTGTAGATGAGAAAAATTGCAGCTCAGAGAGGTTGAAGTCATGGCGCTGCTAAAAGGCCCAGATAGAATTCAAACACAGGACTTCTTCATGCCAAAACTGGTGCTCCTCCCAGTCTGTCACATGCCTACAGGTGGAAACAGCCATAATGAGGAATCAAAGCCTGACACGTTAGTTCAGAACAGAGTGGTAATGGAAGGTATTACATTGCCCCCCAAAGGGGCAATGTAAATTTGGCCAGAATAGGGGCCTCTCCTCCAAGGCTGTGCTGCCATGGTAGATAGAAGTGAAGGAGGATTCAGCTGAGAGTGAGCTGAGGAGTTGTATGAATTTCATCATTGCCTGTATCACCCAGGATGCAATAATAATCTGGCTCCTCATCCTCAGTCTGTCCCCGTTAAGACTCTTTCTTGGAACCTCATATCTTTCTTCCATAGCACTTAACTTTAGTTATAAATTTTACTTTTACATGGAATTTTATTCCATTTAAGATTTTTATCTATTTTGTTCTTATCATTATCTATCTGCTATATTACATCAAAGGGTACATGATGTCTGGGAATTGATGCTAAATTTGGTTCCTGGGTGAAAGGGATGACAGCTAGAGATCTAGATAGATCTCTTTATTATAAGGTACATTTCTCCCTTTGTGAATAGCACATGCACACACACATGCTGTGGAGTGATATTTTAGCCACATGTGAATAGTCAGGGTGAATATGCCAGAGTTTGCAATTGCCCCCCCATTAGAAATCACCTGAAAGTTTCTAAATATCTTGATGCTCAGAACCCATTTCAGAACAATTCCATCAGAATCTAAGGTGGTAAGACATGGAGTCAGTAGTTTTCAAATGCCCTGAATGATCCCAGTGAGCAGCCAACCTTGAGAACCACTGAAGAGCTAACAATCACGGATGCTCCGTGACTCTGTTTTTTTGTTTGTTTGTTTCCATGCAGGGTTGAACATTGGTGATTTTATAAATCTAAAATTCCTATTCCCTGTATGAAAAAAAAAGAGCTTTCCCTCATTGATTATTTTCCTTGGCTACTCTGAAATATAGTTCTGCTGAAAAGGTGTGATGGGTTCCTGATTCTCTTCTCATCACCTCCTTACTTGGAGAAATTCACATGGTTACATTACTCAGATGTCAGAGGCCAATGTGGGGAGAGCCAAGATCCAGAATTCTTTCTAGAACTCTCATCCTCATTTCTAGAATTCTCATCCTCATATATAATCTTTGATACCTGCGCTGTGCTCTCTGCTGCTCACCTTCTTTTTGGTCGCTATATTACTTTCCTGTGGCCACTGTAAAAAGTTAACACAAACTTCAAGGCTTATGACAACAGAAATGTATTTTCTCATAGTTTGGGAAGCAGGAAGTCTGAAATTAGTTCCACTGCGTCAAAATCAAGGAGAAGCAGGATCATGGTTCATCCAGGTTCCGGGGGAGGATCTTCTACCTGGCCTCTTCTAGTTTCTGGTGGCTGCTGGAGCTCCTTGGCTTGCAGCTGTTTCCCTTTGATCTCTGCCTCCAGGGTACATTCCCTTTGATCTCTGCCTCCAGGGCACATTGTGAGGGTGCCATTTTTTAGCCTATCACTGTATGATGGTTAATTTTAGGTGTCAACTTGATTGGGCCACAGGGTGACCAGATATTTGGTGAAACATCATTCTAGATGTTTCTGTGAGGGTATTTTTGGATGAAATTAACATTTACATTGGTAGACTTAGTAAAGCAGATTGCTGTAGATAAGGTCAGAGAGCCTCATCCAATCAATTGGAGGTCCGAGTAGAACAAAAGTCTGATTCGACCCATGTAAGAGAATTCTTCTAACCAGCAGCTTTCAAACTGAGACCTCTAATCTTCCTCATTCTACTGTAGCCTGTCAGCCTTCAGACTTGAACTGGGTCATCAGCTCTACAAATTTTAGACTTGCCAGCCTCCATAGTCCTCCATAATCGAGTGAGCCAATGCTTGTAGTAAATAATTAAATATCCGACTGTCTCTGGTTCTCTGGAGGACACAAACTGACTAATACACCTAATGTCAAGGGAAACTGGCCTAATGAAGAACCAATCAAGGTATGTGTTTCCTTTCTTCTCCTTTCTCATCTACAAAATCTTAATATTACCTCTTCTCCTAAATGTTACCAGGACAAGGGGATAAAAGACATATATGCATGAACACACATACATACATAAGGATGGACAGTTAAGTAGAGATAAATAGTCTCAAGGCTGAAGATGCACACCGGTTCCCAGTCCTGCTCTGTCCAATCTAGAAAATACCTAATAAAATAATATTGGAAATGGTAATTTCCCTGTAGGTATGATAGCAGATCAGGCTGTTCAACCTCTTTCCTTCTGTATCTCTGAGTCTCTCTTCTTCTCTTCATTTGCCAAAAGACCTAAAAGCTACCTGACCTGTGTTCCTTCTTACTCTTCCATTCACAGATTTCCATCTCTCTTTTACTTCATATATATGTTGTATTTCTCAACTTTTTCCTCTCTGCCTGGAAAATATTTTCTCTAGAGATAATCTCAGAATGAGTCTTCGTACCTTCTGGTGCTCACCGATAAAGTTAGGCAATAATAGATTTCAACAGAAACAAGAATGTGATTCCCAGATAATGGTCAGCTTCAGTCCAGACCTGTGTGATTTTGTGTAGGACAATTTAACCTTCCTTTTTCACAACTTGGCTAGGCTCTTTAGATTTCAATTGGTTCCACACTCTTTTCCCCTTCTTGAGTTCCCAAATGGCTGTATTTAACACCAATATTTCTTTCTGTGTTCATGGCAGGTGGTAATTCATTTGTAAGTGTTCATTTGGCGTTGAGGTCTTTCACAGTGTTCTGTGTCTATCAGAGGAAAGGGAAGTACAGTACAGACAACAACCAGCATGCCAAAACCTATTATACCCCAGTGCTGGGGATCCTTTCCAAGATACTTCACACCAGGTTATTTAAAACAAACAACCCTTTGCTTTCTAGTTTTCCAGATAAACTTCCTCACATCTTATAGGGGAAAAAGACAGGACCTGATATTTAACTGTGCTAATCAAAGTTCTAAGGACAGGAACATCACTTTTTATTTCTATTTATTTGTAATAACTCTAAGCCTGTCCTTCATGTCCAAGAAAGACTATTTTTAATTAACTCTTTTAGCCTTCTTATCAAGCCAAGGTCCTTATTATATGAGCCTCTGTTGCCAGACCCCAATTATTTGGAAAACTTGAGAAATGAGATATGAAGATAATTTAATTTTCTGGACACTCAAGAAAAAAAATCATTTTTGTTATATTTCTATATTGTGAATTCACTTACCAATCTCAGTCGAGAAGGAATAGTGGACATGATTTACTCTATTTTCTAGGTGACTGGGGTGTTGTGATGTCCTGGGATGGTCAATCTGAAAAGTAGTTAAAACTAGAGTGAGGGTTGTTCATTGGGAGCTAGTGATTGAGCTTCATAGTTTACAAACTCTGAAGTTGTACACAAAATATTGCATATTTTGTTGTTGGAAAACTAGTTATACTTTTTCAAATTTTCAAAGGAGTCGTCATGAAATCTGACCACTTCTTTAGAATACAATACAATGTAGAGCACAATACTATTTACATAAAGTATTCTAAACTGAAAAAGGAAAACTAGTCCTTGTTCCTGGAGCTACATAATGTCATAGAAGTGTAAATCCTGCTTAGAATTCATAAATACATAATTCAGAGGAGTGTTTCCCTTGTGGACGAAGTCTTCCAGGAAAAACCACTATGAACTGGATGATTTACACAACAGAATTTATTTGTTTCTATTTCTTGATGCTAAGAAATTTAAGATCAAGATTCCAGCTGACTGGACTCCTGAAGAAGGCTCTGCTTTCAGCTTGCAGAAGATTCACCTTTTTGTGTCCTCACATGGCAAAGAGAGAGGTACCAGTCACTTCTATGATCTCATTGAACCTTAATTACTTGATTTTCAGTCTCATATCCAACACATATAGGAAGTTAGGCTCAGTATATGAATTTGGTGTGTGGAAAGGAGAAGGTACCCAATTCAGTCCATAATGCTTCAAGAAAGGAAAATGAAAAGGGAATGGGATTGGAGACTACATGGAAAGTTTTGACATTATGTATCATGTTTTTTTTCCTTAAAGAAAAAGAATAACTAAATAGTAAAATGTTGAGGTCTGGCTAACAGGATGAAGGATATATGCATTTTTGTTACATTATTCTCCCTATTTAAATAATAAGCAAACAAAAACTTTTTAATATTTCACTAGCATGTGAGCTCCATATGGCAAGGGTTTTGTTCATTTGATTCCCTGTTATATCCCCATTAAATAAAACAGTTCCTAATCCAGAATTGGCATTCATTAAATATTTCTTGAATGAAAGGAAATGGAAAGGGAAATAACTTGTACCTCTACTGAACCTAAAGTATTCAACAACCCTAAAAATCTTTAGCAATGACATAATCATTTTCTAGAACTTCCTTACCTAGGTAAATATTATAAGTCACATTACTATATAGAAAATCAGACCCTAAATACCTAAAAAGGAGTTGAGGATTTACCATCTTACATAATGAATTGATATATTGACTATTTAAAGAACTGTAGAGCATGAAAGGGCCATTTTGCCTACTTTTTCATACATGAAGCAAGCAAGCAAATAAATATTCTTTTTAGCCTGGTGTAGTGGTGCACACTGTGTCCCAGCTACTCAGGAAGCTGAGGCTCCTGAGTCTGAGCCCAGCCTGGGCAATATAGTGAGACAGAGTTGCTACATATCCCTCCCACCACATATCTCTTAGTAACATCTCTAGAATTTATTACCCTAGTCCAGCTATTCATTTGTCCTGTCATTCCTTTACAAATTTGTTATTCTTTGTCTAAAAAGTATAAAATATTGTGTTTTGGTTATTTCTTCAGACTTCGATGTCTCATAAATATCCTCATATGCATGTAAATTTAATAAAACGTATACCTCTTCTCTTATTAATAGGGTCCAAAGAGCCCACATAAAATCTAAGGGAGAGGATTGAGAGGAATTCTCTCCCACAGATCAAAAAGATAACAACAGTAAACCTGGGTATTAGGCTCAATGTCTTTTATACCATAGAAATAATAAGAATCAGAAGAAGTTTGGGGTTAAGCCTAGTTCTTTTTATTCCTGCCAGTTGCATTCCCTTCTATTGAGATTTGACTTCCCCACAGCCATGCTAAGGGGTCAGCAGCCACCTTTTCTACTATGGCACCCCATCTTTCCCTTTCCATAACTATGGTGCTAATGTGGGAAGCTGGTCTTAGCATAGCTCCTCTGTCGGCTGACCCTTAGCCTATGAACTGGAGAACTGTTTGAAGGAGATGAGCTGGGCCAATCAGATTTCTCTCAAGGTTAAGGAATTAGCATGGAAACTGACAGAATGAGCAATTGACTGCAAAGGCAGAAACTAAAAATTAATAAGAACTGTCAGAAAGTGGAGAATGTTGGGACAATCATAGTGGACCAGGTAAAGACAAAGTTATGAGAAAGTGGAACAGGGGAGCTTATTCAAGAAAATGTAGATGAAGGAAACAGTAAAGAGAAGAGAATGAAACAGAACTATAGAAGACGAGATGTTAAGAGAAAAGGAAAGAGAGGAAGGCTGAGATCATTACCAAAAGTCAAAAGCAATCTAACTAAAAGTCATCTTAACCTTATTATTTTATAAGTGAGGAAAATTGATAGGTTTGGTGACTTGGACTGAGGTCAACAGTGTTGAGGAAAGGACAGTTTTCCTACTCTTTTTTCTGTGCTTCTCCAACTCTTTTTTAAAATATTTTTTTAAATGTAGATGGACACAATACTTTTATTTTATTTAATTATTTTTATGTGGTGCTGATGATTGAACCCAGGGCCTCACATACACCAGGCAAGCGCATTCCACTACTGAGCCACAACCCCAGTTCCCTCTCCAACTCTTATAATACAGTAACACCTGTGACAGAGGGACTAAACAACTCTCATTGGTGTGAGGGCATAATCTAAATCAGGTTACCCTAAGAGCAAAATTCCTCTGGTATTTTAGATTTACTCAAAAATCATTCAATAGAGCAGCCTCTTGCTTAATGTCTCTGTTTGAACACACGGTGTTATTTGATACTTTTAAAGGGAAGAAACATCCACCCAGGCAAGGGGAAGTTTGCTGTATTAAATTGGAAAAACAATTAGGCCTTATTGAAAATGTGAGATTTCAGCAAAGACTTGGAGGAAATGGAGTAGCTGGCTAAGAGGTTCTGTGGAAGAAGAGAGTTTCTAGGGGGAAGAGAAAACAATGGCATTTCATATATATGGAATTGTTTCATTTTGATCACTGTGTTTCTTCTTGGTTTGAGAAGAACGTTCCATCTCAACCCAGGACTTTTTTCATTCCCAAAACACATCTGGCAATTTCAGGGAATTTGAATGGTAGACTCTCTTTCTCTGAACAGGTAATAGATATTCATTGGGGCAGGATCAGATACGTGAATTTCAGGAGACTCTTACATCTGTAGGCATGACCTATACCTAAGAGATCCTAAAGCCTGCAGCCTTCTTGGATCTACCTTTACCATAAAAGCTTGTTCAGCTGCTTTGTCCATCATCCCATATTCTGTGAGATGGCCAGCTTCCTCCCTGGGAAGGGGTACATTGTTCTAATGGTACCTTTCATCTCAGCTATTCCCACTAATTTTCAATCTGGGAATCAAACCCTAAGTGCACCCCCAGACAAGACAACTCCATTGCTGCAATATCGAGCCAAAAATATATACTTGAGTGACCTACCAAATGTTCCTCATCTTGTTCTTATTCCTGGACTTCTTTCATTTATTGCCAAAGTCCCCATCACTTAGCTAAGGAGCTGCCTACCCAAACCTTAAATTCTTCTCACTAAAACAGCTGATATCTAGTTTGATTCTGCTTACTTGCATGCCCATGTCCTGTGGGCATCAGTTTTTATCAAACAGCTCCACTTACACATTTTGATAAGGGAAAGAAACATTGACTTGGGCAAATGGAAGCTTACAGTATTAAATTGGAAAATCAGGTAGTCCTTATTGAAAATGTGAGATTTCAGCAAAGACCTGCAGGAGATGGAGCAGCTCACCAAGAAGTTCTGGGGAAATAGAGTGTTCCTAAGGAGAAGAGCAAATGCCCTCTGCAGGAGAGGAACTGATGGGTGCACATATAGTAGAGTGAGCAAGGAGAGAGCCACAGGAGAGGAGATGGGAAAGGTAAAAGAGTGTCTGATTGTGGCAAAGCTTGCAGCATAGTGTGGACTATGGGAGTCACTTTATGGTTTTGAGCCAGAGAAGACATATGACCTAACTTTGTTTCAAGGGACTTTAACCAGAATAGGGAGGAAGAGCATGAGAAGAAGATCACCATTAAACAGGGACGAGAGTGGGGAGGGAAAGAGAGAGAGAAGGGAAATTGTATGGTAAAGGAAGGAGACCCTCATTATTATACAAAATTACTTATAAGAGGAAGTGAGGGGAAAGGGGAAAAAAACAAGAGAGAGAAATGAATTACAGTAGATGGGGTAGAGAGAGAAGATGGGAGGGTAGGGGAGGGGAGGGGGGATAGTAGAGGATAGGAAGATAGGAAAGGCAGCAGAATACAACAGACACTAGTATGGCAATATGTAAATCAGTGGATGTGTAACCCATGTGAATCTGCAATCTGTATACGGGGTAAAAATGGAAGTTCATAACTCACTTGAATCAAAGTGTGAAATATGATATGTCAAGAGCTTTGTAATGTTTTGAACAACTAATAATTTAAAAATATATATTAAAAAGTTCTAAATATAAAAATATATTTAATAAAAATATTTCCAGGTTAAAAAAATAAAAACAAGGGACTTTACCCAAGGAGGTTGAAGAGGATGTGCTTGCTGGGGTCAGCCTGGCACCGATTGTTGAAACACAAGCTGGGAAAAGAGGGCATCTTACACAGAGACCTCCTGATGAAGGGAGCCAGAGCCCTGGGCAGGAGAGACAGACAGGAGTCTGTGTGGAGGAAGGGTGCCCACGAAAAAGAACCAGAATGTCAAGGACAAGTAAATGCATTTACAAAACTCAACTGGGGAAAGTAAAAGATTAAACATTTCTTTTTATTCGAAATCAGAACATTTTCAGAGAATAATTGGTACATGACAAGGACTCAGAAACCACATTCAGGGCCCCCAGAAGCCAAATTAGGAATAATTTGAACATCAAAATAAATAGTAATGTATAAAATAATAAAATGTATAACATATAAACCTAAGTTGAAAGTGGAATAAAATTGGAAGCCATGAGTCCAGAAAGCTACAAATAAATATAAGAATAAATGGAAAATTTGATAAGGAACACATAGTTCCCAAGTGCCTTCATGAAAAAATATTTATTAATTATAAAGGGGAAAATAATAGCTTTATACTGGTAAAAATTAGCAGATACCAAGATATTATACTGGGGCTGGGGATTTACCTCAGTAGTAGAGCAGTTGCCTAGCACATTCAAGGCCCTGGGATTAATCCCCAGTGTAGCAAGGAAAAGGGAGAGAGATCACACTGTACCTCATCAGGAATAGAACAAATTGAAGTTGTGTACCACCTTATAGGAGAAAACAAGAAAAATACAAGCTAATTCTTGTAATATTTCTGCCACAAAGCGTAATCTATTTATAAAGACACAGTAGACAGACCCAAACTAGAAAACATTTACAAACTATCTGGTCTTTGATCTTCCAAAGTTATCAAGGTCTTGACAGTCAGGGAAACACTGGTCTAAAAAAGTCATGGCCATTTGTTTTTTCAGTGTTTAGCTTTTTGTTCTTTATATACCCTAGAAATTAGTGCTCTATCTGATGTGTGAGGGGTAAAAATTTGCTCCCAGGCTGTAGGCTCTCTGTTCACCTCACAGATTGTTTCTTTTGCTGAGAAGAAACTTTTAAGTTTGAGTCCATCCCATTTATTGATTCTTGGTTTTGATTCTTGTGCTATAGGAGTCTTATTAAGGAAGTTGCAATCTAATCCCACATGATGATGATTAGGGCCTACTTTTTTCTTCTATTAGACACAGAGTCTCTAGTTTAATTCCTAGGTCCTTGATCCATTTTTTAAAAAAATATTTATATTTTAGTTTGACAGAATATCTTTATTTTACATTTATGTGGTGCTAAGGATCCAACCCAGTACCTCGTGGATGGTAGACAAGCACTTTACCACTGAGCCACGACCCCAGCCCATCCTTGATCCATTTTGAGTTAAGTTTTGTGCATGGTGAAAGATAGGGGTTTAATTTCATTTTGTTGCATATGGATTTCCAGTTTTCCCAGCACCATTTGTTGAAGATGCTATCTTTTCTCCAGTACATGTTTTTGGCACCTTTGTCTAATATAAGATAATTGTCATTTTGTGGATTAGTCTCTGTGTCCTCTATTCTGTACCATTGCTCTACCAGTCTGTTTTGATGCCAATAACATGCTGTTTTTGTTACTATTGTTCTGTAGTATAGTTTAAGTTCTGTTATAGCAATACCACCTACTATGCTCTTCCTGCTAAGGATTACTTTAGCTATTCTGGGTCTCTTATTTTTCCAGATGAATTTCATGATTGCTTTTTATATTTCTATGAGGAATGCCATTGGAATTTTGATCAGAATTGCATTAAATCTGTATAGTGCTCACCAGTAAAACAAATAACCCAATCAACAAATGAGCCAAGGGCCTGAACAGACACTTCTCAGAAGAGGATATACAATCAATCAACAAATATATGAAAAAATGCTCATCATTTCTAGCAATCAGAAAAATACAAATCAAATCTAAAATATCATCTCACTCCAGTCAGAATGGCAGCTATTATGAAGACAAATAACAATAAGTGTTGTCAAGGATGTGGGAAAAAAGGTACACTCATATATTGCGGATGGGACTGCAAATTTGTGCAGTCAATATGGAAAGCAGTATGGAGATTCCTTGGAAATCTGGGAATGGAACTACCAATAACCCAGCTATCCCTCTCCTCCATCTATACACAAAGGCCTTAAAAACAGCATACTACAGGGACACAGCCACATTGATGTTTATAGCAGCACAATTCACAATAGCTAAACTATGGAGCCAACCTAGATGCCCTTCAGTAGATGAATGGATTTTTAAAAAGTGGCATATATACACAATGGAAATTTACTCAGCTATAAAAGAGAATAAAATCATGACATTTGCAGGTAAATGGATGGCGTTGGAGAAGATAATGTTAAGTGAAATTAGCCAATCCAAAAAAAATGCCAAATGTTTTCTCTGATACAAGGAGACTGACTCATAGTGGGGTAAGGAGGGGGAACATGGGAGGAATATATGGATTCTAGATAAGGAAGAGGGGAGAGAGGGAAAAGAAGGAGGCAGGGGATTAGCAAGGATGGTGGAATGTGGTGGACATCATTATCCAAAGTACATGTATGAAGACATGAATTGGGTGTCAACATACTTTATATACAAACTAAGATATTAAAAATTGTGGTATATATGTGTAATAAGGATTGTAATGCAAAAAAATACAAAGTACATGTATAAATACATGAATTGACATGAACATACTTTATATACAAAGATGAAAAATTGTGCTCTATATGTGTAATAAGAATTGTAATGCATTCCACTGTGGTGTATTTTTTTTAAAATATCAGTTAAATTTTAAAAAAAAAAAAGAAGTCATGGCCACCAAGTGTAACACCCTGGATGTAGAACTGGGTCCTTTTGCTATAAATGGCATAATTAGGACCAAACTAGTGAAACTTGAATGTGATTTGAGAATTAAGTAATAGAGATAAATCATTGCTAGTTCCCTGATCTTAATGTTATATTGCTGTTACATAGGATAATGACCTTGTTTGTAGGAAATACACACTAAAGTATTTGAGTAGAAAGGAGGAACAGGGCAAATAGGTTAGCAATTTATGCTCAAACGGTTTGGTAAAAAGAAATTCTCTCTTAAACTCACAACTTCTCTGTAATTTTCGAAGTAATAATGAAAGAAAACTCAAGGCTACAATATTGAAACTAGCAATAGGGATAGAGGGAAACTATTTAGGGGGCTATTTCAGCTTCTTAAAGTTGAGAGATAGTGATGGTATAAAGCAGATGGTAGCGAATCAGTTCATGAATCTACGTATTGGAGAGATTTTTGTATAATTTACTGGTGGATTAGAAGAGGGATACAAAAGAAAGAAAGAAAGGTCTTCAAAGATTCCGGTGTTTTCTGTGTGAACAATTAGAAAGATGGAGTTAACATTAACTGAAACAGAAAGTTACAGGAGGGCACACTGAAGGAAGGGGCTGGAAGGAAAGATGAAGAGGACAGTTTTGAACACATTTGATATGTCTATTGAACATCCAAGTGGAGGTATCAAGTAGGCCTTTGGATACATCAATCTGGAGTTCAGACTAGGAGTTTGGAACAAGATATAAATTTGTCAACATATAGATAATCTGAGGAACTAGATGAGATCAACATGCGTGTGACTATAAAGAGAGGAGAAAAAAATTTAGGGTCCAAATTTATGTATACAACCCCCAAACTTTTATTACTCTATAAAGAAAAAAATGTTGCAGTTTTATTTATAGTTGCCAAAACTTGAAAGCAACCAAAATTTCCTTCACTAGCTGAATGGATAAGTAAGCTATTATATCAAGACAATGAAATTTTATTCAGCACTTAAAAATGAAATCTCAAACTATAAAAAAAAATCAAGGAGAAACTAAAATGTATATTACCAAAGAAGCCATCCTGGAAAGGCCACCGACTATATGGCATTCTGGAAAAGGCAAAACTATGCAGATGATAAAAAAGATCAGTAGTTGCCAGGTTCTTAGAGAAAAAGGATAAATAGGTGGAGCACAAAGGATTTTTGGAACAATAAAAGTACTGCAAATGATACGATAGCCATGGATGCATCATTATACAAATTTCCAAACTCATTGAATGTACAACATCAAGAGAAACTAGTATAAACCATGGCTTTCTGGTGATAATGATGTGTCAATGTAGGCTCATAGATTGTAATAAATGTACCATCCTGGATGGGGAAGTGGGTAGTTCAGGAGACTGAGGTGGGAGTTGGGGGAGCCAGATGACATAGGGGAACTCTGTCCTTTCTCCTCAATTTGCCTGTGAATCTAAGAGTTTTCTTCAAAAAAAAAAAAGCTTTAAGAAAAAAGAATATCAGGGGCTGGGGATGTGGCTCAAGCGGTAGCGCGCTCGCCTGGCATGCATGCAGCCCGGGTTCGATCCTCAGCACCACATACAAAGATGTTGTGTCCGCTGAAAACTAAAATAAATATTAAAATTCTCTCTCTTCTCTCTCTCTTTCTCTCTCTCTCTCTCTCTCTCTCTCTCTCTCTCTCTCTCAAAAGAATATCAGAATCAGAGAAATATTTTGTTGCTTTTGTCACATCAGAATTTTAGTTCTGACTCCCTGAAAAATACTCTGCAAAAAACAAAGTGCTTGTTTCCTACAGATACTCAGAGAAAAAGACAGGGAAATTAGTGGTGTTGAATATAGCATTTCTTTAAAATTAAATTCTTCATTTTCTCAAAATACTTCATAATTTTAATAAAATAATCAGTGTATTATATTGGTTTTGGATTTTACCTTCTTGTCTCAGGTAGCTCTCTGTCTAGCGTTGTACCTCCAATATTGTATTATGATCCCTGCCAAAAGCTACCCAACTCTAGGACACAAATGTCAATATCATCTCATGAATAAGAATCTGTCAAAAATCAAGTAAAAGGAAGGAAATATCTTTTCAGGTTTTCACAGAATAGGCAATAGTAACTATAGTGAAGGATAGTAACAAAGTAATCAATATTTCATAATAAAACATGGACATATCATTCATATTAATTGAATGATTGAAAGAATGAATGTAGTAATTTGTAAAGTGATGGGATGCTCAGCTCACTCTCAGTCCTTCCTCTCTTATTAAATTTTATCCCTGAAGGTTGAACCCCTCAAGGTTATTTAATTTTCTATGTAAGAAGACATTTTGCCTTGAATATTTATGCAAAGTTTTAAATATCTTAAACATTCTTAAGCCTATTCTGCTTTCCAGTTTTCTCATTATTGCAATAACATCATCATTCTGTTGTTTTTATACTATATATTGTTATAATGTGGACCAAGCCCATGTGCCCTGACAGTGTATAATCAGTTTTATTCTGAGTTGTACTCGGGAGACCCATGAGACACACAGAATGAAGTTGTGGCCTCACCAACAAAGTTCTTGCTCCAAAAACAGTTCAGTGGATGCCATAATTCACCCAAAAGTTTCAAGTCAATTTTTAAAACTCAGAATTTCAGAGTACTAGGTTGAAAAGTAGAGATTGATTTCAAAATGAAATCTTGATAACTCTTCCTGACTTCAGCGGGTCCCCTGTTCCTTTACTTTTTCTGCACTTCCACTCCAGCTAGAATTTCTCAGCCACCTGCCTACCCTCTGCTTCTTTTAGCTGTGTTTTTAAACAATTGGCTTGGAACTTTCAGGTGAATCACACCATGCTTTTCTATTCTGTTTTTCCATACTGGTTAGGAAGCAGATGAAGGACAAACACACTGAACAGAATAGACGTCCTTCATACTGATAAAAAGTTTAATCCCAACTGCATAACCATTATAAGAAAACATAGGTGGAAAGCTTTATGACATTGGATTTGGCAGTAATTTCTTGGATATGACACCAAAAGCATAGGCAATAAAAGAAATAAAGAGGAAAGTCAGACTTCATCAGAATTAAAACCTTTTGTGCATCCATGGACATTATCAGTAGAGTAAAAAGACAATCTACAGAATTGGACACAATCATATATGATAATAGATTAGTATCTAAATATATATAAAAATTTCTATAACAACAAAAATCAATCTGTTTCAAAAATTAGTAAAAGGCTTGAATAGACATTGCTTCACAGATATTCAAATGACCAATAAGCATGTAAAAAGATGTTCAGCATTGCTAGTTGATAGGGAAATGCAAATCAAACCACAGTGAGTTACCACTTCACACCAGTTAGGATAACTGATATAAAAACAAAAAAAATGCCAGAAAATAATAAGTACTTGAAAGAATATTGAAAAATTGCAACCCTGTCTGTTGCTGGTGGGAATGTAAAATGATTCATTCACTGTGGAATATTTTATAGTAGTTCTCCCAAAAAATAAACATAGAGTTATTATATGATCCAGCAATTCCACCTGGACATATGCCTAAAAGAACTGAAAACAGGGATCCAAAGAGATATTTATACACCAATGTTCAAAATATTACTCACAATAGCTAATAAGTGGAAACAACCTAGGTGTCCATCAATGAATGAGTAGATAAATAAAATGTGATTATGTAGATGAACCTTGAAGATATTATCCTTTAGTGAAATAAGTCAGTCACAAAAATGGCAAATATCATGATTTCACTTATTTGAGGAGCCTACAGTCATCAAATACATAGAGAAAGAAAAAGAATGGCTTTGTCTTGGGATGGTTGGGGGAGGAATGAGTGTTTAATGAGTACAGTTTCAGACGAGGAAGACGAAAATTTTCTGGAGACAGATGATGACAATGGTATCACAACAATGTGACAGCACTTGATTTCACAAAACTGTATACTTACAAATGGTTAAGATGGTAAAGTTATGTTGTGTGTATATGCTACAATAAAGAGCTATCATTCAACTTGACACAATGCAAGACACATCAGCCATGAAATTTTATTAATCTCGTGGCATAAATTAATATATATATAATAAAATTATGAGAAATATAAGGAAAACAAATTCTGGCCAATATAATACAATGAAAAAATAATATAGGCTGAAGGTTGAAAGAAAGGAAAAAGTGAAATTGTTTTAGTTACTGATAACACAATTATTATATGCATAGAAAACCTTACTGAATCTACCAAAAAGAAAATAAGACTGGAATTAATATGTGAAATTAGAAATGCTGACACATATAAAAAGTTTAATTATTGTATCTGCTACCAGCAAAAGTTTAGAAAAATAAGACTTCTAAAAAATAATGACAAAAATCATGAAAAAATTAAATACCCAAAAATACATCTAACAAGAACATGTAAGATTTCTCACTAAAAACTACAAAACATTGCTAATGGAAATCAAAGAACCAAATAAATGTTTATGAAAAAATATTTGAAAACTCAATATTAAACTCAAATTATTAAGATGTCATTATTTTGGGCTGGGGATGTGGCCCGGGTTCGATCCTCAGCACCACATACCAACAAAGATGTTGTGTCCGCCGAGAACTAAAAAATAAATATTAAAAATTCTCTCTCACTCCTCACTCTCTCTCCTCTCTCACTCTCTCTTTAAAAAAATAAAATAAAAAAAATGTCATTATTTCAATGAATTCTATATAATTTCTATTAAAATTAGTCAATTTTTATAGAAACTGCCAAGATGATTCTAAAATATATGTATATATACATTCTAAAATATATATATACATTCTAAAATATATGTATGTCTAAAAATATATATTCTAAAATATGTATATATTCTAAAATATATATATATGATTCTAAAATATATGATATATATGGAAATACAAAGGAATTAGATTCTAAAATATAAGATATATATGGAAATACAAAGGAATTAGAAACAACCTTCAGAATTTGCCTTCTGATTTGAAGATTTACTATAATGTTACAACAAGCAAGACAGTTTGTTATGAGTATATGACAGACAAATAAATCAGTGGACAGAATAAAGAGTTCAGTAATAGATCCTTACATATATACTCAATTTATTTTGACCAAGACATTAAGTAAACTAAATAGGTCAAATAGAGTTTTCCTTATATAGTGCTTCTGAAAAAATAGGATATTTGGAAGGAAATGAATATCACTTTTTACACTGTATATAAAAATTAATTTGAGAGAGATCATAAAAATAACCATAAAAGCCAGAACTATAAGGATTCTAGAAGAAAATAGTTTAAAACTTTTGTGACTTCCAGTATTTCCTGGAAAAGACACAAAAAGTTAAGATATTACTACATTGAATTTCATCAAAATTTAAAGTTTCTAATCTTCAAAAGACATCATTATATTGGGGCTGGGATTGTGGCTCAGCAGTAGAGCATTAGTCTAGCAGGTGGGAGGCGCTGGGTTCGATCCTCAATACCACATTAAAAAAATAAAAAAAAATAAAGGTATTGTGTCCAACTACAACTAAAAAATAAATATTAAAAAAAGACATCATTATAACTTTCTACGCTTTAAAATGTGCCCTTTAGAAAAAACATAGGCAAGTCACAGTTGAGAAAAAATATATTCACTGTGCTTGTGTGTATATATATATGGCAAAGAACATATTTATATCCATAATATAAAAATATGTCTTAAAAACATATTTTTAAGACATATTAAACAACAATGAGAAGATAACTAATTTTAAAATGTGCAAAAGATTTGAAGAGTCACTTCATGAAAGAAGAAAAATGAAGAGTCAATAAGTCCATGAAAACATGCTCAATATCACCTGGGAAAAGCTAATTAAAACCACAATGAGGGCTGGGGATGTGGCTCAAGCGGTAGCGCGCTGGCCTGGCATGCGTGCGGCCCGGGTTCCATCCTCAGCACCACATACAAACAAAGATGTTGTGTCTGCCGAAAAACTAAAAAATAAAATATTAAAATCTCAATCTCTCTCTCTCTCTCTCTCTCTCTCTCTCTCTCTCTCATAAAAAAAAACACAATGAAATAGAGTCCCATCCACACTAGAATGATTTACCCAAAGATCAGCTAAACCCAAATATTGACAAACGTGAGGAGCAACTGGAACCCTCATACATTGTTGGTGGGCATATAAAATAGTACAACCACCCTGAAGAATTTTTTGTCAGTAACTTATAAACAGATTTTTACCTATGGACTAATAATTATACTCCTAGATATTTACCAGAGATATGTGAAATATATTTACAAAAAAAATAAAGAGAAAAAAAAGAAAGAATAGAAAAAGCAACCAACTGATAAGAATATTTATGGAAATTTTATCTATAATAATCAAACACTGGAAACAAGCCCAAATGTTAATCAATTGGAGAACAAATAAACCAATTGTGGTATATTTATGCAATTGAATATTACTCAGAAATAAAAAGGAGTAACTGCTTATACTCACAACATATATGAATAACTCCCATTTCGTTTATTACAATTTAAGAACAGGCAAAACTAATTAATGGAGATTGAAGTTAGGAAGGGTTGTCTCTGGGCAGAGGAGAAATTGAATAGAATTGGGTGTGAGAAGTTATATTAATAAATATTTTGTATTGGGTGGTACTGAATCAGGTAAATGAAGTGGTCAAAACTCAATAAGGCACATATCTGATAACAGGTTAAAGTTAAAAATATATAAGCAATTCAAGCAATTTGATGGCAGGAAAACAAATAATAAACCAAATTTTAAAAAGACAAAAGATCTGAGTAGACATTTTTCAAAAGAAGACATACAAATAGCCAAAGCTATTCATAAAAATGTTCAACATCACCAATCACCAGGGAAACACAGATTAAAATCATAATATGAAAATGCCAAATACCTGTTAGAACAGTTATTATCAAAAAAATTAAAGAAGAGTGTCAGAGAGGATGTGGAAAAAAGACATTCCTGGGAATGTAAACTAGGATATCAATAATGTCCAACTGTATGGAAGTTCCGCAAAAACTTAAAAAAGAACTACCATATGATTCAACAATCCCCTATTAAATCAATATGTCAAAAAGATATCTGTTCATGTGTGTTTATCACAGTACTATTCATAGTAGCCAAGAAATGGAAACAACCTAAATATCAACAAATGATGAATGGATTAAGAAAATATGGTATACATACACAATGGAAATACTATTCAGACATTTAAAAAAATGAAATCCTGTCATTTTTGACAACATGGATGGAACTGGAGATCATTATGTTAAGTGAAACCAGCCAGGCACAGAAAGACAAGTACTGAGTGATGGCACTCATATGAGAAAGTTAACAAATTTCATCTCATAGAAGCTGAGAATGTTAATGACCAGACTCTGGGAAGGGAGTGGGAAGGGAGGACTGGAAAAATTGATTGATCAATGGGTACAAGTTGAACGGGAATAAGAAGTTCTGGTTGCTATTGTACAGTAGGGTGAATATAGATAACAGGTATGTATATCTCAAAAAGCTATAAGAAAAGATGTTGGGAGATTCCAACATGGCGGCGGGCGCAGAGAGATCAAGTCCCTGACCTCTTCAGCTGTGCAGGCATAGGGAGTCGTAAATAACCTAAATCTGTTTGCTCAGGATCACTAGGCAATGCTGAGCTGACGTGGATCTGGGGCGAACAGTCTGGGCCTCTCAGCACACACACTGAGCCCGAATCGGCTGAATTCAAGCTCCCGTTCTCCTGCTTCCCTCAGACAAACAGCTGTGACTCAGCACTAATCCATCCGGCTGAAACAACTGGTCAGCCCTTCTGATCCTACGGAGGTAAATGCCTACCGAGCCTTCATAGGTAGTGGCCACAGGTTTGAAACGGGGCTTGGGAGAGACAGTAAGGACCCACCCGTTGCATTGGTTGCCCGGCAAAGGGAAACGAACTGTCGCCATTTGCAAGAGATACCACCATGGCAGAGAACTGACGTCATCAGACTGCGGCAGAGTGCCACAGTCTTGGCTGGGCACAGAATCACGAGCCACCACACAGCTTTGTAGATTCAAACAGCAAATCTTTATTCCCGAACTCACACCGGCCTCCACACACATACTGGGGCCCAGTTCTGCTGCCACCCAATTCACCTACTCCACGAGGCTTTCTTCCCCAAAGTGCTCTCTGAATCTCACGAGAACTCAATGGGAGCTCAGGCAGCAGGAACGCCCTAATTCCAGCAGCAATAATCCTCAACATCGAACTTCCCTAAAATCCAAGGTCTTAAACTGGGAACGCCCTAAACCCAAGGACTGGGATACTTCCTCAAACCTGATCAGCTCTAAACCCGGATCCGCCTTCCTTGAGCAAGGTCACCTTACATGCAATGTCAACAGCGAAATTCCAAGGCAAGTCATTTAACATGGGGTACGCTGGCAAGGAAATTTCGAATGCATCATTCCTACTTGGTAATGGCCCTCAGCAGCGGAGGAGATAACTTCATTGAAACCTGCGGCTACAGGTGTGTAATTCCCTAGCCTTCCCTCTCCACACATCGGGGAAACCTTAAGGGCCCCTCCCAGCTCTCCCGTGAGCCCGATAGCCAGCCTGAGGGAATCAGAGGTGGCACGGGACCGCCCCGCGGAACTACTGCTCCCACCAGGGCTGAGAGCTGAGGTCTCTTGCACCAGCTACCGGGGGCGTGGCTACCGGAGGGCAAGTAAAATTCCCTGAGGATTCTCAGCCCCAAGCTCTACAAACTTAGGGTCTGAGGGAATGGCAAACTGGAAGAGTGTGCCCAGTCATTCATGAAAACAGGGCTCCCGGGAGCAGCAGACCTGGCGTGTAGCCAGTATTGTGGTGAGCGGCACCCATGAGAGGGGCCTGGCTAGAGGAAAAGTGGGAAGTGACTACACACAAGAGGAGGCCCTAGGCACTCAGGACTGGAGACTCGCCCAGTCTGGGAGGAGCTGCTGCACAGTGATTGGTTCCCGCATATTGACAGGAGAAACTTGGCCTGGTGGGCACAGCGCCACCTACTGGAAGAGAAGTTAATCAAACTCTAAGACTGCATTTATTAGTTTTTTTTTTCTTTTTTTCTTTTCTCTCTCTTTTTTTTTTGATTTGGGTTTCTCATTCATTTTCTTTTTTCTTTCTTGTGTTTTTTAATTTTTTTCTTCTAATTTTAATTTTAATTTTTTTTATTATTTTTTTAAATTTTTTCTTCTTTTTTTATTTCCTATTTTTTTCTTCATTTGTCTTTTCATTTCTTTTCAATTATCTTATCCCCCCTTCCTTGAATTCTACCTGCTTACTCTCATTCGCTTTAGTGACTTCTTCCCTTCCATTCTAATACCTTTCCTCCCAAGCATCAAATAAATTTATAGGAGTAAACAGTAACTCAGCAGTCAAACAGAACAAGAAGTAACATGAGCAGCTTCAAAAAGCAAGGAAGAAAAGGAGTACAAACAATGCAAGACAGCCTAAATATTCAGGAGGATCTAGAGTCATCAGAAAAATGGTCATATAAAGAACTCAAGGAACACCTTAGACAGATGGAATGGAACCTTAAAGAGGATACAAGACAGCAAATTCAAGCAGCGAAAGAACACATTGAGAATGAATTACATAAACAGATAAAAGAAGAAGTTAAGCATCTTTATCAGGAGATAAAGATTATAAAAAATAATCAAACAATAATTCTAGAAATGAAGGAAACGATAAACCAAATTAAAAACTCAATTGAGAGTATCACTAACAGAGTGGAGCAAGTAGAAGCCAGAACGTCAGATAATGAAGACAAAATATATCACCTTGAAAAGAGTCTAGCCAACTCAGAAAGCCTGGTAAAAAATCACGAGTAAAACATCCAAGAGTTATGGGATAACATAAAAAAACCAAACTTACGAGTCATCGGGATAGAAGAAGGTACAGAGATTCAAACCAAGGGAATGAGTAACCTGCTGAATGAAATAATTACAGAAAACTTTCCAGAAATAAAAAAGGAAACAGATATACAAATTGAAGATGCATACAGGACACCGAGCACACAAAATCACAGTAGACCAACGCCAAGACACATTGTTATGAAGATATCCAATATACAGAACAAAGAGAAAATATTAAAAGCTACAAGAGAAAGGAGACAGATTACATTCAGGGGTAAACCAATAAGGTTAACAACGGATTTTTCATCACAGACACTGAAAGCAAGAAGGTCATGGAACAATGTATTTCAAACACTGAAAGACAATGGATGCCAACCAAGAATTCTGTATCCAGCAAAATTAAGCTTCAGGTATGACAATGAAATAAAAATCTTTCATGATAAACAAAAGTTAAAAGAATTTGCAGCCAGAAAACCAGCATTGCAAAGCATTTTGAGCAAAACACTACACGAGGAAGAAATGAAAAACAATAACCAAAACCATCAGTGGGAGGTGCCTCAGTAAAGACAGAAGGTGAGGGGAAAGATAATCATGGAGAAACAAACTAAAATTTTTTTAAAAAAAGGATAAAAAATCAAACATGGATGGAAGTACAAACCATATATCAATAGTAACTCTGAATGTTAATGGCTTAAACTCTCCAATAAAGCGACATAGGCTGGTATCATGGATTAAAAAAACAAATCCAACAATATGCTGCCTCCAGGAAACACATCTGATTGGAAAAGATATACACAGGCTGAATGTGAAAGGATGGGAAAAAATATACCACACACATGGTCGTCGTAAGCAAGCAGGGGTGGCCATCCTCATATCGAATAAAATCGACTTCAAGACTAAGTTAATCAAAAGGGATAAGGAAGGACATTATATACTGTTAAAAGGAACCATTCACCAACAACACATAACAATTATCAATATTTATGTACCAAATAATGGTGCTGCGACATTCATAAAACAAATTCTCCTCAAGTTCAAGAATCAAATAGACCACAACACAATAATTATGGGTGACTTAAACACACCTCTCTCACCATTAGACAGATCCTCCAAACAAAAGTTGTATAAAGAAACTATGGAACTCAGTATCACAGTCAATAACCTAGACTTAACTGACATATATAGAATATATCAACCGTCATCAAATGGATATACTTTTTTCTCAGCAGCACATGGATCCTTCTCAAAAATAGACCATATATTATGCCATAGGGCAACCCTCAGTAAATATAAAGGGGTGGAGATAATACCATGCATTTTATCTGATCATAATGGAATGAAACTGGAAATCAATGATAAAAGAAGGAAGGAAAAATCCTACATCACATGGAAAATGAACAATATGTTACTGAATGATCAATGGGTTACAGAAGACATAAAGGAGGAAATCAAAAAATTCTTAGAGATAAATGAAAATACAGACACAACATATCGGAATCTATGGGACACAATGAAAGCAGTTTTAAGAGGAAAATTCATCGCCTGGTGGTCATTCCTCAAAAAAAGAAAAAACCAACAAATAAATGAGCTCACACTTCATCTCAAAGCCCTAGAAAAGGAAGAGCAAAACAACAGCAAATGTAGCAGAAGGCAAGAAATAATTAAAATCAGAGCAGAAATCAATGAAATTGAAACAAAAGAAACTATTGAAAAAATTAACGAAACTAAAAGTTGGTTCTTCGAAAAAATAAATAAGATCGACAGACCTTTAGCCATGCTAACGAAGAGAAGAAGAGAGAGAACTCAAATTACTAACATATGGGATGAAAAAGGCAATATCACAACAGATGCTACAGAAATACAGAAGACAATTAGAAATTATTTTGAAAACCTATATTCCAATAAAATAGAAGATAGTGAAGACATCGATAAATTTCTTAAGTCATATGATTTGCCCAGACTGGGTCAGGAGGATACAAACAATTTGAACAGACCGATATCAATGGATGAAATAGAAGAAGCCATCAAAAGACTACCAACCAAGAAAAGCCCAGGACCGGATGGGTATACAGCGGAGTTTTACAAAACCTTTAAAGAAGAATTAATACCAATACTTTTCAAGTTATTTCAGGAAATAGAAAAAGAGGGAGCTCTTCCAAATTCATTCTATGAGGCCAACATCAGCCTGATTCCGAAACCAGACAAAGACACCTCAAAGAAAGAAAACTACAGACCAATATCTCTAATGAACCTAGATGCAAAAATCCTCAATAAAATTCTGGCGAATCGGATACAAAGGCACATCAAAAAAATTGTGCACCATGATCAAGAAGGATTCATCCCTGGGATGCAAGGATGGTTCAATATACAGAAATCAATAAATGTTATTCACCACATCAATAGACTTAAAGATAAGAACCATATGATTATCTTGATAGACGCAGAGAAAGCATTCGACAAAGTACAGCATCCCTTTATTTTCAAAACATTAGAAAAACTAGAGATAACAGGAACTTACCTTGACATTGTAAAAGCTATCTATGCTAAGCCTCAGGCTAGCATCATTCTGAATGGAGAAAAGTTGAAGGCATTCCCTCTAAAATCTGGAACAAGACAGGGATGCCCTCTATCACCACTTCTATTCAATATAGTTCTCGAAACACTGGCCAGAGCAATTAGACGAAAGAAATTAAAGGCATAAAAATAGGAAAAAAAGAACTTAAATTATCACTATTTGCAGATGACATGATTCTATACCTAGAAGACCCAAAAGGGTCTACAAAGAAACTACTAGAACTAATAAACGAATTCAGCAAAGTGGCAGGATATAAAATCAACATGCATAAATCAAAGGCATTTCTGTATATCAGCGACAAAACTTCTGAAACGGAAATGAGGAAAAACACTCCATTCACAATATCCACAAAAAAAATAAAATACTTGGGAATCAACCTAACAAAAGAGGTGAAAGATTTATACAATGAAAACTACAGAACCCTAAAGAGAGAAGTAGAAGAAGATCTTAGAAGATGGAAAAATATACCCTGTTCATGGATAGGCAGAACTAACATTATCAAAAGGGCGATATTACCAAAAGTTCTCTATAGGTTTAATTCAATGCCAATCAAAATCCCAATGGCATTTCTTGTAGAAATAGATAAAGCAATCATGAAATTCATATGGAAAAATAAAAGACCCAGAATAGCAAAAGCAATTCTAAGCAGGAAGTGTGAATCAGGCGGTATAGCGATACCAGATTTCAAACTATATTACAGAGCAATAGTGACAAAAACAGCATGGTACTGGTACCAAAACAGGCGGGTGGACCAATGGTATAGAATAGAGGACACAGAGACTAATCCACAAAGTTACAACTATCTTATATTTGATAAAGGGGCTAAAAGCATGCAATGGAGGAAGGATAGCATCTTCAACAAATGGTGTTGGGAAAACTGGAAATCCATATGCAACAAAATGAAACTGAATCCCTTTCTCTCGCCATGCACAAAAGTTAACTCAAAATGGATCAAGGAGCTTGATATCAAACCAGAGACTCTGCGTCTGATAGAAGAAAAAGTTGGCTCCCATCTACAGTTTGTGGGGTCGGGCTCCAAATTCCTTATTAGGACACCCATAGCACAAGAGTTAACAACAAGAATCAACAAATGGGACTTAATTAAACTTAAAAGTTTTTTCTCAGCCAGAGAAACAATAAGAGAGGAAAATAGGGAGCCTACATCCTGTGAACAAATCTTTACTCCTCACACTTCAGATAGAGCCCTAATATCCAGAGTATACAAAGAATTCAAAAAATTAGACAATAAAATAACAAATAACCCAATCAACAAATGGGCCAAGGACCTGAACAGACACTTCTCAGAGGAGGATATACAATCAATCAACAAGTACATGAAAAAATGCTCACCATCTCTAGCAGTCAGAGAAATGCAAATCAAAACCACCCTAAGATACCATCTCACTCCAGTAAGATTGGCAGCCACTATGAAGTCAAACAACAACAAGTGCTGGCGAGGATGTGGAGAAAAGGGTACACTTGTACATTGCTGGTGGGACTGCAAATTGGTGTGGCCAATTTGGAAAGCAGTTTGGAGATTCCTGGGAAAAATGGGAATGGAACCACCATTTGACCCTGCTATTGCCCTTCTCGGACTATTCCCTGAAGACCTTAAAAGAGCATGCTACAGGGATACTGCCACATAGATGTTCATAGCAGCACAATTCACAATAGCTAGACTGTGGAACCAACCCATATGCCCTTCAATAAATGAATGGATAAAAAAAAATGTGGCATCTATACACAATGGAGTACTATGCAGCAATAAAAAATGACAAAATCATAGAATTTGCAGGGAAATGGATGGCACTAGAGCAGATTATGCTTAGTGAAGCTAGCCAATCCCTAAAAAACAAATACCAAATGTCTTCTTTGATATAATGAGAGCAACTATGAACAGAGCAGGGAGGCAGAGCAGGAAGAAAAGATTAACATTAAACAGAGACATGAGATGGGAGGGCAAGGGAGAGAAAAGGGAAATTGCATGGAAATGAAGGGAGACCCTCATTGCTATACAAAATTATATATAAGAGGTTGTGAGGGGAATGGGAAAATAAACAAGGAGAGAAATGAATTACAGTAGATGGGGTAGAGAGAGAAGATGGGAGGGGAGGGGAGGAGGGATAGTAGGGGATAGGAAAGGTAGCAGAATACAACAATTACTAATAGGGCATTATGTAAAATTGTGGATGTGTAACCGACGTGATTCTGCAATCTGCATTTGGGGTAAAATTGGGGGTTCATAACCCACTTCAATCTAATGTATGAAATATGATATGTCAAGAGCTTTGTAATGTTGTGAACAACCAATAAAAAAAAAGAAAAAAAAAGATGTTGAATGTTTCACCACATGAAAATGATAAATGTTTGAAAGAAGATAGGCATGTTTAACTTGATATGAACATTATATAATGTGTACATGTGTCAAAACATCACTTGGTATCGCATTAATATGTACAATTTGTATGTTTATATATATATCAGTTTTAAAATTATTTGATTTTAAAAAGAGCAACAAAAGAAAATTAAACTCCTAGAAGCAGAGAGCCAAATGTTGATAACCAGGGGCTATGGGCAGTAGTTGGAGGAGGGTTGAGAAAACACAATCTCAGTGAGATGGAAAGAATAAGTTTGAGATTTATTGTGCAACATGATGATCATAGTTATCAACAATGTATTATGTTCTTGAAAGTTTGAAGGTGGATGTTAAGTATTCTCACTACAAAAAAAAACTTTTAGGTAATTCAAATGTTAATTAGCCCAATTTATCCATTATACAGTACATATGTATTACAAAGCATCATGATGCATATGCTAAGTATATACAATTTTTGTCAATTAAAAAAGTTAATTTTAAAAACACAATGAACTGAAACTTAAGATTTGTGTACGTTGGTATGCATCCATTTTACCACAATTTTTTTAACTTGGAAAGCTAAACTAAAATTGGAAGAAAATGTCCTTACTTGATAAAAAAGATCTTCCTGATATACCCAGAAAACATCATTCTTAATAGGAAAAATAGCTCTGAGTTAATCTGTTAAGAAGAGTAAAAGAAAACAATTAAGGAAGCCATAAAAAGAAATAGGGACTTTTTCAAAACATCAAAGTATAAAAATAATACATTTTAGATGGAAAAAATTCAAAATTGTGAGTGTCCATTTTTCTCCAATTACTCTATAAGTTTAATGTGTTCCTAGTAAAACTTAATAGAAATTGTATTAATTTTAAGCTGATGCTAAATTTCATACAATTAAAATTTATGGAGGAACAGGCAAGATTATTTTTTAAAGAATTATAAAAAGAAATAACTCTCTTAGATATTGTAAGAATATTTTGAAGTCCCCAGGTCCATCCATTTTACTGGCAAATGTCATAATTTCATTCTTCTTTATAGCTGAGTAATAGTCCATTGTATATGTATACCATATTTTCTTTATCCACCTCATCTGATGAAGGGCACCTAGGTTGGATCCGTGGCTTAGCTATTGTGAATTGAGCTGCCAAAAACATTGATATGGCTGTTGTCATTATAGTATGCTGATTTTAAGTCCTTTGGGTATATACCAAGGAGTAGAATAACTGGGTCAAGTGGTGGTTCCATTCCAAGTTTTCTGAGGAATCTCCATACTGCGATCCAGAGTGATTGCACCAATTTGCATTTCCACCAGCAATGTATGAGTGTACCTTTTTTCCCACATCCTCATCTACATTTATTTTTACTTGTATTCTTGATAATTACCATCTGACTGGAGTGAAATGAAATCTCAGGATAGTTTTAATTTGCATTTCTGTAATTGCTAGAGATGTTGAACATTTTTCATATATTTGTTAATGGATCTTATTTCTTCTTCTGTGAAGTGCCTGTTTAGTTCCTTTGCCCATTTATTGATTGGGTTTTTTGGGGGAAGGGGTAGGGGATAAGTTTTATGAGTTCTTCATATTTCCTGGAGATTAATGATTTATCTGAGATACAGGTGGCAAAGATTTTCTCCCATTCTGTAGACTGTCTCTTCATGCTCTTGACTGTGTTCTTTGGAATGAAGGAGCTTTTGAGTTTGATACCATCCCATAAGCCAATCCCAAAAAAACAAAGGCCAAATGTTCTCTCTGATATGCAGATGCTAAAACACAATAAGAGGAGGTAGGAAAGAACAGAAGTACTTTGGGTTAGATAAAGAGGAATGAAGGGAAGGGATGGAAGACTAGGAAAGACAGTAGAATAAATCAGACATTCTTTTCCTATATTCACATATGAATGCACAACCAGTGTAACTCCATGTCATATACAACCATAAGAATGAGAAGTTATGCTTCATGTATCTATAATATATCAAAATACATTCTACTGTCATATATAACTAAAAAGAACAAATTTTTTAAAAAATTTAAAGAATATTTTGAAGTAGAGTAATTATATCAGTGTGAAATGGATGTAAAAACATGTGATATATAAAGCATAATTTAAAAGTCCAAAAACAGACCCATATATAAGTAATAATTTAGTATAATCAATAATTTTGGCATTTATAATCACTAAAAGGTATACTTACTTAATAAATAATATTAACATAAATATCTATTTGGAATAAAGTAAAACTAGACCTTTATGTCACATTATATACAATAAATAATGGAAAGTGTATTAAAGAGATAAAAGTAAAAAACAATATAATACAAAAAAAATGTGATCTTAAGATTGAAAAGTTCTTCCTAAATTATAAAACTCCAGAATTCAAAATGAAAAAGATTAATTGAACTAAATAAAACTTAAAGACTATATGATTACATTTACCATAAATTAAGTTAAAAGATAATACTGGTAGAAAATAAAAATACAAAATGAATAGAGAGCTAATATTTAATCTACATACAAATTAAAGATTATAAAAAGGAATTGACAAAAGAAATATAAATGAGCAGTAGAAGTTATCTAAAGTTTTCTGAAATCATTAATAAATAAGAAAAAACATATTATCATAAGTTATATTATCTTGTGATAACATTAATAAGTTACAAGAATTTAAAAGATTTATAACGCCTAGTAAAAGCAAGGATACAAGAAAATAGACACTGTTAGTTGATAAATTGGCAAATCATTTTGTAAGAAAATCTAACAATAATAAGTTTTGAATATATGTACCTATGACTCAGTTATTCTATTTCTAGGAATCCGTTTTACAGAAATTTCATCCACATGTTCAAAGAAATATGTATAGTAGGGGCTGGGGTTGTGGCTCAGCATGAGCGCTTGCTTAGCATGTGCAAAGCCCTGGGTTGAATCCTCAGCACCACATAAAAATAAGTAAAATAAAGCTATTGTGTCCAACTACAACTAAAAAATAAATATTAAAAAATACATGTATAGTATTGACTAAAGCATTAAGAATACACATGAATAAGGAAATTAACAAATGAATGATTAAATAAATTATGAAATAATTATATGAAAAGTTATGCAGCTATTACCAGAAGGAGGCAGAACACATTCTCTAATATAGAAAAAAAAATCTCACATCCATAGAACAATGTATACAACAGTGCAGAGAGAATGAGCCCACTTGTGTATATCATATAAACATTTAGAAAAAGAAGGATACCATTCAAAAAAACCTAACATTGTTTACCTTTAGAAAAGGTAGCAGGAGTAACATTTTGTTCTGTATTTACTATTGCCTGAATCTTTTATAAGGTTGTACCTTTTTTAATCATATTAGACTATGTGACATTGCTGCTAATTCAGTTATTTTAACCTACCAAAAAAGGCAATTTCATAATATTTGTTTTAATAGAGTAAGAATTTTGTATGCTGCTTTTGTATCCTAAATAAATAGATAAGGAGACAAACAGACTATAAACACTGCCTTGAGATGGGATTAAATAAAAGGATTTATGTGAGTCTGTCCAAAAAGAAGGCAGCACTCAATTCTTTCTCACCTAAAATGGCTGCCCATCCATCACGTTGAGCTCTCTGCGGTTTGTCTGGGAGCTTTACAATGTTCTCAGCTTTAGAGAGACAGGCCCTCCTGCCTTCTCCTCGACCCTGTGACCGGAACTACTGAATGCAATAGAAGTTGCATAGCTCTATTCTCCTCTTTGGGCACATGGTGACAACTTTGCATGCTAGAAATTAAAAATCCAAATTTACCAGGAGCATTGAGAATTGCAATAGCCACTATTTCTATTATTACATTAATAATTTCCTGAAACAATCCTGATTTCTTTCAAAACAATGACCCAGGCATCTTTTTTTCCCCATTACTGAGAATGCTATTAGCAATTCTATGTCAATAGAATTAATAGGTTATTACTATAACCTCTGTGAACAATTTTAAATCAATCCACATTTTCCCTGAATTTAAAATACAGTTGTTAGAAGCTTTATTAATTTGAAGAAAGAAGAGCCATGCTTTTTTACTAAAAATATATGGGCTGGGTTTGTGGCTCAGTGGCAGAGCACCTGTCTTGCACATGTGAGGCACTGGGTTCTATCTTCAGGATCACATAAAAATAAATAAACAAAATAAAGATATCATGTCCATGTATAACTAAAAGAAATTTAGCATATATAATAATCTTAGTTAAAATTTTTTTAAAAATCTCTTCTAATCTATTCAAAGATGGCAGGTGTAATATAATTCACTTATTAAAATTTCATCAAAATAAACTTAAGTCGTAGACTAAACAATAGCATTAGATTGATATTAATTTCCTGGTTTTGATAATTGCACTGTAGTTTTATAAGAACACGTTTCTGTTTTTAGGACATATACATTGAAGTATTAGAGTTAAAGGTAACTGTATCACAATTTATTCTCAAATATATCAGAAAAAAATATTTGCATACTTATAAAAAGAAAAGACTATAAAACAAATAATAATCAGTTTGGTAATAGGTTGACATCTGGTAAATATGAGTCAAGGGAAAACAGGAATTTCCCACTGTTTTGCAACTTTTGTTTTTTGCCTGTTTTGTACAGTACTGGGACTAGAACCTAGGACCTTGAGCATATTAGGCTAGTGCTCTACCACTGAGCTGCACCCCTAACCCTGTTATGCAACATTTTAGAGTCTGAAATCATTTTAGAATAAATTTTTTTTTAAAAAAAACATCTCCCTCCAAGTGATTCATGGATTCAATAAATGGCCCCTAAATGCCTCTGTATGCCAGGTAGTAGGCCAGACCTCTACATTTTTAATTCCAGGTCCTGTAAAGCAATTATCCCCTATGACCCACTTTGTGAGGGTCTCAGCCAAGAGTTCCACCAGGCTTGCCTGTTGATCTGTTAGGAGGAGATCTAAGCCTTCACCTCTCTCTTCAAGCCTCTTTCTTTCCTTGTTCTCTCAAAATCCTTGATTCCCTCAGTACATCAATTCCTTTCTTTGATCATTCTTCATTTCCTTTCTTTTTCTTGTATTCTCAAATTCGTCCTCTCCACTCACACCTCTCAGGCCGTACATGTGGTAAGGTTACTCCTAGCCTATTTCAAAACTCTATTCCATCCTCTTTTCACAATCAAGCTTGTGTGAAGAGTAACTGGAACCACCAACACTTATTTCACATTCACTCCAGGAAAGAGAGAGTCTCTATACACTCACATCCTACTTTGTGATTGAGTTTTGCCAATGTTTCTAGTAAATAGAGAAAAACAATTAAGAAAAAGACAGGCAGGGATTGTGCAAGAGAGAGAGAAGACAGACTTTTTCCCTGGTATGCAAGAGTACACAAGGAATAAAAGAGATTTCCACTAAATATCTATGTACAAAGCACTCTGGTAGGTATTAGTCACTGAATATTGAAGGGAAGATTCCTGTTCATAATCTATTTCCAGCTGAAAATATAAATCTTACCACCAGAAATAAAATATATGCTAACCAAAGACAGAGATTCTTAAAGTAGTAGAATATTGTCAAAATAATCTTTCAGTTTTTAGGTCAGATAAGACATTAGCAACAAAGGTTAGGGAATAGAAACTACTGCCATTGAATTCAATACCTAATTCTTTTTTTGTAAGAGGATAATCAAGCAATATCTCTACATAAGGACGGATCAAAACACAGCTTTTCTTGTTGCTAGGTTCAAAGTGTTATGTGAATAAGATAGGATACCCAGCAGAACTCCAGTCTCTAGTTGAATGATCCCCTCCTAATTGCTCCCTCCTTCCAGGAGGGGGTGTAACAAGTTTTTTCACCCACCGCATCCTAAGGCCAAGCCTCTGCTTCCTGCATCTGGACCCTAACTACTAAATGAAGATTTCTTGGAGATGCATGAACAGGGACAACATTTAGCTTTGTTGAATGAAAGGATAAATGAATGTATTATGTCTCTAGAGTCCAGCACATAGATGAAATTTTCTGAATATTTCTTGAATTGAGAAGTAAACTCACATTCCAATAGACTGAGTCAGGCAGAGTTATTGGTCCTGCAGTTGTATTCCCAACCCTTCCCTATTCTCTTACCAGTTCAGGTTTTCCTCCTCTCCTCAGGTTCACCCCCATCCTTTGGGAATCACACTTGGCATGTTTAAGAAATAACAAATTGAGCAAATGAGAAAAGAGATGAGGTGAGGAGAGAGGGAATCATGTTGGAACTTGTTGTCCATTTTTAAGACTTAGCCCTCTACTCCAATTGAGATGAAAGATACTGGGAAACAGGAATAACATGATATGACTTGCTGCTGGGTGAGAATGGGCTATATAATGTCAGAGAAATAGTGCTGTAGTAGGGGAATTTTAAGATGCAGAAATATCAGCATGTTTGTAAGCTGACTGTCGTGGTCTAGTAGAAATGGAAAATTTGAGTTGGCAAGAGAGAAACACTTCCAATACCAAGTGGAAGTGTGTTCACCGAGAGTCCTAGGGCAGGCAGAGTTCTGGGCATAGATGAACATAGGTGGACAAATGGGCTGGTGAGAGCTTGTGCTGTTTCTTTCACATTTGCCTTAATGTTCAGTGAAGTAGGAAGCAGGCAATCAACTGAGAGAAAACAGAGCAGCAGGTATTACAAATTTGAAAAGAAAACATCCCTACATGAAAGCATCTTTAAATAATTCCATGAAAAACTCATAAAACTATATCCTTAGCTATAGGTTTGGTTCCAGAAGACAGTTTTACATATACAGCATATGCAAAGCCATCTGAAATACTATAACATGCACAAATGAAGTGATATGATTTGGCACATTTCCATTAAGAATGAGAACTGCAAGTCAGTTGTCTAAGTGCCATTGAGATTTATATCAGGTAAATACCTCTTTATTACTGGAAGTCACTTAAAATTAGGTCACTGCATTAAGAGTGAAACACTGTGGTGTAAAACACACATCCAGGGTTGCATGTCAACCAGTGTGAGACACGGGTGAGCAGAGCTTTACCACAGGATCTTTCTCATGCCCACAATGAATCCCAGTCACTAACTGCCTTTCTAATTAGATTTCTGTGCTGCCTCACCCTGCAAAGTCTGGGAATCTGGAATTTCCAAGAATTTTTCAACCCTCCTTTCTCTGGTATTAGTTCACCCCAAGAGGAAAACATGCTTAGAATTAGTCATTTCCACTAGTAGATTCGTTCGTTTGTTCGTTTTGTGGTGCTGGAGATGGAACCTATAGGGCTTCATACATGCCGGGCAAACCCTTTACTACTGAGCTAAATCCCCAGCCCTCATTTCCACTAATAGATTTATCACTGAGTACCACAAATTTATGATGCTGCATGTAAAGGTGAATTAAAAACCTCAAACACATCATTTGATTTGACTATTTTTAAAGTTGAATCATTTTGAAGTATATGGGGCTGGGGATGTGGCTCAGTGGTCTGAGGCCCTGGGTTAGATTCCGAGCATGGGGTGAGTGGGGTGAGGGGAGCCCTTCCTTGGTTTCTTGGAAGCCTGTCCTTTAGTCCAGCCTCTGGCAACACTGTCCATTATCCTGTGGCCAGTTGTTTGTGTGCCAGGCTGAGCTGTGCAGAGCTGCTGTCAAAGTTATGTAGACACAGCTGACCCACAACACCAAGACTGCTTAGCCAAGTGAGGCTTGGATGGGTCATTACAGTGACAGGAATGGGGCCCAGCTGTTCCAGGTGAGACAACAGGCAGCAGCCCTTGTTCTTCACCTATAGCTTTCGGTGGACTTAACCATGGCCTCATTTGGGAAATCTTAAGAGATGTGTCCCCAAATTGCAATGTTAAGCCCTAGATTTTTTATCTGATTTCCGTTTTTACTTTCACTTCTAATCTCATGAATTTTTACTTTTTTTGCTTTATTGAGAAAATGAAAGGCTTGGTTGAATTATTTTTAGCATATTGTATTGTTTTGTATAATTTTTAAAATATCTTTAGAGATGATAGTTTATTTTATCTTAAAGATTTTTAGACTATTTTGTCCTTCTTTACTACTAATTCTTATATTTTTAACATTTTTAATGATCTAAAAATCTGTTTTTAATCTAGTTTTCTAGTCACTTTCAATTCTCTATTATACTTATTTTTATTCGATTTTTATCTTTAATTAGTTGTCTTAAGCTTCTGCTTTCTTTTCCTCGCCTCCTAACTCCCCCCTTTCTTCCAGTTTTTATGGAAGTGGCATGGAGTAACATGGGGCCACTCAATCTTGGACTGGAACCTCCAGAACTGTGAGTCAAAATAAACCTTTTATCTTCATAAGTTAATGCCTCAGGTATCTCATTACAGTGACAGGAATGTGACTAACACATCTTCTAAGGAGAACAAAATGAAAGTCTGTCAATATGGGAGGTGAGGGAAAGATGGCTGAGTAAATTGTAATATGCCCAAGGAATACAACCCAGCTATTAGATAGATAAAAGAGCAGCTAATAATTTGCAAGAACTCCATGAACTGTGGTTGAAGGAGAAAAGCCAGATGCAAATAATAGACCTGTATAGAATTATATAAATGGGGATAAAAATATTAAAAGGGGCCTGGAGTTGTGGCTCAACAGTAGAGCACTTGTCTAGCACATGCAAGGCACTGGGTTGGACCCTCAGCACTACATAAAAATAAATAAATAGAAATTTCTAACTACAACTAAAAATTTTTTTTAAAAAATACATTTTTTTAAAAATATGTTAAAAAGGACTCACTAGGTCTTAACATGAGTCACATGGAATAGTCAAAGTTCAGGCATGGGAATCTAAAGTTTGGACAATGTATACAAATAGGTGTCCTTGATAAAAACAGAATATATGATATGATCCTATTCATAAAATGTATGTATAAATAAATATATAAATATACCTAATATTTAATATGTATTTTCTTATCCTAGCCTCCTGGCGTTTTTTACCTTTATCTGAAAGAGGAAAGTCAGATACAAAAAAAAAAAAGTGTTATGTACCTAATCCCACTTTTCAAGAAATAATTTTTAAAAACCCTTATGCAATGAATAGATAGAGATAATAGACCTCTGTGGCTTTATATAAAGGTGGATAAAAATATTAAAAGGGACTCACTATGTCTTAACAAGGGAAGTTAAAGTTGAAAAACACAAGGAGATCCGGGCAAGGAAATTAACAAAATGAGTCAAGTATCAGAGCAGAGCATTTCGGGGTCCTTATAAATAAACTTGGGGGTAACTGGAAGTATCTTTCCTTGAAACCTGAGCAAGTCAAACTACACATGTGGCCACTTGAGAAATAATTGCATTTGATTTTTTTAAATGTTTCATCAAATAAATGTTATAAATCAAGATAGGGAGAAGCCCTATGCCTGTTTTATATAACCAATGATAAAGATTTCATTATTATGTACAGTTTTCCACTGAACATCTTTCAGAAAAAGGTTTTGGAAGCACAAATCGAAAGTAATGTATGTAAAGTCTATTTCTTCTGATTTTATGAATTTAAAATGATGTGATGTGCCTGAGTTCCTTAAGTTTTGTATACTTCAAGCAGTTCTCAGACTAGACCTTGCCACTAGTCACTTGTAATTTTATTTGAATAAACTCCCTAAGGAAATAATATTTAGGGTAACTATCTTTTGTCACAGAACCATTTAGTTCCTACTCTACCACTGATTTCTCATAAAGAAATCAGAAAACAAAAATTTAACACATTGAATACCTGCTCTAGAACAAGGTTGCATTTTTCCTTCCTTATTCTCCCTGAAGGTTCCCCTTTAGAAGAGGTGGGTAATGATTTAATGTAGTCACCTTGAGATGGGAAGGAACTATAAGAGTTAATGAGGGAGGCCTTATGTGGAGGATATAAGGACTCAGGGTAGTTTTCTCCAGTGGTTTGGATAAGTGTCTCCCAGACATTCATGTAATGAAGGCTTGGTCCCTTGGGAGGTGCTGTTGGGGGGAAGGATGGATTTATTAGGAGGTAGGTCACTGGGGGCATGCTCTCAAAAGGATTGTGGGACCCCAGACTTTCCCTCTTCCTCTCTTGCTCTACTTCCTGGCTTATGAGATGAACAGTGTGCTCTGCCACAAGTTCAGGCACTATGGTGCCCTCAGAAGCTATTGCAGCAGATTCCTACAAAAGAGGAATTGCCGGAAAAGGATTTCTACCCAGCTAGTGCTTGAGTCTTCATACACCAAACATTTGGACATATTCATACAACCTCCTGTCTTAGTTCAGTATATACATAAAGCACTACCCACCTAGTTAGTAGGAAAGGCAGAATCTCTCACACCCAGATTTTGGAACCAGGCAATGTTTCACAGGAACCACCCCAACAGGGGAATAGCAGAGCAGCCCCCTCCATTACAACTATTTTTATCTTTAATGCCCTGTCATTAGCCTTTTCTTCTTGAGGCAGGAAGTGGCTCTGGGCCAAGCTGTGTGGGCTCAATATAGGCTGTGGTTATTTATGTCCACACAAAACCAGGGTAAGCTCTAGTGGTCTCCTGGCGAGTCAGATGATAACCTCCAAGGGTTATCCAGACCCACTTCTTCCTAATTTCTAGGTTCACATTTTGAAATTACTTTAGATGACCTGGAAAATGTCCCCTACCATACAAAGAAAGGAGATAAGTATCCTTCTACATGATATAAACATGATTTAGTTATGAACCAGAGAATGAAGGCCATAAGCAATTGGTCTTTGCGTCTATTGCCAGAAAAAATTATCTATATTAATCACAATGAAGTTAAAAACATTATCTTTGACAGTCCTCAAAATTAAAGTTCAAATTTTAACATGTAATAATGCCTCACTGTATATTAGTATACTCTGTTATCTAGAGGTACATTTAGCTGTTAGTTTATCCTGGAAATTTTCCCAGAAAAGCAACTGAAAGCTCTAAAATCCATCTCTTTCTCATCAACTTTGCCACTGTCTTGGTTTGTAATGTTTCTTGGCTGTACAATCACCACAAACAGTGTTTTAACAAATCTCTGGTGTGTCACACACTGGTTATTTCTAATGAACCCATTCTGCCCACACAAATGTGTGAAAATATGCAGCTGCACACAGGAACATATAAAAGCCTCCTGCAGGTGCTGGTTCCTCTCCTGGAATTGACTCACCCACTTCTGTCCCATCTATTCTGTTCTGACATTCTTGTCTCTTCAGGGTCTCTGACTCCAGTGTTAATGTTTCCTTCTAGACAATGTACCCCAATTCACCCCCCACATTTCTTCCAGACATAACCCTTCTAGAAGGCATCATATGCTTAGCCATTGGGTAGGAGATACTGTGTGGGGTGGGGGAGGGATTTAACCCAGAGGCACTTAATCACTGAACCACATCCCCAGCCCATTTTTATATTTTATTTTGAGACAGGGTCTTGCTAAATTGCTTAGGCCCTCACTAAGTTGCTGAGGCTGGCTTTGAACTCATGATCCTCCTGCCTAAGCCTCCCAAGCCACTGGGATTACAGGTGTGCCCCCAGGGAACTTGGCAGGTAGGGAGTATTTTAATGCTCTGCACACCAGCCTTTCAGCACTCTGGGGTTAGCCTAGGGAACTTAGAAAGTTCCCGGGCTTACCTCCTTACAATTCACTGTCTAAATTGAATTGTACTTATCTTTCTGCAATGACATTCTTACACTGCCTCTTCCCTGCTTATAATTCTTAATAGTTCCTATGGCTTTCAGGCATTGATAGCAAAGTCCTTCATGTTGCTCCAGCCCCCTCACTCACTCCTCCACGTTCACCTCTTGTAGGAACCATTATGATATACTTGCATTTTCCCCACTGTACCTCAGGCACTCGCCCTTTCTGAAACACTTCCTCCTGTATTGTTTACCAAGTGAATTCTAACCCAATCTTCAACATTAAATATAGATGTTTTCTTCCCCAGAAAACTTCCTTTAATTTTTCTGAGCAGAGCTTGCCATGTCATTCTTTTTTTTAGTGCTTAAGTTTTAATTTTTTTTAGTTTTATTGATTTTATTTTTTTAAATACACGACAGCAGAATGCATTACAATTCTTATTACACATATAGAGTACAATTTTTCATATCTTCATTCTTGATCATCCAACTGTGTTATATATCACTACAATCATTCATCTTCCCACTAAATCACAAACTCTCAAAAGACAGAGAAGACTGTGGAGGTTTGTTTGTTTGTTTGTTTTTATTAATCTTTGTGTCTCGAGCCACACATGGGCTGTGTGTATGAGCTATGCACATTTGAGCGTATGAGGGGACTGGCCTGACGTTACTGCCTGATTGGGCTGTGTGACATATGTGTGCCTTTTCTCTCGCTCTGCCTTTGATCCACAGAGCACCTGAGATGGGTGTGGCTTTCCAAGATGTCAATCAATTGGTAGAATATTCTATGAATGGCTTTTCTCCAATAAATAGGGGGATTGCAGATGTGCTCTCTCTCTCTTGATCCCCTTGCCCTCTTTCTAGCATGGGAACCAATATTTGAGGTCGCAGAGTCATCCTGACCCTGCAATTGAGAAAAAGGTATTTTTGTGTTTGTGTAGTTTCTTTGCCGTTTTCATAGTTATTGATACAGCCAACTCCTTTGAACCAAGCTCATCTCGTCAGCCTGGCCAGCTGGCGACATCTTTGAATCCTTTATTCCTCACGAAGTATCTGACCAAGCATACTTGCAGAATTATGTGAAACTAACAAATGAATAAATGTCAGAGAGGATCCAAAACACATTCCTTGGAAATCTTAATGATACCTTTTGATGTATAATTCCACTAGAGCTGAGTAATGGTATTGATTTGTTTATGGTGAAAGAGATGAAGGACAAGTATGTATCTGATTGTTTGAGACTGAACATGTGAGAGAAATCACAGGTGTTTCTCTGGGACACTGGCGATTCCTGCCCATTCTCCATCAATTCTGAAATAGAAGAGGTTATGATGGGAAAGAAAAGAAAGAAATTTAAAAAGTTAGTAGCTGATGATTTTACCAGGTTAAAAATAGAAATGTTTGTTTTGATATCATTGTCAAGTGAACTATATGTACGAGCTATATGAAAAGAAACCGTGACCAACGGATATTGTACAAGTTAAAAGAGAAGGAAATTTGTGTCTGAAGATAGAAGGCTGTATAAGTAATGCTCTGAAAGAATATCGCGCTAGCCAGCAGACAGGACATCAGCCAGGAAGAGATGATGCCACAGAATTGTCATTATCATGGACTTATACCAAGGCCTTTATAACTGTGTTGTTATTTTTGTTTTATATCTTAATGAAGGAGAAATAAGACTTTTCATGTGTAATGTCAGAGAATTAATAGAACCCTAAGATTTTCTTGACAACTTGTTTAATAGATGTGGATGCTTTTCATGGTTTTATTATTATTATTATTATTATTATTATTATTATTATTATTATTTGAGAGAGAGAGAAGAGAGAGAGAGAAGAGAGAGAGGGAGAATTTTTTAATACTTATTTTTCAGTTTTCGGTGGACACAACATCTTTATTCTATTTTTATGTGGTACTGAGGATCAAACCCAGCACCCCGAGCATGCCAGGCGAGCGCGTTACCACTTGAGCCACATCCCAGCCCCTGATTTTTTTTAATTCTTATGATTTTCTGATCTATTTCTGTATATAGGAAGAAATGATCATCCAAGATGATACTGAATCGTATTATATATTAATGACAGAATGACAGTCTGACCTCTACTGTTTTTACTTTTAAAAGCATGTATTGATCTCAGCCAGCCATAGAGACTGTTGACACATAGATCCTGGACAGAGAAGGCAACCTCTACCTCACTGAGAGTGATGTTATTTAGAAATTACCTTTTGTGACATGCAAGTTCTCTGTGCTTCTAGGTGCTATATTATAGCCCTAAATCAAAACAGTCTGTCAAGTGAGATGTTTATCAAATAATCTACAAGAAATAATCATAAGAAATTTGCTATTTGATTTCCTATTTAAAAGTCATTTAGATCATTAGGACCATACTTATATATTATGTAACATTTCTTTTTAAGAAAGAAAACAGAGCTATGAACACCTTGGCTACTTCAAGAGAAATTTGTGTATACTCTCACCTTTATTATCATGTCAATCGAAATTGTATCCCAGAAGCATGCTGACTTCTCTGGGTCCTCCAATTCCTGTTCAAGTGAAAGCTCTAACCATTATCAGACAATATAGCCATTCCAGTCCTTATGTCCTATTTTTTTTTTTAGTTTATAAGCCCAACTTCCCTAGTCCTTTTTGTTTTTCCTCTAATTTCCTTAAGTCTAATCTTTTCTTAGTAATAAGTTCTCAGTCCTATTTTTTTGTTCATTCATGCAACAAAAAGCATTGGGAGCCCACAATATACCAACTATTATGCTATATATTGGAGATTGTGATAGGATAGTAGCAACCCATGGCATTTGCAGTCTGTATTAGTCAATTTTTTGCTATTATAGTGAATATCTGAGACAGGCTAACTTTATCTTTAAAAAGAGGTTCAATTTGCCCACAGTTCTGGCCAGATACATGACCATCAAGAATCTGAGTAGCAGAATTAAAAATCCCCATTCTACCTCCTGCAAAGCCAGAGGCTACTGAATTTTGAGGATTTACTCATTCCAACCTCTCTGTGCCTTGCATGCTCTGCTTTACTCAGTACTGAAGTATCTCATTTCCTTGATCACACTCTGACTTTAAATTGTCCATGTCTTGCAAATGCTGTTCCCTCTTGGCTCCTTTGCCAACCCATCCACCTGACGTCTTACCATTTATAACTCACAACTTTACATTAAAGACTATGCCCTCCTTGATGCTTCTTGGCATCCATCCTCCCTTCCTCTTCTCCTTCCCCAAAGCTATCCCTCCCTCTTCTGTACTGGGGTGCTACAATGCAACAGTTTCTAGCTTGGTTTCTGAATTCAAATTAATCTGATTTATCCCCTGGCTCAATCACTTAGTCACTATGTAATCTTCAACTTTTTTTTTAATCTTTCTGGGTCTCAGTTTCCTGATCTAAAAAGGAATGTTATGATTTTGATATGAAGTGCCTCCCAAAAGCTCCTGTGTTGATTCAGGGTAAAATTCTGAGGTAAAATGATCAGACTGTGAGACCTCTTCTGTAATCAATCCATTCTAGTTTAAATGGACTGTCTGGGTGGTAACTGTAGGTAGGAGGGGTGTGGCTGGATGAAGTGGGTCACTGGGAACATGCCCAGGAAGGCTGCATCTCTCCTGGGACCCCTTTACCCCTTCCCTCACTGCTTCCTTGGTGTCATGAAGGGAGCATCTTCCTTCTACCACACTCTTCCCCCATGAGGTACTGCCTCATCTTGGGCCCAAAGCAATGGAGTCTGCTGCCTATGGACCGAGACCTCTGATACCATGAGCCAAAATAATCTTTTCCTCCTCTAAGTTGTTCTTGTTGGGTTTTTTGGTCACAGGGATGCCAAACCTGACTCAAACAGGGGACAACAGCCATATTAATCTAATAGAATTGTTATAATTAAATGATGTACTTAGAACAAGTTTTAATACAGAGTAAGCACTTTTACTATTGATTATATTGAGAAACTGATTTGACTCCATTTTTGAGAAACCAGCTTCTACCTGAAGGCCTGTCCTAAGGAAGGGGGCATGACCCTTGTCCTTGGAAAAACCCACAGAGCCTTTCTAGGCAGATAACCACGCTGCTGAGTTGTTTGTCTGCAAATAAAAGGAGATATCTGCGGTGCCAGGTGTCCCTGACTCAGTTAGGCTAGGTGAAGACCCACAGCAACACCCTAGCAACCACCAATCAGCATGAGACAGGGAAAATACCTGGGATGCCAGATGACCCCCCAGTAGTTCATGGTGGTTGATAACATGTTGGGAAACCATGTAGTTTAGCACTTACACCCCTCGTGGCCTAAACCAATCAGTTCAAAGGAATCCCCCTCTTGTACTAACCAATCACCCCTACCCAACTTGTTCCTGCCAGTGAATGTGCTAACCAATGTTAAGAGTTGTTGTTTGATTTTCCCGTGATATGGAATGATTTGCTGTGTGTTGTTGTGATGCATACAGTATCCCCCCAAAACTATAAAATCTCACTGAACAAAGGACCAGGACTCACTCTCTGGGACTGCTGCATCGGGAACGGTTGTGAGTCCAGGCTCGAACTTGCAATAAAGACTTATGTGATTGCATTGGATTCAGTTCCTGGAGATCTATTGGGGTCCCACGAATCTGGTATTACAATATGACACAGGGTTATAGTTATTTATTTAGATACACTCTACTTGTTTTAGTCAGGTTTACATCACTGGGACAAATATACCCAACAAGAACAATTTAGAGGATAAATTTATTTCGGCCATAGTTTTAGAATTCAGTTAATGATCAGTTGATTTCATTGCCCTGGGCCCAAGGTGAGGCAGAACATCATGGCAGAAGGGTGTGGCCAAAGGAAAGTAGCTCAGAACGTGGCAGTAAGAGAGCCAAGAGCTCTGCTCACCAGGAACAAAATGTATGCCCCAAAGGCACACCACCCAGTGACCTGCTTCCTCCAACCACATCCTACCTGCTACCTGAATTAACCACACAGTTAATTCATTCGAGTGGATTAATCCACTGATTAGGTTGCAGCTCTCATAATCTATTCATTTCACCTCTGAACATTCTTGCATTGTCTCACACGTGAGCTTTTGGGGAACACCACATATCTAAACTATGACATTACCCCACAGACTGCTCCATAGGAGTAAGAACCCTGTCTTACTCATCACAGTGCCCAGAGTACAATAAATGCACAATAAGCAGGTTTAAAACTAAACCTGATAATATATATCTTAATTCCTGCAATCCAATAAACCAAAGGCAACAAATTTTAAATAACAACTCATGAACAGCTGTGCCAACTGCAATTAGAGATCCCCTCCCATAGCATTCATAAAACTTCTTGTTGCTGCCATGTGTGGTGGTGTATGACTGTAATCCCAGCAGTTTAGGAGGCTGAGGCAGAAGAATGGCAAGTTCAAAGCCAGCCTCAGTAATTTAGTGAGGCTCTAAGCAACTCAGCAACACTTGTTCTCTAACTAAAATTTAGAAAATGGCTGGGGTTATGGCTCAGTGGTTAAAGGCCCCAGGATTCAATTCCTGACAAAAAATAAAAATCCTGTTCCTCTATGACTTAACTTCAGTCATTTCAACAGTTATCTACTAAGTGCCTACCATGTGCCAAGCAACATTCTAGGCAGTGAGATAACTTAGCATGGGCAGCCCACATACCTCTTGAAGAGGTAAACATATAATCTTACTTACAAAATCTACTCCTGTTGGGAGCCACAGTGGAATACCACATAAGCTGCCATGGGAAAACATAGGAGCCACAATTAACCTATTTTTGGAGTCAGAGAAATGAAATCTGGCTGAAATTAGGAGAACAAGGGCTTTTGGAGATGTGCTATTTACCCACCAAGTTAAAAAACTGATCAACCTGCTGCTTTGTGGAGAGGTACCCTTCTCTTACTAGTAAGGACAGTCTCTAGAAAACACTGTAGAACAGTGCCTTGGGTCTTGGGCAACTCCCTCTTCCTTGCAGCACTTACTCCCTAAAGGATATTCAACTCTTAGAAGTTGATACAGTTTAATTCAAATATGTTGTAAAAACTATGAGATATCAGGGGCCATGCTAACTATAGACTCCTAGGCCTCCTAGAATTCACCATAATAACTCTTTCTGCTCTGTGCAACCACATGTCTCTTCTTGAAAGAATCCACATATTTTTCAAAATGCTTGTTAGAATTCTGCAGTCATAAATTACTGGTGTTAGGATCTGAAAGTCCTTAATTCTGTTTGCATGTAACCTGTGCTTTATGTGTACAGCATTCTGAGACAACCTCTAAATTCTTTCATGAATAAAATATTTATTGAATATCTACTGACAGCTCCATGGTTGTTCTCACTAGCCCCAGGGTTAACATATCTTGACATTTCTAATTCTTTATTTCCTCTCTTCGTTATCACACATCCAGTTTCCTATGCCTGCAGGATTATTTATATAGTGAGTAATTTGGGGGAGGGTGTGACTACACTGAAGAACACAACAGTCGACAGAATCCCTCATCAGAATGTTAAATGGCTTTGGGCCAGACCTGAGTGACTCCATTCTGGAACCATGTATGAGGAGTCCTTTCTTTAAACATCACATTAGGGCAGTTCTGTTGAATTCATACTTTTTCCTTTCCATGGTAAAATATAACACTTTTCCTCTCCTGCTAAAAATAAAAGGACTATAATTCTAGGTATTAGATTGAGTTAACTTGTAACCAAAGTTTTGGATATAGGCAGAACTGGGTTTGAATTCTGACTTCACTGTTTTCTAGCTGTTTGATTTTGGATAAGTTATTTAATATCCCTGGCCTAGTTTCCTTATCTGAGTTGTTATAAAGATCACATTGTTGTAATAAAGATACAGCATACATAAAAAGAGAGTCTTGATAACTAAGCATTATTTGAAGTGCTATGAGTGTATTAACTCATTTACCCCTTATAAGATGCCTATCCCACAAGTCACTTACAGGATAAATATCCTGGGTGGCACTCTTTTACAAGGAGTTCTATAGGCCACATTCTCTGTCTCCCAGATACAATGGTAAGGGCCTATTTTTTTTTCTAACAAAGCTTGAGATGTTATTAGCCTCAGGCATCCATCCTTCAAGCCCTCCTTAAGGGGACCTATAACATGCTCAGTGTGACTGTTTTTCTGAAACTGGCAGCCTGTGACACTTCACACTAGCTGCAAACATGTGTCTGCATTTAGCCCAACAGACCTAGCTTTGCTCACACAAAGATCGTGGTGCAAAGCACAGCTCTTTAGTTTCCAAATGAATGAAAATGACATATTTAAAGCAAAGCTGGCCACAGCATATAGCTGGAAAACAATAATGACTCATAGGAAAGACAAAGACTGAGTAAGAACCAATGAAAGGCCACTCATTCCTTCATCAACAGCACTTGGGAAAAGTGGTCTCAGGATGGAACAACCGAAAGCATATGGACAAAAAACTCCCAGGTTTTTGAGGATAGTCTAATTCTCATCTTGTTTATACATTTCCTAACTCCTAAATTAGTTATACTAGGAGTTGAGGGGGAAGTACAGGAACCAGAGATATTAGAAATTTTTACATGAGGCATGCATCTGCGTCACAACTAGCATTGCTGAGCATTGTGAAATGACTATTAGATAGCTTTGATAAGAGAACTTGTTATTACAGTCTAGATGTGGGACCACAAAAACATTTCAGCAGCAACTAAAATATTGAAGTGTCTTTACTACATGTGTATATTATAAGAAGTATTAAAAAACCTAACAGTAAATAAAATATTTCATGCTCCCCTTCCTTGTTTAATTTTTTAATTATTATTATTGCTATTATCAAAGTTTTAATGCTATCTAATCTTGGCATATCTGAGTGTGAAAGTGTCTTACCACAAGCTTTTCTGCCAATCTATTCATTATTTCTATGAGTGGATACTGAATATATTAACAGTTGTATTTGTATAATAAAAACCATTTCTTGATTTTTAATGCTAGTAAATGTTCAAGGTTTTGAACTAAAAATACTATTGGCATATATTTGAAGTAAAAATACTACTGACTATTAGTATAATATTATATACTAATTAGTCCTCAGAAAGACTTACACTCATGTGTGGCTTAATGAGGGGTTATAATCTGAGAAATGCCTCATTTGGTCACTTTATTGTTGTGTGAACATCATAGAGTACACTTACACAAACTAAGGTGGCTATGAGGTTACTAAGTGATGTTATCTTATGGGACCACCAATGTATGTTTAGTTTATTGTTAACCAAAAGTTATGCAATCAGTACTGTCTTCACTTTCTTGGGGATTTCTCAGAAATTGCCAAACAGAATTGAGAGCTAAAAGATAATGTCTAGGATTTTAAGAGTTGTGCATCAAAATATCTCATATAAATTAAATGAAGGATTTATTCATCAAAGTCAACAACTCTTAGAGACAAACCTTATGTATATTTTGAATGTTTATGTCCCTCTCCCAAGCATTTAGAACCCTTTGCTATAGAAGCTGACCATACCAGGTACTAGATTACCCAGAACCCTTCATAGCTGGGGTGCTAGCACATGGCCTAGACTCCTCTGATGGAATGCTTTCACCTCAGATTTGGGGTCAGAAGTTAATGATAAAAAAAGAAAGAGCTTCCTAGAGTCTGTCTGGCAAAGATAAGAGCAGGCACAGAAATTATATTCATTTTCCAAAAGCAGTGGACACAGTGATTCTAGTGGCCACTTCTTGATTCTAGTGCCAGAATCAAACTGGAGATGCGACAGACTGTGGTTTCTGCCGATCAGCAGAGACACGGATTCTTCCTGGGAAAGTTGTACTACGTAATGTTGAGCATGGTGACTGGCTCCATAGTCTCCAAGTCTGGTTCTCCAAAACTTCTAGAGATAATGTCATATCTCCAATAATCTTTAACAAATTCTACAAGAATCCTGGGAACTTTATTGTATTTACCTTAAATAATATTGGACATGTTACTCCAGGTATATATATTATAATTTGAGATGAAAGGCAGTTTCTCCTAGGTTAAAAGAGAAGATAGCCTAAAAACATACATTTTTGGCCTACAAGGTAGTGGTGAGCCTTGCAGTAGCCAAAGCATTTAACTTCAGTTTGGGCATTCTCCTTCTGAATTCCAGAATCTACTTTCCAGGAGGCACTGATTGTATTGACGTGCATTGGATATCAGCAATCAGCTGTTTGTTCTTACTTGTCCTACAGTCCCTACGTCATACAATGGCTTCCAGCCTGTTTTTTCTTCACACTGACTGGCCTGTCCAGGGAGTTTGATTTGGGGAATACTTCCTATCCACTAAGAACATCTTGGAAATTCTAGATCAACCTGTTCCATTGGATTTTCCCTCCTTTTATTCAGTCTCTATTTTCTTATCTGATTTCTTAAGTGTTCTGCTTCCTTAAAGAGGAGCCTTAAAAATGTACTGTATGCTTGAAAATTGCTGAAAGTAGATTTTATATGTTTTCACCACAAAGAAAAAAATGTATGTGAAGTAATGGATATGTTCACTAGTTTTATTTAGCTATTCCAAAATATATGCATATTATAAAACATCACATTGTATACCATAAATAAGTGCAATTTTTATTTGTCAACTATACAACTAATTTTTTTAAAAGAGAAGTCTTGGCTAGTCTACTTCATTTCATCCTACTTCTTATGAGACCAAATCATCACAGTAAATTGTGCTAAACATAGCAGATAATTGAACAGTGTAGATTCTTCTTGCCGGAGTTGGCCCATAATATTTCTTACTAGTATTAAGGAATTCTTTTTTTCTTTACCTATGAGAGAAGAAAAAACCTTTAGTGGGAATTATATTTTTGTCCTATTCCCAGAGAGTAGTTTCCCTCCAAGCAGTATCTTAGCAAAGAGTTTTAGCAATTAACTTAATAATGCAATTAAAACTGTCTCTCCTACTAAGCAAAAAAGGTTATTCAGGACATGGATGCTTCAAGATGGTTACACTTATCATAATGCTTTCAAAACCAAACACCCCTGAAATTATGAACATATCCATTTTTCAAAAGAAAAATCATGTAGTAGAGAAATGTATTTGCTTATTCACATGGTGTATCACATGTGAACTGAATTGGTTGGCCTCAAAACTAGTCATTTGACTTTAAGCATCATGCTTTTTTTTTTTCCTCAACTGAACTTTATCTCTAAATTGTAAGTGCCGGTCATGGTTCCCACCACACCCAGAGTCCACAGTCACTTCAGAGGAGAACCAGTCCGTCTTGGGTCCCCACTGTGAAAGCTGCCCTGGCCAGCCATGGTGGCTCAGTCACATCTCTCTCTGGCCTCTGCTGATTCAACAGGAGTAGGAAACTGACCTCAAAGGAAGCCTGTCCACAGACTTGTCAGCAACCTACAAGGAGGCCTGGCAAATACAGTTTTGACTCAACAGAGATGGTTTGTGTCAAGCAGATTCTAACTGAGTCTCCCGTTGACTCAACCTTTCTGCAGACAATGGTTGTGTACACCATTCTGATGAACTGATTGGGTGGAATAACCCTGTTCAACTTTCTATTTCACCACTCTTGTGTAAACATGTCCTAACAGAACAAAACATCACGTGTTTGGAAGTTCCCAATCTTCTTAACCGCTGATAGCTACTTTTCTTCTAGAAACATTTTTTCCTTGTATTCTATGGTCCCATACAATCTTGGTCTTTTCTTTACTTTTTGCTCCCTCTTTTTTTTTCTAATGCTAAACAGCACTCTGAATGCTTTATATAAATTATCTCATTTAAGCTTCACAACAACCCCATGAGGTCAACACTATAAGTATCCATATTTTACAGATGGAGTAGGCAAGGCACAGAGATGGTGAGACTTGTGATCCAGGTGATGGTAGAAGAGAAGAGGGCTTATTACAGAGATCATTTAAAGGTAGACAGGATAAGGCCTGGATGTTGAATTAGATGTGGATTTGAGGGAAAGGGGGAATCAAGAATAATGCTTGGGCTGGGGATGTGGCTCAAGCGTTAATGTGCTTGCCTGGCACGCGTGGGGCGCTGGGTTCGATCCTCAACACCACATAAAATAAAATGAAGATGTTGTATCCACTGAAAACTGAAAAATAAATATTAAAAATTCTCTCTCTCTAAAAAAAAAAGAATAATGCTTAAGTAATGGGGTGAATTGTGCTGCCATTTGTCTAGTTCAATTGGACATTCCAGAAACACCTTTGAGTTCAGTATGTCTAAAACTAAATTTGTCATTTTCCCCACAAGACCTGCTCTTCCTTTTAATATTTTCTTTTTCAGAGAATGTCACCATCACTTGTTAAATGCAGGTACTTTACAGAAAGGGATACAAATGACAGTAGTTAGAACTATACTAAAGATCGTTCTAGGTATTCAGATTGTTTTCTCCAACTTATTTGGGGTAAAGTAAACTAGACTTTTAACCCTGGTTTAACCGTAAGTTTATTGGGGGCAGGGATTGTGTCTGGAATTAAAGCTTACTTCTATTGAGTGTTTTTCAAAAGTCAAGGCTCATACTCAGCACTTTACAAGCATCACCCCACGTAATTCTCCCAACAGTTTTTCTGAGGCATGATGACTATGAACATAGGTTTTAATCCTGGCTATATTGTATAATTTGGGGGAAACACTCAACTTTTCTGAAACTTATAAGTGGAACTCTGAAAGCACAGAATAGAGACATCTAACCAAAATAGATGAGATCTAAGAAGGTTTTAGAATGGAAGGAGATGCTGAGCTGAACCTTTTCTCACACAGTTATTAGAGGAAAGGTTTTGCAAGCAAAGAGAGCAGACTATCTACGGAAAGGCCAGGAAGTAAACAAAAGTACAAAACCTTTTCCTAACTGCCAGTGCAATTGACCAAGAACAGGAAAGGGTTACAAAAGCACATGCCTACAAGGGCCAGGCAGGTCAGGTAAAAAGGGAGGATGGCCAGGGGTAAGAAAATGGGAAGAAGTGAGGTCCAGAGCAAATCGGAGAGCACAGGACCAACCCCAAGGTGCAAGCCTACCTGGGTCCGGTGCCTTCCCTCCCTCACCATGCTCCAGTGCACAGCCTTCTATTCTCTTCTTTGAGCCACCAATTTTTACTAATCTAGAAGCTCCTCTTATGCCACTGACTCTACCTGCAATGTGCTTTGCATGGCTCCTTAACATCATTTCAGCTCAAATAAGATTTGAAAGAGGTCTTCTCTTATCACCATCCACAAACCAGCCTTCAGCCAGTTTGTGCTCCACTTTATTCCTTTATTTTAAGTATGCCACATAAGCTCTATCAGAGAGGGAAATTTTTCAGTACGTACAGCAGTAGCTGACACAGAGTAGGTACCTAATAAAATCAGTTTATTCATTTTGAACAGATGAATGATGTTTTTATTGTGTGCCCATTTAGTGTCAGGCACTATGGACTGCAGAGACAGATTTGGCAATTATCAACCAGAATATAGGTAGTAGTTAATGCCAAAGGAGAAACCCCAAGCATCTGTGTAGAGCCAAAAGACAATGAGCCTAAGGGAAATTATTTGTACAAGTGAACAGAAGAAAAACCCCAAAGAGACTGGCCAGGAGAAGTAAGGAGGGGACCAGAAAAGAAGTGGCATCACAGAAGCCAAAGGAAACCAAGGTCCCTGGTGTAAGTTAAGACTTGACTAGAAAATCCACATCTGGCTGGTTATGATGGGCAGCAGACACCTGGGGAACTACAGACTTCTCACATTCCTTTGTCTCCTTGTTGTGCTCACTGGGAACCTCTGAAGAAAGCTTCATCTGCATATCTACACTTGTCTGTTTCCTGTGCTGTATCCCAATAGTGATGACATGTGTGTTTTCTTTTTACCTTGTTCAAATAAATTTTATTTCATTTTCACCTTCAAGTAAACAAATTTCCATTCACATATTGCTACCTCTATAAAGCCATTTCTTTATTAATAGGACATAATCTACTATTTTTATATTCTGATCCTGATCCCATTCCCCAGCCCTCAAAATCATGGTAATATTATAAGCCTATAGTTTTTATTCCGTGTTGAGTGAACATTAAAGCCAAAAGCATCCTCCTGGCCTCCTTGTAAATACACACACACATCATTAAGCACACACATACATATTTCTATATATATAGGTATATATATATATATATATATATATATATATATATAAACATATATATTTCTAGGAGTATATATATATATATATATATATATATATATATGTAATAAAAATGCTTAAAAAGTGAAAAGAAAAACAGGGTTAAGGGAAATGGATAGTAACCAAAATGTTTATCCAGAGAGGATATTACTAATAATCTAGATGGGTTGTTAGCTTCCCCAATAAAGTGACATTTGAGCAGAAATATGAAGGACATTAGGGAGAGAGCCTTGTAGATAGTGTGGAAAGAATGTTCTGAGAGAGGAACAGCAAGATCAAGAAGATGTGTGTGGCTGAGGGATGAGAAGAGAATAGATTAGTAGAAGATGAAGAGTTGGCAGAATAGAAGAAAGCAGCAACTGCCTTCAGCTTAGGTATTCTCCAAGTCTGCCTAAGGAAGGAGTAGTACATCCAAACAGTGCCTGGCACTTAGTAGTGCTCAATAAACATCATTGATATTTGAATCTCCAAGGTGCACAGAAAATTCATATCCCATCTAGGCCTTTGTCACTTGCTTAGAGATTCATGAAAATATTCTTAACATCTCCTCCCTGGCTGGAATTCTCATTTCTATCTTCTGGATAGTCTTTGAATATCTTCCAAATATTCGATGTTCAAACAAAACAGCTGATAGTATAAATTTTCCATTGACTTCCACTCTATGGTTGAAAGTCAGTACTTGAAACTATCTAGATTGGTTGATTGCCCTATAGCCATTTGACCTCAGTCACAAACTTTATTTGTCTTCCCCCCTCCTAGACTCTGAAGCCCAGCCCATCTTGACCCTACATCAAGGTGTCTGAGTCCATCCCAACTACCCAAGTCTCTGGCAGTGCAGTGACTCAGCAGCAAGCCTGCTTTGCTGATAATCCTGCTCTTCCTGTAAGTTGCAGCCTTTCTTCTTATAGGACTCACTTTGCTCTTTTATTGTTGCACCAATTGTTGTTTCTTTGTTCATAAGGTTGTTTTCTTTTTTCATTTAAAATTGGTGAAATCCTCCTCCATGAACCTTTGTTTTTCCTTTTTTCTTTCATATATATATATATATATATATATATATATATATATATATATATATATATATATATATTGTCAATGAACTTTTATTTTTATCTATATGTGGTGTTGAGAATTAAACCCAGAGCCCCACCCGTGCTAGGCAAGCACTCTACCACTGAGCCACAACCCCAGCTCCCTTTTCTTTCTTTTTAAAACCAAGCCCATTCCATTTTCTACTAGTTTAAACTTGGCTCCTTGACTTGTTCCCCCATGCTGGAGTATTTTTCTTTTTCTTTTGCTGTGCTAGGGCTAGAACCCAGGGCCTTGCAAGTGCCAGGCAAGTGCTCTACCACTGAGCTACATCCCCAGCTCTTGAGTACTTTTCTAATTTCCCAGTTCCTTTGAGATTTAAAGTTTACCTTGCTCACTTTTTCAGAGACTGGAGTCCTGAATCCTGGCCCTATCTTTACTACTTTTTAACAGAATTATGCCTAAACAAGCAATCAGAGACTGGAGAGTCATCAGGTGCTCCCTTTGTCCAAAGGCAACCTGAGTTCTTTCTACCCACCAGGCACAGAAGACCTGAGGACAGCACAGGGAGCGAGACAGATCTTGCATTCATAGATATTAAATTGTGGGAAAACAAACACATAAGCAAATATAAGTCTAGGTGATGAGTATTTTTCCATACTTTTTACTGGTGCATTACAGTTTAACATAATGGTGGGATTTGTTGTTACATATTCATACATGCACACAATATTAGGGGATGAGTATTATGAGAAATCATGCAAGCTCCATCTGCCCCATTCTTACAGCTTACCCATGCAGAACCTCCAGCTCATGTGAATTTCCTTCCTGAATCTGTCCATGAGAACATCCCTGAACATTCCCCTTGGCTAAAGCAGTTCCCATCAAAACTCTTCATAGAATCTGAGTTTAGAGCTTTTGACAACTAAGTTGTAAAGACAGTGACTAATTTTATAATGCTGGCTGGGAATCCTTGAGCAATTATGGGATCTCCCCTTCTCCATGGTCATGGGAATCTTTCCCTTGCTTGGGAAGCCCCGGACTCTACAGTACAACTCACAGGATTCCCTTAACTTCCTCTTCCAGTCACCAAAAAAAGTAACAGCTGGTTATTTATAGAAGCTATCAGAAAGGCATGGACAAAATACATGTCATCAATAAACATACTCTTTTAAAAGTGTTTTTGACTAATGAAGCCAAAGCACCGAATTTTAAATTCAAAAACTAGGAGAGAGTATAGAGTAAAATGTGAATCTCTCATATAATCTTTCTTTCCAATTACCAGTTCTCCTGCCCGTGGACAACCAGTGTTACCAGTTTTTTAAGTGTTCATTAGAAAATTATATGATTATGTAAGCAGAGATTTTCTTTAACACAAATAGCAGCACAGTATCAATACTTGTCCTCAGTAGCAAAGTGCTATCTTATATGCATTTTTCTTCTATTATTAGGAGTTCATTGTTCTCAAAATTCGTCTGTTTACCAAATGTGGTGAAGTTGGGCAGCTATCCTATCAGGCTCAGGTAGAAAATCCAGCACATGACTGTATGACACTAACCTTGCTATTCTGGCTCTCTGGTGACCTTATCTGGTGTCCTCCCACAATTTCTGGGGGAAAAAAGAGTCATGCTGCTAGTATGGAATCTTGTGGTTAACCATGAAAAGAAAGAAGCCCTGAGGTTGGTCAACAGAACATATCTCATGTCCTCTAGTTTCCTTTCCCTTAGAACTCAGCAGCTCTAGCCAGTCATTGAAGTTCATGGGTAAAGTATGCGTTTCATCTCTCTGTGTCTTTCCTCTACACAGCATGTGCTAAGGCTTTTGTTGAGTAATGATGACAAAAGAAGCTAGACATGTTACTGATTGTGGAAATTAACCAGAACTTCTCTAGAAGACATAGAGGACACTGCATGGAACATCACAATATTCACCTGGCTGTGTGTGTGAAGCACTTCTTTGACTAGAGGAAATCAGTTGCTGACTGAAGAGCTGGAGATGGTACATCGAGAGGACTGCTGGTATTGTTTCAACTAAGGTAAGTTTTGGTAGAAATGGTAAAAGCATGAGGCTTGAGAGTAGGAGAAATAACTCTTCTGCAGCCCCAATTGTAGCTATACTACATTGACACATTTCCAATGAGAAAATTCCCAAGGACAGCACCTGGAAAACTCTGAATTGAACTAGAAGCATTTTCCTGGGCTGTATAACAGTTTTGAACCTGAGATATGAGCCATTTGAAGCACCTAGAGGTCTTAGATAAGGTGGCTGGGAAACTGGAAGCCCCAGACTAAAGCAGCCACAGTGGGATGGGACAATCATCTAGAACTCTTGTCTTTTATGGCTCAAATGTGAAACCAGATGTGTGGTAGTCTGCTGGGGAGCTACATTTTAAAAAGCAGAAGTGTTTTATTGCAACCATTCTCCCCCGTATCTGTTCTTTCCAATGTATGTGCTTTTAACTAGTAAGGCTGTCCCAAGATTTTGCCTTCTATGGAGTCATGGCTACTTGACTCCTTTAATCATGTGCAATTCCAAGTTGCAATTTAAGATTCCTACCTGATTATAAAACTAAAATACAATTTTTTTATCCAGAATTGGTAATAGCAAAAGTGCCATATTTGTCCAATGCCTATTGTGAAGCTTTACTATCATTTTATTCTCAATTTTGCCTTTTGCAAAATGAAAAGTGGGATCACATGAAATAATTTCTAACTTTCCTTCCATCATCTTAATACTCAGAGCTCATGAAAATTCTTCTCTATATATTCCCTTTTCCTTGTAGATAAATATTAACTGGCAAAAAAAGAAAAAGATAATATAAGAGGAATTCCCTAATGTTCATTTAACTCAAGAGTCATAGAAACATTTTATTTGTATCAGAATTTTTTTTCAACTCTGGTTTACAAAGATGAACAGTCATACCTGGGTTTTGTTATAAAAGAGACCATTTTAAAGTTTCATACTTACTTTCTCAATAGCAGATAAGGGCATCATTTACCAAACTATCTGCTTTTCCTACATAATACTGTAACATTTTCATGTGCATATCTCAATATTATCTCAAGTTTCTGTCTTAGGCCAAGTGATCTAAATACAAAAAGAGTAGTTCCTCTACCTTGCCCTCCCACCTTTTTTCCCTGTCAGTAATACTTCAAGTTTCACATTCACAACCATTAAGTCATTCTGGACTTCTCCCTTTTCCTAAGGGCATTCAATCATTCACAAAGCCTCTGTGATTGTTAAATCACAGTGGATCACTTACCTGTTTCTTCCTTTCCTCTCTCACTATCTATACCATAATTATAGGTCAGTTCTGCCATATGAGCTTTCAAATTTGTTTCCCACCCCTTTCCAAACCATCCAATAACCAACAACCATTAAAGTGTTGGTCTTCCTAGAATAGGATAGTCTCCACATCATCTCTTGACAAAACCCTTCACAGATTCCCAACGGTATATAGGATACATAATCTCTTTCTTAGTGTGTATGTGTTTCCCTCTCTCATTTTGCAAATCTCTGTAATTTTGTCCTACTTTTCCTCTCTACCTTTTTCTTATTCCTGTCCCCCATATTTCCCTGGCATTCCTTGTTTATGCTGTCAGTTCCACAGATCTGACCTTCTTTATCCTCCCACTTATCAAAATCCTATTCATATATCACAATCCAGACCAAATCCTCATTTTCAAAGCCCAGATTCATCTTCTTTGTTTTTTTACCTATACCAACCTGATGTGATTCCTCTGTTTTCTGTTACCTTACAGATTTATTAAGCATGACACATATTTGAGACTTTTATAAATTATTATATTTTCTTAGTTTTCTTTTAACTTCCATGTGCTTTCTATCTTCCCAACTAAATAACAAGGTAACTAAGGAAAGTTACAGTATCTTATTCACATAATGGGTCTTGATTCTGGAGTCAGAATGCCTGAATTTTAGTTCTTATGCTATTGATCATTTATTGAGTGTAATCATGTTCTCAGTTTTCTCATCTGCAAAATGGAAATGAGTTTTCCCCTCTAGGAGTTTTGAAATAAGATCACACACATGCAAAGTACTTAGAATATCTAAAACTTGGTAAGCATTTGTTAAATGTTAGTTATTGACTACTATTATTCATCTTTCTTACCTCCAAAGGACCTAAGCAGAGTGCCCTGATCTTTAACCATGCTTAATCAATATTGAATGGAACTCAGTGGGACTGAATTGTAGGATAGAGGGCACTGTGTGGGTGGTATTTTGTGGAATGGGGAAACTATCTGCCATCACTAAAATCATGCCATAGGTTGTCATTTACTGTCAAATCCAGCCTAAATCCCTGCTACTCTCTAATCCTGCTCCAGAAACTTCTGAGAGTTTGGCCCAGTGAACAGAGGCTGTTTTCCTAGAACATCCTACCCTTTCTGGCAATAAAATCTGACCCTGCAGCAGAGAGCAGGTTGCTAGTTTTCCCAGGGTCCTCAAGGTGCTACGAAAAAATGTAAACCACAAAAGTCAGCCTCCTGTCTACAATTTTATCAAATAAGCCTCAAGATTGGCCTACTAAAGTGGAAAATGGGCTCCATTCGACACTTTCCTTTCATCTTACAGGTAGAATCAGTATGCTCGTGGGCATCAGTCAGAAGGACTGATGCTCCCATCAATAACAAAAGAGCAATAGATGCTAATCAAAGAGATGGAGGCATTCATGCTGTTCAACTGAGCCATATAAAGTCATTTTTTTTCTGTAAATAATATTAAACAGGAAACTATAAAGTTTGGGTCCCCATAAATATCATGGATACCACTACCATTAAGTAGCCAAAATTCAGGCTTAAGCCATCTACTAAGCCCTGTTGAAAACAATGCAGAGGCAAGAAATGATTCTAAAGATGAAAAATGTGATCAAAAGTGGTGTAATCTCAGATAAACACTCCAGCGTCGATTTTTTATTTTATTACAATAAACTGGATTATAATATCCAGCTCACCTGGCTGTGGTGACAATTAAATGAGATAAGGCATTTAAAGCAAACTACTACGGACCAAGTGGCACATGGTAGCCACACAGTCCACTAGGATCCTCCCTTCTCTCCAGAAGCAGAAGCATCCTGCCCAGAGCTAGGAATGATGATCTTGGTAACTATTCCACAGGCAGGTGAATAAGATTATTTGAACATTCCTGAAATGTTGACCTAGATTGTTGGGTTCATAGAATAGGAAGGCTCTCGGCTCTCAGAGTTGTTCACACTTGCAACTTAGGTGCCCACCTCAGTACAGAAGGCTGTTTCTTCTCCATCTCCTGAAAGAGATCTGAATTTATTCTGGGTTTAACCTTGATTTTGACATGATTGCCATTTCCAAAAAGGCCAATTTCCTTGTTGAAAGAAGTCCTTCCTGAGGGTGAAATCTCAATAGCCTCATTTGCTTAAATTTCCTTAATAGTCTTGTTTATGCAGGGTGTGGTTTTTTTTCCCCCCTCCGTGTAGAATATAGATAATAAATAAACAACCACGGGAAACATGCCCTAAGAAGGGAGCCCGTTGATTCCCTTGATGCCCAGAGCATGATCCGTGTTGCTGGGCGGAGAAGGTGTTGACCAGCCCAGGCGCACCCTCGGGACAGCTCTGCGGGAGCGGCGAGGGGAGGTCGGGACCCCTGGGTTGGGCCGGGAAAGGGAATGGGTGAGAGGGGAGGAGGCGCGGGAACCTCGGGCAGCCCCAGCAGCCGGGTAGAGCCCGACAGGTCCCAGCAACTCCCCTCACCCTTCTCCACGCCTCCCGGGTTTTCCCCCTGGCTCAGGGTTTCCTGTTTCAGTTCTCGGCGATCTCCAGCAGCAGGTGCTGGTTTGCCAACCTCGGCTCCAGAGGCGGCGAAGGAGAAGGAAAAGAGAGAAGGGGAGGAGGAAGCGGCGCGCGGCGGCGGCTGCCGGCGGGCGGGCAAGGAGCGAGGCGGCAGGCGGCCGAGGCGAGTTCGCTCTCGCCGGCGGAGCAGCGGCGCGGGCGGCGGGCCGAGCCGAGGGCCGGGGGCGCGCCCGAGCCGGGGCCCCGGCTTGCGGCCGGCTGGCCGGGCGGGCGGGCGGCATGGGGAAGCCTCCCTCTTGCCCTGCGCCCTAGCGGCTGCCGCGGCGGCCCAGGGCTGAGGCGAAAGGCGGCCGCCTGCCGCAGGGCCCCGGGGCTGCCCCGGCTCCCAGAGCATGTGATGGCTGCTGAGAAGAGACTGCAAGTAGGTTGAGCAACAGATCCCGGCGCGCGCGACTGTGGGGTGTGAGCTGTGCCAGCCGTGAGAGGGGCGCTCTGGGGCCGCGGCCCGCTTAGAGGGCGAGCGGACGGGCGCGGTTCGGCGCGGGGAGGGCCGAGCTGGCCGCTGTGGCCGCGGGCCCCGCCGCCCGCTCGCCGCTTCCTCGCGGGATTGGCCATGCCGGGTAGCGGCCCCCAGGTTTGTCCTCCGGGTAGGGGGTTGGGGTGCCGACGGCGGCGAGAGGGACGCTGAAGGAACGGACGTGGGGAGGCCAGGGGGCCGGGAGGCCGCGTCTGGACGCCGGGCTGGGACCGGAGCGGCCGAGCCGGGTGATCTCCAGGCCCAGGCGGGTCGCACTGCCCGAGGTCGAGTCGCCGAGCTCCCGCCACTCAGGTGGCACGGAGCGGAAAGCCCAGCGCATCCTCTGCGGGCGGCTCCGGTCCCGCCAGGATTTCGGGCGAGGTGAGGCCGGTGTCCGGCCCCGCGGCCTAGGGCACTGGTCGGCTCCCTCCAGGCCGGGGGCACGGCGGCCGAACATGGAGGCGGGCTCCGGCGTCCGCGGTGGAAACGGACCCAAAGCTGTGCCGCTGCGGCTCGGACCCTCGCGCGCTCGTGGGGTGAGGCATCAGCCGACATCTCGGATCCGGCCCCAGCCGTTCGCTTTTATTATCCATCGCTCCATCCTACCACCCCACTCGGCCGGTCCTGATGAAGACCCCTCACCCCTCCCGCGTCCCTCCTTCTCCCTCTCTGCTCAGGCTCCAGCCCAGTTCCCTTTCACACCAGGCGTTCCTTTTAGCTCGGCTACTTCACATGTTTAACTCCTTACAAAGAGGTGCTATAGATATAACTTGGAGAAATGAATCCCGCTTTTCTTCCTTAAACTGTTTCATCCTTTACCGCTTAAAGTCCTGAAAAACAGAGGTAGCTTCCAAGTACTGAGTTCTCTTAACTGCGCCTCTTGCCTTTTGGGTACCCGTTAACAGTCCTGCATTGTGTTTTGTGGTAAAGAGATGAAACACTAATCTCGATTTAGGGAAAGTTTTCCCATTGGTTGCAAGACTGTTGGACTATCTCCAGGCCCATCAGGCGCTTATTGATTCAGTGTTTTTTTGTGTTTTTTTAACCACCTTAGAATAGATGCAGATATCCTTGGGCCTGAGTACTGTATATTCAGAAATTTGGGAAGGTTGTTCAGTTCTTATTTCCTCACTGAGTTTTTCATTTTCTAATGTTAATGTAAACAGAAAATAGGAAATACGCCTCAAATACATTTTTTGGACTTTCCAAAAACCATAGAAAGTCAGGAGTACAGAGGGTTTGAGTTCCATTTATTTCATCTCTGACATAGGCCAAAATTCATTTAGTTTTAGTACCGTATCTTGAATTTTTTTGTATTCTCTGATGTTTGAATATGTAGATAGCTGACTAAATATTTGTAAAATAAATTTTACTGTGACAAGCTCAGGAAGATGACTATTTTAGACTTGCCCCTCTATACACCTTTTTTCTAATGTGGCCTGCTTATATTAAGTTACCTAACTTAGTCTCCTTGAAGGTACCATAAAAATATCATAGTTGACTAATGAATCCATAATTCAAAATGTTTGAATATCTTTATTTAAAGAATGGTTTTACTTTCAAAGTAAGTTGCAGTTCTTCTAGTATTGTAAATGTACTTAAACATTATAAGCAAAATAAAGTGAGTTGTTTTTTTTTCTGGGTATTGAACCCAGGACCTCCCACATTCTAGACACTCTACCACTGCTCTACTCCCATAGCCCAAAGTAAACTTAAAACAACAAGAAAGAGATAATTATTTTACACACACGCACCCCATTTAATAATCAAAGTCTGATGGAAAGTAGTATAATGGAAAATATTAATGGATAGAAAACAGACACTTGGAATGCTTGTATGCTGATGGGAGTTTTATTTATCACTTCCTTTTACTAAGTTTTTGTTTTAATTACCAGAATAATAAAATATTCTATATTTCAGGCTTCTCTGGAGCTATGTTTTGATGGGTTGCATCTGCCAAATTGGACCCCAAGTGATTAATAGAAATTGTATCTTTAAAACATTTTTTTCTCATTTTTTACTTTGCCCTGATTCTAGCAGCCCACAGTGATTTCTACATTTATTTTTTAATTAATATAATATATGTATAAGGTGTTATCATTTTATATCTGCTTAGAGGTTTTCATTGTTTTCTTATATAAACTAGAAGAATTCTTTGATTCTGATTACATAGCAGTTTTTTAAAAAACAAGTAAGAAAAGTTTTGTCTTTTTAGCCTTGGAATATATTATTGTAAACGAATCTGCCAGTTACTGCTCATCTTGTTCCCTTGGCAAATAATTTAATATCAGTATAGGTGCTGAGTAAGACCCCTGACCTCTAAAGGGATAAATTACAAGGTAGGATTCATGTGCATATACCTGGGTGGGAGCCATTTCCAAGTAAGTAAATGAGTCAATGAGCTGTAGCAGGAAAGCAGATAGTGGATGGACCTGCATCTGAAGCTTGTGGCACATTGGAGTAGTGGGTGATTAAGAAGGCAAATCTTGGGATATAGTTTGTAAGATGGTCAGCAAATAATATAAATGTATTAAATCACTATTCCACATTTACACCTAAAATATTGAGATTCTGGTTTCTACATTTGATCTTAAATCTACCAAATGTTCTTAAAAAAAAACTTTAAATGTTAATATACCTTATGGGCCTGCAGCATTTGTCCACAGTTATTACTAGCAGAGAGTCCCAACTTAGTTCTCCTTAAAACAAAAATTAAGGTCTCTATAATAATAAATGTTAATAGATTAATCTTTTAGTTTAAGGTTTAAATAATAGAATAGAATGATCTTACGTGGGAGTTTGTTTCTAAAAAGACATAACATTTTCCTATATACTTGGAATTTTATTGTTGATAGCATTTTGAATTCCACCTTCCCATTCCTATATAACAAACTAAGGATTTTCTTATGACATTCAAAATATTTCAAACATTTCCTTCCTAAAAATGGATTATTTTTATGTAATCATTCTATTGCAGTTAGACATGTGTGCTTTTCCCCCAATATTTTAATATTATAATGATATGAATATCTCAGTAAAAATTTTTTTCTTTAGTATGTCTTTCGGATGGATTCCAAGAAATAATGATCAAAGAGAATAAGCCTTAAAGTTTTTGATGGTTTTTTTAACCAAAAGTTGTATTGATGTGTATATACCCATTAGCAAAGAGTCAGAGTGTTGATTTCACCCCATGTTTACACTCATTAAATACTGACTTTTAAAATCTTTGACAATGTGTTAGATGGGTATTAATCTCTAATTTTAATGCTTACTTTTATACTTATATTGTAAAGTACTGGCATGTGGTACTATATTTTAAAGTACTGATGTGTTGATTAAGAAAAGTAAAGTATGGAGGAAACTTAAGTTCATGTGAAATCTCCTCACCCAGAAATAAGTTATGTAAATATTTTAGTCAAGATTGTTCCAATTATTTGCATTCATATTTATGTAGTTTGCAGAATTTGTACATGAACTTTAAAGTAAAAACAAATGACAAGCATTTGTTTTTCAAATTAAGCAATTCAGAAGTAATTGCTTAATTCCCCATTTTCGAAATACTATATATTTCTTCATAATACTTGCAGATTAGATAAGAGCTGTTTCTTCCTCATTTCTGCTTTTTTCTGTCTCTGCTCTTCATCTATTAAAAAAAAATTACCCAGTGTATAGACTTGTCCTGAGGATTAACCAATGATCTGTTAGTGATGGTTATGACTGACGAACAACAACAACAATAATAGATGGTTATGATGATTATGATGATCGTTACAGAGCAAATACACAACTGATAGTCAGGCATTTAAAAATTAACTTAGAATATATTATGTGATTGCTTGAGGAAGAATATACATTTGCCTTTTAAGAATATAATTAACTTCAATTACCTCCTTTAGCAAGGTAAGAATATTATAAACATGAATTTTCCAAAATACCAGTTTTTAAGAGCAAAACATTTTTCTCTGTTTTAAAAGGAAGAATAGTTCACATTGTATTTTCCTGTTTTCAAATAATATATATCCTGTGATATAAATTATTTTGAGAGGTAACAATAGCTAATATTTATTGTTCCTTAACTCTATGCTAGGCACAATTTAGAACTTACATTACGTAATGTAGTTTGATAACAACTATATAAAGTGTATGCTGCACTTTTATTTTCCTGCCTTGCAGGTGATGGAACTAGAGATGCTAAATAACTTGACCTGAATTATTTAGATTTCTAATTTACCCTAAATTAAATAACAATACTTCTATGCTGTTTATTTTAGGTGATGAGGTAGCAGGAATCAATTATTGATATTCATTCATAGCAATGATTTTTGTTCTCTCCTTGATATTAGCTGTTCCTTGCTGACATTGTCATTCCCTTCCTCTAATTTGCAGATGATATCTGCTGTGGATTGTGAAACTGGATGACAAGAAGCTAATAATATATCTGAAATAAAACTTCTAGGCAGTGATTATAGGATGTTCAAAGAGTCTAGATTGAGAAGTGAATGTTCACACTGTATGGAGAGAGCAGGTTAAGGCTGTGACCTAAGGTAGATATACAGTTGAATTCTGGCCCTGCCATATTCTACCTGTGACTCTAGGCAAGATTCTTAATATCTCTTTGATTATTCACCTATGAAACACATTAACTTTGCAGAGTTGTTTTCTCATAATTCAAGATAATGAAAGTAAAAGTACTTAGCACAAAGAACAGTTCAATATTATGAAATGAATCCATTCATTTCATTGGACAGAGATTTTATTTATTTGTTTTGTTTTTCTACTTTTTCTCTGGCTCCCAGTTATGTTCCAAGTGCTTGGAATTGCCAATAATGAAGTTTACTTTTATTGTTACTAAAATGTCAGCTTATATTTTAGGTTTTTCAGAGGGCTTTCAAATCTATTACTAGACAAAGTAAAGGATAAAGCTAAAATTAGTTTTTGTTCTTTGTTCTTAGTCATCTGTACTCATTTCCCATTCAAAATTGGTGGGCTTATTTTATCCTTATTCTGAGATTTAGTCTGTTTGAAATCTAGGCTTTTACTTTATAATTTATTTTTATTATTTTGTACATCTACAGGGAAGTTTTCCCATATAATTGAGGCTGTCTCCTCATTGTTGGCTTATGCTTTTTTAATGTTTGTGTTCTTGTTCTTTGGCCCCATTGAGTTAGTGAATTAAATACTTCTGAAATTTTGCTTTAATTTAAAATGACTAGTGCAGATCTATGTGCAATAAATGATCTATTTTAGATAAAATACATTATTTCTATTTTTGCTAAGATAGAAAAGTGGCTTAAGTAATAAAAATCATGGGCATAATTGTGTTAAATTAACATTATCATGCATAGGAAAAATAGTTTTAATGAGGAGGTGTTTTCTAAAATCCATTTTTACTATTTTGACTACTTCATTTTATCCTTTTAAATTAGATTTAGAATTTAATATTTTGGCACATTTTATCACATTTATAAAATACAGGAAAAGTACAAAATGATAGTGAAATAATCTATATTTCTTGCTTATATGTAACTTAAAATATTGGTGTTCTTGTTTTCATTTTTAAAAATTTCATTGTAAAAAATCCTTGTGAAAGTGTATGCATTGCTGGGCGGATTGGTGCATGCCTATAATCCCTAGCTCCTAAAGGATCTTTTAAGAAATGTCTGCAGCTATACATTTCTAATATTTAGATAATTTAGATATCATCTCTTCATTTTTAATTGAGCAAATAGTCAACTATTGTAACTCCAATAAGGCTGAAAATTTACTATTTTCATTCCATTTAATTATTCTATCCTTGTCTCTCTATTTTAAAATTTGAGACCTATTCTTTTCACAGTTGTCCACTTGTTATGTCATATCTAAAAAATTTGGTTAAAAGTCAGTGACAACAGTTTATATCCTCTGGGAAAAAAAGCTCTTCATTCAACTAAAGTCTTAAAGTGAGAGTCCCTGTGCCCCCCTTACCAATTTCCTTATGCATCTTTGCAGAAAACTGTTTGAAGACTACTGCCCTTCTCTCAAAAAAAGCTTCTAATAATTTACAAGCCTCCAAAGTGCAGTGAAACTGAAACAAAATTTTTAAGAAACTGTCAAATCACATTGTGATACCATGAGATTTTTATTAAATATTTTTGTGCTGAAATCCTAATTTAGCTTGCCCAAAATGATTAGATATAGCAAATATAAGCTACAGTAAAATATGGTAGCCACTAATCTAGATGGTGCCTTCCTATCCTTAGATTATTAAAAGTGTGCTTCTATACTTTTTTCTGTACTCTTCGAAAACAAGTCTATCCAATATTATATTTTAAAATACCATCTGTGAACTGATAATTACCACATTATGTCTTCAGTCTTGACTTCTGTCTTGTACACTGCTGCTTTGTAGAGAGCTCTATTGGTATCTGAAACTGAAACTATCAACAAAACTTTTATTCCAAATCTGTTCCTTTCTTAGTAAATACTGTCTCCTTCTCAGCTTCGTAAACCAAAAATCTAGACACTCTTGATATAACATCTTTCACATCGATCCAATAAAAGCATTTAACCAATACATGTAATGAGTTGGTTAACAAAGTTGTTTAATGTTAGAAAAATCTCTTAATGTATATTTTAAAACTTTCAATATACCATATAATTTACTTTTGTTAAATTTAGGACTTTTTATATAAGTAAGAGTAGATGTATATTTGATAAGTTTGGGTGGTACCTGTGGGTTTTTATCAACAGAGTTATGCTAGCCTCACAAACTAGTTGGGATGCCTTCCATCTTTGGTGCCTTAGAATAATCTAAGAAACAGAAGAGAGACTTGATGCTTTGAGGTTTTGCTAGAACACGTTCATAGGTTCATAGAACCTATTGATATAACATACTTTGGCAGGAACGGAATGTCATATAGAAATCTTAAAAAGTTTTTATTCTTCCATGGTTATTTATACTTGCAACTGCTTAAGTCAACTTTGATTATGGATTCTTAATTTATTGACATAATGTTTTACGCAGAAATGTTGACATTTAACCCATTTCATTGAATATTAAATTTATATTATATAGTTGTAGTGTTCTCTGACCTCTTGGTTATACTTTTCTGAAGTTATTCACTCATTCATTTGTTCATTCATTCAGCATTTAGAACCAGCTCTTCATTTTATTCACCAAATCACTTGTTTTTGACTCTGAGTGTTGAACCCAGGGCCTTTGCATACTAAGAATGCATTCTGTCACTGAGCTGTACCTCTAATCCTTATTAACCAGTTTTACTTATTTTTGCTTCCCAATTTATTTATTTCTGCCTTTAATTTTATTCTTTTGTTCAGCTTTATTTTGAATTATTTGCTCATATTAACCTTTCTGATTTAAACGTTTAATTCCTTTTTATATCTATTAAAAAATTTACATCATGGATTATCAGTTTGGCCACATCTCATAGGTGAACATTTTATTATGATCCATTTCTAAATAGTCTAAAATTTTATTTTTTATAACAATAGAGTTAATTGGAATTTTATGTGAGTTATCTGTCTGCTTGTAACTTATTTTTTATGTATCATGCCCTACTCTCAAAGTTTGAATTTTTCTCAAGGCTTTGAAAAAGTTGGTCTAGTGCAAATATCTGTATGTCAGCTTTGAAATCAAGTATCTCATGGTAAATTATTAAATCAGTACTTGAGTAAGAGTCATATTTTTTGTTGCTGTTGTTTAAATATTTATGTACCTTAGAGTTTAATACCATCATCATCACTGAAGGCCTGTGAATAAGAAAAATAAATCTTATGCTTTGGATTGTCAGGGCTTTTGTCCTCTTTGTGTAAGGACAGAATGGTGTAACTTTCAAAATTAACTCATTTCCTAGCTTGTATTTAAAGCATTTGAGTCCTTAAATGGAGTTTCCCTACTAATCTGCACACTTCTGGCCCTGTTGCACTCCCTTCTAGAGGTTTTCTGGGCATTAGAAGTTGAGAAGGTACCTGTGACTTTTCCATGATGACAACTATGCTCTCTTTATTAGTTTAACAGTGTATCAGGGAGTATTTTTTGAAAACTCCCACCCTTACTCCAAGATGGTTAGCTTTGGAAGTACAAATTAACGGCTCTTTCCTGTCCTGTTTATGGATGGGAAAAATAAACTGACCAAAATAATCATAGAATTCAGCATTTAGAACCAGCTCCACATCTTGAGAATGGAGATTGGTAGTGATTCTGGTGACTCCTATAAGTAACACAAATAACAAACTCCTAATGCATCACACACTGCCCTTTTATTTCCCCATTAAGTTACGTACTTTTCAGTATTCTTGGAGGTCTTCTGATATATTAATGAGAGAGCCTCAGACTGGTCCTAGGGTCTTTAAAACCTCCCTTTTGAATAAGAACATCAGCAAGGAACAAGCGGCAGCTAATGTTTGAAGTTAAATCCTGATCTCATAAATCAGAAAGATTTTCTATGCTGAGACTAGCCCCAGAGGATAGATGGTATATTTTTTCAAGTGTGATTTTTTTAAAAACAATAAGGAATCACCTTATAAGGGGAAAAAAAACTTCAGAAAATTGATTTTTGTGAATTTGGTTGAGGTAGGATATTTTTCTGCTGGCCTGGCTGGCTGTGAAGCATGTACCAGGTTGGCAGCTGCAACTTAGCTTCTAGACCCACCCATGCTGTGAAAGCACCTGAATGAAGATGTGGCAGGTGGAGAAAGCACTTTGGAACTCCTGAGTGACAGCCAGAAACCAGAATGTTAATTTGGCAAGTGTGCTACTGGGTGCTGAGTCTTGGGCCTACACAGTCTTCAATATAACAGGTAGATCATAAGTGTTTATTTCCTACTTTGATAGCAAATGAGTGCTTAACTTTTATGTGCATTTTAATAGATTGAGACTTACTTGATAGTATGTACCTAGTGTAAGCAAGATAGTTCAACATAGATATACATATGTCATAATCTTGAAATGATTTTCATTTGTAAACCTATAGTATATAGAATTCTCATACTTCTCAATGTGCAATAGTCTCTTATTCAACTTTTTGTGTTACCTCTTAGAAAGACATTCAGAATTAGAAGGTCAAATAAAATGGTCACTTATTTTTAGAAATTCTTGTTTTGAACACTGATACATTTAATTGCCAGATGTTTACTTCCCTGTTAGTTTTTTGTTCACCAAACCCAATGATTTAAAATTTTCTTCCAAGAATGAGAAGTGGGGTAAATTGGTTCTAACTCCCAGCCTCTTAACTCCTGCACACATGTGTGTGCATACACTCATACATATATACACACACACAGGAAGTAAGGTGCAAGGATAAGGAAGGAGGTTGAGAATAGTAGATACTAAAATTTTATATTTAACAATTTCCTCAATCATTTTATCTTAAGTATCCTTATAATATCCACAGAATATTCCTTATCTCAAGAATTCTTCACATTTAAATGTTTAATTATTTTAACCATTTAAGTGTCTTAACACTCTCACTGATCTTTCTTTTGGAGTTTGGATTTTTGGTGGGAAAGATGTTGGAAGGAGTAACAAGAATGGAAATAGACTGCCAAATGGCAATGTGAAGCCTCTAGGAATCTGCAGTGCTGGGAAAGAGTAAACAGGCTTAGAAAAGGAGGTGGAACAGCAGCAAAAATTAACCTTCTGCTCCCATGACTGGTAGTTCCCTGCCAGAGGCCTTTTTCCTTGTCTCTTTTTACTCCCATTCCATCTTGGCCCACTGAATCTTATGGAGACCAGGGAAGAGTACAGAGTTGAAGGTTGAAGGCTGGTTAGTTTTACCAGAGAATTATGGGATAAAAGAAAGTCATTGGTTTCCTGATAGAACCAAGTCTGTTGTTTTCCCTACTTTACTGTTTTCCTTTCCTTTTAAAGTTATGGTCTATTATTCTTTTTTATACACATATGTGCACGCACATATCTTTCATCTCCTGCTGCACTGAAACTATTAAAGTTTTTATACCCAAAAAAGGGGAGAAGAGACTTCTTTTGAAACTCTTCTATTTGCTTTCCACCACCACCCAAAATATCTTTCTGTATCTTAATCTTTTCTTGCCTAACATATGCCATCATCTCTTTTTCAGCAAAATCTTATCTTTACCAGGCATTTTCAACCTGTGTTCCATTGGTTCTGTGATGCCTGATGGGAATAAAATCTTATATCTTTACCAGGCATTTTCAACCTGTGTTCCATTGGTTCTGTGATGCCTGATGGGAAAAATTTACATCTTTATTTTCATATCCTCTAATTGAAATTTAGCATTTCTCTCAATTATGAATGTAAGCAACAAGCCCAATATTAATAGCAGAAATCATATTCCAGTTGAAGTAAATACCCTGAAGTATCATTTGCACTTTAAAAAAAAATTTAGTTGTAGATGGACACAATACCCTTATTTTATTTGTGTATTTTTATGTGGTGCCGGCGATCGAACCCAGTGCCTCTTGTATGCTAGGCAAGTGCTCTATGGCTTAGCCACAACCCTGGCCCCTCATTTGCATTTTTAACTATTTCTAAATCGTGATCGGTTTTTTTTAGATCTTCTGCTTCATCTTTTATTTTAATGTGTTAATAAAAAGGCATATATTTCACTGTTGCAGTTTTTAATATTTTAATGACTATACTTCAGTATAATTGGCTTCCTTTGAAATGCAACCCTATGTTTTTGTTTTACATATTTAAAAGCATTACTTTGAAAAGAGTGTATCCACTGAGAAAGGTGTCTGTAGCATAAAAACATGGTAAAGAATAATTTCCCATTCATTCCACCTCTTTTCACTTCATAGAAATAACTCCCTCAATATGTCAAGATCATTGTACTGTCATGTGTAACTAATTAAAACAAATTAAAAAAAAAGAAATAACTCCCTCAGTGTCCATTATAGCCTTTACTCAAGCCCTCTTCCCTGTCATTCTGTAATATATTTGTAATGTTTGTCTCATTTGATGCCATCAGGTTTTTTTTTTAATTACTCCCCTTTTTCTTTGGTATCAAGTCCTAACTAGACTCACTGACTCTATCTTAGAAAGAATCTCATTTTTTCTCTGCATAAATTTAGCTATTGGTCACCTTTTGCCACCCCAAAACTAATAAAAAGTAATGCATTTGGAGTTATTATCCTAAAACATTTTTAAAAGCACATGTCAGAAACCTATAGTAGTTCCCCATTACCTTTCTGAAACATGGGTAGCAATATACCATTGCCTTTTTAAAAAACTGTTAGTAGTTCCCATTACCAAAGTTGAAATTCCTCAGTATGATATTCAAGACTTACTATGAACCAGCCACATCCTGACTTTCTAGCCACTTCTCTAGCTATATTAATCAGTGTTTTATATGTTTTATCATCTCCAAGACCTCTGGATCTTTGGTCAGTGCTCCTCTGTAGGCAACAATTCTTTTATCATTGCCTTTCCCTACTCTTCCCCTTCAAAAGACACATACACCATATAGTGCATATAGGAATGTGTCATCAGTCATTTGCACATATGTCACCTTGCAGAACCTTCCTACATCTGAGGCTATGTCTTTTGTCTCTTGTACTCTATGACATATCTCTATAAAGAATATTAATTTTGGCATGCCCTGTATTATGCAGATGTTCATTTATCTGGTTTTCCTAATAAATTATGTGCTCCTTAAGCATGGCAACTGTATTCATACTTGTAATCTCTCTCCTTCACTTAGCAGTAATCCTTTCTCATGGTAACCATTCAAATAAATGTTTCTTGAGTGAATAAATGAATTAGTTTTCATTTAACCTCTCACTTGGTTTGACCACATGATCATTCTATAACTGCCATTTTCCTGCCTTTCTTCCAAGTATTACATTTAAAATGTATAGAATTTTGAAATAAAATCTGATCAACTAGCTAATATCTATAAAATGCTCTGTATTTAAGTTATATTACCATCAATAAAATAAACTCAATATAGGAATCATTTTTTTAACACAAGTAATTTTGTCAAGTGACAATTATTTTAGGGGAAAATTGTTATAGCTTTAACTTTTTTTATTCAGTATAATTTTTTTAATGTTTATTCAAGTTTTTGCTTATAAAACTAGTTCCTTTTTATGCATTACAATTGTTAATACACATATATACCACAATTTTTCATATCTCTGTTTGTATATAAGATATGTTGATACCAACTTCAAATCTTCTTACATATATTTTGTATAATGATGACCATCACACTCCCCTATCCTTGCTATTCCCCTTCCCCCTCCCTTTTCCTCCCACCCCTCTTCCTTATCAAGAAATAATCATCCTCCCATGCTCTCCCTCCCTATCCCACTTTGAGTCTCCCCCTTTATATCAGAGTAGCTTTAACTTTTTAATTGTTAATTTATAGATCTTTGGAGGAAGCTAACTTTGAAGAGTATATAAATTAAGAGTTTTATTTAGGAAAATTCTGTTACTAGAAATTAAAAGATTAATGAAATTATATTATGGGAGAGGTAGAGAAAGATGGCTGCTCTGTCTACAGCCATGTATTTTAAAATAATACACACTGTCAGTATTGTTAAACTAAAATCAAAGTTTTAATATTTTTTCTACAGAAGAAGCTCTTTATTTTCTTTCAGGTATTTATTATATTCTCTTACATTTTTGTCTCTTCCCTTCACTCCTGCCCACCATTAAATTACTATATTTTTTCTAAAACACTATGGTCAACAATTTTTATATTTACATTTTTAACCAGTTGGTAACATTTTCTAATTATTTCATAAGCCAAAATATTTTATGGCACTTAATTTCCAGTTAGATACGTTTAGGTTTTCTGAACTAGATATTATGTCCCCTTCCCTTTGATAAACATTGTTCTAAAGTATTTATTTTGTAAATTCATATGGTAAATAACCATGAACAAAGGAATAGAGTAGGGCATTTGAGTTCCCAAGTCACTTGATTTCTTGTTTCTATTAAATGTGTGATAAGAAAAGTTAGTGGACACAATTACAGCCTCTGCCTGCACAATATTCTTTCTTCTATATTAAAAAGGAGAGAACTTTCAGAATTATATCAAATAAAATAGTGTAAATTGAGTTTTCTTTTTTGAACTAAAGTTTTACTTATAATCTAAATATTTTTAAATATACATTTTTGCATTTCGTATGTGACAGGCACATTTCTAAATTATTATATTTATTAACTAATTTTATCCTCATAATAAACCTGTGCTGCTAGTAGTGTTAAGGAAACTGAGACATAGAGAAGTTAAGTAACTTCTTCAAGTTACTTGGTTAGTTTAGGGGAGAGGACATGGTATGGTATTGGTTCTTATATCCATAAATTATAAAATCACCCTCTTGCTCAACTCTTTCCTTTGGAATCCATGCTGGAATAAATTGTACTATAAAATTAAGTATTTAGGGAAATTTCTGAAAACATCAGTAAATCAGGTCTTAAGAAATAGTGATGCCTATAGAGGAACAAGAAGACTAAATTAGTTTAGCTCTCTTTGGCAGTGACCATTGAGAAATAGTTTTGGATGAAATATCGTGTACCTTTTAAGTCAGCAAAATAATAGTGTATTGTAGCAAAGCAAATAAGTTACAGAAAATGATTTGAGTTTTAAGATTATTGATACAAAAATTCTCATTAAAATATATATTTATACTGATATTTCACTAAAATGTTATCATGTTTCTAGTAATGAAATTCATAGTAAGAAAAAAATTATGTACTCATCTTAATAGATCATTTTATTGTAATCCAAATTCCTGATTTTTTTCTTTAAATCATGTAGAAAAAATGTGCTTCTATAATTTTTTTTATTTTTTAAAAGACTGTATATAGTGCTTTACATATGTGTTTATGAACCTATAACTACATGCAGCTAATACTTGTTGAGTGCTTACCCTAAACCTGACACTGTTTTAAGAGTTTGTGTTTATTGGTTATTAAATTTCAAAACAACCCTATTATATCCTTTTTTTCTCTCACAGCTGAAGACACTGAGAGGTGCGGAAGTTAATCTGCCCACAGTCTTTTATGTATAAAGACAAATATATATATGTGTATATTCAAATACATAATATACATATATACATATACTATGTATATAATACAAAAACATTAAATCACTCCTATTAATATTGAAACAACACAAAATAACCATTGTTCTTTGCTATTTTTATATTATAACATTCAGACAAAAGCATGAAGCAAGAGAGGGGTAAGCAGATAATTCTGTATTATTATATGCATCTGGAAAGCCCAAGAGCCTCAGTGAACACTAATGGAAACACTAAGAATTCTAGTTCACTAATGTTTTATGTATAGTGTAGATACCAACAGTATAACCACTTAGAAAATATAATGGGGAAAGAAAAACCTCCATTCACAGCAGCAAAAACAAAAAGCAAAATATTTAAAGATAAGTTTAATAAGAAATGTGTAAGTTCCCTATGAAGAAATATAGAGAACTCTATTGAAAGGTAAAGCAAACTTCAGTGAATTGTTCTTGATTAAACACTTTAGTAAGTCAGTAGCACTTTTTAAGCAAGTATTGGTGGAGCATAATCTTCATCAGTCTTTCGACAGCTTTTTGGAAAATTTGTCACCAATTTTCAAATGTATGCAGAAGCATGTGCATGCAAAAATAGCCAGGATAAAAATATGAAAATGAGGAGAAAGAATTAATTATAAGATTTGTGCATGTAGGATGCCCAATATTATAAATCTACAGTTCTTAATTTGTGGTACAAGCACAGAAATAGGAAAAGATCAATAAAACACATCAGAAATTAAGAAGTAAACCCAGGTTTATAAGAGATTAATATGAAACAAGATTATCACTTCTCAAAGTGCTTCTGTGGTTTTTCATCTCAAAATAAAGCTAAGTCCTTACTGTGACTACTTGCTATGAGGACCCAGGAACCCATTAGGCCCATGCACCAATAGCATCACCTATGAACTTGTTAGAATGTGGAATCTCCATCCTTAGACTTCATAAATCAGAATATCAAGCTCCTTGTGTGATTTACATGCAATTTGAAGTTTTGAAAAGCTGTGCCCTTCAGGTGCTATATATGATTTGGTTTCCCTTGGCCTTCTCTTCTGGCCTTATCTGATTACTTCCCTTGCTCACTTGCCACCAGTCATACTGGCCACCTTGCTGTCTGTGAGCACATCATGTACATTCTCATCTGAGACTTTCATTGCCCGGTTGTCTTCATTCTTTCCTGGTGCTAAGACAACATTCCTTAAACTGGGTAATTCGTAAACAATAGAAATTTATTTCTCACAACTTTGAAGGTTGGGAATTCCAAAATCAAAGTACCAGCAAGTTCAGTATCCAGTGAGAGCTCATCTTTCTTAGATGGTGACTTGTTGCTATGTCTTCACATGGTACATGAGGGGCAGGGAAACTCATTTTAGCCTCCTTTATAAGGACATTAATCCCATTCATTGAGGGTTGAGGCCTCATGATTTAATCACTTCCCAAAGGCACCAACTCTTAATACTATCCCATTGGGTGTTAGGTTTTGACATAAGAATTTTGCAAGGGCACCAACATTTAGATCATAACCCTATTGCATGTTTCCTTTCACTTCATTAGGTATTTGCACAAATATCACTTTATCAGTAAAGCTTTCTGTTATTCCAAGTTTCTTTATAACAGTTCAGTCACTCAACACCTGTTTATTATTTACATTCTCTCCCATGCCCCTCCATACACACTAAACTGTAAACTTGGTTAGAGAAGGGGACTTGACTTTGTTCTTGTTCTGTCCTCAATGAGTGGCAACCAGGATGTTCCTGTTTGTTGAATAAAACTGATGTTAAAAATTATGGATAAGATGTATATGTATTTTGAAGAGAGGAAGTAAATAGTCAATTCTTGTGATTCTTTATAGCTTTGACATATTAAGTTCCCACAAACAATGAATTAATGAATACTGAACCATTGCTGCTAGAGAAAATATAGCAGTTCCTTTCTTAACCCATGAAAGATATATTCCAAGACCCCCAGTGAGTACCTGAAACTGAAGATTGTACTGAATTCTATATAAGAACTGTGATACCATGACAATTAATTTGATAACCAAGTAGCTAAATGGCTGAAGGGTGGGTGGTGTATATAGTGAGGATACTCTGGACAAAGAGATAATTCACATCCCAGTTCCAACAGAGCAGAACAATGCAAGATTTTATCACACTACTCAGAATGACATAAAGTTTAAGATTTATGGATTGGGGGCTGGAGTGTAACTCAGTGTAAGCGCACTTGCCTAGCATGTGTGAGGTCCTAGTTTTGATACCTAGCACCACCAAAACAAACATCATCAAAAACATATGTCATATTTTTTAAAATGTATGAATAATTTATTTGGGGAGTTTTTAAAAATATTTTTTAGTTGTAAATGGACACAGTATCTTTATTTTGTTTATTTATTTCTTTATTTTTATGTGGTGCTGAGGATTGAACCCAGTGCCTCACATGTTCGAGGCAAGCACTGTGCACTGAGCCACAATCCCAGCCCTTGGGGAGTTTTTCAATCCAATATTTTCTAATAGCAATTGACCATGGGGAGGTGAAACCATAGATCAAGGGCACTACTGTAGAGGTCAGAATATTTATCAATTCATCAGTATATAGCCTTGTTATATGTGTATTTCTTGTTATATGTGTGTTGAAAGATACTATACTGATGATTCATTAACATTGAACTCATGGCCAACAGCAGTATAAATCATGCCTGAACCAAGTTACACGTGTATTTTTTCCATAAGGCACCTCACAGCCTTTTTTGCTCTTCGGAACACTAGATAATATTTCAGCCCAGTTCATCATTTTAAATAGCCTGTTTACTAACAAGAATGGGGAAAAGATAGCACTAGATAGACCACCCAAAAAAGATCCTCCTTTATAGTGTAAGACTTGAAATATGAAAGCATACCTTCATGTTGCTCAACCTTTGCTGGAGGTCTGTTGACCACCTTAAATTTTTCACAGTTGTGCTTGTGTACAGTGTGACAGCACCACAAGTATGTATTTGTGGGTTGCAAGTAAATTTTAGCAAATAGGCAAATTTGCAAATACAGATCTGTGAATAATGGGGATCAACTGTATGTCATTCTTTCAATAAATGCTAGGTGCTTTGTTTCCAGAATTATGCACTAGTAAACATATACCAGACCCTGTAAGAAAAACAAATAACTTAAATATGAATTTGCCAGTGTTCTGGGAATGGCTTCATGACAGAGTTGGATTTTTAGCTAAATATTCAATAGTAATGAATAGGATTATTGACAGGTGAAACTGTGGAGAAAGAAACTCAAAGTTATTATTCTTAAACTTGACTACACATTAGAATCAGCTGGGGAGCTTTTAAAATGCCTATGCCCAGACTTCACCTAAACCAATAAAATTAAATATTTATAGGTGAGCCCTTGGCATTAGTATATTTTAAGTTTCCCAGGATGATTCCAGTGTGCAACCAGAATTTAGAGAACCACACCACTACTTGAATTACTTGAGTTTGGCTGAAGTGTAGGGTATGTGAGGGAAGTAAACAAATCTGGAAAAAAAAGATTTTGTCCCAAGTATTGAAATGGTGTCACTTATTTAGCACATATTTATTTATAGTACCTACTGTGTGCCAGGCACTCTTCTTAGTTTAGAACTACATAGGAAAGCAAAAGAAGTTTATAATTAAATTACATTGGTAGCTCTTCAAGATGATTCATACTTCTAGTATATGATGTTTTGTATTTAGAAGGAATCTTGTTCTAAATGCTCACAATTTTTAAAATCTAAATTTTGACATCTAACAGAACTCTATAATGAAAAATTTTGTTGCAAGTTTTTGTGCTAATTTCATTGAGTGTTTTTTGAAACAACCATTCATTTTTTAAGCCTCTTAATGCTTTTTATTTTTCTTGTACAATAGGACACTGGTCTAAAATCAATAGTATGCAGTTATGTAGAATCAGTATTATGAGGCCACAAACATTTCATTTCCCCATCTTATAAGAATTGATATAGAGGGAACTGGTTTTTGTGTTGATTCTTAGTAAGAATTATTATTTAAATCAAGCTTATAGTTAACAAAGTAAATTTACTGGGTTATAGTGTGTTTGAAGTTCCTTTTGGATTGTTTGCTCTGTATCATATTTTTTCCATAGTCACTTTACAAGCATTTAATATACTACTTGCACTCTCTTCTAGACCATTAATAAGAACAGACAGACCTACTAATGATATAGCCCTCTTTTAAATGTGATATAATCATTCTTTGTAGCCTGTCAATTTCACTTTTTAACAATGCTTTGGGTCTAGCTGTTTTAAAGTAGTTTGTCAAGTTCAATTATTGAACACTTAAAGAAGACTATGTATATATGAATCTTCACATGATAGCAGCAGCCTGAAGATACGATGTTCACAAATGAATGCATACCAGGTGGAAAATAAGGAATGTTATTGAGTGGCATAAGGAAGGAGAGATGAGACTTATTCTTATGTTCTTATTGGGCTTTGATGATGATGTTGTGAACATTATCATTAGTAAAAGCAATATGATGTCATGTAACTACCATTCTATTGTTTTAAAATTCAAAGAATGTCTTATGAACATTTTATTTTTTATAAATTATGCATTTTTGTTCATCTTTTCCCCATAGTTTCAATTATTCTCAATATAATTATGAGTGTTTTGTTACCGTGAATGATATCATATGCTTTCTGCTTCTTTTAAAAGTATATATATATTTTTTCCTCATGGATTTTCTCCATTTCACTCTTCCCATATATTACTACTTCAGAAATCTGCATTTTGTATGCCATTTGTACTCCCTACACTTTCTAGAATTCCTTGTTTCTTGGGCATTTACAGATATTATTAGGAATTGAAGGTCCTCTTTTTAAAATGTTTATTTATTTAATGAATTTTTTAACCACTAAGTGGGAATATAAATATTTTCATTGGAAAAAAATATTTAAATTAAATTTCATAATAATGGATTATATTGTCATTGTAAATGACTATAGAAGAGTTTGGTTTTTTTTTTATCTTTAGACCAGAGGAAAATAACACTGCCTTTGTGGATTTATTTTATACTTATCTCTAACCCCCAAACAGAGGGTTATCTACTCTTGATGACATGCACTGAAAGATGTTCATAAACCTTAAGAATTTTGACTTAGAGGAGCATTATCTACCTTTCTGTGACTTTTTCTTTTAAGTACTGGGGATTAAACCCAGGGGTGCTTAGCAACTGAGCCATATCCCACTTTTTTTTTTGTTTTGAGACAGAGTCTTGCTGCATTACCTAGGGCCTTGCTAAGTTGCTGAGGCTGGCTTTGATCTTGGGATCCTCCTGTCCCAGCCTCCGGAGTCACTGGGATTACAGGTGTGCACCACTGCACATTGTCAGTTTTGTTACTAAATTTTATCTTCCTTTCTTCTTTTTTTACTTTTTTCTTATTTATTATCAAAGTGGTCTAAGTTCATGTATATAGTCATTATTTACCCCCCTTTTAAGAGTTATTTATAACAAAACTTTTTATTGTTTAAAATAGAGTTTGAGGCAGTCTTTTTCCTTTCTTAGTACTGAACCAATAAAGAAATAAAGGATCCATAGCAGGAGACCAAAATAGCAGCTGTTTTTGTCCATAGAACTGTCAAGGAATATGACCTAAGAGAACAGGATAGAGGACTTAGTAACACTGAGCCCCAGAATCAGAAATATATAATCATTTAATAAAGAAGTATTAAATTAATATTTAATTTACCTTTTTTTCTTGCCATTTTATTTATTATTGGCATTACTTAGTATTTTTAGGAGCAAATATAAGTTCTACTAAAATATGATTTCTGATATTTCTTTTGTTGTCTTTCTTATTATCAATTTTAATATACTTTTTTCTACCCAATAAGAATATTTTTCAGATTATGGGCTTGATTTAATATAAAACCATTTATATTTGATGATTTACTTTAAATATATGATTCTAGTTACAGTTGAGATCTTTATGGTTAAAGATAAAACTGTCTTTCTAGCATATATTTGAGTGGATCAAATTCAGGGCTGGATCCAAATATGGGTTAATGTTGGAACTTTCATGTCCTGCCTCTTCTCTGAAAAGTGGTGTGGTTTTGAGTGGCAGAAGGAAATTAAGAAAATATCTAATTTTATACAGAATATCCTGGAATTAGCATATTACAGATGATAGTCCTTGACACAGCTGATCCTATGACTTTCTTTTAACTAGTGCTATGGGGTGCTATGGATATCTACAGCAATGTGTCTAATTCATAAAAGCATCATTTTGTGATTTAAAGATAACCTTTAACAATTTTCAAATAATACTCAGAAAAGTAGTTTTATATATGAAAGATCTTATGACCCATCTAGCTGCCTAATATAATTTCTGGCTTTGAGAATTAGTGCTCAGTTGATTTTGTTCTATTCTTTTACTCTATTATTATGTGTTAGCTTTTTTTTTTTTTTTTTTTTTGGTTGGCTCATTCATTTTTTTTATCTTAAAAATATTAAGTTTTTGTTTAAAATCTTTCAACCTTTGGAGGACAATTGGGAAGATTTAATGGAATAATCTTAATTCCATGGTGTTATTGTTAAGGTAAAAAGAGATTCTGTGTTAAAGGGAAATGATTCCAATCTTAAGAGAGAGGTACCAGAAAGCTTGTGTCACCACTGACAAAAAGAATTGATTTCAAACACTAGTCTCAAACTCACTTCTTAACATTCATGCCTCACAAAAAAAGAAAACCCATGTTAGAACCACACTTGGCATTGACAAATTTTAATAAACTCCTCAAACTACACTGGTTCCTTTCTTTTTCTTTCCCTGTCATAAGTGGGAGCTGTGTTTAGTCATTTATTGCAGTGACCCAAACAGAGCTCAGTACAGCTGTTTGTACTTGCCTGTCAGTGGGAAGTAGACTAGGTCCATGTGACTAAGAAAGCCCAAGGAACCCTTTTTTTCCACCTACAGATGTTTTAATGTGCTTAACATTATCCTATACTAGCAACTGAGATGGTCTAAATACCACAGCAGGATCTGATTAGCTTTTTCAGATCGCTGCCTTTATTTGCTGTTTGCAAAAAAAGCTTAATCCAGTGCTATAGATCAGGCTTCCTGCTGAGCTCTTGGGTAGTTTTCTCTCATTCTTTGTGTTCACTGTGGCAGGCTGAGAAGATTCCTCCTCCTCCTGAATTAAAGCTATAAAGTAGTAACTATAGTAGCAAGGAATAGAGAAGGAAGAAACCCCAAGGGAAAAGAGAAGACTGTCTATTTGTACTAAATAGTTTCCTTTTTATATACAAAAGAAAAAAGTTTTAATATGAGTTTATAAATGTGACCTTATTGTCTTTTCTAGTCAGTATGTAGCTACTTAGGTTTTTAGGTTTTAGTTGCAACTAATTTCCATGTAAACTATGTTTTTCATTTGTATTTTATTTAACCACATCAGTATTATGAAGAATTACAATGGACTAGTTACAGCATTGACCTCATTCCTTTCAGGGATGACACCTTTTTTACTCATGAGTTTTCAAGAAGAACTACCATCCCCATGGGGAGGAGGGAGAAATAAAATTCTTTATTTATTTCTGTGATATGCTTAACCCGAAAAGGGAAATTTGAATTCTGTGTAATTTACCTTGTAATTCACAATAAACTATAATGTTAGAGATGCTTTACCCTGATCTTTAATGGTTTATGATATGGAGCATGGACTTAAGTATTTCACTAACATTAATTTAATGCTTGGCAGAAAAAGATCAGTTCTTGCTTTAGAAATTAGTTTGACATTCGGAACCTAGTAATTATTGAGTTCAAAAATAGTTTTGCAGGGGCTGGGGATGTGGCTCAAGCGGTAGCGCGCTCGCCTGGCATGCGTGCGGCCCGGGTTCGATCCTCAGCACCACATACCAACAAAGATGTTGTGTCCGCCGAGAACTAAAAAAAAATAAATATTAAAAAAATTCTCTCTCTCTCTCTCTCTCTCTCTCTCTCTCTCTCTCTCTCTCCTCTCTCACTCTCTCTAAAAAAAAAAAAAAATAGTTTTGCAGACTTAAAAATTTCCCAACAATTTTGGAAAGGCATTACTTCAATAAAATATTAAGCTCTTTTGCAGAAAAATAATATATAGGCAAATGGTGATCTATAGTATCATACTTTATATTTTACTTTTCTTTCTGGAAACAATAATTTTTAAGGTTTTAGTAGGCATAAGGAATGGTTTTTTGAGATCACTGGAAAATCTTAACCATATAGAATAGATTTTCCTCCTATTTACTAAATACAGACCATGTGATTTGCATTTTAGTAAACACAAAAATGTCAGGAACAGGATTCCCAAACAAATATTACCTTTTCCAAGTATTCACAAGTGATCATAATTGTGAGTAACGTCTGTATTTTATGTTTTAAAGTGAGATTGATGTAGATCCTCAGGATGTTTTGACTTAAGTTTTTGATGTTTAGATAAGTTCATGGGTCATTTAATGAAAAGGTCTGGACTCTACGTAAGTCAGCCTGTATCAGAAAATTTTATGTTAAAGGCAGCTCTTTGCCTTCACTCTTTAAGTTTGTACTGGATTTAAAAAGGAGTGTGTGTGTGTGTGTTCATATCGCATAAATAAATAGTAAGGCAGCTATAGATTCTTTTTTCTTTAATAGGGAAATATCCTCACAATGCCTATGACATTTACATTTTAATAGAATTTTTCAAGCAGGCCTCAAAAGCAGGTAGCACATAGTGCTATAATATGAAACAGATATGAATCAGAGAAAACAAGCTTCCTCACCTTGGGGACATTTTTGTACACTTTAGACCCTTCAAAAATATCACAATATTTCTTTTTAGTGTTAATTTATTCTAAACTGAAATTTGAATATTACATGTTATAAATGTTATGAAATATAAATATTTTCAACAGGTATACTATGCTGTATATTAAAACAATGAAAGATTTTGCATATAAAATTATATGTCTAACTAGTATCCATAATAAAGAATTTTACAGTGCTACTTGACCTAGATAAAATGGGCCATTTCCATGATCTTAGGTTGAAGTTAAATGGATTTGTTTAAATGTATAGTATACATGACTAATTTTACACAAAGGTCTCTCTCTCTCTCTCTCTCTCTCTCTCTCTCTCTCTCTCTCTCTGTCTCCCCCCACACACTTCTCTCCCCTCCCCCTCCCCCCTCACTATTCCCCCCTCAATTTTATTGTCTTGCAACACATTAGCAAATACTTAAAAATACAGATTTCCCACTATTGCCAGGGAAATAGGTTTACTATAACCTTCTGTCTCATTTCACCGCTACCTCATTTATTAGAGAAAAGGGTTGCTACAATAGTTAATTGCTCCTTTGACACACCTCATTTTCTTTATTTCTGAAATAAAAATGAAAAGCTAATAGACTAGTGTATAGCCTCAACTTTTTGGAAACATGCAACTTTTACTGCTTTAAAACACAATTGGTTTCTTTGTTTCATGCATTAAAAACAAGGAGGAAAAGCTGAAGTCTGCCCAAGCCAGGTGTTTCTTGTTGGCAGCCTGCTCCCTAATGACTCTGCTCTCATATAGCAGCTGCCTACTAGTCAGTTTTGTATGGCCTATTGTTGTCGCACACCCTTCGTTAATACACATGCTGCCCCGGGCAGACCCAAGAATGACATCAACTTGCTTATCTTAGAAACCTACAAACCTGACGCAGGGTGCTGAGGTTGTCTTGCATCTGCCTGGCCAACTAATTGTGAGCTTTCTGGCCTATGATTGGCTGTTACTCCACTCGGTAATAGGTTAAGCAAAGACATTGCCATTCCATCTGTTCAACCATTCATTGTTCTTCTTGCCTGCCTGGAAGTCTGCAGCTAAAATTGTGTTAAAGAGTTACTGCTGAAGCTGCTACAGAAACCAATGTCTTTGTATTTTCCTGCTAACGTGAGTATCTGTGCTACTTAATACCTTGGAAGTTTAACTTTGCTAAAGAGATTATTAATTTGAATTTATAAAGATAGAAAAGCACCTCAAATGAAAACCTATAAACTATTACATAGTGCCAACATACAGAAAATTCAATTCTTTAAAATATGTCTGTGAATCAGATTTTTACATTTTCATATTATGGAATTGTGCAAATAATTATAGCTTCATGGATATTTGCAAGGCACTAGACATGGCGTGGAATCATATGGAGCTTAAAGACAAGTTATAACAAAATCTGATATTGTGATAAACAGTGAATTTATATTTTATCTTCTTGTCAGATTCTTATGTTTCTTAAGGAGTTACTGTCAAACCTAAGTGCTGTAAAATGATGCTCAGATTTGGTAGATTTTTCCATTGTGTTAAGTCTAGCCTAGGGAGATGGATTGACACATGAACATGTTTCAAACAGCTGGTTTTAAATATGATTGAGCATTTCAGTTGCTTTGTCAGCACTTTCAGTATTCATGTACAATTTTCATTTTCTACTCTCCTACCTTTTTTCCTCTTTTGCATTATTTTCAGATACTAGATTAAAGATGTCATTCCAAGAACTATTGATTTTAAGAGTTCTGTAATGGGGAATGGAGGACAAAGACTTTTCATCTATCAGTTAGGAGAGAAAGAAAGAGTATAAAGGGTTAAAAAGAGGTTTTCATTTCTACCACATGCCCTATTGTGTGAACATATGCATAAGTCTATTGAAAGTTTTCAGAAGATGGGCAGGCCACCAGTTGCTGGTCTCCTGCAGTTCCAGTAGACATCTGTTGCCCCAGAGCATTAACCAATCTGTTCAAAGGGACATCCTTCCTTTGTTAGCTAGGGGGATGCAGACAACAGCACTCACTCATATACAATGGTAATTAAATACACAGAGGCTACAGCAGTAGGCATTTATTACATATTCATTATTTTATTTTTATTGTTCTCATAGTATTACCATTTGGATAACAACCAGAACCTACTTTTATGGCATTGTAACTTTACAGACAAATAAATTGATTTAGCAAGTTTATGGTCTAATATTCCTGATTAATATGAGACTCTTTAGAATATTAAAAAAATAATATTGTTACCTGGTTTAAGATGAAGTATTATCCAAGTTGTTGAATGAGAAATTTCTGAAAATCTCTTCACTAAATGGGAGAATTACAATATGTGTGATAAATTTCTAATAAGTAACCACCATATGTTAAACTGCATTTAGCTATTACAAAGCTTCTTTTTGGTAATTAAAACAATTTGTTATACTTCATCATCATCTACAGAATTATCATGATAATTTAGTTCTTTTTCAACAAATACTATTACTTATGTTTTAGGTAGCCTTTAACAAGAAAAATTGAATTTCCAGAACAATATCTGGAGGAAATCCAAAGATTTAAAACTGTAGAAATCTGTTTGGGATTATTATTTTTTGCCTAATACCTTTTTTGTGTTCAAGAATATAGTATGTAGAGGCCAGTTATAATAGAGCCTGATATAAAGTTTAAGAGTAAGCCATGTTTCTTAAGAGTTTTGTGATAATCTGGGAGTGGGGTATAAACTGGTCTATGTTATGTATGAAAACTTTGACTATGCTCCTTCTCCATGAAATAAGGAAAATCATCCTTATGTAATATTAAATATTAATATTAATATTGGGTTTTGCATAAGTGCTGTTGTAAGATAATTCTTGGTTAAATTTAAGATGACTTACATAAACTTGCATTTGAGTAAATGCAGAGCTTAAGTAGTTTAGAAATGAGGAAAGTATTTTTTACTTTACTTAACAATAATTATATTTAAGTTTTACGTATCCCATTATATTAACAAATGTCTATGGAAATATTTTAAATCTTTAGCATTTAATTTTTTTACTGAATGATTTTAAATATTGCCAAATTCTGAAATGTTCCATATTAAATTAAGAGCACCTTTTACTAATCATGAGTAGAAAAGCATAACTTGAAGTTTTAAAAATCAGATCTTTATCAATTGGGTCAATATAAATCAGGTTATTTTAAATAAGTGTTTTATGATGGAGAGTATATATGTGGCTTGTAGGCCTGGAAATTGAACTCATTTTCCCTTACATTTACTACTTATATTTAGTCTTTTTGCTTTGTAGGAGCTAAAAATCATTTTAACTGCTTGTTTAGTACAAGATGGCATTAGATAACTTTTTCTGAGCTAACTAATGAAATCTAGATGATGAAGAGGGACCTAGCATTACAGAAAATGTTCAACCAAAAAATATATTTTTTAAATTATGTTATCAAACTAAATTGAATGTTTATTTTAAAGATTAGGACAGTTTGCATTATTAAAAACTCTTTATTAAAATGTACAAATGACATGTATTATCACAAGTTAAAAGTACATTGAGTTTTAAGTGGTCTAAAATTTTGAAAAACAACCCCATTTTTCTCCCTATCTTTTCATTATAGCCATATAGTAGTACCATTCGTACTTTTTAAAATACTAGATTGAACATGAAATAGTTTTAAATACTTTTAGAGTAGTTAATTTACCATTTAAAAACTTTATAGTATCTGGTTTTATTTCTTTGAAAGTCAAAAATTATGAAAATCCACTTATCCTTTAAACAAAATTTTTTATTCTAGTGTTCCTCACTGGCTGTATTTTTCATAAGATAATCCTTTTGTTTGTTATCCCCCCCAAAAAAAAATTAAAAATCAACAATACTGTTGCTCAATAAAATAATATTTCCTACTTCAATTCAGGGGTTTGGTCAGCAAGTCATTATCTTGAAGAATTATCTCACAACAGCACTTATGCAAAACCCAAACTTTTCAGGAGAGATCAAAAATGTTGCCCATTAAATGCACTTCCTGCAGTCAGAGCAGATTGTGGGGTTTACAGAACAATGATGTCGGAGCTTCCAGATTGGTTTGGCAGCTGCATTGTTCTCAGAGGGTAAACCAGACGCACTTAAGTCCCAGTCTCTTTTATAGGCTTTTGTTCATACCAAATTATTCTTTCACTGTGCTAGCATTCATGATGGCATGTTAAAGGAGTGCAGCTTAGCAACCAGCTTCTTGTTGCCAGGCAGCCCAGCTTCCAATAGGTTTTCCTTGTTTAAGATACTTTTGGTGGGAGCTCTACGAAGGCCACAGTGTAGATTTTTCTTTTAACTGTATCCCTTTATTAGGATGCTGTTGTGATTTGTTACTTACATTATGGTGTTAGTATATTACAGTAGTTAATAAATCACAGGTTGTAAAGGTGCTTTCAAAATCTCTTCCTTAATTCTAAATAATAATATGGATATACATATCCATATTAACAGAAGAAATTGAAATGAATACAGCTCACAATGGATCAAATGTATACAGAGCTCTTTTAAGGAATATCCTTTTACCAGTTGAGCAATCAGGACTAGGAAAGTTTGGTGTTGCTTTAAAACTAATGAATGTTCTATTAGTAGAACAGTGATATTAAAGTTATCTGTCTTCTCAGAATAAACTCTTGTAGAAGTGTGTAGGAGTTCTACACTGAGGGAATTTTAAGTGGATTGTAAAGATTCCATGTTCTCATCTACAGTGTTTACCAAAGTTAATAAAATTTCACTTTGTTGAAATACTTGACTCATGAAGTTTATTAGATATGTTTTCAAATTTGTGACTTGTCAGAAAATTTACTCTGTATTTTCTTTTAACATTTATATAATAGCTCTTTTCTTCTATGTATGTTATGTTGAAGAGCCTTAGAATAAATGTTTTCCCGGTTTTATTAGGTTATTTAAATAGGTGTTTAATGACAGTCTCAAATTCAGCTACCACTGGTTTACTAATGTTGCACCTGGGTAGAACACTAGAATTACTTTAATCAATAAACCACTGATGTTGACGTAGTTCATACAGTGAAGCACTAGAGAAAATAACTTTATTTTTCTAACCCATCCCTAATAGAGAAATGGAAATTATCTCCAATAGACTTTAAGGAAAAATCGTATAATAGCAAAAACATTTTAATCATTAAAAATATTCCCACAGGGAAAAAAAATTAGAGGTGATTTTTTAATGAAATGCAAGATAACTGTTAATCTGATGCAATACGGAAATATTTTCTGCCATAAAATTCAGGAAATTGAGATAAGATTTATTTATTTGGTGTGCTTAATTATTTGCTACTAACTTTATGTGAAGTATTTAATTTCTATTCTTTCCATAAGTGCACATAGGCTAAAAGAACTCTTTCTTTTTTCTGGAATGAAACAGAATATAATACCACTGCCACTTAATAAGAATAGCATACTGTGAAAAATTATATTTTGTTACCATGTTCAATATTCACAAAATCATGATTATTAAGGCAAAACTATATTCACTTCTAAGTAGAACATAATTAACTTTGTAATTATTTAATTCCTTATTGGCCATTTTATAAAATGTGAATATTTTTCAATATACAAATTATTTTGAAAATGTCTTTAATTTACATTAGTAAGCTTCATCCAGGTTAATGATAAGTTTTCAAGTATGATGAACTAATGTTCTCCTTTCTTCCTACATCGCTTTTTTAAAAAATGATTTTTACAGACTTTTAGGAATTAGGGTTAGGAAAAATGTACTCAACCTGTCATAATATTTTGAAAATATGCTTTTTGATAGTATTCTGTAGGTCATTCTAGAAATATAAATGGGAAAATTTCTGCCATTACAGTTGAGAAGCATTCTGGTATAGTGGGAAAAGGATGGGTGTAAGAGTTAGGAAAAAACTGAATAAAATATCCAGTTACATTACTAATTTGTTGCCTTGGAGGAAATTACATGGCCTTTCTAATTCATAACCTCTTCATTTGAAAAATGGGGCATGAGAGGTCTTGGCAAGCATGTTATGAGTGATGAGAGGATATAAACAGAATATGAACTAGGTGTTCTATAGTTTGACAGTTCACTAACTTCTCCATTAAGACTTAAATCAAACAATAAGTATGAAATTCTGAATATTTTACATTTTTCTATAGGAATACGGTGTACTTTGCATTCAGGAATACAGAAAAAACAGCAAAGTGGAGTCAAGTACACGTAACAGCTTCATGGGCTTGAAGGATCACCTGGGGCATGACCTCGGCCACCTGTATGTGGAGAACACTGACCCACAGTTAAGTGCAGCTGTACCTTGGCCAATGGTAGAAAAATCAACAATGGATACAGTTAAAGCCGGGAAGGAGGAAAAAGAGGTATCTGAAGAGAATGTGAGCTCTGGTGACTCTGAAGAAAGCACAAATTCTGATCATGAGTCAGAACAATTGAATAGCATTTCAGTAGAGCCATGCTTGTTAACCAAGACTCACAGACAGTTATGTAGGTCTCCCTGCTTAGAGCCTCACCTACTCAAACACAATGAAATTTTACAAGACTTTAAACCTGAAGAGTCCCAGACTCCGTCCAAGGAAATGAAGAAACCCCCTGATGTGGTGCGAGAATACCAAACAAAACTGGAGTTTGCACTTAAGTTGGGTTATTCTGAAGAACAGGTTCAGCTTGTGTTAAACAAACTTGGTACTGATGCTTTAATCAATGATATTTTGGGAGAACTTGTCAAACTGGGAAATAAAAGTGAGGCTGATCAAACAGTTAGTACAATTAACACTATAATGCGGGAAACTTCTTCCCTGGAATCTCAGAGGTCTGAATCGCCAATGCAAGAGATTGTAACAGATGATGGTGAAAATCTAAAACCAGTTGTTATTGATGGCAGCAATGTGGCAATGAGGTAAGTAAGAAAAATTGTACTGAAAATTATTAGTAAAAAATCTTTAAAAGTTTGTTCTACTTTTGCTGCTGTTTCCCTTCTCAGGCTCATCAAAGTCAATAATCATCCGCATTCCAACATTACCTTTAGAAAATATTAATTTAATGTTAATCCTTCTTCAGCCATCTTCTTTTCACTCATCCCTGAATAAAGACTCTCTTTTCTCATATATGTCTTTTTCTTTATCTGACTAAATTACTATGGCATAAGAAATATTGTACATTACTGGTTTAGTGTTATCACTAGTTTTAAATGAAGAACTTAAGTATGATGACATTAAACATTTTGGGAATCTCCTGTACATGAAGTTAAATGACTATAAGGAGAATCTCCAATTCTTCTAGAAAGTAGTATTGATTTGGGAACAAATTTTTTGTTCAGTTAAGAAATGTAATTCAGAAATAGTTCTCTAGGAATCATGAGGAAATGAAAAATGAAACTTCTAATGAAGTATTCTAAATGAATTTAAAGGCCTTTTTTTGGTTTGTTTTTTTAAGGCAGAGTCTTACTAAGTTGCCCAGGTTGCCCTCCAAATTACAATCCTCCCACCTCAGCCTCCCAAGTACTAGAATTATAAGCAATAGCTACCACATCAAAATTTAAAGTATATCCAAATTCAATCAATATATAATTAATTGCCACAATGTTCAGTACTCTAGAGAATAAACAGACATATAAAGGCATCAGAATAGAGAACTTGTCAAACTTGTGGGGAGTAATGACCCACAGTTAAGTGCATCTGTACCATGGCCAATGGTAGAAAAACCAACAATGGGTTCAGTTAATGCCAGGAAGGTAGAAAAAGAGGCATTTCAAGAGAATGTGAGCTCTGGAGACTCGGAAGAAAGCACAAATTCTGAACAATTGAGTAGCATTTCAACTTAGAATTTCATACATGGTTTCTCAGAAGGAGAGCCTAGAATATTAACCAGGAGAACAAAAAGTGCTGTTCACTGGAAATAAAATGTGTCATTTTAAATTTCCTAATACCTCATTAAAAAATAAAATGAAACAGGTTAAAATGATTTGAAAAATATATTTTTATTTTGTCTTAACATAGCTAAATATCATTGCAACATATAGTCAATTTAAAGTTATTACTGAGACATAGCATAAATTTTTTATATTGTCTTTGAAATCTGGTGTATATAGTGCATTTCAATTTGGAATAGGCACATTTTTAAGTGTTCAGTAGCCACATGTAGCTGTTGACTACTGTAATGGACATTGTAGCTCTGAACTTTGAGAATTACTACAGTTCTTCCACATAAACTATAAGCAAAACAGATATGTTGTCCTCCAGACAATCTTAAGAGGGAGACAAAATTATCTTTCTTTCATTTATAAACAAATTAGATTTACAGGATTTAAACTATTTGCCAAGGCTAAACATTATTCAAACCCAAATATGTCTGACTTCAAAGTCTATACTCTTTGTCCTATAATAAAAGAGGAAAAACTGAATTGCACAGTTTCTAGCCAGATCTTACAAGTCTTTAATGCTAAACTTTACAATCCAAGGGTAATTGAGGGTTTTTGTGTAGAGGAGTGTCCTGTATTGATTAGTGCCTTATACCCATAATCTGGCGGTGCTGAATAGAAGGTTGGAGATCAATTAGAATCTAAGCAACCCTTCCAATGGAGAGATTAACAAATGTCTTAGAGGTACGAATTATACATATGGCTTTGAAAAGTCTTTCAGTAAGGTATTAAAGGTAATATGTCTACAGAATGGCTTTTTCTTTCTTGTAATAATCAAAAACTACTAAATGATTACTTAAAAAAATATGGAAGTCCAAAACCCATGAAATTGCCAAAGCAGAGAATATTGAAGGAAGGATGTAGATCTTTGAGAAACACCTACAACCATAGATATATACCAGAATTACAAGATCAGTTGTTTAAAAACATACTTAAAAGAGTATCATTCAGTTGAGTGATGGTAGGGCCAAAATAACTATATATTTTGAGGTGCCACAATTATTTCTTCTGTATAGCTTATTCTGAGAACCATTAAACATCAGAAGTATTTATACATATATACATACATACATACACATATACACACACACATAAACACACATATGTACACACATATATACACATACACACATACATACATATAGGTCAGGACACAGAAGAAAGTGATGATTCAGGGAAACAATAGAGTTAGAAAAAAGCCTAGTGCTAGAAAAAAATCAGTGCTACAGTAAACCAACAGACATTAAAAATGTCATTAAACTGAAAGAGGAAGGAAGCTTTAAGGAGAGAAAATCCTGAGTAGTGAAAAAAGATCAGAGGACATGACAGCCAGGAAGTCATCGTCTTTAAAAACGCATATGGTATTAAAGATAGAAGCCCAGTAGCTGAATGTCAAGAAATGACATTAGATCTAGACTGTTATTCTAAAAGGTTGACAGAGGAAGAGAAGACAAGGAAAAAGAAGTGTTAGGAAAGAATTTTGTATGGTTTTATTTTTAAGAATGAAACTGTAGCTGAGCATGGTGGTGTAAGCCTGTAATCCCAGCAGTTCATGAAGCTGAAGCAGGAGGATTTTGAGTTCAAAGCCAGCCTCAGCAACTTAAGGAGACCCTGTCTCCAATTAAAAAATAAAAAAGGGCTGGGAGTGTGGCTCAGTGGTTCAGTTCCCTTAGGTTCAATACGTGGTACCAAAAAGAAAAAAAAAGTAGAGAATGAAGCTATATAAACAGGAGAAAAGGGAAGGAGTAGAAGAGAGCAATACTGTGAGAGAAGAGTTTAACCCATTTTGCCCCATTGTCCCAGAAGTGAAACACCTATAAAAACCTATTTATTGTATGTAATGTTTAATTATGTAGTAGGTAGTATAATTATAATAATATAATTATAATAGTAATATAACAATGTATATGGTATTAAAGATAGAAGCCCAGTAGCTGAATATTATATTACTATTATAATTATATTGTTATATTACAATATAACTCATAACAATGTTATATTACTATTATAATTATACAAGCTCTAGATTAGTGTTTTCAACCTATTTGAGTGCAACTTATGCCAATTTCACTCACAGAATTGAAAATTTGGGACTTAATGGGTCAATTTTTAAAGTCAAATTATGAAGGAGGAAACCAAAAAAAAAGCACAAATGCAGAATTTGGCATTGAAGAGAGTAAACTTTTGGATGGACAAAAACAAACCTTTTGAGGGGGAAAAACAGTATAAGACTTACAAAAACCTAATTTTTAAGATGAATGTCATTTAGGTAAATGATGTCATATTGGGCCAGCCTCATGAACTCACCTAATCAAAACCTAGTTCCAAGTTGAAATATTTGATAACTGAGAATTGATATAAAGCTCTAAACTATGCTTATCTGACAGACTTTCTTCAGGAAAACTTCATCCCAAAAGTAGATGGCATAATTAAAACATTTCAAACAACCTTTCTTATGTAATTATGAAAACAACCTCTACTCCCATGTTATTTTGGCTTCATTCTATGTCCTTTGTTATACAGATAGAACCATGCAGATTCATTTCTTCTTTACATCGTATATTTTAATCTGACACTTAAACTGGAGAGCCTTAGGCATCTCATGAGAGAAGTAGTTGACAGGAAAGTTTTATTACAGCAGCATTATAGTGTCAAGTCACAATAAAATGTTGCACCATGTCCATAATTTTGAAAGTGCCAGAACTCATGAAAATGTATAGTGAACTTTTTACATTATGCCATTTATAAGGTAACAAAGTCATTTATATATACTTCAGGTCCCAAATCTTAATGTAACAAAAATACAGAATTTCATCCATTTCATGTTGCATAAATATAATATACTTTTGAAATTAATTTTCTATTTATGATAAGCCTAGCAAACCTATATTTTAAATATATAATAAATTTATACATACAAAAATAGATTACACATACAATAGATTATATATGATAAGTAAATCTGGGGTAAGTTTAGAACAAAGTACTATTTTCTTTTCTGTCTCCCAAACAGATATATGATAAACTTTATTTTCATTTAAATGCTAACCATAAAATTGATTTGCATGAGTCTTAAGATATAAATTATAAGTTGGAAGGCAGCAACATTTTATTACAATTACAAAATAGTATTTTTAAAATACATTTAATTCTCTGCATATTATCTTGTGTTTCTCAGGTTGTTTAAACTCTCCAGCATATGTTTTCAAAGGTATAAAAAGGGATATTCTTATTTTGCAACTTTATTAGGATTACAGATGATTAATACCAAATGCTTGGAATGTAATAGGCACTCAATAAAATATACTTATTATTACATTAAAGAGCTAATTTCCAAATGCAGAATATAGTAACAAATATAACAAAAACTTAGTTAAATGTTAATCAACATTTAACAAGCTTAGTGAGTTAATAGTCCATCTCATTCTTATGAACTGTAAGTGGTATATTTCAATTTTTACTTAAGGTTTGTATCACCATTGTTTTCAATGATGATTTCTGCAGGGTTCTAAAAGAGACTCGGGCTCTTAAAGCTAGGTGGACTCCAGAATTATCCCCAGAATACATAAACAGCATAGGTCCCAAAATTGCAGGGATCTTACGTTGCCTTAGGGAACATGCTTCTCATCAGTATCATGTATTAATGTCTTTTATTGGTTGGTTGATTGGTAACAGGGATTGAACCCAGGGGCACTTAAGCACCGAGCCACAACCCCAGCTCTTTTTCTCTTTTGTTTAGAAGCAGAGTCTCACTAAGTTGCTTAGGGCCTGGCTAAATTGCTTTGAACTCTGCAATGGCTTTGAACTCTGCAATCCTCCTACCTTAGCCTTCTGGACCACAGTGCTGGGATTACAGGCATGCGCCACCAAAATCTGTGATTCTATTAAACTTGGGATAGCCCAGCAGTGGAATATAGAATTAGTTTCTACCCACATGTACTCATTAGTTTAAATTTCATATATTTTCTTTCAAAAAATCAAGTGCTTTTAAAATTTCCCTGTGGTTTTAGGTTTGACTTGTCTTGTCATTAAGAAAGTACCATCTTGTGAGCCATCAGGGGTAGGAATATAAATTGATGTTATAACCCTTTAATCCTAAAAGTGTTTGATTTCCTCAATATGCTTCCATGACCTAGTCATATAATTGCATTAAAATTAACTAGATCTCCATATTCTCCTTCAACTTCTTCCAAATTTTATGTAAAATAAGAATGGGGATAAGGAAAAAAAAAGCCTCATCACTGCCTACACATTTGTGGTGGAAGTACAGATTATGTAGTTGAATGTTGGGATAGAAACTGGGTACACTATTCTTCTACTTTGTTTGTTTGTTTGTTTGTTTTAGTGTGGGGAAGTGAACCCAGGGCCTTATGTATGCAAGGCAAACACTCCACCAACTGAGCTATATCCCTAGCCCTTCTTCTACTATTGATTTGAGGAAACAACTATCCCACACCCTATCATTGCAAGATTTCTATCTTGGTCTGTGAACCTTGGCTTCTAGGGTTAGATTAAGTCTCCTGACTATTGGTAGGCCTTCTTGGTGCATATTTGTGCAGAATATTAGGATAAATATTTTGTTTGCTAATAATTCATGTGACTATTTTTTGCCAATAGAATCTATCTTATATTATCTCTCTAAGCGATAGAGAATCACCAGAAGAATTTAATCAGAGTGGCATAGAAAAAATTTGCTTTTAGGAAAGATCATTTTTAGAGAAATTTGGAGCATGGATTTGATCAGTTAGACTGGAGACAAGAAGACCTAGTTGAAATATATATACAGAGGTTAAAAATTGTAGACAACTCCTGAGAAAAGATGCACTGAAAGTGTGATTACTTTTATATGCCAGTGAAATGGCATAGAACAGAGAAATAAACCGGCCATTTGCCTGAAAGTTTATACTCAGCCCCCAAAAAAGACTCATGTTGGAGCTGGTGTTAATATAAAGCTACACATCAGCTGGGATGTAGAAAAGCACTTCAGGTGAATCATTGAAGTAATTTTCTTAAGGTTTGAACATAGATGAAAGTTTTTAAAGTTAGAATATGACAGACAATATGCAGAAGTTATAATAACTTTCCTTCATATCAAAAATAGTGATCTAAGTAAGCCCACATATTTATAAAATATAGAATTTAGGAATCTGTATAATCAGGATTTAAGTTTCTGATTCATCTTTTAAAAAGCACAAAGCCTTTCATATACCTAATCTGTTTTGTGAAGGTACATGAACTTGAGAACTCTTAAATTTAAATATCAGTATTTAAGGCCATCTTGCCTAGTTTCTAAAGTTTATCTTTATTTCTTTGGTTTACTCAGTGTAGCACTGACTTCTAGTGAATAAAATCATCCTGCACACCTAGTGCAAGTATTTGGTTTAAATTACAGGAGAAACTAAAAATTGCTAGATTTCATTCAAACTTGTTTTTGGCTTCCTGAACAAAACTATATTAAGTGCAGTATACCTGCATGACCCAGTATAGTAACCACTAGCTATAAGTGATTATTGAATTCTTGATGAAATTTGTCAAGTCCAAATATGTAGTAAATGAAAACACATGCCAGATTTTAAGGATTTAGTACAAAAACAAACAATTTCAATAACTTTTATGTTGATTACATGTTAAAATAATTTGTTAAGTAAAATATATATTAAAAGTAATTTCAACTGCCTTTTATTTTTTAGTAATGTGCTATGCTAAGTAACTTAAAATTACATATATATGTGGTTCAAATTATGTATATCTTTCATTGTAATGATTTTTGAGCCCCAATTTACTACAAGTAGCATTAAAAGACAGTTTATTTCCCTATACGTGGCTGTCACAGATATTACTTACAGGTTAGTTAGCACTACCCCATTTCTCTTACTGGTTTAAAGAAAATCTTTAGAGGCTATGAATAGAACCAAAACTAAGTTTTATATTTATTTATTTATTTATTTATATTTAGTTGTAGTTGGACACCATACCTTTGTTTTATTTATTTATGTGGTGCTGAGGATCGAACCCAGTGCCTCACACATGTTAGGCGAGCGCTCTACCACTGAGCCACAGCCCAGCCCCAAAACAAGTTTTTCTTTTTGTTACTTAATTATTTCAGTGTAGAGTCTGACAAACACAATATTAGTTACATTTCATTATATCCCTTTATAACTTGTTTAAGTACATAATTCTGGTTGTCATCAGTGTCACATATTTTATTAGACCAGTGGGCAATCAACTTTCCAAAATGTGCTTATTTAAATTTTAATCAAGGAAACCATTACCTTAGTAATCCTATTGCATGTGAATAATGTTGATCACAGACCTTCACCTGAGTAGTGTTACCAATAATAAGAAATGGGAAAACATAATCAGAGTCTATGTTTTCTACTTTTGTTAATAAGATATTTTTATTAACAATAAAAATACTCAGATATGTTTTCCTTGTCAATGTCAAGCCAGTGACCTACTTGGATCTGGGTGAAGAAAAATCTGTGCCATACCATGAAATTTCTGTTTGGAACATGACTTGATAAAATTGATTTAAATTATCTGTAATGACATGAATTTATTGTTCTGATGGTCTGTTTAGTATTTAGCTTTCTGAGAACTAGATTTAACTTCACAGTGATCTTGGTATATTGGATAAGATGTCAGAAACAATGAAGTTGAGTAGCTGTAAGAGCAACAAAATAGGCATGCCTAAATAAATGAATGAATGACTATAAGCCTTCAGTTCCAGAGAAAATACTCTAGATGCCCATGAGTCAGCAACATGGAAATAAGTATAGGTTCTCAAATACAGTATGAATTCCAATGACAGAAAATAAAATGTTATCATATTTCCATATTTCCATGTTGAAGGTAGTAGCCAGCTTTCTGTACCCTTTCTTCTGCTTAAGGCACATAGGATAGGTGTAAGAGAACTTCTTTTTCAAAATTATTAACATTGAAAAATGCATTTGTGAGGTCTTAAAACCACTTTTTATACACAAAATGCTTTCTTTATTATCAGACCTAAAAACTGAAGAAAAATAATAATTCAACGAATATTTGAAGAGCACCTGTGCTTTACTGTCATTAAATACTTTTTAATATTATATTACTATCATTTTATCAATAGCATTCAGTGTACCTTTTCCCTGTTTTATTTTTTTATTTATTTTTTGAGATGGAGTCTTGCTAAGTTACTGAGGCTGGCCTCAAACTTTTGACCCTCCTGCCTCAGCCTCCCTAGTTGCTTGAGATTACAGGCATGCACCACTATGCATCACTGTTTCCAGCTGCTGTGACTTTCCTCAATTGTTTATATCTGAACTTGAAGAACTTTGTTTCTAAAAATTAAAAAATGATTTTCTAGTTTAAACTGACACTTTTTACTTTATAGGTTTCATTCTAGGCACTTTACTGACAAACTCTGCTACTTGTGTCATCATGATAGGTGGCTTAATATAATGACTTATTAAATCTTTGAAGTTTTATAGTTATATTTCATTCTCCAGTGGACAGTACATATAGAGAGGTACATTTTAGAATATATCAAACTTATAGATCAGATTTTTATTTAAATAGATGAAATAAACAGAGGTTTATTAAAAAGAAGCTTGTTTTCTTTTTAAGCCTACAAACTACCATAATCTTTCGGTGGTTTCTTTTTTTTTTTCTTTTTTTTTTATTGGTTGTTCAAAACATTACATAGTTTTTTTTTTTTTTAAGAGAGAATTTATTTATTTATTTTAGTTCTCGGCGGACACAACATCTTTGTTTGTATGTGGTGCTGAGGATCGAACCTGGGCGGCGCGCGTGCCAGGCGAGCGCGCTACCGCTTGAGCCATATCCCCAGCCCCAACCCCTACATAGTTCTTGATATATCATATTTCACACTTTGATTCAAGTGGGTTATGAACTCCCATTTTTACCCCGTATACAGATTGCAGAATCACATCAGTTACACTTCCATTGATTTACATATTGCCATACTCATGTCTGTTGTATTCTGCTGCCTTTCCTATTCTCTACTATCCCCCCTCCCCTCCCCTCCCCTCCCCTCTTCTCTCTCTACCCCCTCTACTGTAATTCATTTCTCCCCCTTGTATTATTTTTCCCTTTCCCCTCACTTCCTCTTATATGTAATTTTGTATAACCCTGAGGGTCTCCTTCTATTTCCATGCAATTTCCCTTCTCTCTCCCTTTCCCTCCCACCTCTCATCCCTGTTTAATGTTAGTCTTCTTCTCATGCTCTTCTTCCCTACTCTGTTCTTAGTTTCGGTGGTTTCTTTTGAAAACTAAAAACTATCGATCTCCACATATCAACCATATTGCCCTACAAGATAGTTTACTTTCTGGTGAAAGTAAAGCTATTAAACAGAGATTTATTTTATTGGTTTCATTTTTATTCCAAACCAAGCATTTTGCTATTTTCTAAACATTAAGAAATAATGTTTTTTTCTTTTAAAATAAAATATTGTTTTCTGGCACAGATAGCAGAATAAGATACAAAAGAGGTGCCCAGCAAATAATTTGAGGATAAAGAAATGAGGAGGAAAAAATAAAATAAATAAATAAAAATAAATGAGCAGGAATTTTAATATAAGAATAAAAGATAATGCGATTTATTACACTATTAACTATAAAAATACTTAAAATTTACATGAAAAATCACTGGTATCATAAGAACAAGCTGTTGATGTTTTTTATTTATTTATTTGGGTACTGGGGACTACCATGCCCAGATGTTAATATATTTTTATTTATTTATTTTTGATTTTTTATTTATATGACAGCAGAATGCATTATAATTCATATTACACATAAAGAGCACATTTTTTTTCATATCCCTGGTTGTATATAATAATGTTTCTTAATGTTGGATACTTTGCTAGGTTTTTTATGTATATTACTTTGTTCAGTTCTTACAATCCTATAAGGCAGATAGGATTATCCTCATTTTGAATATGAGGAATAGAGGTTTGGGTAAGAAATTGCCTAAAATCACGAAATGTGGTAAAGAAAAGACTTAAACTAATAAAGAGATTACATAATGTCTAATTCTAGAGGGTATGTTATTTTCACTGTCAGTCTGTTATTGAAAAGCCATCTCTATTTGGAATATTAAAACGTGCTATTCTAGATACAGTTTTTAAAATTAGGTTATAAATGCTGTGAAAAGGACTTACTTTTTAGGAATAGCTTTTCTTAGATCATATAAATAACATTATGTAAATTTTAGACAATAAAGAAGCAAAAAATCACCTATAATTTCCAAAGCTCTTTAAAACATTATATGGAAACTGTAGTAAAATGAAATTTGATGAAAAAAAAAAGATAATTGATAAGATACCTTTGTTCTCCCCCTTACCCACACCCCTGTCAAGGCCACATAAAGTATTAAAAGAGGCAGTCTCCTTTAATAGATGTCTTCATTCCTTTTTTAGTTTTCTCCATGTTTTTCTGTTTTTCTTCACATCTACCACTAGTAGATGACTAAGATAACACTTCCTGTCCTGCAATTCACCTAGTTAATTATATCTGCATATATAACTGAATAAAATGTAATACGTGAAATTACATTTTCTAGAAAAGGCAGATAGAGTGGTTGGCCCAGCTTTCCCATCTTCTAGATCACAGAATGAAACAGATTGCATTAAAATATGTGGTTCCTTGAATTTTTCTCAGCATTACCAAATGCACCTTTATCATCTATTAATAATTGTAAGTTACTAATATGTTGACATTAATAAGCAAGCATATTTTAATTGTATAGTGGCAGTTATTTATGGTCTTACAGGAGATAGCAAATACTATTTTATTTGTACTTATTATGGAATTGCCTTTTTCTTAAGGACAGAAAAGTAGAATTTATATGCTTTTCAGATATATTACAGTAGTCAATATGAATAGATTAAAGATAATCCTATTAGGTTTCTGAAAAAAAATAAACTTGTAAAATAATAAAAGCTAATGAAGAATTTTTGCCAAGATAATTTGTGTTCATTTTAGCTCCCCTTAGTTTCCAGTTTTCCACGTCATAAGGAAGTGTGCATATGTCTGAAACTGTGAGTAGCCATCCCTGGATAGAAGTAACTGGGCTCTAGATAACCCAGTTCAAAGTTCAGTAGTCCTTATCACAGCTTAGTCTACAAATTAATTTTACCTTGCTACCCTGCATGAGTTCTACAATGAAATACAGAAATTTCTTTGGGAAGTTATAATGATTCAAATTAATGATTCATTTCTCGTGTGACATTGTAGTTACCAATAATGTTAGAAAGCCTCTTTTTTTCAAAATTTGGCCCATAGCATGAAACCATTCCATATACTATACTTAAATGTAAGTGTATATAAGTATATATATATATATACTTATATATACTTATACTATCAGTATAAAAGAGCACATATTCACCAACTTCCAATTCAGAAGCACCTTGTTCCTCAGAAGCCCCCAAAATACTGTCTCTAACTATATGTACACTAACTATATGGTAGTCCTTAGTTTACACAGCAGGTCTCTTTCCCACAACTTAAGGACAAGAGAGAGACATGCTCTTCTAACCAGTTCCTATTTGCTTAGGAACCTCAGAAGAGAAAGTACAAGTAGAATAAACTGTCAAAAGAAACAGATTATTTTTCTGGCCAGGATAAAACAAGAAAGGTTAGCAGAAATTGCAAAATCCATGACTCTAGTATTCACAAGAAGACAGACAAAGATCAAGGCAGGAAACACATTGAAATATATGAGGTTGTTTCATTCCCAGCTTTGAAGCTCCTCCATTACGCCAGTTTTGCTCAGTAGTTTGCACCATTTGCTAGTTACTTCCTGTCCTATTTCCTGAGGGGAAGAGTCTCCTGGAGGAGTGATAAAGCTTCATAGTTGGGTTGCATCTCTTGTATCCTCCTCAGTCTTTCACCGTTTCTTTTCCCAATGTCCTGGCTTCTAACAGTAGTGACCTTTTGACTTTTCATTAAGAGGTCTTCTCTCTTAAAAGAAGCAGGTGTCTTAAGAGAGAAGAACTTGGTAGCCCCCCAAAAGGATTTGCTCCCTTTGTACATAATTTTAATTGGGCAGGTGACATTGTAGTCTTAAGTTTCTTTTTGTCTTTCCACCTTTATCTCCAGTTTTTCTCCCAAACTAGATTGCTGTTGCCAGTACCTTAAAACTTGTCTGTCATTACCATCTAAAATACCTCTCCTCCACTTATGCTTTTATTCTCTGTAATAAAACTGCCACAAAAGTGGAGAAGACTGAGTCTATTCTAATCTGCTCTAAATCCATCCTCATTAATTTAGAAAATGCATCAGTGAGCAACTGAGGAAAAATCAATGCAAGACTTATCCAATAGCAGCAGGGCAACTTCTCCCCAGATCACCTCCTGCAGAAAGATTTCACTGCCACCTGTAGTGACTCACAATGAGTTTTAAAGGCATGAGGAGCAATCAGAGATGTTGGAGGAGGCAGTTGGCTTCCTGCAGCCATCGCACAGCTATGTGAGGGGGGGTATCGTTTTTCCCATCATGCCTGTTCTCTAGTCAGGCAGTCAATCAGAAGCAACATTCCATGCAGCAGCCAGTACACATTCTCATATGTAAACTAAAAACATGCCAAAGACCCCTTGGCAGATTTTTGCAGATCTTTCCAGAGCACTGGAAATAACATTTTAACATGGGTAATATCAGCTGAGAAACAGGGCCTATGTACCCTTATTACATCATATGGTTTCTCTGATAGTCCTGGATCACTTATAAAAGGTAATTGAATCAGTGGAATTTCAAAGGGTTAGAACTGGTGTTCTTCACAACTAGATGAAAAATCAGTTGGTTTGTATGGCAGTGTAATTTCAGGCTCCTTTAACTGTTTGATATCCTGACTTTTGTTTTCCTTTTTGTCCAAGTTACCAGTGCAACCACTTGCCAACCTAACTCTAGGACAGTCTCTTATGCACATTTTCAAACTCCTTGTTCCTTCCTCTTCATCATTTCTACTTCCCTAGCTATGTTTTCCATGTTGGGTTTAAAGGAGTCTGAGAGATGAAATCCATATTAGAATATTCTAATAAGACTGCAGTTCTCCTTTTTCAAGGGGAAAGTTATCCCCAGACACTTTAGTCATTGGGAACCATCCATCCATCCAAAAGTTCATCACCCCACTCTTCAAAGTCCTAGATTGATGCTAAGAAGCAGCATAGAAGGGCAAATAACTTAATCTCCTCTTAGTTTATTCATCCATTTTCCTAATTTGTTTTGTGGATGTCCAGTTTACTCTTTCTTTTATCTCCTGAGAAATAAAATAGATGCAGAGACATCAGTAATTCTTTTGAGTGGAGTTTTTCTAAGAATTTTTGTAAATACACGAAATTTTCTACTTCAGTCAACCCTTTCTCTGGCCATTGCAAAGTGGTGTTTTTATAGGTGAACCTGTCCCAAACAGCAGAGTAAAATAAGCCTTTTTTTTTTTTAAGGGATCTGCTGACAACATTCTGGACTTCTCATATTTTTCTACTATTAGCCAGTATCATAGTCAGATGAGATCTTCAAGCTCATATTACCCATTTTGATCAACAGTAACTCAAAATTTGCTGTGAATATTTGGAATTTTACCCCAGAAACCCTATCCCACTAAACTGAAACAGTTGGAGGGTAACTTTTTAGCATATATTCAGGGTCTTCTACCTAATTTAAGGTAACCACAATGTCCTCCAATGAAATCACCCAACAGAAGAACTTACTTAAGGTTTACCAACCATCCTTATTGCTAAATTTTTAGGTTAAAAAAAAGAAATTGATATCTGAAGGAATATACTAATTCATAAATATAATATTATCTAATTTCATTACTCAGGGGAGAAAAATCCCTGAGTGTATGCAGATAGCCCATAAGTGGCTACAGAGTTATTGTGAATTTTGTTCTTATATAGAATTAAAGCTGGGGTTCTTTTTTAATAAACAGCCAACAGATAGTTAATTGCATCAGTAACATTGTACTTGGACATCCTGTTTTTCATAATTTTTATCAGACTTAACTCTTGTCATTTTTTCATTAGTACCTCCTATAGTTGTCCCTTTTACTATATCTAGCACATATCATTAATCACATCTTTCAACATGCCTCAGTAAGATTTGATTAAGTTCAGTCTCCCCAAACCTCTCCTGATATGTCCAAGACCCCTACAAATTACCTCTGTAATTTGGAGCCACCTGGTGGTTGTCTGCTTGGACTTAAATCTTAGTAGGAATAATTCTGGGTCTTGGTGTTTAACAGGGACTTCCAAAATAACAGACATTTTAGGAATTTCTTAGTTAGCTTTTAATTTTTTTTCCTGATCAGGGAGAATTGGCTGTGAAAATCTTGGAGACTCAGGGACCTACCCCTCCTGCATGCCTTTCTCTTCCCTTTAGCAGTGAGGAACATTTGCCTATCCCATGTAAAAATCTAAGGCTGGGCAGAGGATGAAAGCCAATGGCTAATTGCATTGAATCTAATTTTAGGTTACTGTGTAGTTTTACTAAACCCGGATGTAGAATTGCTATGTTTTAGAGAAAGCACGCCTTCAACTTTATAGAGTATTGCCAAATTGCTCTCCCAAATAGTTACATCAATTTATACTCCCACCTGTACAGTAAGAGTTCCTACTTTCACACATTCTTGGCAACATCTGGTGTTTGCAGACTTTATTTTTACCAATCTGATGGGTGTGAAGGAGTGTCTCATTTTGACTTTAATTTGCATTTTTCCACTTTTGAACATCTTTACATGTGTTTATTGGTCATTTGGGTTTCCTCTTCTATGAATTGACTGTTCATATCTTTTACCTTAAAAAAAACACTGGATTACTGTTTTTGATATAAAAGAATATTTAATATATTATAACTATTAGAATTTTGATTGTTTGTATAGATTGCAAGTCTCTTTTTCCAATATGACATTTCTTTATAAATTATGGAGTATTGGGTAAAGAACTTTTATATGTTCAAAGCTATGATAGTACGTGATTGTTTGTCTTATTTAACAAGTACTTCCTTATCCTACTCTTAATGTCTCTTGTCATTTCTTCTAAAAGTTTTACAATGTTTCTTTTCATATTTAAATCTTAGATCTGCCAACAACTTACATTTTGCATATGGAAAGAATTAAAAGTACAGTTTTATTTTTTCCATATGAATAGCCAGTTGTCCTAGTATCATTGGTTCAATAGTCCATCTTTTTCCAATTTTGATTTGTAACATCACCTTATTTTTTTTTTGTAGTTGTCAGCGGATCTTTTATTTACTTTTATTTTGTATTTATTTATATGCAATGCTGAGAATGAGCCCAGGGCCTCACACATGCCAGGCAAGCGCTCTACCACTGAGCCCACAACTCCAGCCCCCAGCATTGTTTTCTTTGTTTTTCCATATCAATTTTAGGATCAGATTCTCAAGTTCTGTAAAAACTTCTCTCTGTAATTTTTTTGGTAATATAATGTACTTTTATATGTTAACTTGATAGCCATCTTTATAAATTGGGTCTTACTGCTGCTGAAAATGTTATATTGTTTCTTTTTTTTAGTTCTTGTGTACTTTAATACAAGTTTCTAATTTTCATTTTTTCCATAAAGTTCTTTTTGTTTAGATTTGTTTAGCTTTAATTATTATTACAAATTAAATAATCTTTTAAAGTTAAAATTTTAAATTGCTTTTGTTAGAACCTCATATCTGTAACGTAGTAACATATTGTGGTCAAAGGATATTTTATGTATGACTCAGATTCCTGATACCTGTTGAAATCTGTTCTATAGCCTGGTATATAGCCAATTTTATGAAGCTTTGATGTGCTCACAAAAAGATTTTCTATTCCCTGAATTTGTGCAGGATTTGTATATGTCCATTAGATCAAGTTTTTAATTGATTGTTCCTATTATCTATATTCTTATTTAATGTTTTCTGCTTCACCTGTCAATTAGTATGATTGTGAATTTGTTAATTTCTTTTAGTAATCCTGTGAACTTTTGCCTTATTAACACAGATTATGAGTTCATAATTACCATAGTTGCCTGTGAATTGTTCTGATTTTACTATTATGTAATAGCTTTTTTTATCCCTAGTAATGTATTTGCCTTAAACTATGTACTTTTCCCTGGTATTGATTGAGCTGTGCCAGTTTACTTTGGTTTATAGTCTGCCTAGTGTGGAAGTTAAGGATGTGTTCAACTGCAAACAACAGAAAGTTGCACTACAGTTGCTTCCATAAATGTGGAATTATTTTTTCTCATATAACAAAGATTGAACATAGATTTGAGTCCATCTGCTCAGAAATCTAGGCTCTTTTTATTTTTCTATTTACCACCTTTCATCCTTATTCATTCCTTTTCTCTCCCAGTGATGCTTTGTGGAGGGTGAGGAGAGGATAATGAGGACAAAATTTATTATTGGAATTGATACAGTTTCCTATTGTTAAATCTATAGAATTATGTCCCATGATTGTAAATGGTCTGGTGTCTCACACATTTTATGAAAGTTTTTTAATGAGAAGATGGAATCTTCTATTTGTACAGTGAGTAAATGTGACAGTTACCCTTATTGAATGAAATAACCAGGAAGAAATTGCTTATGCATGCCTGTCTTTAGAGGCAGAAACAATTGTCAACTCTCAATAAAACAAATATCATCATTTTACTAGCAAAGCATAATATAATAGATTTCAAAACAATAAAGTAAAGCAAAAATATAGTAAAGTTTTAGCAAGTTGAGTGTATTTAGGAATACACTCTATGTGTTCTCTGAAGAGATACCTTCATTTTCTATAGTTTTTCAGAGACTGGTTAAATTTCAGGATTTTCCATGAAACCAAACATCACTTTGTTCCTTTTTTCTGGAGCATTTGCAGGCTAGTAGGCAGCCCTTCTTACCTAGAAAATGTGACCTCACACTCTTCCTTTCCTTATGCCATTCTTTGAAACTTCCAGTGAATCTGATTTCACCTCTAATCTTTCCCTGAACCATTAAAACAGGTCTGTGAAACCATGAAACACAATTTCTTGTGTTTGTATTTGTAGTCTTTAACATCTATGAAGCAGGTGAATCAATTTTTGTTTTGTACTGAAAATGATTACAGCATGTTAGTGGTTCTTGGGTTTCCTAATGGTTGATGTCTATTAAAAGTTAACAGAAGCATTTACCTACATAATTTCATTCAGCCCTTCTTTGTCCCAAAAATAAAATAATATGTAAGAAAGGGAGCCCTCAGAATTTAAGCTGTAAAGAATGCAGTTAATTACATTCAAAGCAGAAACTTCTTTCTTTAAAAAGATTGAAATTAGTGTTATTTTAATTATTTGGTTAATATGTATAAGTAGAACCTTGTGCTAGATAAATACTTATTGAATGACTCCTGAGTTGGGCATTTTCTTTTAAACACTAAGACTGCTAATCCAATTTTGAATGCCCTTTTGACATCATTAATCCTTGTCCAACACAATATTGTTGAACAGAAACTAGGTATCTTTTCATTGCAGGATATAGAAAGTATTTTTTTTGTATGAGATAAAGCATTGTGAACGTGTTTTTCCTTTCCATGACTATGTGGGGTTATTTTACATTTGTTACCTAAAAATTTTTGTGCATGACTTAGTCATTATATTGAAAAATATACATAATAACTATTAAAAAGGAAAAATTTTTAGAAACTGAAGTATTCCATTTCACTGTTTTTACAGATTTCTTTTTCTGTGTGACTTTTTTACATTTGATTAAAATTCTTTCTGTGGTTGAAGCTTTTTCTTTATCAAAAAGAACTTGTAAACTTTTTGACTAGTTAATCTTTATAACTTTACATTTGGAAACCTATTTTTTCTTTATTTTCTACAATAATCACTTCAGTTTTCTAATTGTTTTCTCACAGATCTTGATTTTTTAACTAAGTTATCTTAATTTTTTTGAGGAATGCAACTTTATCTTAACTGTCTCCCCCCCCCCTTTTTTTTTTTTTGCTACTGGGGATTGAACTCAGGGTCGGGCACTCAATCACTGAGCCACACCACCACACCACCACCCTGTTTTATATTTTATTTAGAGATAGGGTCTCACAGAGTTGCTTAGCACCTTACCTTTGCTGAGGCTGGCTTTGATTTCAAAATCCTCCTGCCCCAGCCTCCAAACCACTGGGATTATAAGCATGTACCACTGAGCTCGGCCTTCACCTTAACTTTCAAATCTAATATTGCTATTATTATTATGCAGTTGTTTCTGTTTATAAACTTGAATTAATTTAATTGAACTTAGGTTTTGTTGTGTTTTAAGTATTATGAAATAATCTTTCAGCCATGGAAACAAAGAAGTATTTTCCTGCCGAGGAATAAAATTGGCAGTGGATTGGTTTTTGGAAAGAGGCCATAAAGATATTACAGTTTTTGTTCCTGCTTGGAGAAAAGAGCAATCCCGACCTGATGCTCTCATTACAGGTAAGCTCATTCATTACAGGCAGCTATTTGTTCCTAGCTTCTGTATAATACCTATGTAGATCCCTTAACACTCAGGTATTCTTAATCCAGTTCTGTTTATTCTATATGATTGCAATTGTCTTGTGGGACATTAAAATTGTTTTCAAGTTTGAAAATTATCTAATTAACTGAACACTAATCTTCACTACATGAGTCAGGGTTTTTTTTTTTTTTTCATTTATATGGAAACTTTGACTTTTTAAAAATATTTTTTTAGTTGTCAATATACCTTTATTTTTATTTTATTTTATTTATTTATATGAGGTGCTGAGAATTGAACCCAGTGCTTCACCAATGCTAGGCAAGCACTCCACCACTGAGCCAAAACCCCAACCCCTAAAATTCTGACTTCTAGAGACATGCTGAGACAAGAAGCCTTCTCTACCTTTGCCATTTACTAGCAACAGAACTTTGAGCACACTGAGCCTCTGAACCCCACTTTTCTCATATGCTATTAGACTAGATGCCAGTCAAGTTCTAATGGTTACAAGTTAAAAAAGACCTCTAAGACCACAGAATATGCTGTCTAGTCAAGAAGAAAATGACTAGTCTCAATAAACTATTTATATTCATACTTTATATTAGTTCATAATTTTTAAATGTATGAGTTTCAGGTAGAGATATCCTTTGTAACATCAGCATCCAACCCTTCCTGTCCTTTTTTCCACCTCTAATATTAACAAAATCTGTGAGGCAACTCTGAAGGAAACCATAAAACTTTTCAAATCAACAACAAATGACCACCTATCATATACCCAAAGGGGTAGATTACTTTAAGTGTTCTTTTTATTTTCAATTATTAAAGTCATTGTCAAATTATGATAAAATGTGTAGGCAGCCAAGAGTGGACTCACATAAAAATGTGAGAGCTGGCATAATTCTGCTAAAAGTACATGATGTTGGAATAACTCTTTGGAAAAAAACATACTTGTTTAGATTTTTATCTTATGCCCTATAATAATAAATTCCAGATAGTTGAAGAGGTAATTGTCAAAAATTAAACCATCAAAGACTAAAAGTAGTCTTTGAGTGGGAGGAAGGCCTTTCTAAATTTAAAAATTTTAGAAGTAATTATGAAGGAAAAGATAGATGTAATTACATCAAAAATGTAAGCTTCTACCTTTGCAGAAACTTTCTTAAGAACTCATCAATTATATAAGAAAAACTGCAACAAATAAAGAATTCATGTTCTTAACGTAAAATGCAGTTCTGTTATGAATGCATAAACATTTCCTACATTTAATTTGTTTAATTTGTGCACTGTTCTGACTAGTGTGATGAAATCTAATGCTGTCCTGCTCCGTCCTATCCAGAACGTGAATCATATCCCATTGTTCAGCATATCAACACTGTGCTGCCCGCCCATTTCTTACTTGGTAGCCTTCTTGGGTTATCGGATTGACTATTGTAGTGCTTGTGCATAAGTAACCCTTATTTTTCTTAATAAAGTCCTAAAGCTCAAGAGTTATGCTGCCAATTTGGGTATGCTAAAGAGAAGCTGTAAAGTAATTCTTCTAAGTGAAAAGGTGAAAGTTCTTGACTTAACAATATGCTGTTACTGAAATCTATACTACAATAAAATATTTTGAGAAATACCACGTTCAACATAACTTTAACAGTATATTGTTATAGTTATACTATTTAATTATTAATTATTGATTTTTACTGTGCCTAATATATGAACTGAACTTTGTGGGAATGTATGTACAGAAAAGTGCAGAATATAGAGAGTTAGGTACTATCTGTGGTTTTAGAGATCCATTGGGAGTCCTGGAACATACATATCCAGGATGGGTGGGTGTGGCTACTGTATTTTTAGACCTACTAGTTCATCTTTTAGGAATAATTCCCCGCCCCCACCCCACTTCCCAAAAATAGCAAAGCTCACAGGCAAAGATTATGACCAAAGATATTCATTGCTATATTATCTTGAATAGAAAAAAAATGAAAAAAAAATTATAATTTTGTTAAAAGAATCCATAAATTAGGATTGATTGATATAATAGGTGGAATATTTAGGCAGAAATTTTAAGGGGACATATTCTTTCACATTAACTGTCTGGGGTTTTGGGTTGTTGTTTATGTTTTGGTACTGGGGATTGAACCCAGGGATATTTTACCTCTGAGCTACATTCCCAGAACTTTTTAGTTTGAAACAGGGTCTTGCTACTTTGCTGAGGCTGACCTTGAACTTGCAATATTCCTGCCTTAGCCTCCAAAGTCTCTATGATAACAGGCATGCAGCTACTGTGCCTGGCTCAATGTTTAAGTATATAAATGACTTGCAGACTTCTTAAGTAGGAAAAGAATAAAAATCAAGAAGGAATAATGATAATATACATGTGAAGTGTGGCTGAGTTTGGTTTAAAAACACCAGCATACCAGGTCTCTGAAATTCAATATGCACTTTACTTAGTAAAATGCCAGGACTGTTATTAGAGGCTTTTAAGTGTTTTCTCTCCAAATATAATAATTTTCTTGACTAAAGCCCTCATTCAGGTAACACCTGATAAATTGAATAGTCCAGTGCTCACAGTGCACCAAAAATAATGCAAAAAATATATATATTAAAGGTTTCAGATTCAGGCTAGCACTTTTGCCAATCTTCTCCCCCATCCCCTCCCATGATACCAGGGATTGAACCCAGGGGCACTTAACCACTGAGCCACATCCCCAGCCTGTTTTTTATTTTTTATTTTGAGACAAGGTTTACCTTAGTTGCTGAGGCTGGCTTTGAACTTGGGATCCATGGCCTCAGTCTCCTGAACTACTGGGATTACAGACATCTGCCACTGCACCCAGCTCTTCTTCCATTTATTTTAACAAATACTTACTAAGCACTATCTATGTTAACTTACCAGCTATACTGAACCTGTATTGAGGTTAGGATTATTTATGTGTCATCCAGTTAATTGTCCCTTCAACCTCATTAGCTGTTCTATAAATTCAAATTAAGCAAATTGTGTTGATTATTAGGCTGCCACATTTATTCCTGCAGTCTCTTTATCAAGGCTTAAGGAATATCAGATGTCAATAAATACCCTCCTGAATAATGAGGTACCATGGATCACTCATGCACATAATACAATGAATACACTGGACGTTTTCAGAGTATACATCTTCAAGTAGCTCGTTTATTCATTCATTACATAAATATTTATTGAGCATCTACTGATATGTTTCATTTCATGGGCTTGGTGCTAATGGATACAAAGATAAATGAGACATGGTACCTGTCCCCAAAATCTTTTTTTTTTTAAAGACAGAGTGAGAGAGGAGAGAGAGAGAGAGAGAGAGAGAGAGAGAGAGAGAGAATTTTTAATATTTATTTTTTAGTTCTCGGCAGACACAACATCTTTGTTGGTATGTGGTGCTGAGGATCGAACCTGGGCCGCACGCATGCCAGGCAAGCGCGCTACCGCTTGAGCCACATCCCCAGCCCCCCCAAAATCTTTATGAGGGAAACACAGTAATTGTGATATAGTGATATAGTCTGGACTTTTGCTTTTCAAATTGGTTTTCTCTGATTTTTTAAAAGAGATCCGACAATTACATGTCTCTATTAAGTTGAAGAGCACAGTGTTTATTAAGAATTTGCCAGGCACCATGTGGTGTCCTTTACTCATGTTAACTCGTTTACTCCTCATAGGCTTGCCACTGCATTTGCAGACATAAAGAAACAGTCTCAATGAGATTATGATTGCCAGATTTATGTCTGCATTTGCAGACATAAAGAAACAGTCTCAATGAGATTATGATTGTAAGAAGTGAGAGGATCTGAGATTTATCCATGGTTTGCTAATTCTAACACCCTTTTATCTTCCATTACTGCTTTGCTGATTTTTTAAACCAAGGTCTGGTCTTAATGAATTCATTTGTGAGGACCATCATCCAATTCATATTAGAGCTAACCCATATCACTCCTCCATTTCCTCTTCCTGTAGAGCCTGCTCATATTACTGCAATGGCAATTATACTTTTGCTTACCTAGTTTGCATGTTTGTCTGATCCAGTAAGACTGTGCCCTCTTTGAGGAGATGACATTAACCTTGGTGGTTCTTGACAACACATGCCACAGAGTAGGCATGTAGTAATTGTCTGTTGAAAAGATTTTTTTTTTAATTACTAACTGGCTATTTGTTGCCACATTTCAGAGAAAAGGACACAGAACATATAATAGCCAATATTTCTGACCTTATTTCAACTTTCTTGAGCTTTCTGCCTCCTTTTTATTTAACTTCTTTTATATTTTTAAGGTTTCCTTTGACTATCTCTACTACATGTACTACTACTTTTAAGATTCTCCTACCATCACACCAACCAGTTAGAAAAACAAACAAACAACAACAACAAAAAAATACAAAATACACAAACTTGGGAGGAAAATACCTTCTGCTCTCTCTTAAACCCAACTCATATGCTTTGTTAGAGTGTCATTGTAGCAGTAATGCTGCTGGTTCTATAGCTTAGCTGTTCTATATATTTGCTAAGAGCAGGCTTTTAGTAAAAGCTTCATGGAATGAAAATCAGAATTTTCTCAGTCACATTGAGGTTTATGCTGATCAGGTTTTGTTGTTTTATTTTGTTTTACTATTCTTAAAGCCTTAAATTCCTGGAAAAAAAATATTCTAGGGAATATTTTGCTACATCTACCAACTATGAATCATAATCTCTAATTAAATGATTACATATATTCCAGTTCATTAAAAACTCACAATGTATGAAAGTTTTCATTCTATATGTTATATATTTATGTATTCCTCAAATTCTGCCCTTACTATTCTTGCAGATCAGGAAATTTTACGCAAATTGGAAAAGGAAAAAATCCTGGTGTTCACGCCATCCCGGCGAGTCCAGGGAAGGCGAGTGGTGTGCTATGATGACAGGTTCATTGTGAAGCTTGCTTTTGAGTCAGATGGTATAATTGTGTCCAATGATAACTACAGGGATTTGGCTAATGAAAAACCAGAATGGAAGAAGTTCATAGATGAGCGGTTATTAATGTATTCCTTTGTCAATGACAAGTAAGTAAACCAATGCTCTTGCTTCCTTGAAAATATAACCATACCTGGCAGCTGTTAAGAATTCTTTTTATTTTATGGTGCCCAGACCTGAGACAGGTTTCTTCCAACAACTGATCTCCTACTGATCCTCAGTGGTAGTCAGAAAAACTGCAGACTTGTGCTATGGAAGGCTTTGCATGAACGACAGGCCCCTGCCCTTCCCTGAAACCTCTAACAGAGCACCTGAGGCCAAGAAAGTTTAAACTCTGAGGGTGAAGAACTCCCATCTTCACCCTAAAAAAGATACTTTTCACAAGTCAATTTAGAGCATTGATAGCTTACTAAAGGCATGATTTTTTAAAGTTTGCAAAACCAATATAAGACTCTAGTCATAGTCACAGTCTACAAGTTGATGAATGGACAAATGACATGAGCCAGCATGTTACATAGAAATGAATATATTTATAAATATGAAGAAAAATATCATCTTTGAATAATAAAAAAATGCAAACCAATCTAAAAAGTATTTTATTTCTCATCTTTTTTTAATAATTTTATTTTTTTATTTGTTTTTAAGTGGTGCTGAGGCTTGAACCCAGTGCCTCACACATGCTAGGCTGAGTACTGTACCACTGAGCCACAACCCCAGCCCCTCACCTATTTAATTCACAAAAAATATTTTTGTGTGTGCTTTATGCTTTTAAAGATGCATGTAAACTGATGTACATTTTAGCAAAATTTAGCAGAAGCTTCAAAAATATGTTTGCCCTTTCAATCCAATATTCTCATTTCTTGAAATATATAATGAGGAAAAAAGAAAAGACCAGGTATGTTTGTTTTTGTATTGTTTATAATTGCAAGAAGTCAAAGGAAACTAAAGATGCAGTAGAGAAAGCAATCACGTTACAGTGCATATCCTACTGGAATATTATTCATCTGTTCATAATTATTATTATGAAAGCTATTAATAAACATGGAAAAATATTTTTATGTTAAAAAGATAAAGCAACAAAAAGAAACAAGAAAAAGAAAACAAAACAAACAAAAAAGACAAAGCATGGAAAATAATTGTATTAAAATTGTGTGGTTGTTGTGACTTGGTCTTTTATTTTTTAACTTTTATGTTGATACATTGTTTTCATGATAGCAAACACTGTTTTGCCAACTGTTTATTACTCAGCCATTTTGTCATTTCCCTAAGAGTTCATACATTACTTGCATTATTCTTATTTTGTAGATAACTACTTAGGCTTATTTCAAGTTCTAGCAGTATCATGACAAGTAGTATAATTCTTTAATCATAATTTATTTTTATCATGCACACTATAAATTTTTTTCTCCATTGTACAGTCAATCCAAATAATAATAAGTTTACTTCCTTAAGATTTTTTATCCATTTCATCTAAGAAGTACATTTACTATAATAGGAAGAGAATAGACTTTGAACAGTCAGTCATAATTGAATATTTCCTATGTTATGAGACACTAGATAAAAATTACTTAATTCTTTTATACCTAAATTAGAAAATTTTATTAATCTGTAAAATGGAGCTAATACTTCATGGGATTATTGCATGTAAAGTATCTGACACATAACTGGTGTCCAACAAGTCCCTGTGTTCTCACTGCATTCCCCTCTCTTCCCCTCCCTTCCTCAGATGCTCCATCTTACTCCCCACCTGCTTCATACAACTTCACAACACAGATGTTTACAGAACTCTCATAAAATTTCATTGTAATCACTTTCTGAAATCCTTAAAAAAATCTCAGCATTCCTCTGAGAAGAAGAAAAAAATTAAAAGATGCTAGACTCAAAATTTGTTTGAATTAAAAAACATACAAGTTCAGCTTAAGATATTTTACTTTAGTTTCTAAGAAAGAAGAAATTTCTGTAGTGTTTGTCATTTTTTTACTCTGTAAATATTGAATCAAAAACTTGGATTAAAATTTCAAATTATCTTAGAGTAAATAAATCTTTGTATAGTATCTTTAGAATTAAATTATCAACCTCCTATTTAAGTATCATTTTTTACTATCTGCATGTTAGGTTTATGCCCCCTGATGACCCTCTTGGCAGACATGGCCCAAGTCTGGATAATTTTCTGAGGAAGAAACCTATTGTTCCTGAACACAAAAAGCAGCCTTGTCCATATGGTAACTTTCTTTATGAATACTTAACATTTATGTTTAGAACACAATATATTGTTAACTTTTGTTAATAAAAGTCAGCATTTAAAATTTTGGATGGCATAATATGTGGTTCTTTTGATTGTAATTAAATTTAAGAAAATCCCTTAATTATTTTTACCTATTTGGCTTCAATATGAATATGAATTGCCATGAACTAAAATATGGTTTGAAAACTCAGTTAATTCTATATGATGTTTTTAGGTGGGTAAAAATTTAGAATTCATCTATCTAGACACAAATTAGATAATCATGGCTTTATTATAATATAGCAGCACAGTTATTCTTCTAAACAGAATTTCCTACCTGATTATATGGTCCCACTGGAAGAGAAGAGGCATGTGTGAGTTGAGAACATATGGTATTAGCCAAAAGCTGTGAGGTCATCACTAATCATTTGGCCAACTTTCTTACTGCTCTTGCTAGTAAGAAAATGAAGACTAAAAAGTGACATTTCTCATGAGTATGGAACAGAGAATAACACTTAGCGCATCTCCCATTTCTGCTTTCTTTCACAAGTTAAAATACTAGTGCCATGATGATTTTTCAGAATCTGATGGTACGCTACTTTACCTAACTAATTTTACTCTTCTTAGGAAAGAAGTGTACCTATGGACACAAGTGCAAATATTACCATCCCGAAAGGGGCAGTCAGCCTCAGCGGTCAGTGGCTGATGAACTTCGTGCCATGTCTAGAAATACAGCAGCCAAAACTGCAAATGAAGGAGGACTGGTGAAAAGCAACAGTGTTCCTTGTAGCACAAAGGCTGATAGCACTTCTGATGTCAAACGAGGTGCTCCAAAGAGGCAATCAGATCCAAGCATAAGGACTCAAGTCTACCAAGACCTAGAAGAAAAGCTTCCCACCAAAAACAAATTGGAAACCAGGTCTGTACCTTCCTTAGTTAGTATACCGGCTACTTCTACTGCAAAACCCCAAAGCACTACATCTTTAAGCAATGGCCTTCCATCTGGAGTTCATTTCCCACCTCAGGATCAAAGACCACAGGGACAATATCCTCCAATGATGATGGCAACCAAAAATCATGGAACGCCAATGCCTTATGAACAGTATCCAAAATGTGACTCACCTGTTGACATTGGATATTATTCCATGTTAAATGCATATTCAAATCTGAGTATCTCAGGCCCAAGAAGTCCTGAAAGGCGTTTCTCATTAGACACAGACTATAGAATAAGTTCTGTAGCTTCTGACTGCAGCAGTGAAGGGAGCATGAGCTGCGGGAGTAGTGACTCGTATGTGGGGTACAATGACCGATCCTATGTCAGTTCTCCTGACCCCCAGCTGGAAGAGAATTTGAAGTGTCAACACATGCACCCTCACAGCCGCCTTAATTCCCAGCCTTTCCTGCAGAATTTCCATGACCCCTTAACCAGAGTGCAAAGTTACAGTCATGAAGAACCAAAGTTCCATCACAAGCCTCCTCTTCCACACTTGGCTATGCATCTGCAGCACCCTGCTGTGGGTGCCCGGTCTAGCTGTCCTGGTGATTACCCCTCTCCTCCAAGTTCAGCACACTCGAAGGCACCACACCTAGGAAGGTCCCTAGTGGCTACCAGAATAGACAGCATTTCTGATTCCAGACTCTATGACAGTTCTCCTTCAAGACAAAGAAAGCCTTACTCCCGTCAGGAAGGGTTGGGAAGCTGGGATAGGCCGAGTTTCGGAATGGATGCCTATGGGTATCGGCAGACTTATTCCTTGCCTGATAACTCCACACCGCCTTGTTACGAGCAGTTCACCTTCCAGAGCCTACCTGAACAGCAGGAGCCCACCTGGAGAATACCATATTGTGGAATACCACAAGATCCTCCAAGGTACCAAGACAACCGGGAAAAGATTTATATCAACTTGTGCAACATCTTCCCACCTGACCTTGTGAGAATTGTCATGAAAAGAAATCCTCACATGACAGATGCCCAGCAGCTTGCTGCAGCCATTTTAGTGGAGAAATCACAGCTGGGTTATTGAAAGATGATGCATCATTGTGGTGTTTAGTAGTTTTTTGTTCAGCTCAAATGCTGAGGGAGGTTTGCTACAATAGCACATGTGATCTCCTTCTCATCAAGGAGGTTATATAGTATCCATTTATGTGAAATACTGTATCATGGAATCTGTATGTATAGCCCCACTTGGTGGAAATATCACGGGATTGCTTTACATTCAAACTTTTTTTAAAAGGTTTCCTTTTTAAAGCTATATCCTTGGCTGGAAAATTTTCCAGTTTGATTTAATAGATGTATCTGTGATCTTTGATATTAATCTTTGGTGCATCAGGGGTTTATATGCAGCACTTTTTATCTTTGTTTCATGTTTTATTAACTTGGTGTTTATCTATCAATCGCAAGCAATTATAATACCTTCAGAATGTGGAAACTTTGACTAGACCTAGCAAACTATTTTTTCAAGCCAAGCTTAATTAGAATCTTTTACAGCTTTTTAAGTTATTTTTATTTGGGGAAAGTGGGCTTCTTTGTGCTATAATCATTATTTATAGAAACAAAGATATACTACAGCACTGACTTTATATTTTAGACAAAATGTAAGTTACCGGTTTATGTTGAAAAGGGTAACAGTATATATTAGAATGATTTACAATATGGCACTTTTCACTGTTGTATTTTTGTTTGGATTTTTTCTGTTAAGAATTAGTTAACTTAATATGGTCAGTTTAAAAGAAAGCAGATGCAATCAATGGAAAAAATAATTTCCATTTTTTTATTTTTATTTTTTTATGAATAAGGCAAAAGCCGTAACTGTTACAGGTTAGAGCTTTGTTATCCAGCTATGATGTGCTTCTAGACAGTAGGAATGGAATTGAATTCCTCGATTTCCATTAACCCGTATTTTTAATGTCTGTCTATTTGTTTGGGGGGCACAACAATACTGGATAAATAACCCTTTCACAGTACTTGCCTGTTTTTAATGAATCTAATTATTCTCAATGCAACTTTTATATTTAATATACTCTAGCTTTCCTGCTATTTATCAAGGCTGGCCTGAGGTGGTTTTATGTGTTGAGGATATGCAACATTTATTGATACTGCACTATAGAAGTGGTGATGGAGGAGTGTAAATGGTAACTTAAAATTTTTGTAAGATACTGTATATTTTCCATTTCCTGAAGGTAGTTTTTTTGGGGGGCCTGTTATATTATTAAGGCCAGACTCTTGCCACAAATAGTGTAGTTTTAGATACAGACTAAAGTCTGTTCTAGTATTAGTAAGGGATATTTCTGGTTTCAAAGTCATGGGTTTTGCTTGTTGCAGTTACATTTCTATGGACTAGAAGATAGATTTTGCAGTCAGCGGCAGTCAGTCATGTGATTGACATAACTTGACTGTTCCCTCCAGATACTGGATTTTACTTAGTGTAGCAGACACATTCAGATCTATTTTTACAGTCTGCCTGGATGCTCTGGTCATTGGGATTATTCTACATGCCATAGTTTGAAGTAAAGCCCTGAAAAACCAGAAAGTACCTTTTACTGTTGATACAAATTGTATCTTTTTAACTATAAGAACTATTTTGATTTGTAGATCTAGTAAAAAACACAAATGTGTAACTATGATTAGACTTTTGGGCAACATTTTATCCCTTATTTAAATACAAATTTTTAAAGTAAAATTGAGGTCTAGAATAGGGTAGAAAATAAAAGTAACAATTTAGGTAAATAAAAGTGTCTGTCTTAGTTTTATATAATATATTAAAATATATTAAATAAATTTATTGGCATTTTCTTTCTCCTAAAACTTATATAGTCTGAACTTAAAATAAAGGTAAAATGCTGCCTGAAAATAATGTCCAAGCATCTTTGACTAGGATAACATTTTCACTACTTGTGTGACACTGTGTGTTGCATGAAGTAGGATTTGGGTATACAGTAAATGCTTCTAAAAGGCATTGTGCATTATTGACATATCCAATAATCTGAACCATGTTCAGCAAACTTAATTCAGGAAAGTGATGTTCTACACAATTATTGCTGTTGTGTTTGAAGTGAGTGTGGCATGCATCTGTAACCAAAAGTAATGCAGGTGACGCCACACAGACCATTTTGAGTGGTGTCTGAGCAACCCGTACTCACTTGTGAAGTTGTTTTCCTTGATTTTGTCAGTCATTATCTACAGAACAAGTTTAAATACAGAGGCTAAATGTGTGCCAAAAGTAGGGTTACAGATGTGTAGTATGTTTTATGTTAGTCATAATCTAAGATTATATAGTATAAAATCACTTTTAAATTATTCTTGTAGGTTTTGCTTCCGTTTTCTTTGTAGCATTTTAATTATTTGAAGATAGCCAAATATTACTAAATTGTTTTAAATGAGATTTTAGGTGAAATGGATATAACTTTTTAAATTTGACCTTTTAATATTTTTAGTGGCTATTTGTCATGATTGTTTTGGGAAAATAATATTCCCTGCCATCACTTGTACTGAAGTGAGTAGCCCTGAACTACCCACAAATCTTCCAGTATAATTAGTTGTAAAAAAATAGCCATTTTCTCGGGGCTGGAGTTGTGGCTCAGCAGCGGAGCACTTGCCTAGCATGTGTGAAGCCCTGGGTTCAATTCTCAGCACCGCATATAAATAATAAAAATGAATAAAGATAAAAAGGTCCATCAACATCTAAAAAAATATTTTAAAAAAAGAAATAGCCATTTTATTATATCAAAAGGACAATTTGTTCCTATTTTTTTTAAACACCAGTGTTGCTTTCAGAGTTTCAAAATGAGATAATTGTCAGACTTTGGGTATAGCAAACTCTTGTTTATCTTAATACCTAAAAGCAGTCCATTGTCAAATTAAATCTACAGCTGATCGAAAACCTTCATTTAAGCAAAAACTTTCTCCCTAATTCATAATCCCTATTTATCAGACTTGCTAATAAATAACTAGAAAGAGGTGTGTGAATAAGTAGTGAAATTGCCAATAATGGTCAGCTGAATAGGAAAAAAAAGAATTCAGACTGGAATCTTCTGCCCCTGAATAATTGTCAGTTGACTGTACTTTATACAGTAATTAGCCAGTCTGTTGTCTCTGTGTCTTAGTCCAGAGGGAATAGTATCCAACTGGCCATATACTGGCCCTTAGTATTTCCTCCTTTCTTGCATGTGATGCAGACATTTTTGGTCTCGTTTTTATGATCTCTGTATCCTGATAGAGTTTGTCATTGACTTAAACATTGAAAGAAATGCTCACCAGTATAAAATATTTGATACTGGTGGAAACTTGAATTTTGTGTTTTTATGAAAATGCATTTATGAGAATATGTAATATAACTAAAGAAGAGTGTTTTATATATATACATATACACATATATACATATTTGTTATGAAGTATTAAAAAATGGGAGGGGGTTCCTTTGATGGCTAACATTTCTGTAATTGAATGTTTCACTGAGTTGTAGATGACCAAGTCTAGGGTCTGGATGACCAATGATAGGATTTAGAACCACTTAAAAGGAAAGCAACTCTTCACTGGTTTTATTCCTGATTTTTTTAAAGAATTATTTTGATAATTTTAATAGATGTGTAATTTTAAAATACACAAAAAACTTAAAGTAGTATTGATTATACAAATGATTATTTAACATGTTTTGTGGATGTAACTATATGTATATAGACAGTAATATATTTATAAAACAAATCTACTTTATGTTGTAGTTCTTTATGGTAAGTGGGAAGATGCTTCTGTGTGTGTGTGCTTATGTGTGTGTTTTGAAAAGTCTAAGCCTTTTCATGCCTGATTTAATGGCTTTTATATATTTGGTTTTATTATTCTTTCTATCCAGCTTCCTTATTCAAAATAAATATGATGTACAATTTCTGGCCATTCTGTTGGCACGTGACCCATCCATTTTTTTATTATTCTGTAATAATTCGTAAAGCGTGCCTGCCTGAGTGACCTGAAATAAAACAATTTTTTTGCTAGAGATAATGCTTATGTCCCAAAAGACAAAAATTCATCTGTGATGTTGAGCTTCCAGTCCACCAACAAATATGATGAACTATAAAACAAGCTGAAATATACATATATATTAGAATTAGAGAAAGCTGAGTGTTAATAAAGGCAAAGTAGCATGCATTATTTTGTTTGGTTTAGGAAAATGCCCTAGAGCAAGTGTTGACAAACTTTTTCTATAAAAAGAATCAATTAGTAAATAATTCAGGTTTTGAGAATTAAATGCGCTCTCTCTCTCTCTCTCTCTCTCTCTCTCTCTCTCTCTCTCTCTCTCTCTCTCGTGTGTGTGTGTGTGTGTGTGAGAGAGAGAGAGAGAGAGAGAGAGAACGAGAGAGAGCTAGACATACTAGGCAAGTGCTGTACCACTGAGCTACATCCCCAGCTTTCAAATGGTCTCTTAAAAAAAAAAAAAAACTGCTCACCTTCATCTTAATAGCAAAAACACAACCAGGGACAATATGGAAATAAAAGAGTTGGCTGTGTTCCAATAAAACTTTATTTACAGAAATAGGCAGCAGGCCAGATTTGCCCTGTGGGCCATTCCTGGTTCCTGCCTTTGAGGGAGAAAAACAGACGCTGTGAATAGTAAATCCTGATATATGTTATTATTAGAAATAATAATTTATTTCATCTGACATTCAGAGAAAAATCAGATAGTTATTGATGTTCTTCAAAGGATGATTGTGATACAGTCATATTAAAGCACCTTAATGCATTTATGTTTTTAAGATGTTCACACCATTATTTTAGATATTTCTTGTGTTTAAACACACATACACACACACAAACTATAAAAAAGATAATAAGTCTTGAAATTTTTTTCATGAGCTTTGTATTTCTGTTGATAAGTGTGAGTTCTTTAAGTTATCTTTTGTTTTTTAATGGCCTCTTGGACCAAAAAAAAAAAAAACTATTGTATTTTGAAAATTAGCATATAATTAGCTACAAATTTTTTAACTGCATTTATCAGTTTTTTCTGTTAGTTTTGGCCTCTAATAATTGACAGATCTGTGCTTTAAAAATGATTTTAAAGAAGATAAACAGGCTGCAATTTCACATTTTAGTTTTTCTCTGTAAAATTAAAAATTGTGACTATATAATGATATCTATAATGTGAATGTTACAAGTGACTATAAGAAACAGTGTATCTCTGCTTTCTCTGTCCAAATGTTTAGATTTTTAGACACCATAGGGCTATCCATGATGAATGATATTCTTAATGTGATAACGTGTAGTTCTGAATTCCTTGGAAGTACACACTGCTGGGCATCCTCATTCACAGTGTTCACATTCATGGTGTTTCAGCACAAGCATCATAAGAACATTAAATTGATGTGAAAGTTACTATTCACTTAAATAGTTATGCTTTATTTTAAAATTGGAATACAATTCTACCTTTTAACAGTGTTTATTGTTTTGTCTATTTTGTTTCTTTAATGCTTTCTGTGAACTTACTTATTGTTCCTGTTATAATAGTACTGTTATATTAGAAGTGGCTTTTTCTCTAATAATCTTTAGATTTAAAAACAATTTAAGGCTCTCTATTGACCATTTGGCAAAGAAAATATCTGCATGTTTTAATTTAGTTAAAACTTGTAAAGTTTTACTTTTTAAATCATGTAATAATTTTTCTCCCTGGGTATTTCAGGAAAAAAATTTGACCATTAACGCCTTGGCCACCTGTTTTTCTAAAGCAGCTTATGTCTCAAAGGAAAAAGATATTGAAGAGTAATGTTTTGGTTTTATAAAGAATATGTTTTCGATTTCCTTTGGTTTTTTAAATCATAAAATTATAAATTTTCTACCTTCTGTAAAATAGTAACAAACATTCAAACTTCTGCAGACTTAGTATTTTGTTGCAAGTGTACCAGGTTACTGATCTGATCTTTTCCTTTTAGTTTTGGTTTTCTAACCCATAGTAGTTATGCTGATAGTGTAATTCCCTATTTGATTCTGCAAACTTTTCTTACAGGAAAAGTAAGTTAAAGAATATGTTTAAAGCAACCATTTGATAAGCTGATGTGATTCTATTTATCTCTGTCCTCTGTGTTTCTGTAATGGAATTTTTACAATTCCAAAAGCAATTTATTAGAACTACTGGAAATCCTTGATAAACAGATATATGATTCTGCCACTGAAGGAGAGACATTAAAATATTCGGTTTTTTTTATGGTGGTTTGTTTTTGTTTCATGAAGAGAAATTGGTCTCATATGGCAGCATAGATGCTAATAAATAAAAGCATTGTCCTTCTGTAGTCCACAGCTTACTTGCATTCAGTGGTTAATAACATTATGAGCATTCTGTAAAGTAAGCTCATGTTCAGTGTCAATGTAAATGTTAGCACCAAAATTAATTCCTCTGAAAACTGAAATTAAATGTCAAAGACAACTAGTCATAACTTAAGATGGTGAGAGTGTTTTCTTTCTAGTCAGTCACGAAGGTGTGTGTATGTGGTGATTTTGAAGTGTCATCAGGTATCTGGCCAAGACAAGAGTGATTGTTAATAGTGACCTTGTCCATAGACTTTTTAAGAAATGTTGGGTGACATTGGTGTCCTTTTTCTAATTACGAGGGCTGGCAAGTGATTAAAAAATATTGCTAAGGCCCCTCTTGTGGGATAATAGGTACTGGAATTCTGCATCAGGTTTGAGCACTAATGTATGTGAAGCCTCAATACATGCTTGGGGCTCAAGAGAACCAGGGTCAGTACATCTGCCTTTAAGTTCACCTTGCAGTAGGGCTGGAATCTGCAAAATCAAAAGTTGACTATTTTAAAAAAATAGTCTAAATAGATCTCAAGGAAGAGAAATGGAAAGTTTTAGTTCTCTGATAGTTGAAACTGAAAAACCTAAATCACTGTAGGAAACTGTACTGCTTCTGAGAAATACCTCCACAGGTTGAAAAAGATTTCAGACAGTTGCTGGGATTGTGTTCCAATTCCAGTCCTGCACCCGTTGCTATGGTAATGTCTATATCACACACAATAGGTAGAATCAGGGCAAATCATCTTTCATAGTCTTTTTGAAACTCAATTGTAAAATGATGTTCATGCCTGTCTGACAGGCTTATTGTCACCAATGGGATGATGGTAATGGCAGTGGGCATGAGGATAATTGAAGAACAGATGCAAATGTATACAATGCTGCATCTATCCCATTCTTGCTGAAGTGAAACTGGGATTTTCACTTTCTCCCAGCTATTTCAGAAACTGTATGTTCCTTACCCAACTGTTCTAATAATTTTCTGTCAGTGAAAAAACACTCTATTTCAGTTATGGTCAAAGTAAGTAATGAGATGTTCCAAGGATCTCCATGATTTAATATACTCGTGTTCTATCAGTGCATAAGATATTATTTCAGATAGCAGATTTTTCCTCCTATATTGCTTTCAGACCTTTGCTTTCCTTGTTGTCTTTTCCCTGAAATTGCTATTTTCCGTTATCAGATATTCTTTTCTTCCTTCTTCATTGTCTTAGCTTAACCCATTTAACTGGGTTCTTATGGATTTATACAGTGTATTTTGACTTTGTCAAAAGACTTGATTATTGATGTTGACTTGTCAGAGAACTCAACGTATCCAAAATAAGTGTTAGGTAGGGAGGCTCTCCAAGTACTTGAGAGGCTGAGCTGAGAATCCAAGATAACATTAGATTGGGTTGCAGTGTTAACTAGAGCTAGTACTTTATTCTTCCCCATCTAGTACTGTTGTCTGAAGAGAAAAGGTTACTGCATATTGACGAGTTAAGTAATATTTGAGGAGTATTGTAAAACACAACTCTAATGGTGAATTTATTCAAAGCAAAACACCTGTACCTGAACCTTTCTTGACTTAAGTACTTACTAGCATTTGTACTACAGCCTCAGGTACCCTTATAGAGTTAATGTTTTCACTTTAGTGTTTGAAAAGTCGTAAAGAATTTTCTTAATCTTTTAACATTTTAAAGGTTTCCCTTAAAATTTTTAAAGTAACCTTTTAAAAATGTATTCCTTTCTAGATACAATCATCAGCCTAAGAGTTCAGAGTAGGAACCCCACTTCCATTGATGTCAGCAAGTTGGCAAATCACTCAACAGGGTAATAAAACCCTCACCACCATCTCCTAGGGTTGTTAAGACTAAATGAGTTGAAACTACTAAAATCCTTTTACATGCAAATCCATAGTGTGTGTTGGATAAGTAATGGGATATTTTTTACATGATAGCCATTGTCATGTAAATGAAAGGATGTCTATCTAAATGCATAACAATTTTCAAAAGTTCAGTGTAGTTATACTGGTAGAATATGAATTCTGACAATCAATGTAATTTGATATATTTAATAATGAAGTGATTTTAGGATTTCAAAGAGTAACATTTTAACCTTCAAGGAATTTCTTTCTTTTATTTTTATTTGTTTGTTTGTTTGTTTGAGAACTGGTCTCACAAAGTTGCTCAGGGCTTTTGCTGAATTGCTGAGGCTGGCTTTGAACTTGGAATCCTCCTGCCTCAGCCTCCCAAACCACTAGGATTACAGGCTTGTGCTACCACACCCAGCTCAAGGAATTCTTGGAATCTATTTCCTTGCTATCCTGTCACCAGGGTCTTCTTGGTTTAAGAGTTTTTCTATGTATCATAGGAGAAAATGGAATAACAATGATTTCAGAAAAGAAGTCTTGCAGCTAAGTAATTCCTAGACATTACTGACATCCTTCTGAACTCTACTTTTATTCCAGCAAACCTGTCTGCACTCCTACATCACACAAACTCTAGAAAAGCATGTCAGTCCCTTAGCCTAAGAACCCACAGAGCCAAGGAGCAGGGGGATAATGCACATTTCTGGGAAGATAGCAGCTTACATAGGGGAGCTGTTTTTGTCTTTAACCACTTCCTCCTATTTTATAACTTCCACTCTCCAAGTTGGAGACATTAAGCTGTCAGGTAAGCCACTCATATCTGGAAGTCCAGTATTATATTGTTACATAATTTAAATAAGAAGCCTGTGCAACAAACATTATCCCTAGTTTACAAATGAGAAAATTATGACCCTGACCATCCTCAGTATGAGTTCTACAAAAATTTAGTTATAGTTGCACGTACTTAAAAATGCTATAATTTTACATGGGAGCAGAGGAAGACTGAAGAAAATGTAAAGTTAGAAGTATTATTTCTCTTCTTTAGTAATCCTGCATACTTTTAACACTCTGATTTCATGTGTGGACAGTCATGACACAGATGTCACTTGTATTAGAGGAAAGGTTACCCAGAAATCTACCTGACCCAAGCCTTTGATGACCGCCCACTGACTAGGCACAGTGTTCAGGATCCAAGGAAAAGCTAAGCCCCACTTAGTGCTTCCAGTAAGCAAGATGGATTGGCTCTCTGCTGTGATAGAGGGTTGTTTTAGAGTCTGGGACCTTGTCTGAGAATTCTTTGTAGTTCCAGAGAGTAAAAGGCAGAACATTTATTTCTAATGTTTCCAATCATACATAGAGCCCTTCCAGCGGGTCTTTTGAGAAGGCCCATTTAGCTTTCAATCTCCTGACAATACCCACTGCAAACAGCACCTTTTATGTTGAAGCAGCTGCCATTTGCATTTCCCCATGCTTTCTCTTTGCACAAATTCAGCATGAGATTAGAAATAGGAATATTTAATTAGGTGACCAAATAGATTCCCTTCCCAGTTCCCCAGGAGAGCTCAATGAGGGACAGAACATTGAAAGAATAGGAAATACAAGGCTTAAATGCATTTCCCTCTCTTGTCCAGAGGCTTAAATGAGCCAGTCTCAGTGCACAGAGGGCTCCCCTTCCGCCTTTCAGGGATTGGGGGCCCACCAGGGCTCAGGCTTTCTTACTGTCTCAGCCTTCAAAGCTCTCTTGCTCTGTACTTTTCAAGGATGTAATTATCATTCATTTGAATAATTATTGCAAATATGCATGTGAAAAGATTAAGGGAGATAGCAAATATAATTTGGTAAGTACGTGAAAAGCTATTCAATAAAGTCCAGAGGAGATTTATGGGTTTGCTATGTATGTTACCAAATTAACAAGACAAGGACAAAGCACATTGTGTCATATTAGACATGTTAAAGACTGCCAAGAGAGGAGCAGAGCGAAATGCATGCTCTAGTTCAAGTTCAACTTTATTGCCTGTGTCAAGAGCAATGGGAGATGTGAGTGGGGACTGGAGAGCTCTTGGCCCCTGGGGCAGGGATGCATGTGAGGGACAGGCTCTTTCAAACCCCAGAGCCCCCATCTAAGCAGTTGCCCTCCCTGTGGCCCATTCCTTTCCTCACCCTACCCTCTCTTCCTGGTTCAGAGTCACCTGGAAAGGTAAACATTCTCAATTCTGTCTCATTCTTCCCAGGCAGCAGTTTTCAGAGACACTGAAATCATCCAGTTGGCAGTGGCTCTGGGCAGATAGGGAAAGAGGTTGATTACTTTTGAGGGTCAGAAAAACATACAAGTCAGAAGAAATCAGTCCCAGAAGCTAGGAGGCATTGATAGAGCATCTTCTGAGTACAAAGAGGTTCATAGTGACCAAATTATGGAGTTTACAAAGCAGAGGCTGTGGGTACACTGAGGCCAGGCAACCCCTATATGTAAAGCTTAGATTTGGGATCTGTAACTAAGATTTTACAAAGGTCTCACATGAGCCTGATCTGGGGCCGGATGCATCTACTGTGGCCAGCACAATTGTTTAATTTTCCATTGGAAGGCTCTGACCACATGTATGTCCTCTAATTTGGCCTCTAGCACCAGCCTCACTAATTTAATCAGGCCAGGAAAATATATGAAAGATGTTTAAATAGGAAGCAAATGGTGGGTCACAATTTTGAGGAAGATGGTCAAAATAGGGGCGGGTCAGCAGTAGGGAGGTTGCTGCAATGACCCACCCACAACAGGACTGACTAGGGGCAAGAAATCAGAGACAGTTCAGAAGTAGAATGAAACTAGGTTTTTCTCTTGGGCGGTGCAGTGCAAGGATTTTACCACGTGGCCGTCCACCACATGCCACCCTGCCCAGTGGCAGAGTGACAACTAATACCCCACTCAGAAGTACCACACCTGGTCCAGAGCTGCTGCCCAGCAAGTATTTATTCTTGTCACCACCCTGACCTTTATCTCTGGAACATTAAGGCCTCATCTTCCCAGTTCCAAGTCCCCAAATACATTCTCCAATAAGCAACCAGAATTTATTCTTTCAAAAAGAATCCCACAGATTCCCATAGAATGCTTAATCTTTTTAGCTTAATCTCTGCACTGCTCTGGATTTTATTCTCTAAGAAAGTTATCAAGGTGCAAAACACAAGGCCAAATGTATAGGCAGATGTATACTGGCTTCAGTAAAAAAAAAAAAAAAAAACTGGCTCCTGTTTTAGCAGCCGCCTAAACAAACATAGTTAGTCACCTTGGACCCAGGTGGAGGCAGCCTTGGGAGTTGAGAGCCCAGTCAACTCCTGATAATTTGGAGACAAGTATTCCATCCCAGGCATCTGTACTTTACACCCCGTACTTGTCCTTCCCCAGCCTGCCTTCTACCATCCTGCCGTGCTCCTGAACTTAGGCAGAGTGTGAGAGAAGGCAAAGGGTGGGAGAGACACCCAGCTGCTAGACTCGCTACTCTAGCAGCTTGCTTGGAGGAAAAAACTGCAACTTCCAATCTACCCATCCTCCCTGGAGTTACCAGCCAGTGAGGGCTGCTGGGTGCCACATGACCCTTGCCTCAGTGCTGGGTGCAGTAGGAGGTACAGGAGGCACTCAGGAAGGGCAGGGACCCCTGTAAACTGCTCATCCTGCATAGTTGGTACAAAGAGCAGTGCCCAGGCCCCAGGGGGTGATCATAAATGTTTTCAGAGTAAATGGATTACATTTGGTATTCCCTCTGCTAACCCTGCTCCTCGTTGCCATGCACAGTTATTTCTTAGAATTTGTATCAAGTCTCTTCATTTCTGCCTTTTGGACACTTTCTGATAACTATCCCTTGGGGCTAGGGGAGCATGCTGCCCTATGGTACCAGGATACCTGAGCAACATCACTGTGTTAAACCAAAAGGAACTGAAAATGAGTTCTGAGCCCTATAAATTTTACTTAGGGAGAAAAACAAAATAAAAATTGAACACATATGTTATAGAGATCAATTTATTCTTTCACAGGTATAGAAATTAAAGTCCAGAGAGTAATGCCTGGCCCAAAGTCAAACAGCAGAAAAACAGTAGAGTTAGAATGCCCAACAGACCAATACTGGGCACAACCCTTGGGCCATAAGCACAGTCCACTGGGAGGACAGTGAAAAGCAATGACAGAAGCTAACATAGGTCACCTTCAGCTTGGCTCAATCACCAACCAGATAAAAAGCAGCGACAAACACATGGTAAGCAGTCCTGAGCACACCCACTGGGGCCTGCCAGTTCCTCTTCCAGGCACCCTGCGACCCAGCCACAGCAGGGGTGAAGGAAGGAATCCTCTAGGTGAGAAGCTCTGCTGGCTGCTGTCTTCTGTATTTTGAGCCTGGGGAAGTGTTTGCAAATATCACTCAGGTTTCTTTCTCTGCCACCCCTCACTCCTTGCATTGTGGGATGTTTCCCAACATCCCTGGATTTTACCAGCTAGATGCCAGAATCACACCATCCTAACAATCAAAAATGTCCTCCAGACTTGTCTCCTGGGGGAGGGGGTGGGTCTCCGGGTGTACAGAAAGCACATGCTGTAGAATAATGGAGAGGGACCAGAGTGCATGGGTGTCTAAGAGCAGAAGTACAAGAGGGACAATCTGGCACTCCCAAACTCAAGGATAAGTCAGTTTGATCACTGTAGCAGAGTCACAAATGCTCACTGCTAAGGTTTGCATATGGTTTGAGTTTGTCCCCCCAATGTTGGTTGTGCTAAGGCTTGATTTGACAGTGTTGAGGTGGTGTCACTTTAAAAGGTCTAGTGGGAAGTGATTAAGTCATGAGGACACCATCTAAGGAAAGTAGTGATGTAGCTCTCACAAGAGTAGGTTACTCCCTTTTGGTTTCTCTGTCAGGGTCCCAGCTGGGGGACCCTGATGAGGAAGCTGGAGCCATGATGTTTGAACCCTCCAGCCACCATAAGCATAAGCCAAATAAACCTCTTTACTTTTATGACGTACCCAGGTCAATTAGCCTGCTAACACTACACGAAATGGACTCAGACATTCATGGAATATTCCCTATGTTTCCCAACTGCCTTAAAGCTAGGAGGAATTGTGTGACTAGTTCTAACCTTGAAATATGAGCTGAAACGACAGTGCCACTGTGGAGCCAAGGGAGGGGGTGAGCATGAAGTCTCTCAGGAAATGGGGGGCAAGATTCCCCCCAAACTAATGAGAGCGAAGAAAGGGCCTCAGGTGGGTGGGCCAGCATCAGCCTGGGCATGCAGCCTTACCTCTGATTGTCAGAAAAGGAGAGAGGGAAGAAAGGCATTTCCCATGGGGGCTGGAGCCCAGGTGCAGACACAGGGTGGCCTCACTGGGACACACTGGGCTGGGAAGTGGGGAGGACTAGCTGGGTCGCCACCGTCCAGTCTGATGTCAAAGACCAGAAAAAGGTGTGATGTGGTCTGCCACAAGGCAGATTGGGTGACAGCAAATTTTAGGAATTCTTAAGTTAGTTGAGTAAAGGAAGCAGAACAGAAGAGTACATGCTGAACAACTTGATTACTTATATAAAGTACAAACCAGATGAAACACACCTACCCCATTAGGATTCAGACTGGTGCTGACTCTTGGAGGGGGGCCCAGGACCTGAGAGAGAACACCGGGGGAAAGTTGGGGGCTGGCTGCTCTGATTGTCTTCTGCTGATTTCACAGATAAACGTACAACTTATTAGGATTTCTCATGCTGTTCCCTGGTCTACAAATGTTTGTCTTTTACATTTCTAAGAAAAATTTATACAATTCTCTGGCTCCATCTTTATTAAAAAATCCAGTTAAGTGTTTATTTGTGCCTTGTGTTCTGAAGGGTTTTATCAAAGGAGAGCTTCATGTGCCTCTTGGATTCTCTTTATAAAATCACCATTTCAAGACTGACATACAGCTGGCATTGATTTATCTTGTGTTCTTCTTAGAACCAAAATGACTATAATCCATAACCATTTCTTTCTCCCCAAGGCTGTGAACTCGAAAAGGATATTGATTTGTAAGAGTTACTCATTCCGACCAAGGAATGTTTGCCAGCCCCAGTTTAGCAAAGGTCATCCAGCTGACTCATCCAGCCTTGAGAACATTTGGTGCTTCTGGAGTTTGAGGGGAACAAGAAATAAAACTCCTTCCCTCAGCCAAATGCTCCTGGAATATAAGTGGAGTGCCCAATAGAGCAGCCTCAGTTTTACCTGGGAACTTGCTAGAAATGCAGATTTTTTTTAAGTTGTAGATGGACACAGTACCTTTATTTTATTTATATGTGGTGCTGATGATTGAACCCATTGCCTCACATATGCTAGGCAAGTGCTCTACCCCTGAGCTACAGCCCCAGCCCCTAGAAATGCAGATTCTAGAGCCCCATCCCTGACCTGCTCAATCAGAATCTTTGGGCACAGAGCCCAACCATCTGTTTTTTTTTTTTTTTTCTTTCTTTCTTTAACAAATCTTCCATGTGATTCGAATGCACATGAAAGTGAGAACCACTGTGCCAGGTCAACTGAGAAATGGAGCAAAAGAGTTTAGTAAGTGAAGGCTATCCCCTTGAGCATTGCTAAAACTCACACTGGAAAATGTGGGCTTTGTAGCAACTGGGCTTCTTCCCTAATACTGACCCTGTGGGAGCCTGGCCTGCCTCTGTATGACAATGGCATGGAGGAGCTGTGGGCTTCCTGCAGGCAGCTGGCTTCCAAAAGGAAAATTCAAGAGAAGGAAAGTGCTGCACAGGCTCCTCTTCAAATTCACCAAAATCCCATCTCCCTGGAAAGGGAAGAGTGAACCACCAGGGCAGGGCTGTTGTGCTGGTAAGTGTCAGACCTACACTGGAGGGAAACTGGCTGGGGAATGTGTTCCTTAAGGGCAGATGGGGACTATTTGGGATTTAAGTGAATAGCTTTCCTCCCCTTTGGTTGTGATATGGATCAGCTTTGCTCATAGACAATTGGAGACAGTTTGACAAGGACATAAGCCTAGCAGTTATAAGGGCCAGGGATGCTCTGCATGGCCCCACCTGGTCTGGTGGCTCTGGTGGTTTGTGAGTGAAGAAAGTGGCTTCCTGTTCTGAGGCTTTAGCTTTCCACCTGTCTGTCCCAATGACGAGCATAGACTGAAGTCCTTCTGTCCTGTGCAGAAGCGACACACAAAGACAGCCAGCCAGCAGGATGTGAAAAGTGAGAGCTGAGTATGTCCTCTTTCCTTGGAAGAGGTTCAACCTGGTACTTGTCATTATTTTGACAATTCATTTTTAAGTATCTGAACATGAGCAGTCTTTTTATCACTCCCTTCTGCTTCTCATTGCCCATTCTTGCTATCTCATGACTTGCTCTTTAGCATTAAAAATAGGCTACCCTTCCCAAAGGAGGACTTCATGAATAGAAGTAAATTTAGATGTAGAAATCAGTCCAAACATATCATTTTACAGTAGAGGAATCAGAGGCCCAAGAATTGGAGTGACTGAGCCAAGTTCCAGCCACTCATTAGTAACAGAGCCCACAACCCACACCCAGCTCTAACACCCACAGGCTGAGAATCCTCAATCTTCTGCCACTGTGGATTATTCAGCATTACCTCTAATTAGGCTTATCTCTTATGACACTATAACCAGAAGCCAGGGATATGTTTCCCCTTCTCTTTCCTAATAATTTCTTCTTGTATCACTAGTCCCAGCCAGAAAAAGCTACGCATAGAAAGGGTTTTCAAAAGTGGCCTCCTGTGGGACTCTGCTGTGGAAGTCAGACTTTATCCTTTGACCCAGCAGCTCAGGTTCTCTGAAGAACCTATAAACAGGTGGAAGTAAGAACAGAGGTGACAGCAGAGACTGTCTGTTCAATGGCTCAGAGGGCTCAACCAGATGATTTCCTTAAGTCTCTTCCAGTGTGTGGGTGTGTATTTAATACACAAAAAGTACTCTTTCAAGTGCTGCAAACCCTTGCTGAAGGACTTTCCAGCTTTCAGCTACATTGCATTTCCTGCCTCATAACTGAATAATTTTATGCCAAATTTGCTTGTGATTAAGGAAAGTTCTGGTAAGAAACCACAACAGAGTATGAGATTGTGGTCTTAAGTCATACAAATGATGATAACCAGAGATTTCAAATGAATTGTGAGAGACCAGTTTGAATAAATATTCCTTGACTTTAGACAAACAGTATTATATCTGCCAAATAAAGCATTATCTGCTTACGTGTCCCCTGTAGGAGGAGATTGTCTTTAAAACAACCAGACTTAGTACCCTTGAAAACCTTTAGTGACAGATGGAAAATTCTGTTTCATGTTGTCATATTTGTGTGGGTTTTCTGAAAATCTTTAGACCTCTGTGCCCTGTAAGTACCTGCAGCAGAAAACATTCTTAAAGAACATGAGTGACTATCAAAATAGCTGACTCATATCGCAAACTCTCACCCAATCCTCTAAGCTTCAGTTCTCGGGCATTCAAACCTGAAATGCCAGGATCAGTGCCATCTCTTGAATTAATAATGCCACTTCATGTCCCAGGCCTTCCACTGTAGTCTCCTTAACCCTTTCTCCGAACACTGCCCAACTCCAGACTAACACTGAAATCAGAGGAGATCAGAACCTAAGATTGGGCAGGCAGGCCCCACTGATCAGGAAGCCAATTCCTTGAGAGTATAATTGTCACTGCCTACCACCAGGATGCAGAGTCGAGCGGAAAGTAAGATGCACACTGATATTAGACTGTATTTATTGCTACATTTATATACAATTATACAAACATCCCAGACAGGAAAGGGTGTGTTGCATCAATTTCTTCAGATTCCACACAAGTGCACATGGAAACAGAGCCATGCACCACTGAGTTAAGTCTCAGATCGAAGCCAAAAAGTCACACACATTTTTTTTAAAGTGGAAAATTCTCCCCATAGATTCCTCCTTACAAGCTGATCATGCAGAAACAGTGGGTTCTCAGAAGCTGATGCCTGAAGGCATTTGGGGGACAGTGCCTTGAAGACGGGTGCCATGGATGCTGGCTTGGGACTGCAGGGTGCAAGGCAGAAGTCCCAAGTCCTGGCCCATTTCCTCAGGTCTGTCCCTAGGAAAGGCAATCGAGACAGGTTTGGAAAGAGCAAGAAAGGGAAAACCAACAACAACAGAGATGAGGAGAAGAACCATCAGCAAGAATCCTGGTTGAGGGAATACTGGTCCATCCAGTTCCAGCTGAGATTCAGACTTTGGGGAATGCACACATTCAGAACAACAGGGCTGTCTTGATGTGTCCTTATCCTAACGCTTGCCATGTGTGAGCGGCCAGGGACCTGCATGAAGACGCAGAAAGTTGACAGCAAAGTCACTAAGAAGAAAACTCAGTCATTACCAGAATGGGACTGCAAAATCATGATCCTGAATGCCTTCTCCATGTTCTGTCAGTTAACATTAGGCCCCAGGGGTGTTGGTCAGTGAGCTATGAAGGGGAATGGAATGACCACAGGCTGCAACAGAATAGGGGTGGCTCCACCCAGCAAGGATGACTTTTGTGCTCAAAAAAAGTCTAGCATAGTAGACTTTGCATTGTTTCAGAATTAGAGGCAGGTGTAAGGTTGTAGCATAAACATGTTCACATCACAGTCACAAACCTTTGTGACATGAATCCTAAGAGAAGTAGTTGAGCAGCCTATGGGCATGTGTGCCCAAGAATGAGCTTACCCTTTTATATCAGCTCCCCATCTTGCCTCAGGCTACTTCACATTTCAAGAATCCAGGAGAAAGGACACACAGGTCAGGTCTACCTGGCCTTGTAAACTAGAATCAGCCTAAAGCCTCTGAAAAAAGATAGGCCTGAAGGTTGAGAGCCAGAAGTCTGTGGTCTGAATATACCGGCTGTGCCAGCCTCAGGGCTGATTAATAATTTGGATACCATCTGGTCCTGGACCTTAGGGGGTGCTATCCTGAAGAAATCAGTCAGTTCTATCTTGTCTGTGGCTTTAGATGTCACCTCTAATTCCTCACCACCATAATCCCACAGGCCCCCTCAGGATGACAGCGCTGTGGGAAAGGCCTAAGGGTGGCAAGAGGACTAGAAGAACACTCAGAAGTCCCTTTCTTTTTCTTGGGTCAGTAACATTATAATCAACCATGGAGGAGCCCAGTAACCCTTCCAAGGCTGACAACTACATAACATTTCAGGCTGAAGGATGTGACAATTGCTAACTCCCTCTCTCTCTTCATAAATTCATCTCTGTATAATTTGAAATCTGTCATTTGAGCTTGACTTTCCTAGTGAGTCATGCAGAAATTGTCTTTTCCTACTTATGATGACACTAGCTCAGAATCAGACTCACTCAAAGGATTGACTCTAAAAAGGAAAAACATAATGGATGAAAGTCAATGAGGGAAGATTACAAAACATTAGGTGAATTTTAATTTGGGGAATTTTTCTAATCAAACAAAATGGAAAAAAATGGAGTGTGTTACATAAATTAAAATTCCTCATTGAAATAAAGATTTAAAGATTAGTAGCTAATTTGTTCATAGCAATCTATGAAACATTAAGAATGTGTGTTAGGGCTGGGGTTGTGGCTCAGTGGTAGAGTGCTCACTTTGCACATGTGAAGTGCTGGGTTTGATCCTCAGCATTTATAAAGATAAATAAATAGAATTAAAAGTTATAAATAAATAAATAAAGGTATTGTGTCCATCTACAACTAAAAAAATTTTTAAATGTCTTTTAACTAAGGATTTTAGTTCAAATACTACCTGAATTATAAATTCACAATCACCTACACCCCTTTCAAAATGAGTGACAGCAAATGATGATGGATGTGTCACAGCCCTTTGAGTGGATTTTAAAACAGTGCTGGTGGTGCCAAGAGATGCCAAAGATTCTAACATGACCTTCACTTCATTTCAGAGCAATCCAAAATTCAAGGCCAAAGAAGCAAATCATTTCTAAAAATTCCCCATCTTATGTGAACACATATAACCATTTTTTCCTGTCACATGAAAAACATCTAAAAAATAGTATTGTCGGAATGGACACTTATTCCAAATCTTGAAGTATTATTGCAAATATATCACATTTAGCTAGAGTGACCCAGTGTCCTGGCAGGTCTACTGGGAGGGTGGGCTAGCCCTGGCAACAGCTACCAGTTGTACTTACCTGGTCAGGGAGCCTTCGTCCTATTACATTTGCTTTATACTGCTTTGGCAAGATCGCATCTGGAACAAGGCATACAACTTGGGTCCCCACCTTTCAAAAGAGACATCAAAAAGTTAGAAAGCATTTGGAAAAAGAACACAGAAGAAAATAAAATGGGGGAGGGGTGGGTAGTGGACTGCCTATTCCATAGTTTGGAATGCCAGGAACACCTCTGAGTATCATCGAGCCACTGGGTAACTAAATTGCCAGACTACTCTTTCCTAATCTTTAGCCTCTTTTTTAAAAAATAAATAAATAAATTCACATTTGAAACTACACTATTAGAATATAGAAATAAGAGTAACTGAATTGCCCCTCAAAATAGGTGCTAGAACATCCCTAAGAGTTGTAGCAACTGTCACAATCAGTTTCACAAGATGAACAGGTCTCAAAGCCATAAATATCAGAACTTCAGGGTATTGTGCTTTAGTAGATTTTATATATTATTTCAAGTTCTCTCTTGATTAATGAAGGCACTGCTGGAATTTCCTTCAGGTAACAACTAGGCTTATAGAAGAAAGTACTTTATGGTGCCTACTTTGAAATTAGTAGTTGCTATCTTTGAATATATACACTATCTGCCTGCCACAGGACTGGGGTGGGTTAAGACAAACAAAATGACCTCCCAGGTAGCCACATTGGCATCCCAGGGGCCACAGAGAACAATTTGAGCCCCACTTTCTCCACTCTGTCTTCCTTAGTTGATTCATCTGCCACTCTCAGATGCAGCCCAACCAGAAAACAAAAGTAAGACTAAGGCAACAAAGAAGCTGCTGGACTGGCCAACTGGTTTGTCAGTTCCTGGACAGGGAGAATCATGCTTACAGTGTTTTCCATACTAGTAGGTAAACAATCAGAAGTCAGTTAGTCAGTCTCTGTCTTCTGCATAGATTAGGTACCAAAAGCACGTCTGGGCTGGCTTGATTTCCTCTGAAAACTGTCACAGATGGTGGCTCTGTTTCCAAGTAGTTAAACCTATAATGAAAAACTGAGTCTGCGTAGTAAAATACTTTAGAAACCTCAAATTTGTGAAAGCTGGTAATAAAGGAACAAAGATACAATGAAACTTATTAATAGTTTTATAACTTTAATTGAATACTTGAGCTTGATGTTCAACTGGGTAGAATTAATTAGAAGATGATTAAGTAGTATTTGAAATTTAAGAACATTTTAAAGGGAAGTATTTTTCAAGGATTTGGGAAATTAGCAGAGTGGACCCTTTATTCTACATCAAACTATACAGTTGTATTTTTTCTTTAGTTGCTGGTTCTACTCTCACCATGATTAACCACTACTGAAGTAGATTTAGATTCATAAAGGGACAAATTGTGAGAGAAAGAGCAAAGAAAGGAAAAGAGAAGTGATTTTCATGAATATACTGAGAAAACGAAGAAGAGTAAGATAAAGGAGGATGAGGGAGCACAGTGGATAAAAGGCACAAGAAAGAAAACAAAATTAAAGGAGTTAGCAGTGATAAGAGGAAGCTGCATGTATATATTTCCCTGAGAGAGAAAAACAAGGTCGACAGAAATCAAAAATTTCCAAAGATTGCCACCAGGTGGTGCTATGAGATTAAGCTACTCAACAGCAACAACTGATGGGGATTGAGGTGGGGAGAGAGAGACACCAGAGGGCAAAATAGTACCCAGGGCTCCAGATTTGTGGAGTGCTGCGCATGGTTGTATCAAGTTATTCCAGGAACATAAACTTGGCTTAACATTAGAAACTATATCCAGATCAGGATGTTAACAAAATTTTTAAAGCACCCAGTTATCTCAATATACATAGCAATTACATTTAATAAGTTTTAAAACCTCCCTTAATAACTTAAAAAAAACTCTTAGAAAAATAAGTATATACTTATAAAAGAACGTTTCATTAATCTGATAAGGGTCATGTGCCAAACACCTAGAACAAACATAATTAGTGGCATAATGTTAGAAGCATACCTGTTAAGTCAGAAGTGAGACAGCACCTGTGTTCAACATTAGACTGGAAGTTCCAGCCAGTCAACTCAATAAGAAAAAGAATGAAAAGCTTAAGTAAGGGAAGAAAGATTGAAAACTCATTATTGCAGAAGATGACTGGGTGAAAAGCCCAAGAGAACTTATAAGTTATTAGAAAAGAAATTAGAATTTGAGCCAAGGATAGTGGCACATGCCTATAATCCCAGCAACTCAGGAGACTGATGCAGGAGGATGGCAAATTTGAGGCCAGCTTCAGCAACTTAGCAAGACCCTCAAACTAGAAAATAAGGACTGAAATGTTGGCACATAGCTCAGTGGTAATCCTCTCCTGGGTTCAATCCCCAGAGTCTCCATCACCACCACCTCCAAAAATGGGCAAATTTTCTTAATTTAAGCTAAGCAAACAAAAAGAAATTGAATTTCTCTACATTAGTCACAAAATAGTTTTCAAATATAACTCCTAAAAAGATAGCAAAATAACAACTTAAAGGCATTAAGGAAGACATCAATAAATGGAGAGAGAGAAGTATGATTAATATTGTACAGATATAATTTCTTCCCAACTAATCTGTTCATTTTCTACCAGAAGTCTCCAAATGTTTTCTCATACAATATAAACTAGGTCTAAAATTTATGTAGAACAAAGAGCCAAAACCAGTTAGGAGCTTATCATCAAAATAAAGTGGACAAACTTCTATAGAGAGCTCAACCAGATACTAACCCCTTAAAATCTAAAAAAGCTAAGGCAGTAGTAGCTAAGACAGAAAGGTATTGACCCCAGGCTGGACACGTGCCTAGGGGTCACAGAACAGAGAAAAGGAGCCAAGTGGATGCAGCCCATAGGGAGAGGTCAGCGGTAAAAGCAGCCATCAGTACACTAAAGTTCTTCTGAGCTAAAGAGTTAGATGTAAAAATAACCAAACTTTTAGGAAAAAAGCCAAACACTTTTATATAAAAATATAGGAGAATATCTTTATGATCTCCAGAGGAAGAGGAATGTCTTAAAGACACATGGGGGTTAATCCCCATAAATATATGGAGACAGATTTATAAATTAAGCTAAAAGAAAATTTAAAATTTTCATCCATCAAAAAATCATAAGTGGTGCACAACTGTAATCCCAGCAGCTCAGGCAGATAAGGCAGGAGGATTCAAAGCCAACCTCAGCAATTCAGTGAGCACCTAAGAAACTTAGACCCTGTCTTAAAATGAAAAAAAAAAGGGGGGGGGGCTGGGATGTGCCCCTGGATTCAATCCCTGATATAGTTAAAAAAAATCATTAAAAAAAAGCAAAAAGACAAGACATGGAAGGAGACATCTATAAAACACTTAAATGTCAAAAGATTAGTAACCAGAATAGGAGGAAATTCTCTGAACTGATCAAATAGAGGTAAACAAGCAGTAGAAATATGGTATTTGCTACTAGAAATCAGGCAAAAAAAAAACACAAAAGTCATTCCAAAGACAATGAAAGTCTCATAAATATAAGAAAAGTTTTCAACTACATCAGCAATCAGGAAAATGCAAGTTAGAAGCACAATAAGATACTATGTTAAACCTATCAAATTGGCAGAAATTAAAAAGTGTAGCAATATCAAGCATGGTAAAGGTGTGGGTAAATCCTTATTTTGGGAAATAATTGGATAGTTATTTAGTAAAGATGGAGAAGGGCATAGTCTACTTGACAATTCCCCTCCCTTGGGCTCTGTCATAGAAATAGTATTGCTCATATGCAGGAGTAGATATGAATAAAAGTCAATAGTAGTTATGATCTTATTGTTTATAAATTTCTTTAAAATACTGAAAACAGGTGGAGCATGATGGTACATGCATGTGTAATCCCAGCCCCTCAGAGGCTGAGGCAGAAGGATCAAAACTTCAAAGCCAACCGCAGCAACTTAGCAAGGCCCCAAGTAACTTAGCAAGACCTTGTTTAAAAATAAAAAATAAAAATGGGCTGGAGATGTGGCTTAGTGGTTAAGGGCCCCGGGGTCCAATACCTGGTAGCAAAAAAAAAAAAAAAAAATTTAAAAAATCCACATCTATTAGGGGAATGGATAAATTTTAGTACATTCATAAGTAAATGTACAGCAGTGAAAATGAATTAACCACAGCTACAGACATCAAAATACGTGTATGTGTGTAATGAAGTTGTTAGGTTCATGTGTGTGCAAGACTGGAAATTATATTGCTTGTGAATACAAACACAGTAAAAAGCAAAGGATGACATAATCAAGAACACAAAAGCTACTGGCAATGAACTATTTTTAAAACTGATACATTGGTATCTCTTTTGTATATATAGTATATCCTTTCTATTTCTCCTAGGCACATTTCTTTCCCTAACACTATTGTAAACCAATCTTTATTTTTTTTAATTAAATTGTTTAAAACAACAAAAAAAAATGATTGGAAAATACTTAATAGGTGGAGCAGTTATGAATTTGGTTCCAATGAGCTTTGGTCTTTGAACCATTCGAATTTCAAGTCTCACACCATCTTTGTAGAAAAGTCCATAGTCACTGTAGGACACTGATTAAAAGGAGTAGCTGTGTCATCTCGCGGCAGGGGGTGCTCGAATCTCTCTAAATCATGACTCTCAAAGTGTGGTCCCAAGATGGCAGCATGGCTTCACCTGTCAGAAATGCTAATTTGTGCCCCCCCACCAACACTTCCTGAATGAGAAATTTATCCTGCAGTCTGTGTTTAAAAAGCCCTCCAATGTGCAACCACTCTGAAAAGCAGTACAGAGATTCCTAAGAAAACTTGGAATGGAACTACCATTGACCCAGCTATCTCCCTGCCTGATTTATACCCAAAGAACTTAAAATCAACATACTATAGTAACATGTTTATAACAGCTCAATTCACAATAGCTATACTGTGGAACCAACCTAAGTGTCCTTCAACAGATGAGTGAATAAGAAACTGTGGTATTCAACAGTAACTATTGACTGTATGGAATATTACTCAGCCTTAATGAAGAATGAAATTATGGCATTTGCCAGTAAATGGATGGAACTGGAGAATATTATGCTAAGTGAAAGAAGCCAATCCCAAAGAACCAAATGCTGAATATTTTTTTCTGATATGTGGATGCTAATTCACAGTAAGAGGGAGGGAAGAATAGAGATGTATTGGACTAGACAGAGGGGAGTGAAGGGAGGGAGGGGGAAATGGGGATAAGAAGGATAGTAGAATAAATTGGATGTTATTACCCTATGTGCATATATGATTACACATCATGTACAACCAGATGAACGAGGAGTTATATTCCATTTACATATGATGTGTCAAAATGTATTCTACTGTCATATGTAACAAATTAGAACAAATTAAAAAATAACAAAGCCCTCTAACTAATTGTGATGCACGTTAGTTTAAATTTCTGCTGAAATTTTTTTCAAAGTGTAAGAAAAATCCCCTCATTGCAAGAAAATAAGACCCTACTATGATCACATCAAACCTCTAAATAGCTGAGAAAACCATGCCACTGCCCTAGGAGGAACAAGACTGCTTCTTTAATCCTTGAATTTAGGGGTCAGCAAACTGTCTTATCGACCACATCTGGCTTCCCACCTGTTTGGGTACTGACAATGATTTAAGAATATTTTTTACTCCCCACCCCCCCAAATCAAGACTTTCATGACAATGAAATCGTGTGAAATTCAGATGTAAGTGTCTGCAGATGAAGCTGCATTGGAGCACTGGCCTGCTCACCTGTTCACACAGCCTATAGCTGCCGTTATGCTGTAGCTGCAGAGTTATGCAGCTGAGGCAGAAACGATTTGGTACCAAGTAAAAAATACTTAGTATTGGACCTTTCATAAGTAGTTTGCCAATCCTTCTCTACTTTGATAACAAAAAATCAAACAATCTAGAAAAGCAAAATATAGGCAACTATGGTGACTTTCCTCTTAAAAATGTTAATTTTAATTCCACAGGCAAAAATGCATTTTCCTGACTGGAATCCTGGCTGAAAGTGCGGCACGCCAACCTCATCTCTTGGACCTCAGGCAGAGGCCACCTTCCTCTTGGCTCCCTTTCTTGTGCTTCAACTTGCCAGACAAGAGCCTTCTTCCCTCTCATCTACAACCTCTTGAATTTCCTCCAGACTCAGTTGACTTCGCGTCATTACTAATACATTTTCTCTGTGCCCCCAAAAGCCTACTTCTTTCCACAACCATCTTCACTTCTCTAGGTTTCTAAGATCTCTTGAGCACAGATCCTTTTTTGGATTTGGGGGCATTTAACAGATAATAAAAAGATGCTCTCTCTCCCCTGCAAGAATCAACCACACATTTCAACTTTGTATCTGAGCTGTGTCCCCCTGCCCTTGTGCAGTGCAGAGCCCCCGACTAGCCCCAGCCAATAAGAGCTGAATGAGACCCATGTTCCACCTGACAGGTCTGGTCTTGGGCTCACTGCTGCTCTCCATTCAATTTAAACTTAAGATATGACATATTCATCTTGGCCTCTAATTAATGGATACATTCACTTTGAGTTTTGCAGACACTGAAAGCTTGCAAAGAGCATGTAAACATGTCTCCTTTGGCTTAAATTAGAAATGTGATTTGTTTTGTACACACATACACACATGCCTGGACATGCACTCTTCTACCTCAAAGAAAACCAGAATCCAATTGCAGACTCTGCCACCATGATTGTCTTTAGGCTGTTTACCTGAACTGTGAAATGAAAGGATACGCCTACCTTCAAGGACACCAGCAGACTTGTGACATCTTTGTGTGGATTAGGAAAAGGTGCTCCTTCTTCCAGGTACATGCAGCCCTGTCTGAGTCTAGGGTACATGGCTGAAGAGTACTGGACCAACTAAGTTTGTACTTCTGTCCTTACACATCTGCACCATCTGTCCCACGATCCTCTTTGAATTTACTTTTTCTTAGCTTAACTCTGGCAGCAATATTTTTGTCTCCTAGGGTCACACTACTCAGCAGACATCTGGACTAGATCCTAGAGATGTCTTACCAGGACTTAGGAAGCTCCTTGTGGTCTGGCCCCTTCCAAATTCGTCTTCTGCACTACTTTCCTCTGGGTTCACTTGCCTCTGGACATACTCCTTTCTTTTCCTTGAACAAGCCCAGCCCTGAAGGTCTTTGCTGATGCCATTCCCTCTGCCTGGAATACTTTACAACAGATTGTAAAGGTATCTAATGGGCCTCTTCTGGCAAGCAGATGTATCTGGTGAGGCTTGCAAAGCTTTTTTTAAAATTTTTCAAAATAGTTGACATGTTAAATTTGGCAGATTTCACACAAAGTTATGTTTCGACTTAATATCTGTGAATGCTTTTCTTTGAAAGCTGTTTTCTGGCTTATCTTGGAAGGCCGGAGGGTATGGCAACACTGGGCCTTCCGCACCGTAAGAGCTAACAGCACGTCCCCTTGGACGGGGTCTGAGACTCCTGGGTAGAAAGTACTCCCAGCCCGGTGTACCTCGAGTTACCCCTCTGGCATTTGCATCTACCATCTTGTTTTAGATAGAGGAAGAAGAGGAGATAGCCTTCTTTCCCTTCATGTGACAACTTAGATATACACACCTCTATCTCGCAGAGGCTTTTCCTGACCTTCAATCCCTGATTTTCATCTTTACTTTTTTCCTACATCTTATTTCCTGTTCATAGCATTAAATGGATATAAAAATCACCTTGATAAGATGGTTGAATATTGGCAATTTCACAATTCTACCTAATACTACAATTTGCGACTTATTATTTTGTTTGCTGGTGTTTTGTGTCTTTCCTTCTGAAGGTCAGTTCATTATGGCAAAGGCCTAGTCACTGTGATGTCCTGGATGACTAATACTCCGCACCTGGTAGGCTCTAGGCACTAAAATATTTAGATAAATAAATGGAAGGACCTCCCTTACCCCCTCACCCCTCACCCCCCACCCCCGCACCAAGGTTGGTTAGGGGCAGAGCACACCCAGAATTCATAGTAACCTCTCCTGAGATCTCTGAAAGTAGCCCAGATTATAAATTAACTTCCTAACCCACAGCTCCAGGCAATCATGCTATATTATTCAGTAGCACCTTATACACAGTGGTAGAGCTGGCTTTGGTCCTAAAACCTATCAGCCTCTGCCACCTGGAGTTCTGGGTTCTAGCACTGGAAGTTACTCCCAACTCTACATCCAACTGAGATGTTCCCTCAGCCTGACATCGAGGTTGAAGTGGGAATAACAACTTACCACTGCACTAACCTCTCCAGCCTTGCCCATGTCAGCAAGAGGCTGATTGATCCCTAGCTCTTTGTATCTCTTGTTTATTTGTTTATTTGTCACAATTATTTCTCTTCTGTCTCCTCAGCTAGACTAAGGATGATGTTTTAATTTATCTATGAATCTCTAAAGCCTAACTTCAAACGTATAATAAATCTTTAATCAAAGAAATTATTTGAATGTATTAAATCATTCAAATGTCATATGGAGCATATTTAACCTATAAGGTAAATAAGGAAACAGATTCATTTCATTAGGAATAATCCTGTGGACTTGGGCAGGGGTGCAGAATAAGACTTGTACCAAAGCATATCAGTTTTGGGCATCTGGAGCTGACAGAGGGCTCTGCTAGACAGCATTTTTCTGTTCTTTGGGGTATAAGAATTCGCCTGTAGGTTTGGGGAAAACACATTTCAGGAGACACTGTACAGTGAAGTGATAACTGTTTTAATTCCAAGAAAAAAATGTTCTTTCCAATGATTTTCTTGTTTCCCAAACCTGTGTGCATTTTAAATATCATGACGGCTTTTCCCATAGCTCTGGTGGTCACAGGCTATTGAGCCTCTGGCCTGTCTTTGGTTCTCCCTGGAATATGCCCTCTCAGCCCTGACCGTACTTCAGTGCTGGTGCTCACCAAGGTTCTGGACTGAACTCACTGCTTCTTTACTTACTCTTTGGGGAACCCAATCTGACATTCCAATTATCCAAAAAGAACTAACACAGGCCTCCTCCTCTCATGATCTTCTAGTGTTTTATGACACCACCTTCAGAACTCACACGTTTTCAATACAAATTGGGCATTCCAGGACACTCCCATCTTCTTGTGCCTTGATTTGGGTGCATACATAGTTCCTCCTACCTGGACAGTTTTCCTGTCTTTAACCCCCTGATTCAGAAGAGTTCATCCTCAAAGACTTGCCTTAGAGATATTCTCTTCCAGGAAGTCTTCCTGGGGCCCTCAGCAAGTCTAGGTGCCTTCCCTCTGAGTGCCTAATCATGTAACTAACTGTTCATTTAACCAACAGTGAGCAGCTGTCTTTAACACACACTGTTCTAGGCACTGAGTATATATCACTGTCCCAGAGTACAGTGCCTGCCTCCTGGAGCTTACCCCCCCCCACCCGAGGAAACAGACAACAAACAATAACAGGGCAGGTACTCTGTAGTCAGATGGTGCATGTGGTAACAACAGAAAAGAAATGGGTAGGATATGAGGGAAGTCACCACATTAACTCAGTAAGAGAAGGCCTCACTGAGTTAACATTCAGGCAAAATCCTGGAGGTGACAGAATTTAGATTGACTTGTTTAAAGCATAACAAGAGTGTGACTTCTACTTAACAACGAAGGGGAAATCAGCAGATGAGATCCAAGAGCTACAACAGGGGACCAAACTATATTGGACTATGAATGGTTATTAGGAAAGATATGCTTTTACTCTGAGATTGGAAATTTCTGGAGGATATATAGCAGAAAACATATGATCTGATTTACGTGCTTAAAGCTGTGTTTAAAAAAAAAAACTATAAAAGAGCAAGAGAAGAAATAAAGAAAATGGAATGGAGGCTATGAAAATCCAGACACTCCTGTGGGTAGAACATGGTGAGCTGGTGGAGCATGGGGGAGGATGTTGCAAATTCTACATTTACTCTAGATACTAAAGTAAGACATTATATTTCAAAGTTAATGAGAAGGAACTATCCGTTTGTAACTTAGATTATCCAAAGATTATATCCACCCAGATTCAAAAGCCTTTATAATCTAAAAGTTGAGAACTAGTCTGCATTTAAAACTGAGGAAAACAAGCAAAAGGCAGGAAAAAGTCTGCAATATCATTTAGACATAAGCAGATGAACCAAATCATTCCTGTATCATAAAAGCTAAGTTGATGAGCAGAATCAAACACAGTTCTCAACTTTTAAAAATCCCATAGAAATTCAGACAAAATGAGCTGTTCAAAGTTGTTGCAGCCAGTAAATAACTGTGTATGTGTGTTCTAAGATAATCTTCACTGTGTTTAGATGATTAAAACCCCTTTTATAATGATCTGAAAGAACTGATTTTCTAAACCCTAAAAACCTCTTGGGAAAAAAACCCTTCAAGCTGGGCACAGTGGTACATACCAGCAACTTGAGAGAATTGGTGGGAACAACAACAACAAAAAACAAGTTTCTTCCAGTCACATTGTTAGGATCATCTGGGAGCACAAAGATTGACAGAACTATAGTTACATGCACCACAGAGGAAACAGCTTTTCAACTACAAATAAGAATTAGTAATTCAAAAGTTCATAGATATTAACCATAGTTAGGCAGTATATTTTTAAAAATATTTTTTAGTTGTTAATGGACCTTTATTTTATTTAATCTATATGTGGTGCTGAGAATAGAACCCAGTGCCTCACACATGCCAGGCAAGCACTCTACCACTGAGCCACAACCCCAGCCCAGGTAGTATATTATTATATGTATTTTCTGGAAAGACAAGATCTGGAATCAAAGCATCCATATCTGATTCCAGAGAAATGCTCTGAAAAAGACCATCAGATTCACAACTCTGAAATCAGTTATCAAAACTAGAATATAAGGGAAAAAAAAGAGAATTAGAATCCAGAATAAAAGCCATTTGTTCCTAGATGTCTCTATTTCTAGTTCACCAAGAACCCACCCCTAAAAGGTCATGGATAAATAGAAACAGTGTTCCAAAAGGGGTCATTTGGAAAATGAGCAGAAGAAAAACTATTAATACATGTAGCAAACGTAAGAATAAATTCCTTGTAGATATTTCCTTTCAGTTCTCAGGGGTGGTAATATTCATCTCCTTGGCCACAGCCTTTCTTTGGGCTAATTATAATATATACAGTTGTTCTACAGGCTTTCTTTATCCTCTGCATTTTCTAGTATATCTTACACAGAAAGAATTTCAAGTAAGATTGTGTTATTTTTCCTTTCTGTAGCTGTGCTTTCTCAAAGCCACCAGTTGCCCTTAAATCAGACCAAACCACCACAGCACAGAATTCAAGGCTCCACAAATTCCTGGCCCAACACACTCTAGTTTTATCATCCTAAAACAGTACACAGTGACTCACATTTTCTGTTCTACACACTCTAACCTCTGTCTATAACATCTCTGCTACCTTGCCTCTGTCTTCAGTAATAACTTCATCAAACTGTTTTCCCTCATTAAAGAACATGACATCCAGGCAAGGTAGCACACACCTGTAATCCCAGCTACAAATACATACAAATGATCAATAAGCACATGAAAAGATACCTAACATCTTTTATGCTTTGGGAAATGTGCCACATGGAAATGCAAATCAAAATGAGAAACTCCTTTACCATCAGGATAACTACATCAAAAGCAAGCAAATATCCAGAAATAACAAGTGTTGATGGGGATATAAAAAGTTAGAACACTTGTGCATTCCAGTGTGAGTGTAAAATGGTGTAGACAGCAGTGGAAGACAGCATGGCAGGCCCTCAAAAAATTATCACAGATTTACCATATGATCCAGCAATCATATCTACCCAAAAGATATCTACCCAAAAGATCTGAAAGCAGGGAATCCAACAGATATTTGTAGACGAATGTTCATAGCAGCATTAGAATAGTTAAAGTGTGGAAACAATCTAAATATCCATTGACTGATGAATGGATAAACAAAATGTGGTATATGTATACAATTCAGCCTCAAAAAAATTCAGATACATGCAACTTGGATATTATGCTAAGTGAAAATATGTTAAGTGAGATAAGCCAGACACAAAAGGGCAAATATTACATGAGATCACTTTTATGAGTTACTCAGAAACCTCAAATTCATAGAGACAGAAAATACATAATAGTGGTTACCAGGGACTAGGGAGGAGGAAAAAATGGGGAGTTGTTTAACTGGTACAGAGTTTTAGGTTGAAATGATGAAAAAATTCTGAATGGTGGTGATGATTACACAACGTACTGTGAATGTACTAAATGCCAATGAACACTTGAAAAATGGTAAAATGGTAAATTTTATATAACACATATTTTGTAAAACAACAAACCCATAAAGATTCAACTGAAAACTCTTAACTCTATCTTTTCAATATTTAATACAGATGTTACTAGACCAGTTTTTCAGTGTGGGTATAAAATGAATCTTCCTATAAAGTTAAAGAAACTTTTAAAATTAGGGTCTTCTATCTTTAAAAATATCTTTATTAATCCAGGTTTAAAATTTGACCTCTAAAAATAACTTATCAGAGAACAGGCAAGATAGAGAAACCTATACTATTTATGTTATCTATTAGTCATTATCTTTTCTGCAGTTGATCTTCCCCATGTTATTGTTTCCTTAATAATGACACAACTCTAATTTTTATCCAAAGCAGCTAAAATTTAAAATAATTAAATTAACATTCTTTATAATTCTAAGATACATGCATTTCTAGATGTAAAACAAGACAAAACATTTAAGTTGAAAAAAACTAAAAGGGATATCATGACATGAGTACAAGAACAATTCCACATTTTTTCAGGAGGAATTTTTCTGAAGACAGTAACATGAATAACCACAGAAATTTTGATGCCATATTTTCCCTAGGAAGATGGGCATTTGTCTGTATTGCTTTAGTAAAGATGAGAAACTAAAGCCAATATCACTGTTTTTAGGAGCAAACTTTATGACATGCATAAATATCAAAATTAATTCAATTTTTTAAATGACTAAATAAAAATAATTAGAATAGAGTAATAAAAATAAATTTCACAAATGGAAGCAACTGGCTAGCTATAAGCATGGAGGAATCTGGGCATACAAATAACATGAATCAACATGTGGCACTGCTGTTTTGAAATTGTAATAAATGCATATAATCTATATTGAAATATTAATTTAAGATTGCCAAAATAGTTATTTTAATCTTGCTTCTAAGTTGGCAAATGTAGCAGACTGTTAATAAAAATATTTTAAATGAAGGTTATTATCAAATAAGAATATAGAACTGAGTAGATAGGGAACTCCAGAACCAAACATAAAACTGGATTCAAAGGATGTGTCATGGGGTAATTATCTTAGTTATACTCTTTTAACATTAAAATTTTGCAGGAAATGATGGAACACTTGAACTTGTAAATCAGTTTATGTATAATATATATAGCATATGTATAATATTTTTATACATTAAACATAAGCATAATCTATAGTTTATAATTATACATAGATCTTAATTATATATCATTCATGTGTATATGTATTTATAAACATATGTGTGTGAATATATATATCTCCCCAAATCAGAAAACTCTGTATTACAGGGCTTAAAAGAAGTCAAAATACTGAGCAGGAAGTACCAAGCAGGAAGTCATAACTTTTTCAGAGGGAAAATGGCAGCTCTTAAATTCTCAAAAGAAGACATATTATTGAGAAGTATGTCCTCTTAGGAAAAAAATAGGGAGTTAAAATTATTTAGTTGGAAAAGCCAAGGATGAGAATGTAGTGAGCTTTGACATGGAACATTGTTATGAGCCAATTCTTCCTACCTACCAGTGTAGAATGCAAGAAATTAAAACTGCCTGGACATATTTTTGTAGTAATCAAAACATATGCAGAAACTATTGAGCTTCCAAAATCTGCTAGGACACCTTCAATCTAAATGTTAAACTACATTAGAATATTTGATAGGTACATTAGTTTAAAAGAATAAAGAGAGCCAGGCATGATGATATACACCTGTATTTCCAGCAACTTGGGTGGCTGAGGCAGGAGGATTGCAAGTTCAAGCCCAGTCTTGGCAACTTATAGAGGCCCTAAGTAACTAAGCAAGACCCTGTCTCAAAATAAAAAATAAAAAGGTCTGGAATGTGGCTCAGTGGTTAAGCCCATGGGTTCTATCTCTGATACTTTAAAAAAAAAGAAGAAGAAAATATAAAATGTTAAAGTTCTTCTGCTCATTTAGAACAAATTTGAGAGAAATTTGCCTATAAATGTATCTCTGCATTGAAATGTATTCCCTTATTTTTATTAATGATATCTACACTTTGATTTACAAATCAGTTAATGCTATAGTTAGTAATTCCTTATACTTCAGATTCAAACTAACTTTTAAAAAGGTGAGTTTTCATTGTGCATATACACAACGAGATGCTTTTGAATTTAAAAAGTTCATTTTATTTTTATTTCTAAAAACATCCAAGGTAATCAAAAATTGGGACATCACATGTGGGGGGAATTCTTTTATACATGACACTAATATTAAAATACTTATCAAAAAAGAGTAAGTTCCACTGGGTTCAGTGGTATATGCCTGTAATCCCAGCAACTCTGGACACTGAGGCAGGCAAAGCACAAGTTCAAGGCCACCCTCGGCAACTCAGTGAGACCCTGTCTCAAAAAATTAGGAAAAAAAAAAAAAAGACTGGAATGTAACTCAGTAGCAAAGTGCCCCTGGGTTCAATGCCCAGTATTTTAAAAAATAAAACCAAGAAAGTGTAAAGTATAAAAAATTTCTTTTCTTACAAGATCAGAGTAAAGAAATCACTACCAGCCCTTGAGAATATAAATATAAAGTACAATTAAGTACTACTATGAATTGAGAAGACACCTGGGTTTTTTTTAGAGTAGATTTACCAATTGTTTATTTAAAAAAATATTTGTTAAAAATTAGTAAGTTGCTTTTAAAAAGGCAAGTAACTTATACATTTATGTTATCTGCTCTGTAATATGGCTTTAAAATAAGAATGTGCTTAAATAAATGCACTTAGCATCCAGTTCTTTAAAGAACATCAAAAGTTTAATAATGAGATGAATTGTTGACAAAGAAACTGTCTTCCTCAAGGAAAAAAAAAAATCTCTACATTAAGAGCCAATGACAGAAAATCCTAAATAATCTTTTATTGTCAGAAGTCAATTTAATTTTTCCACAGAATAAACACAATTATTTCTATAGTAATATCAGTCTAATCTGGGGGAATGAGTAAATCTACAAGGATTTTAAAACTTCTTCCTGTCCACTTATCACTTTTAAGATGCAATGATTCAGGGCTCTGATAGGGATTAAGATTTTCAGGAAATATAGAAGAAATTCATGTTAAATAACAACAGTGGACCTTGAAGTCATGAGCTTTTGTTACTTTATTGTTAACCAATGAATATTATCCAAAATTAGAGATGTAACTTAGTTGTACAACACAAAAATATACTAATGGTAAAAGCCTATTGGAATTTACCAAATACTCATTAGTGTATTTTACATTACTATATGAACATGTGCTCAATTGCTAATGATAAGTTATATTGGTTTAATCACTATGAAAATCCATATTGCAAATGGCTGTTCCTGTTTTAAAAAATCCACACAGCTTTAAAAATGGATTAAATCCATTGTAATCCTAATCTTCAAATAGATTATAAACAGCAAATGTAACTGGTAATTTTTCAACACTGTAACAAACTGATGTAGCAATGATAGTGCACACAATTCAAAATTAGAAAAATTAATGGAAATCCAGGTTTTTACTATCATGGCAATTCCTTTAATGCTTTGGAAAAGTAAAAATTTTTTCAAAGCATGAACAGTAGGGTCTACCATTTACTCCTCTAGTGTACCAAGTAGAAACATTCTCTTTCATAGGATTTTGAAGCATGTGCACACCACTGTACAAGAGTCACTTCAAGGTTAACCAGTTATCTTTTGTCCTACAAGTCCAAAATATATTAAGCAAAACCTTTCCTTCTCATAATGTCTGCCCAGATTAATCCTTTTAAAAATTAGCAAAATAAAAAAGCACAAGAGATATTTTCAGACATAACTTGAATCTACTGTGCATGAAAAATGTTTAATAAAATGGCAATTTTAATAAATGTAAATTTGAGTGCACAATACCAAATGCAAAGTAGCTGAACCACACAGAGAAAACAAGGCTTTCCATATCTTCAAATCCAGGCATTTAATAATAAAGAAAATATTAGAATATCTCTAACTGGGAAAATTTATTTAGTAAAATAATTGAAATTAATAGCCTAAATATTATAATTTCTAAAATAAGATTACCAAATTTAATTTTTTTAAGTTATAGATTTAAAAAATAAGCACAGTGATTTAGAAACCAAAAATGCTAAAATGATCATGTAACTATCATATCAAGAAATGAAGGTATAGACATTCTTTATATGCTACAAAGGTAACATCTCTTTCTCTCACACACAAAGACACACATTTCCTCAGACATAACACCCCTCTAGGAAGATAGTATACCAGTGACATCTTACAATTTTAACACAAACCAGAGCCCACAGTTCAACTTAACAAAAAGTCAGTTAAAAAATTAGCATTCACATATTCTAAAGGAAAATGAAGTCTCAAAAATATTCCTTCATGATTGAGACGGTCTTAATGTATAATAAACATACAGCTTACACATTTCATGGTGTTGGAAACCAGTCATTGTAGGTGTAATAGTGAGGTAGTATTACTGTCCCCTTCCTGGGACTGATGTTTTTATATACTGCCCTTCCAGAAAGGTCATTTTCCTTTTAGTGATTAAAATTAATTACCAACAAATGTTTACTTTCTTTTATTAGACATCCTTTTTTCTAAATCAACTCATGAAAGAACAAAACTTTTCAAGTTTTTGAGACAACTTATTTGTAGGTAGTGTTTCATCAATAACCTCTCCTAGGAACTAACTACACCTCTGTGAAGTGACTAGCAAAGAAAACCACCAAAAATTACAGGAGATGAAACACCAATCAATTTAGCTGTCAAAAATGACTGTAATTAAGTAAGCAAATAACAAATATCCAATAATGTAATTAAATTGGGACTTTATTTTAAAAAACTTATCATCAGCTACACACTATACTATTAAATGTACTAATCCTTTTCATGATTTGTAGTCATCATCTACACAGTGATCAAACACTTCTTCACCCTGCCATAATTTTAAACACTACCAATGACCTATATGATAGCAGAATTATGGCTATGGGAATGGCAGGATATGAGAAGGGCACACTGAGAAAATGTAAGAGAATGAAGAAATGTATATAGGTTAAACACAAAAAAGGCAAGGGAAAACTGAGTGCTCCATCTAAACACTTATTGAAAGGCTCACCATTATTTTAAATGCACAAAGTGATCAAGCCACACATACACATTTGTCAGTCATGATAATTAGTGTTGAATGTTCAACAGAAAAAGAAAAATGAAAACTGAAAAATGTAAAAGAATTGATGGAACATGGTTCTCCATCCCCTGGCCCAAACAAAAAAGAAAACCGAGCATGATATCACACTGCCTTAATGTTGAAGAGCTCTCCTTAAATTTGTCTTTCAGCCACCACAGTCAAACTGGTATAAGTGCTTTGGCAAGGTGGGATGCATTCCATCACATCTGCAAAGGCCTGCTTTTCTCTGTTGGTGGTTCAGCTTATGAAGAACATGTATGCAAAATAACAGCTCTCACATTGCTTCAAACTCATCAATACGCTGCTTTGTATTGCCTTGCCGAATCTGTCGAAGAGTCTTGTATTTATCACGGCCTGCTTTAACATTCTCAGCATGAAGAACGTCATTTTGTGTTTTCTTGGTTTCATCTCTGGCTTGGGCTAATTCTGAACTCAATGCCTACATTAAAAAAAAAAAAAAGACTATTAAAAAATGTATGGAAATGGTTTAAAGATGCAAAAATACATATATAACAAGTCTGACTTTTTAATATGTTAAAATTTCCACTGTGAAATCATTTTCTCTACTTTTTGTAATGGTGATGGTACTTGGGGAGGAATAATCAGGGCCTTTCATTTTCACACTTACAACCATGATATTTTTTTATTCTAAATTTCCTTAACTTTTAATTCAGATTATATAATACCTTAAAGGTAGTTTATTAAATAGTATAGTCAATGTACACTTTAAGAATATTTTTATTGGTCCATAATAGTGGAGTTAATTGGGATATGCTTGTCAATGTGCACTTTACTATTTAAAAACTATATTCATTTGATTTTCAACACAGCAATAGAATATTTTCTACCTTTTAAAATGGGTCAAGCTAACAAACTGGTTAACAAACATTTGTTAATAGAGTCATACAAAGGAAGAAATGAAATAATTGGCCAAACAACCAATTATAAGACTGGCCACTAATAAGATTGCTAAAAATCTTAAGTTCTTTTCGATACATTCATCTAAGATAGAGAAAATATAAACTACATTTTACATGTACATAGAATTACAAATTACCTGAAGTTGTTTCTTTACGCGTTCATTTTTCTGTGTTTCCGTTACACGTTCTTCCTCACTTCTATGGTTCATTACCCCTTCATTCGATAATTCGGCACTAGCCTCAGCATTGTTCTCATCATGTTCATCATGTTCATTTTCTGTTGGAGGAATGACGGGTGGTGGTGGAGGGGGAGGGGGAGCAGACATCACAGTTTTTAACTCTTCTTTGGTCTTTTCCAAGTCTTCCTGGGCTGCAAAAGCCTAAACATTAAAAATAAATTCATGAGCAACTTACTTTGAAAAGTGGTAATTAAGAGAATCAAGTTATCTTGCCTTTCTAGCAAAAACTGTATCTCAGAGTAATGAAAATAGTCCTTACTGATGAACACTCTATTTTTACAGTATACCAGCAGGTAGAAGAGATAAAATTTTTAAAACATTATTTTACAAACCTCTAATAAAAAAATTTTAAAATCCCTAATAAAAGTTTTAAAATCCCTAATAAAATCATTAATTCTGGCAAAGATTATCCACTGCTGCTGAAATTATTATGCAAATATTTGACTATTTTGTTTGCAGAGGGCTAATAGATTACATTTGAGCCACATGGGAGTAAAATGGAGGAATCTGTCATTACTCTAATCCAATGATCAATTAAAATCACTAATGGTGGGTTAACTAGTAAGAATCTTTTGACATGAAACAACATAAAATACCCAATATCACCAATGATTTGATTGATTCTATTGTCCTGATTTGTCTAGAAAAGTCCTCTTTACACTGCTATCTTATATAATTATTAATAACACCCCCTTTTACTCACTTTTGTGATCTTCTTGTGTGCTATGTTATATGGAAGTCTCACCTATGATACATTATACAAAAAGCATTTAATTCCTCAAGCTTCTAGATCTAACTTTCAGTTATGGGAAATAATGGGTATAAAAGGACAAGTTGGATGACACCAAGAGGAAGCAATTTCTTCAGGTTCCTTCTATAAATCAATATCAAAAACAAACGACTGTCCAACATTAAAAGAGCCTTAGAGCAAAAAAGTACTGCAGGCGTGCAAAGTCCTAATTGAACACTGGCACAGCAAATCACCTCTAAAAGATTTTTTGGGTAAACTGAAAAATTCTGTTTAGATGAGATAAAAATTCACTAAAATGAAATTACAGGTATGATAAGATCTCATTTCAAATATATAAATGGGTATGTGTGTATACACACGCACACACAGAGAGGAAAATAGGCACTAATGCTTTATAATGTTGTCCTAATTTGTGGGAATGCAATTTCTTGTGTACATTTTCTAAGTTTCTACAGTTCAAAGGACTTGTATCTGCAATATGAGATTTTTAAAAGCTTATGTCTCTGAAGTTCATAAATCATCCCTAAATGGGAACTATAAAATTGTAATGAAGCAGTGTAAGAAGAAGATAAAACAGTTTTATTCCTTTTGTACTATTATATGTAAATTTATTTTATTTTATTTTATTTGAGAGAGAGAGAGAGAGAGAGAGAGAGAGAGAGAGAAAATTTTTTAATATTTATTTTTTTAGTTTTCGGCGGACACAACATCTTTGTTTGTATGTGGTGCTGAGGATCGAACCTGGGCCGCACTCAAGCCAGGCGAGCGCACTACCGCTTGAACCACATCCCCAGCCCCTATATGTAAATGTAAATGTATCAAAAACTTCCCAATGAAATTTAAACTGCTACAAAGAAAATTAAAGAAAAACATTTTCTATAATAAGTACATTTTATTACAGAACATCATCAAATGTAACTGTTGAGAGCCATCCCTGGACTACATGTGGACTAAATCAGCATGGAAGCCCACTGAATAGGAAAATCTGATATTTGGAAACTTCCAGTGACAATCTAGCTGATAAAATTGCCCAGATACATGTGAGTCCTATTCAGCTCTGCCAAGTCCTACATAGCACTGGAGATGGGGTGACCTGTTGTAGCCACACCACCTCAGAGATGGGTATAGCCTATCAAGATGCCAATCAACCTGTTGACTGCAAGACTCTACATCTGAAACCATATCCCTACCTTTGACATATCCCCTTAAATAAAACCAACAGAGCAATTTTCTTGTCAGTCAGCTCCAGTTCCTGTGTGGGCTGGACCTATCAGGAGCTCTGCATTTAAAACCATTTTTCTGATTTTGTCTTTTATTTCTTCACTATTTTTTCAGATGGCTTATCCCTCCTGGGCAAGAAAAATTACTCTGGTGAGTAATTCCTTTTGTACTTTATGATATAACTGTATTTTGGGGTGTAAAAAATCATTATAGTTGTATTTAAGAGTTGATGTCTTTTAAAGTTTACATTAAACTCTCATATGTCCCACATTCAATTGAAGTTTGATTTTCACTTTTGACAATGATGGATTCCTCCACAAAGAACTCTCATTAGAAATCTCAGCAGCACCATCACTGTAACTCTCTAATTCTACTCAACATCCAAGAATTGGTTATCCTGCCCTTTTCAGTGCACCACAAAATGTCTCTTAACTCTCCATTTCTCTTTTCCTTCACTGCCACAACCTTTGGTCTTTACCTCTTTAAGTATCCAATATTCAATACATCCTTTATATTATTGTTGTTATTGTTATAAAATCTTACCTGATCATGTTACAATTATGTTTTGAAATTTTGAGAGCCTGGTGTCTACAGACATTCCCCATGACTTTGTCTTAGCATGGCCATTTATTTAAAGCCTTCCACAATTCAACTATCCAATTTGCCAGGCACATCACCAACACTTCCAAATCTATGCGCTATGTTTTGGTCATTTATTGACTGTCCTCAAATTCATTATTTTTGCCTATACTTCCTATACTCATTCAATTCCCTTCTATCTAGAATGACCACCTCTTCAGTCACTAACTGTACGCAATCTTTTCTTTTCCCAAAATTTATTGCTCAATATCCAGTTTAAATGTATATGAGTTTCCCCAATAAACTGGCTCGTTCCTGGAAATTAATCACCTCTTCTGTGTTCCCAAAGTACTGAACATATGTTAATCTTATATTCATCTCTATAAAGTTAGTATATTGCTGACTTATTAGTGGATAAAGAATAGATTACTTTGTGTTGCCACTCAGTTGCTTCCTCTTCCTTTTTCTTTTTGGCTTCTTCTAGAAGGGCAATCTTGGCAGTAAATTCGGCAAGTTCTGCTGCCTATAATGAACAACATAATTACCAATACTAAAAAAAAAAAGAAGAAGAAGAAAAAAATCCTAATATATTTTGAATAATCTGACATGTTCAGTCAAAAAATATTCAAGTACATTTTTCTGTTTTTAAAAAGGCAATATTTCTTGAAGATCCTAAGTGGCTTATTTATACTAAGTTCTTGAGATAATAAGCTAATAAGAGAAAACTAAGTGTTATTCTATAGAATGAGTTTTTATAGATGAGTAGTTAATCCTGATTTAGTAATAGGAACTTAAAATTTGTAACTTAGCTATTTTTAAAAATTTTTATCAGTAAACTTTCACTAAAGCCTACAAAAGAAAAATACTGCATTGTTTATATAATGCTTTATAATTTAAATTAAGAGTACTTTGTCAAATAATCTCATCTGATTCCTCAACAACTCTCTTAAGTATATCATTCCCCTTTTCACAGGGAGGGACAGGGGGGCTAAACAAGCCATAAAGGCAAATAGCAAGTAATTACCTGAACTAATACTTAAATCCATAGATCTTTTAAGTGTTATGCCCCTCATTATTTGGAAGTCCATTAAACAACAACAACAAAAATCTAATGAAATATGGCCCATAGTTATGTACAGACCAGAACATAGATCTAGAACAAAAGATGCCAGATGGCTTACTGCAGAGCCTGTCAAAAGTGTAAGCAAATGAGAATCTTATTGGCAGTAAAGGTATTTATTTGTTTTATTTCTAGGCTTTCTTTAAGGCAGAAATAAGTTTTAGGTTTATTTTCACACTTCATTAAGTTCCCTATACCTTTGGTTTGCATTTCACAGGTATGGTTTTTAAAAAGTTCATGCCATGCATTTACTTAATTTTTTTCTTTTTCTCTAAGACCTAATATAATTCCTTACTAGCTGTTCCTGATTCTTCATCTGGTCAGCAGCTTGTTTTGCTATAGCAGACTTGGCCTCTTCAGCAGCTTGACGCTCCTTTTCTAGCCGTTCAGCTTCTTCTCTTGCTCGTTTTCGTTCCTGATCCAGTTCTAGAGCTTTTCGAGTCTGTTCTTCTAGTTCTGTCAAATACATGTATTTCCATGCCCCCCAAATAATGATTAATTCCAATTATTCATTACCCAAAGAAACTAAAATAGTAACATGGAATCTCATGTGTTTAGTTTCTAAAAATCAGTACATATATCAATACACACACACACACACACACACACACACACACACATATGTAAATATATATCAATCACATAGACTTCATTTTTATCTTAGTGAAATATTAATTTTTGGAAATCTGTGATGCAATTCAAAAATGCAAAGACATGAAAATTGTTTTTAATTCAAGTTATGTCATGACGCTAGAAGCACATACCTTTACTTTCTAAAAATCCTTTCACTTAAAGTTTGACCTTAAGGGGGATGAAATTTATTTTTTTTTTTAAAAAGGGGGGGGTGTATAAAATTATACTGGTTGTAGAGCACTTGCATAGTAGGCACAAGGCCCTGGATTTGGGATCAGCAACATCTATTAGATAAGTAAACCCAAGGAATTTGATCTAATGTAAAAGTTCTTACATGAACTACAAATTATTGAAAATTGTGTTACTGGCATCCACAATTCCTAAGGCATGTGAAAGCAAGTGCTATTTGGAGATGACTGACTGAAATTTTAATCTTGAACAGTGAAGAACACAAAATTTTCTTATCCCAGTGAGTTGAACAGGAAAGGAAAATACTGCTGACACAAAACCAGGAAGCTTTTAAATGATTTTAAAATTACTAACTTTAAACATTATTAACACTTCTTGTTGAATAAGTACATTGTATGAAAGAGATAACAGAATGGTATCTAAGAGAGTGCAATGGTCTAGAGAGAATCACTTTTCCTTACTGAATACATTAGAAAAGAGGAGAAGTTGAAAATCTATATGCCAGGAGGTTTGTGGTTTTGATCTGTACTCCCCTGATGATTAGTGATGTTGAGCATTTCTGCATGTACCTGTTGGACATTTGTATGTTTTGTTTTGTTTGAAAAATGTCTATATAGATCTACTGCCTATTTTTAAAATCTGGTTGTATTATTTGGAGTTTGTTATATCTATGTATCTACCTCTTGTCAAATGTATGTAATGTAAGAGCTTTTACCTACTGTTCTTAATTTTGTTGTTCATGGTCAGAATTAGCTTAAGTAACTGTAATTAAGACTTTGGAGTTATGAAAAGAATGGAAAAGAAACATTACTCTTCAGTTAGGTTCTAAATTCTTGATAAAGGAATATAAAAATTCTATGTGGCTATTTTGCTATAAAGATGAAAAGTGTAAAACACTGGATGTTGCCACAGCTAAATTCTAGAATTACTCATTTTTTAAGTTTTTATTTTTGATACACAAAAACATAATGTTCAATTCGTGTACACTGCACATGATATTTAAATTAGTAAACACACCTATTTCTCTAAGCACAATTCTTTGTTAAAAGTCTTCAAAATCCTTTGCTCTAGCTTCTGAAATGTGCAGTTCATAACTGTTATCTATAAGTCACCATACTTTACAACAAAAGCCGAGTTTTTTGCTCCAATCTAACTATAACTTAGTACCCACTGTTGGAACTTTCCTCATCCCTTCCTCCACAATGTACCTGACCTCTGGTAACTACCATTCTACTCACATCTATGAGATAAATGATTTTTTTATATTCTACATGAGTGAGATCATGTGGCACTTGTCTTTTTGTACCTGACTTGTTTCATTTCACAAAATGAAACAGTTCCATTGATGTTGTTGCAAAAGACGTGATTGTGCATGTTACATACCACATTTTCTTCTTCCATAAATCAGTTCATGAACACTTAGATAATCTTATTTCCATTTCTCAGCTATTGTGAAGAGTCCAGCAATGTACATAGTACGATAGATAGTTCTTTTACACACCAATTTCATTTCCTTCAAATATATTCCCAGTAGTAGAATTGTTGGATCATCATCATCACAGTTCTATTTTTAATATTTATGAGGAAGCGTCATACTGTTTTCCATAACAGCTATACTAATTTACATTGCCATCAACAGTGTGCAAGGTGCCCTTTCCTCTACATCCATGTTACCACATGGTATCTTTAGTCTTTTTTATACCAGCCATTCTTATTGGAGGTGATACTTCATTGTGGTTTTGATCTGTATTCCCCTGATGATTAGTAATGTTGAGCATTTCTGCATGTTCCTGTTGGCCATTTGTATTATTTTTTTAAATGTCTATTTAGATCTACTGCCTATTTTTAAAATCTGGTTATATTATTTGGAGTTTTGTTATATATTCTGTGTATCTATCTCTTGTCAAATGTATATGTTGTAAATATTATCTCCCATTCTGTATGTTGTCTGCATTCTGTTGAGTGTTGCTGTGCAGAAACTTTTCAATTTTATAAAATCCCATTTGTCTACTTTTGCTCGTTTCCTGAACTTTTGGCATCTTGTCCATAAAGTCCTTGCCCATTCCAATGGACTGAAGTATTTCCCATTGGTTTTCTTCTCGAAATTTGCTCCAAGTGTTAGATTTAAGATTTTAATCCATTTTGGGTTGAGTTTTTAATCAGTGAGAAATGGAAGTCCAGTTTAATTCTGCATGTGGGTTTCCAATATTCCCAACATTGTTTATTAAAAAGACTATCTCTAATTCATATTTTTAGTACCTACGTTGAAAATCAGTTAGCTGTAGATATGTGGGTTAACTTCTAGGCTATTCTATTTTAATGACAATACCATGCCATTTTGATTACTGCAAATCTGTAATATGTTTTGCATTCAGATAGTGTAACGTCTCTTGTTTTTTTCTCACAGTAACCTTGGCTATTCGGGTGTGTGTGTGTGTGTGTGTGTGTGTGTGTGTGTGTTTCATATACATTTTAGAATTGTTTTTCCTAGTCCTGTGAAGTATACCACTGGTATTTTAATAGGAAGTGCAATTAATCTGTAAATTGCTTTGGGTAGAATGAACATTTTAACAATATTGATTCTTCTATATTGTTAGAAGAATATAGAACATGGGATGTTTTTCCCATTAGTTTTGGTTCTCTTCGATTTCCTTATAATTTTCACTGTAGAAATAATTTCATCTCTTCGGTTAAATTTATTTCTAGGTATTTTATCTTTTGTAGCTATTATGAACAGGACTGCTTTCTTGATTTCTATTTCGGGTAATTCACTATTGGCATATAGCACATAATGATGTGTGTGTTGCTGGAGATTGAACCTAGGGCCTTGTGCATGTGAGGCAAGCACTCTACCAACTGAGCTATATCCCCAGTCCCAATGCTAGTGATTTTATATGTTAATTTTATATCATGCAACTTCCGTGAATTCATTAATTTTAATAGTTTTTGGTAGAGTCTTTGAGGTTTTCAATACAGGAGATTATGTCATCTGCAAATGGTGACAATTTGATTTCTTCTTATTCAATCTGGGTGCCCTGCATTTCCTTCTCTTTCCTAACTGCTCCAGCTAGGACTTCCAGCACTATCTTGAATAAAAATGTTAAAAAATGGGCATCCTTGTCTTGTATCAGATCTGAGAGAGAAAGCTTTTCCCCATACAATATATATTCACTGTTCGCTTAATATAAATGATCTTTATTTTGTTGAGGTATGTTCCTTATATATTTGTTCAGCATTTTTATTAGAAGGTATTAGAACGATGTTGAATTTTGTCAGATTCCTTTTCTCCCTCAATTGAGATAATGGTGTGGTTTTTGTCCTTCATTCTGTTGATGTGGTATATCACTTTTACTGATTTGTGTATACTGGAACAGCCTTGCATCACTGGGATGAATCCTACTTGATTGTGCTAAATAATCTTTTAAATTTGCTATTGTATCTGGCTGGCAAAAATTCTGTTGAAAGATTTTTGCATCTTTGTTCATCAAACTGCTCTGTAGTTTTCCTGTTTTTATTATGTCCTTATCTGTTTTTTGGTATCAGAGTACTGTCCTCTTAGAATGTGTTTGGAAGAGTTCCTTCCTGTTTTGGAATAGCTTAAGGAGATTCAGATTAAATGTTTGATAAATTCAGCAGTGAAACCCTCTGGTCCTAGGATTTTCTTTGACAGAAAGTTTTTTTATTAGTAATTCAATCTCATTTGTTACTGGTCTGATTAGGTTTTCTATTCATGATTCTGTCTTGAGAAGGTGTGTGTCTACGAATTTGTTCATTTTTCCTAAATTATCAAACATGTTGGTACATACTTTATAACAATCTCTAATGATTTTTGTATTTCTATGGTGTCAGTTGTAATGCTTCCATTTCTATCTCTGATTTGACTCTTCTGTCCTCAGTCTAGCTAAGGCTTGTCTATTTCATATTTTTGAAGAACCAGTTCTTTGTTTCACTGATCTTTTGTATTGATTTTTAGGCTTCATTTATTTCTGCTTTGATCATTACTGTTTCTTTCCTTTTAATAAGCTTATGTTTAATTATTTTTCTAGTTCCATGAAATGCAGTGATAGGTTCTTTAAAATCTCTCTCTTTTTTTTGATGTGGGCATTGATTGCTATAAACTTCCTTTTTGGTACTACTTTTGCTGTATCTGATTGGTTTGGGTATGTTGTGTCTCTATTTTGACTTCGAGAAATTTTTAAAGTGGTGATGATGGTGGTGAAAGCCCAGAGGGGGCTTTCAGTTTCAAAGTGATGCTGGTTTTTGTTTTGGAGATGAGAGTGGTTACCGGGACTAAACTCAGAGGCACGTGGCCACTGAACCATATCCCCAGACCTGTTCTGCATATTATTTAGAGACAGGGTCTGAGTTGCATAGGGCCTTGCCATTGCTGAGGCCAGCTTTGAACTCGGGATTCTCATGTCTCAGCCTCCTGAGCCACTGAGATTACAGGCATGTGCCACTGTGCCCAGGCCTCAAAGTAATCCTGTTTGAGACAGTGGCAGATTGCAAGCTACTGGTGTCTGCCTGAAGAAAACTGTGTGTTGGGCATTTCATGTTAGGATCAACAAAATAATGAGTGCTGCCAGGCAATCTCCCACACACAGGTGAATCATTCAGCCTGCCCAGAAAATGATCCTGGATCTAGCAATTTGGAGGCAGAAGACTTGGACAATGAGAAAACTAAAATTCTTCAGACTTACTGGGTACAGGCAAGAAAGCACATATTGGTTGTCTTGTTACAGAAGATCACAAAACAACATCTCATTTTCAAAAAGGGGAAGAAGATAAGAAAATAATGAAGAATTGGAGTTTCAATATCAGCTAATATTTATCAGGAAACTATCAACACTGCGGACTTGGCTTCAATGAGATAGAAGATCATGATGGAGAAGGTGACGTGGCTGGAGACAATGATGATATTCACCTTATTTTGAAAGTCTAGATGATTCTGAAAGTGATTCAGAGTTAGAGAAAGAAGAATCTGAAGAACTTGAAGCTACTGAGCACCCTGATGAAATGGAAGATCCCCAAACAAAAAGATGCAAAAAAGCAATTATAAAATATTTGTTAAATCCAGTTTGTTAATTCCCACTTAGTCTTTGATTAACAGTAAGCCTTCTTGTTATAATGCACAATGGAGGACTGATTATGGAATATTACAATTTTTTTAAAAAGTTCTTTTAAATAATTATAAAGCTGTTGCTTTCAAATGGCATTCAATACATTTATGGGCATGACTATTATTTTGTAAAGAGTAACACTTGTAGAAAATTATAAATACGATATTCAACTTCCTTTCGTATTAACATCACCAACCCTTTAACCTCACCTTTTACCCCTTCAGATGCATTGTGGAAGACATGTTGTGATAGCTATTTCATCTGGGTTTTTTTTTCTTCATATTTTTCTTTTATAAAAATTTGATACTGTGATGTTTTCATGAAATATATTCCTCAATTAATTGTTAAAGTAGAATATTCATCAAGAATATTTCTGCTGCCAATCACAATCTAAATTATTATTATTTCTTTTTATTGGTTGTTCACAACATTACAAAGCTCTTGACAAATCATATTTCATACATTAGAATCAAGTGGGTTATGAACTCCCATTTTTACCCCAAATACAGATTGCAGAATCACATCAGTTGCACATCACATTTTTACATACTGCCATATTAGTGACTGTTGTATTCTGCTACCTTTCCTATCCTCTACTATCCCCCCTCCCCTCCCCTCCCATCTTCTCTCTCTACCCCATCTACTGTAATTCATTTCCCTCCATGTTTGTTATCCCATTCCCCTTATAACCTCTTATATATAATTTTGTATAACAATGAGGGTCTCCCTCCATTTCCATGTGATTTCCTTTTTTTCTCCCTTTCCCTCCCGCCTCATGTCTCTGTTTAATGTTAAACTTTTCTTCCTGCTCTTCCTCCCTGTTCTGTTCTTAGTTGCTCTCATTATATCAAAGAAGACATTTGGTATTTGTTTTTTAGGGATTGGCTAGCTTCACTAAGCATAATCTGCTCTAGTGCCATCCATTTCCCTGCAAATTCCGTGATTTTGTCTTTTTTTAGTGCTGCGTAATACTCCATGGTGTATAAATGCCACATTTTTTTTATCCATTCATCTATTGAAGGGCATCTGGGTTGATTCCACAGTCTAGCAATTGTGAATTGTGCTGCTATGAACATCGATGTGGCAGTATCCCTGTAGTGTGCTCTTTTAAGGTTTTCAGGAAATAGTCCGAGAAGGGCAATAGCTGGGTCAAATGGTGGTTCCATTCTCAGCTTTCCCAGGAATCTCCATACTGCTTTCCAAATTGGCCGCACCCGTTTGCAGTCCCACCAGCAGTGTACAAGAGTACCCTTTTCCCCACATCCTCGCCAGCACTCGTTGTTGTTTGACTTCGTCATGGCTGCCAATCTTACTGGGGTGAGGTGGTATCTTAGGGTGGTTTTGATTTGCATTTCCTTGACTGCTAGAGATGGTGAGCATTTTTTCATGTACTTGTTGATTGATTGTATGTCCTCCTCTGTAAAGTGTGTGTTCATGTCCTTGGCCCATTTGTTGATTGGGTTGTTTGTTTTCTTATTGTCTAATTTTTTGAGTTCTTTGTATACTCTGGATATTAGGGCTCTATCTGAAGCGTGAGGAGTAAAAATTTGTTCCCATGATGTGGGCTCCCTATTTACCTCTCTTATTGTTTCTCTTGCTGAGAAAAAACTTTTCAGTTTAAGAAAGTCCCATTTGTTGATTCTTGTTATTAACTCTTGTGCTATGGGTGTCCTGTTAAGGAATTTTGAGCCCGTCCCCACAATCCGTAGATCGGAGCCAACTTTTTGATTAATTGTTAAAGTAGAATATTCATCAAGAATATTTCTGCTGCCAATCACAATCTAAATTATTGTTGGAAAAAGATTACATGTTTCATTCACTCTTACTGATTCAGCTCTGCTCTTTTGGATCAAAACAACACAAGCACAAGTACATTAACCCATTAAGCTCCAGGATTCCAATTCTATATAGAATGATGGGACATAATAGATTAACACATATTAGAACAGAATAAAACTGTCACACATTTAGAATGTTGTAATTCCAGCCTTCATACAATTTGTATTACTTTGCATGTTAGGATTTTGATAAAATTTGGCCAAGTTTTACATATGAAATTATTTTTCTGCTCATTTAGTTCTGACTATTTAGAAATATGTAAACCTGGATTTTTTTTTTTTAAAGGAAATGTGACCAAAGTTCATTTTTCCCTTCAGGTCTAAATAAAGACTAAGCAGTTTCCCATATTTGGTTGTGATACATTTATTTTCATTATCTAAAAAAGAGGAAGGGGTTTATTGAATAAGCAGAAATAAGAAATTGTCTTTATTTTATTCCAGTGTGGTTATTTGATTATCTTATTAATAAAAAGAAGTATTACCTTCTAATTTTATTGCTTCTGTTGAAGATTAGAATCATGGTTTTATGTGAATGATTTTTTATAATTGATTAACACATTTGCATTATGGGCTAGTCAGTGGATCTCTGAATAATTGTTTCCAAAATCTGAATGTTTCCAAGTAACAGTTTCAAAGATGAGAATCAAACCTGTTTGTGAGCCAAACTATTATTTATCTAGATATTTAAGTATATGTTTGATGCACTGGACCTTTTTACCCCCAAGTACTCTTATCATTTTGCAATTTTCAATTGGTTAAGAATACAGCAACTAAAACAGGTGATTTCTGGCTATAGATTATGTCTTGCATTACTTTTCATATATCTGGCCCCAAAAATTTATTATTATTTTGTTTTTGCTTTTTTAACTTTTCACATTGTTTTAAAACAGGTTCTACCCTATATATATTTAAAATAATGAGTCTGCCAGGAATGGTGGCGCATGCCTGTGATCCCAGCAGCTCAGGAGGATGAGACAGGAGGATCAAAAGTTCAAGAACAGCCTCGGCAATTCAGCGAGACACTGTCTCAAAAAATAAAAAGGGCTGGAGATGTGACTCAGTGGTTAAGTGCCATGGGTTCAACTACCAATATCCCCCAAAATAAACATTATAAAAGACAATGTGTAAAACATTTAACAGATACATGGTTTACAGAAATTTAGCTTTATTCCACTCAAAGCATTTTAGCTCGACCATTGATTTTCAAATATCTAGCCTGTAGAACTGCACATTGAAGTTGATTTAAATAGAAAGTGAAGGCTTATATTTAAGAATGTAAGAGGGAGAGAGACCAGTGTTATGTTTCAAAAAGTATTTTCATCATTTCATGGTTTAAATATGCTGGGTTGCTTATGAGCCTTGATTCTGATACATAAACACAAGCATGTTCTGAACTAACTACACTGGCAAAAATTATTTTTAAATTTCTTTTTTGAGTTCTTCCATGTATTTATATAGTTTCCAAAGATTTTTCTGTTATTTTTAGATTTATTGCATTGTGATCAGAAAAGACACTCAATATGATTTCATTTTATAAAAAATTTGCTGCAACTTGTTTTGTGGACTGCCATATGATCTATCCTGAAAAATGTTCCATATGCTAATAAGAAAGTTTTGCATTCTCTAACTATTGGATAGCATGTTCTGTTAGGTCTCTTTGGTACTGGGTGCAATTTAACCGTTTCTTTGTTGATTTTCGGTCTGGATGATTTGTCCAATGTTAAAGTCCCTAGCTATGGATTGTATTGGTTTGACCTTTAGGTCTGTTAATAGTTGCTTTATTTGAGTGTTATAATATTGGATATATATACATATATATACACACACATATATTTTTAAAGAATTATTTGCTCTTGCTGAATTGACACCTTAATCATTATGTAATAACCCTCATTGTCTCTTTTTATTGGTTTTGATTTGAAGTCATTTTATCTGATATTAGTATGGCTACTCCTGCTTTCTTTTGGTGTCCATTTGCATGAAATAGCTCATTCCTCTCCTTGTTCCTGTTTTTAAAGCAAATACTTTGTTTTTCTCTATTCAGAATAATGTTTGCCTTGGGTTTGTCATATATAGCCTGTACAATGTTGAGGTAAGTGCCTTCTATTCCTAGTTTTTCTACTGTTTTAAACATCAGTGAGTACTGAACTTTGTCAAATGCTTTTTCTGCATCTAATGAGATAATAATGTGATTCTTGTCTGTAAGTCTGTTTTATTGTGGTGAACTACATTTAGTGATTGTATCTCTGGGCTGATAACCAATTGATTATGGTACTCTTTTTAAAAAAATATTTATTTTTTAGTTTTAGGTGGATAAAATCTTTTTATTTTATTTTTATGTGGTGCTGAGGATCAAACCCAGTGCCTCACATGTGCTAGGAGAGCACTCTACCACTTGAGCCACAACCCCAGCCCGGTACACTATCTTTTAAATGTGTTTTTTTCAGGTAATTTGTCAATATTTTATTAATAATTTTCATATCTATGTTCATCTTTTCATTCATTAACTGATGAACATCTGTGTTGTTTCCCCTGTTCTACTAACTATTGTAAATAATGTTAATATATGTGTATATGGTTTTTGTGTTGTAAGATTTCATTTCTTTTGGGTACAAACTTAAGGAGAGAAATTCCTAGACTATATTAACTCTTTTGGTTTTGAGGACTACCACAGTAGTTACAAAAGTGGCTATACTATATTATATTCCAATCAGTAATGAATGATGATTACTCTACATTCTCATCAATGTTTTTTTGTTGTTGTTGCTGTGTTTGTTTTTTTGGTACCTGGGATTGCATGCAAGGGCACTCTCAACCACTGAGCCACATCCCCAACCCTATTTAGTTCTTCTTTTTTTTTTTCTTTTTTTTAAGAGACAGGGTCTCACTAGGTTGATTAGCTCCTCGCTGTTGCTGAGGCTGGCTTTGAATTCATAAACCTCCTGTCTCAGATTCTCAAGTCACTGAGATTACAGGCATGAGCCACTGAACCCTGTGTTCAACATTTCTTAATATTTGTTTTCTGGATTGTAGTCACTCTATAAATTTGAAATGGTGTCTCACAGTTTTGATTTACACTTCCCTTTTCTAAGGCAATGTTTCATCAAGGATCACTTTTTTTTTTTTAAAACCTTAGAAAAGAATACTACCTTAAAGGAAAGCAAGTAAGTTTTGTTAGCAAGGACCTAAGCAATTTAGTGAGGCCCTGTCTCTAAATAAAATATAAAATAGGGCTGGGGGCGGGGGCTGAAGTTTTGGCTCAGTGGTAGACCGCTCGCCTAGCATGCATGAGGCATGCACCACATTAAAAATAAAATAAAATAAATAAATATATAAAATAAAATAAAAATAAAGATATAAAAAAAATAGGGCTGGGGATGTGGCTCAGTGGTAGAGTAAGTGTCCATGAGTTCAATCCCTGATTATTAGCTGCCCCCCCACAAAAAAAAGTATCTGTACAACACCTAAGGAATCTATCAGAAAAGTGCTTTGATTTTTTTAAAATATGAATTTAGGAACCTAAGGAAACCAAGAGGTTGAAATGACTTCCTTATGATCATATTATAAGTTAACAACAGAATTAAACTTTGCTCCTAATTGTAAACAATGTATATCCAAAGTGAATATCACCCTGCCTACCCACAACTACTCCTTTTAATCACATCATGCTTACTTCCCTCCTGGCACTTAAAAACTATATAAAAATGATTTTACCATTTCATCCTCTTCTTTCAGTAACATATAGACTCCATTAGAGCAAGGACCTTTCCTGTTCAGTACTATATCCTAATGCCTAGAACCGTGTATAATACACGCAAGGGATTTAAAAAGTATCCAGACCAAATGCAATCATTACATACATGTCAACTCTTTTCTATAGTTTGTCTTACTGAAGAAGAAAAATTCACCTTGATATTTGCTTGAACAGTAACTGAATTCAGGTCTGGCTGTATTATATTCAAATATCATTTGCCATTATATCCTCAAAATAATTAAAAATGATAAATAATTTTTAAAATGTTATATGTGGAACAATGCTTCTATTTAATGATTCATCTAAAATAATAACATCAATAAAAACAAAAAGAAATAATGAAATATAAAGTTTCTTCTCACACACAAAAAATCATAGGTCAATTTACTAAATACCATGACTTAGAGATGGCCAAAGTTACTGCATTTGAATGAGATTTTAATATAAATTACAAGACAATCATGTGGATTTTAGGACAGCCTGGAAACGCTTCATTAGAAAAACAAAAACCAAATTGGGTGTCTTTTGCTTTAAGATGACTGATTTGAAATTGTCTTGACAGGATGTTCTATATTCTTTATGTTCTATCTCGATTATATTCTTCAGTGCTTCTTTGTTTTTTTTCATATATAAATTAATATTTTTATTATACATCCTAAATAAATGAGTTTGAAATATTTAGTAGTTCTCTCAAAAAAGGTGTTATGTAAATAAAAAGTGCTAGTTCAATCTTTCAAATCAGACAGGTACAATAAATGTTTATAAACTTTCCATTTTTAACATCTTTTAGTACACTGCACACTTTTTTTCCTTTTGCAGTGCTATGGATTGAACCCAGGGCCTCCGTGCATGCTAGGCAGATGCTCTACTGCTCAGCTATACCCCTGAGCTGTGGTCCGCAAACAAATACTTTACTACTTTTGGGCTTCGAATAATTTAGTTTCCAGGTCTTCTGTAACTCCGAGAAATAATGTTTCTACTGGTTAGAATAAAACCCTATTTTTTTCTATTAATATTTCCAATTCTCTTGTAATTGGAATGATTAATCATCTTGAGTTATCTTTGTGACTCTCCGCTCTATCTCCTTGCAAATTATTCTACATACTCCCGAAAAGCATTTCCTTCCAATAGGAGGCTGCTATAAGGAATGAAAATAAGCCTTATATAAGACTACTGGTTATTTCCAGTAGAACTCAATGGCTACTAGTTGTTAGGAAAGCAAGTTATTAAATTTGGTTTTATAAATAGTATAGATTTCATGTTTGCCTCTGAAATCCTACTGTTTAGGAAGGAGTAAAACATTGGATTGTGCTCAATATCTTTTTTCTTTTGCTCTTTCTACTATTTGCTGTATGAAAGTAGTAATTCTACAATTACTTAATATAAATTACATAGCAAAAAAACCTTATATCATTTCCATATTGTAGTATTTTGGTTACATGCTGCCTAGGAAGTAAGTTAAGTTCTTCCAAAACTTGTACAACCAAAAACAGAAAACACATCTTACATGTATGGTGGATTTTTCTTGTTGTTGTTGTTGTTGTTAATGTAGTTTTGGGGATTTGGAACCAGGGTCTCACACATAGCAAGGCAAGTGCTCTTATCACTGAGCTATATCCACAATGTGTGCTGTGTTTTCTAACACACTAAAATCTTTTTTAGGAGTGAGTTCTAAAAGTGTATACACTCAGAACAGCTGAAAATGCTTTGAAGCACTGCATAAATGCTTTTGTTTAAAAGAGTGAACATATGGTTTTACTTATGGAACCCTGAACAGTTATTGTTATAATAGTTACTTACTATAGTAAATAGCTATTCATCTGTAACACATGAAAAATATTTGTGATTAAGTATATTAAAGAGAACATGAGCACTGTAGAACTCAATGTGCCTTTAGTTAAAATGTCTTTATGATCCAATTCCCATAAGCATTGTCAATTAAATGTAACTGTCCTAAATAACATAAAAAACATATAAAAACAGTCAGGAAATACTCCTGTTAGTAAAGTAATAATTTTGAATACAGCATTAAAAAGAAACTTACCTTTTTGGGCTTTCAATGTCTGCTCTTCAATTTGCCTTAGACGTTCCATTAGTTCTTCCTTTTCACGTTCTATTCTTTCTTTTTCTTTTTCTGCTATTTCTCTTTTCTTCTTTTCATTCTCTAACTGTGCCCTTAGAAGGAATTGTAATTCCCATGTTATAAATCAGTAGAAATAGTGTGAAACCTAATGTTGAACATATAAGAAACTACAGCATAAATATTGAAAAATTTTTCATTATATTAACTTATCTTCAAATATGGTATGGTTAAAAATATTGGCCTGTGCTGTTACACACACTCATGCCCATTCATATATACATGTGCTGGATTTCAGTGTACTTCTTATTGTCAGATCATAATAAAGATGATTAATGACCATTATGAAAAACATTAAAGGCTTTAGACATCATAGGAGGATTCTTAACTACAAAACTGCTAGAAAGTATTGTGTATAAATCATGTTTTGTTTTGTTTTGTTTTTGTGTGGTGCTGGGGGATAGAACCCAGGGCCTTGTGAATGGAAGGCAAGCACTCTACCAACTGAGCTATATCCCCAGCCCATAAATCATGTCTTTAAGGCAGGTTTGAGTCAGGGAAAAAGATTGGGTGAATTCTGGCAACCTACATCAGCATCATGGAGTTTATTTTGCTCAGTTGCCATACCCCAAGAAAATGCCTTCTTTAGCATAAGCCCTTCTTAAACTGGGGAGGCTATTTTTAAAATAATTAATTATAAATCAATTAATGCAAGTTTAATTTCTGGGGTAGTACCCATATATGCCTACATCCAAGATGATAAATCAGTTTTATTTCCTTTGACAATGCCATTAGAATGATACTAGGTGTTTAATGCTGTAAAAAAAAGATCATCATCAGAGCTTGTCGGTGGGAAAGCATGCCTCAATTGTTTAATTGCATCTGTCATGGTCTGATGAGACATTCTTTAAAATACGGCCAAATTCATTCATCAAATATCCATGAAGAGCCTACTCTGGGTCAGACTCCATGCTGAAGACCAAAAACAAAAGGATGAATAAAAGTCAGATGAGAAATTATATCTTAACAAGTTCCATCAATATTCAAATCATTATTTCAATGAGAATAATTTTCTTTTTGTTAATTAAAAAACAAATGATTTCATCTGTAACATTTTTTAATGTTCCACAAAAAGTCATCACTGCCATCTAGTGTCAATTCTGAATTTCACACACAAAACCACATTTCTCAGCAAAGTCTTACTATTAAAGTATTCTTCCTTTAAACTACAAACATAAATTTTGAAATTCCTACAGATTCCAAATATTGTGTACCCCCAAGAGAAAGAGTCCAACTTGGGAGCAAATAGTATTGTCCCAAGTCAGTTAGGGGCAAGGCAGGCAATGATGGTGATCAGACATAATAAGAGTTAACTGCACAGTTGCCATACCCCAAGTTACACCAAGCCAACTCATGAAGTTGAAGAGTCACTAGAACCCCTGCTGACTTAATAAATCCTCATACCACTTAGGAACTAAGGGCCTGGGGCTCATTCAGGCAAGGGGAAACTCCACTTTAGTTTTGGGATTCCTACAGGTACTTTCTCAAAACCTAGGAGAAAGAATCAATAACTATACTCCAGGACTTGTGTTCACTCTACAGAACATTCATTTCTATGAAGCATATAACAGGCAAAGAAATTCAAAGAGATAGGGGTTACTACCCTTCTAGACGTCGGAATGATGGAGGCTTAAGGGCATATTTAAGCTTCCTAATTTCCTTGAGGAAAAGAAGAGTGTGGACGCAGCCCATTCCTAGAGAAAAGAAGGGTGTGATGCTGCCCAACTATAGAGGCTGCTGCCCTTTCTGTGATCCTCAGACAGCGGAAGTATCAAGCTTTCCGTGAAAACAAAGGCATAGCAGTTTTCAAATAACTGCTAATATGGGCAAGAACTACTCATGTTTGTCCTCTTCCTGAGGATGTCCACTGCCTACCCCAACCACTTGCCAGCCTCTGCACAGTCATGTCTGCTGCTACCACAAGTCCCCAAAACAGTTCTCTTCTTTCTTCCTCTAGGCCCTACAACATTGCTTGAGGACTCACAGTGCAAATCCCATCTCAAGATCTGAAAGCTACAATCATATTTCATCCATCAAAATCTTTCAGGTCCAGCTCTCTCATTTAGAGTCCCTTCTGGGGAAAAGTGCTGGTTTTATTTAGCTTTTCCCTACTGATGCTTCATTTGCTCTTCTTTAGGGATGAAGGTGAAAGAGACAAGGAAGCAAATAAAAAGGACTGTACCTGGCTATAAGTAAAGTGGGGGTAAGTATCATCTTCCTACTGAAAAACAAAATAACTGTGCAACACAAGCACACATTTAATCCAATTATAAAACATTAAACATTCTAATTTACTCTGCATTCTTGTGAGGTTCATTTCTCACATCTTATCTCTCCTGATTACCAGCTAACACTTCAAGACCCCTAGTTTTTGAAGGCCTGTCTCCCTTATAAATAACTGGGAAATTTTGCTTCTGTACTGCACACCATTTACTAGGGAGAATTAACTTGATCCACTCACTGGTCCCTTAACATAGCATGCATATTCTTATCTTCACACATGTATTTATTCACATCTTCTCTATTCCCTAACCTTTAAGACCCCACCTTCTCTACAAAACTTCTTGTGATTACTCCAAATATGGATGTAGATATTTTATTCAGAGTTTGGCTTGAAAATACTCATTTTGACCCAGTTCTATTTCAAGGTCATAAATAACATTAGTAAACTATGTATTAACATACAAAAATAAATTATTTTAGAATATTTTTCAAAGATTATCAAATGGGCCCACTAACATTTTTCCTAAATGAATATTAAATTTACATTCAACTTAGAATATGTTAAAATATTAAGAATTACTATAACAGCTACTATTTAAGAAACACCAAATACTTTGCTAAATGCCTATATATAGGTGTCATTATTTCTTAAAAAAACCTTTGAAGGTAAGATTATTACTTTCCTAATAAAAGCAAGGGAACACAGGCTCAAAAAAGTCTTATTAAACAAGAATTAGAAGAGAATTCAAACCAAGATCTATTTAGTTTCAAAGCCTATGCTCTTTGTATGACACCAGCTATGTTCTTGTGACATAAGCAGCCAGCCATGACACAGAAGCTTCCACAGCTAACTTACAACTGGCATATGGATATCTGATTCCAAATTGTAAACTTAAGGTTTTCAGTTTTTAAATTTAGTAACCATCTTAGCTATAGAAAATTATGTTCAGGTATGACAGAATGAGTCATTCAATTTGGACATAAATAACAAGACCATTTTCATTGCCAATAAAAGAATTATGGGGAAAATATTCAGCCACAAAAACAAAAATATTGTAGGGAAAGAGGTCTACTGGCTGCCCTTTCCCATCTACTGTTTTTGCCCAAGTGATTCTAGCAGCACAGGCAGCACACCTCTGAGCATTCCCCAAAGTTATGTCTGCTGGCTACTTTACCAGTGGGCTTGACCAAAATTGTTTCCACATATACAGCTGCCATTTCTCTCTCCCTGTAAAGCAGGGAATAAATGAAGACATGGCATGCCATTTCTGAAAGTCTGTCAATCCTTAGATGACTTGAATAATAAAGTTATAAACTCTCACTGTGCATAAAGCAGTCAATAAACAATTACTGATGAAAAGCTATAAAATGTATTCCAAAAAGGAAACATGAATTACAATGCCAAAAAAGAAACTTAAGTGTTCCACTTCCTTCTAGGTTTTAGAGTAACTACCACCAAATGATACTAATAAGATTCCATATAGCCCACTTCTATGTGCTGAGGAATAAGGTAAATAATAGGACAGCAGAACAACTAGACATCATATGGAGGGATGACTATAAGATACAGGAACTGCACATAAAGTAACTTTTCACTTAATCCAGCATAGAAGACTTTGAAGAGAGAAGAGAGTAAAAGTTTTATGATTTTTTTAAATATAAGAATATATAAAGAACTTTTTAAAAAGTAAGACTAGAACCACAATATAATCCAAAGGCACATGACAGCAGGAAAAAAGGACAAAGCCCAAAGTAACAATATAATTTAGTATCCTTGTTAATGGAATCAGGAATTATTAAGGTCCATGTCCACACAAAATCTAACAAAGTCAGATTCTGTAGGGCATACAATTTGAGTTAATATTATAAAATAAGTAAAAATAATAAAACATCTGAATTACTTACAACATTTTTTAAAAATTATTAAATACAAATACTATAATAGCACAGTGACATCTGGAAGAGGGGCCATTTAATTACTAGACACAAACTATATTATGTCCAATGTTTAAAATGTATGTCTAGGTTTCCTCAATTTTGGGTTTTTGATTTTCTTAAGACCTCTATTTCTTAGATGATCACATTGTTCCATAAAGATTTCCACAATAAAGAGTTAGCTTCAGTTTCCAAATTTTTTCAAATAAAATATACAGTTTAAATCTAGAATCAGATATGGGAATTATGTTGCTGGAATGAGTAATGTAGTTCCAGGTTCAATAAGGGTTTTATTCATAGGAAAGACAGCAGAATACAACAGACACTAGTATGGTAATATGTAAATCAGTGGATGTGTAACCGATGTGATTCTGCAATCTGTATACGGGGTAAAAATGGGAGTTCATAACCCACTTGAATCAAAATGTGAAATATGATATATCAAGAACTATGTAATGTTTTGAACAACCAACAATAAAAATTATAAAAAAATAAAAATAAAAAAACAAAACAAAACAAAAAAAATAAGGGTTTTATTCAATATTTCTCAGTTTTAATGTACATTTAATAGTATCTTTCAAGACTAAGAGAAACAGTCAAAAAGATCAGGGTCTTTGGTAGGAATTACTGGTGTTTTTCTATTCAACAATAACTTGAGTTCTATGATGTTACTAACATTATTTCAAAGTTAAACGTTGAGCACATTCTTACCCTTAAAAACTTAAGTAATATGTCAAAAGCAAAACATATTTGAAAATTTTTAAACTATTCTGCCCCAAACAATGACTGATTAAAAATAAATAAATAAAAATACACATCTTTGAAGTCATGAAAAGCTATTTTCCAAGAAATATTTGTCACATATTTTACCTTGAAAATTATACATATTCATTTTTAAAAAGGACAATGTGAGGGGCTGGAGCTGTGGCTCAGTGGTAGAGCACTTGCCTAGCACGTGTGAGGCCCTGGGTTCTATCCTCAGCACCACATAAGAATGAAATAAAGATAATGTGTCCAACTAAAAAATATTAAATATTAAAAAAAGGTTTAAAAAAATAAAAATAAAAAGGACAATGTGATAATGCTGTCTATTTTAATACAATGAAATAATATAAAAATCTAAAATTAGAGTAATAAAACTGAGCAGTCTTAAGTTTTAGATAGTTTATTGTACTAATTAAAAATGAAAGGCTATAAATTCATACCTTTCCAACTGCTTCTGATGTTTCTCCTCCCTAGCCTGAGCTTTCATCTGTTGTACTTCAATAGTATCAGGCTTTCTTCGTCGCATGTACAGTTCATGGTTTCCCATACATAAGGCCAAAATCCGCTTATTGATTCTTAGACGCGGTGCATAAAAAACAAAATCCTGAACATAAAATATTCTGATTTAAAACCTTTCTGAAAGATAGTGTCTTTCATATCTATTAAATTTCAACATGAGGTATGAATTCTAATGTTAATATATATACATAGTTTAGAAATCATTAAATTTCCTAATTCCTAATTCCTTACCTCTGCATGCCTAACCAGTTTTATACAGAGATTAAGATCTTATTTTCTCATTACTTTAAATGTCATTCTTTTTTCTTTTCCAAATAACTATGACTACCTGTTCCTTACCACCATAGAAGAGGAGATTATTTTGTTTAGCTTTTCACAATTAATGTCAAAATCAGTCCTTGTTTGTGGCTTTCAACCTAGAAATGTCCTCCATATCTTTTTGTTTTCAATAACTAGCAGAGATAGAATGCTAGAGTATCCCTGACATTAGCTAAATGTTAAAAATCTGTTTAAAGATCCAAGGCTCCAAGCGAAAGAAAAAAAAAATTATAATATAAAACTCTATAAACAGAGTTAACTATCTCTACTATATTCCAGTCACCAAATAATTTTTAAATTGTTTCTTTAAAATGGTGAAACATTTGTTACTTTACCACTGGGAAAGTTAAAACTAAAAAAAAAAAAAAAAAAAGAGAATGTACCTCAAAAGCAATTCAATAAATGATTAATGCCATTCGTCAAGTGACATCATAGGGAAGTAGCAGAAATTTAAAGAGTTAAAACATAAATTTACTTACAGGTGCCTTTTTGTCGATTGGCTTTATAACAAATTTTTTGTCATTAAATGAAATATTTCTGATTTCACTCCAGGGAAAGCCAATTTTAGGTGTTAACCTTAAAAAGTAAGAGCATCCCTTTAATTAAAGGCAGGAAACAACAGAAAAAGTTAATCAATTCTTGGGGGCCGTTTGGCAATCTTAAAGAGTTATGTTTTCAAAATGTTTTTTAATAGAAATTTGACATATTGAATCACATAATAACCTCTCAAAGAGTTTATAAATGTGTCATGAACCTTTAAAGCATTATTTTCCTAAAATTACGTAGGAAAAAATATCTGGTAATCAGAGTATAGAAATAAGTCTCTTGGAGTCTATATTATTTTAGATTTTTATTCCGTTTCTAAGCTACTACAACTTTCAGTTAAATATGTTTAAGAAAGAAAGGGCAAAAATTGGATTATGAACATCATGTGGAATATGAACATCAATTACTACCTTCTTGTTAAATGTTTATGTATATGAGTATATTAAAAACATTGGATTTTCAGTATACTTGGAAAGAATTAATGTAATGGTATATGAATTATATCTCAATTTTAAAAACTCTAAAGTGTTCACAAATGGCTGGATAAGTGGTAGAACTAAAATTCAAACTCTATATGACAGTTGTCCCTTTTTATCACCCTAAATATAAAAATACAGGGAATCTGATTAGAGTAAGTAATTTTGTTTCTGCTTTTTCATATATTTTACTTTTTCAGACTATCAATCAAATCACATAAGTGAGAAATGACTGACTCTTACACTAGCCAAGAAGTCAACCAGGCTACTCATAACTAAGAATTTCTAGCTATTTGTACTACCTTTAATACTTAAGCAGATAGGTACTACAGCATAGCAAATTGTTTTTTTCTACATAAAACATTCTTTACACAATATGCATGTGTTATTCTAGCCTCTAATGCCCACTAAATCAAAGTAAGCTGCTTGAAAAGGAAGTGACAGAAACACAACCACAATTCTACAATTGAGCCACACCCACTGTCCCCTGCCTCCAGTCCTTTTTATGTTGAGACAGTATCTCACTAAGCTGCCTAGACTGGCATCAAACTCGTGATCTTCCTGTCTCAGCCTCCTCAGTAGCTGGGAATTACAGGCATGAACCACAGCATCCAGATGGAACACAATACTTTTAAGGTAAAACTTTGCTACATTTATTTGCTACTTTTAAAAAATTACAAGAATATAATTGTAAGAATTATATTGTGAGCCTGGAAACAAGTAGAAAAATTTTTTTCCCTTTCTTTTGGCATTAGGGATTGAACCCGGTGGCCCTTTATCATGAGTCATATCCCCAGCCCGTTTTTTTTATATTTTGAGATAGGGTCTCATTGAGTTGCTTAGGGCCTTGCTAAGTTGCTATGGCTAGCTTTGAACTCAAGATTATCCTGCCTCAGCCTCCCAAGTCATTGGGATTTTCAGGCATACACCACCACACCTGGCTCAATGATTTTTTTAAAAGGAGAAAAAATAAAAATCCATCCATAATTAGTCTTAAGGTAATTTCTGCCTTTGAAAAACCTGCTAAATTTCCTGTAGTGAATTATATAGCTAGCATTCTAACTTGCTTTGTATAGAGTAAAAATTGCAAAATTCCTTTTCTGGAGTCATAATTATAGACTTTGAAATATATACTTTATTAGACAGGTATAATCTGAAAACTAAAATTCTGGAGCCAACCTAGAATAAAAAACAATGCCTTAGGAGAAGGCAATACTGACACAGACTTCAATGCTTATGTGGTTTGGTAATAATGTATAATTGTAGCAATTATTCCCCAAAAGTTCTACCAGAATCTGATATATTTATATATTACATACATGTATACATAGCATATATATATCTATATCTATATATATGTCCATATAGTATATATACAGATATATGCCCATATAGAGTGTGTGTGTGTGTATATATTTATGTATAATGCAGTACTGACAAGCTGGTCACTTTTAAAATATAATCAGACTGTTTATTATGCTTAACATTCTATTCTTGTCCAAAATATTCAAAACAATTCCTATAAACATTCAAAAAATGTTTCAAAACCCAATATATATATTTCTATTATAACTTCTCTCATTGCTTATGATTTCTTATACATGTTAACTTTAACCTATTTGTCAGTATCATAACATCTAAGGAATTATCCTTAACCTATTGAGAGAACAGATTTTAGTTATGTCTGATAAGAAGATATAACTCAAAATGAGATAAACTACAACTCAAATAAAAGTCACCCCATTTGATAAACACCAAGAAGTAGAACTTTTGAAACTGCAAGGTGCTAAGAAAATGGAAATACAAATGCCTATAAGCCTGGTAGCTTGAGAAGCCAGGGCAGGAGGATCACAAATTCAAAACCAGCCTCAGCAACTAAGCAAGACCCTATCTCAAAATGAAAAAGGGCTGGGGATTTGGCTCAGTTATTAAGCATCCCTGGTTTCAATCTCTGGTACCAAAACCAAAACAAAACAAAATAACTGTAAGGGTAACCAAGTCAAGAAACCACTTTTACAAACAGAACATAATTTGATAGACATTTACACCACCAACTAACAACTAGCTCATTATGCAGTTGATTTACTTACTTGTCATCATGCTCATAAATATTCAGACCCAAAGCATCAACGCCTAGCCACAATTCGGTACCCTTTTTATTTTTTATTTCAAAATAGTTGACACCGTACATTTCTAGATCTTGTGCAATCTTCAAGTATTCCATCATTGAATCTTCCCTGTTGAAATAAAGCTAAATGTAATATATTTAAGTGGAAGAATCTAAATATCAGATTAAAACTACAAAAATACATTGGATTGAAATTTAATGTTTTATTCATAAAACTCAAATGATTGGGGGGGCATAATACATAACAGTGTTGAAAATTTTTAAATAAAATAAAAATACTTTAACTTGAAGGAAAACATAGTCACCAAAATACCTTAGCATTCCTCTATGTTCTTCATGCCAGTTCTGTATTCTTTCTTCCCACTGTTCTTTTGTCAGTTTATGTTGCTCCAAAACACTGGGGAAAAAAAACAAAACAAAACTATTTTAATACTTTTGTGATTTCTGGCCCAGTAGTGAGGTAGCACACACCTGCAATCCCAGTGGCTAGGGAGGCTGAGGCAGGAGGATTGAGAGTTCAAAGCCAGCCTCAGCAACAGTGAGGCACTAAGCAACTCAGTGAGACCCTCTCTAAATAAAATACAAAATAGGGCTGGAGATGTGGCTCAGTGATTGAGTGTCCCTGAGTTCAATCTCTGGTAGCCCCCCTCCAAAAAAAGTCTAAAATCCTTTCAGTACTTTGACCATGGTAGCAGTCATACAAATTAATATATGTGAATAAAAACTACACATAACTAAATATATACACAAATAAGAGCATGTAAAATTGATGAAATCTAAATAAGGTAGAGTGTGTCAATGTCAGTATCTTGGTACCACACTATAATTTTTCAAGATGTTACCACTAGAGAAGGCTGAGAGGATACACAGAATTTTTTTTTTTTTGAGAGAGAGAGAGAGAGAGGGAGAGAGAGAGAGAGAGAATTTTAATATTATTATATTTTTTTTAGTTCTCGGCGGACACAACATCTTTGTTTGTATGTGGTGCTGAGGATCGAACCCAGGCCGCACGCATGCCAGGCGAGCACGCTACCGCTTGAGCCACATCCCCAGCCCAACACACAGAATTTTTTTAAATTAACATTACATTTGAATCTACAATAATATGAAATTTTCAAGATAGTTTAAATTATCTTAAATACAGTCTTTAAAATATCTATTGTAAATGTGCTTATGGGAATTTCAAAAACTGTAATATTAAAACACTATTGTTTTATGATGTAAAAATTTTGCATTAAACCAAGGGATTTCTTGGCAATATAAAGTAATATAGGGTATAAAATCTTCCCTGGACAAGTCAGGTGCAACCTAAGAATAGATTTCTTAATGGAGTCTGACTATTATATTCTCTATGCATCCTCTTTCAAGCTCTTGTTTTTGGGGAGAACAGTTTTGTCACTCTTCAGAGCACTTACATTTCCACATTTTCTCTTGCTGTCTGGACTCTGGGCTCACCATGAAGCATGCAGTAGCCTCAGAGGCTTAACCTACTGTAATAATTGTTCACTATCATATGCCTAGGAAGAACACTGAAGAGGTACTAAAAATTTGTAGAACATATAAATGAAATAATCATTTTCCCTCCTTTAAAGGAACAAGTCTAGAAACCCATGCTCTCCTAGCCCTAGAGAGTATATTTTTCTTTTTCAGAGGTAAACTTCTTTTAAGGACTGTCCACATTTATTAGCTTTAATTTCCATACCCAACAGGCATTGCCCCCAATCTACCACCACCTGCTTCAATCTAGAACACTATACTGAAGCTATTCTTTCTTTGGTTTTTTTTTTTTTTTTTTTTTTTTTTTTTTTTTTTAGTTATAGACAGACACAATACCTTTATTTTATTTATTATTTGTTTTTATGTGGTGCTTAGGATCAAACCCAGTGTCTCATACGTGCAAGTCAAATGCTCTACCAACTGAGCTAACCCCAGCCCCCTGAAACTATTCTTAACTAAAGTCCCTACCAATTTCTATTACCAGCAGACAATTTATCTTCATACTTGACTACTTTGTACTATCTGGCAGTGCCTGACCTTTCTCTCCTTAAACCAATCTTTTACTAGAGTTTCTATGGTATAACACTCCTCTAATATTCTTGAATCTCTGCCCATTTTTTTCTCAGTATCTTCTAGAGGGGCTTCTTCTTCTGTACTTAAAAATTCAGGTTCAACAATGTTTGGGTTATACTACCCACATTTCAAATTCAGTAACATCAAACTGAATTTACCCTCCTCCCAAATTTACTTTTTCTTCCCCTTATTTTCATAAAAGTCATTACCTAACACCTAGCTATCCAAGACAGAAACCTACCATGGAAAAATTTCAAAGGAAATTGATACTGTCTGGTAGCTGATTATCCATATCACCAAAATTTAAACTACTGTGGCAGACTAGACTACTTATTTGGATTTTTTCAATATAAGAATTAAAAATCCACCAGAATCAAATTATTTGTTTATTGTCACCAAATAACCCTGTGATTTCTCATTCCTCCTCATATACTTAGATAATAACAAATGGATTATACATCAGACATGGAATAAGCCGATCACTATGAAGGTATTTTTTTCATTCAAAACCAAAAAAAATAATAATCTAAAAATTTATGCCCAAGTGTGTCGTTAAGCATAAATGGCTTGAATTAGTCCTCCAAAAACTATCAATTCTGGAATAACAACGGACCTGAAAAATCTTGAAGAACATTTGCACTAACAATGGTAAACAATCCTAACCAAAGTTGTTCAGCTATCTTTCTTCTTATTTAAATAGAATGAGTTATAGCACACATGCATTTAAAATAAATTATAAGTGCAATTTTAGTATTTAAAAGATTATTTAAATCACAAAACTATCATATATAAGGATTATTCAACCAAACAGGAAACTGACCTAACAATGAAAAAACAACTACCTGTGTTGTACTTATTGAAATAAAGCATGTTCATTGTTTTATAAACATTTGAGAAATTCTAAGGGTAATTTTATTGTAAAATTCAACCTATGTACTGATTCAAACCTAATCTGTTTTTAATATATAAATTATATCTCAAAATTAAAAACTAATCCTATCTGAAATGAAATTCGGTATTAGTTATTACTTAATTCACTGCCTAAAAAAATCTGAGACCACCAATTTCAGTGTTGTACACCTCTAGTTCTAGGACTTAGGAAGCTGAGGCAGAAGGACCACTTGAGCCCAGGAGTTAGTTGGAGACTAGCCTGGACAGTATAGCAAGAACCCATCTCAAAGAAAGAAAAAGAAAAAAGGAAAAAAATATCTGAGAGGATTGGGGGTTGGAATAATTATTAAAACCAGAAGAACATTGCTACAGCTTGCCCTCACTAAAACTCTTACTGAGTTTTCAACCATGTTGATTGGTGGTGGGTTAAGAGGGATTTACGTCTTTCTCCAGAGACTGTATAAGTTCTCAAAGAACACGTTGTTATAACGCATCTAGCCCCTTTGGCTCCTCCTCTCTTGATTATTTGTGGTACTGGGGATTGGTGCATGCTAGCCAAGTACTCTGCCACTGAGTTACATCTCTAGGACACTGGACCCTTCTCTTTTCTGCAGAAGCCCACTTCCCTTCCACTTTCCTGCCATGAGGTCTATAACAGAGGCCACCCTGACGTGAAAGCCTGATCTTGGGAACCTTCAGAACTGGGGCCAAATTAACACTCTTTTCTTTACAAATTACACAATCTCCAGTATTTCAATATAACAAAAGCAAACAAAGACTTACAAATATTTCATATACATAGAGACTTAAAAATGTTATATTCCTGATTCTCCTGATGAATATGCATCATTCTTTTTTCTAAGATTATTTCTATAATATTAAAAGGCAGAACATAGTAACAACCAAATCTTAAAGGTGCTGTACTTGGTGGTACATTATAAAGCATATATCAATAATTATACATTAGCCAAAAATAAACACCAATGCCTATAGTCAAAGGAAATTAACAAATGTGGACAAAGTAGTTTTGTCTTTATATTTAGTAGCTATGAAAATGAGCTTCAGTACTTTGAGGAAATGGTACAAAACAAATTTTAAGTCAATAATAATAATATACTGTTTTGCATTTACAAAAAGTAAAAACCTCTTTCTGGGCTCTAAAAGAAAGATCTCGATCTACTTTCTAACATTGGGGATATGTGTGATACCAAAATTAAAAACAGATATTCATTTTTCTTTTTAGTTATACATGACAGAGTATATTTTGACATATTCATACACTCATGGAATACATCTTATTCCTAATTAGGATGGCAATCTTGTGGTTGTATGTGATATAAAGACTCACTGTGGTGTATTTATATACATATGAAAGTTAAGTAACATTCATTCCACTGTCTTTCCCATTACCTGTCTCACCTCCCTTATTTCATTCCTCTTTGGCTAATCTACAGAATTTCTATTCTTCCTCTGCCCCCATTGTTGTGTGTTAGCATTCACATATCAGGGAAAACATTCAACCTTTGGTTTTGGGGGATTGGCTAATTTCACTTAGCATAAGAGTCTCCAGATCCATTCATTTTCTGGCAAATGTCATAAAGTCATTCTTTTAATAGCTTACATTCTATTGTACATATATACCACATTTCTTTGTCCATTCATCTGCTGATTTCATAACTTAGCTATTATGAGCTGAGCTGCTATAAACACTGATGGGCTACATCACTGCAGTATGCTTTTTTTTTTTTTTTTTTTTTTAAGTCCTTTGGGTATATACCAAGGAGTGGGATAACTGGACAAATGGTGGTTCCATTCCAAGTTTTCTGAGAAATTTTCATACTGCTTTCCAGAGTGGTTGCACCAATTTGAAGTCCCACCAGCAATGTATGAGAGTATGTTTATCCTCACATCCTTGCCAACATTTATTGTTACTTGTATTCTTGATTATTGACATTCTGACTTGAGATGTGATCTCAATGTAGTTTTAATTTGCATTTCTCTTAATTGCTAGAGATGTTGAACATAAATTCATATATTTGTTGATCATTCATTATTTCTTCTTCTGTGAAGTGTCTGTTCAGTTCCTTTGCCCATTTATTAATTGGATTATTTGGGGTTTTTAATGTTTTTTGAGCTCTTTATGTATCCCAGAGAGTAATGCTGAGGTACAGGTGGCAAAGATTTTTTTCCCATTCTGTATGTAGGCTCTCTCTTTGTGCTCTTGATTGTTTCCTTTGCTGTGAAGAAGTTTTTTAACTTGATACCATCCCATTTATTGATTCTGGATTTTACTTCTTGCATTTTAGGAGTATTGTTGAGGAAGTCGGTTCCTAAGCCAACGTGATGGAATGCTAGGCCTATATTTTCTTCTAATAGGTATAGGTTTTATGGTCTAAAATCTAGGTCTTTGATCCACTAGTTTTGTGCAGGGTAAGAGATAGGGAATAAATTTCATTGTTACAAAGAGATTTCCAGTTTTCCCAGCACCATTTGTTGAAAAGGCTATCTTTTCCCCAATGTATGTTTACGGTACATGTGTCTAGTATGAGATAACTGTATTTATGTGAGTTTGTCTCTGTGTCTTCTATTTTGTCCCATTGGTCCTCATTTCTGTTTTGGTGCCAATACCATGCTGTTTTTGTTACTACAGCTCTGTAGTATAATTTAAGGTCTGGTATTGTGATGCCTCCAGCTTCACTTTTCTTGCTAAGCATTGCTTTGGCTATTCTGAGTTTCTTTTCCAAATGAATTTCATGACTGCTTTTTCTATTTCTATGAAGAATGGCATTGGAATTTTAAATAGGAATTGCATTAAGTCTATATAGTACTTTTGGGATAGTTTTCTTAATTTCTGTTTCAGCTGATTCATCATTGATGTATAGGAACACAATCGATTTATGGGTATTAATTTTATATCCTGCTACTTTGCTGAATTAATTTATGAGTTCTAAAAGTTTTCTGGTGGAGTTTTTTGGGTCTTCTAAATATAGGATTATGTTGACAGCAAATAGGCATAGCTCTTCTTTTCCTATTTGTATCCCTTTAATTTCTTCTTTTGCCTAAATGCTCTGGCTAGACTGTGTTGAATAAAAGTTGTGAAGGAGGGCATCCCTGTCTTGTTCTAGTTTTTAGCGGGAATGCTTTCAATTTTTCTCCATTTAGAATAATATTGGCCTTGGGTTTAGCATATATAGCTTTTACAATATTGAGGAATGTTCCTACTATCCCTTCTGTTCTAGTGTTTTGAACATGAATTAATGCTGTATTTTGTCAAATGCTTTTTCTGCATCTATTGAGATAATTATGTGATTCTTGTCTTTATATCTATTGATATGGTAAATTATGTTTATTGATTTCCATATGTTGAACCAAACTTGCTAACCTGGAATGAAACCAATTGATCATGGTGTACTTTTTAATGTATTTCTGTATGAAATTTGCCAGTATTTTATTAAGAATTTTTGCATGTGTGTTCATCGGGGATGTTGGCATGAAGATTTCTTTCCTTGATGTGTCTTTGTCTGGTTTTAAAATCAGGGTGATACTAGCTTCATCAAATGAGTTTGGAAGGAAAACTGTGATATTTAAATATAACATTTGATACTATGTTTTCTAGATTTCATAAATAATTTACCAGATAACAGTATAACACTTCACAATTAAAACTGTACAATTCATGAACTGTATTCATAAACTGGAGTTGGACAGAACAGCATTATTTATCTTCATTTTACCAATTTAGATACTGAGACTCAAGATATTTTAGATTATGCATCTACTGTCACATAACTAGCAAAAGGTATGATCAGTTCTCAAAACCTGTCAAAACCTAATGATTTCTTCCTAAGCCATATTTAAAAATTACTATTAAAAAGACAAGACTAGGGTTGTGGCACAGTGGTAGAGCGCTTGCCTCATATGTGTAAGGCACTGGGTTCAATTCTCAGAATCACATATAAACAAATGAATAAAATAAAGGTCCATCAACAATTAAAATATATATGTCTATTATATCTAATACATTTATTAAATATATAAGATATATATAATATTACATATTCTAAAAAGTATCATTTTTTAAAAAAAGATAATAGCACTATATTGTAGAGAAATAGAGCACCAACCTATGAATCTGAAAGCCTAGTTGAAAAAGCCTTTTTAAAAAGTTGGAGGAAACATACTGTGCCACTTATCATTCTCAAAAGCATTTACAAAACATCTATATGCTTGTTTTAAGAACATTTACTAATCAGCAACAGTTTATATCCTTCCCTTAAGCCTAAATTAACATATCACTTTACTGCTCATCCTATAGAAATGATGGTAGAAGAGGTAGATCAACTTTAAGCAATTATAGAGCACATAAATCTACAGAGAGGCTGAGTCAGAACTTTTAAAAGTATACTTTCTGATCCAGCTGGCAACTTAAAATCTCAATTATTTTAATTTAAATTTCTGGAATATAATTTTCAAAGAATATAACAGAAAGGCTTGTTTCACTTACCGTTGGGGTAGGAGTCTATCATTAGCCAGGTAGCCTGGTTTATGAACCTCTTTATTATAATCTCCATACTTGGCTTGGACAGCATAGGAGGCCAAAAGAACTGCAGTTTCTGGTGGGCAATATATCTCATCATTTAATATGGCTTCTTTAACTTGCAAGAAGAAAAGTCTCTGGGTTATTTCTTGAATTAATTCCTCAGAAACATCTTCAGGAAAGAATTTAGCTCTAAACTTGAACTGTAAAGGATTCTCTTTTTTAACATCTTGTTGTGTCACCTAGAACAGTAATTCAAGTATAATCAATAAAAATCTCAAATTCAACACAACTGAGTCCAGTCACATCAAATTCTTTATGGAAAAAAGAGGAAGTGAAATAAAAGCTTCCAAACCTTCAAGTAATACTATGTAAGATTTTAAATGTGTAAACAAATAAATGTGAGAAAAGCAATGCTATGCTCAGTTATGAAGGCTGCTTGTAACTCACAGATCTGATTTAATAACTAAATTGGAAACTTCTTTTCATATTCTGGAGACATTTATCCTGCAGATGTTCCAATCAAGGTCCAAATACTTAGTTATACAATATGTAATATCTGCCTTATAATAATAATTCGCAGATACTAGTTTTCAACTAGGAAGTGAGCGTATCTTTTTACTCAAATGAAGTTGAAGGTGCTTAATTTAAAAATATGACATTTTGCAATGATGAACAGAGATAACTATAAAAGGGACTCAGAAGCAGACACTTAAATTTACCAGCAAATTCACAATAATTTCAAATTAACTTAATTACTAGCTTAATTTTATCGTGCACATTTTACCTTTTTATTTAGTTTAAGCCACGTAGAATAACCTTTGCTGTCTACATACTGCAGCCCAAAAAACCAGACCTCACGCAAACCAACTGTTTTCACCACCTAAAAAAAAAAAAAGAAAATTCATTCACATGGCAACTAAATGACACTAGAAACTAGACTTTAATAGAACAAAACTAGAGAGGTATAGATATATTCCTTTGCCATAAAAAAAAAAGGCATTTCCTAAGGAAAAATTGAACATATTCACAGAACATGTCTGAAAACGTACATTTGGATTTTCTTCTTTTTTTTTTTTAAGGGAGAGAGAGAAAGAATTTTTTAATATTTATTTTTTAGTTTTCGGTGGACACAACATCTTTATTTTATTTTTATGTGGTGCTGAGGATCGAACCCAGCGCCCCGCACATGCCAGGCGAGCGCGCTACTGCTTGAGCCACATCCCCAGCCCTAAATTTGGATTTTCTATATACTCAATTTTGTACTATCACTTCAGTCTTCATACTTGATTCACCTGTTTGTATTTTCTTTTCCTCATCTCCCATTACAACCTCAACAAATAACAAGTCCAGAGAACAAATATGCAATCGTCATAATTCTACATTTCTATTCCAACTTATTCTTAGAATTACCCTATTGGTATTCAGGGCAAATAGTTTGATTTTTGTGCTTAGAAAAGAGTCTGATATAGTCATGTTCTACGATCACTAAGCATTAAACCATTCTTGGAACATGCCATAACCTTCACCCTTCTACACCTTTGCTCATGCTTTTTAACTCTCTGCTAGAATGTTTCTTCTGTCCTTTTGTCACCTGTTGAATAATTTATTATTCAAGGCTCAGCTCAACTAACATGCCTTCTGTGCAGAAAGCTCTCTCAATTTTTAGATAAATTAATCACTTGTTTCTGATTACTTTATTCTGCTATCAGAACACTTATTCTATCCTGCCATTATTAAATGTGTTTTTAGTACTGTGTCTATTTACTCTCCTTCACTAACACTTAAGGACAGAGATTACTATTTTTTTTAAATTTTATTTTAACATCCAGGTCCTCTCATGGAATAATTATCCTACAGCAGGTACTCAAAAATACTGGAATACTAAAGTGGTGCAGCTAGCATATACACCCAGGATTATACCCACACTTAACAAAAGAATATTAAAACATACTTCAAATAAAATAAAATACTTAAAATGAAGAGAATTGAGAGTTCACTAACATTTTAAAAACTTAAGATTTAACTTCAGCTCTTAAATGATAAACATTGTTTATTTTTTAAAACTGATCTTAAAATATTCCAGGCTTTTGGTTTCAATACAGCAAATTGATCCTTCAGTTTACTCTCATTTGAAATTTTTCACTAAAATGTTACATACAAAAAATAGTTTCTCTCCAGGGAGAAATACCACTCACAGGATTTTATTCCCTCTCTGCACCTGCTTGTCATTTTAGCAATAGAGAAAATGTAGTGAAAAGAAAGCCCTGGGGTGGTGAGAAGCAGCAGATGCATTTCTGAGCTTAGGTTAAGCAGCCAAGTGGCCAAAGTAGCCAATCACTGGCTGCAGAGGACCTCCCTGGTCTCAGGCCCGGCAAGACAGTGGAATGTTTAGGCTGCATCTTCCTGTTTTCAAAGGCTGAGACTTGTGCCTCATGCCTTGCCCACTTCCCATGACAGAGTCAGAGGGGAATTAGATGAGTCCTGCTTTTTATTCTTTACCTGGGAATCTTGCTCCTGGAATGGTTTGTTCTTTCAATTCATCAAATACTCACAACACAGCAAGAAAGAGGCTGCCCAAGAAGACTGCCTGAATCAGGACAGCTCCCTGTGCTGAGCACATGCTAACAGTAGGGTTTTCTCTCTGCAGTAAAAGCACTTGCAGGCCTCAGTTGTCTAGCACCAATCCCAAACTTACAGATATGCAGGCATGGAGCCCAAATGAACCCAGTGACTTTGAAGTAGATTTTTTTTTTCCTCTATGTGAACTTCTCTGGCCTATGTGAATTCCAACTGTGCCTGTGGCCTCCTAATTTCTGGGATAACTGGTCCAAGCTTTTTGTTTGTTTTAAAAGAGTAAAAATGGGGATTTAAAATCAAATCTTTTGTTTGCCCTTCTTTCCCTTTCTAACTTTCTTTTGAGGGAGGCATTTTGGATTCCTCATATACCTTAACTTATGAAGCTTGACTCCTGTTTCAGAAAAAAAGTGGCAGAGGAAAAATGAGAGGCAAGAGGAGTTCCAGGTCTTTCTAAGGAAAAGATTCCCTTTTTCAACTTTGTTGCATCCCTGAAGGCTGGCCACTCATCATATGCTAGGGAGGGGTTATAATTTCAATACTGAAATTGTTTTCCCTTACCTGAACTATAATTCACCTTAAAAACAATTCCAGAGGGGGAAGAGGCAGTATTGTTCAGGGAGTGTGTATGTGTGACTCAGTGTGGCTGTTTTGTTTTGCAGTGGTTGTCTAAAATATTTTCACAGTATGCTTAATACTCGGTGTTTTAAAACATAGTAGTAGCCAGTAAAGTAGGATTCTGATTCTGGAACCTGGGATGTGTCCCATGCCAGTGGGTGAAGTTCTCACCTACGGTGGCATCCACACACCAGCTCCATGGGCAGAAGCAGGTGCTAGAATCAGAAAAACTAACAGACCCACATCAAAAGTAACCCAACTAGGGTTTTCATTTCATACAGGATACAGTATTTTTATTTTATCACAGAGTCATACTTTTTTTTGAAGTTTTCAAAGTTTGAAATTTGAATGATTTCAAATTATATCAAATATTTAAATTATATTAAATATTAGTTTTAAAACTATAACAAAATCTAAAATTTCTATTTTTTTGTTTTTCATTTATCTGTTCTCTCATCTATTAAATTGTTTTATGTGGGTGGAGAAGTTTTCTCTTCTTAACATTTGTTTCTATAACCAAAAATAAATTATATATTAAAGAAATAAAAAAAAGAATGTTTAAAATAAAAACAATTCAGTTATGCTAAGAATATATTAAAGGTTATCATAACAAACACATTTTTGGAGCAGATGGAATATAAAGATTCATACTAATGTTGCAAAAGCTAATAATGCCATCAATGAAAAATTTAATGCAGATAAAAGGAGATCCCAAATAACTTTGGCAAGAGAGAGGCTATCCCAGCAAAGCCACAGAAAATGTTCAAGCTCAGGGTAGCAAGAATAGGAAAGATATAGGGCAAAAGTAGCAGAGAAACGTGAACCTAAATAGACGGCCTCAGCTTTTGCCTCCATGTTTTGTGAGATTCACAATGCTGGCTGATTAAAAGGGGATGTGCCACAGTGGGCACAAGGCATAGTACTTTATCTAACTTTACACAACTAATATTCAAGACGATCGGGAAGAGTTTAGTTGTGAAATTCCCTAGTATGCCCAATCTCACAAGAAGCTCTTTCCCTACTTCTTCTGGAGGTATGATCAGAAACTTTTGATCACATACCTAAAAATTTTAAAATGCCGGGGGCATAACTACAACAGGTATTTTTTTTTTAATAAAATATACTATTATATTAATAAAGACTATATTTTTTAAAGAATTAGAAAAAGAAAAAATATAAACAAAAATTTTAATAAGAGATTTCTGAGTATTCCTTGGGCACATGAATATTTTAATCCCACAAGCAGAAGCTAAACAAGGAGGCTAGTAGAGGAAGAATCAGCCTCCAGGAGCAAACAAAAGAACTGCATGCACTCAATATAAGTACCCCCAAGAAGCTAGCCTCAATCTAATAATTAAAAATGGGATTTTGCTGCATATTGACCCATGCAGCTATCCACTCTTGAGAGGACCCAGTCTGCTCCTGGTCTTACCTGAAGCTAGAAGAAAGGATTTTGAATGCTTTCACCATAAAGGAATGATAAATGTTTGAGGAGACAGAGAGTGTAACTGACTTAAACATTATACAATGTATATCTTACATTGTATATATACATAAAACTCAATTAGACATCACATTATATACAAATTTTAGGTTTTATGTATGTTTTAATATCTAAATTTTTTAAAAAGTACTATCACACAAATGTAGTAATGAGAAAGAATAAAGAATCTCTCTATAGCTGTTCAAATTATATGAATAGGTACTGAGAAAAATTCCTGGTGCTACACTGTTGAACTATCAATAATGGTACAGGAAAAAACAGATGTATAAACTAGTGGGATGGGGATATGGCTCAGTGGTAGAGTGTTTGCCTCACATGCATGAAGGCCTGGGTTCAATTCTCAGCACCACACACATAAAAATAGTATGTAGTGGCATACATGTGGTATCAAAGTTGCATGCTTCATGTGATTAAATGATACCTGGTCAAAAAGCTGTTTGCCAGTTGTATTGGGCTGAATGGCAAATTCCAGTTCAGCATCCATTGTAGTTACTCTTACATTGATCTATAATAAAAACAGAAGAGAAAATCATTAGGAAAGACAATATACTTAATTACTTATTTAGTAGGCACGAGAAAAATCTTTTATCATGTGTTTCAAAACTCTCTTATAACTTTAATTCACATTATAAGAACTTTTGATCAGATTCCTCATACCCCTTTGCATGTCTTAGTCACTTTAACACCATATGTGGTGTGGCTTTTACCTGAATGCCTTCTCTAAACAAATCATATAAATTCATCCTTCTTAAAATAATCTTATTTGTATTTTTCTTTAAAATATCTTATTAAAAATATTGATATAAAAATACATGTGAAACATATGTAAACAAAGAAAAATGAAGTCCATAAATTTAACATCCAACTTAACTAGAAATGACAACTTGTTACATATATCACTGTATTTCTTTGCCAATTTACTTTTCCTCATCCCTACCCCCAACACATACAGGTAAATAATAATCTGAATTTTGTTTTTTTGTCATTCTCTTTCTTTTTTTTCCTTTTTGGTTTTGGTACTGGGGATTAAGCCCAGGAGTATTCTACCACTGAGCTACACCCAAGCCCTTTTTATTTATTTTGAGACAGGGTGGCACTAAATTGCCCAGGCTGGTTTTGTTCATATGACAAAACCTCAGCCTCCCAAGTCACTGGGATTACAGGTATGCACCACCACACCTGGCTGTCATTCTCATCTTTAAAAACTAGTTATATCACTCACAGGTGTGTGTATGCATGTTTGTGTACACATATATATAATCAATTAAAAAGTTGATTTTTTTCAGCTATACTATAATTGCAAGCACTTGCTAATGTAAGTCTTCTTTCTTAGTATGGACAATGGTTACATGGATATATTCACTTTAGAAAAGTTCAATTATAATAAACACATTAATTGTACAAATTACTGGGATTCACTATGATGTAGTCTTTTGATTTGCAGATCTATTTCAATTAAAACATTTTAAATTGTACACTATACTTTGATTTTTCAATTATATTTCTAAGATTGACATTTCTGTGAGTAGTTACAAGTAATTTTCACAGCTATACCATCTACTACAAGTGATTAAACAATTTATGTACCCATTTTTCTATCAATGGACATTGTTTCCATTGTTATGAAGTCTTATACACTCTCCTAGTACATATGCATCAGAATTCCTCTACACATATTTACACAGAAAGAGAACTCCCAGATGATAAAATATGCATACCTCTTATTTTAACCATGTAATGAGAAACAGTCTTACAATAGTGCCTAAGAATTCTTATTGATTGCATTTTCACTAATAGTGGGTATCAGCAGATTTCTTTAATGATAACCTAGTAGATATGAAATGATATATCAATATGGTCTTAAAATATGCATCCCTGATTCCTGATGAAGTTGAAAACCTGTTTGTATATGTGGCATACAGAATTCTAAAATGATCCCCATAATCCCTGTGCCCTAGTGTTTCACCCATGATTATACTGCACTACATGATAAAAAAGAATTTTGTAGGTACTCTTAAGGTTCACAATCAGTTAACTTTAAGAGAGATTATCTGGCCAGGTGTGAGGCATATGCCTATAATCCCAGCTACTCAGGAGGCTGAGGCAGGAAGATCACAAATTCAAGCCAGTCTGGGCAACTTAGACTCTGTTTCAAAAATTTTTAATTAAAAGTGGGAGTGGATGTTGCTCAGTGGTAGAGCCCTTGCCTAGCCTATATGAGGTCCTGTGTTCAATCACCAGCACTGCAAAAAATGATAAAAGGTTATCTAGGTAAGCCTAAGCTAATTACTAACCACTCAGTCTCACCTTTGAAATGTCTGTTCACATCTATGTCTTATTTTCCTATTGTGTTTTGTTTCTTTCTCATGCTTATAATAGGAGGTCTTTGTATATTAATCTTTTCTCAGTTATTTGTGTCAGAAAAAAATCTCCCTATTTGTCATTCTGTATCCTTTATGGTGTCCTTCTTTTTAATAAACACATATTCTTGATTTTAATGTTTTAAATACAGACGTCACTTTTTTGCCATAGTTAACAAATACTTCCTTGTCTAGAGTCACAAAGATATTCTTACATTTCTTAATCTACATCTTAAAGGTTTTGGATTATATCTCTTTGATTTTTGCTTATGATGAAAGAGATCCAATTTCATTTTTAATCCCCATTGGATAATATTATGAAAAATTTTTAAATCTCAACATAATTTATTTACTCCCCAAAGACTGTCACAACCAAGCATCTGTACAGGCATGGATCTTTGTTATACCAGCCAATTTAACTATTCTGCTAATACCATGCTGTTTTAATTACTATATCTTCAAATAAGTCTTGATATTTGGTAGGGCAAGTCTCCCCTCATTATTCTACAGAACTGTTCTGGCTATTCTTGGTTCTGTATTTTAGTTCCTGCCTCCAAATAAAACAGTAAATTTTCAAAACCCCACATTTATAATTTAGAACTACACTATATTCATCAGTCTTTCAGGGTAAGAACTGACATCTTTCCAATATTAACTCTACCCACAACTATGGTTCTTGTGTGCAATGATTTAGGACATCTTCAATGTTTTTTAGTCTCTTTTGTGAAAGAGACTATTTATAGTTTCTCCATAAAAATAATAAGACTTTTATCCCCTGGACATTAAAGTTTTGTAGCAATTGTAAATATGGGTCCACAGTCCTTAATCCATAATTTTGACAGCCTAAAAGCATTCAAGAATGAAGTTTTAGTTTATTTTGGGCAAAAATTTGATATGAAGTAATGTGAACTATCACTCATGGTGAATTAATTTATTTCATTTCATACGGACATTCACACATTTCTCTATAGAAATGTTAATGATGCCATAGAACTAATAAAAGTTTCATGACATAATGTAATATACATTATAATACATAATCACCCTTCTAAAATACTAAAAATTCCAAATTCTGAAACTCAGCTAGTTTCAAGGGTTTCAAAGGCAGGACTGTGAAATCTGATGAAATATCTCTTCAAACTGTTCTGTTTGGGATTTTAAGGAATAAAACTGATTTTATATTGATCCTATTATTTCACTTGTCAATTGTTATAATGAGTCTATAAATCTTTGTGTTTCTATAAAGCAAGAATTAGCAAGCTTTTCTATAAAAAGCTAAATGGTAAATATTTTCAGAGGATCATACAGTCTCTGTTGCAGTCACTTAACTCTGAACCTAGAGCAACAAAGCAACCATAGGTAATAAACAACTGAGCATACTGTGTTCCAATAAAACTTTATTATGGATCCTGAAATCTAATTTCATAGAGTTTTCAGGTGTTACAAAACAACCTTTTTTTTCAACCACTGAAAATGTAAAAAAAAAAAAAAAAAAAAAAAAAAAAACATTCTTAGCTCATAGGCAGTAAAGAACAGGTTAGTAAATTTTAGTAATCCTAAAATTTTCAAATAGCATTTTTTCCTTTCCTATACTTAAGCTTTTGATTTCTTTTTTTGTACAACAGGTTTTGATATTCAAAGTTGATAGTAGCCATGATAACATGTATCTCCTATCTTGTTCTTGATTTTAAGACTGTTTCTACCATTAACACATTTAGAACAGTTTTTACTGTACATTCCTTCTCCATTTTTATTTTTTAAACCATAAGTGGTTGTTCAGTTGTAGCAACTGATCTTTCTGAATGTATCACGATTTTTCTCCTTTAACTAATGGCATGATACAGAGTTATTAAGCTATAATGTCTCTTGGAACCAGGTAGGCCCTTGTGACTAAGCTGTCACCAATAGAACAAGAGCACTACAGACGCAGACTATTCCTGTGCATAAGCATAAATCAGTGGGGGCATGCTTCCCCGTGCTTTATTGTCCCTTCCTGCTAGCTGGAGGCAGCTTCAACTATAAATACTATAATAATACCTAAAAGGCTAAGGCTCAAACTTCTTGGGCTCAGGATCATTTTACACTCTTGAAAACTACAAAGCACTCAAAAAGTTTTTGTTATATGGGTTATATATACATCAGTACTTACTATATTAAAGCAGATAAATTTTTAAATATTGACTCATTTAAGTATAATGCTAATAAACTTAATACATGTTAACATAATAACATTGTAACATATAAAAATGGCTACCTATAAATATACTATTTAATTTTAAAAAGTGCGACAATACTGTATAAAGCTGGGCCAACAAGATTGGGGTAAAACACAAAAACGAAATTAACTTTCTCCAACTTTTGTGTTTGGGGGAAAAAATACACATATTTTTTATTAGGGTGAGTGGGGAGAAAAAAGTCAGTTATATTTTGACCTAAAAAGTTTGAGGAAAAAAAAATCCCTGATTATTAATATATTAAAATATTATCTTCCAGATATTTTAATGTACCAACCACAGACCTGAATAATAAATCTGACTCTTCACTCTAAGGAACAATAAATAAATATTCTCTGCATAATTACATTAGCAAAGAGTTTTCCAAAGTTCTTATAAGCATTCACATTCCTACTAGAAATAAATTAAGGGTAACAGATGTTCCACATCCTTATCTACACTTAATATTATCAGTATATAATTACTCCCCCTCTAGTGCATAAAATGTTATTTCACTGAACTTTTAATTTGTATTTTGCTGATAACTAAAAACATTTAGAATCTTTTTGTGTTTATTGGCCAATTAACATAGCTTCTTTATATAAAGTATATGTTCAAAGTTTTTGCCCAGTTTTTTTTACACTGAGTAATGGAACTATAGAACTTCATATTGCAATTATTTTCTCTCATTCGGTCTTGCTGTTTTCTTATTGCTCTTTTTTTTCACAGGGCAAATGTTTTTTGGTTTTGTTTTTTTGTTTGTTTGTTTGTTTGTTTTTGGGGGGTGGGGTACCAGGCACAGGGCAAATGGTTTTTGGTTTTGTTTTTTTGTTTGTTTATTTGTTTGTTTTGGGGGGGTGGGGTACCAGGGAATGTCCAGTCATATTTTGTATTCTATTTAGAGACAGGGTCTTACTGAGTTGCTGAGGCTGGCTTTGCACTTACAATGATCCTGACTCAGTTTCCCAAGCCACTGGGACTACAAATGGTTTTAACTTTACGATAAAGTCCAATTTTTTCCTTAATGGTTCAAACTTTCTGTATATTATCCAAGAAACTTTCCCCTATCCAAGATCACAAAATTTTTTTCCTTTATTTCCTTCTGAAAGTTTTATACTTTAGGTTTTTGCATTTAGGTCTACAATCCATCTAGAGTAAATTTTTGAGTAAATTATGAGACAAGAATTTAATGCTCATGTTTTTTCTGTACAGGTAACTCTTTGTTCCATCAACATTTGTTGAAAATAATTAAAATTCCCCATTGAACTGTGTAACACTTTTGTCAAAAATCTTATGATTATAATATGTAATGTGTGTGTGTTTCTATTTCTCTGACTCTATTATCTACTCTTTCACAATTACCACAATGTCTTGTTTTTGTAGCTTGAGAGTAAGTCTTGAAATGAAGGTGTGTAAGTTTTCCAGCTTTGTTCCTTCTTAAAACTGCTTTAGCAATTTGATCAATTTACCCAAAGAAGTTTTCAGGGTTTCAACTGAATAGAATTCAATTAAAACTACCAATATATCTGGGAAGAACTGACACCTTAATACTTATTTATAAACAAAACTGTAAAAATTATCTGCTTCTCCATATATTCAGATCTTTAATTTCTTATAAAAAGTTTTCAGTATAGAGACTGTTTTGCCTCTGTATGTTTATTCCTAAGTACTTTATGTTTTCTATGCTCTCACTACATTTTTCAAACTCTGCTGTCATTATATATATTTTAAAAAACATTGATTTTATTTTTATTATTATTTTTATTTTTACTATAACTTTTTGTCTAACAATCTTGCTAAATTAAGTTACTAGACTATTAGTTGTTTTATAGATTCATAAGAACTGTTTACAAACAATCATATCATGTGCAAATAGAAAATTTTACTTCTTAATTCTGATCTTTATACCTTTTACTTCCTTTTATTCTTTTCTACCAACAACACACTGTTACCTGCTGAGTCTTTACAGCAATATTCATGAAAATCTAGTAACATAACCAACAATTTCTCTAAAAAGCTAACTGACCAAAAGGAACACTATTAAAAAAAAAATACCCCATTTTTTTTTTTTTTTTTTTTAGGTGAAAAGAACAGTTACTCTAGGACAAAAAGAATACATACACCTTAATCAAGAACCATATAATTCTAAAATCAAGTAAAATGATCAAAGATATACAACTAAGACTACATAATGTCAGTGTAAGTATCACCAGCATCAAAAACTAGTGTGTGAGAACACTTGAGAAAAAAACATGCAGCTGGGCACAATGGCACATGCCTTTAATCCCAGTGACTCGGGAGGCTGAAGAAATTTTATCAAACAAGTTCCAACCCAGCCTCAGCAATTTAGCAAAATCCTGTCTCAAAAAATAAAAAGGGCTGGGAATATTGCTCATTACTAGTAAAACACTGCTGGGTTCAATCCCCAGTATTAAAAAAAAAAAATTAATAAGCATGGGTCCTCCCAACCTCTCATTATTTTCTCTTAACAATAACTTACCATTTTTTTTTGCACTGACTATGTACCAGATTCTTTCAATCCTCATCATACTCCTTAAGTTAACTAATTATGTATACCCCATTTTATATAAAAAGGAAATTAAAACATGGATAGGTTGAATTAAATTAACAAATTACCCAGATTAAATGACAGTAAGTCAGTTTTACCCCAAGACCCATGAATTTTAACCTTAACTGCAATGTTATCCATACCAATTCTTCACTGCCCATAATACTATGCTATAGCCACACTAATCTAAAACAAGTAATAATAACAGAGCATTTTCTTCTAACAACTTTCCCTTGATATTTTGCCCAGTTCAAAAACAAAAAACAAACAAAAAAACTTACTGCTAATAATATCTTTTTAAGTAAACTATATCAAAAGTAATAAAATTCACTTACTGGTTTCGGCATTTTCTTTCTCTTTTTGTTACGTTCTTTAAAAATTCTTCACGTCTATAAATTCTATTGTCACCTTCTGTTAAAGAAAAAGAATAATTTATTATCTTTTTCACATAAGGTTTTTAACCAACACTTATATAAAAGATAAACATTAGAGCACCAGAAGTAACAGTTCTTATTTATTCTAATTTTTAATGTCTTCTACTAATATTTCATGCTTCCTAGAAAGATTAAAACCTGATACTTGCTAATCTATTAAAAGTTTTAATTTACAGACAACACAGCAAAGAAACATGTTTGCTAAGGGCCTCTCTCAGTGTTGGGTTCATTCCTATATAAGACTAATAGAGAAAAGGACAGTAAAAGTGAGGATGAGTAGATTCAGATTCTAAAGAATTAAGTCAAGAATTTTTTCAACCATTTTTTGTACTTTAAAAGACAAAAGGAAATTCTAATATAACTACAAATTTTTAAATTATTCTTGAAAGTTTTAAAATCTCAATAAAGTATATATGTAGCTTATCCACCTATACATATTAAATAGTCATAGCTTTGCACACTAAAAATTTTCATGCTGCTCACCAGCAAGCTAGCAGCATTCAATGAAATTTAGAATTGCTCTGAAGACCAATGGTAAATTGTATCTTCTCCCCCTAAGACAACAAATCTTATCAAGAATTATGACATTATCTTAGGGTAAATGTTCTAAAAAACATCTAACAAGTTTCCCCTCCTTGCAAATCTGTTAAAATATCTAATTCTTAATCATTATTAATTGTCAAAAAATTATCATTTTAATTTGAAAACTACAGAAGTGTTCTATTAGATACATTATTTGAGAATAAGCTTATCTAGGTAATATCTCTAGCAAGAAACTTTGTTACACAAGAACCAACTAAATATACACTGAAATAAGGTCATTTTCCTAAATTTTATTCAAGCACAGGCCAATAAACCCCTTTTTAGGGATAACTTTCTCCTTTAGTGTGGGGGATGCATGTGCACGTGTGCACGCTCGAGTGTATGTTTTACCAGTCACTGGGCAATGAAATTCAGTTGGAAGCACATACCTCTTAACTTTTTCTTAACCTATCCCCTATCTATACTCCTCTACTTTTATAACCTAAATGTATTTCAGTCAAATTTTTCTACAATCTGTTTTCACAAGTCCTTCACCTTACCATCTCAGGTCTTGATTAAAACAGCCTCCAAAAGGACTTGCTTTTCACAATCTATTAGCTACTAGTCCCCAAATCTCTATCTCCAGGGTTTCTTGGCGAATTGGCTTATCTCAAAAAAGACTTGGCCAAACACTTCAATCCCTATCCCAGAGCCAAATCTACTTTTCTTCAAAGCTGAATGAATTATGTATTTCTAGAAATCTATTCATAGTATTCTCTTAGGATTTTTTTTATCTACTAGATCTAAATTTGTGACCTTCTTTTCATTCCTGTTAATTTTGCCTGCTTTTGTTTGATTAGTCTTGCCAGAAGTCAAGAGTTGGTCTAAAAGTCACTTTTTTTTTAGTTTCGTTGACCTTTTATTAATTTTGTTAATTCCTATTAATTTTTCTCATTTTCTTCTCATTAGTTGCTTTGGCTTTACTCAGAGGGCTGACTTTCTATTTCCTCCCACTGCAAGTTTACCTAAGTAATTTCCAATATTGTTTCTTTACTAGTTCATGCATTATAATCATCAACTAAGTATGTCCAACTATAGAAAAACTCCAAATATAAAGTGATTTCCCTAATTTACCAGTGAGAAATTCAAAAATAATTTTATGATTTGAATATTAAATTAAATGTGCATCTATAACACTTATTAGTATACTTAAATGTTAAAAACGTGATCTATGAAATACTGATTCAGAAATATTGTTTGCTTTATCTCAAACTTCACAGAATAATTTTATTCTAATTCTATACATACATGAGATAAAAGTATCTGTTTAAAACTTGGACTACTTTTTGAATCAATAATTTTCTAGATTACATTAGTATTTTTGAATCAGTGTATCATATGATCAAATTTTTATTTCAAGTCACAATTATACATAGGACACCCTCCCATTTGTACTATAGGAAAAATTGTTAATATATTTACATTGTAACTACTCTTTTTTTCTTGTTTTCATTTAAAATTACTATTTTTTTTAACTAAATCAGATCTAGATTCCTCTGCCTTTTCCCATGTTTAAATCACTCACTAGATGAGCCCTGTGAGCTTTCCAAACTCAAGTGAACTAATGGAGTTTAAAATCAATGTGCCTTTCTTGAAGTTTCATGCTCAAAAAGAAGACTGCATCTTATAATGAAAGACTTCTTAAGAATACAAATATAATTCTTTTCTAGGGAATATTTGAGGAAAAAACCCTTGCCTCTTACTTGAAACTACAGCATTTTTTCTAAGTAGCACTTCAGTGGCTTAGGTTTTTATACAGTTCTAAGTGTCCTGCCTAAATGTTTCCATTTCCAACCATGATTTCTAATCACTACTGAGAAATATTTTGTTTTTTAGTTTTCAAATAGAAGGGTTAGAGGACTTTAGGTAGAATGCTGATGTTTTTCGTTACTTTTAAGTTTATTCTTCTATAGTCAAATAATTCATTGGGATATTTTATGTTTAGTACATGGTCAGTGTCTTTCTAGACTGCTCCAAGTATAAATACACTGTATTGTATGCATTTGATAAATTAAATCAAGCTAAACCAAGTTTTTAAATTTTTCTTAATAGTCTATTACTACTCATTTTAGTCTGTTTAATCAAATTTGGTAGAAACATATCAAGTTTTCTCAACTAATGAATATGGATCTTAATTTCTTCTTCTAAAATACCAGCTTTTAATTTATGTTTTAGGCTATTTTAAGTGAATCTAGGTTTAGAATTGTTCTATCTTCCCAGTGAATAGTTCCTTTTCTTCTTTTCTTGCAAATATAATTCTAAATTGACCATTATTCCCTCAGCATTTGGAAGACACTAGTTTATTCTGGCATCTGTTACCACTGATGAGGAGTCTGAGGTCAATCTAACTCATTCCTTTGCTTTAATCTATCCTAGAACAATTTTTACATTTATTTCTTTACTCAACATTCCTTTACCACCTCATTCCCTACCACCACACCCTGGGCAAGTTAGCAGGTATTCAAATGAGCTTCACATCTATCATACTACTTTCTAAACCATATGGTTGGTGTCTCTCTCTAATGCAGTATTTCATTAGTAAGGAAGAATAAAGAAAGCAAACATTTAATTATATGCCAGATTCTATAAACTAAGAGTAGTCATATTATAGAAAAGGTATTTCTAAAACAGCTAGGCAAGTAAATATTGAAATAATTTATCCAGGTTTTTGATGCTAGAGTTACTTCATGTTATACTCTACAGGAAAGGACCTTCCAAACAAAATACTCCACACTAAAGTTTTAATCTTAATAAGAGAGCTCATCTGACATAAAAGTATACACGACAGGCCAACAAAAACAGAACCAGGGTCTTACACAAGCTAATTAAGCGTACAAAATCTCCTACAAGTGTACTTGATCTATACAAACTGTGAAATGGGGGAAGGGCTAATAAAAGCCATCACAAATATGGAACCTTCTAAATGAAGCTTCTAAAAATGTCTACTTTCAGATCAGTGCTGGGGGGGGGGGGTAACCAGGGATTGAACCCAGGGATGCTTAACAACTGACCCACATCTCTAGTTCTTTTTCTCTTTTGAGACAGGGTCTTACTAAATTGCATAGGCCCTCATTAAGTTGCTGAGGCTGGCTTTGAATTTGCAATCCCCCTGCCTCAGCCTCCCTGGAATTACAGGCATGCACCACCATACCCAGCTTCTGTGTTCATTCTTAAAAATCATGTTAGGCTTTCCTGTTTTATTTCACTTCACCATTTTATTTCAGTTTATCATAAATTATCTGAAGAAAAATGAGGCTCTCTTTGCCAATTGAAAATAAAGTGACTGAGAACAATGCCTTATATTTATAAACCATAGTTTCATGTTCTTATACTTTAATTTTTATACTAACAAAAAAACAGGAAGAAAGTAAGATAGATTAAATTATGGCTACCTTATAATTGAAGAAACAAAACAAGGTCCACTTTTTTGTTGTTTTGCTTTTATGTAATGGGGATTGAAGCCAGGGGTGCTTAACCACAGGACGACATCCCCATCCCTTTTTTATATTTTAAGACAGAGTCTCACCAAGTGGCTTAGGGCCTTGCTAAATTGCTAAGGCTGGTTTTGAACTTGCCATCCTCCTGCCTCAGCTTTCTGAGCTGCTGAGATTACAAGTATATGCCACTATGCCCAGCACAAGGTCCATTCTTAAAGTAGCTTGTCCAAAAGTCACATGGACAATAAATGGACAAGCTACAATCCTTTGGACGCCTAAAACCCACAACTCTATCATATACCAGCCTGTCTTCCTCTTTCTGATATTAAAAAAAGTGAAAAATAATCTCATTTATGGAAATATAACCAAGGAAAATATTTTAAAATGTGTATAATGGTTTAACTACAAAGATTCTAATTATAGTGCAAGTTTAAAAAGTAGATGTCATATGGGACTTTAGTTAAGTGAATCACGGTATAGACTACACTAGATAAAAATGCAGCTAATCAAGGTGTTACAGAAAATATTCAATGGCTAGGGAAAATACGCACAAACCTCTGAGGAAAAAGGCAGGTTATGCTGGGCATGGGGGCACATGCCTATAATCCCAGCAGCTCAGGAAGCTGAGGCAGGATTATCACAAGTTCAAAGGCAGCCTCAGCAATTTCGAAAGGCCCTAAGCAACTCAGTGAGACCCTGTCTCTAAATAATATACCAAAAAAAAAGGGTGGGGGACGTGGTTCAGTGGTTACATACACCTGCAATCCCAGCTACTCAAGAGGCTAAGGCAGGAGGATCACAAGTTCAAGGTCAGTCTGAGGAATTTAGTAAGATCCTGTCTCAAAATAAGGGATAGGGATGTATTCAGTGCTAGACCATTTGCCTAGCACATGTGAAAGGCTAGGTTCAATCCCCAGTACTGCAAATAAATAAATAAAAACATCCATAGCATATTGTTACTTTTTAAAAAAAGTATGAGAAAGAGACCAAAATGAACATAAATGCAAAATATTGAATCTCTGGGGATTAGAATGAGTTTGTAAATTTCTACAATTAAAATGTAAAACTTTTGAAATAAAATTTCTTAAAATGAAAGAACAAATTATTCTAAGTGAATAAACTGAATGAAGTTGGACTTATAACTTTACAATACTATTTAATATTATCTAAGTATGTTAATCACTTTTCAAAAACCCAAGAAATACCAATTCTAATTTTGAAGAAAAATACCTAAAGAGGTATATAAATTATGATAAAAATAGATTAATATATTCTTACTTTAAAAACCTACATAGGTAGGATAAAAGAAACATCAAAATTAATAGGAAAATATGCAACAGCCATAATAAAGTTGCTTGTAAAACACACTTCACTCAGTAAACACTTAAGTGAGAGACTTCACAAACAAATCTTACTTTAAAAACTGAACAACTGTGCTATTGACTAAAACTACAAATCAAAATGGTTTTAAGGTATTACTGATTATGTACTCATTAAACTATCAAATTGTGTTAATTATACATGATAGTATTGTGGAAACTGTATTGGTAAATAAATAGATAAATATTACTAGCAGCACCACAATTGACTCCATTTTTCTAGAAAGTTAGTTGCTATTTTTTTTTAAAAGAGAGAGTGAGAGAGGAGAGAGAGAGAGAGAGAGAGAGAGAGAGAGAGAGAGAGAGAGAGAGAGAGAATTTTAATATTTATTTTTCAGTTCTCGGCGGACACAACATCTTTGTTGGTATGTGGTGCTGAGGATCGAACCTGGGCCGCACGCATGCCAGGCGAGCGCGCTACCGCTTGAGCCACATCCCCAGCCCCTAGTTGCTAATATATTAAAAGAGCTTTTTTGAACAGGAAATTCTGCTCCTAGCATAAACCCCTAAGAAAATAACACAAAAGAAAGCTATCTCTACCAAAATATTCTCAGCAGCACAACAGCCAGTGATTAAAATCACAAAGTAATGTGGAAACTATGTGACAACAAGATAGCTACTCTAGGGTTTTGTTGTTGTGAGGAGAGGGGCTTGTTTTTGTATACTAGGACTGTGTCAATATTTTCATAAGGGTAAGTAAGAACATGTAACTAGCCACTCATCACCACCAAATAAAAACACAGGTACTGTTACAAAGTACATCTGGAAGTACAGAAACCCCATATTTAATATTAATCAGGGTCTTTTAAATCCTAATTTAAAATAACAGAGATGAGAATTTCAAAAAATACTTTCACCGTCTTCTTTCATTCTAATTAAGAAGACATCTTTCAATGTCTTCTTTTACTCTCTAATTAATAATACTAGTACTAATATGTAAACTATTATATTCTAAAGATCTATATTTGCATATCAAATATTTGTATATTTGCACCTTTCCTCATAACATTATCAAGAAAAAAATTTACTCCTACTCACTCTTAATTTTCTTAATCTTTCCCACTCCTAAATTTCTTAGCATGATCTTACCCTTTATTCCACAATGACTCCCAAAAAAGCAATGAAGTGCAATCCTGGTAGCAACATAGGAAGTAGTCTTAACAGATGCTGCCAAGTACATTTTCCATTTCCAAAGAAGTACCCATATGAATATGTACTTAAACACAATGCTGCATTTTAAACATTCTCTCTTTCGTCCTTCAATTCTGAGGGTGACCCTAAAACAGCCTCCTCTGTACTTCATGCAATGGAAAAAACAGCCTCATGTTCACAAGGGAGAGGTACAACAGACTCCAAGTGGTAAAGCAGGTGTTGTTAAGGCTCCTAAACACATAGCTTACAATGAAGCTTCAATAATTTACAGCAGACTGCCTAATTTTACCTTTAAGATATTCTTTTCCCAAAACCTTTTTTCCACCTTTTGAGATTCAAATGATCTCTGATCAAATGCTCTCTCCTTAAACTTTCAGAAGAACTCTGGCCATTCATTGAGGAAAGCAGCACTATAAAGACAAACATAAACTAAACTAATACGGTAACTCTGGCAGTCAAAGCAACATAGGAACATCATTGGCAAAAGAAGTTCTTTATCATTTGGGTATTTTTCCCTGCATGGGACACTCTAGGGATCTATGGATCTCCTCTTAGAAAATTATTTTTAAGTGCAGGAAATAATGCATTAAGTTACAAAAGAAACCAGTTACATTGAAATATAAAAAACACAAATTTAGGCCATAGTAATGTATGTGCTTCTTTATTAATGCTTTAAACAACAGCATCTACAAATGCATCTTGTAACCAAATTTGTAAGTAAAGATGAATGTAAATGTCATCTTGAGAGAATTTTAGTGTATTATAAAAAATATCTGCAATTTCTAATGAAAACAGTCTCTGGTACTACTAATACTACCATTGCCTACAATCATTATGGAAGAAAATTCGTAAAGATACAATGCCCCCCTACCAAGCTCACATACCCCAGATCCAAAAAATATATAAAGGACTATGTTTATTATATTTTTATCTCAGTGTTAATACTGAATCCGATAACAGTGCATTTTTGCCTATGAAATGCCATTTGATCCCCAGATAAAGCAAAGAGAAAAATTTAGCCCCATTTCCAAGTTAAAAAAGTAACACCAAGAGCAAGAAGGGTAGTGCTCATTCTATAGATTCTTGACCTATATTACCTAATCTTCTTAATAACTGCCCTTCCTCTTCCTGCCCTACACAGGTATTCCAATATTTCATCCTTCTATTAAGAAATTAAAATTCGGGGCTGGGGATGTGGCTCAAGCGGTAGCGCGCTCGCCTGGCATGCGTGCGGCCCGGGTTCGATCCTCAGCACCACGTACAAACAAAGATGTTGTGTCCGCCGATAATTAAACAAATAAATATTAAAATTCTCTCTCTCTCTCTCTCTCTCTCTCCCTCCCTCCCTCCCTCTCTTTAAAAAAAAAAAAAAAAAGAAAAAGAAATTAAGATTCACATAAGTGACTTGCCCAAAGTCATGAGGTGAGTTAACAGAGTCAGAGTCCTAAAATCCTAGTACTGGGGATTTGACCATCCTCGTCTTCTTTTCTAAGATATCATTCTAGACAAGCTCATTTTAAACAATAACACTTTTCATAAAGCAGGCTGTTCAAGCTTTCTCCTTTACTAGTATCAAGTAGAAAGACTACTTCTAAACTTGTTGTTAAGGGCATATGATTAAGTGGTATAATCACTTCTATCATTTGATTTCCTGTAAGGGTGTTTTGCAATTCTAAGTAAGACATTAAGTACTAGCTAATGTAGACATGGTATCTGCTTTAAGAGTATTTTCAAGGAAACCAAATATTCAACATTTTTGAAAAAATGAAAATACAGAGCAAATTTCTAAAACTCAAATATAAAGCAGAACTACGATAGTTAAAACACAATTTTACACTGAATTTAGGTTCTCCTCTAAAAGAGTCTTATAAATTTAAAATATATCTGTATTGTTCCTTAGGTGAACAGAAAGGCAAATAATACATTTGTAATTATTAGTTTCAAATGCCAAAAGGCAATCATTCTACATTTATAAAAACATTAAAAATTCATACAGTGTTTAAAAATAGTAAAATAAAAACAGGTTCATGAAGTCATATGTCGCAGGAAAGCAGCACACAAATTGAAGAAATTCTCACAATTCTACACTTTACATGTTTAAAAAACCCATTTGTATACAGATACAACTGATTTTTCTAAACAGAACATTAATTCATTTATTAAATATTATTAAAAGTATATAGCATTTCTACAGGGTAATTCTACTATCATGAATACCCTTAACCTCCATTTTAAGAAGCTGGAATGGTTCCTGTCTCACAAGAAGTCCTCAATATTTGCTGCTTTTGTTGAATTAAGCTTACCAAAAAAAATGATCATTTTTTTTCTGATGATTGGTGTCAAGGGCAATATTTTCCTCTTATTTTAACGTTATAAAATGATGAAGCTAATAAACACTGAGACAACATAAGAAAAAGCTTTAAGCCAGAGGCTGTGGCACAAACCTATTAATTCCAGCTATTCTGGAGAATGAGGGCCAAATCTGAGGCCAGCCTAGGCAATTCAGCAAGACCTGACTCAAAGTAAAACTTTAACAGGGTTGGGGATATAGCATAGTGATAAAGCTCTTGCCTAGGAGGTGCAAGGCCCTGGGTTCAATCCCCAGAACCACAAAAAAAAAAAAAAAAGAAAGAAAGAAAAAGAAAAAGAAAAGGTTTTCAAACTAGTTTTCCCAAATTCAAGTCTATATTATCTCTATCCAAACTGTTTAAATAATTCCACTTAATTCAACAACGAAAGTAAATTTAAAGGCTGGTTAACTGGACACATTTAATGAGAACTATAATTATCATGCTGTATATAGAATAGATAATAAGTAGTAAGTCTTCTGAATATAAACTACCTTTGCTTAACTGACAAACTAACTTTATATAGTTTTTCTAAGTGTAGAACCTACAAACAGCTTAAATATCAAGAGTCCTCGTGGTAGCTATCAAAATTTAATCCATCTCACACACTCCCTAAAGACCCAAGGGTTCTTGAGTCAATTAACCATAGCTGAGACTTCTCCTGAAAGGGAAATTTTTCATGACAAATACATCCACTCTGGTTAGCTTACTGAAAGACAACCAATTTACACAAACAATGGGAAGACTTTAAAAAAAAGTTAAGTAGGAAGAAATATCCAGAACTCATATCACAGAAGAATGGTTGGAACATTATTACAATGAATATTCTACTTTATACAAACAACTACCATAGCATATAACACACTTTAGGACACACAAGGGCTGGGGCTATAGCTCAGTAGCAGAGTGCTTGCCTAGCTTGCGTGAGGCACTGGGTTCGATCCTTAGCACCACATAAAAATAAACAAATAAAATAAAGGCATTCTGTCCATCTACATATACAAAAAAATTTTTTTAAAAAGACATACAATATGGCATATCTATATTCCCTCTAGGGAGTGAACTCCTTAATATCTTACTCATTTTTCCAGCCTAAAATGCAAAAAATTTTTTGGCACATGATTCTGTCTCAATGTATGATTAATACCTTAAAGCAAGAGTCAGCAAACTTTTTTGTAAAAGGTCAGGTAAACAAACATTTTAGCTTTTGTAAGCCATATCATCTCTGTTTTCAAGTAGCTGGTAAAGCAGGAAGCAGCCATACATTAGTAAACAAATGAGCGTAGTGTGTTCAAATAAAACTTTGTTCACAAAAACAGGCAGGAGGGGTTTAGTTCATGAACTATAATTTGTCAAGTACTTAAACAATAGTCAATGTTTTTCATTCCATAATTTAACTACATTTTGTGTCCAAGAAGATGTGAGTGCACACGTTCATACTTAATTATGTATGATTATGTATGACAGGTCAATCTTGGATCTGATTTTGGTTGGCGGCAAGAAAGAATTCAAGACAGGTAGTATATGACTAAGGAAAACAGTCTAATGGAAACAGAGTTAGAAGAAAGGGCAATTCCATTTCCCTTGTCAATCACTTGTTAGATATGGTATATGCCCCAATCCTGGTCAATAAGTTGAAGAATTATCTTTTGCAGGCACTTCTGGAAAAGACACAGTACCCTTCATTCATTTTATTATTGTATCTGAATAAGACACTAGTCCTTACAACAGCCAATATGGGACAAGGGAAAAGCGGCCTTAGTGTGAAGTCAGCAGGTAAGAACACAGGCAAGAACTAGAAGGAAAACTGGGCTTTGGTGATATTGCTGAGCCATTCTTTTTTATTTTTGATTTGTTTTAATTAGTTACACTGACAGTAGAATGCACTTTGATGCCTCACATATAGTGGAGTATAATTTCTCATTCTTCTGGATATACACGATGTAGAATCACACTAGTCATATAGTTATATATGTACATAGGGAATAATGTCTGATCCATTGTACCTACTATCCTTCCTACCTCCACATCCCCTCCCCCACTTCACTCCCCTCTACCTAATTAATCTAAAGTGGTAATGCTATTCTTCCCTAGTACCCCCTGCCATTGTGAATTAGCATCCCCATATCAGAGAAAACATTCGGCGTTTGGGTTTTGGGGATTGGTTTATTTCACTTAGCATGATATTCTCCAGCTCAATCCATTTACTGGCAAATGCCATAATTTCATTCTTCTTTAAGGCTAAGTAATATTCCATCATATATGTACATACCACATTTTTTAATCCATTCATCTCTTCAAGGGGACCTATATTAGTTCCATAATCTTTACCACATGTACCTCGATAAAGGATATATAAAGAACTCAAAAAAACTTAACACCAAAAAAAAAAAAACCAAATAACTCAATCAATAAATGGGCTAAGGAACTAAACAGACACTTCACAGAAGAATAAATAGTCAATCAACAAAGATATGAAAAAATGTTCAACATCTTTAGCAATTAGAGAAATGCAAATCAAAACTAAGATTTCATCTCACCCGAGTCAGATTGGCAATTATCAAGAATACTGAGCCATTCTTGAGCCTCTGGACTTTCTCATATAAGATATTAAATTTCCTTATTGTTTAAGGCAATTTGAAAATGTTATTATTTGTATCCAAAGCATCTTAAATGTTGTAAGGGCTAAAAACCAAAAACTGTTTACAAATTCACCTATAGTCGGTCCTATTTAACTTCAACTTTTCACACATGAAAAAAGAATGTAAGATCCAGAAAGCCCTTAGAGATCACCTAAAACATAGGGGGAAAGTATCTTGTATCAATTAGAAGGTACTAACTTTATATATTCTATAATCTTGGAGAAAACAGTAACTTCTTTTTTGATACTGTATCTAAAATAGTCTTTCAAAATGATATTTTTTTCCTCTAACTCAGGAGTTAGCAAAGTTTTTCTATAAAGGAAAATATAGTAAATATTTCAGGTTTTGTGAGCTATATAGCTTCTGCCATTGTGGCTCAAAAGCAGACACAGACAGTATGTAAAGAAAAGGCATGTATGTTTCAATAAAACTTCAGTTACAACAAGACACATGTAGGTTGGATTTGGTACACTGGCCATAGTTTGCCGGCCCCTGCTCTAAAATGGCTACTAGCAAGAATTCTCTTTCAAACAAATCAACTTTACTAGAACTCAAAAATAGCTTATTTCAAATGTATATAAATTATGAAGAAAAGTAACCAGCATTTCTTGATCATTAGATTACTCGATGTAAAAAGTTTATTTGCCTTGTTTATACACATAAATTAAAACTTAGTACAGTTGGGCACAGAAGCACACCTATAATCCCAAGCAATTCAGGAAGCAGAGGCAGAAGCATCACATGTTCAAGGCAGCCTCCACAACTTAGTGAGACCTTGTCTCAAGAAATAAAATAGGTTGGAAACGGTGATACAGCTCAGTGGTAAAGTGCCACTGGGTTCAATCCCCCAGTACTCAAGGTGGGGGATCTGATTTAGTACCTGTAATTTAGAATTAAACTGTGAAAAAGTCACCAATATATTACAGAAGGAAAAAATGCAAAACTTACTCATACACAAATTTAGAATACCTATGAATTATAACTAAGCATTTTAAGTTAGTGAATTTATAAGGATTGCTATACATAACAGCTATTTAGTGGGGGGTGAGGGGTCACTACACAACTCCCAATCCAAAAGAACCATTTCTTGAAGGAAGTTGACACTAGAGTTCTCTATTAAATAGAATGAATAAATAGTGAATCACATAGATCATTATTCTTAATAGTTTTCAGACAAAAACAACCACAACCACATATTACATGGACATTTCACTAACCCAAATCATGAACCTTTATTTTATTTTATTTTATTTTATTCAGTACCAGGGATTGAACCCGGAGATATTTAACCACTGAACCACAACCCCATCCCTTTTTATATTTTGAGACAGATCTCAATAAATTGCGGAGAGCCTCACTAAATTGATGAGCTGGCTTTGAATTTACAGTCCTCCTGCCTCAGCCTCCTGAGCTGCTGGGATTACAAGCATATGCCACCATGCCTGGCTAGGAACCTTGTTTTAAAAGGACACCATGTGGTTTTTATTGTTGTTGTTGTTTACTATTAGTCATACTCTAGAAAAAAAACAAAAAGTGAATTTCACCTTTAATCATTAGTCAAGAAAATTTGCACATGCACTTACACAAACACTTCCGAGTACAGCAAATTCTATTTCATAAATTCATTCAATGATGAAAACGTGAGAAACGATTTAGTATTTAACATAATTAATAAACACTATTTTAGTGTTTTTACAATATAATCTTATTTTAACAAACTTTAAAATCATAAGGGATATCAAGAATGTTTATCCTTGCATAAGAATTGGTATTTTCTATATATACAAGAATTACTAACAATTGTTAACTATGAAAAACAGGACTGGAAAAGGGGTTGGAAGCGTTTAGGGAGTTTGGAGAGTGAAGAGAACTTTAACTTTCCCTTTACATCTCTCTGGGTTTTTTAACTTTGCCATAAAAATAAATTATAGCTGTGAACATTAAGATATACATTTAATATAAATTTTAATAAAAATACCAGGAACTTGAATGAATAGAACAGGCAGGATTTCTCTAAAACAGCCTAGAGATGGAGGAACCATCTGAGATCAGAGTGAACACCTCTAACACCAAAGAGATGAACACACTCTGGCTATAGAAGTCAGAAGTTCCTAGAACAGCCTTTACTGATCAATAAATACCAAGAACCTTAAAGTAACCTTGTAAAGGTAGAGTCTATAGCAACCCAATCCAGCTCTACTGGATCTGTACCCAGCAATAGGAGAAAGTAGTGCCCACCAGCTTTTGGTCTACAGGAGGGTCCAAACCATCCAAGAAAGGGTGACTTCCTAGACTTCCCAGGTGCACAGCAGTAACATGAATTTCTACCAGACATACTCTAAGGGCTGAAGATATGACTCAGTGATAGTGCTTACCTAGCATGCACAAGGCTCCAGGTATGAACCCCAGCATTACAAAAAAAAAAAAAAAAAGACAAAGACTATTAGCTATTCTCTACAGAGCCATGCTTCATCAGTACTGCTTGGGTCTTCACAATTTTTTTTTTCAGTTGTTTTTTGTAACACTGGGGATTGAACCCAGTGGCGCTTTACCTCTGAGCTATATTCCAAGCCCATTTATTTTTTTACTTTGAGATAGGGTCCAATTAAATTATTGAGGCTGCCCTCAAACTTGCAATCCCCCTGCCTCAGCCCTCCGGTGTAGCTGAGATTATAGGCATGCACCACCACACCCAGCCAGTCCTCACAATCTTATTGGTCTTCAAGAGATAATGGTTAAAATTGGCCCTCATCTTTAAATGGTTTAAGTTAAAATGCAGTAAGTTAAAAATAAATTTTAAAAAAAAAACAATATTTCCACCATCATTCAACATTTCAGATTCTACTACTGTAGAATATGTTGTTGTTGATTATATTAAAAGGTGAACTGAAAGCAAAATATACAAAGACTCTCACTTCAACAGCCTGCCAAAGATAAAAATGAATATTTAAAAAGTCCAATTCTGTTGTTGGGAATGGTGAAGCAATAAACAACAACAACAACAACAAAAAAAAAAACCTTTGTTCCAATCCCTGAGACTACTGACAATTAGCAAGAGACAGAAAGAACTGCAAAGTGTGTCACTTCTTACCATCACAAGGAAAACAATAATCAATTTAATTTCCAGTTAAGTAATCACAATTTCCAAAAAGTAGGACAGACTCAACATATTTTACCCACACCAAATAAATGACATGTCTGAACCCCTCCTACACGTGTATGGATAAAGAAGTGAACAAAACAATGTATATGATCCATGATAGCAAGAATTTAACATTTTTAAGTGTCATAATCAAATTTTGTCTCAATTCCAATGTTATTCATTCCTCACTATCATCTGCTTATTAAATTCCAAACTATAGTTTTAAAATGATTAAGAAACTGCAATCCTTTAAACAGCATACAATTTCTCAAAAGAAGCGCTCTACATTGTCATATTTTAATTATCATCTTCTCTAGAAGATATACTGGTAAAAGCAAATACTGAAAACAAAACAAAACAACCCCTCCTCAAAAAAAACCTGCAATCGTAAATATTAGTCTCTTTCCTCAAATCTAATGATGCTGTTTTGGCAAATGGTCTAAGCCATTATTTATCCAGCAAAATGAACGGGACAATTGTTCATTCTAAGCCCGTCCATCATATGAAAGAGTATTTAGTGTTCTAAAAACTGTATGCTCCGTCAACAATAGATTGCAATGTCTACGTCCAAGTACTCGCTTATCAAATAAACCCTCATTATCTTGGACTTTTACATTTACATCGTGCCAGTCTTACACAGGACTGCTGTGGAGCTCCCAAACATGTCTTCTGTAAAATCTCAACTATATTAAAATCTATTTTTTTGGTGAAATTGATTTTTAACATATTTTCAACCTCATTAATAATAACCACTCTTTGAGGAAAAACAAATCCTGGGGATTTTTTAAAGAAAAATGACATCTGTGACTGATGTGCTCCATTTAAACTGAAATAACTAACGTACTGCCCCCTTTCAAAGTTAGCTCGGGAACTGAGCTCAGAACCCGGTAAAGGAAAGGGGACTGTGATGTACTCAACTTTTCTGGTGGGGGCTGAGCTAATAAACTGGGCGGCTTAAGGGCTCAAGAAAGTTAAAGGGCCCCCAGCAGCAGCAGCAGCAGCAGGAGCAGCAGCAGGAGCAGGTAGAGCGGCGGCGGGAAGGTGGGCCTGGCCTCGCGGGTGCAGGCGGCGGGAGCAACTGGCGCCCCAAAGCCTGTAATGCAACAAGCTTTTTGCCACTAGGGAGGAACGCACGCTGTCTAGTAATTCAACACTCTTACTTTCAGACTGGAGGTCGGGGAGAAGTTCTGATCAATGCCTTCCCTGCATGGCAAAACAGAATCCTACATGCCCTTATTACCAGTATTTTTCAAATACCCCCATGGACGTGCTGGCCCAAGCCCGCGGCCCAGTCCGACCTCCCCGGGTCTGGGGGTGCGAGGCTGACGCTAAGGGCGGATCCCACGCCGCGCCCGGAGGAGAAACGCGCGGCTGCTGGGGACTTCGGCCCGAACTGGGCACTGTGGGGCCGCGGCCCGCCACGACTCGGCCGGGCCTCGCTGCTCCCGCCCGCTCCGGGAACGGCCTGGCTGGGTCGACAAGGCGGCGGCGCCTCGGCCCGCGGGGCGCGAGCTAAGGCGCGCCAGGCCCGGGCGCCGGCGCCACCGCCGGGCAGCAAAGGGCCCCGCAACTTCTCGCCGTCACCTCAACGTCTGCGGCGAAGCCCGGGAGAGGAAAGGGAGGGCGCCGGCGGCTTACCCGAGAGCGAGCGGTTCCTGCCCGCGCGCCGACTGGCTGGGGCGCTGCGCGGCGGCGCCAGGCGTTGGGGCTGCGGCAGGGAGGGAGAGGTGGTGGTGAGAGCGCCGGGCAGCTGGAGAGGAGAGGCGCCGCCGACACCGCAGACAGCTCCGCAATATGGCCGCCCGGCGCCTCCTCAGGGGAAAGGCGGGGCTGCCCCGCGCCCCCCCCCCGCCTCCCCCTCCCGGCCAGCGGGCCTCGCGCGGCGGCCTGAGCGCCAACCTCGCCGCAGCCGCGAGGGCCGCCCCGCCTGGGGCCTTTCCGCCGCAGGCCGCGGTCTGAGGCAGCTAAGGCGGGAAAGAGGCTGCGGGCCCGGGGCACACGTCAAGAGGGGCAAATCCTTGCAGAAAACCCCGGGCGTGAGCGAAGCCTGCAGCAAAGGATAGAGGAGCCGCCCAGCTTGGAATGCGCCCGCCGCCTCCCCCGCGAGTGGAAACTTGAAACTCCCGCTGTTGCCAGCGAACTCACTGAGGGCGTTTCCAGCGCCCCCGGGGAGGCGTTCTTCCCAGGGGGAATCCGGCAGCGGGTGGGGCGCGTTACTTGGCCGCTCGGCTTGAAAATCCTGGAGTGGAAGAGAGAAATGGGCCTACCTGAGAGGAACTTGTATTTGCAAAAAATAACGTTTAAATTATTTTGGTAGGTTTTAACCTACTGGAAAAGCTTGCTTTTTTTCGGAGGCAATTTGTAAATTCACCCAAAACCTCAGTGGATATGACATCAATCAGAAGTGCAAGTTTTGATCCAAGCCAGGATGTGTGAGCATTTTTATTATCATTGACATTCCTTGGCCCTTAAAAGGAGCGGGTTGAGAAGAAAAAGTTGGAAGTAGAAACTCAAAAGAGCAGCTAAAGCTAAATTATTTAGGTTTGGAGAGAGCCTTAACTCTAGTCCACTCATTTCAGTTAGTAACAGACTACATAGAGCCTCTTCTCACTTCTGGAACAGTGTTATATACTCTCCAAGCTGCCTCCCTTGGGTATTTCCACTGGGATTCAGAGTAAAACGTGCTACAACAAGTGCACAAAATCAGATTAGCCTGGCTTAACCGGTTTGCAATGTTTTAGTTTATCTTTTGTAAATAAACCTTAAATTCCAATAAAACTCAAGAGTGTATTTAACTTTTATAGGACAAGTAATTCATATCCTTCCTGCCTTCGCATTTGCCTTCATTGAGACAGTAGCTTTTCCAGGAACTCTCTCCAGATCACTTTCACTAAGTTTCCTCTTCAGTGAGTTTCCACCATTGCCCTTTGGAGACCTTTCTAAGCAATTAAAAGCCCCAAGAGACTCCAGGGTTACACTCAAAGGCCTTTAGATTGCAAATTCCTCCAGGATGGGAACCAGGTGTGTGCTTTGTAATCAAACAGGTTTATGTGGTTCTCAGAGACCACCAAAAGACAACTCCTTTGTCTCCGGAGACACAAAAATTATCTAGGTAATTGTTCAGCCTTCTACATCAGGTTGCACGCATAAAGATGGTCAAAGTATTATGAAAATTCATAAGTAGTACACTAATCAAAAGTCTGTAACACCCTTTTGCAACTGAAAATGAAGGATTCACTCTTGTTGGGCATGTATCAGGTACAGGTGAGAAAAGCTCTCACAGGACTCTTAATGATTATAACAACCCTGTGTTTGGGATGAAAACTAGTGTCAACTTTTAAAAAATAAGTGAATAAAGAGATCCTCAAAAGCATTAAGTAATTTATCCAATGTAAACCTGCTAGGAAGTGGCAGAACTATGACCAAACCCAAATATATATTTGCATCCAAAGACTTGATTTTCTTCTGTCCTTTGTAACAGCAAATAGAACAGAAGTTGTAACATTTCAGTTGATGATGGTATTAGTAAATATTCAAGGCTGGTGAGATAAAAATGGTAATCTCAGTGTGAGTGGGAATGTAAACTGAAATAACCTCTTTAGAAAGCAATTTGGCATTGTGATTCAATCTTTAAGTAAATTCATAAATCTTACCACCCACAATCCCATGTCTGGGATTCTTACAGAAATAATCTGAAGAAAAAAAAGGAAATAACCCTAACCCTAACCCTGGGCAACTTAGTTTTCAAAATAAAACACAAAGGCCTAGGGATGCAGCTCAGTGGTAGGGAGTTTGCCTGCATGATCAAGTCACTGGGTTCAATCTTCAGTGGTGAGAAAAAGAGGAGAAATAAAAGAAGCCTCTCCTTTGAGAAACTATTCCCATCTCAGCCTAAAGGTCTTAATTTCATAAAATAAATATTAAGACACAAAAATCCTCTCTAAATATAACAACTAGATAGAAATTGGGCTGGGGCTGTAGCTCAGTGGCATAGCACTTGTCTAGTACGCGTGAGGCACTGGGTTCGATCCTCTGCACCACATAAACAAAATAAAGGCATTCTGTCCATCTACAACTACAAAGAAATAAAAAGAAAAATTAAAATAAACCTATTCTTTTGCTAAAGGTTACCTGTAATTTAGAATATCAGAACAACCGAGTCTCCACTCTAATGTTTCTGTGGTGAAGTCATCTGTATTTCCTAGGTCAGTAAATCCAACAACATAATCTTGTGTTTTCCCGTCTTTCAAGAGCGCGAGTGTGGGGATGACTTTGATACGCAGTCTCTCACAAAGGAAAGGTGCTTTTTCCACATTCAGCTTTAAAAACTTGGTCTCGAGATGTTTCTTGGAGAGTATCACCAAATGTCTGTCTAGTATTTTGCACCTGTGAGTAATAAGTAATAATTATTATCTGTAAGTAAGAAGTAATAACATACCAAGTCAAAAGTTAAAGCTATTGATTTTCTTTTTAAAAAACAAGTATCAGTGTGCATCTGATTTTAAAGTTTTTCTGTTTGAGCATCAAAATGTGGCAGCCAACCAAAGCTTGTGTCGGATGACCACATTTCCAAGTCCTGAGTTAACTGCCTCATGAGATGTATAAAGACACCCTAGCATCCTAGAAAGTCAGATTGGCCCTAATGATAATTATTTGAAAAACCAAAATATTAAATACATGCTTTAAGTCATAAAGGGCTTTTTGAATAAAAGGAGTCATATTCATGGTAAGAGCCAAAAATTAAGATGTTGTTTCACTTAAGGATGTTTCTGGCATCTTATACAGGATAGTTTGAAGAAGGACAAAGCTGAACTTGAGAGAGCTCAGAAGAGACCTATAAGACTTATAAGTACACATCGTGTCATATCTGAAGTCCAGAAAGACCGAAGAGTGTCACCAAAACTCTTCTGACTGTATCACTGAGAAGCACATGAGGTTAAGGGTTACAAATAATATATCAATCAATATGGCCATTTTAGTTCTGAAGAATAGAAAAATGAAGGAGCAACTTTAATATGCTGACTAGAATATAATATATATATAAACACACATATATATAATATTAATATATATAAAAAACATACTCAAATACCATGAAACACCACTAATTAGAAAGCTGTGCCCGCCCACTCTAATACTGAGAATACACACACACACGCACACACACACACACACACACATATATATATATATACACACACATACCCACATAAAAACACACACATGTATTAAAAAGGGAAAAAACAGAAATGAATAATTCTGTTCTGGTGAAGAATATTTTTATTTTCTAATTGTAGGTGGACACAATATTTCTATTTACTTTTTTCTATGTGGTGCTGAGGATCAAACCCAGTGCGCCTCACATGCTAGGTGAATGCTCTACCATCGAGCCACAACCCCAACCCTCTGCTAAGAATCTTAAGAGTACATTTCTTTCTTTTTTTCTGCTGCACTGGAGATTGAACCCAGGGCTTTATGCACGCTAGGCAAGTGCTCTAGCACTGAACTAAACTCCCAGCTCTTTTAAAAAACCTTTATTTTGAGACAGGGCAACACTGAGTTACCCAGGCTGACTTCATACTTGTGATCCTCCTGCTTCATCCTCTAAGTAGATGGTATTACAGGTGTGCTCCACGACACCTGGCTTAAGTGTACATTTCCAAGATGTTTTTAGAGTCATAAAAACATAATTGAGGAATTAGGAGCCATTTATAAGGGAATATTATTGCCTTTTGATAATATTCATTTGTTTGCATGTCTTTAACTTAATCACTAAAATCACAACTTTAACATGCTGACTGGAATATTAAAAAATGTACTCAAATATGTTTTGAAAAAAAAAAGAAATAATCTGAAGTAGAGCAAAAACTTTAATTCATAAATTCCATATCACAATATTTTATAAGATCAAAAATATATGGAAACTAAGTTTCTAAATAGCTGGATTTACTCTATAGCATTTTAAGTAACAATTTTAAATATGAATGTATATAACAACATGGCAACATTTTAAGTGGGGGAAAAATAAATTATGAAACTGCATGCATTATGACCACCATTATGTTCAAAAATTCATGAAGTATCAGCAAAAAGAAAACTTGAACCTCATAGTTGTCTTTGGGTGATGTTTCTATGGGCATTTTTATTTCCTATTTTCATCTCTTTTTTTTCTGCATTTTATAGTGTTAAAAATATTTTTATCTGATTACACAAAAGCAACAAAGCCACTCTTTTCTAATGATAATTGTGGTGAACTGAGCTGGTGGAATTTTATGGTCAGGATCATGTTTACCATGGATTCAGATGTCATCTTACACACATCATTATTGTTCTGTACTGTTCCTTATATCAAGTATATGCACTTTTAATGAAATATTGGAGATTTAATTGACAATTATCTTTCTCATTGTCATTCTAACAGTTCAAATTTCAAAGTGGAAAAGAATCACATTTGCTAAAACTATTGTGTTTCAGAAAAAAATCTGGTATTAATCAGTAATTACAAGAAGTCTTCTTATGAAGCCCATAATATGTTTTTAAAAGAAAGACTCAAATCAGTCTATTACTAATATGTCTGTTATAATCCTGTTTGTACTTCACCACAATATATTGGTTTATTCTGAATTCTGGAATTCCAATGATAGTTATAAAAGCATTTGCCTCCAGGCTGGGATTGTGGCTAAGTGGTAGAGTGCTTGCCTAGCATGCATGAGGCACTAGGTTCGATCCTCAGCAGCACATAAAATGTAAAATAAAGATATTGTGTCCAGCTAAAACTAAAAAGTGAACTTTAAGGAAAAAACAAAAAAGCATTTGCCTCACCAGCACATATAAAAGTATTCCTTGAAGGCTGGAGATATATTCAATGGTAGAGCACTTGCCTAGCATTCTCAAGGCCCTGAGTCCAATGCCCAGCACACACACCATTCCTCCAAGAGGAAAAAAAAAAAAAAAAAAAAAAAAAAAATATATATATATATATATATATATATATGTAAATTTCATTTTTGCAAGAATGGTTTATAAATGGAAGGTTTTTGACCTAGCACAAACATTGGTTTGCAGGCCCCTTGTTAGTTTGAATAAGACTGGGTTCCTGTCCTCTTGTACAGTAATTGGAAAGACAAACATTGGTGTCAATCTAGCTATAGTGAAGTCAGATACAGAGCATCCAGGAAGACAGAAAAAAAAAAGGGCAATTAACTGCCTAGAGAAGAGAATACCAGAGCACGTGAGGTGATAAGAGGAAGGCATGTTAGAAAGTTCCATGAGAGGAGAAGCTGAGGAAAGACAACCAGCCTTGGACACTGAGTAATAAGATGAAGTTGATGCTTGGTTGTAAGTGTGTTATTTCCAGAGGTTCCAGAGAGGTAAGTTGAGATCCATTTGGGCAGTGCAGAATTTACCCTTCAACCTTGAGGAAAAAGGATGAGGTATTAATTAATATCATAGAGGTATTAAGGAATAGTTTATATTTTTAGTAAGTAACTGGCAACCAGCTGGAATTCTTGATTCAAGGACAATGAGAGTAGATAGTGAGGTCATCAGGGACACCTCAGGTAGATAGCTTGGCTACAAAAGCCCATGCAAGAGAAAATGAGATCTGAACTTGGGAGGTTGAAGGTGAAGAAAAGAGAGAGTCTGTTAAAATATTTGGAGATAGACTTTGTACTATAGAAGGAGAAGTGGAAATGATTTCAGGGTTTCCAGTGGGTTTCAGTAAGGTAAACAGGGAGTATGTACACAACAGAGGGGAACTGAAGAGATCAAGATAGGCAAGTGGGGGGCTGGGCTTGTAGCTCAGTGGTAGTGAACTTTCTTAGCATGTGTGAGGCACTGGGTTTGATTCTCAGCACTACATACAAATAAATAAAATTAAAGTTATATCAACAACTTTAATTTTTTTTTAAAAAAAGGCAGGTGGGGAACATGCTGACTTTAAGTGTATATGGATAATCTAGGGATAAATATATATGTGCAGTGGCTATAAATCCATGAACTGTAAGAACTATGGCAAATGAGACATCCTATAAATACTCATTAAATAAACAAACATAGGTAACATGCTAAAATGGATTTTTCTTTTGTACCTATTTCTTTTTTAAAATACATTTATTTTATTTTTTTTTAATGTGGTGCTAAGGATTGAACCCAGGTCCTCGAACTTGCTAGGCAAGCACTCTACCGCTGAGCCACAACCTCAGCCCCTGTAACTATTTCTTTGGAAAATACAGTTTTGTATAAGCCAAGGTTCTTTAAACAGTGTTAGATATTAAATTAGTCTAAAGCATTTTAATATACTAAAATGTTTTTCCATCAAAAATTATACACTACACAGCAATCTGTATACGGGGTAAAAATGGGAGTTCATAACCCACTTGAATCAATCTGTGAAATATGGTATGTTAAGAACTATGTAATGTTATGAACAACCAACAATAAAATAATTAAAAAAAAAAAAAAAAAAAAAATTATACACTAAGCAGGGCACAGTGGTGCAAGCCTATAATCCCAGCAGCTACTGAGGCTGAGGCAGAGGATTACAAGTTCAAAGCCAGCAACAACAAGGCACCAAGCAATTCAGTGAGACCCTGTCTCTAAATAAAAATACAAAATAGGGCTGAAGATGTGGCCTAGTGGTCGAGTGCCCCTGAGTTCAATCCCTGGTACCCCCCCCAAAAAAAATTGCTATAACAAGGCAAAATTACAACTATTTTTAAAAACTTTTATACATAGAAAGAAATGCAAGAGAATTTTCCATTAGAAACCAGTATATTTTATACTATGCATATTATCTTGCACATTTAAGTACATATTCACATTATGTTCATAATAGCCCTCAGTAAAATTAGACAAAGTCAATACAACTATCTTATCATTTACTTTGTATGCCTAGTAAACCATACACATTTAATTGCTGATATAAGCTATAAAATTTCAGTACAGTCAATAGAGATCTGTTGGCTAATGTTACCTAACCCAAGTCAGGAAACCACAGGTTTATTCCTACTTTTATTCTCTCCCTATCTAGGTTCAAATTAGATAAGCACATAATTCATGTGTCCACAGATAAGACCATATCTTCAACAAAGAGTAAAAGTTATGACTTAATTCTGTTTACATAATAAAGACAGTTTAGTTTGTAAAAAAATAGCAATAAATTTCAGAAGTATGTAATAATCAAAGCAGAGACAGACTCAATAAGGGAATCTTATTAAACTAGTTTTTATTCCCAGTTCTTTCCAACAATTTACAAAATGACATTGAAAGATTTTATGGACTATTCTGTAACATACTTACAAGCAGTGTTAAAAGAGAGAATGTTACCTATATTTTACCTTTCCCACATATTGTTAAAAAACATCATAGATTTTCAGGACAAGAAAACAACCTCAAAGAGCATTGAATCACCTCTCCAACATTGCTACCAAATGACCGGCTCATCAACAGTAGCTTTCTGTGACAAACTGAGAACTCTAGGAGAAAAAAGTCTGTGTGTATGTGCGTTCCTGCCTGCGCTCCCATTCTTATTAGTCTTCTCATTGATTAAATAAGGGAGCTGGACTATACCAGCTGTAAGTTTTCTTCAAGCTCTAAAATTCTTCACCTATCTAATTTAAATGTAAAATATTTGATTCTCATACAGAGCAATGTGGAATTTGTAGAATTCATTATATATTTTATAACACAGACAGGAAGCATGTATGTACAAGAATCACCATAAAATTTCATAATTGTGGACCCAAATATCAGTGACTTTATGTCTCAATAAGCTTTGTAGGGCTTGGGTTGTAGCTCAGTGGTAGACCACCTGTCTAACACATGTGAAACATTGAGTTTGATCCTCAGCACCCATAAAGATAAATAAATAAAATAAAGGTATTGGGGCTGAGGTTATAACCCAGTGCAAGAGTGCTTGCCTAGGATGTGTGAGGGGGAGAGAATTATAAATGAATGAATGAATGAATGAATGAATGAATATTCACCCTGGATGTTGGCACTTTAGTTGAAGTTTGCAATAGTTTAGTTTTATTTTAATTTGGTTGAATCGTATTATACAACAGTGCCATTTACTATTAAGGAAAGATACTCACCACTTTGTGAAGTATTAAGTGTGTGAGATTTAAATTTTACTGTGGTGATTTTAAAATATATCTGCAAATTATTTGAGACATCTTTAAGGGATAGAGCCTAATGTTTCTCTTCCTAAGTAGAGTATCAGGTAACAAATAAAATAAAATGGAATTGATAGTATACATGCTATGATCTGAATGTGTATCCCTAAAATTCACCTAAAGGTAGGGCCTAAAACACCTCCACTAGCACAATCCTGAGGACCAAGCCTTTAACACCTTGGGAACACTCATCAAAACCATAGTACTGGGCTGGGGTTGTGGCTCAGTGGTACAGCGCTTGCTTAGCATGTGTAAGGCACTGAGTTTGATTCTAAGCACTGCATATAAATAAATAAAATAAAGGTCCACTGGCAACTAAAAAATATTTTTTAAAAAAGCACTGAAGTATTTTTGTTAGAGCAACAGGAATAGACTGAGACAGTATGATTTCTGAAACCAGATCATAAAAGATTCTCCTCATTGGCTCTAGGATCACCTACATTGGGGTAGGCCACATGCCATGTAATGAGAACATTTGAACAACCTATGGAGACCTCATGGTAAGAAATGGAGCCCTTCTGCCATCTGTGAGGCCTTCTGCAAACAACCATGTGAGTGAGCCACTATGGAAGCATACGGGTCTTCCAGTCCCACTTAAATCTTCGGATGACAGTAGCCTCTGCCAATATTCCCAGTGCCACAGGAAACATTGAACCAACAGCATCTGGCCATAAATTCCTGATCCAGGGAAATCTTGAGATAATAAATGGTTATTTAAGTCACTGAAGTTTGTGGGTGCTTTTTTACGTAGCAAGAGATAACTAATCATTTACATTTGAATTCCCACTCAAGTTAGGCCACTCCTTCATTTTGAAAGATGATTGAATTATGTATTATAAAACTTGACAAGACTTCAAAGAAACTTAGCCTGTTATTTTGCAAAAACAGACATTAAGATGTCCAGAGTTTGTGTTACTCATAGCTGATATTCTTCTTGTTCCCAATCTTAGCCAGAGAAATAGAAGTCATCCTTAATATCTCTCTCTCCTTCAGTCTTACACCAAAACTATTAATTATTTCTAATGATTTTATCTCCTCCCCCCTCTACCTTTTATATCTGTGCAACCCCCAACCAGGCCACACAACTGTTATCCCTCTGGACTCCAATAAAAGCCTCCCAGGTGTTCTTCTCACATCAACCCATGCATCTATAATTACTTCTCAATACTTCATTCAGATTTAACCTGTTGAAATACAGTCATGATCCTCTGACATATCCTTCTTTTCACCCCACCCCATTGGTTGACTTCCCATTGCTGGTCATTGGTTTGTATTTACTCTCCAAAATCAAGTCACTGTGGCCTTCTACAATTGCTACAGTATGCCTGCTACCATGTCCAGGTTGTAAGGACCTTGAATATGCTTTCCCTCAGCCCTATTCACCTCATTGATACCTATTCATCCTTCACATCTGAATCGTAACTCAACCTGTCTAATCTCCCAGGTACAATCTCCATGTAACTTTTCATTGTAGTACTAAATAATAAGCACTTGTTTCTTCAGAGAAGAAAGATGGTTTATTAACCACTGCAATAATAGTAGTCAGAGTATTGGCATTTAAAAATAATTTATTGGTTCATTTTAGTTATACAAGACAGTAGGGTCTATTTTGATATACTTATACAAGCATGGAATATAGCTTATTCTAACTAGGATCCCAGTCTTGATGTACATGATGGTGAGATTCACTGTGGTATATTCATATATGTACATAGGAAAGTTATATCAGATTCATTCCACTGTCTTTCCTTTTCCTATCCCCTCTCCCTTCCCTTTACTCCTCCTTTTGTTGATGCCTGAATTTTTAAAAATTGGTATCTCTTCTCCCTACTACACTACAAGCCTATAAACCCAAGGACAGTACACATTTCTTTTCATCCTAGTGTTCTAGAATAGAACAGAGTCCAAGGAATTCTGAAGTGTTTAATAAATATTTGTTAAATGGATGAAAGAGTGAAATCACCCAAGAAGTTTATGTGCAACTAAAACCTAGACTTTCTGACTTAAGGTTTAATGTTACTTACAGACCACCTACTGCTCTCAATTTGATGTAGTCAACAATGCATAGCAATATAACACATCTATAAAGTACAAAGAAAATCATTGACATTCTTCAATATTGTATTTGGCAATAGTAGTAGAGTACAATATCTAGGGAAATTACTACAGTAAAATGACAAGAATTTGTGATTCTGCCCCTCACTCCTTGACATTCCACCATTACTTAAAACAGCTGAAGAGTAGTGTCCTGCTCTTCCTGAATAGATTGCTTTATACAATTTGAGATGTGATAAGTTAACAACTAGATGTTTAAGTGCTTTTTTACATAAGAAGTTAATTTATAAATGCAATGATCACAATTAAAGTTGGAGGGATTGTCTAAATCAGAGTTGGCTAGGCTGATAAATATTTAGGAGCTATGTTCACATGAAGAAGGGTGACAAAGTCTAGGTCCTTTGCAAATTTACTTGGATCCTTGATCTAATAAAATTGTTATTCTCTGGAGTCCTTTTCAAGTCACTGAGCTATACCTCTGTTCTCTTCTTTTAAATACTTTCTTAAGCTGGATAGTGATCTGATTCCAAAGGAGGGTGACCATCATAACACTGAATAATTGGGGAAGTGTCCCTCCATGCTCTGCATTCCTCTGATGGCGTTGATTCTCAATTGTACTATAGACATGATGGCATGCAGGATGCATGGCAGGGTATTATAGAAAGTTCTTCAGGAGAAACATGTAAGAATGACATTTCCAACTAGTAAAGGGCCTATGTGGCCAAAGGTCTGATATAAACTATTTTGGAATTTGAGAGAGGTTTATTTTTTCCAGTGAACAACTTTTTGAAGGGTGGTTTGGTTCTGCAGATGGCCTGAAGAAGCTTATTAAAATATAATGCAACTAGACCAATGGTACTGTGAAACCAGCTGAGGTTTATGATCACACTTCTTTTTTAATTTTTAATTTTTTTAAATCTTTTTTTGTGGTGCTGGGGATTGAACCCAGGGCTTTGTGCATATAAGGCAAGCACTCTACCAACTGAGCTATATCCCCAGCCCTTATGATCATATTGCAATCAATGTATATATTAGGGCTTAACTTGAGACAACAAAAAATGTATTCTTTTTGACTGATTTAAATTCATGCATTCATTTACTTAACCTGTGACTCAGTTTCAGACTTTGTGCTAAGTGATAGGAATATAAAATAAGCAGGTCTACTTCTCCCTCAAGAAATTCAATTTCATGAGCAGAAAATTACAAAATCATGTCCAAAATGCTTAACTGATTCCTCTTCTCTACTAGCCTCATATATTCATGACTTTCTTGGCATCTCTACTTGGTGCCCGGGAACATCCCAAATTCAATCTGCCCAGGGAGGAACTGCAGGGAGGAACCTTTTCCATCAGTCCTCCCCTCCCACCTCATCCTCATCCTCCACCTCATCCTCATCCTCTCCTTTCTGCTGTATACAAACATCTCAATTTGTGAAACCATCTTCTAAACAATCATCCATTCCAGAAAATTGCAAGTATCCCTGCACTTGTTCAGGCCCCACTTACCTCAGTTATCAAATTCTATTAATCTTATCTAATCATGAATCTTTTAAGCCATTCCTTCCTAATTCTCCTATTTATCACTATTTTAATCCTGAATGCGAGTAAGCCTCCTAACTAGAATCCCAGACCAGTGTGGGGGCCCTCTGTAACCCATCCTTCTTATGATGCTATTTTTGTAGGGCTTTGAGAGGTCTACTTGGAGAGCTTAGCACAAGGCCTAACCCACAGTAAATGCTATTGTAATTAGCAACATGTATTAATGTGGATGTAAAGCACTGACAGGCCAGGCTCCTGACCAGGGAACACTGTGTTTGTTTTTGCTATGCTAATCTGCAATATCAATATTCTTTAATTCAAGGGTGATCAGACCACAGGATATCTGACTCGTAAAGTCTAAATTTGTAAGAAATAGTATAATGAAATGATAAAAGCATTGACCTTTAGATTCAGACAGACTAGCATTCTAAATCCAGTGCTGCTATATAACAAGCCATATAAAATGCTACTTGATGCTATTTTTTCTTCCATTGTCCTCATTTTTTTCATATAGAAAGCCAATTTTCTACTTGAACAGTTAAGATCACGCTCAGCAAAAAGTGACAGAAAGCCCAAAATAATAGTGTCTTTAAAAAGATAGATTTTTTTTTTCTCCCTTAAAATTATATCCAGATAGGCAATCTAGAGCTGATACAGTACAGGCCTGATCATCAGGAGCACCATCCCTGTGCTCCATCATCCCCAACATGTGGCTTCCACCTCATGGTAGAAAATGCTGCCCAGCTCCAGCTGTCGTGTTCACGTTAAAGCCAAGAGAAATAAATTTTTTAAACGTCAGGGTGACACAGACCTGTAAACCCAGCTCCTTCGGAGACTCAGGCAAGAGGATCACAAAGTTCAAGGCCAGACTGGGAAATTTAACAAGACCCGGGCTCAAAATAAAAATTTAAAAAGGAGCTGAAGATTTAGCTCAGTGGTAGAGCACTTGGGAGCATGCAGGAGGTCCTGAGTCCAATTTCCAGTACTGCAAAAGAAAAAAAGGGGGGAGAGATAAGGACATGTCCCAGATTGCTTCCCTCTATAATTATATATAATAATATAGTTGATTATATATATATACATATATATGTATATGATATATATGTATGTGATATGTTATATATATGTATATATATGTATATGTATGTGTGTGTATATATATATATATATATATATATATATATATATATATATATATCACCAAATCTAACTGCAAGAGAGGTTGGAAGTTTGAAATTATACTGTTTTCTGAGTAGCCATGTGCTTAGTAAAAATTGACAGTACTACCTTACATAGAAAAAGGGGAGAATAGATGTGATAAATATCTTAACCTGGCTTCCACAGATAGCAGTAAATGTGTACAGATTGGCATTTATCAGGAAATAAAAACCCAGGGAAACAGAAATGGGGAGGGAGCTGGTGAGACAGGGGAGGAGATGGAGCCAATACTAGAGTCTTTATTGAAGGTTGCAAATGAGTCAAACACAACTGGCTGCTTAAAATGATAGGACAGTCCTCAAATGGAAGTGTCAATGATTATATTTCAGAAGTCTGTCAATGTGTGGTGAGAGGAGAAATTCGACCACAGTCTCCCTTCTCTTGAGGTCACCCTACAGGCTTCCTGGCAATTCCGATTGTATGTGCGCAGGCACTGAACGGCTCCTGTGGCATTTCATGCCTCAGCCCAGCAGAGACGCCTCAGAGAGGGAATCAACAGGCATATGACGTGGGCATGAGAGGAATCGCCATCACATGGCATCTGTATGAAATCGGAGCAAGTGCAGAACTGGCCAGCTTCAGCAACACCTAGGCCAGAACAAGAGGCTGAAGCCCCAGAAACAAATGGGACTGAAAGATCCAAAGTGGCACCTAAGAGACACTGGATGCAGTAGACATTCAGCAGTCTCTGCCATAGTATTCTAAATCTAGGCTAATCTGTCACCGAGAAAGCCAGTGAGCCCCTACATATGACCTGCCCAATATCGAAAATACTTGCACAAACAAATTAGTGACAACAAGATTTAGCAACCAGGCCAGGTTGTTTTCTAACAGCTTTCTGAGCACTATTTCATTTAATCCTCACAACAAACCCAGGTGGAAGGTATTCTTTCTCTTAGTTTCCTTCCTTCCTTTTTCCTTTCTTTTGTCTTTCTCTTTTTTTAATTTAAATTTTACCTCTGAGGAAATAAATGGAGGGAGATATGAACAGGGCTGGTAATCGGTGGGGCCAGGATTTACACTCAGGCAATCATGTGAAGCTTGCATGCTGTGTTACTGCGGGAATTAATAATGACAAGGATGCAAATACAGTGTGCAATCATGAGAAGATATTCTCAGGAAAGGAAATTTTATGATCTTAGAGAACAAATCAGTATCTGATGGAAAAATAATAGAATACACCCATCTAGTTTTACGGAGAAACTAGTTCTGCCTTTGATGTCTTAGTTCTGTGCTGATGTAAACTTCTGAGGATGTGAGTCATCTCTAGCCTGGCCCCTATATTCATTCTTTCCTCCCAGAGGATATAAATCTAACTCTAACTTTCTTCTATACTACCCTTGGTGCCTGGCCTGAGGACACCTTTTTTGACTTAAAAGCTTGATAGTTGTAATACTCATTCATTTTTTTCTTGGAATGAAAATGGAACTAGGTCAGCCTTTTTGAGTTTTCTTTCTTTTCTCTGGCCCCTCATTTGGTAAAAATTAGATCCAGGCAATCCAATTCCTTGACCTTTCATTGAGTCTCAGGACTGCAGCCTCTGAGGCCTACTTCCTCTGAGAAGGGAGGCATCATTCTTCTTCCCACCCTTCCAGCCTCCCCCAGAACTCTGCATGGGAAAGAACAGGAGAAGGAGAGGAAGTAGGCCAAAAAAGGCTTCAGTGTGATTGGATTAAATTTCAGGGGAAACTCAGCCTGATCATCTTCACGTTCATTTCCTCATTCATCATACAGAAATCTCACCTAAGGTTGTGCTGAGAGTAACATCTAAATCCAAGGTCTCTCTCCTTTTTTGAAGTTCTTTTATTTTCCACTTTAAATATATACATATATATTACAAATATATGCATATTCACAAACATTTATATTCATACACACATACATATATATATATATATATATATATATATATATTTAAAGATAAATTTTTCCCCTAAGATCATCATTTGTTCACTCAGCAAACTTTTACTGAGTGCATGAAAAGCACCAAGAAGCACATAAGGCATCAGAGGAAGATTCCTACAGTTATCATTTCTATTTTTTTAATTACTATTACTGGGAATTGAGCCCAGGGGCAACTTACCACTGAGCTACATTCACAGCCCATTTATTTAATTTTTTAAAAATTTTAAGACAGGTCATTCTAAGTTGTTGACTACCTTGCTAAGTTGTTGAGGCTGGCCTCCAAGTTGTGATCCTCCTGCCTCAGCCTTGCAAGTCACTGGGAGTGTGCTATCATTCCCAACTTCAACACAATTTCATAAAAAATTGTGATATCTAATAAATACATATATCATTTGTTGCTTCTTTTTTTAATGCAGTACTGAGGACTGAACCTAGGGCCTTGAGCATACTAGGCAAGCACTATACCACTGAGCTATACACCAGCTACATGCTTTTCACTACCTCTTCCTCCTCCTTTTAAAACTTTCTTTCTTTTTTTAGTTTTCAGGACTGGGGAGAATCCAGGAGTGCTCTATCACTGAACCACATCCCTAGCCCATTTTATTTTTTATTTTATGATAGGTTCTCACTAAGTTGATGATGCTGGCCTTGAATTTGTGATCTTGTGCCACAGCCTCCTTAGTCACTGTGATTATAATGTGTGTTACCATGCCTGGCCATATCATTTACTTCCTTTTTTAAAAATTTGTTCTAATTAGTTATACATGACAGTAGAATGTATTTTAACACATCACACATAAATGGAGTATAACTTTTCATTTGTCTGGTTGAACATAATGTAGAAACACACCAGTCATGTAACCATATGCACATAGGGTAATAACGTCCAATTCATTCTACTAACCTTCCTGCTCCCATACCCCCCCTCCCTTCCCTTCACTCCCCTCTGCCTAATCCAAAGTACTTCTATTTTTCCCTAGCCACCCCCCCATTGTGAATTAGTATCCACATATCAAAAAAAAATTCATTCTTTGTTTTGGGGGGGATTGGCTTATTTCTCTTAGCATGATATTCCCTAGCTCCATCCATTTACCTGTAAATGCCATAGTTACATCATTTACTTCTAAATCACATTTTGGGTTATTTCTTTCTGACCAAGTGCCTCTAGACTTCATCCATAGTGTATTTACTCAGTCTTTGACTTCAAATATTGTAACTTCTTGTCTACTTCTTTACTATTTATTTTTCCAACTATCCCCATTGAAAGCTGATCTGAGATTGGACTCATGGACCTTGTTCCTACTTGAATTCTCTTAAGAATCAAGGGCTCTCCAGCATCACAGACTATATGAAATTAAATATTCAATGGCTTTTGACCAGCAGGGATATATCCCATTCCTTGCAAGAGGTCAGAATCATCAAAGAAACAGAAGATTCAGTATTCTGAAGGATACACATAAAAATGAAGACATACTCAAACTGTGTCTCTGTTTTATCTCTGATATAACAAAATTGAAAACAAGAAAACTATCTAGATTCTAAACAGAGTGACTCTTCATAGTTTTAACTGATCATTTATGTAAAATCATACTTGCTATGTGGCTAAGTAATTACTACTTTGAACCAAGTGACATTTTTTACTGGAAACCTGCAAACCTTAATATTTTTTTAACTTTTGAGCTTAAAATATTAAACTAAAAAAATGAATAGATCATTTCACACACTATGCCTTCAAAATCTTACAAAATTTTTACTTGTTTGTGTGTCAGAATCAGAGACTATTTACACTAGAGAATTTGTATATTAGCAAAAGATAAAATTATTATTAACATGCTCATGAGAGTAGAAAAGAAATATATGACTTACGGTTTAATGCAATGTTAATGACTATGACATTACTTGTCTCATAAAAGTGATACTTTGGTTTTCATTTTTCTGAAAAGATGACTCATATCTTTTGAATAAGATGTCACACTAAAAAAAATAATTTCTTTCAAGCAATTTCCTTAAACAGAAAGAAAAATGGTATTAGAATTTAAAAGTTCCAAGACATTCAATACTTTGGAGAATAGAGTAAGGTAGTTTCTCTCATGTACCTTTATACACTTTGAATAAAACCATTGTTAAGTTGGTAAAATAATCCTAAAATACAGTTAGACATCATGTGTCAAACTGAATATAATTAGGAGTCCTAAATACATTCATACTCCTGGATCATCTGTCCATTTCTAAGAATACATAAGAAAATAAGGACATGGGGGCTGACTGGGGCTCAGTGGTAGAGTGCTTGCCTAGCATGTGTGAGGCACTGGGTTCAATGCTCAGCACCACATATAAATAAATCAATAAAATAAATGTCCATCAACATCTAAAAAAACTTTAAAAAAAGAAAAGAAGGACATAGTTTAATACATATTTACAAAGATGTTTATTACATATAAGTGCAAACTTGAGAACAACCTAAATATCCACAAACAAGAAATGTTATATAAATTATGATTTACAATTTACAGTTGACCCTCTGTTTCTGAGGGTTTCACAACTATGGATTTAACCAACCACACATGGAAAATAATTGGGGGTAAAATTGCATCTATACTGAACACAACAGACTTTTTTCTTTTCATCATTCCCTAACTAACACAATCTAACAACTATTTACATTGTATTAGGTATTATAAGTAATCTAGAGTTGGTTTAAAGCATACCGAAGGATGTATCTATGTTATATGCAAGTACCACACAATCCTATGTAAAGGATTTGAGCACTAGTGGGTTTTGGTATGGGGCGTGTCCTGGAACCAATTCTCTGGCAGAGTGCTTACCTGATATGCATGAGATTCTGGGTTCAGTCCGCAGCACGCACACACACACACATACACATACACACACACACAAATACAAAGAAAAAGGGAAAAAATGTTCATTATATAATGTTAAATTAAAATCATGATATAAACAAATATAATACCATCCCATCTTAACAAGTTATTTTGTTTATATTTACATGAAAAAGTCTGAAAATGAAAGTAACAGCTCTTGTTCCCAAGTGATAAGAAACATGCTCAATATTTTTCTTTATTTTTCACAATTCTCTAAAATAAGCTTTAATGATAAAATATTATTAAACCACACTTAAGCACTTTTTTTTCTGATACTAGGGATTAAACCCAGGGGTATTTTATGATTGAGCCTTATTTCCAGCCCTTTTTATTTTATCTTGAGATAGTCTCCCTAAGTTGTTTAGGTCCTTGCAAAGTTTCTGAGGTTGGTCTTGAACTTGTGATCTTCCTGCTTTCATTTCTCTGGAATAAATACCCAGGAATGGAATGGTTGGGTCAAATTTTAAGTCCAACTTTAAGAAACTGCCAAATTGGTTTTCAAAATGATTGGTCCACTGTATATACACACCAGCAACATATAAAGAATTCTAGTTGCTTTATATCCTCACCAACACTTGATATTTTCATTCTTTTTAATTCTAGCCATTCTGGAAGATGAGTCATATCTCATTGTAATTTTAATTTGTATTTCTCTAGTAACCAGTGACAAACTTTTCATATGCTCATTTGTCATTGATATATCTTTTTTTAAATATTTATTTTTTAATTGTAGTTGGACACAATACCTTTATTTTATTTATTTATTTTCATGTGGTGCTGAGGATAGAACCCAGGGCCTTGAACATGCTAGGCAAGCACTCTACCACTGAGCCACAACCCCAGCCCCCCACTATATATCTTCTTTAATGAAAGGTTTTTTCAATTATTTGCCCATATCAGTAAAGACTGGCCTCCTTATTGGTTTACAAGAGATATTTTTCTATTCTAAGAGAGAAAAAAAAAACTTTTGTCTATTAAAGTATTGCAAAGATTTTTTCTCCCACCCCACAAAACCCAGTACTGGGGACTAAACCCAAGAGGGTTCTACCACCAAGTTACACCCCCAGGCCTATTTATTTATTTATTTATTTATTTATTTATTTATTTATTTATTTATTTATTTATTTAGGGTTTCCTTAAGCTGCTGAGGCTGGCCTCCAACTTGGAATCCTCCTGCCTCAACATCTGAGTTGCTGGGATTGTGTACCATCATGCCCTGCTTGACATTTTATTTACCTAAGTGTCTTTCAAGGAGCAAATTTTGTTTTTTGTTTTTGTTTTAATCTCAATGAAGTCCAATTTATTGAATCCTTTTATTTATTTGTTTGTTTTACTTCATGCTTTTCATGTCTTATTTAAGGCTTCTTTAACAAACCAAAAGTCATTAAGATTTTCTTCTTTTTCTAGAGCTATTATACTTTATCTTTTACATTGAGTCTATAATACATTTCAACTTTTTTCCTTTTCTTTTAGTGCTGGAGCTTGAATCCAGGGCTTTGAGCATGCTAGGCAAGCACTCTGCCACTGAGATGCATCCTCAGCTGATGAAGTTAATTTTTGCATCTGATATGAAGTAATTGTTGAGTTTCTTTTCTTTATTTTTGGGGGAGAGGGGTGTGTTTGGGGGGGCAGTCCATCTTTCTAGTTTTTCCAGCACCATTTATTGAAAAGATATTTATTTCTCCAAAGAAATGCCTTGGTGCTTTTATGGAAAACTATTCAAGCCTACTTCTCTTCAATTCTGTTGATCTGAGATGCTACTTTATGCCTATTTCACACAATTTTAATACTGTAGATTTATTATAATTTTGGAATCAGGCAATATATGCCTTCCAATTTTGTTCTTCATTTTAAAAATTGTTTTGACTATCCCAGGTACTTTTCATTTTCATATCAATTCTAGAATAATCCAATGAATCACCCCAGAAAAAAAGAATGTTAAACTTTTGATTAGAATTTTACTGAATAGATATACATCGGTTTGGGAAGAACTGAAATTTAAACAACACTGGTTTTGTTTGTTTTTGTGGTACTGGAGCTCAAATCCAGAGCTTCATGCATGCTAGGCAGGCTCTCTACCATGGAGCTATATCCCATTCCTAATAACACTGTCTTCTAACTTCTGAACACATTGCATCTCTCCATTAATTTTTTTAAAAAATTTTATCAACATGTTTTATAGTTTTCAACATGTAAGTCTTAACATGTTTTGTCAAATTTATTCCTAAACATTTTATACTCTTAATTACAAAGAACATATAAAATGAATTAAAAATTAAGAATTTCTTTATGGGACTGGAGTTATGGCTCAGCAGTAGAGCATTCGCCTCGCACGTGCAAGGCCCTGGGTTCGATCCTCAGCACCACATAAAAATGAATAAATAAATAAAATAAAGTTATTAAAAAAGGAAAAGTAAAATGTCTGTTAAAATTATTTAAAAAATAATTTCTTTAGCAATATTAAAAATGAAAGAATATAGGCTGGGGTTGTGGCTCAGCAGTAGAGCGCTTGCCTAGCACATGTGAGGCCCTGGGTTTGATCCTCGGCACCACATAAAAATAAATAAATAAAATAAAGGTATTGTGTCCAACTACAACTAAAAATAAATATAAAAAATAAAAAATGTACTTCTTTATAAGATTTAATAATAAATAGAGCCTTAGATGATCTAAGTTTGAGGACTATTTTCCCAATTTAGCTGTGATAAATCATGACAATTAGGGCAGTTAAAACTGGAGGTGTGTTAATTAAGCAGCAGCAATAACTTCAGTGTGTTGATAAATAGAGGTATTTGGTTACAAAGACACGTGTCCTACCTGGAGTTGTAGGCGGAAGTGACATTTGGGTAGCAGTGGTTGTCATCATGGAATGGATGACTGCCATATGACAATATGGCTCTCATTTATTAGAACAAAGCACACACATTTGGGAATTTGGACTAAGGTAAGGTCAACTTCAATGTAGACTAACAAAAAAGTCAATAGAATCAATTGAAAATAAAATTCCCCAAACATCCCCAAATTGAAAAGCTGCTACCAAATGTCATTATTTTATCTTAGATACACGATGTACCATTTAAAGAAAGATATTATCAGAACTTCTAGACAGATTGTCAGGAAATCCTCTTAGTTAAAAAAAAAAAAAAAAGGTAAGAGCCTCGCCTAATTTACTATTATTTGGAAAAACCCATTGGCTTGTGTGATAAAGACTGAAAAAGACTGATTATACATCTGGCCAGGTGCCAAGTCATTCTTCTGTGAACTCTATGATAATGGACCTTCATTGTTCTGTTTGTTATCGCTGCCAATTCCTGTCCAACTGGTCCTCGGCAGTTATGTGGGCTTCTGCCATTTATCAAAAGTCTGAGGCTTAAAAGTCTCCCTGTATTTGTCTAAAACAACAATTCGTTTGTTTATTATGCACACATTAGACAGAATTTCCAAGGTTCACATGTGATTGGTAAACTTCCACTATTTGTAAATTAAAGAAGTGTGTATAACTATATTATGTTAGGAAAAATGACACAATCAGTAAAATGATTTTTTTAGTAGGCATTTTCCCTAGTCTTTGACTTAACAATGAATCTTTTTTTAAAAAAATATATATTATTTTTAGTTGTTGATGGACCTTTATTTTATTTACTTGTTTATCTGTGGTGCTGAGAATCAACCCAGTGCCTCACACCTTTGAGGCAAGCATTTCACTGCTGAGCTACAACTCCAGCCCCAACAATGAATCTTCTTAGAAGTCATTGAAATAGGAATCTTCTGTTTATTTAAAACATAAAATTATGTTGTATCATATTTGATAAAACATATGCTAATGATCTTCTGCATACAGTGAGAGTGTTACAAAATTACATAATGTTAAAGCCAAAAAAAAGACCTGATTTAATTTAAGAATAAATTTTTATATAATATCTGTGCTAGAGATGAAGATGCCATTGTGTTTTTGGGACTTCTTTTCACTATTTAATTTCCATCCACATAGGGTTAAAAAGTTCTTTTGCAAATTTTTTTTTTTTTTGCACTTTAATTACAAAATCCTCTAGTTCTGTCCTTTGTGAACTAGGAAATATTTTGTCAGTTAGACTCTACAGCTATTAAATTTCCATTTTTCAAACTTCCAAATATGAGTTAATGAAATAAAGATAACATCAGCTCAGATAATATCCTATATAATTCTATGAGTGTGTTTTCTTTTGGTTTGAAAGCATGAGTTTATTATAGACAAGACTGCAAAGAACTAGTGAAAACAGGGAGATAAAGACAAAATATGCACTTCATTTCCAAATTCATTTTAGAAAGCTATTTTGGAAAGCTATTCTGCAAAGTAAGCATCAAAAATTGGAAGGAAAGAAGAAAAAGACCAGAAGTATGATTGTACAGTATTTACTTAGTCACAGAAGATAGTAATGAAATTTCATTAATGTCATATTTATTTGCAGATTCTGCAGAAGAGATTAAAGAAAGACAATGCTAAAATCCTAACTCAAAGGAAGAAAGTGTAGTTTTAAAAAAAATAAGAACAGATTTTTTTCAAAGATCATCAATCACTGGCAATTTCAGAGTTGTGGAAGCAGCTATATGTCCCATAAGGGAATCGAGGCACTGGATGCCAGAAAAGCAAAAAAAAAAAAAAAAAAAAAAGTGAACTCTAAGGCAAGTGGGGTTGTACCAACCTCTCCCAGCTCTTGAGTGTACTAGGAGTTCACAGTAAAAATTAGTCCATGAGTTTCATTTCTCATCTCTAGAGTTGACCTCTGATACTCTATTCAAGGATGTAGCATCTGACATGCTGCTGCCTGGGAAGGGTGGAGGAGGAAAGGACAGGGCAGGAACTGGGGTTGGGATCAGGTAAGAGTGCTTGGTTTCAGGGTCATTTTAATTGCCTGAATAGTGTAGGGTTTGATTTTTGAACTTAGCCACTGCTGCTGGATGAGTGCCCACAGACAGGTTGCCTGATTGGGTCCTGTGCTCCTGGTTTTCTCTAATATTAAAGACAATTGAGACTATTTCATGGGCAGTTCTAAGATAAGATGACAGGATGTCCCCTTGGAGAGAAGACAAATGCTTTTCTTAGGATAATAAACATTCCACAATTCCGCAGAGGCGATTCTTTATTTGTTCCTCCTGCCCTGACAATGGGAAATCACAAAGCTCTTTCACCTCTGACCCAAGGCCACTGTGCAAGCACAACTTCAAGGAAGAGCATAAAGATAAGGTAAGAATCCCTAGGAAGGAAGGTGTTAGCATGGCCTGCTGCTCACAGCCCTGCCTCATCCTACTTCCTCACTTTACTCTCAGTCTCAGATTCTTTGGCTCTATCCCACCTTATCTGCCTCTGGAGTATTTCCATTATTTATCCCAATTTAGGTGTGTTACATTGTTTTTCCTCTTGATTCAGCTGGGACTTGGTAGGAATAAAATAAAATAAAACACTGAAAAAAAAAAGGAAGCAAATATGAGATCTTGGAAATGGATAGGTTTACAAAACCCGGATTTTTAATTTTTATCCTAATATCACCAAAATCTAGTTTTAGCCTAGTTGAATTGGCAGTTTGTAAAGTACCCAGTTCCAATTATTTTTCTTGGCCTCCACACTGTCTGGGCAGATGGGCCAGAAGCTAGACTCAGCTCCTCAGATTTCTGATCCATGTTACTTTGAAGCAAATGATTTTAGTGGAATCTCAGGAAGGATTTTTCATTCCTTCTAGAACTTATGTGTCTGTTCTCTGGAATTAGCCCTCAGATTGTCAGTTCTAGCTGGGGACTCAATTGATTTTTCCTTCCCACAGACTCGTGACTCATTTTGAATCAAATTTATTTCTAAGTAATAATAATAATAAAAGATTTTCCTCTCTGCTCTGCAAGGATCCTACAGTGATCTTCAAGCAATCATACTGAGTACTGGCACTCCAATTCCTTTTTGTATCCCTGTCTTTCTCATGGATTAATACATTTAAAAAGTTGGTGCAGTGGTTTTAGCAGTAGGATTGGAAATAAAATTTAGAGATTAAAGATAACTCCAATGCTCCCTGCAATAATGGTTGAGTAAGGTCAATGAACAAGATGGACTATGAGAAAGGATCATTATTTGAAATGTTAACAATGTGTTTCTGCTACAGGGTACAAAAATGAGCCACACTTCTAGCTACATTTTGTATTTGTGCTAGTATTTACCCCTCTAGGAAAGTATTCACCAAAGTTACTTCTGTTTATGACTAGTTCTCCAATTCTCCAAGCTTGCTATGAATTCAGATGACATCTCATATGGCACAGGACTCTTGTTTAGTATCAGCTGGTTATAAATTGCTGGGCTATTATATCTCCTAGGGCCCTGATTAAAATGTTAATTAAGAGGTTCCAAGAACACCTATTATAAGAGGCCTAATAATAACCCTTCTTATGGGATAGATCAGATGGTAGTCTTACTTCCCTCCAAATCAAATCCAAATATATGCTTCATCAAGATTATTCGTAAGACACCAGTCATTACCAAAACCCAAATGAGAAAGGTCCTGACTTACTATAGTATGCTCTAATGCAATTAATAATGGTGCTGGGCATGTTCCAATACACACATTCCAACCAGAATGTAGTGAAAGACACATAACAGCACAGAATCAGAGCATTGCTCATTGTAGAAACTACTTTAAACATACAAACAATAAATGAGGCTTCCATGTGGAAAAGTGGAAATATGCAAATGAACATTTGTTTTGTTTTTTGCTCATTGACTTCTGTCCTCATATTTACCCTGCTCTATTTCCCAGAGCCTCAGCATAGAACTTGGGGTTACAAATGTTGAAGGTGTTTCACCCCCTTAAGCCACCTTACTCACCATCATTTTTAAAAAAGGTATTAGATTTGTCTAAAAGATTTTGTGCCCTGCCCGTCCCCACTTTCATTTCTGTTCTTTTTAAGTTTCTTTTATTCTTTCCTCCTTCCCCTTGCTTCTTCCTTCATATTAATAAACTTGTGGATTTTAGGATCAAAGTATTCAGTCTTTCACCATTTATCATGTTAGTTATAGGTACTTCATAAATGCTCTTCCTTAAATTAAGGCAATTCTCTTCTGGTCCTAATTTGTCCAGGAGTTTATTACTAAAAGTGTGCTGAGCTTAGTTGGTTGCTTTTTTGTGTCTGTTGAAAGGATTGCATAAATTTTGTCCTTTATTCTATTAATATGAAATATTGCATAATTGATTTCTGAGTGTTAAAACAATTTTACATTGCTGGATTCTGTTTACCAATATCCTATTAAGGCTTTTTGTGTCTATGTTCATGAAGGATATTGGTCTGTAATTTTCTTGTGATATAGATTTAGCATTGAGGAATATTGGTAAATCAATACTATTCGTAAAATAATTGAAAGGAGGACTGGGTTTGTGGCTCAGTGGGGAGCACTTGCCTTGAACACGTGAGGCACTGGGTTTGATCCTCAGCATCAAATAAAAATAAATAAATAAAGGTGTGTTGTTCATCTACAACTAAAAAGAAATAATAGTAATAATAACAATAATAATAATTGGAGTGAATATTTTCTCCTTCTCTATTTTCAATTGGAATAGTATTATTTCTACCACAACATTTGTTAGTATTAATCAGTGAAGCCTGTTGGGTCTGGGATTTTCTGTTTGAAAGGATTTTAATTGAAAATTCAATTTCTTTGCTTGATGTAGATTTTTTTCTACCTATTTTTTATTTGTGCATTATAGTTATTATAGTTTTAATTCGTGCATTATTGTGATGGGATTTGTTGTTATATATTCGTACATGCACACCATACACAATATAACAAAATAATTTGGCCATTTTCCCTCCTCCCTCCTCACTTCCACTCCTTGGCTACTTTCCTCTATGTTATAGATTTTTTAAAAATTCGGTTTCTTTTTTGAAACAGTTTTATTGGCATTAAATTAAACTATTTCTTTTAATTTTTGTATTATAATGGTTATTATTATTATAAAGGTTATAATGATAATTTGTGATTTGTTTTTCCTAATTCCTAATTTAGGTAATTTGTGTCCTCTCTTTTATTTTTGGCCAGTCTAACTGAAGATTTATTCATTTTGTTGATCTTTTCAAAGAAACTACTTTTGATTTTGTTGACTTTTTCCTATTGTCTTTTTATTTTTCTATTTCATTTATTTCTGCTCTTTGATCCTTATTATTTTCTTCCTTCTATACATTGGGTTTGATTTACCCTTAGTTTTCTAGCTTCTTAAGGGGAATACTTACATTACCAAGTTTAGACTTTCTTTCCTTTTTGATAGATAAAGCTATAAAATCACCTTGTAAACCTGTCTTAGCTGCACCTCATACATATTGACATGTTGTTCATAACAGTGATTATAGCAGCTCAATTCACAATAGCCAAGTTATGGAACCAGCCTGGATACCCATAAACAGATGAATGGATAAAAATATGTGGTATATATGCATAACACTTGGCCATAAAGAATGAAATTATGCCATTTGCTGGTAAGTGGATGGAACTGGAGAATGTCATGCTAAGTGATATAAGCCAGACTCAGAAAGTTAAGCATTGAATGTTTTGTATGTGGAAGTAACAGAAAGAGGTGGCGGGGTGAAGAATTTTTAAAAGGGGAATCTAATCTCATTAAAATACAACAGAGACCAATAGAGTAAAGGAAGGAGATCAAGAGAGAGACAGAAGGGGCGTGGATAGGGAAGTATTGGGAAATGAAATCTACCAAATTATGCTATGTCCATGTATGAATATACCACAATAAATTCTGTTTTTATATATAATTATAACATACCAATTGAATTAATAATAATCATAATGGAAGGTAGACCAGCACAGCAGAGCAAGCAGATCAGGGGGAAAGGGGGAGGGCATAGCTATGGAAGAACTGGGGAATGAGATAGATCCAATTATGTTAAGTGAATGTACAAATATGCCATAATAAATTCCACTATTATGTGCAATTATAAGCATTAATAAAAGTTTTTTAAAAAGTAATTATAAGGGAGATCAGTAGACTAGAAGAACTAGGGAATAAAATGGACCAAATTATACTAGATGCACATATGAATGTACCACAATGCATTCCAATTTTACATGCAACTATAATGCACCAATTTGAAAATAAATAAATAAACGGAAGACCAATAGAGTAGAGTAAGGTGATCAGAGGGAAGGAGGGGTAGAGAGAGGGAAGTACTACTGGGGATTGAAAGGGAGAAAACTATGCTATTTTGCATTTATGAATATGTTAAATGAAACCCACTATAATGTATAACTATAATGTCCTAAAAATAAAAAGCATTTAAATGACATGTTGTATTTTCATTATTCAATTCAATATATTTTCTAATGTTTTTGTGATTTCTTCTTTGAGTCATAGTTATTTAAAATGTTTGTTTAATTTCCAAATATTTGGAGAGTCCTTTGTTGTTTGTTTGTTTTTGATTTATAATTTGATTCCATTGTGGGCAAGGGAATATAGTTTGAATGATTTTAATTCGTTTTCAGTTTATTAAAACTTGCTTTATATTTTTAAAATTTTTTATAGTTGTAGATGGACAGCAAGCCTTTATTTCATTTATTTATTTTTTTATGTGGTGCTGAGGATGGAACCCTGTGCCTCACACATGCTAGGTAAGTAATCTGCCACTGAGCTACATCCCCAGCCCAAGACTTGCTTTATATTCTTGTCTTATAGTTTCTACTAGAGAATGTTCCACGTGTGCTTGAAAATACCACTTACTCTAGTAATTTGGGGGTAGAATGCTCTTGTATATTAAAAAGGCCAACGTGGTTCGTGATTCTATTTATGTCTTCTATATTTTTACTTATTTTCTGTCTAATTGTTTTATCAATTTCTATGAGAGGAGTCCTGAAAACTCCATCTGTGATTGTTTAATTATGTTTCTCTTTTCAAGTAGGTCAGTTTGTGCTTCATGTATTTTGGGGCTGTTTTAGGTGTGTGTCAATTGTGATTGTCCTTTGTCCCTAGAAATCTTTTTCTTTTTTTTTTTTTTTTTTTAAAGAGAGAGTGAGAGAGAGGGGGACAGAGAGAGAGAGAGAGAGAGAGAGAGAGAGAGAGAGAATTTTTTTTAATATTTATTTATTTTTTCTTAGTTCTCGGCGGACACAACATCTTTGTTGGTATGTGGTGCTGAGGATCGAACCCGGGCCGCACGCACGCCAGGCGAGCGCGCTACCGCTTGAGCCACATCCCCAGCCCTAGAAATCTTTTTCTTAAAAGTTTATTTTGACTGATTTAGTCACTTAAACCACTGTATAGCTACTAGTCACTTTATATCTTTCTTCATTCTGAGTTTCGAATCTACAGTGTATCAGAAAAATAAGCACACTTAGATACTAAGACAAGAAAAAAATCTTGTCCATTTTTTCTTGCTCTTTTCAAGATTTTCTCTTTGTCTTCTTGGATCTATAGGCTTATACTTTGAATATTTGAAGCTCTGTTCATTTTTCTTCTTGCTTATTTCACTCTGTTGTTTGCATTGAATGTTTCCTATTGCTTTATTTCAAGTTCAGTGATGCCTCCTTCTGCATCTCAAATCTTAAGCCCATCTCATAGATTTTAGTTTTAGACCTCAGAATGTCACCTACCCTGATTCAACCACTATACTCTGTATAATGTATAGAACTTTATATAGAACTATCACACTATACCCCACAAATTTGTACAATTAAAATAATAATTTTTAAAAATTATGTAGTTTCATTTTCTTCATTGATATTCTCTATTGATATTTTAATTCTTTTTTTTTCAGCCTCTAGGGTTCACCTTTGTGTCCCTTATATACTTTTGAGTCTGTGTATACCCTGCCTAGTTTCCTAGTCAGCCAGGGATGTAAACAGAACTTACTTAGCATAACTTAGATGAGTAACTCTTTAATGGGGTCACATTCAGATGCAAAAAGAAATGAAAACCATAGAGGCATGAATCATTGATGGAATCATAAAAAAGTGTACTTGGGAAGCAAAAGCTGAAAAAATAAATGCTGAAAAGGGTACCAGAAGGAAGTCGATTAATCAATTAGTAACGACATGGTTCATATGTATCTTTTAAAATGTTGGGCTTAACTTGTCATAATTATCATGTGGTTGTCCTACATATAAGGTCTGATTTTTCCTTATGGTGTAAAATATCCTTTAAGACCTGACCCAGTATTTTTTTTTATCAGCCTCATTTTCCACTTCCCATCCATTTTCATGTTTCCATACACTCCCACATATCATTTCCAATGCCTCAATAACTTCCCTCTGGATACCTTCATGCCTCAACTTAGGCCCAGAGGAAATGTTTTAACTTTTGTGATGCAATTTCTGATTCACAAAAACAAACAAGGGGAAAAGAAAGCACATTCAATAAATAGTGTGTCTTTGGTTAGGTCTGGTACAGAGTGAGATGCAGCTTAAATTCTCATCTCTCTTTGCACACCAAAAAATATTTGAGACAAAAAAGATGAAATTTAAAAAGTAAAGATTTGGTGTAAATATGATGGGCTGAATGTATGCATTATCTTTTTCTTCTTCCTAAATCCTACCTTAAACAATTACCTAAGCACCTACAAGGAGAAGGTAACAAGAAGGAAAAAAGCTTCTGTCCTAAGCTCCAGGTTTAGGCATATGGCCCTCGGTAACCTTTGAAGAATGTGGTACAGGGCTGAGCTGAGAACAGGAGCAGTTGGTCTGCATAGATTTCCTCCCCTATCCTCTGACCTCTCCCTTACTTATCTTTGCAGAAACCCGGAGCAAAGTTCACTCTCAGGAGAAGTTGAACGAAAGAGGCTTTGAATTCTGGAATACTAGGCATAGTGGAGATGAGGTAATACCATGCTGGAAGGGGTTGGGGAGATCAAATTAGTCTTAAAGATAAATAGTGGGGAATAAATAAATAAAATTTTAAAAAAGATAAATAGTGAGATCTCCCATAATTCCGACAGGAGCTTATGATATACCATTGGACCAAAGATTGGAGGATTTCTTACAAAACTAATCAGCATCTGAAAAACAAAAAGGATATTTATATGTTGATATATCAAGGAAGCTGCCCAAAGAAGAAACTGCACCCCTTCTCAACCTAATATATGGCACATCCATTGAGAAGTCCTCCAGCTACACGTAAATCTTCTAATTAGCTATTTCTTTAGAACTCATTCTTCATCAAGTCTGTGTGTGTGTGTGTGTGTGTGTGTGTGTGTGTGTGTGTGTGTTTATGTGTGTTTATGTACAGGGTACACTGGGGATTAAAGCCAGGTGTGCTCTGTTACTAAGCTACATCCCACTCCTTTTTATTTTGAGACAGGGTCTTGCTAAATTACTCGGGTTGGCCTTGAACTTGCAATCCTGTTGCCTCGGCATCCTGAGTAGCTGGGAAGTCTGAAGAATTTAAAGAAAAAGATTATTAATTTTAGTGATGACCAAATCCTGAACTCTGGGGTGTTACTCAGCCATTCTTATTCCCTCAAGAGGGGAATGAAGAAACATCATTTACCAAGACTGGATCTCTGGTGTCCTATTATTGACAGATGCCTTTGCATAGCCTAATTCAAATCTTCCTAACTGGAAAGAGCCAATGTTTTGCAAGAATCTATCGATAATAAATCATTTATATCAAAATTATTGTCCCAAGCCGCTTCATTTGTGATCTAAGAGCTTTCAGTAGATAATCTCCTTGGTGTGCTTTTGTTTTTGTTTTTGTTTTCTTTTTTGTGGTACTAGGGACTGAACCCAGATGCTTCTCACATGAACTTCTCCGCCAACTTCTTAGGTGTCCTCATGACATGCTGGCTGGCTTCCCTCAAAGTGAGTGGCCCAAAAAGCAAGTGGTAGAAGTGGCAATGCCTTTTGTGACTTTACACAGGAAATCACACACTGTGCCTTCAATCATGTACTATTTCTGGAAAAAAATGAAGTCCAGCATACATTAGAAATCAGGGAATTAGGCTCCACCATTTGAAGACTGTTGAATAATTTAATGACATACTTTAAAGCCACCACAATACTTGTTACAAGTATTTGTATAAAACACTTTTCCCTCATATCTATTTTAGGTCAATGATTTTTTTTTTTCCTCTTCAAGGCGGACACATTTTCCATGTCCCACATTTGTTATCTAACTATCAGTTTTCTTATGAGAAAGAATAACAAGGAAAAATTAATTACTGTAAGTTAAGGGTGATCACTCTCTCATGTGGGGTTGTTTTGTCATTGGTACTGGACCGATCTGAATTCCTGAACTTAAGGCCAGGTGATAGCAAAAACTGATTTTAAAATGGTTGCAGCTTATGTTGTAACTCACCAGGAACTTGGAAAAGAATACATGAATTTATTTATGTATTTATTTAATATTTTTGTAACAGGAATTGAACCCAGGGATACTTAACCACTGAGCCACATCCCCAGCCTGTTTTTTTTTTTAATTTTTATTGATTATTTAAAGCATTACATAGCTCATGATATATCATCTTTCATACATTAGACTCAAATTGTGTTTTGAACTCCCATTTTCCCAGCCTGTTTTATTTTTTATTTTTTTTAAATTTTGAGACAGGGTCTCACTGAGTTACTTAGAGCCTCACTAAATTGCTGAGGCTGGCTTTGAACTTGGGATTCTCCTGCCTCAGGCTCCAGAGCCACTGGGATAACAGGCATGTGCCATGCCTGTTGAATGTATTTATTTATTATTTAAAACATTACATAGCTCATGATATATCATCTTTCATACATTTGACTCAAATTGGGTTTTGAACTCCCATTTTCACCCCAAATACAGATTGCAGAATCACATCTGTTACATATTCACATTTTTACATAATGCCATATTAGTGACTGTTGTATTCTGCTCCCTTTCCTATCCCCTACTATCCCCCCACCCCTCCTCTCCCCTCCCATCTTCCCTCTCTACCTCCTCTGCTGTTGTTCAATTCTCTCCCTTTTTTTTCCCTCCCCCTTGCCCCTCATAACCTCTTATAATTTTATGTATCATTGAAGGTCTCCTACCATTTCCATATGCTTTCCCTTCTCTCTCCCTTTCTCTCCCCCCATTTGTCTTTGTTTACTGTAGTCTTTTCCTCATGCTCTTCCTTCCTGTTCTGTTCTTAGTTGCTCTCTTTATATCAAAGCAGACATTTGGCATTTGGTTTTTAGGGCTTGGCTAGCTTTGCTTAGCATAATCTGCTCTAATGCCATCCATTTCCCTGTAAATTCTATGATTTTGTCATTTCTTAGTGCTGCATAATACTCCATTGTGTATAGATGCCACATTTTTTTTATCCATTCATCTATTGAGGGGCATCTAGGTTGGTTCCAATATTTATTTTTAAAAGTGACAGTCATCAACAGCCCCAAATCTATTCTTCCTGGCCCTCTTTTTATAGACCATCTCTGCTCCATCTGCTCTTCAGCACTGGTGAGCCTCTTTTGTAGACTGGCGCTGGCTTAGACCCTGTGTCAAGTTCCTTTGCAGCAGGCAGGATGTTTGAATTTCTCCTCTTCAAATTATTGGTGTGATTTTTGTTTCCTGACTGGACCCCGACTGCTATAAAATTGGTATCTAAAATTGCCCCTGGAAACAGACACTAAGGGATGGGTTTTGGGGATTGAGTGAAATGTTGAGCTCCTTGCCAATGGGAATTAGATGCTAATAACTCATGCATGCAGCAGCTTTACAATTACATTCCCGCCTGTGGTTAATTGCATTTAAATGACAATTAAGCAAATATTGTGGGAGTCCGTGCAGCTGCTGCACTCAAGCTTTACAGACTCTTCCAAGTGTTTGGGAGCACTGACACAAAGAAACAAAAATGACAAGCTCAAGTTCTTTAACTCCTAGATAAAATCATGGTCTTAGGATCACAGAACTTCTCTGGCATGTTTAAAATAATCTCAGTTTTTGTAGCCATGGAACTGATGTTGTTGAATATCAAACACAAAGCTTAGGTTGCAGAATTTCATTAGTTGAAATATAGCCCTCCTAAGTATGTCATGTAAAAATTAGAGATCAATTATGACAGATCACTGGCCTCCCTTAGAAGCACCATCACGTTTTTCTCATTGGGCTTGTTGGGAATTCAAAAAATAAGTGCTATAAATTTGGAAGTAATGTCAAAGTATTTCATTTGCCAAGTGTCTTAACACTTATTCAGACTTTTAGCCCTCTCTTACCCCCTGCACTAGATATTGAACCCAGGGACACTCTACCTCTGAGCCTTTTTTATTTTATTTTGAGACAGGTTTAAATTTCCCAGGCTGGCCTTGAATTTGAGATACTCCTACTTCATTTTCCTGAGCCACTGAAATTACAGATGTTCAGGACTCTTAAAATGCTTTTGACAGTTTAACTGACTTAGTTTAATGCATAGGCTATTTTCGAGGAATTTAATAATACCATATAAGTAGGCCACAATTAAAGAGCCTAATCAATATAAAGCATCAAAGTAATTTGTTTTGAATCATTTTTTTCAGTTGGTGTTAGTGATAACATGCAATCCAAAGGGGTCTTAAAATTTGAACTTTATGGCCAGGTGTGGTGGCACACAGTTGTAATCCCAGCAACTCAGGAGGCTGAGGGAAAAGGATTACAAAATTTGAAGCTAACCTTGGCAATTTAGAGAGAGTCTGCCTCCAAAAAGTAAAAAGTGCTGGGGGTATAGCTTGGTGGTAGAATGCCCTTGGGTTTAATCCCTGGTGCCAAAACAACAACAACAACAACAAAAATACAACTGGGGCTGGGGAGATAGCTCAGTGGTAAAGTGCCTGCCTAGCACGCATGAGGTCCTGAGTTCAATCCCCATCACCACATAAAAAATAGACAAAAACAATAAAAATGATATTTAAAAAAATACAACTTAATAATTTAATATAAATACTTGACTATAAATGCCATGAATATGTCATATAAATTTCATGCATATATTTACAGGTGTGAAAATATTCAAGTTTTTTTAAAGAAGAAAAATGCTCTACTACGCATTATCATTTAATATATGCATACATTGAAAAGGAGAAAATTCATTATCAGTTTTTATCTTTTATAGAATTCCTTGGATGATGTAATAATTTTTATCATACAATTTTAAGAAAATACTTTGATTAATTCTAAAATTATACTGTCTCATATTTGGAATTACATAAATAAAAGAAAGAGCTCTGGCATGAATTATGGTAAATTTAAATTCTTTTTTCCTTTTTTTTTTTGTACAGGAATTGAACCCAGGAATATTCTACCACTGACCTACATCCCCAGCTCTTTTTATTTTCATTTTTTTTAAAGACAGGATCTTGCTAAGTTGCTGAGCCTGGCCTTGAACTTGCAATCCTTCTGCCTCAGCCTCCAAGTCTCTTGGGTTAAAAAACTGTGTCATGATACTGGGCTCTTTTCCCCTTATTTTTAACTGCTCTAATAGATAATTAATTATTTAAAACAGAAGTCAGTTGTATAAATGTATTTTGTTCTTACAGCATATGTAAAAATAAAACATACGCTAACCACAGCACAAAGGACAGAAGGGTAGAATTGGAAATGCATGACTCCGAGGTCCTTGTGCAACACAAGAAGTGGAATAATGTTATTGAAGGAGGATTGTGATGACAACTGTATATTTTAAGCTCTAGGGTAAGCACTAAATATTTTTGGAAATAAGGCTTAAGTAGTAAACCAATAATGCAGATAAAATGGAGTCACAATACTCTCAATAATCTAAAAGAATGTAGAATGGAAGAAAAAAGAATCAAAGGAAAGGTGGAACAAATAGAACATAGGTATAAGACGGTAGACTTTAGGGCTGGGGTTGTAGCTCAGGGGTAGAGCGCTTGTCTAGCACATGTGAAACCCTGGGTTCAATCCTCAGTACCACATAAATATAAAAAAAATAAAGTTATTGTGTCCAACTACAAATATATAAATATTTATATATGTATAAAGGATGGTAGATTTTAATTCATCTACATCAATAATTAATGGAGTAAAAGTAGTCTAAATATACCAGTTAAGTAACAGAAATTTTTATTTACAAGAAAATGACAAAATTGAAGGATTTAGCGTGTAGTTCAGTGATAAAGTGCTTGCCTTAGCATGCATGAGGCCCTGGGTTGAATTCCCAGCACTGGGGAAAAAACTCTCGCCATGCACAAAAGTTAACTCAAAATGGATCAAGGAGCTTGATATCAAACCAGAGACAAGGCATCTGATAGAAGAAAAAGTTGGCTACGACCTACATACTGTGGGGTCGGGCTCCAAATTCCTCAATAGGACACCCATAGCACAAGAATTAATATCTAGAATCAACAAATGGGACTTGCTCAAACTAAAAAGTTTTTTCTCAGCAAAAGAAACAATAAGAGAGGTAAATAGGGAGCCTACATCATGGGAACAAATCTTTACTCCTCACACTTCAGATAGAGCCCTAATATCCAGAGTATATAAAGAACTCAAAAAATTAGACAATAAGATAACAAATAACCCAATCAACAAATGGGCCAAGGACCTAAACAGACACTTCTCAGAGGAGGACATACAATCAATCAACAAGTACATGAAAAAATGCTCACCATCGCTAGCAGTCAGAGAAATGCAAATCAAAATCACCCTAAGATATCATCTCACTCCAGTAAGATTGGCAGCCATTATGAAGTCAAACAACAACAAGTGCTGGCGAGGATGTGGGGAAAAGGGTACACTTGTACATTGTTGGTGGGACTGCAAATTGGTGCAACCAATTTGGAAAGCAGTATGGAGATTTCTTGGAAAGCTGGGAATGGAACCACCATTTGATCCAGCTATTCCCCTTCTGGATCTATTCCCTAAAGACCTAAAAACAGCATGCTACAGGGACACTGCTACATCGATGTTCATAGCAGTACAATTCACAATAGCAAGACTGTGGAAGCAACCTAGATGCCCTTCAATAGACGAATGGATAAAAAAATGTGGCATTTATACACAATGGAGTATTACTCTGCATTAAAAAATGACAAAATTATAGAATTTGGAGGGAAATGGATGGCATTAGAACAGATTATGCTAAGTGAAGCTAGCCAATCCCTAAAAAACAAATGCCAAATGTCTTCTTTGATATAAGGAGAGTAACTAAGAACAGAGTAGGGAAGAAGAGCATGAGATGATGACTAACATTAAACAGGGATGAGAGGTGGGAGGGACAGGGAGAGAGAAGGGAAATTGCTTGGAAATGGAAGGAGACCCTTAGGGTTATACAAAATTACATACAAGAGGAAGTGAGGGGAAAGGGAAAAATAATACAAGGGGGAGAAATGAATTACAGTAGAGCGGGTAAAGAGAGAAGAGGGGAGGGGAGGGGAGGGGAGGGGGGATAGTAGAGGATAGGAAAGGCAGCAGAATACAACAGACATGAGTATGTCAATATGTAAATCAGTGGAAGTGTAACTGATGTGACACTGCAATCTGTATACGGGGTAAAAATGGGAGTTCATAACCCACTTGAATCAAAGTGTGAAATATGATATATCAAGAACTATGTAATGTTTTGAACAACCAATAAAAAAATAATTTCAAAAAAAAAGATGTTGTGTCCGCTGAAACTAAAAAATAAATATTAAAATTCTCAAAAAAAAAAATAAAGGCATTGTGTTGTGTCCATCTACACCTAAAAAATAAATATTTTTAAAAAAATAAAAAAATAAAAAAACATAAACATTTAAATAATTAAATCTAATGTAGCCAGTTATTTATTAGCAGAGACAAAAATTCAATCTCAGAACTATTGCCATCCCTTCTCCATCCATGATTAGATTGCACAAAATTGCATCCAAGTAAGCAGGGCACATAGTCCTGCCAGAGTCTCGCTTGTTCCTTTCATTGGCCCATGAGACCATTTCCTAATTGCTCCTCAGATGTCTTTGAGCAATACTGCACTTTTCAGGTAGAGAGATGCCCTTTACCATGACTTCCTGTACTGATCTTAGACTCAGCTATAGAATCCTTCTATTGCTCAGGGCTAAGCATTTAATGACAGGTAACACCTGACGGAGGTTCTAGCCCCTCTATGGCACTATATAGGAGCCACTCAAAACCCCACTATTTGTAGAATCAAATAACTCCTCATCTTTTCCAGCATTTTATACTCTGGAAAGGATAATCAGCTCTATCCTCCTCTTAGTCTCAATTAAAAAATAAATGCATCTTCACTCTAATAGTGACCAAGAAGCTCTACTAATCTGGGAAGCTGTGGCTTCTCTCTTTGAGCTGTGGTATGGTGGTAAGAATGTACCTATACATCAGTTAATACAGCTAAAAATAACAGGAAAAAGCCATCTATGAGTGCTTGAACAAATAGAAGTTTATGTTTTCTCACTTAACAAGAAGTCTGTCTGTACATGGTTGCTGGTTTTGGTTCTTTAATTTGTTGGTATCAGAGACCATGTATATGTTTCTCTCCTGACTTTTCTCTCAAGGTTAAAAAATAAATGGCACTGCAGATCCAGCCATCAATTCTACATTTAAGAGAGAAAAATGGGAATAGAGGGGAAGACGAAAAAGCAGCCTTACATTTTTTTCTTTTTTCAGAGGAGAGGAGATTTTCCAGATTCTCTTCTCCCCAACCAACAGGCCTCAATTATGTCCCGTGTGCCAGAAATGGGTCCCAGGGACATCTCTATATGCAAGGGAAATAAAAAAAAAAAAACAAAAACAAAAAAAAAAACAAGTATTCTGCTTTTCAGGCTGAACAGTGGGAGGGCATAAATGGATAAAAGATTTGGCAATAGCTTTTGATAGCCATTCCACATTGTCTTCCACAATCCTTTATTCCTTCCCGATGAGTAGAAAATAAGGCAAAGTTAATTTTTCAAACACAATATCCTGGTAATTGTGTCATAGCAATTTATCACATAAATATGTCCAGACACTGCAGAAAAGAACCACAGTACTTCCAAAGGTCACAGAAGAGAAAGCTGGGCATGCTATGCATGAAAAATAGGGAAATGTAACAGGGGACCAGAAGGGTGGAAGAGATGGGAGTGAACTTGGGAGGAAGATGGAGAGGTTGAGGTAGAAAAGAATAAACAAGCAACAACCTGAGAACCAGGGCCCACGGAACCCAGTTCCCTACCAAAGGGGAAGAAACTCCTAGAGTGCTGCAGCTCGGGGCACAACATTTGTGAGCACCCAAGAACATCCTTTGCAGACTGCTCACATCCAGCTGGCAGGATTTAAGGAATTATGAGGACCAAGTCAAAAGGATGCTGCTTGGTTTCTGTCAGTTTAGTCTTAGCATCTGCCTGGACTGGAGTGGGAAAGCACAAGTTACACAACTGCATTTGATATGATATCCATATTTGTATTTCTTTTTATTTATTTATTTTTTAAAAATACACAACTATGGAATGCATTACAATTCTTATTACACATATAGAGCACAATTTTTCATATATTTGTGTATAAAGTATGTTCATGCCAATTCATGTCTTTATACATGTACTTTGGGGTTTTTTTTGCATTACAATTCTTATTACACATATATACCATGATTTTTCATATCTCTGTTTGTATATAAAGTAGGTTGACACCCAATTCGAGTCTTCATACATGTACTTTGGATAATGATGTCCATCACATTCCACCATACTTGCTAATCCCCTGTTCCCTCCCTTAACCTCCCACCCCTCTGCCCTATCTAGAATTCATCTATTCTTTCCATGTTCTCCCTCCCCATCCGACTATGAGTCAGCCTCCTTATATCAGAGAAAACATTCAACATTTGTTTTTTGGGGATTGGCTAACTTCACTTAGCATTATCTTCTCCAACACCATCCATTTACCTGCAAATGCCATTATTTTATTCTCTTTTATTGCTGAGTAAAATTCCATTGTGTATATATGCCTCATTTTTTTTATCCATTCATCCACTGAAGGGCATCTAGGTTGGCTCCACAGTTTAGCTATGGTGAATTGTGCTGCTATAAACAATGATATGGCTATGTCCTTGTAGTATGCTGTTTTTAAGTCCTTTGGGTATAATCTGAAGAGAGGGATAGCTGATTCAAATGGTGGTTCCATTCCCAGATTTCCAAGGAATCTCCATACTGCTTTCCATATTACCTGCACCAGTTTGCAGTCCCACCAGCAATGTATGAGTGTGCCTTTTTCCCCACATCCTCGCCAACACTTATTGTTGTTTGTATTCTTAATGATTGCCATTCTGACTGGAGTGAGATGATATTTGTATTTCTTTATACTTTTGGGGGGAAAAACCATGCTTTACATAAATCAGTATGAGGTAAATGTCACTGAGAATAAAGTCACAGAGACCCGAGAAATGGAGACAAATTCTCCACTAAAGTCCATATTCCAGTTCTATGCTACTCATTAAATTCCTATTTTTTTTCACATGGCCCCTTATTAGAATTGTACGTGTGTGTGCATGTGATATATGCATACACACATACACATACACAACAAAACCTTTCTTGTTCCCCTTTCTCTTACCAACTAATTTATCCATTCAATAAATACTTATAGAGCACTGACCCTTTCCTTCTACATATTTCCTCCTCTTTACCTTGCAGATTTTGAGCCATGACCAAAATTATAGGCGGTAGTCAGGGTTGAGGAGATATAAAAGAAACTTCTTATGTGCAGACACTTCTCTTTTTTTCTTCCCATCTCAGGTCCCAGAAGCAGAGATCAGTAATAAATTAGGAAGATCAATTATATGTCTAGCTCTATCACTATCATGCTGGATCTGTCACAAGACTGCTCTGTTTCATTGCCTTTTTTACTGAGACAAAACTGGTATTATTCCTTTCTTTTTCCTTCTCCTTTCATCTCTCTTGTCCAACTACCTAAGAGATCTGTTACACAGATAAATGAGATATTGCTGATCACATTTCTCTGGGAAAAAAACAAACCAAGCTATCCATGGAAAAAACATTTTTCTTCTACAGAGCTTTTATGCCTATCACCAATGGTCAACTCAGGGAGAGTGGTGTGCAACTGTCCAGAGAGTGTTACAGAACTCTCTTACCTATATTTGTGTAGCTGACATCTTAATTTATAGACACTTACCACAGTGCATGTTGGTGTTCTTCACTGCCCTTACTGATACCAATACAACTTAGTTCTATGTGTGGTATCTTATTGCAACTTCCCTTTACACTATTATTACATTCGTTTATGCAAATTACATCTGATGAATATCTACAATGTACCAGGCACTCATTGTCCAAAGTCTCTGGGGGCACAAGAATGAATGAGGCAAAGTTTCCCGTGCTCTTGAATTTTACGTCCTTATAGGAGAGACACATAATGAACAAATAACCGTATTTATACAACCCCCGACACAAAGTGTCAAGGGGCATTAAGAACTAAAAAGAAAACAAGGCAGATGAGGAGGACAGATAGATGGAGAGGGAATGCTGTTTCAGATTGGCCTCTCTGAAAAGCTGACATTTGATCAGAGACATGCATGAAATGAAGAAGAGATCCATGATAATGTACAGTGAACAACACTCTGGGCAGAGGAAAACAAATGCCAAGGTCCTGAAATGGAAATATGCAGAGAAAATACAAGAAATAGTTTGATGAATAGAAGAGAAGTTGAGCTGAGAAGCAGGTAAAGACCAGATCATGTAGAATCTTGTATGCCATGGTGAAGATTTTACTCTATGTGTTATGGAAAGTCACTGAAAAAGTATAAATAAGGAAATGACATGATCTGATGGGCGAGGCTCTCTGCCACACAGTGAATAGGACAAAAGAGTAGAAACAAAAAGATCCATTGGGAAAGATCCTGATGGTAGAAGATGGTGTCGTGATCTGACATAGTAGTGGTGAAGATGACGGGAGATGGTAAGTTTGTGATGTAGGTTGAAAGTAAATCCAAAGGATTACCTGGTATGTCAAATGTACTTATCGAAAAAGAAAAAGATTATGGATAATTCCAAGATTTTTGGCCTGATTAACTAAATTAATAGGAGCCTCATTTAGTAAAATATAGAAAACTAGCAGGAAGGCGGATGTGTGAGAAGTGGAGACGAGAATTCAGGATTTGGTTTGGGACATGTTTAATTTGAGGAGCCCATTAACTCTCAGAGAGAGAACGGTATAGTAGGGAGATTGATACAGAAGTGACAAATTTAGAAAAGTGGCTCGGTTAACTATATGAATTTAGAAAATCACAGAATGTGAAATCGGTTGAAGAAATGCTTAGAAAAGGAGGGTGTGGTAAACTGTATCAAGTGATTTTGAGAACTAAGTTTGGCCCAAAACTGTACATTGAATTCAACCATATGAGGGTCTGCAGGGAATTTGACAAAAATGGATTCAGAACAGAATGAGATCAAACTCTGAGTTTTAGTCAGACTTGTATGATGTAAAGATTTGCATGTCAATCTCTTCTTCTGGGTTGTAAATTTCATAAGAGTAAGATTGATGTCTTTTTTTAGTCACCATTTTCTGTGTTTGGCCCAGAGCCTTGCACATAGCAAATGCTCCATAGTTGTAGAATATTCCATTCTGTTCATATTATTTATTGTTGTGAAGATTTCCCTTGAGGTTGTAGGGTATCTGAGGATTTAATAGTGATTTTGAGGGAGTGAGAAGGTGATTTAAAAAGTCATTAAAGGACCACTCTTTCATTTTGATCAATATCGATTTTCCAAGATTCAAAAAATGTGTTTCATGACTACTGTTTCAAATGGTGAATGTGTTTCATACTTGCCATGTAAACATATACAAGAAATAGTTGATATTGGGTAATCTGAAATTTAGAAATACATGCACGTTATAACTATTATTTGTTATGAGAAGAATTAACTTTGAGAGAAGCCATGAGGGGAAAACAGAATTTTTCCTGTAGGTTATTTCCTTGAGAGAGAGATAAAATAAAGCATTTCAGTGTTTTGAGAGCTGGGTCTCTCTGACTTTGAGTGCATTTCCTGTGCTTGCTCAATTAGGCAACAGTATTGATTTTAGGGAAGGTAAAGGTCTAAGATTCCCTATTTGTTCACATTAGCTCTGGCCCTCCCTTTACCTAACTTCCTGGAATCAAATTAAATACCATGAAAAATATGGCAATTTTTTTCTCAGATCACTAAGGAACATTACTTCTTTAGTGCATAAAATAGCTTTCACTATCCCAAAGGCTTTAATGTAGCTTCCCAATAGTACCTCTGAGTTTCCCTGAGTATGTGAATTGAAAATCTGGTTCAATTAGTAACTACATAGAACAAAAAGCTAGATGTGAGTAGTCCCACACACAGTGGAATAATAATTAAAATTTGGCCAGTTAAGTACAAAGATAATTGGGATACACTCTTTCCATCACACATAGAAAAATTAAGGACCATTTGAAATAGGGACTTGTTCTTTAGCTGCTTGGGGTTCTTTACTCAAACTTAAATTTCCAAGGGATCTGAGCCCTCAGTGATCCTACTTGTGTAGTCACAAAACTCCTGTCAAGTTCAATGTACTCCTGATAATGGGGTGAATAAAAATGGGCCTCCTGAATAAAAAGTAACTTTGAGGAAAAAGAAGGGAAATGGAAATCTCCCAGAAGTTTACATGCTATTAATGTATGGTGTATTTACCAAGCAACTTACTATACCAAGGGAAAAGAAGAAGAATTTGGTCTGTGAATGACTGAAGTTTATACCCAAAATGGAAACTGAAATAGAGCAGTAGTACTGAACTCCTCCAAGCCTTAATTATTGCTGTAGCTACAGATCCCGAAAAATGCACTAGAGACTACTGCTGTGTGTGTGTACATCTTCCTCTTGCCCTTTGAACAGGAAAGGGAGAGTCAGATGGACCAGGGCCAAAGGTAGAAAAGGGATGATTGGTTGTTATTCTGATCTTTATGAACCCACACGCCTGGAAGCTGACCTGACCTTCCTACTTAAATATTGGGTCTGAAAAACATTTTACATGTTCCAAAGGACAGAATTAGCTCTGGCTCCTTTTAAGTATTTGTGAATATAAGCTTTTAGGATAAGGTGAAACTAGAGGAATATTTGTTTCATTTGGTTTTATGACTGAAAGTTTTCTCATTCTGAACATATTGCTGCTTCTAACGCTGGTAATTCATTGGTTTAGTCCACAGGCATCACTGAATACCTCCTATGTGCTAAGTTCTGAAATGTTAAAGGGAAATTTGTTAAACAGAGATGAATGTGAATGAAATGAAAAATATTTCATTGCCACTATGGATTTAATATTATAAGTACAGTTATTCCTTTGTATCCATGGAGGACTGGTTACAGAAACAAAATCCATGGACGATCAAGTTCTCATATAAAATGATGTGCTATATGATACATATTCTCCCATATACTTTAAATCACCTCTAGATTACTTATAATACCCAATACGATATAAAAGCTATATAAATCGTTGTATTGTTTAGTGAATAATAACAAGAAAAAACTCTGTACATGATCAATACAGATGCAGTTGAAAATATTTTTTGATTCCCCATTGATTGACTCTGTGCATATGAAGAGTTAGCTATCATCTGATGCAAGTAAGGAGGAAGTGGTCAGGTTTGATGGAAATATGCTGTTGAGGCTTAGACAGTATGTTAGGCTGAATCTCAAATAGCAGTAGGTAAATAGTCATGGAAGCAGGTGGGAAAGGAAGTGCTCCAGGTACAGGAGGATGGCGTATCCTAGAGTTGCAGAGGGAGTTTCAGAGAGAACTCTCCCTTTCAGAGCCAAGAGGCAGAGGATGAGAGAACAAGATTAAAAAAAAAAAAATAGCAGATGATATAAACTTTCTCTGTATAACTATTAGCAGGCAAGAAGATCTATTTTCTCTGAAATGTGAACAGACTTTGTGCTTAAAATGGGGATATATTGGCAAGTTAAAATTAGTCAGTCTGCTTCCTGATTCCAGTCTGGAATTCGTAAGCCAAAATACATTGCTATTATCTTTGCCACATCAAAAATGATTCTTGGCTCTCACTTTGTTCTTTTGCTGGTCTGCCTTATTTATTTGCTGATGTGACCCAAATTTTCATTTCCAAGGGATCTGAGCCCTGAGTGGTACTACCTGCATTGTCTCTAGTGTCTTCTACTGACTTGAACACCATCATGGAGTGCAAAACTCATCTGGGCATCACCTCTCTGCCCCTGTTAGGCTGCTATACCACCCCTCTTGCTCTTTTATTGTCAGAATGAATCACTCAGCCTACACTCAAACTTTGTTTTCTACTTGCCAAGAGACAGCAAAGTATGTGTTTCATGTTCCAATTCAGTGGGATCTTTAACATGTCCCTTGACTGAAACCTTGAATTCTAAATCTGAAGGTTGTTTCTCCTTCCAGGAAAGTAAACAAAAAGATATTTAGAGTTCTGCCTCTTGGAAGCATTTCCTTCTCAATTGTCCTTGACAGCCTCCCCTCAGTGGGAGGAACATGCAACAGTAGTCCCTATTGTGACTGTGCTGGTGTCTGTATATGGGGGAAGAGTCCAGTCTGGAACATTTTCTTCTTTAGTTAGCAAGTCTCATGGGAGCTCCCCACAAGGCCATCAGTGTAGGCTCTGGGGTGGGGGGGGACGGGCAGCGTGGGGAAGGGATCTCCTGCAGCTTCCCGGGTAGGACACAGTGCACCCTGTCACACCAAGACCCCTTGCAGTGGGAATCCTTCCATTGGAGGCAGAGGATCCTATGCCTGGATAGCCAACTGTCTGGTTTCAAATCCTCCTTCACTTAAAGATCATAAAAAAAAAATTCATCTAAAAGGTTTTGGTACTATGTGATTTTTCAAAATATTTAAATCTTTACTCCATCTGGAAGTTCAGGGTAGTCAGTCATCCAATTTTATTCTTTTTCCAAGTGACTAGCCAGTTGTCTGAATAACACATTTATTTTTTAACACTTTATTATATAATCCAATCCCATTCATATTTGGAGCTACTTCTGTACTCAATGTTTTGTTTTATTGATCATCTGCTTACTCTTGCAGGAGTGTACAAGCAGAAAATAGTGCATTTTAAGTAACAGGCAAAGGTCTCCCTCATAATCTTATATATTAGTATCTCCTTGGTTATCGATTGCATATTTTTATTCTTCCAGACAAACTTTTAAACTTTTTTCCAAGTTTCAAAAGAATTTTGTGAGAATTTTTATTGAGCTGTGATAAATTTCCAATTAGTTTCAGGGAAAACTGGCATATTAACAATGCATGTCTTCTAAGCCAAGAAAATGACATGCCTTTTTATTTATGTAATTGTTCTGTCTCGATGGACACTGACTCTTAGTGATAAGAACAAGTTTTTTTTTTTTCCAGAGACATTTTTGTTACTAATCCTGCTGTGAGAAGCAAGTACAACAAAATATAATCACTTCATTTTGGGCCACCAAAGACTCTTAATAGTATAAATCCATGGTATATTTCTGAATACTGTGTTGTGGTGATTGACACTCCAATCTGTTTTGAACTGATTTATAAGGATGATCAGTTGAAAAAAATTTTTAAAAAACACTGCTTATCAAATTTAAAGCATCCAGAAACCACCAATGTGTGCAATTTGCCTTTGAAGGATGTCATTTATTGAAAAATTGTGTCATTATTCTTGAGCAGGAAGGGAGGCTATAATGTTCTCTTGGCCGCATATTCATGGCACATCTGAGAATTGTTTGCATAAAAGCACTGGCTAGAAGCCACATCTGCTGGTCTAAAAACCTATTCTAATATTGACAAGACAATAAAGAAAAATGGTACATGCCAAGTTATTTAACAAAGCTTGCTGAGAAGGTCGGCATGCCTGCTTTGCTTTTCCATTGTGTACCCAGTGACTAACACTATGCCTGGCATATTGCTGATGCCTAATGATTTATTAAAGGAACAAATGGAGTTGTCAACAAGGATATATATGTATGCTTTGGGCAGGGGGCATGTGCTAGAAATGGAATCTAGGGTCTTGTGCATCCTAGGCAAGCACTCTATCACTGAGCATTCATGCTTTTTAAGGTAAAAACTTGAAGATTGTAATTTGCTGCTAACCTGGCTTTCTACTACCTCAGCTACCTCCAAGGCAGTACCAGCAACTTCTCGATCAGCAATTGAGACTGTCGAGGCTTCCTGCCTTTGACTCACCAAATAACCTTCTCCATTGCTGCTTGTATAGCTTGGTCAATTCTTTTTTTTTTTTTTTTAATTTTTTTTTATTTTTTATTTTTTTTATTTTTTTTTTATTGATTATTTATCGCATTACATAGTTCATGATATATCATCTTTCATACATTAGACTCAAATTGTGCTTTGAACTCCCATTTTCACCCCAAATACAGATTGCAGAATCACATCTGTTACATATTCGCATTTTTACATAATGCCATATTAGTGACTGTTGTATTCTGCTACCTTTCCTATCCCCTACTATCCCCCCTCCCCTCCCCTCCCCTCCCATCTTCCCTCTCTACCTCCCCTGCTGTTGTTCAATTCTCTCCCTTTTTTTTTTTCCCTCCCCCTTGCCCCTCATAACCTCTTATAATTTTATGTATCCTTGAAGGTCTCCTACCATTTCCATATGCTTTCCCTTCTCTCTCCGTTTCTCTCCCCCCATTCGTCTTTGTTTACTGTAGTCTTTTCCTCATGCTCTTTCTTCCTGTTCTGTTCTTAGTTTTTCTCTTTATATCAAAGCAGACATTTGGCATTTGTTTTTTAGGGCTTGGCTAGCTTCGCTTAGCATAATCTGCTCTAATGCCATCCATTTCCCCGCAAATTCTATGATTTTGTCATTTCTTAGTGCTGCATAATACTCCATTGTGTATAGATGCCACATTTTTTTTATCCATTCATCAATTGAAGGGCATCTAGGTTGGTTCCACAGTCTAGCTATTGTGAATTGTGCCGCTATAATCATTGATGCAGCCGTATCCCTATAGTGTGCTCTTTTAAGGTCCTCAGGGAATAGTCCGAGAAGTGCGATAGCTGGGTCAAATGGTGGTTCCATTCCCAGCTTTCCCAGGAATCTCCATACTGCTTTCCAAATTGGCCTCACCATTTTGCAGTCCCAGCCCACCTTCTATTCCAGTGGTGGATGTTCTTAATGACTAGGCTTTTGGTTTCCTTCTACTAGCTTTCTATTGCTGAAGAGTCTCTATGTTGCATGCCCACTCAAATCACAAAATCTTGATAACCACAATGATATTTTGCTGTTGGCACTGGAATTAGAGGCTGCCGGTTATAATTTGAGTTTTTGAACCGTCTCTTTAATGACAAATTTTGCTCAGTCTCCTCATGGTGAGTGGCTAGTAATCTAGATCAAGTCAATCCTGGCCAGAATGAGGCAAATCCAGGGCTTAGGCATGCTAGGCAAATACTCTATTCCTGATTAATTCCTGCAGGAACCGCCCCCTTTTAAGGTATCTTTTACCCACAGTTGCAGATACGGGGAGTTTATGAACAAGAATGTTGTTAAGTCAGAGAGAATTCAGAGCATAAAAGAGTTGCTTGTCTACCCAGGTAATCAAAATAAGGTGAGTCTGCAGCTGGTATTAGGAATTGAATAGAAAGCCAAGACATTGGAGATGAAAGAACATTGAATATAGCCAAGATAGCTGTAGCCCAAAGCTGAACTTTTAAGTACTCTCATGAATAGATGGCATGGATAGTCTGAACTTCAGTGTCTGAGGATTCAGCAGACATAATGGAGAATGATTGGCTGGAGAGGTAAGCATTAAATGTTAGGAGGTTATTGAACTTAAGTGAGAATTAGTGAAAGTGAAGGCATCATAGTAGGAACAGAGAAGCCAGGAACAGATTCAAAGCCATTTCAGAAATAAATTCAAACTAAAAGTTATGAATTCTGGAGATACTAGTTGAGGCAAGGAAGAAGGTTCAAATAGAAAGAATTCAAATGATAAGAGAATTTGGATTTCAAAGTTTGTAAAAATTTGAAAATTCAGATAGTACAGCAGCCACTTTTAGGGATCATTTAAGAAATTGATGATTTAAAAGGCATTATGGTTAGGTGGAATGGCTTAAATCTTTGTTCAAAGACACTTGATATATTGAGGCAGGAGGAATGCAAGTTCAAGGCCAGTCTCAGCAACTTAGCAAGAACCCTATCACAAAACAAACAAACAAACAAACAAATGAAATGAAAAGGACTGAAGACATCGCTCAGTCATAAAGCACTAGTGGGTTCAATCCTCAGTGCCAAACATAAATATATACATACATACATACATGCATCATTATAATTATTGTCCACAACGCCTTTAAGAATGACAGCCTTTAGAATTACCTCCACTTTGACAGTCCCAAGAGCAATTTACCCAGGATCACATAGCAACTTGGTCACTACTATTTAAAAAAATTAGGACTTTAATCTCCATGTTAGGATTATCCAGAGAAAGAGAACCAATAGCATTTATAGTCAGTGCCCTATATCCAGAAGTTGCATATTTATAGATTCATCCAAGTAAAATATTTGAAAAAAAATTTGTGTCTGTACTGAACATGGACATCCCTTAACCGGGCAGTATGACAACTATTTGCATTGTATGAGGTATCATAAGTATTCTTGAGATTATTTAAACTTCACAGGAAAATATCAGGATACCAGCTATGGCCCCTTCTCCCTCCTGGGAGAAGTCTATGTTACCCCTTTTTAAATAAACTTTGCTTTATTAAAAAACAAAAACAACAACAACTTCACAGAAAAATGTGCATAGCTTATATGCAAATATTATGCCATTTTATAAAAAGGAATTGAACATTTGGGGGTTGAGGAGTGTCCTGGAATCAGTCTTCCATGAACACCAAGGGATGCCTACATGATATATATATAAGATTTATTATGGGGGTTGACTGATGTGGTTGTGGAGGCTGAGAAGTCTCACCATATATACCATCCACAAGCCTGAGAACCAGGAAAGCCAGTGGGGTAAGTCCAGTGAATCTGATAGCCTGGGAACCAGGATCCCTGATGGCCCACAACAGCAAGAGAGCAAATTCACATTTTTTTGTGATTTTTTGTTACATCTCTGCCCTCAAATAATTGGATGGTGCCCACATATATTGCTGAGTGCAACCTTCTTTACTCAACCTCTGATTCAAATGCTAGTCCCTTCAGAAACACCATCATAGATACACTCAGAAATGTTTCATCAGTCCTTTTGGGCATTCCTTAGCTCAGTCAAGTTGACGTAAAACATTTAAAATAAAAATTTTCCATATCCCTATATTGGATTTCATTCATGTTGCAATTTGACTTTTTGTGGTTCAAACTCAACATACATTCTCTCTCTCTCTCTCTCTCTCTCTCTCTCTCTCTCTCTCTCTCTCACACACACACACACACACACACTCCTAAATCTTAATCCTAAATCTTAAATGTGTTTTCTGGGACCAACTTCCAGATAGCGATAGGTAGATAAATGTATGAATACTGTTGAGATGTTTTTGGAGCTGACCTCATTGTTAGATCTGTTTTAGGAACTCTACAATGATGAGTAAAACCATCAATTCCTCTCTTACTCTCTCCTTTTTCCCCTCTCTCCCTCTCTTGCTTGCTTCCTTCCTTCTTTCCTGACCACTTCTTTTCAGCAAACATTTATGGAGTACTGCTAATATATCAACTCATGCCTGGCTTTGAGGAATTCAAAAAAAGACAGGATCAAACTCGCATGATACCTCTCAGGGAAAAATCAATGGTTCTTGAGGGGGATTTGAGTCATGAAGGGTCAGTACTCAGACACCAGGATGAAAAAAAAGATAAAGGCCTCCCCAGTCCTGGCCAGAAAAGCTGAGCTGGGGGAACGGAAGGAAGGCATGTGCCTCCTCATGGGACTCCTCAGGGGCAGCAAGGAGGGATAAGAGCACAATAGAGGGTTGTGTAGCACAGAGAGGTGGCCACCCCTCAGCATGGGCCCAGCACATGGGATGGGATCTGTGCATTTAGGAGTCAAGTGACTACCTTTGGCAGGCCAAAAGAGACATGGGCTTTTAGAGGACATATCATCTGAAACCAACTGAAAGAGCTGTCCTGATGTCCAACTTAGTAAGGAATCTCTCTCTCTTTTGGTAGTGGAAAGAGCTAGAACTTTTCATAAAGCTGGGTGCAGGGTAGGGGAGGATTTGTTTTACATATTTTAATCTTTCCTGAGATCGCGGTTACCTTTTTGTTTTTTTGTTCTTTTGTGGTCTTGGGGGTTGAACCCAGGGTTTCCCACAAGCTAGGCAAATGATCTATACCTGAGCTGCATCTTACCCCTGGAGGGGGTGAAGGGTGGAGGGTAATGTGAAGATGAGCTAATGAAGTGCTGGGTAGGGAGGTCATGTAGTGAGGGGAAAATAGCTCAGTCATAAAACCTGGATACCAATTTTGGCTCTACCACTTACCAGCTGAGCAATCTTAAATAATCACTATGGGTGGTAGTTTCTCTATTAGTATAATCGCCAAGTGATAACAATGAGCGGTCCTATTTATAGAATTATGTGAATTACTTTCTATTTTCTTAACAACTGTATGAAATAATTGTTATTACTATTCCCATAATATAGCTGAGGAAATTGAGGTTTAGGAGGTTGAATACATTTTCAAAATTTACATATTTAGTAAATGGCTGAGTTGGAATTTGAACCCAAGTCTATTTGATTTAAAATCCTGCATTCTTAAGCATTTATGCTCATCTGACTCTCTCCCAAGGGTTTGTATTAAGGACTAAATGATATTACATTTTACTAAAATATTGGTAATTAATTTGACTGCCTAATTATTACAATACAATATGAAATTTTATTTAGAGAATATATTAGAGTATGTGTTTACACTTATTTTCAAGCCTTTTTCCTTTTTTAATTTAAAAAGTTTTTTCTTTTTAAAATATATTTTTGTTTAGTTGATCTTGTATAATTGCTTTCAGAAGGAAGAAAGATCTTTTGAATATTACAAAAAATGGTTGGAATAATTAGTATAATCTTGTCAGGGCAGTATTGAGTATGTGTATTTACAAACAGCTGTTCTCTTACTTCAGCAGTGACATGGGAAAGGATTATTTTCCTGGGGACCTGAGTATCCAGGTTCTAATCCAAGGTCTGAGTTCATTGTCCCGTATTTATCTTAGGCCAGTCACCCTCTTTGCGCTGCTATTGCTTCATGTTTGAAACAAGGGGATTAGATGAAATGTCTGGCAAAGTCCCCTGCAGCCTTAGTAGTCTGTGACTCTTTGTAACTTTAGAAGAGAACATAGTCCTGAAGAATATAATTTTAAATCAATATCTATTGTGAGAATTATAATAAAAATAGTACATGGAATAGCTCTAATTAGTAAGAAAGAGACTAGGAAAAAGAATCTGTGAATTAAAGAAATTTGACTGTTTCCAAGTTCCTTCCAACTTTGAAATCTATGATCTGAATAACTGTACACTGTAATCTCATACTACTTTGTAATATTTCAAAAGACTTTGGTTTGATTTATTCTTTCTGATCTTCAGAAACAACATGAAGTGGTGAGGGAAGTTCCTTTATCCCTGTTCTACAAATGAAGGAATTTAAAGATTAAGTGATTAATCTTGGGTCACTCAGCTAGCTGGAGACAGTGCTGGGTCAGAAAGGCTTTCTGACCTGCACTCTGTCCTCAATGCTGCTCCTTCCCAGGCTCAATAAATATTAACCGCTAAAGAAGGTCGCCTGGTACAAAACTACATTTTATTCTAGTCTGACAGATGAGTAATCCTCAATGATAAATTCCTTTTCTGAAAAGTCCAAAGTGTTCAGTTAAGTCGTTTTGAGTCATTTAGAGTCAAAAAGGTTAGGACACAATATTTTCAGCTTTCCCCAAATTTTAAATCAGAAAAACTGGAGAACTTTACATTGTCTTTCTAGTTTCAAATGTAGAATAATTAATACATTAAATAAATTCTCTTTGATCTAAGATGTATTTCCTAAAAAACATGAGCCTTTGTCGAAATATTGAGGATGGGTAGCAGTTATGAACAAGCAACTCACCTTTTTCAACATTAGTATGTTTCTGGGAAAGATCATTGGACGTGTCTTCACTCTTTAATTATTATTTAATATTCATAATTTACACATGTATTTATCACTACTAAGGTTGTTTATTATTATTTTGTTGTTATTTTATAGATGTTATATGTGCACATGATAAAGAAGATTAATCAGTACAGAAGGGTTAAAAATGAAAAATTTCCATTCCATTCCAGTCCAGGCCCACTCTCCATAAACATATACTTCTGTGGCTTCCGCTGTTAGATGGTATAGCAGTTACCATCATAATTTAAAATAATATGCCTACAGCTCCATTTTTAATTAATCAACTTTAAAAAGCATCTACTAACTTCCATCTATAAAAGAAAGAATTTCTTATGTGTGTACTTCCCCTCAACTTCTCTGTTCCCTTTCATCTTCTAATCTGTTAGTTTTAATTTTAAAAAAAATTATAAATTATTCTTTATAACTTTAAACAAGGCACCAAAACTTCTATTTCTGGATTTATGCTCATAGTAGAATCTGTTGATTCCCGTCTGTGTAAGAGGGTCCACCTCTCAATTTTACATATGTATGTCTGTCTGTGCATTTATGTATATATATTCATGGTTTGTGTGTTCACATTCTGCTGTCATTATAATCACATCCTCTGAGAATTAAAACTGATAATCCATAGAAAGAATTCAGCATAATGCTTCACACATATGTCTTCTATAACTGCCAGATGTAATTACTGAATGAGTGGTGTGGATAAACCCCATTTGGAAGAAAATGTACTGTTATTTAATTGGAAATTTGCAGCTCAAATGAGATTCTTCTAGGCTTCAAGGTCTTCCCTTCTTTTCTTCCTCCCCACCTTTCCTGTCTCCTACTTTTCCTTTTATCCTCCTTTTCTGGATTTCTAGACTTTTTCTGAGATATATTCAAATGGCAATTTCTTGTTTGCTTTCTGAGATTGCTTTTAATTTGTTGAACTATTTCTTTGAAAAAATTTTTTCCATACTGGGGATTGAACTTACGACCTCACATATTCTAGGCAAGAGCTCTTCCACTGAGCTACACCCGGCCCTTTTATTTTTATATAAGAACTTTCTGAATTTTTGAAAGTTTAAATATGTCTTTATTTCATCCTCACATTTGACTATTAGTTTGACCAGGCTTAGAATTCCAAGATCCGTCTTTTTCCCTCAAAACTTTGAAGACATTCTGACAAAAGAATGTAAGATCTATGAGGGCAAGGTTTCTATCTGTTTGATTCACAGAATATTCTGTTTTTGTATTCCAAAGACCTAAAACAATGTCTAGCACACAACATAAATTTGATATATATTAGTTTAATAAATGAATTGTCTTTTAGTGATTAGAGTTGCTAAAACATAATTGGATGGCAATGTGAGTATTGTTCTTTTTTAATCCCCTAGGATTTTCTTTTGGATGACTTTAGATATATACATGTGTGTGTTTATTTTTCCTCTCCCTCTGCTTAGTAATTGGTGGGAATATTCAATCTGGAAGCTCTTTGCCATAGGAAAATTTTAGTTTATTATTTCTGGATTTTTCCCCCTATTTTGTCCCTTATATCTTCTAAGACCATGTTTTTATAATATTAGAACTAATTTCTATGAGTCTTAATTTTCTCTCATATTTTCTGTCATTTTACTCCTTTTCTTTGTCTTCCGGGTTACCAAATAGATCTTCAGTTGTGTCTAAACTATTATTTAGCAATTCCTTTGATCTTTTTATTTTTAGTTTCCAAGAACTCTTGTGTTCTCCCATGATTGCTGCTTTTCATGGTAAACTGTAATTGTCTTAAGAATGTAGTAAGTTATAAAGTCCTTTGATGATCCTAATTAGCCCTTATTTTACTGTATAACTTTAAATGTTCATTTTCTTAATGAGCTAGTATAAATGTTGGGCATGTCACTGATTTCTGTGTATGTTGATTAGGTTTTTTACAAAATAGTTTTCTTCCTATATTTGGATGATCAAGTTGTTTTGTCTAACGCTTTCACTTTTGTATTTTTTCTTACAAATCCATGTCTACTGTTGTCCATCTCTATCAATGAATTGAAAACTAAATAGATAACTTAATTTAGCATAAGTGGATCCCTGGGTTTCCTCTTCAGTTGTTTAGGTCTGTGTCTCCCAGAAGCTTCTTCTGTGAATGGAATGACTGACAAGTGGGTGGGGCTTGTGAACAGAAAGGCTTCCCTGGAGGGTTTCCTGTGAGCAAAAGAAATTCATCTCAAAGAGAGCAGATTAGTGATTGCTAGAGGGTAAGAAGGATAGGGGAAGGAGTATAGACTGAGGTTGGATAATTATCCTGATTTGTTCATTGTACACTGTTTACAAGAGTGGAATCATCACCCTGTTCCCCAAAAACATGTACAATGAGTATGTGTCAGTTAAAAAGAAAAGGGGAAAAAAAAAAAGAGCAGGCAAGCAGGCTGGGGAACCCTGAGGTTCCTAAGTAGGAGAGGTAAAGATGCATTTTGAGTTTGTTTTCCTTCTGAGTTTGTGGTAGAAATTCAGTTTCTTTAAAGTCTCTTCTTAGGCCACAAGACCTTCACTGGGAACCATCTCTGAACGGATTGCTTGCTTTCTAAAGGGCAGTGCCCTGGCTTTCAGCCTGAGGGCAAAAGTCTCAGCTGCTGAGCTCTGTGTACACAGGTCAAAGGAAAGAGACCCCCAGCTGTCCCAAGGCACTGAATCCAGTTTGTAATGAGGCCACTGATGATTGCCCCACAGCTCATCACTGCATTGTAGATGGAGCGTGGAGACTTTCTGGGCTCCCTTGGGAGACACACTCTCACTTCTTGTGCCCTGGCCTGCAGCTTCTTTTGTACTTGTACATCCATCCATCCATGTGCTTTGTATCTTTCAGAAATTTCTCAAAAACTTCTTGTGTGCTGATGTTACTTTTTCTTATTTCCTACTGCTGTTCTTATCTCATTTTCTTTAAAGAATCTTTTGTGTCACTTTGATGGGAGTGTGGGAGGCAGGAGAGGTAAATGCATGTGCTCAATCACCATCTGAGAGGTGTGTGTGTGTATGTGTGTGTGAGTGTGTGTACGCATATAAATTCATGTGCACACATATTTGAAATGTAAATGCCATAATGCATACCATTAATTGTTTTGGGAGAAGATGGATTCCTGTAAATTATCAATAAATCTGTGTTTTGCCCAGTTTATGATTATTAAAAAATATTGGACAATGTCAGGAATTATCATTATAAAGTCATCTCAAGTGGGCACTTAAAAGTATTTTATAGGGCTGGGTGTGGTGGCTCATACCTGTAATCCCTGCTACTTGAAGGAGCTGAGGTCGGAGGATCCCAAATTCAAGACTAGCCTGGGCAATTTAGCCAGGCCCTGTCTCAAAATAAAACACAAAAAGGACTGGGAATGTGGTAGAGCACGCTGCATTCAATCCTTAGTACTGCAAAGGAAAAAAGAAGTTTTATAATTATTTGTACATGAAGAGAAAGATTTGTCACTGTTACTAGTGCTTTTCTTGTTCTACCTTGGGATTTAGACTTGAGCAACACAATTCCAGAGGAAAATATGAAGGCCTACCTGCCAAGGCCTTGTTTTAGGCACTATTTTGTAAGACATGCTGCCCATCACTCACATCTAGATGCAGGGTCTTGCTTGTGCTAAGCACAAACTCTACCACTGAGCTATATCCTAGCTCCTAAGTGTCGTTTAGATGCTTCTTATTCAGATTTCTATCATTAGACATTCCTTAAAGAAGCATCTTGCTTAAGGCAAAAGCAACCACAAAAATTTTTATTTTAAAAAAAGGAACCGAATTCTGAAATGAATCTAAAGACAAATTGGGCTCAATCACACACAAACTTCGGGCATGTGTTTTAAATGTTTTAAGCCTCAGTTTATTGAACCTTAGAATGACCATAATAATATCTATTTCATAGGATGGTTCTGAAAATTAATTTAGCACGGTCCCTCGAACATAGTAAGGGTCTCTTTAAGAGATGTTTAAAATTATTATCAATATCCACAAGTAATCAACATCTATATTATAGAATGATTCTAGAATAAGCATCCAATCCTGTCTTGTTAAGACATTGGTAAAACAAAGGGAAATGTTCCTTTCTTCCTGATTCTATCTGGATAGTCTTTTGGGGGCACCCTTTTTATAGTAGTGAGATAATACAATACTTACCACGTTAACCATTTTTAGGTGTAAAGTTCAATGACATTACATACATTCACAATGTTGTGCAACCATCACCACTGTCTATCTCTGTGTCCTTTAAACAACGTCTCCCTGTTTCTTCCTGCCCACAGCCTCTGGTAGCCACCACTCTACTTCCTGTCTTTATGAATCTGCCTACTCTAGGTAACTCATATATGTGGAATCATATTGTATTTGTTCTATTGTGACAGTCTTATTTCACTTGGTGTAATGTCTTCAAGATTCTTCTCGAATGTGTCAGAATTTCATTCATTTTTTAAGACCGAGTAATATTCCATTATGTGAATATGCCACATATTGCTTTTCCAGTCATCCGTCCCACATGTACTTGGTTGCTTCCACCTTTGGCTATTGTGAATATTGTAAATGATGCTTCTATGAACATGGGTGTAGAAATATCTGTTCAAGTCTCTGTTTTCATCTTTATGGTGCATACCCAGAAGTGGAATTGCTACATCATATAGGACTTATTTTTTCAAGTTTCATTCTTCTCATTTGGTTTTGCATTTTTGTGTTTGGGATTTCTGTGCATTTTTGTGTGAGGGATTTATAAACCATGTGTTGGTTTGGTTGGGAGGTGTCCCCCAAAAGTTCACCTGTAAGACAATGCAAGAAGGTTCAGAGAAGAAATGATTGGATTGTGAGAGTCTTAATCAATGAATTAATCCCCTGGCATAAGGATTAACTGAGTGGTAACTGAAGTAGTAGGGTGTGGCTGGAGGAGGTGGGAATTGGGGGTATGGCTTTGGGGTATATATTTTTATCTGGCAAGTGGAGACCTCTCTCTGCTTTCTGATCGTCGTGTGAGCTGCTGCCCTCTGCCACACTGTTCCTCCATGTTGTTGAGCCTCACCTCGGGCCCCAAGGAATGGAGCCTGCTGTCTATGGACTGAGACCTTTGAAACAGTGAGCCCCTAAATAAACTTTTCCTCCTCTACTGTTGTTCTGATCAGGTCCTTTAGTCACAGCAGCAAAAAGCTGACTAGAACACCATGTGTCTGATTTGTTGTCTTCTCAGTTTTACAGATGAATATGCTGATGCATCTTTTCAGAGGGGAGTCAAATTCTTTTTCTTCAGTCCAGCACTCAGCCAACTTGCAATGTACCATGTGATGATCTGGCAGGATCTGCTTACCTGTCCCAAGAGCTTTCTGGGGACAAGAGGACTTTTTTTTTGTGGTCTCTACATAAGATAAGAATACCCTTTTTGCTAGCCACCAGAAATAGCTCTAAAGAATTTGCCCTCAACTATTCTCTATGAGCAAAGAAACAGGGAGGGTTTTTACCTCTCCATAAAACCTACCTCTAGTCAACAATTCTACAATGGTTTGAACATCCAAAGTACGCTGTCTGGGGAACAAAACATGAGCTGGGAAATTTAGTTCCATGGAGAGCTTTTGGGTGTACCTTCAGAACCCCCTCACATCATGGAATAGAGTATCTCACAAAATAATATTTAAAGAATTTCTGGGTTTGGTGGTGCACACCTGTAATCCCAATGAGGTTGAGGCCAGAGGATCACAAATTCTAGACCAGCCTCAGCAATTCATCTAGGCCAGAAATAAACTCTGTCTCAAAAATAAAAAATAAAAGAGCCAGAAATATAGCGCAGTGGTAAGATACCACTGGGCTTAATGATATAGTACAAAAAAAAAAAAAAAGATTAGAAAAATGGTTAGAGCAAGTGGTGGGAAGCATCTTGAATTGTAAGCTTTATTTGTGTCTTGGTAAATCTGTTTTTGGATTTGAGGGTTATTGAAAAGATCCTTCATCCATCAAACCTCTCCCTCAATAGTCAGTCCTTTTGTGTACCTTCAATTTTTCCCATTATTTTCACTCCACAGTTAAGAAATTAAAAGGCATGGTGGTGTTGGAAATATTTGAGTGCCAGATAACACCTAAGTCCATTCCATCTTTCCAGGACCCTAAAAGGCTCCAATGGTGAAGATTAGAACTTAAAAATAAGGTGTTCAAAAATACCACGTTCGTTGTAGAATGTGGCATATAAAGTGCAAAACAAATTCACCTGTTAATTGTCCTGCCACCCAGTGATAATCAGTGTCAACAATTTGTCTGTTTTATAATCATGCAAATGTATAATTTATTTTCTTGTTTTGTTTTGTTTTTGTATTACCATACTTGGAATATTTCTGGGCCATGAATTTTGTAAATGTATACTTCGATATTTTGAGAAAATTTTCCTGATGAAAAAGAAAAGTAAGACATCTAAACACAGTTGTTGATGTGATACTAAAGGCCAGTCTGCTAGATATTATAAAACGAAGCACTTGCTGCCACCTAAAGGAAAGGTGCTAGAAACAATGAAATGGCATTTTGAGAAGATTGGTATATCATACTGAGATCCAAAGGGTGCTAATTCTATGTTTTGTTTTTCATTTTTCTATTTTATCAAGTTTTTTTCTTTCCTTCCTTTAAAATATGCATTTGAATAAATCGGTAATAGGTTCACTAGCATTACATGGCAAAGTAGTACATGGTGAAAGAAGGTTCCCTACCTCCTTCGGACATGCTCACCAAGGTTGCCTTCTGCAGATGTCACTCACTACAAGTAGTTCCTTATGTGCAGACATAAAACTCAATGCTTGTGTGTGTGTGTGTGTGTGTGTGTGTGTGCGCGCCCGCTCACGCATGTTTTTTTTTTTGTGGGTGTGTGTGTTTGTATCAATTCATATATTTGTTTTCTCCCCACAAGTGGCAGTGTACTGGTCCCAGGAATCTATACTTTGTTTTTGATTGTTTTCAGTACTGGGGGTAGTTCACGTCAGCAGATCTGGCTGCCTTTTAAAAAATGCTTGCATTTTTATTCCACCTGACCACCATCTGTCTAACCAGTCTCAATTGATATTTTGAAATTATCTCCATTTTTGCTATTTCTTGTTCAATGCTGTGACAACCTTCTTTGTACAATGATCTTCACACATACACATAAAAAATACACATATATTATGACCCTAGAAAGGAATTTGGGGGGCTTCTGATGTCTTATCCAACTATAATCCTCCTCACATTTCTTCAATGCAGTTATATCAAATATTTAGTTAAATCAAGTCTGATATTTATATTGTTGAATCTACCAAATTTTATTTACTACTGAATCAAATAGTATATAATAATAATATCTTCTTTCTTATAGAAACATGTGCTTTTTCTAACATTAATAATTGCTAATCCAGGTTGATGGGAATAGGTAGGTAATGATCAAAGTGTACGAAGTCACAAATAAAAGGAATACATTGTTTTAAAAACTTTGAGATATATTGTACAGTGTGATGAATAAAGAGAATAATAATGGACTGGGAATTTCAAAACCAGTAGGAAAATAAATTTCAAATGTTTTTACCATAAAAAACGATCATTATTTGCTAGGCATATCAATGTACACCTATAATTCCAGCAACTCAGGAGGCTGAGGCAGGAAGATCACAGGTTCAAGATCCTCCTGGGCAACTTGGGGAGATCCTGCTCAAAATATAAAATAAAAAGGGCCGGAGATATAGTTCAGTGGTTCAATCCCAAGTATTGGGAGGATTTGGAGGGAAAGAAAGAAATGATAAGCATTTGAGGTGACAGTTAATGGTTTGATTTAATTATTCCACATTGTATTCCTAGAACATAATATCATTTTTATCCCAGAAATATACACAACTATAATTTATCAATTTACAATTATAAAATTAAAAAATAAAATAATTGCTAATTCCCATTACCGTTGGCCAATTGCTTAGTTTTTTTCTACACACAATCACTATATTTTCCCCAAGAAATCTAACAAATTTGGTAAACTCTTAGTTTTCCCTCAAATTCTCTAGTACATTAATTTCCAGCTCAATTATCACATTTGGGTTGCAAGATAATATCTCTCAGAATTTTGAGTGTTATTCTATTTAGAATTCTGTATTGCTATCAAAAAGTCTGATGCCAGTAAAACTGCTGATCCTCAGGCACAATGTGAGCTGGTTTTTCATTTTGGAAGCTTTCGGTTACTTGTTTTTATTCCCACTGTTTGGAAATTTTAGGATGATGTACTTTGCAGTGTCTGGCAGAGACCGCTGTTAGACCATCAGAAGGCCCACCTTCCTTCCAAAATGAGGAATGGTTGCCAGGAAGCCTGTGCTGGTCCTGCATGGCTTTTCTCAGGCCCCTTGCATCCAGGAAGGATGTGAACCGAGTGACTTATGTAGGCTCAGGCAGGGGTGGTGGGGCTGAGGGCACTGACTGGGGACAGGGTTCGGAAGACCCTTAGCTCATGTCAGACCAGTACCAAAGAAGGAGCCAGAGACAGGGGAGCCAAGGCCCATGTTTATACTTCCACTCCATCCCCAGGTTCAGCCCCACGACTCTTCCCCTGCTTGGTGCCCCTGTACCTGTTTCTGGGGTGAAGTGACTCAGGTCCTCTCCATATCCCCTACTCCAGGATCACAGATTGTAATAGTCTCTGATAAGTAAGTTTCTTCTCACTCAATTTCCATCTTCCAAATATTTATCAAAATCCTTTTCTGCTACTCTCTTTATTCTTATGAATCATACCATTCTCTTGCCTTTAACTGTTACTCTGGTGGAGCTTGGGTAAATCCAGGAGTATATCAGTTTACTAGGGCTGTTGAGAAAATCAGCACAAAATTAGTGTCGGAAAGTGACAAATTTATTCTCTCAGAGTTCTGGAAGCCAGAAGTCCAAAATTAGTTTCACTAGTCCCAAATCAAGATGTTGGCAGGGCCACATTCTCTCTGAGGCTTTGGCCTCTTCCACTTCTGGTGGCTGATGGCATTCTTTGGTATGTGGCTGCGTCACTCTAGTTTCTGCCTCCATGGTCACAGTGCTTCCTGCTGTCCTGTCTGGGTTCACCTCTCTGCCTCCCGCCCTATAGGCTACTTGTGACTGTACTTAGAGCCACTCAGATTATCCAGAGTAATATCTTCATCTCAAGATCCTTAATTTGGCCACATATTTGAAGTCTGCCATATAAGATAACATCCACAGGTTCTGGGGATTAGGATGTAGACACATCTTTGGGAGTCATATTTTGTTTACCACAGGAAAGGAAAAGAAAAGCATTTGTGCCGGGTTTCTGTTCTCGCATCTAAAAGGCTCAGGGGTCACTCCAGTTGAACTGGGCTAACTGGGCTTCGCAAAATAACCACACAAGAGACACAAATACCTTTTTCTCTGGGGTCGCTGTGACGACTCCTCTGACCTTAAGGGTCCGCAGGAAGAGAGAGAGAGAGCGAGAGCACACGCTGACCCCTTTTATTGAGGAGAAGCTATTCAAATGAGGCAAGGGGTCAGGTTTCAGGAGGCTGAGTCTATCTTCATGATGTCCACTGTCAGCAGGTTGACTGACACCTGGGTAGGCCACACCCAAGGGCACAGTAAAAGAAGGGGACGCACACAAGTCACTTCCATGGAAGATTCTATCCTAAACAGGGCAAGGGGTGATATTACAAAGGAACAGGTGAGCATAGCTCCACCCATGGGGCTGTAGCAAGACACACCCATGCACGAGACACTGACCCTCAAACCCAAGAAGGGGGGGGAAAGCTCTGCCACATTTCTGTGACTGAACGCCTCAGCACCCATCCAGGGAGTGTGACCCAGTTACGTGCAAGGTTGGTCTCCCACACATTTGGTTAGTTTAACATAGTACATGGGCATCCTTTCCCTGTTTTCTTCTAGTACCTTTAGATTTCTTTATATGCATTTAAATCTTTGAACCAGCTAGATTTTCTTTTGGAATGAAGCTTCCCTCTTTTCCTTAATACCAATTATTAAATATTTTGGCTTTCCCCCATCTAGATGAAATAAAGGTGCCTAACTCTTAAAAGAAAATACATTTATTTTCTTATATCAAGTACAAAATTTATTTTTTTAAATAAGTAAAATATGTATATAATTTTGAGAGATTGCCTTTGCTCACTGGGTTCTGGAGAGTGAGAAGCTGGCCTGCATGTGCAGGGAGAAGGAAAGCCCCTTCTGCAGTGTCACTCCTCCTCTGATGAGAAGAGGGAGCCCCAGGTACAGGCTGGCATTTTAGAGTACTTCATATTACTCCTACAGACAAGTAGCAGTGGAAGGACTGTGTGGGCTAGGGAATGATACCCTGGCACTCTTTCTGGCCCTCCCTGGCCTTAGGAGGAGTGACACATGTCAAGGCCTGTCACTGCAATGCATGCAGTGGGTGGTAAGAAGACAAAGCAAGCATCCTTAATCACACTTCCCAGGGTCCACAGGCCTGTGGACTCCTCAAACTGAACCTGAAAGAATGCAAAATATTCAAGTTTCGCCCTGTTTCTGGCATAGGCAAAGCAATAGCCAATTGTTTTCATGGGAGTTTCTATGCAGACTGAATAAGGGTTTTCTCATCCCAGCCTTCTTTCTTCTCATTTAAGGACAATTTAGAACAGGCCAGGGTAATTGTTCTTTAAGCACTGTAATTTAATTCCTTTCTGGACCTCTTGTGTGTGAGTCACTTATGTAGCAGTGCAAAGAGATGCAAATAGAACATTTCTGAAAACTTGAGATTTCAAGCTGGATCTTTTATTTCTATTCTTTTATTGGTTTGGGCCTTCTCTTCGGTGTTTTTCTCTTTTTAATATGAGGTCTTGATATGTTGTCAGGCTGGCCTCAAACTCTTGGGCTTAAGCAAGGAGGTAGAAGGCTACCTCCCAACTATCTCAGATTACAGGCACATGTAACCTTTAATATTAATTATAACATTCATATTATTAAAAGAATGACAGAGCAAGGCATGGTGGCACACATCTGTGATACCAGTGATTCAGGAGGCTGAGGAAGGAGGATCACAATTTCAAGGCCAGTCTCAACAATTTACCAAGACTGTTTCTCAAAGTAAATATAAAAGAGTTGGGGATTCAGCTTAGTGGTAGAGGACCCTGGGTTTAATCCTCAGTAATGCAAAGGAAACAAAAAACAAACAACAAAAACAGAATGAAAGAATTTTAATCACATTTTTATTTTTGGTCCCAAGCTGATTCTCAATTTCACAACACTCCATTTCTTTTATGTACGGATCACTATTGTTTGGCTTTCCTCTCCAATCCTGGCTTTGCTTCCCCACCTCCTGCTCACATATACATACGTCTCTGATATGGGGCTCTCTTTAGGAGTGCTCTGGATGCTTATGGGTTCTATTCTGTTACTTTTCTAGTATCCTTCTTTGACTCTCTTATGCTTGTCCAACGCCAATTCTTCCTTCTTGTGCTGGTATAATAACTTGGTTCTAATTCTTTGTTTTGAGTGTGCCAAAGATAGAAGTGAGGAGACCATGAGTGAAAAGGAATCTGTGGACAAAGTAAGAAGAAAAAGGAAGGAGGGGGTGCTGGGGTTGTGGCTCGGTGGCAGAGCCCTTGCCTAGCACTTGTGAAACACAGGATTCAATCCCCAGCACCACATAAAAATGAATAAAATAAAGGTATTGTGTCCATTTACAACTAAAAAAATATTTTTTTTTAAAAAAAGGGAGATATGAAGAGGAAAGGTAGTGGCTCTTAAAGAAAGATCTTTTAAGATTTGAACCTAGTGTCAAAAAGCACATTTGATTCTGAATTATATGGAATCATTAACAAATACATCAACAAATGACAGAGTAGTAACAACAGCTAGGGCTACAGCCACTTTTATTGCATCTCTTCTTTTTTTCCTTGGCTTCCTTGCAAAAACTTTAGCATAATGCACTGTTGTTCAGTTCATGAAATTTTATGTTTCCAAAAGTTGCTAAGGTGAAAAGAGGGGATTTAGAATCAGAAAGACCTGGTTTTAAATCTTGATGTGGCTATGTGACCTTGGACAAATTATTTAACCCACATAAGTTTAATTTTTTCCATATTAAATGTTTCTCTCATGAGAGATAAATGAGAAAATGTACATATAAATCTTACTATCATGTATCATGCAGGCAGCACTTGATATCAGGGATGTCTGAAGAACGAGAATGATCCTGCTGCACCAAGCACTATTTAAGGCAGAGGAAATTGGGTCACTGACTTAGAGATTAGTTTCTGCTTGCTGTCCAAGGCCAGCAGTACAAGGTTCCACCTTATCTTCTTAAGACCTTGTCCTTCTGTAGTCCTGGCACTGGGAACAGGCAACTTCCTTATTCAACCTGAATTCAATGATCAATCATACTCCTCTCCTTGAACACATTACACTCTTTTGTCCATCTCATGGAACCAGGCCCCAACCCTGGTTAAACCCAGCTCTCCAGTCTGCTCTACTTCTCCATCCAAGGACCACAGTAGAAGAATAGCCTATGACTTTGTTCTGAATGTTGGTATCCTCTGCCCCAGTTTTTATGTTGAAAATTAGTTCCTTCTGTATCAGTAGTAAGATGTGGGGTCTTTTGGGGAAATGATTAAGTCATGGAGGTTCTTTCCTCAGAAATAGAATTAATTCATTTATAAAAGATCTCAAATAAAGCATGTTTTCCTCGATTCTGTCGTTAGGCTATGTGAGGATGCAGCAAGAGGCACCATCTAGGGTTTGGGATGTAGCACAGTAGTATAGTGCTTTTCTGGTACACAGCACATGTACCAGGCCCTGGGTTTGATCCCCAGCACTGGGGGAGAAAAAAAAGAAAGAAAAGGAGGGCATATCAAATTGCTGCTGCCTTGATCTTGGACTCTCCAACCTCCAGAACTGAAAGCAATATATTTCTATGTAAATTACCCAGTCTAAGGTATTTTACTATAATAGCCTGAAAGGGCTAAGACAATGAGTCCCATTTTAAAGTCACAGAGATCCTTATGCTGCTTAGCCATCTCAGGAGCTTCCTTAGTCTTTCTCATCCCTCTCTCTGGATTCGAGGATGCTCTCCAGAGCATTATGACCCTAGCTTTTCCTCTCCTGGCAACCAAGCCTCAGCTCCCCTTTCTGCCACACTCTATCCACCTAGAATACGATCAACCCACCTTTTCAAACAAAGGGGACAGGGGACTCTTGGTGGCTGACAGAAGCTTACAACAAAGGGGTAGGGGAACTTAAGACTTGACCTTTGTGGTGCAGGGGACTGAACCCAGGGCCTTATGTATGCGAGGAGGCAAGCACTCTACCAACCAAACTATATCCCAGCCCAAGACATAAGCATTTTTTTATTAGTTGAAGGGCAATCATCAATTTCTGTCTCTGAGATTCTCTCTGATGATGATTATAAGAAAACATTTTTAAAGTGGTAGGGTAATAGGATTTTCCATGAATGATAATCCCACTTATTTAATTCAATCCATTTTATTAGCATCACAACAATCAAATTTTGCAGAAATTTCAATTACTCCATGTATTTGATTATTAGTCACAGCTATTTAAGGAATTATAGACCTTTTAAATATTTTTTTCTTTCCCTCAAGTATACACTTGCTCACCATAAAACCATGGTCTTCCAGCTTTAATCTTAAAATAATTAATTATTAATCTTTTATTTCTAATAGAGTATCACAAATCTACCCTCAACCGACCTTATTTCTTAAGGTTCAAAATTTTGCACATTTGCCAAAGCAAATCTTTTGGGTTCAGATTAAAAATCAGATTTGTTGTTCTATTGCATGTTGCTTTACCCTGCTGTTTACTTTACTGGTTCATTTCGGCTCATTCTCCTCCCCTGATTCCAACCAACTAGGGAAAATTCTGGCAGGCTTCCTAATGGACTTTTCTGGTTTAGAAGCCACAGTGGATTTACAGTTTGAATTCCCCTTTGTGCAATTTTGCTATCTGCCAGGGTCTATTTTCTTTCTACTCTTGCGCCACCTAGTGGACAAAATGACCAGTGCTGCCGTATTTCTTCATTATGGCTTTTGTTTGCAATCTTCAAATTGGGTAATATATCTTCTAATATATTTTCCTTTAAAATTTTTGCCTCGGTCTTCAAGATACTATAATAAAATGCCACAAGTTAGACAGCATATAACAACAGAATTATTTTTCTCACAGTTCTTCAGGCTGGGAAGTCCAAGATCAAGATGCCAGGAGATTCTGTGCCTGGTGAGGGCAAGCTTTCTCATAGATGGCACCTTCTAGCTCTATTCTCATATAGCAGAAGGAGCAAAGGAGCTCCTTTAAGGGTCTCTTCTATAAGAGCACCAATTTAATTCACAGAGTTCTGCCCTCAAGACTTCAAGACCTCTCAGAGACACTTCCAATATTATCAACTTGAGGTAGGATTTCAATATATGAATGGGGGTTGGGGAAGATAGGACACATTCAATTTATGGCATGTATACTTAACTTGCCTCTTTGAAACCTTATGCTCTGTTCTTGTATACAAAGAGTTTAAGTGGCTTTTTTCCTCTATAAAAATCTTTTAATAACTGTTGTTTTTGTTATATTTATTTTTTTATTAGGTCATTATAGTTATACATAGTAGCTGGGCTCATCCTGACAAAATCAAATACGCATAGAATCTGAACCACTTCATTTCAGTCCCCTCCCTCCCCTGCTTCACTCCACTAATCCTCCATGTGCTCATCCATTTATTCATCCTTGATTGGTGCTTCCCACACACACCTATAGGTGAAGTTCCCTGTGGTATATTTATATGTGCACATAGTATGACTTTGTTAACTTTATTCTGCATTTCCTCCCCTTTCCCATCCCTCTTCCCTCCCTCTCAGTCTCCTTCTATTTCACTCATTTTCCCCGTGTCTTTATGATATCTGATTCCTTTCCCCTGCTTTTCCTTATTTTGCTCTAGCTTCCACATGTGAGAGACCCTTGATTTTCTCAGTCTGGCTTATTTAACTTAGCCCAATGTTTTCCATTACATGGCTTTTTATCATCCTCCTAGACACAATTTCTTTCTCGGAAGAAAGTTCCAGTGTCCCTTAATAGTAATTATGTGGGCTAGCAAGGACTAGCTTTCCATTCATGTCACTGATCCTCAGTTGCTGTCTTGGATGTACAAAAACTGCCTTTCTGAAAGACCTTCCATTAATTTTTACTTTTAATAGGATCACAGAAATGGAGCTGGGTTTTGGATTCTAAGTAAACTCAACACAAAACAAAAAGTGAGGAAGTGAAGCCTGTGGCTATGCAGGTGGAAAGCATTGCAGGCAAAAGGAAGGCAGTGAAAAAGCCTGGGGTAGAAGGCCTGCGCAGCTAGGAGCAGTGAGGACTGGGGAATAGGATGGAAAGGCAGGAGGGAGCTCATCATGCGGGGGCCCTGTCAGTCTTTAAGAACTTACCTCTGCATTGTGTTAGATGGGAATCCACTGAGCGCCTCAAACAGAGGAGGGACATGATCTGACACCTGTGTGGACATCTGCAGGATGAAATTCCCAGAAGTGGTAAGCAAATGTGTAATTTTTAAAAATATCATATCACCCTCAACAGAATTTGGACCATTTTGCACCCTGACCAGGAATATATCAGAGGGTCTGCTTCCTCATAACTTCACCAAACACAATGCATTGTCAAATGCTGTATTTTTAAATAACCTAATAATAAGTTTATTGTGGCTGTTGAGAAGAAATTATACTAGGAGTGGAGAGAGGAAAATTAAAGCCTATTGCAATCATCCAGGCAAAAGTGAATATCGACTTAGAGGGTGAGAGCAGATGGAGGGTAAGAAGTGGTCTGATTTTAATATAGCCTGAGGAGAGAACTTACAGGACTTGCTGATGGATTGATTGGGTTTGGAATAAGAAATAAAGAGAGCTCTCAAGCATGACTTCTAGGTTTTCAACCTAAGAAAGCCAGACAACTGGGGCTGAGGGTGTTGCTCAGTGGTAGCCCATGTGCATGTGTGGGACCCTGGTTTCATTCTCTAGCACCAACCAACAAACAAAACAACAGGAACAACAACACAAAACTTAAGAGAATGGAGGCAGGAGTTGAAATGGAGATGATTATGAGAGAAGAAAGGTTTCTATTTTTTTTGAGGAGATCAGTCATTTCATTTTCACATATTAATTTGAGATGCCTATTAGAAATCCAAATGGAGATGTTGAATGGGCAGCTGGAAAATCATATTTGGAATTTAGGGTAGAGGCCTGAGCTAGAGATATAAATATATGTTTCAGCAACACATAGGTAAATAGAAGGTATATAGACATGATTTTTAAAATCAAGAGTCTGCATGAGATTCCCCCAACAGAAATAGGGGAAAATAGAAAATTGAGGATTGATCTCTGAGACATTTCAACATGAAGGGCTGGGGACATGAAGATAAACCAGCAAAGGAGACAGAGAAGGAGCAACAACCAAGACTGCAGTGGAACTAGGAATGGTGCTCATGAACAAAGCGTGGCATTTGTAAGCGACATGAAGTGAGACAAGGACCAGAAACCTGACCATGACATTGGCTCTGCAGATGTCAACAATGACCATGACTGGGGCAACTTCAGAGAAGTGATGATGACAAAGTCCAAATGGAAGACAAAGGATATATCCCTCCTCTGAGTTTCTCTGTAAACAGGGATAGAAAATAGAGCAGTAGCTAGAGGGTGATATGGCATTAAGAACATGTATTTTTAAAATCAGTTTCATTGAGGCATAATTTGCATACAATAAAATGCTCATGGTTTAAGCATACTCTTCTACCAGTTCTAACAAATGTGTACATGCTACAATCTCTGTGCAGGACAGAAGTTCCCTCCTGTGTTTTGCTGTCTGTATTCTCTCACCCTCAACTCTAGGCAACTGCAGATAAGATTTAATTTTTGCAGGCTCTAGATTTAATATGATAGAACCATGCAATATGACAAAGTAAAAAAAACAATTGAATTGTCTTTCCAATATTTTGCTATTACAGAAAAAGATACATCCTTAGAGCTGGAGGACTGTCCTAGGCAAGTAGCACTGTGCAGACATCATTTTTTTTTGTTGTTGTTGTTGTTACATAACACCTATGTGGATATTCACAGGATGAATTCTCAGAAGTGGAACTCCTGGGTTAAAGGGCAAGTGAATATTAAAAAATATTCTCATGTTGCCCTCAACAGAAGTTGGACCATTTATTAAAATAGTGGACATAAAGGGAAGGGAGAGGTGGGAATAGGAAAGACAGTGGAACGTATCAGATGTAAATTTCCTATATTCATATATGATGATATGACCAGTGTAACTCCACATCATATACAACCACAAGAATATGAAGTTATACTCCAAGTATGTATAATATGTAAAAATACACTCTAGGGATGGGGATGTGGCTCAAGGGGTAACGCACTCGCCTGGCATGTGTGGGGCACTGGGTTCAATCCTCAGCACCACATAAAAATAAAATAAAGATGTAGTGTCCTCTGAAAACTGAAAAATAAATATTAAAAAAACCTCTCTATCTCTCTAAAAAATACACTCTACTATCATGTATATATAAGAAGAACAAATAAAAAAAAGTAAAAATAAAAGAGTATTGTTTTAAAAAGAAGTTGGACTGTTTTGCATATTGACTAGAAATGTATCAGAGTGTCTATTTCCTCACAGTTTCACCAACACAAGGCTTTGTCAAATGCTGAACTTTTTAATAACTTAATAGGCTAAATGTATGCAGAGTGACTTTAATTTACACGAAGAAGGTTCTGAAAAAGAATTGGGAAATTTGAAATGCCCATCAAAATTTAGGGTAAGCTTTGGGGAAGCCGCTCAGTGGTATAGCACTTCCCTGGTCTGAGTGAGGCAGTGGGTTCAATCTCCAGTACTAGAAAAAAAAGAAAAAAAAACAAATCAGTTTTGATAGAAATGCTTTCTTTAGAGCATCTTCAAAGTCTGAAGTTCTGCAGTTAACTAATATTTAGAAACTCTCATCTGTAACAAAGGACATTAGAACAGAATAAACTATTTTTCCAAAAGCCAAAGCTTTTTATCAGCCAAGTTCAAGGAAACTTGGCAATTGTTCTCTAGTTGCTTAATCTTAAATCAGAGGGATCAATACGGCATTCCTGAGGACTGTCCTTGACTATCTCACAGCAATCCTTAACTGAATTTTCTTTATTGTTGGGCTCTTATCTGGCTTGCTTTTTAATAACTCCAAACCAATAAGTCATATTAATCAAGTCTAAAGGAGATATATATATATATATATATATATATATATATATATATATATATATTTCTTAGAGCAAAATGGCAGAAACAAGATCACAAACATAAATACCCTCTCTCTTTTTTCATAAACATACATCAGCAGAAGTATTTAAGACTCAAAGGATTGGAAATAGAAAAGGAAAAGTGTAGATTCTATTCCATTGTCCTCTCAACTCTAAAGGTGAATAAATCTATTTTTTTGGTAGAATGCTATATAAAATAGTATTATGTCTGCTGATTGCATGTTAATAAAACTACTATATCAAAAGCTATTTAATATTATTTCTTTTAGTAGCACTAAAATTCATTTAAATATATACTATGCATCAGTTTATTCAACAGCAAAATGGTAATGATGCAGATATCCACTTTATAAGGGTTTTGTGAAAAATTAAATAAATCAAACTTTTAAAGCACCTTGAAGAATGCTTGGCTCAGAGTAAGCACTCAATAAGTGTTACCTATCATTGTACATTTCTTTTGTGAGTAAGAAGTTTCTTATGACCATAGATTTTTTTAAAAAAGCATATTTTTTAAAGTCATAGTTGGACACAATAGCTTTGTTTTATTTTTATGTGGTGCTGAGGATTGAACCTAGTGCCTCGTACATGCTAGGTGAGCGCTCTACCAGTGAGCCAAAACCCCAGCCCATGATCATAGAATTTTTAGTCGTGGGGCCCATGTAATTCATGGTAGGTACAATACACCTCATTTCTCCAAGGTGAGGAAAGTCTTGAAACCTAAACTAATGCAGTGGTCAAAACAGTTCAGAAAGTTAAGATGACAGTAAGAATTCACTAATGGTTAGGGTTAATGCAGAACTTGTTCAATATTTAAACCTGGGTGTAGGAGGTGAAGTAATGTTTCAAGGGGAAGATGACCAGTGTCTCATTGGAGGGTTCTTCTGCCCAGAGGAATCCAAGCCACTCTAAATAGCCACTCTAAATCTTAATATCACAAATAATGAAGCCACCCAAAATCTTAGTATCTCAAATAATTACAAAATAATAAAACACAAACAAAAGCAAAGTCCCCAATAGATCTAGTCCATATGGGTTCCTGAACTAGACAAACACAAAATGTGGTTTATTTAAGGGGGTACATCAAAGGCAGGGGTAAGGTTTCAAGGGTGGAGTTGTGGTTCATGGTGTCTTGTGGTCAGCAGATTGATTGACATCTTGGCAGGTCACAAACATCTCAGGTGCTGTGTGGGATCTTAGGCAGAGCTTGAGTGGAAGGTTCACCTGCATCAAGTGATCAGTTCCTGAGGGGGCGCTACAGGGAGTTCTCAATGCCACACCTATGCCCTCAGGAGGCTACTGTGTGCAACAGTCCACACACAGCCCACAGACAGCTCATGACAGTAATGGTCCTTCACAGATATCTGCCCTAACCCTTGGAACTTGTGGATATGCTACTTTACATGGCAAAAGGGATTTTTCAGATAATAATTAGGGATAGGGACCTTGAGATGGGAGATTATCCTGGATTATCAGGATGGGCCCAAACTAATCACTTTAATCTTTAAAAGCAGAGAAGCTTTCCTGCTGAAGTCAGAGAGAGAAGATGATGGAAGAAGATTCAGAAAGATGCCAGATAAGGAGTCCACCAGCTACTGTTGACTTTGAAGATGACAGAAGTGAACCAAGGAATGCAGGCAGTCTCCAGAGGCTAGAAAAGGCAGGAAAACAAATTCTATCCTAGAGCACTGGAAAAGAGTGAGTCACTGCTGAAACCTTGACTTTAGCCCTGAGTCCTATCTCTGATTTCTGACATACAGAACCAGAAAAGAGTGAAATTTCCAGCAACAATAGAGAATGAATATACTACGGTAGCAATCTTTTATAAGGACATGGAACTTAAATGTTTTTGTTACATGTTTTTTTTTCTCCAAAATATCATTAAAAAGAAAAACGTGAAGGCTGAATAAAGAGCATCACATACTGTATATTCCCCAAGAGCAAGACAAGAGGGCAAGCAGGGAGATCATTACAACCAATATGGCAATATATTTAAATACCAGCTGTGTCTTTAAGTGTAAAAAACTTGCTCATCAAAATCTTCAGCAATATTTAAAAATCACCTTGGGATGAAATGGTTATTTCTTGGAATGAAATTTATTTAAGTCTACTTACATGCTTTTTTTAAAAAAAATCAGGGGCTGGGGTTGTGCCTCATCAGTAGAGTGCTTGCCTAGCATGTGCGAGGCCCTAAGTTTGATTCTCAGTGTCACATAAAAATAAATAAATAAAATAAAGATATTGTGTCAACTAAAAAATAAATATAAAAAAAAATTAGATTAGGAGGTGGGGATGTAGTTTAGCGGTAGAGCATGTGCAAGGCCCTGGGTTTGATTCCTAGCACTAAAGAAAGAATAAATGAATGAGTGAATGAATGAATGAATGAATGAATAAAATAAAAAACCTTGAAAAAAGAAAATTCAGGTAATACTTTCCGACCTTATTCCTAAGTTATGTGGATGGTATAGAATCTTCATTTATTATTGAATATGGCATTGGAAAAACACATACAATAATACTAATAGCATAATCTTACCTTTTGTTATGGCCCAGTCTTGGGACTGAGAAGACCTAGGTTTGTATTTTGAATCAACTACTTACTAGCAGTATGGCTTCTAAGAGAGTCACTAGCACAGTAACAAGTTTTCTAATCTGTATAATAAGAGGGCAGAAATTGTTTTATTCACTGCTATGTCTCCAGCACTAGCATAGTTATTTACACACTTCTGATGTCAATACGTATTTACTCATTTAAAGCATAATTACCATACAGAGTTGCTGAAAATAAATGGGATAAATTCCTTTAAAAGACATTATTAAATGTCTTCCCTGAGCAGGGCCCTGTGCTAGGTCCTGGGGATATGAAGATGAATAACATAGCACCCCTACTCTTTGGGAGTTTCAGTCTAGAGGAGTTACAGAGATTATGTGTGAAGAAAGAAAAAGTGCCATGAAGCTCATAGTAGTTGCTCAATAAACATTGTTTTTAAAATAGCATTTTGTACTTTAGAAAGCATTTTTTCATAAACATTATCCCATTCAAAACAATGGATACAATGCATTTTATGAGAATAAACAAAGGTCTTGGGTGTTCAAAAGAAGATGAGATGATTTGTTGGTATGAATAGGCATAGCTTAACTCGAAAGATGGAATTAGAGAAAAATTCTATGGTTTGAATGTTTGGGTTCCCTCTAAAATCCACATTTAAATGTAATCTCCAATACTACAGTAGTAAGAGGTGGAGTTAACAGGATGCATTAAGTCACAAGGGGTCTACCCTCATGGAACAAACACTTTTATAAAGGGCTAGACAGAACTAACTAGGTACTTTTGCTTTTACCCTTTGTGTATGTGAGGACACAGTAACAAAGTGCCATGTTGGAAGCAAAGACTGGATCCTAACCAGATACTAAACCTGCTGGCATCTTGATTTTGGACTTCCCAGTCTCTGGAACTGTGAAAAAAAAAAAAACAAATTTCTGTTCTTTATAAATTAATTTACAACTAGTACATAAAAATATAACTATACTCCATATAATGAGGTACCATGTTTTGACATATGTATAAATTGTGTAATGTTAAATCAGGTCTAATTTGCTATAGCATAGTAAGGTGATTATAGATAATAATGTACTGCACATTTAAAAAAGCTAGAGGGATTTTTAAAGTTTTCACCATAAAGAAATGATAAATAGGGCTGGGGTTGTAGTTCAGTGGTAGAGTGCTTGCCTAGCATGTGTGAAGCACTGGGTTTAATTCCTAGCATCACATACAAATAAATAAAATAAAGGTCCACCAACAACTAAAAAATATTTAAAAAAAGAAATGATAAATATTTAAGGAGACAGATATGTTTAACTTGATTTAATATACTGCTTATAAATTACCTGTAGAACATCAAAATATGAATGGATTTGTGTGTTAGACCTGACATAAACAACTTAAAGGATGAAAGATTTATTTTGGCTCATGGTTGCAGTCCATGGCCGGCAGGCTTTAATTACTTTGGGCCTAAATCAGGTAGAACATCATGGTGGAAGGTCAAGGTGGAGGAGAGCTGCTCACCTCCTGATAGCCAGGAAGGGTTTTAATCCATTGCTGAGGTCAGCGACCTCATGAGCCAATCCCCTCCTCAAATCTCCACCTCTGAGCATTGCTGCATTTTGAACTAAGACTTCAACACGTGAGCCTTTGGGAGACCTTCCAGATCCCAAACCGTAACAGTTTAACAGGAGTAAAAGATAGAGTGGAGGTGGGAGTTTATAGATAAGAAAATATAAAAGCAAAAAAATAAGTAAAAGCACATCTGCAGTAATTCCATATTGCTTTATCTGTGTTCCTGAACCTTATGCTCAGCAATATCCCTGGAATTCTGCTTAATATTTGTAATTGCAATCTTCGGAAAACCTTCACCCACCTTTGAAAATTTGGAGAACATTTTTCCCTCTTTAATTTCAATGCACATACCTAATGAATCCTGCTGTTTACTAATGAAACACATGACACCATTTATTCACGAATACTTACTGAACCTTAATATGCTCAAGACCTTAATATGCACTGTGTATTGGAATCACAGAGGCCACTAAGATAACTAACTACTGTGTATACAAAGAAAAGCCCTTGAAAGCAGAACACTGTGCCATGACCAAGCCAAAGCTGGATTTGCTATAGTAAGGCTGAGAGGAGAAGGAACATGCAAATTTCTTCCAATTTTCTATAATTAAATCATCCGACCTTGGAATTTGATCTTTATAAATAAAAGTCAACTGTTATTTTAGAACCTCTTTTTGGATTACTTGCTAAAGTTTGTTGTGCCCTTTCTAATGCACCTACTTTTTTCTTGATCTGAAGACTGAGGCAATTAAAGGAGTCCAATGACTCTTCTCTCTGCTATCAGGTCCAATATGTTCTTTATTTTTTTTTTTTTTATTGGTTGTTCAAAACATTACAAAGCTCATGACATATCATCTTCCATACATTTGATTCAAGTGGGTTATGAACTCCCCTTTTTTACCCCAAATACAAGTTGCAGAATCACATCGGTTACACATCCACATTCTTTATATCGCCTGGAAAGATTCTTACTCAGCTTGATGTAGGACAGAAGAGGCTGGACAACCCAGAAATTTTTAGGAAGCAGGTTTATTGGCTGCAGGGTCCAGAGGGGCTATCACCTAAAAAATTCTCTGGACCTCGAGTCTGGAAATTCTTTGAACTTTATACCTAGTGGGAGGAGGAGTTTTAAAGTTTTCATGATAAGTGCTTTTTTATTTTATTTCATTTTTTAGATTAGTCAGGGGTCTTACAGGTTTTATTACAAAAGCAGAAGTAACATCATCAAGCCTGCAACCAAACTTAGCTTTTGCAAGATTCAGCAACTTAGTCCTCACAAATAGAAGTCCTATCCCACATTGAGTTTTTTGAAGAAATTTTTGCTTATTTTCTATTCTAAAGCTTTCTGACAAGAAAAGGAACTTATATGTTAGAAATACGATGGAGATTTCTGCTTAATTATGGTAAATGTCTCTGGGTGTGGGGGTTTCTGGTCTGCTTCAAGCTATTTTGTTCTGAATATTCTTTAAAATATCTTTTACCGTGTTTTAGCATATTTGCAATAGCCACTTTTGGCCTTGTGGCTATCGCTTGCTGTAAGAGTACTATTTCAGCTGGAAAGATCTATTGCTCGTGGTTTGTGACGCACCGTGCACTGTGCGTGTTAGTTCGTCTAACCCTCAGAACCGCCGTGAAGCAAGAATTATCTTATCCATGAAGTAGAGAAAAAACTCTGATCCTGGAAAAGAATAATTTATCCAAGGTCTCAGATTGCCTAAGTGGTAGACCTTGGATTTGGACATTTGTTGTTTCTGACATCAAAGCCTTTTTTCCCATGATGATATTAACTGTGATAAAGAGTATTTTAAAATTCATCTTTCGGGTTTTCCTAAGTCTTTTAGAAATCTCAGTTCATCAAAAGGTTTCCTGTTAAAGTCTCTTGGATTTCATGTGCGCATTAAGCATTTATTTTCAGTCCAGGCCTAGGCTTATTACCTGTTTTCATCAGTGGCCCTAAATCTATTCATTATTGTGATGACTTATAATTTTACATTCATAATTGTTTCTGTATAATACCTATTGGCATTCTGAAAATTTCTAACATTTTCTTACTGTTCCTGTTGGACAATGCCCAGTATTCCCTCCGGCTGTAAAGTAATGTTAGCTTTCCCTGCATTGTTTTTTGGTGGGACTGGGGGGGAGGCGCTGGGGAGGAAGTGCGGGACAGTGCGGAGTGGTCTTGGTTAACGGCAGGTTGTTTTACTTATCTTTCTGCCACACGTTCTGCTTTCGAACTGATCACTTCTGCCTGGCAACTCTAAAACGCTGAGAAGCTTCCAGGTTAACTCAAAACTGACCGGTGGGTGAACTCAGCGAGCTCCAGCCCGGCCCGGAGGAGAGAGCCCGCCCCGGAGGCGTGGACACGGGCGGGGCCGGGCGGGCTCGCCGCACCTAGGGCTTTATAGGTCGCGAGCAAGAGGCGCGGAGTCTACGGCAGGCGGCCGCAGGGAGCAGGACTGCGCCCAGACGCTCCGCCCCCCGCCGCGGCCCTCGGGCGTCCTTCCGCCCAGCTCGCCGAGCCTTCACCTCCGCGCCGCTGGGGCGGCCTGCGTCCATCCAGCAGCTAGCGACCGTGGGCCATGGCCGCCGCGGGGAGTTCCCGGCTCCTGCGTATCGCCTCCGCGGCCCTGGGTGGCTCGGTCCGCCGCCCACTGCTCCTCGCCGGACCCCATGCGGGGACCAGCGGCCTGCCGGGGAACCCGGGGCCGGGCCTGGGCGGCGGCGCGTGGGCAAGCCGGCCGCTGAGCTTGTCGGCGCGGAGCAGGTGAGGCGCGGGCGGACAGTGGGGTCCCGGCCGGGGGCTGCGCTCCTTAGGCCGCCTTTTGCGATGCGGGGTCCTCGCCTGGCGCCTTCGTGCGGGGCCCTTCCAGGGACACCGGTCCCTCGCTCCGCCTCCTCCTGAGCCCTGTGGGCCGCTCAGTCCTGAAAGTGGTTGGTGTCGCCTCCCTTCTGCCCTCAAACGAAATTCCTCCTCTAACCACCCAGGCCTGGGGGGAAATTGGGATCTGGGACCCCCGGTTTTCTTTTCCAGCTCTTCCTGTGTCTGGGGAGAAACTAGCAACTTGCCACTGCTGGCTCCTATAGTGGTTTGGAATCACAGTAACCTTTGCCCTGAACTGGCAGTGACCTTCATAGTGGTAAGGGAACAAATACGGGTGCTGGGAACAGAAGGGAATAATTATATAAAATGGGCCCACTGTGCTGTCTTCCCACATGCTATCTTTTCCAAGAAGCAATTTTCCTGCAGCCCAAGTGGACAGGATATGTCGCCTTCCTCATCTAACTACCTGGTATCAGCAGGAGAAATGCAGACTTGAAATAATGTCGCTAAGAGGAACCCAAGTTACTGTGAGGTGGGAGACTTTTGTGACCCTTTTCGTGACCCAGATCCTGGAACTCAGGGAGATAAGGATAATTCCGTCTCACCATAAGACCTGTAAGAATTTTTAGTTAAGAATCCAATTTAAAATCCATCAGGCTGGGCCAAAGTGATTTAGAGTTGTGGCAGTGGGGACGTGAAAGTCTGAAGTCATCCTGCTCTTGGTCAAAAGTGAAGATGTGAACCTGGGCTGGACCCTTTAGAAACTCCTCTGGGATCCGCAATAAAATTGGAGTGCAGGAGAGCCATGCTGTCCCTCTCCTGAGAGGACCCACTCTTGGCCTTGAGAGTGTCCTCCTTTCCCATCCCATCTAATAAATTCATGCCTGTTACTCTGAAGGACCTGTCTGAAATCTTTTTGTCTTGATCTCAAGAATTGGGGTTTGAGGGTGGGGGGCTTCTGTGCTCAGTTTTCTGGAAGGTCCCAGCCCTTTAACAATGGGAAATTCTGATCTGACCTGCCAGTGCTCCTTTCTCCTGTGGTAGGGACAATCCTCAATTATGTGAGATAATACAGGTGATGAAGGTAGTCTTGTGCCTGGCAGATACTGAGAGGTCAGTAGATACCTTGTGTTAGCAGCAGCAGCAGCAGCTACTGCTTCTTAGGCTGATAGTGTTGAGGATTTTGTGTTAAATGTTTAAAAAGATCTGAAAAAATTTCTCAACATTGGAATTTTTTATTCTTGGGATTTTTTGGGAGGGTACTAGAGATTGAACCCAGGGGCACTTAACCACTGTACTATCTTCCCCAGCTCTTTAAAAATTTATTTTGAGACAATTTCTTGCTAATTTGCTTAGAGCCCTGCTTAACTAAGTTGCCTCAAACTTGCCATCCTTCTACCTCAGGCTCCTGAGCTGCTGGGATTAGAGGCATGTGCCACCATGCCTGGCATCATATTTGTTTTTCGAAATCATGCCTTAGGTTTACTGGAAATAAAATTCAGTCAACTTCAGATTGTAGCAGTATGGTGGAGATTTTTATATGTTCCTCACCCAGGGTGTAGTGTGGTAGGAGGCAAGAACTGGATAGAGAGGATATGGGATTTGTATGCTGTCTTTTCCAGTTTCTTCTTGAGAAGGTACCTGAGAAGAGAATATGGGACTGATGCATCTTATCCCCCATGAATCTGTTTTGAGGTGTATGCTCACTGAATTTTTTGTTTCATGAACTGTGAGTGAGATCATGGAGAAGACAAGTTGGATGGATTTGTCCCTATTTTTCTTACATACCTTTGACATTCTGTGTGGGTGCTCTCTTGGATGCATTCTTGAAACTTGGGTATAAATTAGGACATATTGAACATATCTATGTAACTAGCATTTAAGTGAACGTGAGTGTTGTTTTCTTAATGGGAATTATCTTCCCCACCTTTATTATTTGGATTTGAATGTTGTATTTCCTATTATAGACTTTGGAAGTATAACTGGGTTTTCCAGTTCTCATCCCAGACCTGTGCTGTTTGTTACTGCTTAACTACGTGTGGGTATTGGAAGTGTAAGGTAAAATTACATAAAATTAAAGACGCAGTCCACCAGTTACACTAGCCACATTTAAATACTCAGTTCTTCATGTGACTAACAGTGCCTTGTTGGACATTGAAGGTAGAGAACATCTGTGTTATTGCACAATGTTCAATTGGACAGATCTATTCTAGAAGCTGTAGTTATGAGTTTGAAGTTTAACATTTAGATAATTTTGTCAGAATTAAAAAACCCAACAACTTAACTTTTATTGTAAAACACCCTGACACACCATTTGGAATGATTTAGATTGTAAAGGGTTTTCACATATATTACTTCATTTGACTATTAAGACAATCCTATTAGGTAGGAAGGGATAGATAAATGGTAATAAAATTACACATTAAGTAGTCGGCAAAACCAGGTCTAGAACTCAAGTAGTTTTTGTTTGGTTTTCAAGCACCATAATGGCTGATTTTTTTTTGTTGTTGTTATACTAGAGATCAGGATTGAAACCATGGCATCATACCTGCAAGGCAAACATTTGATCACCAAGCTACAATCCCAGTCTTTAGTCTATAGTTAGTGAGTTATTTGGGAGAGTTAAGGTGACTGTGTAAGTAGGAACCCTAGACTGGGTCCTTTTTCTGGGCTAGTGTGCCCGGATACAGTATATTGTGGAAATGTGGTCATAAGCAGCTGCAACTTACTCTTTTAGTAGGAGGCTGCCAAGAACTGTAGCATAGCAAACACACAAATGTATGCTATGGTCAAGCAGAATACAAGATAAAAGTAATTGGTAAAGTTGAGTAAAGGGTAACAAGTGAAGAAAGCAGTTTGCAGTGATGATGGATTAATTGGTGATGATAGAAGATTAAAAGGGGTTATATTTGTTTCCCAGTGCATGGAATCTCATCCTTTTGGGGACCAGCTAAAAGCTTTTATTAGTTCTTAGAACTGGAAGAAGAACATCCAAAAAATCCATCAATGCTAATCTTTGACAGTGAACAGATAAAAATTAATTTGGGTGAAGTACATGGGTTTACTATTTTAAGGAACACAGGATTTTCACAGACTTAATTTCTTAAAATCATTTTAATTCTTTAGTTTGCAGCTTGGTGAAGTTATTTTATCCCAGGTTTACTTATAAACAAGTGACTTCCTATGATGACCTAATGAATGTCAGAACCAGGACTAGAATCTCTACCTTTTGAATCTTAAGTGCCATATTCTTTGGACAGAAGAATTACCTTTCCTTTCTACTTTGCACTTCCTCTCCTTTACTGAACTGATTAATATCCTCACTTAACTTTTGTTTTAATAGGACTATATGCTTTCGGTACATATTAGCAGGTCATGTTCTTAGCAGTAAAAAGGCTTTGATTTTAAAGATTATCAATCAGTGTTTGTTGGGTTTTATTATTTTAGATATTTTGTGTTTGTTTTCAGAACTATATAAGAAGCCAGGTGCAGTAGTGCACGCCTGTAATTCTAGTAGCTTAGGAGGCTGAGACAGGAGGATCGTGAGATCAAAGCCAGCCTCAGCAACGGTGAGGCGCCAAGCAACTCAGTGAGACCCTGTCTGTAAATAAAATACAAAATAGAGCTTGGGATGGGATGTGGCTCAGTAGTTGAGGGTCCCTGAGTTCAGTACCTGGTACAAAAAAAAAAAAAAAACCTGTATAAGATAAATGTTATCCTGATTTTATAGAAATGGGGGCTGTTGTAAGAGATTTTTAGTTCTTTTGTTATAAACTTAGCTCTAATGTATACCGGAACAGCAACATATACCAGAACAGCAATCCTAAAACCTCTGGTTTTCAGTAATTTCAAAAAATGATGGAATTCTTTCTATAGTTTCTATTATGGCTTTAACTACCAGATATTTGTTCATATCAAATCTCTAGAGTTTTCTCCTGGGCCCAGACCCATATTACCATCTGGCTTTGGAACATTTTCATCTAGTTTTTCCATTATTGAATGAAATAAGTTTAAACTTGAACTAATTTCCATCTTCCCTAAAAACTCCTCTCTTCACCCTAAACTGTATCACCCATTTGCCCATACCAGAAATCTGAACAATATTTCCTCACTGTCTCCCAGTTTATGGCATATAAATATTCTCCAAAATCTTCAGTACTATCTCCTGAATAGCTCTTCTGCATCCATGCTTGGTCTGTGCTCTTCTAATACCCTCCACAGCATTCTCCCTGCTTCTGGAATATCTTTATTCTCAGCCACTTTACCTTGGAAAAAAAAGGCAGTTGTCTAGAGTAAAATCATGATTAATGTTTGAAAGTAGGTTTTCCTTTTATTCAGTGCTGAAAATTGTACCCAGGGCCTCCCTGGTGCTAGGCAAGCACTCTACCACTTGAGTCACACCCCAGCAAGAAAACTTGTTTTTAGCAATTTAGTTATTGTTACAAAAAGAAGTGGGAGGACACAGGTCCTTTTGTGGGACACACACACAGACACACATACACAGACACACACACACGCACACACGATCATTCTAAATTAATAGAATCTTTTTTTCAGTGTTAGGGAGGATCTTATTCAGTTACTGGGGCTTCACTTGCCTCATTTGTGAAATGAGATAATTAGATTTGATAATTTTTAGCTCTGAAATTATTTAATTATGGCTTATATTAAAATTTTATTTGATAGACTATTACCATCTGTTGCTAGTAGTGAAAATTATAGCTTATTAAGTCGAAATACATCTTTTCAATTGTGATGTAAAAAGTAAAATGGTGATGGTGGAGGGTAAGGATCTAATCACTACAATAATTTGCCAAATTTTGTAGTGGCGTTGATAAAAAGGGAAGGAATTTTAAGTCAGCTTGCTGATAGATAATATAGTAAAATGTGAAAGGATATATTTATCTTTCAAAGATTCAAGCAAGTAAACAATTAAAAACCTTTTGTAGTTCTGTTGATTTTTGGGTACACAGAGTCAACCCAAATGAAATGTTAAGATACTCAAAAAACTCTGAAACTGTTGTTTCTCGACTGCAGTCTCTTCTCTGCTTCTCTGGCACTTATTCTATCAGGCATCTGGATAGTGATCACACTACTGAGAGCAAAATGTTTTTTTTTTTTTTTTTTTTGGTAGTGGGGATTGAACCAGGGCACTTTACTGCTGAACTACATTTCAGACCTTTTTATTTTTTGAGGTAGGGTCTTGCTAAGTTGCTGAGGCTGGCTTAAATTTTCGATCCTCTTGACACAGCCTCCCGAGTCACTGGGATTAAAGGTGTGTGCCATCCTGTTAGACCAAAATAAACTTTGGAAAGGAAAGAAAATACTGTAAAAGAGCATATTCCTATAATGTGCACATGCTTTATTTCTTTGAATTTACAAATTAAAATGATTATTTGAAGTTGTATTTTGAAATTACTAAGAACATTGAACAACTGTTCTTTTCCAGCTCAGAAGATAAGATAACAGTCCACTTTATAAACAATGATGGTGTAACATTAACAACCAAAGGAAAAGTTGGTGACTCTCTTCTAGATGTTGTGGTTGAAAATAATCTAGATATTGATGGTTTTGGTAAGTATGGAACATTTCTTTAAATTCATAAATGAAACTATTGAATAGGGTTCAACTTTTTTCTTTGAGGAATTTTGACCTGTAGCTTATGACATAAAATATTAAGATTTAGGAGGTGCTAATATTGTGTTTTCATTATAGAGAATGGAGTGATACTGTTTTTTTATTCTTTGGAAAGAATTTAAATAGCCACATGGCCAGAAATCTACTGTGACCTTATCACCTTACTGTTTATCTGTGTGATGTGAAGCTGAGAGTAGGGAGTGGAATTTAAAGGTTGGAGATAATATCATTATTAGGTATCTTTCAATATCATGTCACAGAAGCATATTTAAATAGTTTTGATTTATGATAAGTGTCAGCTCACTTTCCTAGGAAGGGTAACTTATCAATAAAAAGTGTTATTTACAGAGTTTTCATTTCTGTACTTCTGACATATTCCTTAACCACATGTATGAAGCCCATGTTTCAGCAGCTGCCATTTTACAGGTCCTCAGGCCTACTGATTCTCAGGATCAGTTTTGCTCAAGTACCATCTCTGTCTGGAATGGTCATTCTCAAAAGAGCGTTCTCTTGACCGTTGCCACCCACATCACCTTGGAAAAATGTAGATTCTCAGGTCCACTCCAGATTTACTGAGTCAGAATGTTAGAAATATTTCTTGATCTTTGACAGAAATGGGTGAACCATGCTGCTGTATGCATTGGAACTTTTGAATATTATGTAGCTGGAAAAAATTTAAATCTGAATACTAATAACTTAGAACAGTGTTAATTAAACTTTCATTTGGTGAATGGTATGGTGCTGAAATACACTCTCAGATCAGTAACTTTGGGAGGGAAGTTAAACAAATTTCATACCAGAAAGAAGGCTAAACAATTATGTTGACATTCTATGCTGTTAATTAAGGAGTAGATACTAATAGGGAAAGAGCTTAGAAAAATTGCATTAAAGTAGGAATGTTTTTAAGTTCACAGAAATCTCTTGAATAAGGATAATGGCAAGCAGCACTGATGATGTAGTTATAGACAGGCACTCAGATACATACCTCAATCTGCAATAGCTGATGTTTTTATTTGCTAGAATATGCATCTGTACCCCTGCCTGCCTTTCTTTGCATTTACTTCTAAGAGAAATTTAATCTCAACTTGAGTTTTGAATTATATAAAGATTTTAGGACTAGCATTCTTTAAACATATTTTTCTATTGTGTAAGTATGCCATGATTTATTTACTCTGTTGTCTTCTCTAGAAATTTAGGTGTCTTATAATTTTTAAGTATTATAAATAACATTAAAGAGAGCGTCCTAAGAAGTTATTTTCTATGTGTTTTGTAATTTTCTTGCAATAAATTCCTGGGGATGGAATTGCCTAGAAAAAGGTAGTTTTATAAATTGTGTGCTCAAATTATTTGCCTGTTTATCTGAAGGGTATTTATTCTTATTGGTTATCAAAAGATTGTTAAGTATACTACTTAACAAAATAATCACGAAGATGAAAATTTATTTTAAACATTTATTTAAATGGCTTTCAATCTCTTTCACATGAAGCTAAATCTTTTTCAAAATAAAGTAAAATACCTTATTTGTATAGATAATTATCACAAGCTGATTTATGTTAATTTCTTCTAAATTAAAACAAGTGTTTGGCAACGTTAATATTTAGATATCTTTTTAATTTTTTGAAAATACTTTTTCCTTCATCATTTGTGACTATGCATTGCAGTACAGTGTTTTTCAAACTGCCAGTAGTAACTATTATTGGGTCATGAGATTAATTTAGTGGCTTCCAACTAGCATTTCAAAGGAAGAAGAAGAGAACCTATAAAACACACCATCCTTTGCAAGGGTGTTTCTTTATGAAATATTGTTCTGGTATTTTACAGAGTATTTTTGTACTGGGTCATGATCTAAAATAGAATTCATGCTATGAATCATAGTAAAAAATACATATATTTTTGAAAGCTGCTTATTGGCATGGTTAAGAGTAGAGGGCAGCCCTGGCTTGTGTTTTATCAGCTGTGGTTGTGGTTAGGCACCCAACCTCTTTATATCTTGTGTTCTCATCTGTAAGATGGAAGATAATATTAGTGTCTACCTCATATATTTCTGTAAAGATCAAATGAATCAATCCAAGTAAGTGCTAAATAAATATTAGCTGTTATTGTTAACATAGGTATTATTACAGATTCATTGTGGCAATTAAAAAAAAAACATTAAAAAAGAAATTGAAAGTTCCCATAATCACATCACAGAGATAAGCACTAAAGTATTTTCTTTCAATACCCCAGAAATATAGAAAATTTAATGCCAACACACTCTTTAGAGGGTTGATTAAAAATTCTGCTGGTGTCATATAATTCACATATTGAGACTTAGAAGGAAGCTTTAAAGATCAAGGACTCTAGTATGTTTGGAAATTTGGTATGTATATGTAAGCTTGAAATTCACAAGAAATAGGTCTAAGACTCCTTTTTAGAATAAAGATAAAAGAAACAAAATCAAGACGTCTGGAACGTTATTTTTTATAAAGAAGAGGCAATTATGACATCACCAAAGGGCAGTTATTTCATTAATTCCTAAAGCTGAGTATAGAAGACCTTCTAAATATTGCCCTTGTCATAAGTTATAGTCAACAGATGAACAACAAACTCCACATGTGGACTGACCAAATCCATAGTCTACAGCTTTTCCCTGGGTGATCTCAACCATTCTATGACCTTTAATCCCAATAAACTCTTAAATTTACATCTTTCTCCCTCTGAGTCTTGGTCTTACAGATCCAACTCCCTACTTTACATCTCTTCTTGGAACTCTAAAGGTATTTTAAACTCAACATATTTAAACAGATTTTGATCCTGCATGCCTGCCCTCTTCAGCATCTCTCATCTCATTGATGAGCACCACCCAGCTGCTCAAGCCTGAAACTGGGAGCATCTTTTATGCTTTTGCTATGTCCAGCCCATCAGCACCTCTTGTCAGTTGTGCCTCCAAGATGTGTCTCCAATGTGTACTGTTGACTCCATCCCTATGGTTGTCATATGGGGCTGGCCAGTCATTGCATACCTGAAGCTGCTAACCTGCTTCTACACTTGAGCCAAGAAGCCAGGGTGATTTGTCATGACACAGATATGTCAGTCTCCTGATTAAACCCAGGAGTGACTTCCCTTCCTCTTAGATCAAATCCATATTTCTTACCCTAACCTACAAGTCTCTGCATTACCTGTTCCATCCACTATTCTTCCTCTCTTCCATTTCTCATTCTTTCTCTTACTTTGGTCACACTGGCTTCTTATCTAGAGCTTGAACTTACCTGAAATTTCTGTTTTTGAGACTTTGTACATACTTTACCCTCTGCTGGGATGCATCCTCTCTCCCCCATCCCCAAATTGCCTCTTTGCTGCTTCTCATCAAGTCTCAGTTTGTATACTTCTTTACATCGTATAAGGGCAAATATCCAATTACTATGATTATGAGAAATGCTGTGGAAGACATGAGCAGATTGCTGCGATAGAGGATAATGGGTTCAGATAACAAAAAGAAACCTTTGTTCGCCCAGCCACCTAATCCTTAGTGGGGTTTCTCTTGTTACCCTGAACCAGTTATGAACTTGTTTGTAAATTATTCAGTCTGTAGCATTCTGTCATAGCATCATGAAATGGACTAAGATAGTGGTGTTTATAACTCTCTCCTCTTTACCCCACTCATCTGCCTTCGACTATCCTTTTCTAGCATTTATCACAATCCAGTAATTTACATTTCTTTGTGTATCTTGTGTATTTGTATCTCTCTCCCAGTAAACTCTGATGAGGGATAAAACCATTCCCATTGTATTCCTCACCATATATGAAGTAATAATGAGTGAATAAATTTTAAAAAATGACAGTTGTAAATTTTGTAAACCCAGATTCGTGAACATTTTTATTGCCAACATATTATAGATCTTTGTGCATTGATAATGCACAAACATATTATAGATAATTGTGCATTGTTTTCAGAGTGAATTGCAATATTCTGTCACCAGGGGGCAGTTGCACATCTGGGATTGAATTTACTTAGCTTACTATCTCTTCTATGCTAGTTCTTTCCTTCCCATGTCTGTTTTAATAGAAACAATTTAAATTGGAAGATCCCAATAGTATTTATATAAATTTTATTTTATTCCTATCGTACTTATTAATGTATTTCTGACTATGCTAGACCAATCTTTAGAAAATTCGATTTTACGTCTATAGGTAATTTTGTATTTTTAATATATAATATTCCCATGCAGCTGTCTACTAGATTCATATTTAGGAGTGGGGTTAGGTGTGAAGGGGTTAGGTGTGGGGGTGAATAATCTGTCTTATTAGCATCATAACAAATATACAAAATGACCTTAATATAAGATGGACGTATGCAAAACTATCTTTTCCTGTTGGAGAGCAATCAAATTACATGAAAGGAAATGAGCAATTGTTTGCAATTATCTAACTTTTTCTAAGAAGTAATTTTTGACAAGAATTTTTGAAGATTTGATCAAAACCTTAGTATCATTATTCCTGTTTTCAAAAGAAAAAAATTTGATTCAGGAGAGGTTTTATTAATCACCATCTTTGAAATTAGTAACCATGCCTTACTCATCTTAGGGTAATTATAAATTATGCAGGTTTGAAGTTGTATAGATTAACCATATTAAGATTCTTACTCTTTAGCAAAATTATAAGTATTATGAAACCAAAACTATAGTCACAAGCCCTATAATTTTGAGGTGGCAGGCCAGGTGAATTGTACATTTTACATTTATTACTGTGACTAAAGTGGTACTGCTTTAGGTTGAAAACATATCTGGCATTCTTTGTCAGCATTATGTGAACCACGCAGTTTACAGACATCTGAATGTCATCCTCAGCACCACATACAAATAAACATGTTGTGTCTACCGAAAATTAAAAAATAAATCTTAAAATTCTCTCTCTCTCTCTCTCTTAAAAAAAATGACAAAAAGCTGTTAAGAAAACCAAAAACCTTCATGATAGGTGTCATTATTAATTTAGAAGAAAAAGCTTCAGAATGTTAATGCAGCAACAGAAAAGCAGAACCAAAGTGTGTAAACCTTTAAGTTAAAAACCAAGCAAGGACAGTGGATAAAATGTTGACATCTGAAACTAATATCAATGTAGCTGTAATGTGTCCCTAAATCAGATTATCCTCTGTGCTAAGGTACCAACCATTTTTTATTACTGTTTTTAGTTGACAAATCATAGTTGTAAAAATTTGTGAGGTACAATGTGATGTTTGAGATATATATATATATATATATATATATACACACACACACACACACACACACACACACACACACACAATGTAGAATTGCTAATTAATATATCCTTCACTTCATTTTTTTGTAGGAAGATTTCTGAAATTTATTCAGCAGTTTTGAAATATATATTATTTCTATCTGTAATCACCATGCTGTGCAGTAGATCTCAAATATTATTCCTTCTGTGTAACTGAAACCTTGTACCTTTTGTACATGATCAGATTTCCTCTCCCCCCTTCCCTTCCTCTGGTAATTACTATTCTTCAAAGTTTGAAGCATTTTTGATTATTTGAAAGGTAGGCAAAGCAATGTTAGATGTTTTATGTCAAATGTTTCTTCTACCTAAGTGTATTTAAAATAAAAAATGTCTGAGGATTGTAGATTTCTGGACTATAAGAACCCAGTTTTCTATGTTACATTTTGTTTCATTGAGAAACTTTGACATACGAGATTTGTACAATTTTAGGCAAGGGTGTCTATTCTCGCTACTCTTATTTAACATCATATTGAATGTCTTAGTGTACTAAGGCCAAAGAAAGAAAGAAAACTTTAAAGACACGCAGATTGAAAAAGAGATGGAAAAAGAACAGAAAAAGACATAACTATTTTTTTCCCTTCAGTAGCCACTTGTTCTATTTTAGATTCTCTTTATACCCAGATCTTTATCTTATTTAAATGCTTTGTTCAGAAACATGTTTCTATGATTCTCTGAAATTCTTCCTTTAAAAAAAATAAAACACAGGTCAAATCTCAACACAAACTCCAAAAACGCTACTCAGATTATTGTCTTATTGTGGAGTTTTGCATGAGTGAATATTTCCTCCACTAAGTGCTCTATCCATGGGGTCTTGTAAATCTTTGCTACAGATCTCATGCTGTAGTGATACTTATAACACAGTCTGACAATTGTGAGTCTCTAGTTTAGGGTTAGCCCTTTTACACAGGCTGAGTTGATTTTATTGTCTCAGTTTTCTTCCTAGTACAAAGTATTCTAGTAAGTTTCTTCATAGTACAAAGAATAAGAAAAATATAATCTGTTGATGATAACCTTTTGTGGTAGGAAAAAACTTTGAAAGGAACCATAAGAGAAGGAGGGATCATGAATGTGCATTTGTTTAAAGAATAAATATGGCATTAAAATGTACAATAGGAGCTTAGCATGTAAGAATCAAAAGTTAAACTCCTATATACAACTTTTGTAAAATTTTTATTAGGATACTCTTCAGCTCTGAGTTTGGCAGCTTATGCAAGGTGTGGAAACAATTGACAAGTTTCCTGAGAAGGGCAATGAATATTATTAGACAATAAAAATAAGAACTGTAAGAGAAGGTTAAAAGAATCTAGACTTCCTAGGGCAGAGAGAGTAGAGGAATGTATGAAGACCTGGAATGGGAATGGTTACTTTTCATTTCAGCTGGCTAGGTGGTTAAAAAAAGAAAAAGGAATGTACTAAATTTTTCAGGAGGGATTTATTGGTATTTGAATCCTTTCTCTATTCTAAGATGATTGAAACCACATTGTATGCACGTTCTTCTTCCCTGGGCTTTTCTAACATCACATATTTTTTATTCTTCACTTCCTCAGCCATTTCTTTTGGACTTGCCTTCTCTATGAACAGTCTCTCCTTTCTGCTTCTTTCTTTTCTCTCTCCTTCCTTTCCCCTATTGGTGAAATCTCATGGCTTTTGCTTCTATGTTGTTCATCTCAAATCTATCTAAAATAAAGTATGTTCTGTCATTTTCCTGCTTAAAACCAGCTTTCTATAACCTGCAGCAGATGTTTAAAACTATCACTGTTCCTAGGGCTGAATCAGGGAGAAGAGGGCCAGAAAGACAGGTGTATGTACCCCCTTACAGGTATCACTTCCGAGGCAATACATTGTGAAAGACTTACCTGAGCATGTAAAAAAGTTACCCACTCAATGTATCAGGAAATGATATGGAGAATAATGGATTTACAGGGCAAGTTCAAGCTCCTTATATGGAGACCCTCTGTCTCTGAAGCCCTTACACATTTCCTTTCCTGACTGAGATTGTGAATTTCATTTTCCTTGCAATTCCCTTTTTCTTTTCTTTTTTCTTTTTAGTACTGGGGATTGAACCTAGGAGTACTTTACACTGAGCTATGTCCCCAGTCCTTTTTTTAAAAATTTGTTTATTTATTATAATTTGTTATACATGACAGCAGAATGCATTTCAATTCATAGTACACATATTGAGCACATTTTTTCGTCTCTGGTGTACACAAAGTAGAGTCACACCATTCGTATCTTCATACATGTATTTAGGGTAATAATGTCCTTTTCATTTCACCATCTTTCTTACCTCCATCCCCCCTCCCTTCCCTTCCTTCCCTTTTGCCCCATCTAAAGTTCCTCCATTCCTTCCATGCTCTCCCCTCACCATCCCCATTATGGAGCAGCATCCACTATCAGAGAAAACATTTGGCATTTGGATTTTTGGGGTTGGCTTACTTCACTTAGCTTGATATTCTCCAGCTCCATCCATTTACCTGCAAATGTCATGATTTTATTCTCTTTTAATGCTGAGTAATATTCCATTGTGTATATATACCACATTTTTAATCCATTTATCTATTGAAGGGCATCTAGGTTGTTTCCACAATTTAGCTATTGTGAATTGTGCTGCTATAAACATTGATGTAGCTTCGTCACTGTAGCATGCTGTTTTTAAGTCCTTTGGGTATAAACCGAAGAGTGGGATAGCTGGGTCAAATGGTGGTTCCATTTCAGGTTTTCCAAGGAATCACCATACTGCTTTCTATATTGGTTGTACCAATTTGCAGTTCTACCAGTAATGTATGACAGTGCCTTTTCCCCCACATCCTCTCCAACACTTACAGTTGTTTGTATTCTTAATAGCTGCCGTTCTGACTGGAGTGAGATGAAATTGTAGAGTAGTTTGGTTTTCTCTAATTGCTAGAGATGTTGAACATTTTTTTCATATATTTGTTGATTGATTGTATATTGTGTTCTGAGAAGTATCTGTTCAGTTCCTTGGTCCATTTATTGGTTGGGTTATTTGTTTTTTTGGTGTTAAGATTTTTGAGTTCTTTATATATCCTAGAGATAGTGCTCTATCTGATGTGTGTGTGGTAAAAATTTGCTCCCATTCTGTAGGCTCTCTGTTAACCTCACTGATTATGTCTTTTGATGAGAAGCAGCTTTTCATTTTGAATTCATCCCATTTATTGATTCCTGATTTTATTTCTTGTGCTTACCTGTGCTATAGGAATCTTGTTAAGGGAGTTGGGGCCTAATATGACATGATGAAGATTTGGGCTTACTTTTTCTCCTATTAGACACGGGGACTCTAGTTTTATTCCTAGGTCCTTGATTCACTTTGAGTTGAGTTTTATGCACAGTGAGAGATAGGGGCTTAATTTCATTTTGCTGCATATGGATTTCTAGTTTTCCCAACACCATTTGTTGAAGAGACTATTTTTTCTCCAATATATGTTTTTGGCACCTTTGTCTAATATGAGAATGTGTCCTCCATTCTGTACCATTGGTCAACAAGTCTATTTTGGTGCCAATAATGCTGTTTTTGTTCCTATTGCTCTGTAGTAGAGTTTAAGTTCTTGTATATTAATGCCACCAGCTTCACTCTTCCTGCTAAGGATTGCTTTAGCTATTCTGGGTCTCTTATTTTTCCAGATGAATTTCATGATTGTTTTTTCTATTTCTATGAGGAATGTCATTGGAATTTTGATTGGAATTGCCTTAGATCTGTGTAGTGCTTTTGGTAGTATGGTCATTTTGACAATAGTAATTCTGCCTATCCAAGAACAAGGGAAATCTTTCCATCTTTCCGACTTCTAACGTCTTTAATTTCTTTCTTTAGTGCTTTGTAGTTTTCATTGTAGAGGTCTTTCACTCTTTTGTTAAGTTGATTCCCAAGTATTTTATTTTAATTTTTTGAGGCTATTGTAAATGGGGTAGTTTTTCTAGTTTCCCTTTCTGAGGATTTGTCACTAATGTACAGAAATGCCTTTGATTTATGGGTGTTGATTTTATATCCTGCTACTTTGCTGAATTCATTTATTAGTTCTAGAAGTTTTCTGGTGGAATTTTTTGGATCCTATAGGTATAGAATCATGTCATCAGTAAATAGTGATAGTTTGAGCTCTTCTTTTCCTATCTGTATTCCTTTAATTTCTTTCGTCTAATTGCTCTGGCTAGAGTTTCAAGAACTATGTTAAATAGAAGTGGTGAAAGAGGGCATCCCTGTCTTGTTCCAGTGTTTAGAGGGAACACTTTCAATTTTTCTGCATTTAGAATGATGTTGGCCTGGGACTTAGCATAGATAGTTTTACAATGTTGAGGTATGTTCTTGTTATACCTAGTTTTTTTAGTATTTTGAACATGAAGGGGTACTATATTTTGTCTAATGCTTTTTCTGCATCTATTAATATGATCATTTGATTCTTATCTTTAAGTCTATTGATGTGATAAATTACATTTATTGATTTCTGTATGTTGAACCAACCTTGCATCCCTGGGATAAACCCTGCTTGATCATGGTGCACTATCTTTTTGATATGTTTTTGTATTTTATTTGCCAGAATTTTATTGAGAATTTTTGCATCTCTGTTCATTAGAGACACTAAAGTTTTCTTTCTTTGATGTTTTGGCATCAGGGTGATATTGGCCTCATAGAATGAGTTTGGAAGTGTTCCCTCTTTTTTCAATTTCATGAAATAATTTGAGGAGTGTTAGTCCTTCTTTAAAAGTCTTGTAGAACTCAGCTGTATATCCATCTGGTCTTGGGCTTTTCTTGGTTGATAGGCTTCTGATGGTGTCTTCTATTTCATTGCTTGAAATTGATCTGTTTAACTTGTATCCTGATTCAATTTGGGCAAATCATATGACCATAGAAATCTGTTGATCCCTTCAAGATTTTCTATTTTACTAGAGTACAAATTTTCAAAATAATTTCTGATAATTTTCTGTATTTCTATAGTGTCTGTTGTGATATTTCCTTTTCATCTCGTATGTTATTGATTTTGAGTTTTCTCTCTCCTTCTCTTCATTAGCATAGCTAAGGGTCTGTCAATTTTATTTATTCCTTCAAACAACCAACTTTTTGTTTTGTCAATTATTTCTTTTGTTTCAATTTTATTGATTTTAGCTCTGATTTTAATTATTTCTTCTGCTTTTAGTGTTGATTTGTTCTTCTTTTTCTAGGGCTTTGAGTTGTAATGTTAAGTCATTTATTTGTTGACTTTTTCTTCTTTTAAGGAATGAACCCCATGCAATGAACTTTTCTCTTAGTACTGCCTTCATCATGTCCCAGATTTTGATGTTTTTTCAGTGTTTTCATTTACCTCTAGAATATTTTAATCTGCTCTTTGATGTCTTTTGTAACCCATTGTTCATTCAATAGCATATTATTTAGTTTCCAGGTATTGGAGTAGCCTCTAGTTTTTATTTTATCATTGATTTCTAATTTCATTTCATTATTATCTAATAGAATGCAGAGTAGTATCTCTACTTTTTTGTATTTGCTAAGAGTTCCTTTGTGGCATATGGTCCATTTTAAAGAGGATCCATGTGCTGCTGAGAAGAAAGTATATTCACTCGTTGATGGATGAAATATTCTATATATATCTGTTAAGTCTAAGTTATTAATTTTATTACTGAGTTCTATAGTTTCTTTGTTTAGCTTTCATTTGAAAGATCTATCAAGTGGTGAAATAGTTCTGTTAAAGTCACCCAGAATTATTGTATGGTGGTCTATTTGACTCTTGAACTTGAGAAGAGTTTGTTTGATGAATGTAGATGTTCCATTGTTTGTCATATATATATTTATAATTGTTAAGTCTTGTTGGTGGATGGTTCCCTTAAGCAGTATGAAATGTATTCCTTTTAATTAACTTTGGCTTGAAGTCTACTTTATGAGGGCTATGTTTTTTTCTAACCTTTCACCCTCAGTCTATGGATGTATTTTCCTATGAGATGAGTCTCTTGAAGGCAGCATACTGTTAGGTCTTTTTATTAAATCCAGTCTGCCAGTCTATGTCTTTTGATTGGTGAGTTTAGGGCATTAAACATTCAGGGTTATTATTGAGATATGATTTGTATTCCTGGCCATTTTTTTTTTATTTTTGGTATTTAACTTGACTTGGTTTCTTCTTTGATTGGTTTTTCCTTTAGTGTATTACTCCCTTTGCTGATTTTCATTGTTGTTTTTCAACTCCTCCTCTTGGAATATTTTGCTGAGGATATTCTGTAGTGAAGGCTTTCTAGTTGTTCTTTTAACTATGGAAAGTTTTTATTTTATCATCAAATCTAAAGCTTAATTTTGCTGGATATAGTATTCTTGGTTGGTATCCATTTTCTTTCAGAGCTTGGTATATGTTGTTCCAGGATTTTCTAGCTTTCAGGATCTGAGTTGAAAAATCCAAAGATTTCCTAATTGGTTTCCTCCCTATATGTTATCTGATTCCTTTCTCTTGTGGCTTTTAAAATTCTATATGTTAGGCATTTTCTTTATAATGTGTCTTGGGGTGGATCTGTTGTGACTTTGTACATTTGGTGTCCTGTAAGACCTCTAATATTTGATATTCCAATTCATTCTTCATGTTTGGAAATTTTTCAGGTATTATTTCATTGAATAGATTGTTCATTCCTTTGGTTTGGAACCCTGTGCCGCCTTCTATCCCAATAACTCCTAAATTTGGTCTTTTTATGTTATCCCATAATTGTTGAATGTTGTGCTCATGGTTTCTTACCATTTTAAGTGTGTGGTCAATGTTCTTTTTATAAGGTTATATATTTTGTCTTTATTGCCTGATGTTCTGTCTTCCAAATGATGTAATCTGTTTTTGGCTCTCCCTATTGAGTTTTTATTTTTATTTATTTATTTATTTTTCTTTCTTTTTAATTTTTTTTATTGGTTGTTCACAACATTACAAAGCTCTTGACATATGATATTTCATACATTAGATTGAAGTGGGTTATGAACTCCCAATTTTACCCCAAATGCAGATTGCAGAATCACGTCGGTTACACATCCACAATTTTACATAATGCCCTATTAGTAACTGTTGTATTCTGCTACCTTTCCTATCCCCTACTATCCCCCCTCCCCTTCCCTACCATCTTCTCTCTCTATTGAGTTTTTAGTTTGGTTTACTGTTTCTTTCATTTCAAGGATTTGTTTGGTTTTTTGTCAGAATCTCTGTCTCCCTATTGGAGTAATCTTTTGCTTTCTGTGTTTGCTTATGTAGCTGTTTATGAAAATGATCTTTAGCTGCCTATATTTTCTCTTATATCATCCTTTAATTCACAGAACATTTTAATTATGTACATTCTGAACTCCTTCTCTGTCATTTCTTCTGTTTATCTGGCCATGAATTCTAATAATGTAGTCTCTTGGTTTGTTTGGGACACTTTTTTCCCTTGTTTTTTCATGTCGTTCGTGTGTTTTCCCTTCTAGCACTGTGGATCTGAGGCATTAGAACTTTTACCCTATAGGCTTATAGTGTCCCTGCCAGGTTCCAATACCTCACCTTTAAGGGGAAGAACAATATTAACAGATCCCAATCAAACAATATACAGCCTTAAAGAAATAGCTGTTATTAAGATGTTTACAGTTTTGTCACAATATATAGCAATGGTGAGTTCAGTTATTATCTACACTATTAACAGTTAGTTTGCAAAAGGGTCTACAGTTTCTGATTGTGGACAAAGAGAGAACCGGGGATGGGGTGTAGGATGAGATGTTGAGGGGATAGGAAGTGAGGATATAGAATTATTAGATCTTAGGAAACGTGAAAGAGGAATCTAAAGAAGTTGGTTAGTAGCAGAAGAGAGAGAAAGTGATTTTGGGGAGACACAAATAAGTGGGAAGACAATAGAGAGAGTACAAAAAAACAAATATTCAGAAACATGAAATATGTAAAAATAGGAGATAAAAGAATATACAACTTAACTGTAATATACTATTCAGACATCCCAATCCTCAGTAGCCTAGTTCATGGAAAGTACTTGGTTTCACAAATGTTGGGGATGTCTTAAGGCAGAAGAAGAGAGAGAGAGAGAAAAGAGAAAAAAAAATCTCGAAGAAAGATAACAAGAATTGTTTTTGTTGGAGATCAGTATCTTTCTTGCTTTGCTTCTCATCCAACAGGTGGGTTTGTCTGTTGTTTGCTGGTATCTTCACCCTCAGCATGGTGAAGATTATTAGGGTGGGAGGGTTGGTCTTGGAGATGGAGCTCCTGGAGGTGGGATATAGCACTTGCATTCCCCGATGGGAGACTGTACCCAAAGGATCTCCTTTGGGGCCCACCTGTGTGATGTGAGCGCTGGTCTTATCTCCTTATATCGTCTGTAGACCTTACAATTCCTGGTCTCTAATTTAGTCTCCAAACTGTATCTCACCCCTTCCCTTTCTACTTCCCAGTCAGAAATCTCTCTGGAGGTCTTGTGGGCTGTGCACTGGGGGCTAAGCACCTGCTGACAGGTGTTTTGTATTGGGCAGTTCAGGGCCAGGCTTTGTAAGCTATGGACTGGCTGTGCGTAGCTGCAAGCATTGTGCCAGGTTAGCTGCTGCAGGGGAGAGGAGGGAATTGGGGACTATAGGTACCTTGATATTTCTTCTAAGCCCCAGCCAAAAACAGATTACCCAACTAAAACTCAATAGAGAGAGCCAAAAACAGATTACCCAACTAAAGGTGGTGACAAAGGTGTCCTAAGATGGAGGTGGCTGCTTTCAGAGATGGGGTGTCAGGTCGGGTGGGGCCAGGCAGTGGCATTGGGCAATGTGTTCAGAGATGCAGCTCTGTGGCATGCAGTGTTGTGGCTGGTGGCTGTCTCTAGATCTTGTGCAGTGTTCCCAGGTACAGGCTACTATCTGTAGGGGGCTGTAGCAGTGGTTGCAGTGCCCCAAGATGGAAGTAACGGGGGGAGCCCTGCTTTAGTAGATGGGGGGTCCATGCTGGAGTGGTGGCTAGAGGTTCTTTGCGTGGACATTGGCAGGGTGTCCTGCGTGGGAGCAGCAGCTGGGATTCCTGCGAGGGTGTTGATGCGGACGGTCCTGATGGCTGCTGGAGGTCCTGTGTGGGTGAGTAGCTGGGAGTCCTGCACTGACTCTGAGGCCTGGAAATCTGCACAGGCATGGTCGCCATTATTCCTGCATAGAAGCAGCTGTTCGGGGTTCTTTAATAAGTCACCCAGAAACAATATTCCCACTACTTGAATCCCAGGTCCCGGAGTGACACAGAATGCAACCTCCCTCTAGCCCGCCATCTTGGATCTCCCTCTAGCCCGCCATCTTGGATCCTTTTTATTTTTTATTTTGAGACAGGTTCTCACCAAGTTGCTTAGGGTCTTGCTAAGTTGCTGAGGCTAGCCTTGAATTTAGGATTTTCCTGCCTTGGCCTCCTGAGTCACTGAGATTATAGGCATGTGCCACAGCACCTGGTTTCTCTGTTGTATGTGGCAACAAATCTCAGGATCCGTATTTAATTGAAACTTTTGTATGCATTGTTTTAAGGACAAAAAGGAGACAAGATTTCCTGATATTTGTCTCACAGTATCTCGGTTTTTTTTTTTTTCCATTTTAGTGTGGACTTTATCTGAATTGAGTATTGATGATATAAAAATAAGAATCAAGGCAAGGAGATGTTTGTTAAATTCTAATGAGCAAGTCCATTAAGAATTCAACCTTCTCTTTGTAGAGACATGAATCAACACTAGCAGGACCTTAGAGGTCATGTGCCTTACTTTCTCATTCTATATAAGACAAGACTGACCCTTGAGGCTTAACCAGGACACAGCAAACAGTGGTGTAGTCCATCCAGCTAGAACCTGGACCCCTAACTTGAAGGTCAAACTTCCCCAGTTCTTTTACTGCAATAAAGAAGTTCCTTTCCCTCTTTATATAGAATGTATATACATTTACCTTTTTATAAAGTACCTCAAACTCACATAAATAGAAAAGTAAGATATTTGTTTTAATAACCAGTTAAGCTTGTATATCTATAATAATATTTGTCTCACAGTATCTCAGGGTTTTTATATACTTAGATATATGTATATATATTTAAGGTGACTCAGATTATTATATGGCAGGAATTGGTTATCTTCAGCATTGGAAAAACTAGCTGAAATCATAACTAATCTCTAACTAGTAATATGACTTTAGTCCATTTCTTGAACTTCTTGGGTTTAATTCCTTTTATGTTTATAAAGAAAATTGAGTTACTATAAAATTTCTTGTCATTTCCAAATAATAATAATTACCAAGTAGTAAGCACTCACATTGTACTTACTTTTTTTAAAAAAATATATTTTAGTTGTAGTTGGACACAATACCTTTATTTTATTTATTTTATGTGGTGCTGAGGATCGAACCTAGCGCCTCACACATGCTAGGCGAGCGCTGTACCTCTGAGCCCCAGTCCCAGCCACAGTACTTATTTTTAATTTACCAATAATAGTTGCCAATATATATATTTACTTACACTCAAATGTAATTCTTGAAACTACTATGTGTGGTTGATACAGTTACTGTTGGGGAAGCTGAGGCTAGGGGATAAAGCAGCCCACAGTTGCACAGTAAACAGGAGCTGTGGATGAAGCCAGGCAGCTGCCTCCTGAGCCTGTGTTCTAACTCCCTGTACTTCACTGAATGGTCTCTCTCCAGTAATCCTATTACTGCTTTGAATTTGATTTAATGAAAATGAAAATTTAGGGAAGGCTCTCATTTCTTTCTTTTTTATTTATTTATTTATTTTTTTTAAAGAGAGAGAGAGAATTTTTAATATTTATTTTTTAGTTCTCGGCGGACACAACATCTTTGTTGGTATGTGGTGCTGAGGATCGAACCCAGGCCGCACGCATGCCAGGCGAGCGCACTACCACTTGAGCCACATCCCTAGCCCCATTCTTTCTTTTTTTAGATAATAAAATGATTAACAAATGTTGGAATTATGAGGTGGGAACAACTTATTAAAATGATTCATTCAGAGGCAAATCAAAGTTACCAATTATTAACAGTAGTTCTGGTATATATGTTATATACAATAGTGTTTATTGGCCCCAAAAGAATTTGGGTTTAATTGAAGCTACTCCTAGTACTCTACAGTCTTTAAAGTCATGCAGTAGCTTTTTAATAATATTTAAATAACTTATTATTAAAGTTGAATTCAGCTGGAATATGATTCTGCATGACCCTGTTCCTCAATGGAATTCTAATATGTTCTAGACATGCTATCTTAAGAAAAGTCCAGCTGGCTTGAGGAAGGGGATTTGGAGCTGTGTTATGTAAGAAAAATGTGGAGAACATAGGTATGCTCAGGCTGGAGAAGGAAGTATAGTCTAAGCTATGCAGAAAGCTATTTTTCATATTTTACTCCAGGATACAGTTGGATCAGTAGGTGGAGGTTACAGAGTGGCAGACTTCAGCATGGTGGAAGCTGGACAGATGTAGAATTGGTGGCTTAATTACTTATTTGATTCTGTCCTGATTGTGATGAGAGACTGAGAAGGAAGACTATTTAACCTTATTTACCTTCAGGTTTGACTGCTTTCTTTATAAATTGAGTTGTGCTCTCGAGGAAAAGTAAATAGCTTAGGTGCTATTATATAAACTATTGCTATATATGTTTTAATATGTACACATTTTTATATGTATACATGTCTCAGCTTAAAACTGTAAGCTTTTTAGTACTGGATCTATATAGTCTCATGTTTTCTTTCATAGCATCTTGTCCAGAGCCTTTGTGAAATACTGTATGAGTGATTTCAAAATGTGGGGTAGGGGGTGATGGTGGGGCGTAATCCCTAATTCATTACTATTCTGAAAATAATTTAGTATTATAACACTGATTCTAAAATTCAGAAATATTTAAATGTTGGAAGCCAGGTTTAGATTGTATAATGTTGAGGAGGGGTATGTTCAGTGATTGCTTCTTTTTCAGGTGCTTGTGAGGGAACCTTGGCTTGCTCTACTTGTCACCTCATCTTTGAAGATCACATATATGAGAAGTTAGAAGCAATCACTGATGAGGAGAATGACATGCTTGATCTGGCTTATGGGCTCACAGACAGGTAAGCCTGAAGAGTTCTTCACTTGTACTCATAATCTGGAATGATCCACATGCTGTCACTTTGTTTATTGAAGACAACATCTGAGTTCTCCCAGCTTAGGGAACAGTCACAAGTTTTATGTACTAAATATGTGGCATTTCTCTTTCACTGTCCCATAGTTAAGACTTATACAAAACTTTCCCCTTAACAAAAGTAAAAGAAATTTTAAAATTGGAAGAATTGTAAGTTTTAGATCCTAATATATCTTCTTTAGTCTATTTTTTATTGCAGGAATTAATATTTATCACAGTTTAGCAGGATGGAATTAAGCATAATGCTTTTTATAGTGTTCTTGAAGGATAGATTTGATAGTTGAACAAAATTATAGTGGAAAATTTTACCTATTTGAGAGAGCAGAAATTTTGAAGAAACAATATATAATTATCTAGTTTTGGTTGAAGTTAAGGTTGCTAATTGATTTACTTATTCAAGGGGAAAGATAAGAAGTTGATTTACTTATTCAAGGGGAAAGATAATTAAATAATTGTTATTTAATTAAGGTGGGCTTTGTTTAACTGTGATTTGGTAACCCGAATGAAAAATAATTTTTGAAACAATTACAAGCAATTGTAATAATAATTTTATTAATTTCATGTGGAATTTGTAGCTACAATTTCGTTAAACACTTGAACATAAACTATCATTTAGTGCACACAAAGTTTTTAGGTCATTTGTGTTTATTCAGACATGTTGAATCATTTTATTTTTTTTGCTTTCATAGTACATTTCCCTCTTAGTAGAGGTGAGACTGATAACCCTGAAAGAAAGACTGGGGACATATTATCTCTTTAGACACCAAAGCTCAGCAGGTGTGGCTGCCATCTACCTGTCCCTCTCATCTCTCTTCAGGACACATTCTTTACCAACACTTCCTTTCCTTTTTTTCCCTAAAGAATAACAGAATACATCTAGTGACTGCATTAGATTCATTCTGATAATTGTGTCTTTTTAAAAAAAATTTGGTTCTTTTTAGTTATACCTGACAGTAGAATTCATTTTGACATAATTATAAAAAATAGAATATATCTTGTTCGAATCCAGTCTACCTCTTCTTCTCCTTCCCTTCTTGTGTATGTTAATAAGAGGGTTCAGCTATAGCTAACTGCTTGCCCTTTTATTCAGAAAAGAATTTGTATGTGCATGTAATACATAATATTCTAAGTGAAAAGAAAAAGCAAATAAGGGGAATAGGAAAAGTTACATCTAGAAGAGGTACAGGTTGTAAAAAGATATAAAAAGGACTATATTAAATGTAAACCAACCACAAGCAATAATAAGATTTCCAGGTGTTAGAATAAGATAACAGAGAGCAAAGAAGAGATTTTAATGTTTCATGTCTGTTATGCTTAAGAACATGGAGTTTTAGTAGAGATATTTTTGTGAAGAATGAATATGATGTGTTTTATGCAGCATTTACACAGCTCTCTGGCATACTGGAATAAAATCAAAGCTAGTAACCCGCATGTAACTATTTTTAGGGTACCATACATTCCAAAACAAAGAAATAGGGAAAATCAGCTTTTGAGTTTATATCCTTAGTTTGAAGTTAAGTGCTACGTAAATATACCACCATCATTAACAATGTCTATTATCAGCTCATTAGCCCTGTTTGTGGATAGACCTCCTATAGGTTCTTGCTTGCTGGTTACCTGTTTCCTTTCTTACATAGTACAGAAGCCAGGTCTTATTTTGTCATTGTCTCCAGTGCCTAACAATAGGGAATTCTTAAATGTTTGTGAAATTAATAATACATGGATAGAGAGATTAAGGAATTATCTGTGAATATACATTTTACAATTGTCATTACTCCCTACTTTTACTTTCCATGGATAATCTACATAGAGGCCTCAGATTTCTTACATGCAGGATGAAGATAATGATAGCACCTACCTCATAGGTTGTTCTTTGGAGTTAATGAATAAACTCTTAGAATGGTTCCTGGTGGTATTCATTAAATGGTAGTTATTAGTATTATATCTAATTGATACCAACTTATATGTTGAGTACTTACTGTAATGCCTAGGCACTTAATGAAGATTATTCCCACTTTTCAGGCTTAGACAGTATTCTCAGCATTTTATAGCTAAGAAGCAGATTTAGTTATTGTAGATTTGCACAAGGCTGCCAACTAGTGGGTGGCAGAGCTCTGATTTGAATTCAGTTATGTTGGGCCCCAGAGCCCTTGGACTTTCGCTATTTCAAGCTACTTCTCTGAATTGAAAACCAACCTTAGAAGTAGGGTTAACAACCTGTGTGTACTTTCACTGTCAGGGAAATAGGGCAGGAGTGACAGATAAAGTGTCTTTCAGATTTACATGAATGTCAGGGTTTTGTGGGATTTACAGTATGGGATGCCTTGCTGTCTGTCTCCTTCTCTAGAAGTATGAGACACTGTCTGCATTGAGTAGATATTAGAGTCAGAGACCTTTAAGGAGGTAGAAGTTGTAGGAGAATGAGCAAATGGCCACAGTGCACCACTGCTTTGTCTTTTAGAACAAGACAGATCTCTTTGTGCAGCCTGTGTCCCCACAACATATTTGTTCTCTCACTAACTTTACTGTAATCTGCTCTGCTTCATAACTGTGTCACTTATTACATTAGTAGTTTCTGAGAGAGTAGCACTATCTTACAGCTTTTTGTAAACATCAGGAGTAACTAATAGTCTTTAAGGCCCACCACAGTCAGTATGGTTTTAATTATCTGGGAATTGATAAACAGTTTGCTGACTTTGCTAATAACCTCTTATTACTAGCAAATAATAGGTTTGCTAATAAGCTCATGTTCTCTTGTCCACTATTGTACCATTTCAATGTTTGGGTGCTCTTTCACCAAAAAACAAAATAATAATAATAGTTCTGGAGAGTCAATTAGTAACTGATAAAAACTAAAGGCTAAAATGAAGCTTTGGCACACCAGGATTTTTTGTGTTTCGTATTTGTGTTCTGTTACCCTCTAATTTATCAGGCTGGTTTTTATCTGGTTTGATCTAATGGAAATTTAAAAGGTTGCCACGTGTGATGTTATACAACCTTAATCCCAGTGATTTGGGAGGCTGAGATTGGAGGATTACAAGTTTCAGGGCAGCCTGGGAAACTTGGGCAACTTAGAGAGATTCTCAGCAACTTAGTGAGACCCTCTCTCAAAATAATAATAATAATAAGAAGAAGAAGAAGAAGTAGAAGAAGAAGAAGAACTGAGGTTGTAGCTCAGTGGGAAAGCACTCCTGCATTCAATTCCCAGTAACAAAAAGAAAAGAAAATTTAGAAGGTTACTTAATTTCCTGTGTTGGGTAAGAAAACATAAAAACATACTAAACAACTGCACTGACATATACTTAATAAACATACCTATCCCTTTTCTGTACAGATCACGGTTGGGCTGCCAAATCTGTTTGACCAAATCTATGGACAATATGACTGTTCGAGTACCTGAGGCCGTGACTGATGCCAGACAATCTATTGATGTGGGCAAGAATTCCTAAACTACCATAAGAAGAAATATTTTTGTGAAATTTTACCTATTTTTATAATTTTTAACATGATTAAATGAGAACATGGTTGAATGGGTTTATTCTTATGACTAGATTTACCATTTTACTTCACCTTGTATAACTACTGAATTTTGTAGTATTAAACATGCGATTTTTACATTGGTTATAAAAATATTAGTCAAATATTAGAAAATAGCTGAGAATGATGAAAATCTTATATAGTTTACCTTATTTGTGATTAGTGACTTAAGCAAAATGTTACCACATAATCTTATGTCTGCTTATTTTGAAGGCAGGTTAAGAAAAGCTATGATTACCCCTGCTTGATGTGGGTGAAGGCAGAGATCTAAAATGGCTTGTCCAGGATGATATGACTAACTAGGAAATTTGTACTGGAACCTTCATCTTATTAAGTTAGTTTTATGTTCAGATTGATATTGGAGAAATTTTGAACATCTTACTTTCAGCACTAATTAAATGTAAATGTGTGTGAAAGAATATTCAGTGAATTGCTTAATTTCCAAGATAGCTATTAACTTTATAAATAAATATTTCAAAATTTTATTCAATGAGAAATGTTTAGTATTTACTTAAACATTATGACACTGTCAAGTTGATGTCTGTTCTGACTAAACCATCTTTTCTATTTCAAGCAAAACAAACTGTCTTAGCAATCTTTCGAAAATAATGTTAATTTATAGGTTGATTCTTAGAGTGGAAATCTTGTGAATTAGCCCCTGAGCCAGAGGACATGAGCAGGCTTCTGCATCCCACTGCCCAGGGGGCGCCATTCTTCTCACTTCAACGTCTGCAGCCTGGGTAGCATAGCATATGCTACAGTCCCAGAAATGAAGGAATATCTTACCAATTATATATGGAAGATATTTGTATCCTTATCTTTGCTATAAATAAATTCATTAAAGGTAATAAATGGGTAAAGTGTGCTCTTTGGATATATAATAAAAACATCAACTAACGTGGGCTAATCATGAGGAAGAGCAGAACAAATTACTAAGAAAAACAGCGAGTTATAAGACTGTCAAGTGAGCTTCAAGTACTTAAATGCAGTTTGTTAATTTGCGTAAATATTGGTCAACTATAATACTTGACATACAACATTATTATGTTTGTTAGGGATGCAGAGATGAACAAGACAAGAATGCCTTCAGGGAACTCTATTAGGAAAGATAAAATGTATATATATATACATATAATTTGCTTGAACCAAACTGATCAATTTGCCAAATGGTATTTTAAACTAATTAATATAGAAAAGTGATTGGGAAGAACTTGAGGCATCTTATTTTCATTTAGTGTTTAATGACTGTTGATTACTTTCTGTATAGAATGCTATACTTTTAAGTACTTAAAAGCATTTTTTTAATCTTAATTAGCTTTATTATTCTTGTATTCTTATATAGATCACCTGAACTCTCCAGGTGATCTATTTTAATGATATAGTTTAATGAAGATATTCAGCCAAAATATTCTAAAATTTAGAATTTGAATTATCAGATTTCAAAATAGAAAAGTTCAAATTAATGTAGTTTAATTGTATTACGTAAATAAGACTAAATTTATTAAATGGAGAATATATTCTATAATTGGTTTATATAAGGGTTATTTTTCCAGTTTGAAAAAAAATTCTATATTTGATACAAATGCATTCCACATACCTATCTATTTCTATTTATCTATTTCTACAAAACACATTATCCTAAAACTTGGTGGCTAAACACAACAATTATCTTTTGTTATTTCAGATAGTTTCTGTGGGTGAGGAATCCAGAGTACAGGGCAGACTTGGCTTATCTCTGCCCCATAGTATCTGGTGCCCAAGTGAGAAGACTCTTAAGTCTAGGTGCTGCAGTCTTATCCCTCATATGACTGACAGGCGTCAGCCGGGGAATCTTGGAGGGCCTACTGACTGAAACACCCATGGGTGGACTCTCCATATGCCCTGGCCTTCCTTACAAAGTATTTGTGGGATTCTAAGGGCAAGCACCCAGAGAGCAGGTGTTATACTTCCAGGCAGAGGCTGTATCCTTTGGGATATACAGTATCATTTCTACCCATTCTTTTCATTAGAAGTAAGGCACTGAGTCTATCATTTGAAGGGAGGGGTATCAAAGATATTGCAGACATGTTTTCAAGTCATATAGTAATGGTTGTTTTCAGGTGAGTTTCCTGACCTTTCATTTCCAGTGAATATTGATTGGCCTTTTAACAAATAGCATTCTAAGCTTTAAAAGGAGCTAGTTTTTTTTTTTAATCCTGAATTATACCCTGAAAAATTTTGTGTTGTATTTAATATGATGACATGTTTGTTTTATTCTGTAACTCCCAGCATTTTTCTTGACTATTGATAAAAATGAAAGGGAAAAATAGTGGGCTCCCATTCATTGCTGTGTAATGTTAGTGTACCTTTCTTAGTCATTTTGCATGTAGAAAATCATCTTCCTTTGGCATAGTCCTCTGTAATTGTTGGTTATGTACTAATATTATATTTGGTCTTCACAGATAAAACCACAACCTGTTATTATATAAGTAATTCAGAGCCACTAAATTTAGTTTTTAAGTGAACCATGCTAGTAATTTCTAAAACATTTTTCTTTTACTATGAAAATATTGTGTCATTTTTGTTTTAGAGGACAGCTTTCCTGTTTTTGTGATAGCTATTTAAGTATCATGTACATGTGCTTTCTATGGTGGTCACTCAGCATTTAAAGAAGAAGTACATTTTGCTTGAAAAGTTGATTTCAAAGGAGACTTCGACTTGATAAGTTTTTCCATCATTTTTTTTATTTTTTAATTTTTTTTATTATTAGTTGTTCAAAACATTACAAAGCTCTTGACATATCATATTTCATACATTTGATTCAGAGTTCCCATCATTTTTCTTCCATTTTACAACTCTTTTAATTGTTTTTCCTTCCTTAAACTACCCCAAAACTTGTGACAAACCATAGTTTGGGTCAGAATTTCTTAGATAGCTTTCTTATTTTTAGGATAACTTATCATTTTTGTTAAAAATAGAACTAATGTGTTGTATGTTCATTCCTAAAAATAGTATATGAACCTAAATGTAGACCATAGTGAGACATGGAAATGTTACATATACACTTGGTTTCTGTTAGAGAAATACTGAAGAAGTATGATCTTTGTTAAGCAACAACAGGAATCCTCTAATGTATCGACTCATCACATATCAAGTTATTTTTATCAGATTTTCCTCTGTTTATAAGTTTCTAGAAACTGAAAAATTAGAAAACCAGCTGACAGAAGGAAGCCATGATTGCTAGCAGACACAAATAAATGTGACTAAAATAGCAGAATTGGGGAGTGAAAAGATAATTTAAACCTACAGAGCAACTTCTAAGAGGAATCCATTGGAGAGACCTTTGAGAGAGATCCCCTTGGACAATAGCTGTTCATAACAAACCATTAATATCTTATTTCTCTTTTCTTTTGACTCTCTTGCTTATCTCAGTAATATTTGCCAACTGATTTTTAGACTTACAATGCTATAAGTGTAAGCCATTGTGCCTTTCTGGTCTACCTCATCTACTAGCCATTTTGGAAATCATCAATACTCAACTTGTTTACCTGAGTAATTGCTGTGGTTTGAATGTGTCCCCAAAGTTCATGAGTTGGAAGCTTGATTCCCCAGTGCAAGTGTTAAAAGGACCTTCAAGAGGTGATCAGGTCATGAGGGCTCTGCCCTTACGAGTAGGCATTTAAATGCCTTTATCTTGGAAGTGGGTCCCTGATAAAAGGATGTTTGGGCCCCTTCCTCTCCTTCTCTTGCACACTCTTGCTCTTCCATCTGACCCCTCAAACTTGAACTTCTCAGTCTCCAGAACTGTGAACGAAATAAATGTCTGTTTATAAATTATCCTATCTGTGGTATTCTGTTACAGCAGCACAATGTTACAGGAGTTTTTATCACTCTCACTGTGCCACTACTCTACTTAGATTGTCCTTTATAGAGTATTTACACATGACTTATGTAGCAATGAATGACATATAGCACCTAGTGCTTATTATATCAGCATTTTTTCTGAATAAATAGCATATTTTTAAAAATTTAATGCTGTGCTCAGTTTTGAAACTGTAGTGTCTTTGCATAGTATTTAGCCCACAGTTATAATGTATAAATGTTCAAATTAAGCAAAACCTATAAAGAGTATGCTTGTATAATTTGGCGTGAGCATACTTTATATACAGTTATGAAAACTTGTGCTGTAAATGGGTGATAATTTCACTATTGTCATGTATGTAAAAAATAAATAAAAAAAGGAAATGAGCAAAATAATTTAAAAAAAAAGAGTATGCTTCTAAGTCTGATTCTGGCAGTCATCTATTACAGATAGGACTTCATGAGCTCAATGTAGGGTAGTATACTGAGCCCACAACCTGATTATAAGTGAACAGGAATCAGGACACAGGAGTGTTTTCTCTAGAGATCATGTGATTTTCACTGTATTAAAAAGGACATTGTTTGACTTATCACCTTTCAAAAAACATAATTTGAATGAAACAGCTTAATGCAGATCTCTCTGCTGGTTTTGATATGAAGCCTGAGTGCTGAATCAGCTGCTTTCAGTGACTCCATTCACATGGCCATTCTAGATGAATGCTGCTCCTTCACTTGGAAGTGGCTAGCTAGCATCAGGCATTTCCGATGGTCCTCAGGGATTTCCCATCAACATTAGGGATTCCCTTTGGTTCTGATGAGAATTCATCAAGTCAATGGAAAGTGGATGTATGATTCACAGAATATTTTCCCCAGTAAAGCAAGCAAAAGCTTGAAATATTGATAAACCTTGCTTTAATAGAGCCTTATTTGTTTCTTATCTGAACTCCAAAGATTGAACCTCAGAGATATGCCAAAATTCTTATTTGATGTGGGGGATGGACATGGGATTTACCATTTGAAGTCCTGGGTACTGTTTTTAAAATTGTCTTAAACTTGAAAATAAGGCAAAAAAAAAAAAAAAAAAAAAACAACATTATTGTATGTCTTCTCAAAGTTGCCCATAAAGGATTTTTCTAGCTGGGTCACCTAAGGATCACCAAATATTCTATTATGCCTTGTGGGTCAAATTTTGTTCTTTTTTTTTTTTTTGCAAATAAAGTTTTATGGGACTGCAATCATGCTCATTCATTACCTATTGTCAGTGGCAGCTTTCATACCCTAACAGTAAAGTTGGATGGATGCAGCAGAGACCCAGAGACCGTATGCCTAGAGAGGCTAAAGTATTTGCCATCTGGCTCCATACAGAAAAAGTTTGATGACCCCTGCTGTGGGGGAAGAGGACTTTGACTTACTATGAACTATTGATTTGTATTTATCCCTCTGAAAGTTAACTTAAGAAAGATCATTAAGTTGCAGATGTTTTCTGTTTGGTAGAAAAGGTAACCCCAAGAGTTAAGGTTTTCTTGCCTTGTAGGGCATTATCCAGTTTAGTGTCCATCTGCAGTATTCTTATAGCATTCTTTTTTTCCAATTGGACTCTGTATCAATTCCTCCTGTCCTTCAGACCAAGTTCATCATTCTGCTGGTTCCCTCATGAGTTAAATAAATCTTTGACACATGCTTGCTATGTATTTGTTTCAGAGTCTTTATCTTATAGAAAGTTATACAATGACTGCTGGAGGTCTGGCAGTGCTTCCTCATAAATGTTCCATTTTGAGATAGTCACTTAACCCCTGGGAGAGAGGCTACTTCTCTGTTAAGAGGAGATAATTATACTCAGTTTCAGCAAATCACTCTCTCATCCATATAATACTATCTACTGGACACAATTTTATGATTAAGTTAAAAGATGTTATATGTAAGTGCTTTATTAACTGCAAAGCACTATGTCATTATTGGCTATTGCTTTTTGACAAAATCTAAATCTTAGGTATTAAAGCATAGGTTTAACCCCATGATGTATGATTTTCAAACAGGTTTGAGGCTTTGACTTCTGTATTCAGAAGAGTTATTTTAAAAAAGGAAATGTATAAAGAGATTATCCAACATCTACTCAGCTGATGATAGTGGGAATGCTTTGTTATATTTTAGAGAAATATTCTACTGATAACCACATGTTATCCTTAAGAAGAAGTTATGATGTGAAATTTTCCAGGCTATAATAACTAGAAAAGTGAACAAATGACAGCGTACAGCTGTATGTTGCATGAAGAGGCAGGAAGTAATTCATTGTCTTTTTATTTAAGAAAAAGTAAGGAGTGATACAGTAAAAGTAAAAAGGGGATGTGCCTAAGGCTGAAAATGGAAATGTAAATTGTTTACTCTCTAGAGCAGTGTCAGTTCTTTCAAACCACACAGTTCTTGGTAATATTTCAAAACAAATTGCCATATGGAAACCACTTTTGGAAGGATAACAGTACTTGACCATTATCACCCTATTCACTACCCACTAAATGGGAACATACATAAGCATTTCAAAAAATATTGTTTACACATTTCATGACAGCCCAAATTAACTTTTCAAAGTATGGTCTTTGGGTAGTCTTACCTGATAGATAAACCATCCTTTGAGAAGAAGCTGATAAGCTTTTAGGAAAGTTTCAATAATCCCAGAAGGGCTCCATTTGTAAATTTTTTTTTTTTTTAGTTAAACATGACAGTTGAATGTATTTTGACATATACACAGAATATAACTTCCCATTTTTGTGGTTGTATATGATGTGTAGTTAACACTGGTTGTGTATTCAAATATGAACATAGGAATGCTATGTCCTGTTCATTCTACTATCTTTCCCATTCCAATCCTCTGCTCCCTTTCCCTTACTCCCCACTGTCTAATCCATTGAACCTTCACTCCTCCCTCCTGCTTGCCTATTGTGAGTCAGCATCTGCATATCAGAGAGAACATTTGGCCTTTGGTTTTTCAGCTTTGGCTGAGTTCACTTAGGATAATAGTCTCTAGTTTCACCCATTTACTGGCAAATGCCATAATTTCATTTTTATTCATGGCTAAGTAATATTCCATTGTATATATACCACATTTTCTTTATCCATTCATCTGTTGAAGGGCACCTAGGTTGGTTCCATAGCGTAGCTATTGTGAATTGAGGTGCTATAAACATTGATATGACTGTGTCACTGTAGTATGCTGATTTTAAGTCCTTTGCGTATAAACTGAGGCTCAAATGAGGTCAAATGGTGGTTCCATTCCAGATTTTCTGAGGAATCGTCATACTGCTTTCCAGAGATGTTGCACCAGTTTGCAGACCCACCAATGTATGAGTGTACCTTTTCCCCCACATTCTTGCCAACATTTATTGTTACTTGTATTCTTGGTAATTGCCATTCTGATTAGGGTGAGATGAAATCTCAGTGTAGTTTTAATTTGCATTTCTCTAATTGATAGAGATGTTGAATATTTTTTTCATATATTTGTTGATGGATCCTATTTCTTTCTCTGTGAAGTGCCTGTTCAGTTCCTTTGTCCATTTATTGATGGGGTTATTTGGAGGTGGGGTTTTTTTTTTTTTTTTGGTGTTGTTTTTTGAGTTCTTCACATATCCTGGAGGTTAATGCTATATTTAGGTGCAGTTGGCAAAGATTTTCTCCAAGGGCTCCATTTAACAAACTGTTAACAGGAGAAGCAGCACACATTGGTTGCCCTCTGAAGAGAGCTGTCCTGGCCAACCAAGTGAAATTGCCTACAAGGTTCTCAAGTATACAGCAGTGTAAGGTGATTTGGTCTTCCTAAGATCAGATTAATTACAATATCAAAGGCGACAGCTCCGGTGGTCTTTCATTTTTAAGAAGTTCAATTTATTTTATTCATTGTTTTATTCCAGATACTTTGAGTACTTAACACAGAGTAGGTGGTCAGTAATTATTGAATGATTTTGTTGAATGAATCTCCTAAAAGGCTTTTAGGGTAAATTTTAATAGGAGTTTGAGGAAGAGAAGGAAACCTTGGGTTGAAGCTTTTGAATAACATGGGTGATTAATAAGTGATTCATAAGTGTTATTATCCTAATGAGACAGCTAAACCAAGAAAGAAAAAACAAAGAGTATACCATCAATTGCTTTTGAGACTTAAGTCTTGGAATGTAGCTCTTAGGATGATGAGAAAAATTTTCAAGTGTTTTTAAATCTTACTTTTGTCAGATAGTTGAACTCTTTAGAACAAATTATTTCTTTTAAGAATGCTGACAAAATTTTTAAAAAATGGGAAGCAAAGTGTTCACGTGCACAGCAAGGTGGTTGGACATACTTGACCTGGCACCCACGTCTTCCAGCTGTGCTGTGTTGCCGCAGTCTTGGCTGGGCACAGAATCACGAGCCACTCAAGCAGGAACAAAACTTTATTTCGAAAAAACCGCCGCTGGCAAGCCAAACCCGGTCCTCCCACGCGGGCGTCCACCCGAACCGAGCGTCTCCCACCGGAACCCAGCGTCTCCCGGAACCCGGGGTCCCCCGGACCTCCCCCGGAATTTCCTCCTACTATCCTTCCCCAACCAATGGGAACTCTCCAAGAGTCTGGTAACATGAGTCCGTAATATGAGTCCGGTAGCAGGCCAAGGTGAACAGCGGGAGTCCAATTTCCATATGAATGTAAATCTTAACATAATCATCTCAGTGGCTAGCTGGCGTCACTTTACAACCAAAGGTGCCATACATCGTATATTTGCTTGTGGCTCCTAGCACTGTGTGTCCTGGGGTTCGCTGCCAAAGTGACTCCATCTTTAGGACAGAAAGGTTCCTTTTATTGTAGAGAATAGGGATGGCCCCAAGAAACTGACTTCCAAACTTTTCCTTTTTCTCAAGGGACTAAGACCTTTATCCACGCACTGTACCTGTTCTTAGCCAAGGGACGAGTTTCTCTGTGTGTTAATCATGCACAGTCTTGGAGTTCTTTTGCAGCCCCCTCACTATCCTGTCCTGTAGGGACATAGCTTCATCTCAGTGTGGTTAATGTGCACACCTCAAAATGCCCATCATCAAGCTTAGAGTTCATGCCAAGCAGCAGGGTAACAGTGAATTGTAAGGTGGTATTAGATAATGAAACCACCTGCTGGCACTGTTTGGTCTCTATTATTATTCAACTCTTATACCACAAGTCCAAATTTGTGGACTGACTACAGCTTTCCAAGCCAAAAGATGTTTGGAGACAGAGCAAAGGAAAAACTAAACAGGAAATTAGTAAGCCAACAATCATCATCTAATGCAACTGCACAGAAAAGTTGAAAAATATTTTAAGTGTTTTCAAAATGTAGTAGATATCAAAGAGCCAAACCATCTGGGTGAAACATTCTATTCCTTTTCTTGGGGCATTAATTTTGATCTGGAAAAAGCTCACCTCTGCCCAAGTTAACATACTTTGCATTTAACACCTCATTCAAAACTCCCAAGCATGTCAAATCTGATTCATTAATTAGAAAATATAGAAGTGCTTAGCTAATCATGTTTTCCTTTTAAACATTTGTCCATGAGCCTTGAAAAGGAGAGTAATCCTTCCCTGTCCTACCCATACTTCCTGCAAAGATATTAAGTCCATTCCAGCTCCTCTATGCCCCATCTCTCCCCTTTCATGTCTTTCCTTTTTTAATATTTAGCCCAGTGGTTTCGCTCCTTCCAATCTGATCATCTGAAGTGCACTCCCTATTCCTGTTCCCTTCCCTGACCCTTCCCTTCTGTCTTCTGTGCCTGGTTTCTATTATATCCTCTTCCATGCCCAGGCTAATCCTGGCACTGAGTAGTTAGCAGGGGAGAACATATCGGCAGGATTCGTTGGTCTTGGGAGTAATTTTTCAGTTTAGTCACCTGATAAGCCCAAACTGAAAATGGAAAGAGAGGAACACCTAAGAATGTTTAGGGTCAGTTTCTAAAGACTCAGGTCACTTGAGAGACCATGTAGGGATTGGCAAATGAGATCATACCCTACCTGGGAGGAAGAGGAGGATGGGAGAGTGGCAGCAGCAACTATCACTTCAGCCTGTTAATAAGAAGGCAGGCCACTGTTTTCAGACATTTTTTTTCCCAGAGAGGCTGGAACTCAAGTTTTATATTTTGTTTTCTTTTGTTTTGAAATGAACCTTGGGCTATGCCAGTGAATGGTCACTAGCCTCATTGAAATTATATGCAACTTTTTTTTTTTTTTTTTTTTTTTGGTGCTGGGAATTGAACCCAGGCCCAGTACATACAAGGCAAGTTTCTACCACTGAACTATATCCTCAGCGCTGGAACCCAAGTTTTTAAGTGAATTCTGATTTTTATATATTTGCAGTGATATTTAAGTTGTTTTAGTTTGTTTTTTAATAGATGAGTAAAACAGCCATAATTTATATAGTGGGCTGCCAAGTTGCTACCTTTGGTCTAGAGAACCTCTTGAGAAGTGGCGTCCGCTGTATTCTACTTATTAGAATTTTCATTAGAAAGCTCTGAAATGTCCACATCTCTTTTGGTGGACTTTATTTTCAAGGAACCTCATGATTGATTTGCCCACGAGATGATTCTCTGGTCTTAGGAGGCTGGACTGTCCTGGGGTGAGCCTGTGGGTTCATGGACTGGAACAGGTCTGCAGCCCTTCTAGAGCAAATGCCTCATTCTCAGGTAGCCTCTCAGCTACACAGGTTTCTGAAGGGTCTGTGTCCTTTTCTGTAGCCAGGGAATTCCCTCTTTTTCAGAAATGTTTTAAATAATCTCCCCAAATTTTGCTTTAGTAGATCTTCTAAATCTTTAATAAGCCTGGATTAAAACCATCCTCTAGTAGGCTGATTATTCTAACCACAAATTGTTGAATAGGCTTTCCAAATGTAAAGTCTGAGCCTTTTCATACAGTATGTAAAAGAGAAGCTGAGCCTCCTGTCTTAGGTTCTAGTGGGATAAAACCCTTGCAGTCCCTGAATACATTATGCTATTTCATCCCTGCATTTGCTTAGGTTAAGGTCTGACCGGAGCACCATCCTGTTGTTTCTTGGCCCAACTCTTTTGTTATCTTTCAAGATGTCTCTGAGCAGCCTTCTCTGAACTGCCAGCAGGAGCTAAATGCTGCCCTTTTGGGAACTCCAGGATACAGTTCCATCTTAGCATCTGTCCTAGCACATTGAAATCAGTTGATGGTGTCTTTCTGCCACTAGGCTCTAAGCACATCCTGCATAACACCCTGCATGAATCACAAGAGTCAGTCGACAAATATTTGTAATTGAGATGTTGGAAAGTAGAAAAGGGGTACTTTGTACCATGCAAGTCCTAGTTCTGAACACCTATAACAAACAGACAAATGGAAACAACTCCTGAGTCACACTCAAGAGTTAAAAGACAGGCAAAGGGGCCCCTGCAATATTATTTGTCCCTGAGTTAAACTTTTTTTTCCTGATTAATATAGTGTTTGGCCTTGGAAGAGGAATGAAGAAAGGAAGGGAGAAAGTATACATTTAACAAATATTTATTGAGCATCTACTAGGTGCTGGGGATTCCGCAAGAACAACAACAACGAAAAACTAATAAGTCCCTGTCCTTAAAGCTTATTTTTTGATGAAGGGAGGGGAATAGAAAAAAATAAGAATAAAGGGTGTTTTAGATATGATAAGAGCTGTGGAGGGAGGAAGATGTTGGGAAAGGTGGGAGTGAGGATCTGCTAAGGAGTCTCTGAGGTAGGTGCCACAGGAAGGCACATGAGGATAGACAAGGCTTGCAAGCAGAAGGATTAGGAAGGGTGGTGAGAGGTGAAAGACTGGGGAAGGGTTGTTTCCAAATGGTGCAGACCCTGTAGGCCACTCAAGATTTGACTTTTACTTCTGGGCAACGGAAACTTCTGGAAGATTTTGAGAAAAGCAATTTGATGCTCTGAATTACCATATGCCCATCACAGCTAGGTGTTCCTAAACTACCTCTTGCAATCTTGTAAGTTACCTTGTAATGAATGTGGTATGGTCCTCATTTTGCAGATGAGGACTTACACAGACCCTATCCAAGGTCAAATATGTGGTAAGTGAGGGAGCCAGGGACACCCTTAACCTCTCTAAGTCCCAGCTTTGTCCTCTGTGAAAAAGGAATGATAACTCTAACACCTATGTCACTGTGAGAAGCACATGATAATGTAAGTACAGTGCTTGAGGAGCTCAGTGTTAGTTTCCATTTGTATTCCAGGGTCACACACACAATAGTGAAGTCAACGCTGAGTAGAAGATCTGCTCCATCTCTGGAGAGCCCAAACTAGGAGCATCTGTATGCTTCACAGATTTTATTCCCTCCCTTCTCTAGGCTTTTTTCTTATCTGCATATCAAGCTCCCAAAAGGCAAACTTCAGGTGTGAAGTTCTTTATTGATTCTGAGATGTTCTTAGATCATTGTTGCACACCCCCACTAACAAGGGTCACAGGGTTATTATACACATTGTGGGAATTTTATTGGTCTTGTCAAAAGGATATGGCTAAGATCTTAGAGTTTCTGAAAATGAATGCAAAATACAAAATGTCACTGCTTCCCAAGTGATGCTGGAGTGATTCTGTCTCTCTTATGTCATCCTTATTACTTTATAATTACCTTCTGACCTTTACTGACTCTGACAGTTGTGAGTCTTTAAAAAAAGAATTCAAGAATATTACCATTATGCAGTTGCCTAGAAACAGGGCCTAAAATACATCTGGCTTTAATAGAGGAGCTAAAATGAGTTTTCATTTTTTGGCATTGTCTCTCTCTCTCTCTCTCTCTCTCTCTCTCTCTCTCTCTCTCTCTCTTCCCTCCTCTCTCCCCCTCACCCACCCCTTTTGTATCAACCACGAATTGCAATAGAATTTCTCACTAATCCTTTCTGAACTGTCCAAAGCCAAGATACCCAGTGTGGAGAGTGTTTTTCCATCATGGGAAGCTTTAGCAACCCTGACTTGGTCTTATGAAGCTTAATCCCTAGCCCACTCACACAGCATGTATAGAATCTGTATTGTCAAATCCCTCGTCACTCTCTAAGACAGCTTTTGCCAGAGAACTTCAGCAGGCTAAAAGGAGGAGATTCCATTTGTTTCTTCATTAAGGCATATTCTAGCTCAGTTTGCCAAAGGGCTACAAACATGATTTTCTGACTCACAAAAATTTCTATTTCCCACTCCAATCCCTCTTCCCAGATGCTGTCTCTTCCTTCAACCCTTTTATCATCGCACTGCGTGATCAGTTTGTAGCTATTGCACATTGCAAATGCAAGCTCTTATCACCTAATAAAAAGAAAATAGTGAAGGAGAAGGAGAGTATATTTCATTTCTTCTGTGATTCAGTTTTTATCTATGGAAAAATGGTGATTTGATGAGATGTTTTCAGTGGCAAAGGTCACACACAGCCTTACTAGGTCATGAGGTCCAGAAGTCTGCAGGCCAGGTCTGAGGATGAGGGGTTCTGAAGAAGGCAGGGGACCTTGAGGATTAGGATAATCATGATTAGTTAAAAACTGGTCTAGAATTGGTTCCCATTGCTCCACTTTGCTGAGGGCCATTACCAAGTAGGAAATTTCCTTGCCAGCGTACCCCATGTTAATTTTGCTGTTGACATTGCATGTTAGGTGACCCTGCCCAAGGACGAGGGTGGATCCAGGATTAGGGTGTATCCTGCAGTTTGAGGAAGTATCCCAATCCTTGGGTTTAGGGCGTTCCCGGTTTAAGACAAGTTTAAGGCGTTCCCAGTTTAAGACCTTGGATTTTAGGGAAGTTCGATGTTGAGGATTATTGCTGCTGGAATTAGGGCGTTCCTGCTGCCTAAGCTCCTGTTGAACTCTCGTGAGATTCAGAGAGCATTTTTGGGAAATAAGCCTCGTGGAGTAGGTGAATTGGGTGGCAGGAGAACTGGGATTGCGAGAGAACGTGTGTGGAGGCCGGTGTGAGTTCGGGAATAAAGAATTGCTGTTTGAATCTACAAAGCTGTGTGGTGGCTCGTGATTCTGTGCCCAGCCAAGACTGCGGCACCACTTCTCTCTCAGACTGTTTCTAAGCTTGCCTGATTATAAGAACCACTTGAGGGCTTATTTAAAATACTGATTCCAAGCCTCTTTGCTGAAGATTCTGATTCAGTAGGCCTGGCATGGAATTTGGGGAAGAGATTTTAATGAGTAGCACTGGATCCTTACCAAGCAAAAGTTCAGGAAACACACAGACCATTAAGGTCTGGGCACCTGGAGCTGCTGAGGAGGCTTCTAACCTTGACTTGGATACCACTGCCTTTAATACCCTGCCATAAGATGCTTTTGCTTGTTGCCCTGCACACTGCCCAGTGGACCATGCATCCTCTTCACCAGGCTTCCTGGCTCCGAAGATAGCTTAGGTTCCACTGCCCCACATTTCTGGAATATCCTGCCTTTGCTTTTAGCAAGGGGATGTTGCTTACCAATATTTACTATAATTATTTACCTGCCACTATCCCATTTCCTGTTTTATTTGCACCCCCACCCCACACCCAGGACTTCTACCTCATACATCACAATTAGAAATGGAAGCTCTGGGAGGGACCCTGTGTATGTTGTGTTCATGTATGCTCTCAGAGATAAGGAAAGTATTCACAAGGGGTAAATTCTGGATGTTTCTAAACAACTCAGCTTTTATTGGTAGTTTCTAAAGGCAGCCCTGGGGGACCCAGGCCATCTGCACAAACCTGCCCTTTCCTTGACGTGCCTGTGCGTAGCCTCACATGGGATGGGTGAACACAGCCCTATGGGTAGGAGGCCAAATGCTGGTCAGCTTACAGTCCTCCATTCCTAGTTCCACATTCTGACTTTTCATAGACTAAATGAGTCCCTATATCATAGGGCTGTTGTGCTAATTAAACACAGTAATCCATGCAAAGTGCTCAACACAGTGGCTGGCACCTAGAGAGGATGAGTTGTGCTAGGTGCCAAGCAGGTTCTCCTATAGGCACTGAGTATATAGCAGTGGCTAAGAGCACAGGCTTTGGAATGAGATATGCATGGTTTAGAGAGAGAGCTCTACCACCTCCTGGACCTGTGACCTAAGGTATGTTACTTAACTTCTCAGCCTCACATCCGCAAGTGCAAAGTAAGGATAAGAACTACTATTTCCTGAGCACTTATTACATGTTGAGTACTTTGCATCCATTAGCTGGTGTGATCTCCACAACCATCCTATAAGAATATACCCACATGCACTGTTATGGTTTGGATTATGAGGTGTCCCCCAAAAGCTCACTTGTGAGACAATGCAAGAAGGTTCAGAGAGAAATGATTGGATTGTGAGAGTCTTAACCCAATCAGCTAATTAATCCCTGATGGGATTAACTGGGTGGCAGCTAGAGGCAGATAAAGCGTGACTGGGAAGTGGTTAATTGGGGGCATGGCTTTGAGGTATATAGCAGTCTCTTTCTCTACTTCCTGTTGTTAGCAGTTTCCCTCTGCCACACTCTCCCACTGTGATGTTTAGCCTCACCTTGAGCCCAGAGGAATGGAGCCAGCCTTCTGCAGACTAAATCCTCTGAAACCATGAGCCCTCAAATAAACTTTCCTCCTTACAGTTGTTCTGGTCAGACCCTTTAGTTGCAGAAGCAAAAAAAAAAAAAAAAAAAAAAAAAAAGCAGTTAAAACCCATGACCCAGTTTCAACAAGTATCAAGTCCTAGTGACCATTGTTTCATTTATAACCTCTCAGCCCTGCATCCATCCCACCCATATAAATAACCTGATTGTTTTTAAGCTATACCCAGATAGAATGTTCCTTTATTTGTCAATTCATTTTGTAGTTTTACTACACCTAGACTTCTTATTTAAATAGACAAACTTGGCTCTGGACAAGACACACAGCTGACATCTCCCTGTTGCATTCTTGTCTTTTGGTTTCTCAACTATCTTTCTCAGCCCATCAAAGAGCTTATCCCATCCGGGCTGCAGGTGGCACTAGAATAGGAGCAACAAAAGACAGTTAAGCTCCCGTACCCAAGTGAGAAGGCTGGCGAAGCATTAGAGGGATTATCTCTTTGGCTTTGGCCACGTGCAGAGAAATCTGGAAAAGCATGCCTTGGATAAGTGTTCCAGACCACCCCCTCGAAGGGCTCTCCCTGGAGAAACCTGCCTGCACATGACACACCATCAGGAGAGCTTAGAAGAAGCCAGATGCGCCTCAGGTGGTCTGTTCACCTTAGAGCAGCTTTGCTTTCAGTAACAACAATGAGCTTTAGCAGCATGGCAAAAAGCAAAGCACATTTTGATAAAACTGCCACTTGGTCCTGTCACATCAGGCTGTCATTTTGGTTAACTTGTCAAAAGTTCTTAACATCCCAAATATGAAGGAATTCTAAAATGCCTGTGGAAACTGTCCCATTTTTTTTTCTCCTTTCCAACATGGATGTTTTTGCCATTTGAAGACTAATAGGCTGTCTAAAAGTTCCTTTTCTTCTCTTTTTCCAGAGCTCACATTTCTTCTTAAGCAAGTAGCTCTAAATAGATGGGTTCAGCATTTCTCCAAAAAAAGAGCAATCCTTGTATAAAAGAGAATATGGTTCAGCTGCAACTTCCTGATTCTCTCTGCAATCATATCAGCTCCTCTGGAAGGAGACTCCAGCCCTGACATAGTTACCTGGTGCATTCTTTGTTATTGCTCCAAGGCAAATCTAAGGTAAGCATGGAGCTAGAGAGAGAGCTGTATGTATTTATTTATTTTGAGCCTACTGCTCCAATATTCCTCTTACAGTTTGGTTTCCTAGGGAGACGGTATTATGTAACGGGTGCATCAGATAACACCCACCTCTAGTCCTTCTGCTGAGGGAGGGTTCTCGCTCTCTCTCCTCTGATAAAGTGCAGACTGTCAGTGGTGAGCAGGCAAGTGCATCCCTGCTTTCTCCTGTTGCAGCGCTGCTTTAATGTCAATCCTTGGCATGGACGGAATCTCCTAAGCCTCTGGAAGGAAATTCTGCTTATGTGACTCTGCCTAAGGACAGGCAGAAGTGTCTGCACCTCCAATCTGTAGCCAAAGCACAGTAAACAAGTAGGTGATAAAGTTCTCCTTTAGAGGAGCTGCTGAAACTCCTGTTTTAAGACATCATTTTTATCATCAGAGGAGTTCTTCCTATTACCTCAGTTCTGATTCTCTAAAGAGTGTCTGAGCCCAATTTCACTGCTAGTTCCAAAAACATCTGAGGCAAAAATGTGGCCCTCTGGGCTGCTTCCATCTTAGCCAACAGTGCTGGATGATTGTAAGCAGCTCTTGACCTGACTTGGCATCATGCCCTGAGACTTGTGGGAGGCCAACCTTACACGTGACTGAGTTACACTCCCCGGCTGGGTGCTGACGCTCTCAGTCACAGAAATGTGGCACCCTTCATGGGTTTGAGGGTCGGTGTCTCGTGCATGGGTGTGTCTTGCTACAGCCCCATGGGTGGAGCTATGCTCACCTGTTCCTTTGTAATATAACCCCTTGCCCTGTTTAGGATAGAATCTTCTATGGAAGTGCCTTGTGTGTGTCCCCTCCTCTTACTGTGCCCTTGGGTGTGGCATACCCAGGTGTCAGTCAACCTGCTGACAGTGGACATCATGAAGATACTCATCCCCCTGAAATCTGACCCCTTGCCTCATTTGAATAGCTTCCCTCAATAAAAGGGGTCAGCACGTGTGTGCGCTCGCGTTCTCTCTCTTTCTCTCTCTCTTTCTCTCTCTCTTTCTGTGGACCCTTAAGGTCAGAGGAGCCGTCACCGTGACCCCAAAGAAAAAGGTATTTGTGTCTCTTGTGTGATTATTTCGAGCAGCCCAGTTAGCCCAGTTTAACTGGAGTGACCCCTGAGCCTTTTAGTCGCGAGTCAGAAACCCGGCAGAGACTGTTCCTTAGCTGTAGTAAGAAGCATGGCCACGTTCATTGACATAATTAATAGTGGCTGCTTTAACTTACAAAACTCTTAGCCTTGGTGACCTAATGCAGAAAGTTTACTTCTCATGCATGAAGTCTAGTGTGAATCTGGCTGCCCTCTTTCATCTGAAACACAAGGTCTCTGCTGCAGGGGAAAGAACAGATGGAAGGAGGACATGGCTCATAGTCCATTGGTGAGATTGAGTTACATGACCCACTCTGACGTCAGGGGAAGCTGGAGAATGTAGGCTGGAAAACATGGAATATTTTGGAATTCCTGACTTTGTCTTCCATAATGATCATGGTTTTCTGTGTTTTCTAGCAAGTTACAGTCAAAGTGTTGAATAGGTTAAAACCAGGACAAGAACCCTGAAAACACCATCCAACACCTTCCTTTATGGTTTTTGATTCAGAGAGAATCGCTATCCACACTCCAATTACTCATCTCCAATGTGGGATGTGGGATGGGCTCTGCATCCTGGCAGGAGGACTGTCAGGAAACAGCAATTCCCTTAGTCCTAAAGGAAATTATTCTGCATAAGACTAAGGACAAGAAGAATGTTTTTCTTTCCAAGTAACCTGAATCATTCCTAGTAGCAAGGGCTAGGAAAACAAGCTAAGATGGTTCTCTTCTTGGTGACTGTATTTTATACATTCATTTAATTCTTTTGCAAGGTAGGGTTCCAAGTCCCAGCTGGGGATGCTGTGACTCAGTTTCTACTAGATATAAAGTAGGTAGCAAAGAAAGTACTGAAAAATAAAACAGAATCCTCATGCTGTAAACAAGTCTTTACCCTGACTAATCCAGAGATTGGAAATTAGATGGCCCTATACAAAAGTAAAAACTGGGGAAAATATAGTAAGCTTTAGAAGTCATTAGTTTTTTCTGTAGCTTGGGAGTAAGAAGAGATAGGTAAGCTTTCAACATGGTGTATCAACTTGGTGTGAATGATAAGTGAGCAGTGACAGGAACACATCCTTCAAGGGCATACTGGAATCTCACAGGGAAGATGGTTAGAGAGGTGTACAATTTCTGCTTTATCAAAATGATTTAATTTTAATTTTTAAATTTAATTTTTAAGTTTAAAATGAAGGAAAAGGAGAGAGGAAGAGAAAGGAGAAGACAGAGGGGATGAAGGGAAGAAAGAGGGGGAAAGAAAAAAAGGAAGAAAGACCAATAGATGGAAAGTCTAACAGAAAGGCAGATGGACAGGAAAAACAGAAAGAGGTAAAAGACTTTTCTAAAACTCCGAGTTCTCAACCTCTCAAACCTGCATATCAATAAAAGGTGGTTGAGTGTATCAGTAGTTGCTGGGAAATGAGTGGAGATCCAGTGCCATAGATCCTCCTGTAACATGGAGTAGGGGCAAGCTGGCTTACTGGAGAGCTGTGGCTAGGCCTTTTCTTTTATCATTCCAGAAAGAAGGAGTATTTCCAAGTGATTTCTGGCTCCTGGAAGAGGCTTTTAGTCTATGACCCAGTTGTCATCACAGGCCTTTCAGGGCCAAAGATCTAGATGATTATCTTTTCTGAATCCGGAGTTTTACTGCCTGTGGGTGTCCACTGCCAAATTTCTACTAGTTCTCAGAGACTTGCCTTCCCATGAGCCCTCTGCTCCTGGCTCCACAGGGTTGCTGTGGCCCTTACCATTTTGATTGAAACATGAAACTCAGCGTTTTCAACCATTTTCAAGCACAAATATACATAAGACCACAAAGGTTTATGAGCATGCATTTATGACTTTGCTGAAGAACTGGGGCTCAAGTCATATGCCCCCAATACCAGATAACATTTAAAAAATCCATTTTATAGAGAGTCCAGTCTCATGGATTGGAAGACTCAATAATCTTAAGATACCAGTACTCCCTAAATTTATCTGTGGATTCAACACACTGCCAGTCAAAATTCTTGGAGACAGTTTTGTAGAAACTGATAAGCCAATTCTAACATGCACCAGTAAATGCAAAAGACTTAGAGTAGGCAAGAAAATTTGAAGAGGAAGAACCAATCTTGAGGACTTACAATGCCTAAGTTGAAGACTTATTACAAATCTGCAGTAATCAAAACACTGTGATATTAGCATAACAATAAACGTGGATCAGTAGAACAGAACAGAGTTCATAGGTAGACTCACAGGTGTATGGCCAATTGCTTTTGACAAAAGAACAAAGACAATGCAGTGGAAAGAGGACAGTTTTTCAACAAATTGTGATGGAATGATATTGTCTATATGCAAAAATAGTTTTTGCTCCATACTTGTTTCATGTGCAAAAACACTAAAAATGATAGCTCTAAATAGAAAATGTAGAAGTATAAAACTTCTGGAAGAAAAAGAATAACTTTGTGACTTAGTCAAAGTTTTTTGTTTGCTCATTTTTTTTTTTTGCTTGTTTGTTCTTTTAGCCATGACACCAAAATCACAATTCTCATAAGAAAAAAAAAGATAAATGGTACTTCATCAAATTAATAACTTTTCCTGTTAATAAAATGAAAAATGAAAGGTCAAGTCACACACTGGAAGGGGATATTTACATAACTCATATCTGGACTTGTATCTAAATATATAATAACTCTCAAAAATCCAATAAAACAATAAGAAAAATGTGAAAAGAATTTTAAAGGACACTTTGTCAAGAAAGAAAGATATGCAGCTGGTAAATGAACACATAGAAATATGCTCAACAGTATTTGTCATTAGGGAAACACAATTAAAATCACAATGAGATGCTACTTTTCAACTTTAAAATGTTTAAAATGAAAAAGACTGACAGCACCAAGTGTTGTCAAGGATGTGGAAGAATTGAAATTCTCATGGACACCTGGGACCACTGCTCTGGAAAATAGCTTCTTAAGAATTAAACTCAAGCTAAAATCTGACCCAATCATTCCACCCCAAGTTCCACAGGAACTACATGTGCCATATGATGACTTGAACAAGACTGTTCAGAGCAGCTGGTTTTTAGCAATCGTCCCAAGCTGGAAATAACCCAAATGTCTATGAATGGGTGAGTAGATAAACATATTTAACATAAGCATCAATGAAAATGAAAAGGAATAAGGTTTTGATAAAGTTTTGATACATACTATAGCATGAATGAATCTGAGTTACACTGGGTTAAAAAAAGTCAATCAGAAAAGGAATACATTCTATATTTTCATATATATCTGTGGTTGGGCAGGGGGTTAGGGATCCTCATGATGGTTTTAGTATATTTTGTGAATACCCTAAGTATATACTGCTTATTTTATGTAAATTATACGTCAGTAAAACTGTAGCTAAAAATACTTTCTAGACAGCCTGTTCTACACTTCTGTTTTTCGCTTTCCACCCTTTCCTCTGATTCTTCTCTCCCTTCTCCCAGCCCAGGGTCCTCCTCATCCCCACTCGCTTACTTCGACAACAGAACTCCTCTCTTGGTCTTATGCTGAGCAGTTCTGCTTTTGTATTCTGAACTTGTGACTTCTGAACCGTTCATCTTGTGGTTCAGACCAGAAGTTTTGGAGTCAAAGCACATGGATTCAAAAACTCTGCTCTCTGGCTCCTTAGCTGGGAGCTTCAGGAAGTTGCTTACCATTTCTGTACTTAAGTTGCCTTAACTATAAAATGATGGTGAAATTAGTAGAACTCATGTTATATAATTTGCTGTAAGGGTCAAATGAGTTAACAAATAGAGAATACCTAGAATAATTCCTGGTATGTGGTAAATATTGCATACATGATATCTATTATTTTTACTTCTAGGACTTAAAAACATTTACCTAAGTTTAGACAATTCCTTCCTGGAGAGGAAATATGACAATAAAGCACTTAAGAAAGTTATGTTCTATCAATGCAACAGAATAATACACATACCTTCAAAAAGACCCTTTCTGGGAGATTATTTGGGGGAAATGCTTTATTATGGTTTAGATGTGTTGTCCCTGAAAGGCTGGTATGTGAGACAATACAAGAATGTTCAGAGGTGAATGATTGGATTATGAGAGATTTAAACTAATCAGTGGATTAGTCCACTGATAGGGATTAATTGGGTGGTAACTGTAGGGCATGGCTGGAAGAGGTGGGTCGCTGGAGGTGGCTGCGGGGTTTATGTTTCAATCTTGTTGAACAGAGCTCTAGTTCTGCTTTCTGATTGCCATGTTCTGATGGCTTTCCTCCTTCATGCCCTTCCCCTCTGATGCGCTGTCTCACTTGGGCCCAGACCAATGGAGTCAGCGGTCTATGGACCTCTGGAACCATAAGCATCAAATAAATTTTTCCTCTTCTAAAATTGTTCTTTTCAGGTATTTTGGTCACAGCAGCAACAACAACAACAACAACAACAACAACAAACAAACAAACAAAAACCCAAACTGACTAAAACATGCTTGTTTTTTAAAATTGATTTTATTATTTTTTAAATACATGACATCAGTGGAATGCATTTCAATCCTTATTACACATATAGAGCACAATTTTTCGTATCTCTGTATTTAAAGTGTGTTCATGTCAATTTATGCCATTATACATGTACTTTTCTTGCATTATAATTCTTAATACACATATATACCACAATTTTTTCATATCTCTGTTTGTATATAAGGTGTTGACACCCAATTCAAGTCTTCATACATGTACTTTGTATAATGATGGCCATCATATTCCACTATCCTTGCTAATCCCCTTCCCTCTCCCTTTCCCTCCCACCCTTCTTCTCTATCTAGAATTAATCTATTCCTCCAATGCTCTCCCTCCCTACCCCACTATGAGTCACCCCCCTTGTATCAGAGAAAACATTCGGCATTTGTTTTTTGGGGATTGGCTAACTTCACTTAGCATTATTTTCTCCAACACCATCCATTTACCTGCAAATGCCATAAAACACGCTTGTTGAGTAGAAATAAAGCAGGCTGCATAACCACACATGCAGTGTCAGCAAAAAGTTCAAATTGGGGCTGGGGTTGCAGCTCAGTGGTAGGGCACTCGCCTAGCACGTGTGAGGCACTGGGTTTGATCCTTAGCACCACATAAAGATAAATAAAGTCATTTGTATCCATCTATAACTAACTATATTTAGTTATAGATGAACACATTTGCTTGGTGCAGCCAAATTCCTTTCCATCCTTATTCTGTGCATAATTTTTGTTTGAGCTTTTTTAAAATGTATTTTTAGTTATATATGGACACAAATGACTTTATTTATCTTTATGTGGTGCTGAGGATCAAACCCACCCAGTGCCTCATATGTGCTAGGCGAGCACCCTACCAATATGGAAAGCAGGATGGAGATTCCTTGGAAAAGTGGAAATGGAACCATCATTTTACCCAGCTATCCCTCTCCTTGGTCTATACCCAAAGGACTTAGAAACAGCATTCTACGGGGACACAACCACATCAATGTTTATAGCAGCACAATTCATAATAGCTAAACTGTGGAACCAACCTAAATGCCCTTCAGTAGATGAATGGATAAAAAAATGTGGCATATATACACAATGGAAAATTACTCAGCAATAAAAGAGAATAACATCATGGCATTTGCAGGTAAATGGATGGCTTTGGAGAAGATAAGGCTAAGCGAAGTTAGCCAATCCCAAAAAAACAAATGCCGAATGTTTTCTCTGATATAAGGAGGATGACTCATAGTCGGGTAGGGAGAAGGAGCATGGGAGGAATCGATGAACTCTAGATAGGGCAGAAGGGTAGGAGGGAAAGGGAGGGGGCAGGGGATTAGCAAGGATGGTGGAATATGATGGACATCATTATCCAAAGTACATGTATGAAAACACGAATTGGTGTGAATATACTTTATATACAATCAGAGATATGAAAAATTGTGCTGTATATGTGTAATAAGAATTGTAATGCATTCTGCTGTCATTTATTTTTAAAAAATCAATTAAAAAAAAGAAAGGAATTACATGGAGTGTTAATGGTGTTATCTTCCAAAATGAAGAAAAAATTATTTTCTTACAAAGAATCCTCTAATTTCCAGTGAATACCCCTGCAGGGGAGCTGTGTACACTGTAAATGTTTATTAGTTAAACCCTTATCAAGCCCATAGTAGCATAAGACAACAGAACAACCCAGGGAGGAGGAGTGTGTTTGATAGGGAGTGGGGAGAATAGAAGAAAAGATGTGTGGGAGGGGGAGAGGGTGCTGCTGGGAAGATGGGAAATGCCAAAGGATGTTTTGCTTTACCCTTGTACTAGGAGCCAGGAGCCTCCAGTCCCAGGCCCCAGCCCCACTAGGCACTTCCAGGAACATGTTGCTGAGAATCACTCTGGGGCCACCTCACCAGGAGACCCCCAAGCTGAGGCCCAATTGTGCCCATGGTGTCTGCTCGTAACACTTCTCATCGTCTCCAGGCCTGTGCCTGTGGAAAGGATGACCATGATTAAAGTATTAATCAGCAGTGCAAATCATTTCCTGATCCCAAACAGAAATTCAGTGACAAAATTCTGACCTAAGTTCATGCTTTGTTTGTACCTATTTAGTTGTAGGGAGAAGACAACCTTCCTCTTTTATCCTTTCTTGTTCTTCTTATACTCTGTGATTTCCATGGTGAGTCACTTGTTTTCTCATCACACACTGCTCACAAGATGAGGCAATGCAAGGGGTTATCTTGGTTCTTGGGCTCTTGCTTCTGGGCAGTTGGCCCTTTGTTGTCTGGAGGGGCTGATGATTTTGGGTGGATGTCTTTCTTAGTCATACCGATTAGACTTCCAGCCCTGTGGATGAAGCACATAAGCCACACTGACACGAGTTCTGCTAGGGAATCTACACATCAAACTTCTGTCTACCAATTTTAAATGTCCCTTGAAGTCTAGGAAACTGAAGATAGCCACAATGCCAGTGGACACTCTTCCACTGTTTCTCAAGAAGTCAAGAACATGGATCCGGGTGTGGTGATACACACCTGTAGTATCAACTATTCGGGAGGCCGAAGCAGGAGGATCACTAGTTCAAGGTCAGCCTCAGCAAGTAACAAGACCCTCAGCTGTGGTGTTGGAGCTGTGGGCATCATTCTTGAAGGGAGATGACTGATTAAAAAATGCATCACAGCATTTTTATGGAGCAGCCTGGCTAGAAACCACACAAAGACAGCTGACCATAGCCTGCAGGTCTGCAGCTGGCCTATCTTGTCTGCCCATGGCCAGCTCAGGCCTGGTTGGAGGAAGAGTGTGTTCCTGCTCCCCACACTGCCACCCAGCTAAAAGGAGTCATCACTCATGGCAACCTGAGGCTATATTCAAGAACACTTATATTTATTAAAGCATGCAAACTCATTGTTGAATTGGAAAATACACAAAGAAGAAATTATAAAACTATTAATATTTTGGAGTGTTTTTCAAAATATTTTATTATCCTTTTTTACGTAGCTGAACACACACAATGTAGAAGATTTTTGTGTCCCGTTTTTATTACATAACAAGAGTATTTTCTTAGCATTAAGAATACTTGCAATCTTAGTTTTAATGGCTACTTAATATTCTCTCCTATGATAATTTCTTTAACCATTCCTCAATGGTTGGACATTTTTCAATATTATGAATAATATAGCAATAAACACCTCCAATCATAAACCTTTTCCTGGGCTGGGGATGTGGCTCAAGCGGTAGCGCGCTCGCCTGGCATGCGTGCGGCCCGGGTTCGATCCTCAGCACCACATACCAACAAAGATGTTGTGTCCGCCGAGAATTAAAAAATAAAATAAATATTAAAAATTCTCTCTCTCTCTCTCTCTCTCTCTCTCTCTCTCTCTCTCCTCTCTCACTCTCTCTTTAAAAAAAAAATAAACCTTTTCCTATTCCAGGCTATTTCTTTAGTAGAGAGGATTTTATGGGAGTAGATAAAGCACTCACTTTGTGCCAGGTACTTATGTACATTTTATAACAATTCTGCCAGATTTGTATCATTATTTGTATTTTACAGATAAAGGAAGGTTCAGAGGGTTACATAGCTAGTAAGTGGCAAAATTTGGATTCAGTGACAGTTAATTTAAGTCCAAAATATATTTGTTATGGTTAATTTTATGTGTCAATTTGGCTGAGCCACAGTGCTCAGATTTTTGGCCAAACATTTTCCTCCATGCTTCTGTGAGGGTGTTTTTAGGTAAAATTTGTATTTGAACCAGTGTACTTTGAATAAAGCATACTGCCCTCCATAATATGAGTGGGCCTCATCTGAAGGCCTGAATAGGAGGGGAGAAAAAGATGGACATCCTCTAAGCAAGAGGGAATTCTGTAGTTCAAGTCCAAGTCCAATTTCAAGGGATATTGGACTTGAACTATATTATAAACTATAACCTGACAGCACGTTCATATTTTGGATTTGCCAGCTTCCATAGTCAGATGAGTCATTTTCTTAAAATAAATCTATGTATATACTTTTCATTTATTCTGGTTTTTTTTTTCTGGAGAACTCAGAGTAATATGATATTCTCTGGATAAAACATTTTCAAAGTTTTTGATAGGTATTTTCAAATTGCTTCTCAAAAGGCTTAACAATGACTATTACCATCAGTGAGGACATAAACTAGCATTCACAGAGGAGAAATGGAGAGTTGAAGCGTCTGTCATCCCCTGCATTCATCTTTGAAAATCCCACTTATGTTCTGTGTGGAAAAGAACATTTCGGTGTTGCTTAGATTCCCATTTCTTTTTCTAACTAAAGAACTCAAATGTTTCTATATTTTTTTAACATATAAATATTCATATACCCCCACATACACCCTTTTATTTTTTTAAGAATTGAATTTTTTACATTTAGGTTTCTAGATTTATTTTGGTGTGTTGTGCATGTCGAGGATCTGAATTGATTTCTTCCATGATGGCTATTATACTGGCTGAATGATTTTTATTGTTGGATCCAGTGGGCTTTGGTTTTCTCATCTACAAAATGAGAGGGCTGGGCTAGAAGTGGTTCTCAACCCTTATTGCGCTTTAGAATTACCTGGAGGCACCTTTTAAAAACCAGAGTGGCTTGGGCTTCACTCCAGAGTTTTTGTTTCAGTTGATCTGGGGTGGAACTGGGAATTATTTTTTTTTTTCCTCTCTCTTTTCTGGCCTTTTAAAATTTAATGTGAGGCTAGGTTTGAGAAATCCTGAATTACATGAGTGCTGAGGTCATTACAGCTCTAAAATCCACCCTGGAGGGGCATCTGTGACATCTTTGGACCCATTGTTCTCTAGACAACAACCCCTGATCCGCTGGTGGGTTTTGGGAAATGTGGGGAAAGAAGAGTCTCTTTCCCATTTTTTGTTCAGACCTTTTGGAGCTTCCTGGTCCCTGAGGACACTGGCTCAGCTCACAGAGGACAGCTCTGCTATCCTGCTAGGCCTTCCAGGTACAGAGTTCACTGATTCCTCAGACTTGGATTTCTGCAAAAACTGCCAAAAAGATATCAGTAGCAGCACAAAGCATTGTTATGCTTCCTCTAAGAAAATCAGGCTCTGGTTGTTTTGCTGGCTGTTTTCTGGCCCACTGCCTGTCCTTACCCAGCTTTGCCATCCATGGCTGCTCCACACCCAGCATTTCTGGCAGCTCTTACACTTCACTCATCTCAACTGGGATAGGTGCTGGTTGGGAGGAGCTTCTGTAGCCTGGCTGCACATTAGATTCCCCTCCAAGGACCTTTAAAAGAAAGTGCTATTGCTTGGATTCTCCCTCCCAGCAATTCTGAATTAGTCTGAGGTAGGGTAAAAGCATCAGTACTTTTATAATATTCCCCAGGTGATCTTAATGTGTCGCCAGATTTGAGATCCACTGCCCTGGGAGAAGATGATAGAGATTGAAGTTGCATTTAGAGAGAGAAACAGCATTGAGGAAGAAAATTCTAGACAAATTAGTGATTAAAAAAAAATAAGAGTAAAGAAAAAAAAGGGGTGGGGGGTGGGGGGCGTGGAAAAGTGATATTCAAGTGCCAGAAGGATTTTAATGTAGACTTAAGTGGAAAGCATACTGGGGCTTGAGATTCATGACAACCAGGCAGAAACTGGTGGAATGGGAAACACTGGATTAGTTCAAGCAGCATCTAGGTGGACCAAAAAACTCAGAAGCTTGGGAAACTTGGAGGGAAGTTGGACCAGCATTGGCATTTGGGAGAATAAACCCAGCAGGGACATTGTGTTAGGTGGGCAATGATTTTCTGATTCTGGGCAGGTGTACTCAGACAATGGCACAGTCAGTGCTCAGGGACAGGAAGAGGAGGATATAGCCTCACAAACTGAGTCAGAGGAGAGATCATGACCTGGTACCATCTGCAGGGAGGAGTGGGGCTGAGAATAGGGGCTGGCACAAAATCATTCTGGGGAACTTCTCCTTCTTGGGTTCCTCTTACTGAAAAAGTGAGTTCCGTGAGAACAGATGCACACCATTTTGTTACTAAGCTTTGTATCTCCAGTATATGCCACAGTGTCTGTTGCATTAGAATAGGTTCTCAAATATTTTATAATTGGTGGTGTCTGTTTGTAGCATGGCCTATATCTGCAAGTGGCAGGGTGGGGGCTCTTGTTGGTAGAAAGCTAACATCCTCTGCACCCTGGGATACAGGGTGTGAGGGGGTAGGTCTGGGCTGACAGGTAGGGCCTGTTGGTTTCTATACTGAGAGAAGGGTCTTGAAATGGGGAACACAGGACTATCTCTCTATTACTTCTAATCCTTGGGGCCTATAGACTACCCCAATCTCTCTTCAGTCCTCTCAACTCCCAGCATCTGTTTGTGGGGTGAGGACCTGAAGATGGTTTCAGAAAGGAAATGCCTGGGGTTCCCTGTCTTGACTTTCAGAAAAAAGTCAGCAAACCTTAAAAGGGGCATATTTTTTCCTTCAAACATGCTTTACAGGCTTTCCCAGTGCTTTTGTAGCTGTTTGCATCCTAGCCAAAGATGCTTCACTTCAAAGACTGCTTTTCTAATTTGGAAGAGGATTTCCTCAACTTTAGAGAAGCTGGAATGAGCTATTGCCCAGGCAACCAATAGAATCCATCATATTTAGCCTCATCCACTTTAAGCATGCCCAAGTCAATTGGCGGGGTCAGAGGGAGGAGGGCCTAAGCCTTTCTAAAGAGCTAATCTCTGCTTCCATCTGCCACTTTCCTTCAGTTCTTCAGGTAAATGCAATTTGTCACGTCTGACAGCTGGCCCTGCATTTCTTCTTTCGTCCTGTGATCTGAGACTGCTCCCTTATTAACTACACTTACTGATTCAGAGAAATGGAGCTTTCAAAAAGGCTTTCAGGGAAGTTCAGAGAAATCAATCTTTTCCATCTGCTCTTCCAGATAATGGCAATGACCTCCTAACTGGTCTATGGCTTCCATTCTTACTCACTTGCAAGCCAGGCTCTTCACAGCTCAGGGTGATCTTTTTAAACTATAATCACATCATGCTACTCCCCTGCTTAATTTCCTTTAGTATTTCACCCCCTCCATCTTATCAGGATAAAATCCTTAACAGGGAGGCTCAGGAGGCCCTGCGACCTCAGGTCTAGCTGGCTCCCCAGCTCCACTCAGTGCTCACGCCCTGCCCCACCCAGTCTACTTACTGTGCTCTTTTCTGTCACTTGAATCCCTGATTAGACCATGTCATGTGGTCCTTATCAGATCCATGGATCTCAGTTCTGGAGATGCCATCAGGAGTTCATACTTAACAGATTACCTCATGTAAAGTCACAGATATTTCATGGAAAAATCCAACACTAACAAATATGCTTAAGTCTCTAAAATGGGAATAAAACCTGGCCTCATGTTAGATCATCTGGTACTGAGAAAGATGGGAAAAGAGAGGAAACTGGAAACCAGTGGCACAAAAGACAAGAGGGGAGTTACTAAAATAATACTGCTGTGAGATTTATCCACTTATACATGAAATGCTCTAATATTTGTTCTAGGTAGACTGTAATAAGTTAAGGGCCATTCCTAAGGCAATAACTTATATGCACAATACAGAAATATAGGTGAAAAACCAACAGATGAAATAATATGGCCTACTTAAGAATGCTATTTAATTAACAACTTAAAAGAAATGGTCAGGAAAAAGAAATAAAGACCATATAGGAAATATGGAAACGAAAAGCAAGATGTTAGGTATGTTAGGTTTCTCCAGAGAAAAAAACAGAAGCAGAGGGAGATGGATGATAGATAGATAGACAGACAGACAGACAGATAAAGACGGGTAAATTTTGGCAATTGACTCACTCAATTATAGAGATTGAGAAGTCCCATAGCATGCCATCCACAAGATACAGAGCCAGGAAAGCTGGTGGTTTGATTCATTCTGGGTCTGAAGGCCCGAGAACCAGTGAGTGGAGAAGGTAGGGACACTGGGTTAAAGAGCAGAGTCCAAAGACCCGAGAATCAGGAACTCTGAATCTGAAAGCTGAAAAGAATGGATGTCCCAACTGGAGAAAGCAAATTTTCCCTTCCTCCTGTTATGCTCTGGACCCACCATGGATTGGACAATGCCTGACCACATTGGTGAGAGTGATCTTTACTCAGTCTACTAATTCAAATGCTAGTCTCTTCTGAAACACCCTCAGAGACACTTCCCAAAACAGTGCTTTGTCAGCTATCTGGGCATTCCTTAACCTAGTCAAGTTGACACAGAAAGGTAGGTACAAATAATCATATCAATGATGACAATAAATGTATTTATTTCCCAGAACTGACATAAGAAATGGCCATAAAATTGGCTTAAAAGAAGAGAATATATTCATTCACTGTTGAAGTGGCCAGAAGTACAAAATCAAGGTGTCAGGCAGCATTGATTCCTTTTAGGGGCTCTGAGGACCATCATCACTTCCCTCCGCTCTCCTAGCTTCTGCAGCAATCGACTTTCCTTAGCTTGTTGCAGTGTCATTTCAATCTCTGTCTTTGTTTTGCATGAGCCTTCTTCTCTTTGTATGTCAACTCTCCTTTCCTTCCCCTCCTCTTTCTCCTCCTACTCTTCCTCTTTTTAGAACTGGGGATTGAACCCAAGGATGCTCTACCACTGAGCTACATCCCCAGCCTTTTATTTTTATTTTGAGAAAGGGTTTTGCTAAGTTGCTCAGGCTGGCCTTGAATTTGCAATTCTCCTGCCTCAGTCTCCCATGTCACCCACCATACCTTGGTTGTCAACTCCTTATAAGGACATTAGTCAGGTCTATCCTAATCCAGCTTGCTTTCATCTTAACTAATTACCATCTGCAAAGACCCTCTTTCCAAATAAGATCTCATTTGAGATTCTTGAAGGACATGAATTTAAGGGGATACCATTTAACCCACTACAAATATTAGTGGACTTAACACCACTTAAAAGGTGGGGATCTCTCTGGGGTTGAAGCTTAGTGGTAGAGCACTTGCCTAGCATGTGTGAAGCACTGCATTCTAACCTCACCACTAAATAAAAATAAATAAATAAAATAAAGGTATTGTATCCATCTACAACTAAAAATATTTTTTACAAGGGCAGGGATTATCAAGATTTTTAAAAATTAAGACAACTATAAGTTTTTTTTATAAGATGTGTATATTAAACATAAAGGCACAGATAAGTTAAAAGTGAAAAATGCAAAGAAAAATCTAATGTGAAAATTGGTAAGACTATAACAATATAAAAAAGCGGATTTCAAGGTAAGGAAAGTGACTGTGTTAGGGGACATATAGATGCAGATGGTGGGAACATGAGGTTAAGGGAATAATGCTATAAAATGGGCCCACTGTGCTGACCCCCATATATTCTTTTTTTTTTTTTTTTTTTTTTTTGGTATCAGGGATTGAACCCAGAGGCTCTTAACCACTGAGCCACATCCCCAGCCATTTTTTGTATTTTATTTAGAGAGACATTGTCTCACTGAGTTGTTTAGAGCCTTACTAATTTGCTCCAGTTGGCTTTGAACTTGTGATCCTCCTGCCTCAGCCTCTTGAGCCACTGGGATTACACCACCATGCCTGGCCCATATGCTATCTTTTCCAAGAGGCAATTTACCTGTAGCTGTGCCAGGCTATTTCATATTCCCCAGTAAACTGCCTGTTATCTGCAGGAGAAATGCAAACTTGAAATAATGTTGAGAAGAGAAAGGGGAAGAGTTTTGTGACCAGATTCTGAAACTCAGGGAGATAAGGATATTTCCTCTTAACAATAAATCTGTAGGAATGTATGATTAAGAATACAGTTAGAACCAGTCAGCAAGGGTCAAGGTGACCTAGAGTTGCCAGGGCAGTGGGTTCTGAAAGTCTAATGTCATCCTGCTGTCAGTTAAGGGTCAAGAGGTTGGGGGTGACACAAAGTGGCAGACTGAATACTTCCCCAGTAGCAACTCCAAACTACCTCTTCACCCTGCATCTTGTAGGGAGGGGGAAGCTTCTTTTGAGATGAAGTGCTGGAGCAAAATTGTGCATTAGATCTCATTGCTGCTGAAGTTGCCTATGGGCGACTTGCTGGCTAATGTGCATCCTTACATATCTTAATGTCAGTCTTTGCTTTATACAATACAAAGTTGGTGGTTTTGTTTGGTATGATGGAGTATTTTTGTTGTTTAGTTTTGCCTTTGTAGATTGTATGCCAAGATAGTACTTTATAAGTGAAAGGCATTGGGGTTTTTTCTTTAAAGAATTTTATTTCTTATAAAGCTATCTTTCTTATAAAGATTTCTTATAAAGCTATCTTTCTCTAAGGGTATCATTAGACCTTTCTACATATTCTTCATGGAGCATAATGTTGCATGTCTCCAAATTTTAATGCCTAAAGAGGTAGTTTTGCTTCCTAATTTATTACTATTATTATTATTATTATATTCTGTCTCTGGTGTTGCAGAGCTTTTTATATGTTCCTGAAACAGTTAATCCTGTGAAATAAATATTGCCTAGAACCCAGAAGAATCTCTGTGTTTTACAGTGGGGAATGCCATGTTTAATTCACCAGCATTAATTTTCTAATAACTGGCTGAGCACTTTATTCTTCTGGTGAGCTTTCTGAATATTTATTTTTCTGATTATAAATATTCTGTGTCAGTAGCATTTTTATTATTACTTCTTCACTGTAGAACATTGACTTTTCATCTCCCTAGATGTATATTTTGAAGTGATATACTTGGCAAACACAGATGAAAATCATATAGTACATGACTCTAAAAACTCCTCTACTTGAATCTCCCACTTTAAAAATTTTAGTAATAGGTTTAGATTCATAATATTTCTCTAGACTTGCAAGGGATAAATATTGCCCACTGAAATAGCAATCTAAAAATGATCCCCTCTGCTTTAAGTTATAGTAACATATGTATTTCCCATTAAGGTTACATTTAGAGTTTTGGTCTTTGTTTGTTTGTTTGTTTTCCATGTGCTAGGTATCAAACCCAGAGCCTCACACATGCTAAGTCAGCACTCTGCCTCTGAGATACATCCCCATCTCTTTTTGTTTTTATTCTGAGACAGGGTTCTCATTCAGGCTGTCTTTAACTTGATGTCTTCCTGCCTTGGCCTCCCAAGTAGTTGGGATTACAGGTGTGCACAATATTTAGAGTTTAGAACTAAAACCTATTAATTTGGTCAAGAGTATTAAAACAAACAGAACTAACAGTTTAAATCTGCAAAACATTAGTGTAGCCTTATGTTTAAAATTATCCACAACAAAAATATATTATTTTCAAGGAGTACCATATTAGAAGCACTTTCATAGGAAATAATTTCTTCCTTCCCCCTGTTGAGTGTGAATATAAAAACACATTGATACTTTGTGGCATTTGGAGTTTAGTCCTCCCCATTGAAGGGAAAAGGAAACATACTGAGTAGTTTTACACAAATCTAACCTGGCTTCAATTTGTGTCCCTCACCCCTAAATGTTGAAAGGTGTCTGATTTGAATTCTTTATGTATTAATTATCTATTAATATCTATCTTCTGTTTCTTAAAGTTTTTAGTTCATATTCATAAAAATATTATGAATCTAAACCCATTTCTAAAATTTCTTTTGCTTTTGGATACATTTTCTAATTAAAAAATCACATGAGAAATATATTTAAAAAAAAGAGAGAGAGAGAGACAAGAGGTTGACCTGAGTGGGACTCTCTGAAAACGTTCCTGGGACCTCCCAATAAAACTGGAATAAAGTAGAGGCATGCTGTTCCTCTCATAACTGAGCAGACCCATAGTCTCCCTTGAGAGTGTACCCTTTCCCTTTTCCTATTCCTGTAATAAACTCATGCCTGTTACTGAGAGATGTGCCTGAAATCTTTCTGACTTGATTGCAAGAATTGGGGTTTGAAGGGGTTCTTTATGCTGCCTCAGTTTCCCAGAAGGCCCCAGCTCTATAACAACTAGAACTAAAGAGGGATATTCCATAATGATAAGACTCAACTCATCAAAAAAGACAAAAAATACTCAGAGTGTATGTGCCTAATAACAAAGAATAACAAAGCTCCAAATGTGCAAAATAAAAACAGATGGAACTGGGGGAAAAACAGGCAAATCTATAATTATGATTGGAAATTTCAATATTTTTCTTTTATCAAATTACAAAAGAAATAGGCAAAAAAATCAGTAATTATAAATGGAAGGTTTGAGCAACAGTATCAATCAACTTGCCCTGATTGTTTTTATAAAACTATCACTCAACAGCTGAAAAATACAAATTCTTTTCAAGTGCACATGAGACATTCATTAAAATAGACCTGGGCCATAAGACAATCTTTGATATTTTTATATGAAGTTTTGATAGCTACCATTTAATAGTTTTTTATATACCTTTGCCTGAATTTCTGATGAATTATGTTTTTGTGTTCCCAGGTTTCTATTAATTCAAATTACATTAGCCATTGATTTTGAGCTCACCCCTTAGTGCATTTATATCTCATCTCTCCTTTCTATAAAAGATTTGATAATTTCTTCATTCACTTTTGCACCTACCAAATAGTCATTGAGTGCCACTGTTTGCCAGGCACTGTTCCTAATGCTGAAAATACAACAGTGAGCAAAATGTAAAAATTCTTGTTCTCATGGAGCTAACCTGCTTATGGGAAAAGTAACACTGCCCTCTCACAAGAGGATGCAGTATGCATGAAAACACTTTTATATTTTACAGTAAGACGTGAATGTGGTTAGGAAGACACTAAAATATCCCCCATATCTCCATATGGCAACCCCTAAGGCCTGACCCCAGACCTTATATTTCTGATTTATTTGACCTAAAGCATTATATTGAAGAAGAAGAACAAGGAAAATTCATTGTAATTTCCCATGTATCAAATGAGATCCTGAATGAACTAGGTACTGGTCAAATTTTTTTCATATATATATATATGACAGTAGAGTGTTTTTTGACACATTATACATACATGGAGTACAACCCATTCCAATAAGGATCCGATTCTTTTTTTTTTTTTTTTTTTTTAAAGAGAGAGTGGGGGGGGGGAGAGAGAGAGAGAGAGAGAGAGAGAGAGAGAGAATTTTTAATATTTATTTTTTAGTTCTCGGCGGACACAACATCTTTGTTGGTATGTGGTGCTGAGGATCGAACCCGGGCCGCACGCATGCCAGGCGAGCGCGCTACCGCTTGAGCCACATCCCCAGCCCAAGGATCCGATTCTTGTGGTTGTACGCAATGTGGAATTTCAATGGTAATATATTCATTTATCAGCAAAGGAAAGTTATGTTCAATTCATTCTACTATCTTTCCTATTCCATCCTCCTCCCTTTCCTTCATTCCCCTTTGTCTAAGCCAAAGATTTTCTATTCCTCCCTCTCTACCCTTCCTTGTTGTGGGTTAACATCCACATATCAGAGAGGACATTCAGCCTTTGGTTTTTTGGGATTGGCTTATTTTTACTTAGCATATTTTCCAGCTCCACCCATTTACTGGAAAATGCCATAATTTCATTCTTCTTTATGGCTGAGTAATAGTCCATTGTGTATACATACCACATTTTCTTTATCCATTCATCTGTTGAAGGGCACCTAGGTTGGTTCCATAGCATGGCTATTTTGAATTGAGCTGCTATAAATGTTGATGTGGCTGCGTCACTTCTATGCTGATATTAAGTCTTTTGAGTATATGCTGAGGAGAGGGATAACAAGATCAAATCGTGATTCCATTCCAAATTTTCTGAGGAATTTTCACACTGCTTTTCAGAGTAGTTGCACCCATTTGCAGTTCCACCAGCAATGTATGAGTGTACCTTCCCCCCCCCCCCCCCCCCCCCCCCGCCACCACATCCTCAGCAACATTTATTGTTGCTTGTATTCTTAATAATTGCCATTCTGACTGGAGTGGGATGGAATCTCAATGTAGCTTTAATTTGTATTTCTCTAATTGCTAGAGAACATCTTTTGATGTTGTTGAACATCTTTTCATATATTTGTTGACTATTTGTATTTTATCTTCTGTGAAGTGCCTGTTCAGTTCCTTTGTCCTTTTATTGATTATTTGTTTTTTGTTTTATTGGTGTTAAGATTTTTGTGTTCTTTTTATATCCTGGAGATTAATGCTCTATCTGATGTACAGGTGGCAATGATTTTCTGTAGAATCTCTCTTCACATTCTTGATTGTTTCCTTTGCTGTGAAAAAGCTTTTTAGTTTGATATCATCCCATTTATTAATCCTTGATTTTCTTCTTGCGCTTTAGGAGTCCTGTTGAGGAATCTGTTCCTAGGCTGACATGATGGAGATTTGGGCCTACTTTTTCATCACGTAGGCCCAAGGTCTCTGGTCTAATGCCTAGGTTCTTGATCCACTTTAAATTGAGTTTTCTGCTGGGTGAGAGATAGGGGGTTCAATTTCAAATGAAAACTACAGATCACTAAACAAAGAAATTGAAGAAGACCTTAGAAAATGGAAAGATCTCCCATGTTCTTGGGTAGGCAGAATCAATATTGTCAAAATGGCCACACTACCAAAAGCACTACACAGATTTAATGCAATTCATATTAAAATTCCAGTGACATTCTTCATAGAAATAGAAAAGGCAATCATGAAATTCATTTGGAAAAATCAGAGACCCAGAATAGCCAAAACAATTCTTAGCAAGAAAAATTATGCAGGAGGCATCACAATACCAGACCTTAAATTATACTACCGAGTTCTCTGTATTTTACTATAGCTAGCTACAGTATCCTAGAGTTATCTCCAGTGAATCCATTCAAACTGGGATTGACTGATTAGGTTACAGCATCTTATCATTTCACCTCTGAATATTCCTACATTAACATAGGAGCTTTTTAGGGTCACTGTACATTCAAACCCTAACACATGGGAAATTGCCAGTGAGGACCAAGTCGAAAATAGAGACACCACAAAGGTCCTGTGCTGGGTACTGAGTAGAGAGCAGAAGAGAAGACAGGAATCTTTATCTTCAAAACCCCAAAATGCCACTGGAGTCTCCAATTAGACCACAATCTTGGTTAAGGCAAGGAACAAGACAATCAGGTGTTCCCTGTATTCCAGTACCAACCTCACTGCAATGTTTAAGGCATCATTTACTAGTCTCCATTCCATGTATTTAGATTTAGAAGAAATCTCCATGGGGTATTTATGTGAGGGGACCTTTGCAGAGAAGGCCATAGTGACCTGGGCTCAAGAATACTGGGCACTGGGAGGATGAATCCACTGTGAGAGAGACTGATGGAAAGACTGAGCAGATATGAACAGCATGGGGAGCGGAGTGCACACAGTCTGTAAATCTCAGGAGATTTGCTGAGTAGGTGGGATGAGGACAGGCTGAATGTCATGAATAGTGGAAAGCCTCATGGCAGGGTGTCTGAGAGCAGGTTTGGGATCAGTGAAAAAATAGGTAGAGCAGATTAAGAGGAAGATTGTGGCATCAGATTTTTATTAGCAGCATTCCTGACCTGGGCCCACTCTTGTCAGCCTTGGTGAAATTTCCTGAATCAGAGTGTTCAGCCTCCTCCTCTGCACAGTCTGAGGTTTAGAGACTTCCTCATTTTGCACAAGGATAACAAAATCTTCGAGGAGCTTGGCTTTGCACCCTCAGATTATGCATTTTTCCTTTTCTGTTTTCAGTCTAATTAGCTAAATCTGCCTAGTATAAGAGTACCCAATCATAGTAAACTCGAGCTCATTCAAACGCGGCTTGGCATGAAATTCCTGGGCCTCTGGTTACAGCAACAGGGCTTGTGTTAGGATGTGCCAGTATAGATGGGGCATTAAGCATCTGAATTGATCAGGGCTCCCAAATAGTTCTGCAGTACCCGAGTTTCAATAAATATGAAATAATGGCAGGGTCCAACTAAAAACACTGATTGCAGCAGGAGCTTTAATGAGGGTGGGGCCTCTTCTCTGCCTTTAATTTCCCAGTAGCAACTCTGGATTTGGGGTGGGGCTGGGCAGGGACAAGCCTTAATTGACCCAAGACTATTGGTGTAACCCCATCTGCTTTGGTACACAGATTAACTCATGAGTGATCAGGGGATTCTGACAAAATAAAAGTCTAGGACTTTGGTTCAGTGGTTAGGGAATACAAAACTCTCTTCTTGATTTTGTATGTGTGTGAATTCTGTGATGGACACTGCTCCATCTTTTACTCTAATGAAGAGAGCCATCTAAAGGTGAGGCCAATGCTTGAAGGGGGTGAAATTGAAAGACTAGGGAAAAAATGGAAGGAGAATCTGATCAAATCACATGTAAAGTCTACCTTGCCTTTGGCATTTATAATCATATGAGTCAATACTTTTCCTCTAAGTTAATTTATCTTGACTTTTCCCCTTACTTATCCCCAAAAGTTATTTATCTTGGACTTTCCTTTGCTTGTCTTATATTAAGAAAATATAGTGCTAAAAGGAGTAAAAGTTGAAGCCCCCTTTATTTTCTCCCTGCTGATTCACATATATTCTCCCTGTCAATTTCCTGTGCATTTACATTATTCTATATTATAAATAACATCCTCAGGGTATATCAGAAATTACACCACAGCCTCCTCCCTCCACAGATTTTTAGCTAGTGCAAGGGTGTCATAAGTCATAATTCCAGTTATACCTATTTTCAATCAAGGATTTGTAATCTGTTAAAGATACAGTCCTGGGTTTACCCCAAACTTCCCTGTAAAGCAATAAAATCTTGTAAAATTCTCATGCAAAAGGGGTGGGGCTCTCATCAGACAGGATTTTCTTTTCTTTTTTTTTATCACTGAAATAAAACCGCACATCTGGACCAGATAATCTGAAAATTTCTGGAACCAAGCTATCTGGAAAACTCCCAGATAAAAATCCCATCAAGCATTTGATGGGGAAATAAATTCCCAGCAGAGATAAAACTATCCTTCAAAACCAGAATTGAAGTGTAAAGGGCAATATTAGAAGGTTTTAATGGTATAATTCATAGAAGTTCCATTCACCATTGTAAAAACATGCATCAGGAACACTCAGAGAAGGAAAACTGAGTTTTTCGTTCTTATTTTAGTGAGAAAGTTGCTATTCAAAAGTTGCCAGGTGCACCTCTGTTTTAGTTGAGATACGTCACCTTGGAAAGAAGCATTTGAACACTCTCTTTAAATTATTCAGTTACAAATTACACTGGGTAAAGAGCAAAATCTTCTTTTTAACTTGATAGGTGTTGCCCCTGAAGGAATCTAGGATGCTTTATTCAGATAATCCACTATCATATAATAAGTGCCTTTAGAATTCTTTTGTATAATCACAGACCTATACCATAATCACAGACCTGTACCACCGTCACTACTATCTAATTACATAATATTTTCATTTCTCCACAAAGAACCCTCTGCCTATTGGTGATCACTCCTTACATGAGCACCAGCCAACCACCAATCTGCTTTTCTGGATATTCCTTATAAATGGGATCCATAAAATGTATGGTCTTCCATTCTCTATCTTTTTTCACTTTTTAAGTGTATTCAAGGTTGTATGTAGCATGTATCAGGACTTCATTCCTATTTTTGGTAATCATCTCTTCACTTTTATACATAGTTTTATTAACTTAGTATGAATGCCTAAACAAGATAATTTCCTTTTGTCTCTTTTTATAATTGTGGTAAAATAACCATAAGACAAGTTTATCATTCTGATCCTTTTAAAGTGCATAATTCAGTGGTATTAAGTTCATTGGTATTGTTTTGCATTCCATTGCCACTATCCATATCTAGAACCCTTTTACCACCTTTAATGAAACTCTGTGTCCTGTTAACAACAATGACTTTCCATTCTCCCTTCCTCCTATCCTCTGCCACCCACCTTTCTAGTTACTTCATTAAAGTGTTTTTGTTTGTTTGTTTTGTTTTGTTTTGCTTTTGATACCAGGATTGAACCCAGGGGCAGTTAACCACTGAGCCACATCTCCAGCCATTTTTATTTATTATTTTGAGACAAGGTCTTGCTAAATTGCTTAGGGCTTCACTAAGGTGCTGAGACTAGCTTTGAACTTGCAGTCTCAGCCAGTCTGAGCCTCTGGGCATATAGGTGTGAGCCACCACTCCCAATCTTTCATTTAAGTGAAATCATACAATGTTTGTCCTAATCTTTCATTTAAATGAAATCATACAATGTTTGTCCGTTTGTGGTTGGCTTATTTCATTTAGCATAATGTCTTCAAGTTTCATCCATGTTGTAGAACTCGTCAGAATTTCCCATTGTAGGGTATATACCACATTTTGTTTATACTTTCCTTTGTTGGTGAACATTTGGGCTGCTTCCACTTTTGGGCTGTGGTAAAGAGTGGTATTCTGTAAGAACACTGGTATCTGTTGAGTTCCTGTTTGCAATTGTCTTGGCCCATGTCTATTGATAAAATTTCTGGGTCATATGCCATATTCTACACTTAATTTTTTGAGGAACCATGAAACTTTTCCAAAGCTGCCTTTCTCTGAGGCACAAAAGCTTTTAAATTTTGCTAAGTCTTATTGGTCTATTCTCTCTTTTTTTTCTTTTTAGTTATAGATGGACAAATACCTTTATTTTGTTTATTTATTTTTATGGTGCTGAGGATCAAACCCAGGGCCCCGCATATGCTAAGGCAAGTGCTCTATCACTAAGCCGCAACCTCAGCCCTGTTATTTATCTAGTCTTTCTCTTATTGTCTGTGTTTTTGGTGTCATTTCCAACAAATAATTGTCAGATACAATGTCATAGAGATATGTTTTAGTCTAAGTGTTTTATAATTTGAAACCTTAGATCCCTGATCCACTTTTATTTGATTTTTGCAAATAGTGGTAAGCAAGGATCCAACTCTATTCTTTTGCATGTGGATATTCAGTTTCCCCAGTACAATTTATGGAAAAGATTGCCCTATCCCCATTGAATGATCTTAGAACTCTTATTGAAAATGGTTTGACCATATATGTGAGGTTTTATTTCTGGTCTTTTGATTTCTGTCCCACTGGTCTGTATATCTGTCTTCAAGCCAGTGCCACAGGGTTTGGATTATTACTGTAGCTTTGTAGCAAAATTTGAAATCAGGTAGTTTGAATCATTCAATTTTATTATTTTTAGAGATTGTATTAGCTATTTAGGGATCTAGGAGGTTCCATATGAATTTTAGGAGAGTTATCTATTACTGCAAAAAATGTGTTGGGGATTTTGAATCATAGATTGCTTGGGTTATCTGTACAATGTTTAATAGGAGTGGTGAAACAGGCATCCTTGTCTGATTCCTGATTGAAGAAGAAATGCTTTCAGTCTCTTGTCACTGAATCCGACTCCATGTGTTATACTAATAAAACATAAATGTTGAAGGAGTTTCTATTCCTATTTTTTGAGTGTTTTTTAAATCATGGAAGAATGTGGAACTGTGTCAAATGACTGAGATAATCATTTGAGGTTTTTCCCTTTGTTTTGTTATTGCATTGGTTCATTTTTGTTTGCTGAAATCATCCTTGCATTCCAGGAATAAATCCCACTTGGTGATGATGAGTAATCTTTTTAAAAACAGAAGAATTTGAGGTTTTTTTTTAATTGTTGTATCCTTACTCATAAGGGATACCAATCTGTACATTTTTGTCTGGCTCTTGTGTTCTCCTAGAATGAATTGGGAAGAGTTTCCTCCTCTTCATTTGTTTTTGAAAATCTTGTAAAGGATTGGTGTTAATTATTCTTTAAATGTTTTATAGAAATCAGTAGGGAAGCTATCTAGTCCAGGAATTTTCTTTGTTGCGAGACTTGTGATTACGAATTCAGTCTTAATAGTTAATAGGTCTATTCAGATTTCTTCATAATTCGGTCTAGGTAGGTTTTGTGTTTGTGGGAATTTTTCTGTTTCATCTAGATTACTCAGTTGGAATATAATTGTCCATAGTTTTCTCCTATAATCTTTCATTTCTGATTTGAGTGATTTGAGTCTTCCTTTTTTCTTAGTCAATCTAGGTGAAGGTTTGTCAATTTTTTTTTGATATCTTCAAAGAGGATTAGGTCTGGAGATTGAGGTACCATCTACGGAAGAAAAATTATAGTAATAATGATGACTGCCAGGACCATTTATTGAGTCTTTTACCTGGAACTGTGTATATACAACATGTGCATTAATTCATGTCCTACTCAGGACACATTTTTTTTTAGATGCATATTATGGCCCTCATTTTCTCACTGAGAAAATGAAGGCTCAGAAATGGCATGTGGTCTGCCCAGCTACACAGCCAGCAAGACAGACCAAGGACTTAAAAACAGATTTTCTGATTTCAAATTCCAGCCTCTTATAGGAGGAAGGTGCAACCAATAGGATTTTTCTTCTGTCACCAGTGTGCTCAGGCCCAGCCTTGCATATCACTTAGGCATTAGGTGCTAAAATTCAAAGTAGGGGAAAAAACCTGACCATCCCCTCAGTGTGTGAGATGTGTGGGATTTGGGAGCTGGTCATAGGAAAGATGTGACCACTTGGTGGCAGTAGCATGCACAGGCTTTATTCAGGCAGTGCTTTGACAGGTTTCCCTGACAACGTGAAACTCTCTGAGAGAGGCAACAGTGCAGGGGCCACCATCCAGAAGAGGAGGAAGGTACAGAAGATCTCATGGAAGGGGCTTACATGTCCAGGTGATGTGGAGGTGCAGCCTAGCAGAGTCTCTGGGTTAGAGAGCTCAGAAGGGCTGCTTGGGATCTTCATAGTAATGGGGTGTGTCTTATTTATGCTGGTAGACGTTGGGTGAAGCTTCCTGAGGTAGGTGAAGCTGACAGACCCTAATGGCTAAAAGGCTCTATATGGACTGTGTTTGAATCATTGACATGTAAACATTTATTTTAGTTTAGTTCTAGTGGACTTTTGAGCTCACGGGTCTAAGCCTGTGTGAAGAAGTGTCTTTGGCTCATTTGTATTACACTCAGGGAACTTGAATCCCCAGGAGAGAATAAGGCCAACATAATAGGCCACAGAAACTCATCCACAGTTGAATCAGCCCTGTCATCCAGGGGTCCTTAGGAAAGGAAATATGTATCCTCCAGAGACCACTAAAAATGCAGAAATTACACAATTCTGAATAAAAATGCCAAGAAATTTAAGCAATAACTTTTAGTCAGAGTCTTGCCAGTGAAAAGTAAACAAACAGTGTCATTGATTAGGAGATTATTTTTCTCTCTCCCAGTGCATTTGCTTGATGGAACTTTATGACTGGCCAACTCTTCTTTTTTTCCTTTTATTTTTTGAGATGCCAAAGATTGAATCCAGGGCATCATGCATGCTGGGGGAGCACTCTACCACTGAGATACAGTGCCAGTCCACAAATGGCCAACACTCTATCTCTGCATGTACAAGGGAACTCACAATAAAAATAATCATAGCAGCTGACACGTACTCACCCTTACTCTGTGCTAGGTGCTATGCTTCTCAGAGTGGGATTCTGTGGGTTGGTGCTGAAACCATTTTAAATGGTTCATGATGTAAGTGCACAAGTTTAGAATAAGCATTTAAACATTTTTTTCATAGCAATTTGATATTGCTGCAACCTCCAAGGGTGTGATAATAGCTCTGGTATTTTATTTATTTTTTTTATCCTTAAAAAAAATCTGTCCAAGTTTGAAAAACAACAGTAAACAAAAATTAGACATTAAGGTCACAATAGTTTGAGGAGTTCTGTTCTATGATGTTATTTCCATTTTACCAACAAGGAAACAGAGGTACAAAGAGATGAAATACTTGTCCCAGGTTACAAAATTAAGAAGTAAATGCTGGGATTTGGATTTTGGTGCTCAGACTTTATGATCTGATGTCAGGGACCATGCCACAAGCCCTCAGATGCTGTCTCTCACCCCATTCATAGACATTTGGCCTCTGGTTGTGGTTGTAGCAGCTTTTAGCAGAGACCTCCATCTAATGACTCCTAGGTAGACAGGGGCAGCTGACCCAGTCCTGGCACCAAGGTGGAAGACTGGGGCATAGGTATTTGTGTTAATAATCACTTGTGTCCTGAAAGCCAGGGGTTCTGAGCCACAGAAATGAGAGTTTCAGCACAATGCACTAATTACCGTGGTTTCACAGCTGTGATCAATTCACATTTTCTCACTTTGTGCTCAGGCCTGGTCTATGGGGATTAATGTGAAGAGGTGTAAAAATGAGTTCTGTTTCCAGCCAGATTAATTACAGGTCCTGCTAAGGCCCCAGTGCAGATTGCCTGGGCTGCAAGATTGATGGGCTTAGCCCCAGGTCCAGCTGAAGGCAGGTCACACTGGCCGACCCAAGGCCGCTGAAGGACTTGCAACTGAGGCCAGAGAGGCAGCCGGACCTGCCCAGACCCAGCCTTGGCTCATACTGCAGCGTCCTCTTGATAGCTGCCCCTTCCTTTCCCACCATCCGGCTCAGAGATGTGCTGAAACAGTGTCTGTAAAATGACTATGATAAGATGCAGGTGTAGGAGATGCTCAACAAAAGGTAATCATAATGTTGTTGATAGTGTTCTTTATTTTTAGTTATTAATATTTTACACATTTGCCTCCTGTTAAAACCTGAGTTCTTTGAGAGCAGGGACTTTTCTTATTTCTTTCCTCATAGGGTTCTAACACTAGGCTAGGCACTCTATATAGATGCTTGGTAAATGCTTTCTGAATGAATAAGTTAGTTGATTTAATTGGCTCCTATTAGCACTGTTTCCTCCTTATCACTAATCCATTTTACTTGTTACTGATGTCCTTCACCATAATATTCAGCTGCTGTGAATGAGTAGTTCTCAAGTGGGCTTGCTCTGCTGTTCTGAGAATGTAGCTTCAAGTCCTCTTGTGAAGAAAACCATCTTTCGGTTCAGCGATGCCCATTCCTCCCATGCTTATTCATTCACACAATTCAGTCAGTAATCACGAAGAAGCTATTTGGATTAGGCACTGGGTTAGTAGCTGGGGCTACAGCTGAGAAGGACATAGGCCCTGTGTTCAGGTTGTGTTCTGACTGGAGTGAGGGAAGTGACCCAAACCCAGGCTTGAGAGTTTGGAGGAGAGGTCAAAGCAAAGATGTGCACACACACCACTGGATGAACTGGAGGAGGTGAGGGAAGAGGTGGAGGAGGGCAGGAGCCAGAACATAACGCCTTCCTCCGACTCATGGTAAGGAATTTGAACTACTGGGACAAAGGAAAAGCCTGGATTTGCAGGGGTTGGGATAGGGATCATGGAGTGGGAAGCATGCAGAGAAGTTGAGAGGTAGACACCATCAGATCTGCACTATAGACAGCTTTCACTGCAAAATGGGGGAGGGACTGAAAGGAGGAATCCTGGAGTTCGTACACAAGTTTTGTAGGGTCAGATTTTGGTGAACTGGGTTTACTTAAACAGAAAGATTGAAAACCTGGCATCTTCTTTGTTTCTATGGTCAGAATTATAACAGGTTCATCTGAACTGTACAAACAGTTGCACAAACCCTGATCTACAAACTGCTTAAATTATGTATGTCAATACTCCAATATGGCACTGTGTATTTCATAATGTGGTGAAGAAAGGAGGCATTGTGTGTGTGTGTGTGTGTGTGTGTGTGTGTGTTTAAAGGAGGTCTCTTTTTATGCAGTAAAATAGAAAATTCTTTAAGACAGTGGATTTGCTGCTTGCAATTAGCCAAAGGGGCAGACCAGAGTGGGAGCAGTGGCGAAAAGGTGATGAAGCTAGTGAAATATTGAACACTGGAGCTTTCTGAGAGTCAGATGTCTGTGAGACAGAGGGCAATGGCTAACAGAACTCCTGGAACGGAGAAGGCACTGTGGACATCTGCATCTGTGTTAGGGCAGAGCAGAAGTCTGTGTGCATGCCTTGGATGCATGATTTCCCAAGCTGCTAAATGAATTATGAAGTTAAGAAACAACACCTCTGAGAAATAGCTCAAGAGATTTGTTCATTTTTCCTGGAGATAGCAGAGGCACAGGTGGTGGGGCAGGGGGCAGCTGGGGCATGTTTATAGCCTCCTGTGTGGAGAGATTATGGGTGACTGTGACTGATGTAAATCAGGTTTTCTGTTCCTGCGGACAAGAGGGGATCAACATACTAAAATACAATTGTTGGAATGAATGATTTTTTTTTCCAAAACAGAAGGTATTGCTAGGAACTTGAGGTGGGGGTGGGGATCTTCAGGGTCACCCCAAGGAAAAAACAGGAATGTTGAGACTCACTTTTGAAGAACAGGGATCTCTGTCCCTGATGGCATGTGTAGTGGGATCTGGCAGGAGTAGTGACCACAGAACCTATTCCTGGGCTCTGAGAGGTCAAAATGAACCAGACCACCCTGCAATAACATTGCCCTTCTAGAAGCTCCAGGAAAACAGCAGCCCCAGGCAGTCAGAGGGCCTCAGAATGGAGGTTTGGTCCAACTGAGAATCCAAACTACTAACAAGAGGAGCTAAGATGTGCCAAGGACTAACTTTCTGCCAAGCACTGAGCATCTGCCCTGCCTTATTTCATTAATTCCTGACAACAACCTTGTGGTAAATACTAGTAATCATTTTACATGTGAAGAAACTGAGACTTAGATAAGGAAAGTAGCTTATTCAATCTTAGTAAGATAAACATATAGAGGGATTTTGTAACCCTCAGCTCGAGTCTCCTCCCAGGCTTGGGCAGCTCTGGTATGAGTGCTAATCGTGGTTCCCACCTTTCCCTGGTCTAGCGGGCAGACGAGCAACCAGTCTGGATAAGCAAACTCTCCTCCCGGGCTTCTAGGGAGAGAGATATCGATGGGGAAAATGGTGAGAGAGGATTCACTCCAGCAGCAGCTCCAGGATAAGATGACATTGGGGCCATCCTGGCTCCTGTCCTACCTGATTCCAGAGCCTCTATCCAGCATCTATCTGTCTAATAAATTTTGTTTGGTTTAGAGTTAACCAGAATTGGTTTCTTGTGACCATTGAACCCTGACTGACACAATCACAGGCTGGCAAGCAGAGGTCTTGGATCCAGGCAGCTGGTCCCACAGCTTGCCCTCTTAACAGCCCCAGGTGGTGCTCAGGGGCAGTGACTGCTGTAGAGCCACTCTGTGGAAACTTCACCAGGGAAGGAAGGACTGGAAGAGCTGAGGTGGCACTGAAAGTTGGCCGATGAGAGCCACCGCAGCTCTTCCCAATGAAGTGTACCAAGAGCAAATAATCCGAGTTTCCAAGTGACATGCTCACCATTCCAGCTGTATTTACATCTTCTGAGTGAAGCACAGAGGGGTAGCCTTGGTCCTACCTCTTGATGGCTGTGGCGTGCTCAAGTAAACAGTTTTCCTCCTACCATGATCCCTGGAAGCCATACCCCATGGTCCACCCTTTCCCAGGACTTGACTCTGATTTGCCCTCCACACAGCCCCCTTTGGCTTCTATGCTCTCTCCCTCCTGCTTTTAGAAGGGCCTGATACTGATCAGGTAAGCTGTGAGGTGGTGCAGCTCCCTGCTCAGCAGCTTCTTCTCCGCCATTCATCCTGGAATAGTTCCCAGGTAAGGGAATGCAAAGTTTCATGAACAGGTGAGAGAGCACATGGCTACAGTTGGGGGCTGCAGCCACACCTGTGTGGAGGCTGGCCTGTGCTCTGCTCACAATGGCTGCCTCCAAGCAATTATTCTCCACTTACATTGGCTTCTTTGATTCCTTTAAGATAGTTCTGCCCAATTGGCCAGATCTGCTATACATCAAGCCAATTTGGTCAGGAAAATGTCAGCCTGATCATTTCCAATCTGGTATGTTTCCTTACTCAATGTGAGATTCTTCCATCTGACTGAATTTTTTCCTATTTTTTCTGGCTTATTACACAGTTCTTTGGCCTATTTCTTGGGTACCAGACCTCCTGGAGTCCTGCATTCAGTGTCCCAGGAAGCCAGCAAAAAGAAGATGGGGGGGGGGAAGCAAAGAATGTGTGTGATTTTTGTGAACTCATTCAGCAATGTGGAAGACATTAGTATTCAGTAACTTTAAACTTGAAAAGCAAAATAAATACTAATGGACCGAAGCAATCAATTTATTAATCCTATGATGACTTTTCATTTGATACACAGCAGAATTGATTGTTTTTTTGAATAGATGAAAAATACACATGGTTCACAAACCAATAATTATAAAAACTTATACAGAGACAATTTTCCTTTCCAACTTCTCATCTGTCCTGCTCTGTAAATAATCACAATTTGAATGTTTTTCGATGACCAAAGCCTTTCAAACCAATATGTTGTCTTCCCCTAAGCTTAGTTTTAACCCACAGATTCAAATAAAGAAACTATTTTCTCACATTAGCTTTTGAGATGAATCCTGCTTTAAAAATAATGGAAAGTGGGCTGGGGATGTGGCTCAAGCGGTAGCACGCTCGCCTCGCATGCGTGTGGCCTGGGTTCGATCCTCAGCACCACATACCAACAAAGATGTTGTGTCCGCCGAGAACTGAAAAATAAATATTAAAAATTCTCTCTCTCCTCTCTCACTCTCTCTTTAAAAAAAAAATAATGGAAAGTTTATGATAAGTCACTGAGGCCATGTTGCCATCGTTAAAGTTCTTGTCTCTGGTGGTTTTTCTCTTTGTTTTGTTTTTGTTTTTCAGACAGACTCCCCTTTGACTTCAGATGGCCTACTTAGTGTTGTGTCTCAAAATCCCAGAGAGATTTGTTGAGTATCAATTTGAATCTTAAGGCCCACCTAATCAATGATAAATACATGTCAATCAAGTGTTAAAAGCACCAAGAAGAAGCATCAAGAAGAATCCCTGGCCAGTCATGCTTTCTCTCCCAATTGATTGTGGGTTTTTTTTTTGTTGTTGTTGTGGATGTTGTTTTTTTGGTACCAGGAATTGAACCTAGTGGCGCTTAACCACTGAGCAACATCCTCAGCCCTGTTTATTTATTTTTGATTGTTTAGAGACAGAGTCTTGCTAAGTTGCTTAGGACCTCATTTGTTGCTGAGGCTGGCTTTGAACTCATGATATTCCTGCCTCAGCCTCCAGAGCTGCTGGGATTACAGGCTTACAGACATGAGTCACTGCCTGATTGTGTTCTTTTAGACTAAAATCAGGGAAATGGCAAGGGGTAATGGTGCTCTTTGGGAAAAGCCGGCAACTCAAATCAACAACTATGCACCAAGCAAAACAACATGTCAGGTCCTGAGAATAGAAAAATAAAATAGTTTTAAGGTTGTTATAAACCTTGGTGCTTTGGCTCAGGGTAACATCCGGAAGAGAAGGGGGAGAAAGAATATTCTAGAACAAGAGCAATAGGAAGAACAGTTTTAAATTCTGGCTGCTCATTAGAATCACCTAAGGGAGATTTTAAAAACTAATGGTCTCTGAGCTTCACATCCTAGAGATTCTGGATTCTGATTTAGTTGACCTGGAGTGAAGCCCAGGTATGACTCTGTTTTAATATTGTTTCTAGGTGATTCTACTGTGTAGCCTGGTAATGAACTCTAAGACTGTTAGAGTTTAAAATATTTACATTGAATTGCATTGAGGTGCAAAAGTACAGGATTACAACTTGTATACTGTAGGCTTCACATTGTAACATCAGTTTACTCTCAGAATAAACTGAACAATAACAATGGGTCTCCCCTGAGGGATCTGGATAAAGACATCTACTGAAGATGTGAATGTGACTACATAGCCTACTAAAATAAGCAATGCAGAGCCCAGACCTCTGACAGTTTGGCCAGTATAATTTATTTATTTTTTATTTTTATTTTTTTAAAGAGAGAGTGAGAGTGAGAGAGAATTTTTTTAATATTTATTTTTTAGTTTTTGGCGGACACAATATCTTTGTTTGTATGTGGTGCTGAGGATCGAACCCAGGCCGCATGCATGCCAGGCGAGCGCTTCACCGCTTGAGCTACATCCCTAGCCCCTGGCCAGTATAATTTAGATAGCTCTACATTTATGGCTATTCTCCTCTGATTTCTCTCCCTGTTCTTCTCTGTAAAGTGATCATTAACTTCTCTTTCCAGCTCAGGACACATCTATACAGAGCTTTCAGCAGTTTAGAGAAGACACTACTTCCCAACTTGATCTCAAAGTTACATTATGCTTGGAGAATCACAATGAGGAGAAAGTGGGTAACTTTTTAAATCCAATGTTTCCTAAACTCATTTGACCACAGAACATTTCTGTGTTTACAGGAGTGAATAAATATTTATTGTTGATTTAAGCCACTGTATTTTAGGTTTATTTGGCAATATGTAACTAATACACTTAAGAGATTTTACTTTTGGGTCTCAGTTTCCTTATCTGTAGAGTGGATATTACTGTGCCATCTGACAATGCCAGGAAAACAGTATTCTAAAGTATAAACAATAATAGGTGGGTGGGTTCTGATTCCCAGCAAAACACACACACACACACACACACACACACACACACACACACACACACACGGTGGGTTCTTTAAAGGCTTGCTTTGTTATATATCTCAAGAGTCTCTTTTGGGGCTTTTTGCCAGCCATCTCTCCCTGCTACGTTCATCCTACTGACAAGCCTGGGGCCTGACCGCTTGCATACATCATGTGCTTTAGAGCTGGGACACCCTGGTTGGTATGCCAAGCCTTGAGACTCTTGTCTTGCCAGGTAAATGTAGGTGGAGATCTCAGGTGATAGAGATGTCTTAGTGCTTCAGGGGACTTACTACTCAAATACTGTAGTTCCCACTTTTTTTGTCATTTAATTATTTCAATCATGGTATCGAAATTTGTATATTGAAAATGTGCAAACAGATATAAAAAACATTGAGAACTACCGCTATAGATTAAACTTTCAACAAAAAGAAAGAGATCATACCCATGGGACATAGCACTGAAGGAAATCTTTTAGGTTGACACTGAGGTTTAATTGCCAAAGAATCTGGTCTAAATCCAGCAAATTCTATCATAAGCAAGTCTGTGTGCTATTTGTCCACAATTGTATCCTCTGAAATAAAGATGTATTTTCAGTATTAACCTATTCTGATCTTTGAAATCAGGATTAACACTACTTAATTTTCTTTTTCTCCTCCCCTCCTCTTCCTCCTCCTCCTCCTCCTCATCCTCCTTCTTTTTAAAGGAGGAAAGAAAGATTTATTTTGGGTGAAGTTTTCAAAGTTTCAGTTCATGGTAGCTTTGTCCCCTTGCTTCAGGTCTTTAGCAGGACAGAACGTCATGGTGGAAAGGGTGTGGTAGATTAGACCTGCTGACTTCAGGGCTGTGGTTGTAGCTCAGTGGTAGAGCACTTACCTAGCACAGGTTAGGTACTGGGTTTGATCCTCAGCACCACATTAAAGAAATAAAATAAAGGTACTGTGTCCATCTACAACTAAAATTAAATAAAGAATCAATTCATGAGGAACAGGGTAGGAGGGAGAGGGGGAGAGAGAGAGAGAGAGAGAGAGAGAGAGAGAGAGAGAGAGAGAGAGAGAGAGAGAGACACACTTTTCAAAGGCATTTCCCCAGGGCCTACTTCTTCCAACTAGGCCTTACTTCCTGAAGTTTCCAACACCTCCTGATAGAAGTGCCACCAACTTGGGACCAAGTCTTCAACACATGAAACTTTTGGAGACATTCCTGATCCAAACTAGCATTTTCTTAACCAAGAATGGATTTTAAATTCTATCAAAATGCTTCCCTAGCACCTATGATAATGCTTGTATTTTTCTATTTATGTAAATCAATGGAGTATCGTTCCTACTAGTGACCCGTCTTTGCATTCTTAGCAAAAAGTCCACTTGGGCACTTTCTGAAAAACTCTCAAGTCTCTCCATCTTTCTCTGTCCTCAAAGCTGCCACCCTCGGCCAGGTCATCATTATTTCTTGCCTGAACTATTACAACAGCTTTCTACTTGGTCTCCAGTTTCTAGAATTATCCCCTCTGCCTGAAATTGTGCTGTAATGTTGAAGTTAGAGTAATTTTCCTAAAGTTTGAGTCATGCTACTTCTCTGCTCCAAAATAGTTATGATAATTTATAAGACATTGCAAAACCTCATGTCAGTTTACCACTCCTGTCCCACCTCCTCACAATATCTATTTACAGTTTCCAAATGTGCTAATATCTTTCTAGTGTCTTGAGCTCTGCACATAATTTTCTCTTTGCTTTAGGTCACGTCACATCTGAAATACCAACAAAATACCACCACCAAAAAAAACAAAAACAAACAAAAAAAAACCAAACCCAACCAAACAAACTCATAACTCTCTCACCCTAGATTGGCTGTGGCTGCATAAAATCTCATCATTACCAACTGGAAATAGCCCAGAGTTTAATATATATTTTCTCCTGTTAAATTGCAGATAATTGGCATGGGGTCAGTAGGAGAGGTTTGGGGAGTTGCATAGAAATTTGGTGTTGAGGTATTGAAGACCTTACGATCTGTGTCATTTTTCAACCCATTCTAATGAATTGGGGCTGTGTGACAAAAGCAGATAGAAGTGGAGGAAAAAGACCTGATTAGAAATCTGGAATCCAAGAGTGAACCCATGGACTACCACCTAGCTTGGACTCTTCTTCTGAGCTCCAGACCCAGACAGCCAGTTACCAGCTGGATATCTCCACCTGCATGTCCTACAGGTACCTCAGACTCCCCATACCCATAATAAGACTCACCATGGGCTCTCCCAAGACTTATCCTCTGGTATTTCCTATCTCTATGAATTAAATTGGGACATATACCACCTAGAGCCAGAAACCTAGATGCTACCCTATGCTCACCTGTAAACCTCAGACACAGGTTACTAAATCCTGTACTTCCCACATGTTAATTCTCTTCCCACTCATCTTTCCTTTTCCATATGCACCACTCCTGCCTTGATTCTGATGATCAACATCACCTTCCTACACCACCACTATCTGAGTTTCCCAAGAGTTTCTCAGCTTCCAGTGAACCTTTGACTGTATGCTCCCATAATGATCTTTGGAGGAGATCAGGCGTGTTCAGGGTGGTATGGCCGTAGACCCATAATGATCTTTGGAAAGTGCAAAACTTTCCTGATAAAAATCCCTCCATGACTTCTCTAGTATGTTAGAGTGAGTCCCAAATTCTTGCCATCACAGAGGAATCCTGACATTGGGCTCTGCTCTCCTCAGCTCTCTCGCCTTTGTCCTGTATTCTACTTACACCCACAATCTGGCTGTGATAAGCTCCATGCTCCTGTACCATTTATGCATCAGGCAACAAGGTGCCCCATCCCAAGTGCCTATCTCATACCACCCTTTCCAGGCAGAGGTCTGAAAAATTCTCACCAGGTGTTCACCCACCCACAAAGGCACCTTAAAGTCTTAAAAGATCTCCTAAAACTCAGTTCAAACGAAGTCTTACAGAAACATTTTCTGATCACCACTACATCTTTTCCTCTTTGGATAAGTATTTTTATTTGGTGGCTGTTCCCTATTTTAGCATTGACTGGCTGACTGGGGTAGGAGTGTGGGGGATAGGGTTGAGCCTGTAGGTAACAATATGAAAACTCTGCAGAAATCACCAGTGGAAGGGAGTCTGATTTAGGATTAACTCTACTTTGAATTTGGCACCAACACTTTGGCCCTTGGCCTACACAGAACTGGAGCAAAGCAGGAGATGAGACTGCTGGCAGAAATAAATCAGTCTGAGGGATAATAGAGGGTGGTAGACATGGAATCTTCCAACCTTAGTGCTTTTTGCTTTGGTGTTTTGGGCAATCTCATTGAGAATGTGAATTGTGTGTGTGGGGTGGCTAGAGAGAGAAAGAGACAGACTTCTGAGCTAGAGGAGGGGAGAGAAGAAGAGCAGATACTCTGGATGGGAAGAGGAAAGGAACTATCAAAACTCTTTACCAGCCTTCTTGACATTAGGGTTTGCCCCTCCTGGAACCACCAGTCTAGAATCCTACTTCCAGATTGCTTAGGAAAGCACAGGAGTGAAGGTGAGGCTGGGGGTGGGGTACACCCACACTTCCTGTCTCCAGCCATTTTCCCAAGACACAGTGACCACAGATCCATTTCCCTGCCACAGACACCCTATCTTGCCCACAAATGGGAGAAATTGAACATAAAAAATAAACCCTGCGTGCAGCCAAATCCCACCGCAGACTGGGAGGGAGTCCAGGGAAGCCACAGCTGGGTGCGCTTGCTCATTTTGTTCCCTGGGATTTGCTCCTATAGCGCCAGGGGTGCTTTCCAAGAGACCACATTTTGATTGAACCAATTCAAAAAGGAGTTAACTTCTCCTGAAGAGTTTCACATAATTGGAAACATGCATTCTGGCAAAGACAGATGGGGAAATTCTTGGTCCAACTCCAGCAAAAGGCCAATCTATCAAGCGTGGTGGGACTGACAAAGGCTGCTTCACTGGAGCCTAGGAATTGAAACAGGAGGATGCATCATCCCTGGCTCCACCTGTGGGTGCACAGGTAGCCTGAGTAGCCCTGGAGGGAAAGGAAGGAGAGAGATTTATAAATAAAAGGAGCAGGAAGGACCAACAAAATAGAATCACTTTCCTTGAAGCCATAACAAGCTGTTTTCCAGTGAGAAATGCAACTCAGACAGGTGACATGTCAACTAACAGCTTAGCATCATGCTCAGGTGTCTGGATGATAAATGTTTGGCCCACAGTATGTGTGGTGGGGGACAGAAGATGCGTTCTTTCTGCCACTTTCCATTGCATTTCTTAACTCCCTGAAACCTAGATACAGCTGTCATAGTGATCATAAAAATTATTTATAAAATATGCCTAGCATAGTTTCTGGCACTCTATGTTTAAAGGACAACCTTGCAAGTAACTTTTGATGACTTGAATTCCTCCTAATATTGATAAATCTTGTTGGCTAGCTAATGAAGGGAGAGGAGATGCCATCAGACCAAGCATTCAAGGTCCCTGGGCCATTTTGTTCAATAACCTCTGTGACCCTCAGCTGGTCTGGGGCTCTCAGTGGGGACATCTGGATGTGCTGCCTGGGATGCTCCCTTGAAGTTCTGCTTGGCCTGCTCTTCCAGGCTCCTGACCTCATCCTCAGAGCTCTGGCTGAGTCTCCCCAGGTCCCCATCTCTGTCCTCTGACCCTAACTAGACTGCTCCCTGCTTCCAAAGACTTGGGTGTTTTTATTCACTGCTTCTTTGACTCCTCCCTTCCCCTGGATTTGCAAAAAGCTTCTAGGAATTATTATGATGACTCAATTTCTGTTGAAATAGAAAGTTCTCCAGTAGCAGCCTGCTGTTTGCAGCACAACTTCATTCCTAAATTTGAGAAAGTTTTTATAGTGGTGAAGAGAAAGGCTTTGGGACTCCCAGGCTTGAAGATCTAATTGTGGCTCAGTCACTCACTGGCTAAATGACTTTGGACAAGTGACTTAACTTTGAACTTTAATTTCTTCAACTCTAAAGTAAGAACAACAACAACAACAACAACACAAAACCAACCTCATAGTATTATCATGAAGATTTAATTAGGATCTAGCATTGGGAAATGTTTAATAAATGGTAGTCATGATAAAAAGGGACATTCATATCTATATGCATATAGATATCCTATAGGCATATCTATAACTATATTCTCCATTTATCCTCCAAAGCTTGTCTTTATCCCTGAAGATTAGAAAACACTTAAGAATCCTGTTATTCTGTGGGTACTTGGCTTCTAATGCTGGAACAGCTTCTACCTAGTGACCTACTAGCTGAGTGACCCTGGAGAAGCCACCTCATGTAGCTAGTTCTCTGGGTATTTCCATAAGGTTTGTGCTTAAAATAGTCATTCATGAGAAACTGAGAGAGAAAGAGAGCACTGTGCTGGGGGAGGCAGGTATCTGGAAGCTCTATGAGTTTCACACATGTCAAGAATGAATGATGGGATAATTACAGAAAACAGTATGGAGGCTCCCCAAAAAGTACAAATAGAACTACCCTGTGATATAGCAATCCCACTACTGAGTATATCAATGAGATATCTGCCCTCCCATGTTTATTGTGGCAATATTTACAGTAACCAAGATATGAAATCAGCCTGTGTATCCTTCACTGGATGAATGGGTAAAGAAAATGTGGTATATATTATATACATAATGAAATATTATTGAACCATAAAAAGGAATATCATCCTGTTATTTGGAGCAACTTGGATAGAACTGGAGGGCATTATGTTAATTAAAATAAATCAGGCACAGAAAGACAGATTCTGCATGTTCTCACTTCTATGTGGAAGCTTAACTAGTTGATCTTAAGGAAATAGAGAGTAGAATAGTGGTCACTAGTGTTTGGGAAGAATAGGAGGGAGGGGAATGGAGATAATGATTAATGGGTACAGGGATGCTGTTGGATAGGGGGAACAACTTTTAATGCTCTGTTGCATAGTAGCATAACTATGGATGATAACAATTAATTGTATAATTCAAAATGGCTAGTAGAGAGGATTGTGAATGTTCCCAAAACAAAGAAATAACAAATGTATGAAGTAATGGATGTGCCAATTACCCTGATCTGATTATTACACATTGTATATATGCATTATACATGTGTGCAACTTACAATGAAATATTATACTATACACCAAAAATATGTACAATTTTAATTAAACTTTTTAAATATTAAAAAAGAATGCTCTGTGGTAAAGAATGAGGAGGGGCCCCCTTTTTGTCCTCTAGCCTCTTTGACCACAGCAATCACGTGGACGACTGGAGAGGGGCCTTTCCAATCTGCTTTTCCCTCTGTGAGCCTGAGACTGCTGCCAATCTGAGTCTGGTTGTTTCTTCCGAATCCCCTACTTTTGTCCACATGGTGGACTTCCCAGATAAAAGCAGGGACCTCTGTGGCCCTGGGAGCCAGCGTGTGCTGTGTATGGGCTCTTGCCACTTAGATCATGCCCCGTAGCAGTAGTCATATTGTTCAAACATTCCCACCCGGGAAAACACAGCTGGGATGCAGGGACAGTGGGATCCAGAAGAACATGAACTAAAAGAAAGGAGGGGAGCGAGTGTGTGTATCCAGGTGTGCTGTGCACCTGGTATTGAGCTCGAAGTTTTACGTAGACTCTGACCCCATTGACATTCTACCACAGCACTGTGACATAGCACTATTACTGGTATCAGGGTAGTGATGAAGAAAATAAGGCTGAGAGCTTAACTGATTTACCCAAGGTCACCCAACTAGCAAGTCTTGGTGGCAGGATTTGAATTTAAGTCTTTCCAAAGTCGCAGTTTAAGCACTGAACCATATGAGGCATCCCGGAGAGATTCAATTCTCTCAAGTATCTTGTCAAGTGTAGGCATCATTATCCTTATTTTACTATTGAGAGAATAAGACTCAAAGACTTTCCCCAGGATTCCCAGCAAGGATTTGAATCTGAGTCCCTCTTGCGAGAGTAGTCCCTCCTTCCCCCATGGATCCAGGCAGGGGTGGCAGGGCTTCTCCCAGAGCATGCACAATTGGAATTTTGTGGTCTTTGCATGGCTGAAAACTTAATCATTTTCAAAACCACTGACAACTTCTGTCCATTTACAAAAAGAAAATCAACATCATGTGGAAGCATAAAATTTGTGAGGGATTTGTTTAATCTGGTACTATATAAAGAGAGCCATTTCATCTGACTGAAAATATGAAAAGCATTTTGCATTTAAGCAAATAAAAGCTTCATGAGTGCACTGGTAATTATGCGATTCCAAATTTATAGTTCTTGGGTCTCATTGGATGAAATGTGAAGTAGGAAAGCAAACTTGTTAGATCATGACACATTAGAAGAGGAATGTGGACTATTTATTAAGGAAACAGGCTATGATGAAATAGCTAGGGGTGTGATAGTTGAGGATGAGAGTAAAAATTTTGAGCAAACACTAGCCTTACTTTTTTGTTATATCCATTAACATCTGTCACAAAAGGTCAAGGGAGCCAGAAAATTAGCACACAAAAAATAATGTAACGAACCCAGGTGGAAGTGAGCAGGGGAACCAAGCCAGGGGACAATGTAAAATTCCTCTAGAGTGTCAGGACGTCTTTCTTTTCAATAGGTATGGGCAAGGGCTGAGAGTCAATGGGAGCCATTCCCCAGGCAAATATGTCACATATAAAGCAGCACTATGAAGGCCCTGAAAAGATGGATTTTCACCAATGCCTCCTTTTGAGACTGATGGAGAACAATTTCAAGCCTGTGTGTTTGCATCATTGTACTCTTACTATTTAAGAAATATAATTTCAAAACTCCTTTTAAAGTGATTAAGTTCTATCTGATTTACTTTTAGTTAATACATTTTAAATAAACAGAAGCTCATTTATACTAAACTTGGGAAGCCAGGTGATAGGATTACTCTGAGCAGTACCCCCAGGTAGCTCTTTAAGTACCCCAGCCATTTCATTTGCTGCTGTCCCAGACTTCAAGAAGCAGAGACAAGCAACTCACATTGTACCCTGTCTAAAATTGTGACCTATGTGAGTGTGCCAAAGGGTTGTGTTCTATGCCACTAAATTTGGTGGGTTTGTCATGAGCAATAGATAACCAGAGCATCGTGGAGTCTCTTAAATTTTAAATGCAACACTTAATTCAAGATTTTAAAATAATAGCTCATTTTAAAATTGGATGATTTGGCTTTTTGATATTGAGTTATTTGAGTTCCTTACATATTCTGGACATTGTCACCTTGTCAGGTGCATAGTTTGCAAATATTTTCTTCCATTCTCTTCACTCCATTGATTCTTTCCTTTGCTGTGCAGAAGTTTTTTACTTGGATGTAATCCCATTGGTCTATTTTTGCTTTTGTTATCAGTGCTTTTGAGGTCTTACTGCCAACTTTCTTGCCCAAACCAATGTCATAAAACATTTCCCTCATGCAGTAGTTTCATAGTTAGGTATCTTACATTTAAGCATAAGTAAGTTTCAATTTTCTACATGTGAATATCCAGTTTTCTCAGTACCATGTATTAAAGAGACTGACCTTTTCACAATATATTGGTGCTGATGCCAAAATCATTTGGCTATAAATGTGTGAATTTTTTTCTGGGCCTATTCTACTCTATTGGACTGTGTGTCTGTTTTCATGCCAGTACTGTGCTGTTTTTGTTACTATAGCTTTGTAGTATATTTTAAAGTCAGTGTGATGCCTTCAGTTTTGTTCTTTTTACTCCAGATTGGTTTGGCTGTTCAGAGCCTTTTGGGATTTCTTATGAATTTTAAGATTGTTTATTTTTCTATTTCTGTGATGAAGAATTTCCAGAGATTGCACTAAGTCTTAGATTTCTTTGAATAGTATAGACAGTTTGGGTGTGGGGGGGGTACTGGGAATTTAACCCCGTAGTGCTTTACACCTGAGCCACACCCAAAGCCCTTGTTATTTTATTTTTTATTTTTTGAGATGGGGCCTTGAAAAGTTGCTCAGGTCTCACTAAATTTCTGAGGCTGGCCTCAAGTTTGGGATCCCCCTGTCTCAGCTTCCCAAGTTGTTAGGATTATGGGCATGAGCCATGGAGTCCTGATGAGTAGTGTAGACAAGTTAATAATATTAATTCTTCCAATCCTAGAAAATGGGATGTTGCAGGATGTGGTGACACAAACCTGTAATCCCAGAAATTCCTTAAGAGGCAGGGGGATCACAAGATTAAGATTAGCACCTTAGCAATTTAGTGAGATCCTGTCTCAAAATAAAAAATGAAAAGCACTGGAGATGTAGTTCAGTGGTTGAGTACCCCGAATTCAATCCCCAATACTTAAAAAAGTGGGGGGAGGGATGTCATTCTATTTATTGTGACCTCTTCAATTTCTTTTATCAATGTTTTAAAGTTTTGATTGTAGAGCTCTTACACCTCCTTGGTTAAATTTATTCCTAGGTATTTTACCTTATTTTTTGGTAGTTATTATAAATGTAATTGTTTTCTTGTTTTAATTTTTAGAGAGTTCATTATTGGCATATAGAAATGCTAATGATTTTTTTCCCACAAATGAATAAAATGCTGATTTTTTAATTCAAATATGGATATTGAATTGAAAGTTATTTATTTATTTTTTTATATGGTGCTGGGGATTGAACCCAGTGCCTGGTGCATGCTAGGCAAGCACTTACCACTGAGCCACAACCCCAGCCTGTGAAAGTTATTGTTGATGTTTTATTTCCTTAACCATATTACACTATTCTTTTTATTTTTATTATTATTATCAGTTATAATTAGCAAAGAACTCAGGCCATTCACAAACACTTTGAATACCAGAGCAAGAAAAGATCTGATCATTCAGTCTTCTTGTTTAATTATTTTATTATTATTATTATTTGTTCTACTTAGTTGTTCAAGACAGTAGAATGCAAGAAATGCTACTGATATTTTATGTTGATTTTATAACCTTCATTTTACTGAATTCTTGTATTAGTTCTGATCTTTTTTTTTTTTTGAGTGTCTGAGAATTTCTCTATATAGAATTATGTCAGCGGCAAACAGGGACAATATGGTTTTCTCCATTCTAAAATAGAAGACCTTTATTTTTTGTTTTCCCTAATTTCTCTGGCTAGTATTTTCAGTATAAAAACTGGTGGAAATGTTTCATTGAACAGTAGAGTGACTACAGTTAACAAGAATATATTGCATGTACCAAAACATCTATCTAGAAGTGAGGATTTTTAATGTTCTTACCACAAAGACATTACAAATATTTGAAATAGTGAATATGCTAATTATCCTAATTGGACCATTATACATTTATTTGTGTATGGAAACATCATGTTGTACCCCATGAATAATACATAATTATTATGTATCAATTAAAAATGAAACAAAACTAAAATAACAATAGCAACAACAGCAATACTACTTGTTAGCCAATACTGTGCTGGCCAAACAAATTACTAAGTTTGTTTCATAGGATGCCAGTTTAGAGAAATTACAAATGGTAGATGGTTGGTACAAATGAACCTAAAGAGAACCATCATGGAGGGCAGAGATTTCTTTGTGGAGAAGTGTCAGACACAATGCTTGGTAAAATACTTAGAATTATGGCAGATTTTCAAAAGTGAACATTAAAGGAATGAAGGTTGAGAGGCCAGCGACATCAAACCAGCCTGGAATACTTTGGCCTCCCATCACTATATTCTTAAGCCTTTTAGATCCTATTCAAGAAAATTGCTGAGCTATTTTTAATCCATGAGTAGCAAATATTTTCTCCTTGCAGGAAACCTTAGTCTGGAGAGTCCTATTTGTTTCATCCTTACCTGGAAGCATATATGCACTGAGTTTTCCCAGGTTGAGTTGTGAAAAAAACATTATAATAGTCAGAGGTAGAGGTCATAAGGACTACAGCCAGGTAGCACTTGGAATCTGTGTAAACAGAGCTGTGTGGACTCAGAAGGCATAGCAGATTCCTGCACAGGCATGCTCTGCTGATTGTATGGGCAGCTTGTTTCCAGTCACTCCTAGGATTGTGAAATCCATGTATAGGAGATTGCCCATCAGTTATAATTAGCATAGAACTCAGGCCATTCACAAACACATTGAATACCAGAGCAAGAAAAGATCTTATCATTCAGTCTTCTTGTTTTATAGACTGGGAGAGAAAGAACCAGAGAATAAAGTCCTGCCCAAGGTCACCATAGTTAGTGAATGATTGGAACTGAACTCAGCTTGCCTGACTTTGATTGTGTAACCTACACATTTTTCTACATTTTCTCTAACTTTTTGTTTGATTTCTGTTTTCAGTTCATAGTTATATCTTTCTTCATGATTTTAGTAATATGTGAAAACAGTATAGTTTTCTAAAAAGTCTGATTTTTTTCTAAACCACAACTTTTGGCTCCTTTTTATACAACATTATTTGTATAGGTCATAGGAATGTCTTATGTGGCATTCTCAGCTTTCATTGTCTCTGGGGAGTGGGGGTAGGCTTATGTAGTCATGTTTGCTTCACAAGAACCACTTTGCTTTTAATCCACTTTCTTTTAAAAATTATTTATATATATATATATATTTTTTTTTTTAGTCGATGGTGGACCTTTATTTAATTTATTTATTTATATGCGGTGCTGAGAATCAAACCCAGTGCCTCACATGTGCTAGGCAAGTGCTCTACCACTGAGCCACAACCCCAGGCCTCAATCCACTTTTTAAAAAATGGTGTCATTTTTTAAAATACTTTTATTTTGTTTATTTATTTATTTATTTTTATATGGTGCTGGGGATCAAACCCAGTGCCTCACGCATGCTAGGCAAGCATTCCACCACTGAGCCACAACCCCAGCCCCTTCAATCCATTTTAACTGATAACTTATTTGACCCAGGACAGTTAGTCCACCAGTTGGGTAGAAATCAGGAATTCATTCTCAAAACTTGTTACCAAGAGACACATGGCTGCATGACAATGAGCACTTGAATTAAAAAGTTATGTAGAGTAACAGTTATTATTATTATTATTATTATTATTATTATTAGCTATGTGAAACTTGAAACAGTCAGACTTAGCCTACCTCAAAAAGGAGGTGGGGAACACACAATAAGGAGGTGGGGAGGGAAGAATAGAAGTTCATTAGATTAGACAAAAAATGAAGGGAAGGGGGCGATGAATAGGAAAGACAGTAAAATGAATTGGACATAACTTTCCTATGTTCATATACGAATACATGACCAGTGTAACTCCACATCATGTATAACCACAGGAATGAGAAGTTATATGTATGTATAACATGCCAAAATACACTCTACTGTCATGTATAACTAAAAAGAACAAATAAAAAAAAAAAGAGGAGATGTGGTAGAGGAAGATCAAACCTGAGGGATAAAGCTACCATGAGAAAAAGATCATGTGACTCAGAGTAGGCAAAGGAAAGCCCAGCTGTCCCTTTGAGGCTCCACAATACTAATTCTATGCTTTTGGGGCCTGGATGATCACCTCTCTACTTAAACCAGCTGTTTGTAAAAACCAACTGAACCATAATTCAAAGCGTATTTTCTCAATAGCGTTCAACCTAACAGTGGAGATAAATTATGTTATTGGATACCTATGGATTCTAATATGACAAGTCTGAAAAGGTACTGGATAGTGTGTGTGTGTGTGTGTGTGTTTTCATACATTTACTTAGGCTAATGATGTCCATCTCATTCCACCACCTTTCCCATCCCCATGCCCCCCCCATTTGCCTCCCTCCCCTTTGCCCTAACTAAATTTTTTCCATTTCTCCCACACTCCCCCCACCCCCAAATGGATAGGCATCCACATATCAAAGAAAACATTCAGCATCTGTTTCTTTGGGATTGGCTTACTTCACTTAGCATGATTTCTCCAACTCTGTTCATTTATCTGCAAATGCCATGATTTTATTCTCTTTTAATGCTGAGTAACATTCCATTATGTATATACACCACAGTTTCTTTATCCATTCATCTATTGAAGGGCATCAAGTTTGGTTCCATAATTTAGCTATTTTGAATTGTACTGCTATAAACATTGATGTGGCTGTGTCCCTGTAGTGTGCTGTTTTTAAGTCCTTTGGGTATAAACCGAAGAGTGGGATAGCTGGGTCAAATGGTGGTTTCATTCCAAGTTTTTCAAGGAATCTCCATACTGCTTTCCATATTGGCTGCACCAATTTGTAGTCCCACCAGCAATGTATGAGTGTACCTTTTTCCCCACATCCATTGCCAACACTTATTGTTTGTATTCTTTTTTTTATTGGTTGTTCAAAACATTACAAAGCTCATGACATGTCATCTTTCATACATTTGATTCAAGTGGGTTATGAACTCCCATTTTTACCCCAAATACAAATTGCAGGATCACATCGGTTACACATTCACATTTTTACATAATGCCATATTAGTGACTGTTGTATTCTGCTAATAGCTGCCATTCTGACTGGAGTGAGATGAAATCTTAGAGCAGTTTTGATTTGCATTTCTCTAGTGGCTAGAGAAGTTGAACACTTTTTTAATATATTTGTTGATTCACTGTATATTATCTTATAAGAAGGGTATGTTCAGTTCCTTGGTTCATTTATTGGTTGGGTTATTTGCTTTTTTGGTGTTAAGTTTTTTGAGTTCCTTATATATCCTAGAGATTAGCGCCTTTGGTAAAATTTGCTCCCATTCTGTAGGCTTTCTGTTTATCTCATTGATTATGTCTTTTGCTGAGAAGAAGCTTTTTAGTTTGAATCCATCCCATTTATTGATTCTTGATTTTATTTCTTACACTAGAGGAATCTTGTTAAGGAAGTCAAGGTCTAATCCAACATGATGGAGATTTGGGTCTATTTTTTCTTCTATTATGTGCAGGATCTCTGGTCTAAAACCTACACCTTTGATCCACTTTGAGTTGAGTTTTGTGCATGGTGAGAGATAGGGGTTTAGTTTCATTTTGCTGCATATGGATTTCCAGCAAAATCCATTTGTTGAAGGGCTATCTTTTCTCCAATGTATATTTTTGGCACCTTTGTCTAGTATGAGATAACTTTATTTATATGGGTTAGTCTTTGTGTCCTCTATTCTGTACCATTGGTCTGTAAGTTTAATTTGGTGCCAGTACTATGCTATTTTTGTTACGATTGCTCAGTAGTATATTTAAGGTCTGGTACAGTGATACCTTCTGCTTCACTCTTCTTGCTAAGGATTGCTTTGGCTATTCTGGGTCTCTTATTTTTCCAGATGAATTTCATGATTGCTTTTTCTATTTCTATGAGGAATGTAATTGGGATTTTGCATTTCTGTACATCAGTGACAAATCCTCTGAAAGAGAAACTAGGAAAACTAACCCATTTACAGTAGCCTCAAAAAACAAACAACCAACCTTGGGAATCAATTTAATGAAAGACCTCTACAATGAAAACTACTAAAGAAAGAAATTAAAAAAGACCTTGGAATGATCTCCCTTGTTCTTGAATAGGCAGAATTAATATTGTCAAAATGACCATACTACCAAAAACACTGCATTGATTTAATGCAATTCCAATAAAAACCCAGTGACATTCCTTATAGAAATAGAAAAGGCAATCATGGATGGTATATTTTTAAAGATCTCCCTTCACAATTCAGCCCAGATCAAGAATATTGTCCTGCCTAGGAAGAATATCTCCACCCCCTGCAGCTACATCACCTCCTGCCTGCCTCCTTACTGTCACTCCTTCCCAAGTTCTGCCTCAGAGCTTATGCTCTTAACATTCAGATATTGCTGCCAAACTTTCCCCTTCCAGAGACAGACTTTGTCTAAAATACAGGACTAAGTACAATGGGATCCCCTAGGGGTATCCTTGATGAGGGAGGGGGAGACTCTATCTCCTGCTGCCAGTTGTATGTGCCCCCTCCCCTCAAGCTACAGCCTAGAGTAAAAATGACCAGGGTCAGGAGAAGGATTGCTAGGAGACTACAGTATGATTATTGATGTCCTTTTCTAATGTGTTTTCTGTTACTATATAAAGCACTTGAAATTTGGTCATTTATAAAGAAAAGAGATTTATTTTCTTAGGGTTCTGAATGGTTGGAAGTCTAAGGTCAAGGGGCTTCCCCTGGTTAGACTCCTTTGGTGGGGGCTCTGCAGAGACCCCAGGTGGCACAGGGCAGCACATGGCAAGACAGAGCGAGCATGGCAGAGACTCTAGATTTTACCGCAAGGCCACTTCCTTAATAACCCATTAATCCAAGAACAGATTAATCCACTTATGAGGACAAAGCCCTCATAATCCAATCACTGCCCAAAGGTCAAAAACCTTCAAATATCATTAACATATGATTCTAGGGATTCAGTTTCCAACACATGAATTATAGGGATCAAACATTCAAACCATAGGACCCAGAAGGAGCCTCTGGGACAGCCTGGGGGATAGAGAAGCAGAGGATGATTGACAGGTGAGAGCAGAGAGGGAGGAGCCACAGCCTGTGGTAGGGCCAGCCTGGGGAAGGAGGACTACTGTGGAGATAGAGGACTCAGGAAAGACCTGGAATAGAGATGCTTTGTAGAGAAGAGGAGAGGAAGAACAGTGCCTGACATGATGGATGCCTTTGGTCCTACAGGCCAGTGGCTTCCAAATGTGTTTGAACTATAAGTCAGAAAAACCTTTTACTTCACAATCCAGAAAATACACATCCACATCCTATCTGAAAACAGGTTTCACAGGGTAGTACTTAGTCTTATTGATGTGAAGCACTTCTATTCTATTCTATTCTATTCTATTCTCTCTGTGTGTTTTCCAACATTTTTTTTCAGTTGTAGATGGAAAGAATACCTTTATTTTATTTATTTATATGCAGTGCTGAGGATTGAACCCAGTGCCTCACACATGCTAGGAAAGCATTCTACCGCTGAGCCACAACCCCAGCCTCTTCAACATTTCCTTTTGAAAAAATTAAATCCACCAAATATAAAAGAGGGAAAAATCAAAATCCGTATACTCTTCATTTAGATTCATCAACTTTCAACATTTACCACATTTGTGCATACTGTGTGAATATAGTATATACATATTTGTATATAAGTGTATACATGTACAACACATACATAAACAATTCCTGTTAGTCACAGTATTTGTATTTCACAAAGCCATAGCAAACATGAATTAGGAGAATGTGGAACCTTGCTCCTAAGGGAGAAGCAAGGTTGGATTCCCATGAACCTCTTGCTCATGTTTTTCTTAATCTTGTTTTATATGTTTTGTATTTAAAGACATCTTACTTGATATGTATTGTTGGTTCATTAACACTGGGTCCATGGTCAAGAGCACTATAATTTATGCCTGAACTAAACAAACCTAGCACATATATTTTCTCCATGAGGCACATCAGCCTTTTTGCACGTGGAGATCCTGGACAGTGTTCAGCAATGTGCTTGAGGTTATTTTAAACAACAAAATTATCAACTAAAACACAAAAATGCAAGCAAACAAACAATACAGCATGGCAGTACACAGACCATGAAAAGGACACTTACTTACAGTGTGAAACAAGACAGCAAAGAGTTGGTCACCTTGTGATCTCACCTGGGAGCACACACACTAGTAACTTCAATTTCTCACTGCTCCATGCTATGCATGTCTGTGAATGACCACCGAAGCACCATGAATCTTGATTTGAGAAGTAAAATTTGAAAATAAAATTTAGCAAGTAAGCAAATCTGCATATACAGAATCAATCAATCTATCTATCTATCTATCTATCTATCTATCTATCTATCTATATGAAAGTTGTAGACACTGTATGTCTTGTGTCTTCACCCCAAATGTGTCTCTCTCTCTTTTTTTTTCGGGGGGGGGTATGGATGGTTGCGGTAGTGGGGATTGAACTCAGGGGCACTTGACCACTGAGTCACATCCCCAGCCCTATTTTTTTTTAATATATATATTTTTTAATTGTTGAGAGGCCTTTATTGTTATTTATTTATATGTGGTGCTGAGAATCAAACCCAGTGCCTCACACATGCCAGGCAAGTGTGCTGCTATCGCTGAGCCCCAGCCCCAGCCTCCCCAGCCCTGTATTGTATTTTATTTAGAGAAAGGTTTTCTCACTGAGTTCCCTAGCACTTTGCTTTTGCTGAGGCTGGCTTTGAACTTACAATCCTCCTGCCTCAGTCTCCTGAGCCACTGGGATTGTAGGCATGCACCACTGAGCCCAGCCTGAATGTGTGTCTCTTAAGAATAAGGAACATTCTCCAATACAACTACAGTACCCTTATCCCACCCAGGAAAAGCAACCTTCATCGAATAGTATCATCTAATGCGTAGTTTACATTGAAACTTCTCCAATTTTCCTCAAGAATTTTAAAGAGCTATATTTTAGGGGGCTGGAATTGAACTGAGATTCACTCACACGTGGCAATTAGTTATGTCTCTTTGATATTTTTTTAAAATATTTTTTGAACTTTCTTTTATTTATTTATATGCCCAGTGTCTCACACATTCTAGGCAAGTGTTCTACCACTGAGCCACAATCCCAGCCCCATCTTTAGTCTTCTTTAACTTATGATGTCTCCTCCCTTTTTGTAAAAACATGTTGACCCATGTGTAGAGTTCAAGCCAGTTGTGTTTCAGAATGTCTCATATCCTAGATTCACCTGGTTGCTTCTTTGTGATCCTATTATGTTGAAGTATTTTTGTGGCATTAGAGCACAGGTGAGTTGCCTGAAAGGAGAAGGCTCATGTCCCTCTGCTGGTAACGCCACACTTGATTCCCTGCTCTAGGTGATGTGGAGGCAGTGCTGTCTGGAGGCAGTGCGTCTGCCGCCAGAGACAGGAGATATGAGGAAGGAATGTCTTCCTCCCAAGGGGGCCTGCATTTGCCCTGGAGTCTTTGTCTTGCCAAGAGCATGAAGAAACACAGTGTCAGTGTCCTGGGGCCTAATTTTAATTTTCAGTGAAATTAGGATAAAGTTCCTTTAAGCTTGGCATAATTTATCTTAAGCCCTGGGCTTGACATTGAAGCATTCTAAATGCTTAGGAAATTGTTGTGAATAATAACTAAAGGCAGAATAGCTAACGCCTGACATAGCTTTTTTCTTTGCCATCGCCACTGGATGATTTAATATTTAATATGATTGTGGTCAAACCAAGTCTGAACGTAGCAAGCCCCGAGCATTTCTAGCACTACAGCCAGGTGGCCAGGAGCCCAAAGTGATATAAGTGCAGTTACTCACCAGCCTCCAGAGTAACCTTTAGGTCTAGTTGGACTCACAGACATAGCTTAGCGTTTCCTAACAATGATCTGTAATACATTTGGGAAGGCTGCTTGAATCGCCCGATTAGATCATGTTTTCTAAGGGGCCTCGATATAGAAATGCTGCCAACGGCTTTGGCAGAGCCCAGCAGAGCCCCCTTCACTTAACATGTCATCTCCCACTCTCAGGCTCTCTTCTGATCCTCACAGCAGCACCATACTGAATCCTGAGCAAAATCCCTCATCCCATCTGCAGATGGGAAAACGGAGGCTCATTGAAGTTAAGCGGCTTGGGTAAAGTCACAAAACCATTAACTTGTTGCCATGCACCCCAGACCTTGACTTTCCACTCAGGTACCTTTTCTATTGTGACTTTGGGAGTTAAGCAGGAGCTGGGTGGGAAATGCCCCTACAGCCATTGCCAATCTGTATTTTTGTGTTGGATTCCAGAAGCACTTGTCTGGTGAGAGAGGGTCTGGGGTTGCAGAACAAAGCAGAAGCACCCACTAAACACATTCCATGAAGTCAAAGGAGCCTTCTCCACTTGTCCCCTGCAAGTGGCCCCATAGCTTGGGGGTTAAGACTACAAGCTTAGAATTCAACCGACACTGGAAACCCAGCTCTGCCTTTTACTAATGTGAGGCCTTGAGCAGGTTTAACTTTCGAGCTGTAACCCTTCCCATCTGTAAAATATAGAACACCATAGAAACTACCTCTAGGTTTTTTTTTCTTCTTTTTTATTCACATCAATTTATTACACATAAAGTACCTAAATCAGTAATTAGCCCTTTATAACTACTAATATGCAATGTACTTAGCACTTAGTGGGTGGGTATTTACCCACCTCCTGTGATGGTGCTGAGATGTTTTCACACACAGTGACTATTTGCAGATGATGTCATTGAGGACTACAAACATTTTATGACAGAATCTCTAAGAGCCTAAAAACCTCCCAAGCACAGAAGCCTGTGATCTGCACTTACTTCTATGACGTGCTCCATGGGCTGTTATTGCATTGTGCCTTCAGGAGTGGATTGAGGCAAGTGCTGGGCAAACAGAGGCAAGAGATGTGTTTCCAGCCCTTGTGGTACTTACAGTCTGTCTAGGGGTGGCAGGTGGGGATGAGGTATAAAAATCCATGCATAAAAGATAAAAACCTAGTGTGGTAACACTGAGAACATGGAGAGAATAGGGGATGGAGGGAAATAAGAACCAGGACAGCAGAGCAAGACCTGACAGAGGAGGTGGACTTACACAGCAGTCCTGGGTTTATATGAAGTCATTCCTACCCTCTTCTTGCTGACCAAGTACAAGAGAGTCAACTCCTAGTGACAGGGTTCAAATTGGTATGACTTCAGAGGAACCCCCTGCCCTAGGCCCTCCTGGGTGGGTGTTACCTTGTGGTCACTGTAGTTTTCACAAAGGTTCCAGGCAAGTGTTAGAGTCAGGCTCTACATAGGTCAGGGCAGCTCTGTCCTTCTATTTCTAAGTCTGCCCATCTATTTGTCTGCTCAATTACCCATCTGTTTGTCCATCTATGCACACATCTGTTCATTTGTCTATCCACCTCTTCATTTATCTGTGTAATTCATCCATCCATTCATCCATAGTACAGTCATCCATCTGTCTGCCATCTCTCTGTGCATTCACTTGTCTTTTTTTCCCCATGTTTCTGTTTCTACTTTATTCCACAAAATATTTAGAGGATCACAGGAAACACATACTCTCTGTCTCCCTCTTCTCTCTCTGTCTCTGTCTCTCTGTCTGTCTCTCTCTCTCTCTCTCTCTCACAATCACACACAGAATTAGGAAGATGTGTGAGGTCAACAAGTTGAGAATTGGAAGAGGGAAATAAAACTCAGACTATGTTGGAAAGATATAACTGAGCCACAAAATTTGTGTCCTTTGTGTGTTTTTATAGTTATCTTCTTTGAAGTAGAGACAATCTACCTCTTTTTTTTTAAATTTTTATTGTTGGTTGTTCAAAACATTACATAGTTCTTGATACATCATATTTAACACTTTGATTCAAGTGGGTTATGAACTCCCATTTTTACCCCGTATACAGATTGCAGAATCACATCGGTTATACATCCATAGAGGATAGGAAAGGCAGCAGAATATGACAATCTACCTCTTGTTCAAGGCAATAAAAACTTTTCTTGTTCTCAGTTCAAAAAAGACTTTATCTCATGAGACTTCCTTCAGGTTCAGGGGAGAGGCAGCAGTCTGGTAGTTTCATATGATGATTTCTCAGTCATACAGCGTAGAGTTTGAACCCTGCATCCACCACTCAACAATTGCATAGCCTTGTATAAATCACTGAGTCAGTCTGGGCCTCATTTGCCTTTTCTGTACAAATGGGATGAGTGAAGTATCTGGCCTCAAATTGCTCAAGCAAGGATTAACTGAAATTGTGTGTACCCAGAATCTTGCAAGGTGTGGGATATATAATTAGCTGTCAATGTATGCAGCATTTGTCATTAAATTTAAATAGGTTTTGAAAAAAAATCTCTTTAATGTGATTACGCATTTGCATTTGCTCAGCTTCTGCATGTAGAACCATGGGAGATTCAAGACCAGGGCAGCAGTGATCAGGACAGTGATAGCCAGCCCTGACAGGCAGAGAAGACGCTCTCATTCCCCACTTTCCTGTTGATTACCAATCCACTTTTCTATGCCCCCAAGGTCCAGTCATCATGGGGATGGGAGGAGTTGGTCAAACTGCTCTGACCCCTTGGCCCCAGCTGGAAAGTAGAGATTAAATAAGCTGCTGAGATTCACCTATCTTCCCTGCAGTCATCCCTTTGCACTTAACGATGATTAATTGCACTGAAGGGCAAGTATGCATTCTTCCCCTTGGCTGAGATTCCCTCTATCCCAGAAGCCCCTTATAGCTGACAATATTTCACTCTTAACCTTGCAGTCTGTCTGGGCCTGATTTGCATCCACAAAGTCTATATGTCACAAATGTAAGTTGAACCGTCTCTCCTTAGAGATAGAGGGGTATAAGGCTGAGGACAAGCAGGAGGTGTTGTGGCTTATTCCATCTGAAAGCAAGAGTCTGTGACTTGGTTGTGATTGCACATATTTCTGTGTGAGGGAGAATAGGGAGAGAATCAAACCATTCTGCTTTGTTTTTACTTTTAAGTATCGTACAAATGGTCTCTGGAATCCCCTGGCAGCTGGTGGACTTTGATTCTGCAAGCAATGAATTATATCCTCCAGTTGTGAGTAGAATTACAAATATCTTCAAGATGTTCATTGCTTTGAGAAAGAGCAGCCAAGTCATGCTGGCTCTGTGGGATGCCTCCATCTAAAGAACACAGCATCTCTCTCTCCAGAAGGGAAATGGGAAATGGGGAGAAGACTGTGGGGAGCAGGCACCCACAATCCAGAGACCAGAGAGGAGTATGATTTAGTGACACAGCCTGGGCCAAGCATGGGGTAGGCAGGGATAGGAAGTCTCTGCAGATAAAATCCACTCAAATTAGTGTCTGGGGAGCAGCTGCTTGGTCAGGAGCCCTAGGCAGAATTGAAACTGCTTTTTGAAGCTCCCTCATCTCAGAAGCAAATACTTACCAAGTACCTACAATGTAGGAATAGATAGCCAAGAATTTGTAGTCATCAGTGCAAGACCCAAGCTTATGCAGGCTTCCAACAGATCAAATATTCATTTATTTATTCATGTGTCAAAAATTTACTAAGGATAAGATCCCTAAACAGATGCTAATATTGAATAACAATGTTAATTTCTATAGTTTGAAGAACTTGCACAATTGAGGCTGGTGTTCACCTGGGTTTCCAGAGTACTGTTTCCTACTTCTGTTGAGTATCCACGATGTTGTTTTGAGGCTGGTTATGATATGACCATTTGGGATTCATCTTCCCATTAATCTATGAAAAACCCAGGGCAAAGATTGAGTTTTGTTTATCTGGCATCACAATGCCTTTTCTCTCTTTAGCAATTTTCCTGGCTTGGTTAAATAGTAGCACTTAATACAGTTTGCTCAGTGAGTAAAAGGAAGTTGACTTTTCTTTGTCTCTGTCCATGAGGTCAAGCAGAGGCAAGATAAAGCAGTGTAGGTGAATCACTGAACATTTGCGTTTGACTTTTTTTTTTTTTTTGGTACCAGTGATTGAACTCAGAGGCACTTGACCACTGAGCCATATCTCTAGCCCTATTTGTGTGTTTTTTTTAAGAGACAAGGTCTCACTGAGTTGCTTAGCGCCTCGCTTTTGCTGAGGCTGGATTTGAACTCGCTATCCTCCTACCTCAGCCTCCCCGATCTGATCTGCTGGCATTATAGGCATATGCAAAAGCGCCTGGCATTTGCATTTGACTTTGACACCCAGAGTTTTAATGGGCTGCATCTCCTTCTTGTAGCTGTATTGGACCCCAATTCTCACCCCCTAGCTAGATTTTACCTCTTATCTCTTAGTACCTGTTTGGGAAGAAAGGGGAAGGGGCCATGAATTCTGCAGTTGATAATGAGGTTGACTCAGCAAGTGTTTATTGACTCAAACCTTGGGTCCACATTGTGCTGGTTACTGTTAGGGTAAGAGAAGTGGCTTTTTTTTTTTTTTTTTTTTTGACACTAGTTCTTGGCTCTTGTGTGTTGAATTCTTTTTTTTTTTTATTGTTGGTCGTTCAAAACATTACATAGTTCTTAATATATCATATTTCACAGTTTGATTCAAGTGGGTTATGAACTCCCATTTTTACCCCGTATACAGATTGCTGTATCACATCAGTTACACTTCCATTGATTTACATATTGCCATTCTAGTGTCTGATGTATTCTGCTGTCTATCCTATTCTCTACTATCCCCCTCCCCTCCCCTCCCCTCTCCTCCCCATTTCTCTCTCTACCCCCTCTACTGTAAATCATTTCTTCCACTTGTATTATTCTTCTCTTACCCCTCATTTCCTCTTATATGTAATTTTGTAAAACCCTGAGGATCACACAACCTAGATGCCCTTCAATAGATGAATGGATAAAAAAATGTGGCATTTATACACAATGGAGTATTACTCTGCATTAAAAAATGACAAAATCATAGAATTTGGAGGGAAATGGATGGCATTAGAGCAGATTATGCTAAGTGAAGCTAGCCAATCCTTAAAAAACAAATGCCAAATAACTTCTTTGATATAAGGGGAGTAACCAAGGACAGGGTAGGGACGAAGAGCTTGAGAAGAAGATTAACATTAAACAGGGATGATAGGCGGGAGGGAAAGGGAGTGAGAAGGGAAATCGCGTGTGTTGAATTCTTTTTTTTTTTTTTTTTTTTTTTAAGAGAGAGTGAGAGAGGAGAGAGAGAGAGAGAGAGAGAGAGAATTTTTAATATTTATTTTTTAGTTCTCGGCGGACACAACATCTTTGTTGGTATGTGGTGCTGAGGATCGAACCCGGGCCGCACGCATGCCAGGCGAGCGCGCTACCGCTTGAGCCACATCCCCAGCCCGTGTGTTGAATTCTTAAGCTGGGCCTGGCATCTTCATCTGAGCCTCAGTGCAATATTTTGAAGCATGTTCAACCAGTGTTGTTGAGGAAATTCCATCTTCCTGGTACAATTGAGTGTAGTGTGAAAAAGGGTTAAAGAAAGATATTTGGTTGGGGAAGAAAACCAAAGGAAAAGGTGGCTGGTAAGATAGTCAGGTCTTATATGTTTCAATATTCTTTCCTTGATGAGGAAGGAAACTGACTTTTATTGGCAAAACAAAAATAAACAAAAAGATGCAGTTTTCTGTGTAAACTAACATTCTGCCCTGCCAGGGAATGGTGTGAAGACTGGTCATTTTTATTGTTAGCTATGCTAATTATTTTTATATCGCTCCAGTATTGGGCATCCTTTCTCACATGATAGCAGTGTTTCTTTTTATTTAAAAAATTTTAACATAATAATTGCACATAGTACAGTGTATTATTTCAATACATATATACATTATGCACACACACAGCAGTGTTTCTTAAGCAGGTATCTATAAGCTGGATTTCAAAATATTTTTATTTTTGGTGATAGATAGATGGTTCCAAGTCTTTATTGCCCTCTATAGAATTACATGTGCACTCTCATGGTCAGGTAACCTCTCACAAGAGGGGACTCCCCTCCCTTCCATGTTGAGGTTGGCCGTGTGCTTTCTTACTTGTAAATTAGCTTCTAGGTTTGCCCTGAAGAATAAAGATGATGTCTATAAACATCTAGTAAGAAGAGTACCTCACAGTCAAATCAGTAGGGCATGCTAAGGAACACTAAGTACCTGTAAGAAATAATGAGTACGAAGAGATTTGTCTGAGTATTTAAAAAAGGTATCTACTTACTAACTAAACAATTTCTGAAAACAATAAAATTTCACCAAACACATTTAATATGTGAAATTTTATAATTTGCTATATGAAAATAAAAATAGGGAAATATGTGTAAACACACACATGCATATACTTAAGTGGACTGGGCCATTGTCCCTGAAAATTCATCCAATGGTTATAGACTAAGGGAGCATAAATGGGAGATTAAAATATGGCCTTTCTTCATTTGGTCTCAGTTTTTAGGAACCTTATACAGAGTAAGTATTTTGTCACTTTGGTGTTGCAATTTGTTTTCATGAGACCCATCTACTCCATTTCATGCTCAACTGGAGCAATAGATCTGTTATAAACATGGAGGAAATCTTGACTCTGTTGGATGGACCAAGAGACTTTGACTTTTCAACGTGTTGCTGTCCTAAGTAATTTTTAAAAGGTTACCTCATGACCCAGGATGACTACTGAAAAATGTGATCTTATAGTTCACATTCTAGGCAAGAAAGAGGAAGGAAGGAAGGAGAAATGGGACCCACTTCAAATATTTTCCCAGCAGCTTTACCCAATGACTAGCTTTTATGTCACTGGTCACACCTAACTTCAAGGAGACTGGGGAATATGATCCTTTAGCCGGTATATTGTGATCCAGAATAGAATTGAAGTTCTATTAATTTGAAAGAAAGGTGGAATGAATGTTGGGAAGCAAATACTAGTCTCTGCCATGGTTTTTTGCTTTATGAGCTGACTTTAAAACCCAATATTGCCAATGTAACTTAGAGATCTTCATGTTCTTCCTGAGCTGCATCTGATTTCTTGGTTTCTGAAAGGCTCAGGTAGGTGTTGACCTTAGTTAACCTAGAATACACTAGAAGTCTGAGCTTGTTCTGTAATTTGGATGAAGAAAAGCTGGGCCTAAGGCCCCTTGCTTTATAGTGGAAGAAAGCAAGTATGGCAGTGATAGTTTCTCAGGGTAAGAAGAGTTAGAAACAGGGTGGGAGGAAGGAAGAGGTTCATTGGAGGCAGGGGTGGGTAGGGTTTTTGGCATTGTGGATAACCAATGGTGAGTTCTGGGAGCCTTCTGTTGATGGAGTGCCAGAAAATGTTGACCCAGCTGTCCCTCTCCTCTGTCTATACCCAAAGGACTTAAAAACAGCATACTACAGGGACACAGCCACATTGATGTTTATAGCAGCACAATTCACAATAGCTAAAGTGTGGAACCAACCTAGATGTCCTTTAATAGATGAATGGATAAAAAAATTGGCATATATATACACAATGGAATATTACTCAGCAATAAAAGAGAATAAAATCATGGCATTTGCAGGTAAATGGACGGAGTAAGAGAATATAATGTTAAATGAAGTTAGCCAATCCCAAAAAACCAAATGCCGAATGTTTTCTCTGATATAAAGAGGCTGATTCATGGTGGGACAGGGTGGGGGAGCATGGGAGGAATATACAAACTTTTAGATAGGGCAGAGGGGTTGGAGGGGAAGGGATGGGGCATGGGGTTATTAATGATGGTGGAATGTGATGGTCATTATTATCCAAAGTACGTGTATGAAGACATGAATTGGTATGAATATACTTTGTATATATGAGTAATAAGAATTGTAGGGGGCTGGGGTTGTGGCTCGGTGGTAGAGCGCTCGCCTAGCACATGCAAGACCCTGGGTTTGATCCTCAGCACCACATATAAATAAATAAATAAAATAAAAGATATTGTGTACAACTACAACTAAAAAATAAATATTTAAGAAAACAAACAAACCAAAAAGAATGCATTCCACTGTCATATATAAGTAAAAAAATTCTAAAAAAATGTTTTAAGAGTACATGGCCCTCTTATGAAGCAGGTGTTTTTCCTATTCTGAAGAGCTTTTCTGCCCATATGTAAAATATGTCCTTGTTATATCAACTACTGGAATTAGCCCACTTCCTTTTATCCAATTTACCACTCTAGTCTGCTTTTGGTCTGATCTTTTCTTAGAGTTATCCTGAGAAAATATATACTGAGAAGATAACAGACAAGTATGCAAAGACCATGACTATGAACATTTTTTGGTGGTGCTGAGGATTGAGCCCAGTGCAGAAGTATAAAGGCGTTCAATGGAGTATTTTTCAGAAAGTAAAAAATTGGACCCAACCTAAATGTTCTAAATGTTCCTCAATAGCATATCAGGTAAATTTGAAATAACCATGTAAAGAATACTATGGGGCCCAGAGCAGTGGTGCACACCTGTAATCCCAGCAGCTCAGGAGGCTGAGGCAGGAGGATTGGGAGCTCAAAGCAAGGCCCTAATCAACTCAAGAAGACCCTAAATAAAATACAATAAAGGGCTGTGGATGTGGCTCAGTGTTTAAGCAAATCCCTGGGTTCAATCCCCGGTTCCAAAAATGAAAAGAATACTATGGGGTCATTAAAGAAAAAGACAATAATAATATGCTTACTGGCATAAAATGAGCTCTGTAATAAGTGAAGAGTGATAAAAGGGTCACAAGTCACCCATTTATAGTAGCCGTCATTTATATAAAATGTTAAGAATATTTATGCATATTTATGTATAGAGCAATGTCACAAAGGATGTGTTCTAAAATGTTTGAAACAGTGACTTTCTTTTATGACATTTTATTCTTATGTTTTCCTATATTGCTTGATCATGATAATAGCATATTATCTTTGGTAATTAGAAGAAATTAGTGATTTTCATTTAGGAAAAGATACTCATAAGGAAACAACTGGAAGGAAACCCTCAATGACCACATTTTTAGGTTGGGATTATAGATTTTTTCCCTCAGATTTTCTATAGAGTGATTATGATATTTATAATTGGAAAAATGAATAAAACTAATTCTAAGAGGATAACAGTGATTGCTTCCTAAAAGAAGTTTATAGATGCATTTGTGTCCATAATCTTATATCTACAAACTGTGTATCTGATCAAGTCAACAGTGGGGTAGGCACAGATGGGAAATGATTATAAAAGAATGTTCATTTACAAATCAAGGAGTGAAGAGAAGCCTTATAGGTCATTTCCTATCAATGCAGGGACCCTCCTTTGCATATCCATCAGAGGGAATTCAGTCTTTCATTGACCAGTTAGAGCAGCCAGCAAGCTCCAAACCATGGAAGTTTGCTAAGATTTTTGTCAAATAGCTCTATTTATTAGAAAGTCCCCGGTTGTGCTGATCTCTATCCTGTCTCCTTGAAACTTGTACTCATTGTCCCTCATTCTATTCTGTGAGGTAACAAGAGGCAGGTCTCTTCTGCCACTGCAGAGGGCCCAGTCAGAGGCTCTCAGACTGCCCTGTGAAAGTCAGGTTTACTGGAGGCGCCTCTCGACACTTGTTTAGAACTGTGCCTTTAAAAAGCAAGGCAGGCACTTCAGCTCAGGCCTGGGCCAGCCAGAACCTAATAGGAATTTTGCTTCTCTGGACCTGGTCCTGCCTCTTTGTCTACAGCGGTTACTCAGTCCCTGCCAGATCTGCTACCTGGGTTCTCCAGGAGCTGTGGCCTTCCAGTTTGACACTGTAGCATCCTGCCAACTCTGAGCAGAGATAGTTTTCCAATAAATTCTTCTTTCTGCTTCAGTTAGTAGAAATTGGCTTCTGTTGTTTGCAATCACAGAGCCCTGGCTGGTTCGGATGGCATGACCTCCTTTTTATTACCAAAAGTATCACACTGATGGCTCACATTAAGATTTTCATCATTCAAACCTGTCCTTACCCGCTCTACCTCAGTTTCTTTATACTGAAGCTGTTACTAAGCCAGATCTCACTAACTTGTACAAGTGAAGGTGATCTTTTACTTTTTGGGGGGTGGGTGGCTGGGTACTGGGGATTGAACTCAGGGGCACTTGACAACTGAGCCACATCCCTAACCCTATTTTTGTATTTTTGTATTTAGAGACAGGGTCCCACTGAGTTGCTTAGGGCCTTGCATTTACTGAGGCTGGCTTTGAACTTGCAATCCTCCTGTCTCCGCCTCCTGAGTGCTGGGATTATAGGCATGCACCAGCGTGCCCGACTTGGTGATCTTTTACTTTTAACCTTTAAATTTTTAACCATTAAATTTAATTTTGTAGGTCTGATTAATTGTTGTTGAGGTTAACTTTTTTTTTTTTTGGACCAGGAATTGAATCCAGGGGTGCTTAACCACTGAGTTATATTCCTAGCCCTTTTTTATTTTGAGACAGTGTCTCACTAAGTTGTTTAGGGCCTTGCTAAATTGCTTAGCACTTTACTAATTTGCTGAGGCTGGCTTTGAACTGTGATCCTCCTTAGCCTCCAAAGCCATGGAATTACAGGTGTGTGCCATCGAGCCCTTATACAGACATAGTTTTAAATACTTTAAAAAACAACTTTAATAACTAATGAAGATTAGTTATTAAAGCACTTGGTATTGTAGATGACCTTTGGAGTCATACTAACATAGATGACTTTGGGGTCAAATCCTGACTTTAAGCTGGACAACCACATGTATATTGCATAAACTCCCTGAAAGCCAGTTTTCTCATCCATTAAATGGGGATGATAATTATACCTATTTTATAGACTTGCTGTGAGGATTGTATTAGGTATGTAAATTGTTCAGTGCAGTAGCTTATCTGTAGTAAGCACTAAATAAGCATTAAATGTTAGTTCCTTTCCTCTTTCTGAGACTAATGGAAAAGGGCAGAAGTCTAGATAATGGCAGCTAGAGGTGGGGAGGAAGCCAAATCAGAGTTGTATTCCCAACTGGTGCTCTGAATACTATCACCACAGAGAAGAGCCCGCAACTGAGAAAGTACACATGAGCAGAGGGCAGGGAGTAAAACAGCTGGAAGCATTCATGGCAAAACAACCCAGCATAGCAGGTAACCCAATACAGCCCAAGGAGCAGCGAATCTTGCAAACTGGAGACCAAGAGAAGAAAACACATTTTATGGTCCTGGAAGGAAATGCAAATGGGACAACAAATCACCACGTCAGAGTAAGCCGGCTTTTCCTGCATCCCCGCCTCTTCCCAGCTCCTGGGCTTGTCTTTTGCAGGTTGTATCTTTCTTATTCCTTTTCATCTTTACTCAGGTTTTGTCTGGAAACCAGAGAAATGGGATAATGCATATTTCTCTTAGAAAAATCTTCATTCTCAGCACGTCACTCTGTACTTTTGGAAATGCTATGGATCGAATGACTGCCTCCTTCAAAGCAGGTGTTAAAACTTAATGGCCAATGTGATGTTATTCACTGGTGGGTCCTTTAAGAGGTGATTGTGTCCCAAAGACTCCTCCCTCAGGAATGGGATTGAACCCTAATAAGAAGGCTTTAGGGCGTGGGTTTGCTGGTGTTCTCTTGCCCTTCTGCTGTGGTGTGAGGACATAGCAAGAAGCCTCCCGGGTTGTGGGTCCCTTGATCTTGGACTTCCTAGACTCCAGAACTGTGAGGAAATGCCCTTCTACTCTCTTTCGGTTACCCAGTCTCGAGTACTTTGTCATAATCGGACAAAAAAATAGACGAGGATGCAAGGAATGTATAAATTGTGGCAATCTTACGGAGTTGAGGGCAGGTGCAACCTGAAACAGAGGCTTTGGAGGTAATTCATTGTTTTAGGTGGAGAAGGCTAAAAGCTGTTCGGGGTGAGTCTAGTTATATTTTACCTTAAATACCACACTTCATTCTTCACTTTCCTCGTTTCCCCTCTCTCCCCACTCCAGTGACTTCCAGTCTTAATTTTCTGAGATAGAATTAAAATTGTATCATTTCCTCTACTCTAAAACATCCAATAGCTCCCCCTGTGAACTCAAAATTAAAGACCAGTTTCTCTACTCAACCTTTAAGAAACTGCCATAATTTTACCCTGACCCATCTTTCTAATCTTTCAACTGCTTTTCTGCTGCTTCCAGTCCTGCAGGCTGATTGCTGCATCCCTATACCCACCTCCATGTTTATTGATCTCACATTGGTTCCTTTCAATATACTGTTCCCTCCACCCTTCCACTCCCAATTTTCCCATCCTCCATGGGCTACTTCAAATTGCTTTCTAGAACCTTCCTATATCTACATACCTTTCTCCCCTAGCTGGATATGACTATTCAATTTTATTTAAGAAATTATTGAGCTTGGTAGATGTGAAGAAGACAAAAAAGAAAAATGCAGGGTCTCTGTCAGCACCCGCTCAGGCAGGAAGACGGGCACAAACAACAAACCCCAAACCATGGTGACAAATGAGAGGCCAGTAATGAGAACAAGGCCCTGTGGGGCCACCAGGGAGGCACCAGCATCTCTGGCTTCTAACTTGTCTCTGGTTCTACTCTTGCCACCCCACCCCCCAACTTCAAAATTCCTTCTCCACACAGCAGCCAGAATGTTGACCCTGACAGACAGGGAATGTTTCTTCCCTAGCTGATCCCCAGAGCCTGGCCACCGGGGAAAATCTACACTCACCATCCTGACTTCTAAGGCCTTTGGAACCAGCTATTCCCATATTCTTTGGAACATTTTAGACCTTCTCAGCTTCATTATCTGCCTGTTTTTATTCTGCTCCTTAATTAGGTTAAATGCTTCCCTTTTTTAAAAATTTCTTTTTAGTTATATACAACACCAGGATATACCCTGACATAATCATAAAATCATGGAATACAACCCGTGCCAGTTCAAATGTTTCTCTTCTTGAGACTTTGAACCCTTTCCCTCTTTCACATCCAATGCTCTTGCTTGTCATTTAGGCATCAGTCTACCACCTGCTTGGCAAGCACTTCTCTGACCCATCCAGCCTCGGTCAGCTATCCAACCACTCTCAGGAATGTTATCATTGGCATTTTTCCTACTTGGCTGTTGCTCATCTGTTTCGGATCCATCAGGGCAGAGGCCACGCTGTATTGTTCACAGCTGCAGCCTCAGTACTCCAAGGGAACAGGGCAGAGCTCAGAGGAGACCCTTGACAAATGTTTGATGAATGAATGAATGCCTGGAAGATTTTATGGAAGTGTGGAGAGTGGGAGTTCATCAGTGCTGGGAAGGGTATCTTGAGCACAAGAAGCAGACCAATGAGAAGGAATAAAAAGGAGAATGAGTAGACAGCATCTGCACTTCTAGCTGTGGTATTTGGCTCACTTGGCTGGAATGGGCTGTTCCCCAAAGAATAAGTTTCTGAGGGCAGGGGACTTGTCTATTTTGCTCACCACTGAATTTTCAATGTCCTGGCCCAGCATGGGATTTCAGTACGTACTTAATGAATGAATAAGAGTTTAAAAGGAAGAGCAAGAGGAAGCAAGTTTGGAAAGACAGTGTGAAGCTTTATTGTTAAGGGCCTTGCCATGTTGAGCAAAGGAGTTTGTATTTTCTATAAAAAAATGGGGAGTCATTGAAGGTTTTTCTTCTGTTTAGTTTTTAAAATCAAAATTATGTATTTAGTTTTTAACTTTCAGATTGAAATAGATTCCCAAGAGGTTGTGAAGAAAGGTATAGTGAAGTCCCCTGTGCCCTTTAACCATCCTTTCTCAATGTTTGTATCTTATACAACCATCACACGATATCAAAACCAAGAAATTGACATTAGTAAATCATGAAACTTAGATCTCACCAGTTTATATACATTAATCTCTCTCTCTCTCTCTCTTTCTCTCTCCATGTGATTTTCATCACATGTATCCTTGAGTCACCACCATCACAATCAAGACCCTTAACTATCACAAGATTCCCTTGTTACCCCCTTGTAGGCACATCCATCTCTCCAATCCTAATGCTTGGCAACTAGTAATCTGTCCTTCATCTAACTAGGTTATTTCATGATAGCTTCATAAAAGAAATCATGCAGTATGTATCCTTTTGAGATTGACTTTTTTTCCTAGTCAGCACAGTTTCCTTGGGCTTCATCCAAGTTGTGGTGTCTATCAGGAATCTGTTCCTTTCTGTGACAGAGTAGCATTCCATGGTTTGGATATCCTACAGTTTGTTCAACAACTCACTATTTATTTTTAATTTTATTAATTTTATTTTTTAAAATTCTTTTTAGTTATGCATGACAGTAGAATGTGTTTTGATGCATACATTCCTGGAGTATAACCTCCCATTCTTGATGACCACTCACCATTTAAAGGTTATTTGGGTGGTTTCCAGAAGATTTTAAATCAAAATGGAATAGCATACTGAATTTTATTCTTTAAGAGGAAAATTTTAGTGATTGGGGGAAGAGGAATTGGATTAAAGTTGGAGTTAGCTTAAAGAAGAGAGAGGCAATGGGTCATTTCAATAATACAATAGAAAGGAAGAGTAGAACTAAGGAAATAACAATGAAATGGAGAAGAGGTAATTAATTCAAAAAGATCCTGAAGTAAAATTGACAGAAATATGTTGGTGATGGATTTGATATAGAAAGTAAGGGAGAATTCAGAAGTCTCTTTAACTGTTCTGGTTTGGGTAACTGCAAAATTTGTGATGCTACAAACTATAATATGGCGAGGGGAGAATGAGTCCAATTTGGGGTACTTAGAGTTTGATTGATATGCCTTGCCAGAGAGCCAAGTTAAAGTGTCCAATGGCTCAAGAGGGCATTCTTGGAAGAAATGGAATAATGGAGCTTCCAGAATACAAGGACTATTTGAATGCATATGAGACGGATGAGACAGAAAGCTTAGCAGAGAGCTCAGGACATAAGGTTGAGAATACCAACATTTAAAGCTATCATGACATCAAATGGGTAAAGTCGTTATGGGATATTTGCACCATCAATCTCAGTAGATTGAAGCATGGAGGAAAGATGAAGTAATAAAGGAGAGATGAAGTAGAAGCATAATGTGCATTTTAATAAGCTTGGCAACAAAGGTAGAGAGTGTTGGGTGGGACAAAATCTGCTGGTACTCCTCAAGGTACTCCTCAAGAGCCCCACAACACTTGGTGCTTCTGTGACCATGGGCATACACACTAACCCATCAAGTTTCTCTCTTCTGTGATTCCATACATGATACTGAGATTGGTCCAAATTAATTCTCACTTAACACCCACTCACCATCCTGGGAATAGTCAAGGACTTGCTTTAGAATGGTGAGAAGTGAGAGTGTATGAACTAAGGACATGCTACTGAATGAAGAGAGGGAAGGTGAGGTGCAGAGGGGCTGGAGTAAGTGATGGAGCAGGCCCTGAGGAAGGAGAGTAAATGGAGAGGTCAGTCTCAGAGGAAGAATCTTTCTTTCCTCTGAATCAGAATTGGGTCAGGATGGGGAGAGATGATGGCAGTTGGGATGTAGGATTGGATTGGAGCTGAGGTCACACTTATCTCAGTGATGTAGAAGGTCATTGCAGCTGAAAGCCAGAAAGGTAGGGGCTGTTGATTGTTCAATGGCAGAAAGATTCAGAGCAATCCTGTTTCTTTCCAGTACTGGTTACCACCTGCCATATTATAATATCAGCTTGCCTTTTGGCTATCTTTTTTCTCATTAGGATATAAACTCTATGTAGGCAAGTTGTTTTGTTCATTCTGTATTCCCAGCACTTGTAATAATACCTGGGACATAGTAGGACTCAATGAGTATTTTTTATATTTTAAAATGCTTTATTTTTGTAATTTAAGGTTTTTTATTGTGTGTTACTTTTATCTCCATACTGCTTTCCATAATGGTCGCACCAATTTGCAGTCCCACCAGTAATATATGGGTGTACCTTTTTCCTCACATCCTCACCAACATTTATTGTTACTTGTATTCTGGTAATTGCCATTCTGACTGAAGTGAGATGGAATCTTAGTGTAGTTTTAATTTGCATTTCTCTAATTGCTAGAGATGTTGAACATTTTTTAATATATTTGTCAAGAATTCATATTTCTTTTTTTTGGAAATGTCTGTTCAGTTCCTTAGTTCATTTGATTGAGTTACCTGTTTTGTTTTTTTTGTTTTTTTTTTTTTTTTTAATGTGTGTGTTGTGTTCTTTGTATATCCTGGAGATTGATGCTGTATCTGAGGTGCAGGTGGCAAAGATTTTCTCCCATTCTGTAGGTTCTGTCTTCATGCTCTTGATTCCTTTGCTGTGAAGCAATTTTTTAGTTTGATGCCATCCCATTTATTGACTCTTGATTTTACTTCTTGTGCTTCAGGAATCTTTTTAAGGAAGTCGGTTCCTGAGCTGATATGTTGGAGTGTTGGGCCTACATTTTTTTCTAGTATGTGCTGCAGTGAATCTTTATGTACAAAAATTTGTATGGACATACAATCATTTCTGCTAAGCAGGTATGTAGAGAAAATATATGTTTAAACTATAAGAAATTGTCAAAACCTTTTCCAAAGTTAGTGTAGTATTTATACCTTGACCCGGCAATGTATGAGCACTCCAGTTGTTCCATATCCTTTAGAGATTTTTAGAGGTGTCTGTCTTTCAACTTTTAGCCATTTTAGTAGGTATGTAATGTGATCTCACTGTGGTTTTCATTTGCATTTTCTTATTTAATCATGTTAAGCATTTCTCAAGTGTTTACTAGCCATGTACTTCTCCGCTTTGTGAAGTATATTTTCCGGTCTTTTACCTATTTTGCAAACTGGATTGCTTGTCATTGTGCTTGATTTGTAGGATTTCTTTATTTTGGATTGGTTGGGTATGTGCTATATATATACTTTCCTCCCAGTCTGTGGCCTATCTACTCATCATCTTAATGGTATCATTTGATGAGACATGTCTAATTTTGATGATAATTTATCATTTTCTTTCATAGATGGTACTGGCTGGTCTGTTTTCAGTCACAAGATAGCAGGTCTGAGATCCCAAAGAACTTTGGAATAACTGGGAGATGAACAGGTGATAGAACTTTACATTATAAGTGCACAAGAACCCTGCAGCTTGGTGCCTTGAAAAGGCACAAGGATAGTGAATAATCAAGATCTAAATCTAGTCCTGCCCCGGTTAATTACTAGTTGAGTGACCAGTTTATTTACCTGTACGGTGCGGGCAATCATGCTTATTCATCCCATGTCATAATGGGTTTTGAAAAATAATATGAATAAACTAACAACTATAAGGTGCTCAACAGGTGATCATGGTTTTTGTAATATCAGTGAAGACCACTTTTATTATCATCAACCCTACATTATCCTAGTCATGTTATCTAATCCCTCCTCCTCTCCAACCCTCACTCCTGAGTGTTACATTTTTCTTGGGGGACAGGCAGGTAGGAAAGATTACAAAACTCAAACCCTCTCTTCTCACTCTTTTTTTTGGCATTTCTAGAAATATATCCTTGAGTTGTATTAGTATCATGGGACAGTATTCCAGGCATTGATCTCTGGGTAGTGGGAAGTCCACATGAGAGTCTGAGGGATTGGCAGCTGAATGGGACACAAAACAAAGTCCTGAGCAAGTACCAAAGGCATGCCTCCTTTTTACCTCTAATGGCTATTTTTGTTATCCCTCCATATCCCAATTTTGAACATACTTTTCCAACAAAAACCTTATGTAAATGATTATACATAGTTTATTTTTTTCAGGAGCCAGACCTTATTTTCCCACAAGTCAGCATACTAAGTTCATGAATTACACACAATGGAAATGCTATGATACTGCCAGTAGCCTGTGCAGTTTTATTTGGCTTTTTCTTTTAGTGTTGAAAAATTTGTGGGCACCTGTGTTCCTATCTCTGAGAAACCCAGGCAGTTTGGAACCACTGAAGGGCAGTCCCTGATTTCTCCATTAATATCTTTGTGAAAAGCTACCTGGAGGGCAAACTTTTTAATTTTTTTATTTATTTTTGCCTCAAATCAGACTGCCTTCTTGGAAAGAACAAAGAAAGCAAGCAAGAAATCTTTTTATAAAGCAAATTATCAGTTTATGGTGAGACTTGTCTGTTTTCCAAGTTTGGGATACTTAGAAAACATCTCCATGGGTCTTGGGGTTCTTTAGACACAGAATGTTAGGCTCGTGTACATGCCACCGCTCACCATGCTGCTACCCCTAGTCAAGCCTGGAGACCCAGTGAAGGTGTAAACCCCAGAAGTTTCCCCACAGGGGGAAAACTGCCATCTTTCCTGGGCTGGGCCTGATAACTCAGGGCTCTTCATTATTCCCTTGGGGAGGATGCTTATGAAGATAAAAGCTAAGGAGGTCAACACTCTTGTCTTTGGCATCTCCTGCATTGACAGAAGAGTGGAAAAACTCTGGACCAAGTATGCAAACGCAAGCCCTGTCTCCACCCCCAGGATGGGCCCTCCGGAGCCTATGAGGGCATGTGGCCTGCCTGCCAGAGACCCTTCTCACTGGGAGAGAGGAAATGACATTGGCTGTGGGAGGTGGGCACTTGGCTACAGCATCACTAAACAATGAATCCAGCAAACAAAGGGTGTTAAAGGAAATGACAAGATTCTTAAGGCTTCAAAGCAGGAATGGTTTTCTGTGTGTATCTGAGAGGTAGGAGGTGGGGGGTGGGGGTGGGGAGACAGCAAAGATAAGAAGCTAGTGGCTGAGTGTTATATTACAAAGCTGAAAGGGAGAAGTGGAGAAACTAGGAACTCGTACCAGAAAGATCAGAGGAAGCCAGTATTATGCAATATGCCTTTTGCAGACAGACAGGCGGCTCTGGCCCTTCATCTTTCTTAACCTCAGATTCTGAGAAAGCCTTTGTGGTAGGCTGGTCAGTCACACACTGGCACGGGCTGGGGCGAATGTCAAAGCCTTGGCAGGTCCACTGTGGACAAGGGAGCCCGGGAGTCTTTTCCAGGTTAGGGAACTAATAGTCCCCAACCTATTTATCAGCTACCTGAAATTACCCCCATTCTGTTGCCCCCACTCTCCAAACTACCTCATGCAGAGGGAGGACAGTGGGAAGGTAGGGCTGCTCTGGCTCTGTAAGGGGCACATGCAGGGCCCCAACTGGCCTCATCCAGACTCATGCCACCCAGAGCCAAGTGAAAAGTGAAAACTGCCCACCAGACAGTTCTGTCTACACGACCGTAAGTTGACCAGTTGTTGAGGTTGGTGCCAAGAGATCTTTTAACTGAAACCAGCTACTTGGACAATGTGCGTAGCCCACACTGGACACCACATGGAGGGGAGGTAAAGCCTCGTGGATGGAAGAAAATTCCTCAGAGCTCGATGGAGTCAAACTTCACTGTCCTTGGGAGACTGAGCACTGTTTCTATGTGTCCTGGTAACAAAGGACCAACGTTTTTGTCCACTGCCACAGCTCTGGGTATGAGTGACCTCAGTGTATATCCATGGATGGAACATGCTGCAGAAGACAGACAAATAACACAGTGCTGTCCTTACGACTAAGAGGATTAGAAGCCAAAGCAGAATAGGCACTGGTCCTAGGGAAGGGAGCATTTGGCATTTGAGAAATGCGTTGAGAAAGCCAGTCTTTGGGTCACTACCTGGACATGGCTTAACCTGGTGTTGGGTTCTAAGTCACCATAGAATGGCCAGGTTCTCAGGTCAGTCAATGCCAGGGATGGACGGGGGCTGTGGAGAAAACACGACAAATGCCCTGCTGCCTAACTGTCGAGCTTTTGCCAGATGTGGCCTCTTGGGGTCATTTGAGCTTGGCCTGTGACACTCTCAGGTCACATCAAACAGATCTGATTCTAGATATTTTTAAATCTTTTGACAAAACCTGGAGGCAACAAAAAGAAAAAAGACCACAAGTGCATAAAATATCAGATGAACCCTCCCTGACCCGTGTACATGGAGGGCTTTATACTCTGTGGCAGGCCCCTGTTCTTCACATAGCCACATGCTCTTGCTCTAGGTGCCCTCAGTGCTGGCTGCCTGGACTTCTGACCTGACATGTCGCCACCACACTTGGCTCCTGTCGCTCCCCTCTCTCTCCTGTGCTTTAGTTTTCTCCTTAGCACTTCACATCATCTACTCTAAATATCCCCAATTGTCTCCTTGATTGTCTGCCATCCCCACTACAATGTAGCCTCCAGGAGGGCAGGAGTACAGGGAAGTCCCTGGGCCTGTGGGCCCAGCAAGGACAGCACCTGACAGTGAGAGAGCTCACATATTTATGTAAAGAATAAATACTTTCTGTCCTGTGAGTAGGTCTCTCCATTTTACAGATGAGGAAACTGAGGCAGAGTGTATTTATGCTCCTGGCCCCCAGTGTTTTAAGAAAACCCCCTTCCAATGACTAGGTTTGGGGTGGGCAGGAAGCTGTGCTTTCTGATGAAAAACTGTCCTCAAGTTTGCTAAGCAACCTTGTCTCTGAGAGGTGGTCAAATGTGTATTTATGCCAATTGATACTCAGGATGCTCTTCTTTATGCTGCTGGTAGGGTAGATCCTGACTGGGTTTTGGATGTTGCACCACCCCGCATACCTGGAAAAAGAAAAAAAAAACCCTGCTTGATCATAGCAGAGCACATAATTCTTTTTATTCATTGTCAGATTCAGTTTTCTGTTAATTTGTTTAAAATCTTACATTAGATATATTGATCCAAAATTTTGTTGTTTGCTACTGTCTTTGTTTAGAATTTACATCACGGTAGTACTAGTTTCATAAAATGACTTAAGAAAGTTCTTTACCTGTTATTTGGAAGAGATCATATAAGATTGATCTTAATTTCTCTTTAAACATTAGAATCCTCTGGTGAAACTATCTGGAAATAGATTTTTTTTCTTCATGAGCTTTATATTTTGATTTTAGTTTGTTTAACAATTATAGGACTTTTGAACTACCTGTTTCATCTTGGTGGAGTATGGGTAATTTGTAGTTTTTGAGGAATTGTTCCATCTCTCATCTTGTCAAATGTGTAAATATAAAATTTCTCGATATTCTCTTATTACCCTCTTAATGGCTGCAGGATCTGTACTGGTGTCCTGTGTTTTATTTCTGATGTTAGTGACTTGTGCTTGCACGTGTGTGCTCTGTCATCAGCCTTGCTAAAGGTTTACCAATCTTTTTTTTTCTTGAGTGAATTAAACTTTTTTTTACCCTTTATTTTCCTATGTTTAGTTTCATTGATTTCTGCTCTGATCTTCATTATTCCCTGTTGCTTGCTTTGAATTTATTTTTTTCTAATTCCTTTAAGTAGAAACTTAGACTTTTGGTTTGAGGTTCTTCAGCCCTTTTTGCTTTGAGACAGGGCTGACTAAGTTACTCCCACAGCCTCAGCCTTCTGAGTACGCGAAGTCCAAGCGTGTACTACTACACCCAGCTTCAGTACCATCCTTAATGCTAACAAAGCCTTAGGAATGCAAAGGGACACAATACCTTTATTTTGTTTATTTTTATATGGTACTAAGGATCGAACCCAGTGCCTCACATGTGCTAGGCAAGCATTCTACTACTAAGGCACAACCCTAGGGATTGAACCCAGGGCCTCACATTGCTAATAAGTGCTCTGCCACTGAGCTGCATTCTCAGCCCAAACCAACTAATTTTTTTTTTTTTAAAGATAGAGTGAGAGAGAGAGAGAGGGAGAGAGAGAGAGAGAGAATTTTAATATTTATTTTTTTTTAGTTTTTGGCGGACACAACATCTTTGTTTGTATGTGGTGCTGAGGATCGAACCCGGGCCGCACGCATGCCAGGCAAGCGCGCTACCGCTTGAGCCACATCTCCAGCCCCTCAACTAATTTTTGACAAAGGCAGAAAACACATTTAAATATTTTTTTAAATGAAGGAAATTAACTTTGGCTTCATATATTAAGTTTTTGGAAAAGGTAAGGCAGAAACATGAGATATTTAATTCCTACTTTGATATCAATCATTCAGATGTTTCCAGTAAGCAGATACTCGCTTATCTGGAAAATGAGGCATCATTTTGGGCATCAAGTAACCTACTTCAATAGATATAGAATAGATATAGTCTGTCTAATTGCTCTGGCCAGTGTTTCGAGAACTATATTGAATAGAAGTGGTGGAAGAGGGCATCCCTGTCTTGTTCCAGATTTTAGAGGGAATACCTTCAATTTTTCTCCATTCAGAATGATGCTAGCCTGAGGCTTAGCATAGATAGCTTTTACAATGTCAAGGTAAGTTCCTGTTATCCCTAGTTTTTCTAATGTTTTGAACATAAAGGGATGCTGTACTTTGTCGAATGCTTTTTCTGCATCTATTGAGATGATCATATGGTTCTTATCTTTGAGTCTATTGATGTGGTGAATAACATTTATTGATTTCCGTATATTGAACCATCCTTGCATCCCAGGGATGAATCCTACTTGATCATGGTGCACAATTTTTTTGATGTGTTTTTGTATTCGATTCGCCAGGATTTTATTGAGGATTTTTGCATCTAAGTTCATTAGAGATATTGGTCTGTAGTTTTCTTTCTTTGAGGTGTCTTTGTCTGGTTTCGGAATCAGGGTGATGATGGCCTCATAGAATGAATTTGGAAGAGCTCCATCTTTTTCTATTTCCTGAAATAACTTGAAAAGTATTGGTATTAATTCTTTTTTAAAGGTTTTGTAAAACTCCGCTGTATACCCATCTGTTCCTGGCCTTTTCTTGGTTGGTAGTCTTTTGATGCCTTCTTCTATTTCCTCACTTGATATTGGTCTGTTCAAATTATGTGTATCCTCCTGACTCAGTCTGGGCAAATCATATGACTTAAGAAATTTATCGATGTCTTCACTATCTTCTATTTTATCGGAATATAGGTTTTCAAAATAATTTCTAATTGTCTTCTGTATTTCTGTAGCATCTGTTGTGATATTGCCTTTTTCATCCCGTATGTTAGTAATTTGAGTTCTCTCTCTCTTCTTCTCTTCGTTAGCATGGCTAAGGTTCTGTCAATCTTATTTATTTTTTCGAAGAACCAACTTTTAGTTTTGTCAATTTTTTCAATAGTTTCTTTTGTTTAAATTTCGTTGATTTCCGCTCTGATTTTAATTATTTCTTGCCTTCTGCTACATTGGCTGTTGTTTTGCTCTTCCTTTTCTAGGGCTTTGAGATAAGTGTGAGCTCATTTATTTGTTGGTTTTTTCTTTTTTTTTCTTCCTTCTTTTATCATTGATTTCCAGTTTCATTCCATTATGATCAGATAAAATGCATGGTATTATCTCCACCCCTTTATATTTACTGAGGGTTGCCCTATGGCATAATATATGATCTATTTTTGAGAAGGATCCATGTGCTACTGAGAAAAAAGTATATCCACTTGATGATGGTTGATATATTCTATATATGTCAGTTAAGTCTAGGTTATTGATTGTGATATTGAGTTCTATAGTTTCTTTATTCAAATGTTGTTTGGAGGATCTGTCCAATGGTGAGAGAGGTGTGTTGAAGTCATCCATAATTACTGTGTTGTGGTCTATTTGATTCTTGAACTTGAGGAGAGTTTGTTTTATGAACGTCGCAGCACCCTTATTTGGTGCATAAATAAATTAAAGGCATAAAAATAGGAAAAGAAGAACTTAAATTATCACTATTTGCAGATGACATGATTCTATACCTAGAAGACCCAAAAGGGTCTACAAAGAAACTACTAGAACTAATAAATGAATTCAGCAAAGTGGCAGGATATAAAATCAACACGCATAAATCAAAGGCATTTCTGTATATCAGCGACAAAACCTCTGAAACGGAAATGAGGAAAAACACTCCATTCACGATATCCTCAAAAAAAAAAATACTTGGGAATCAACCTAACAAAAGAGGTGAAAGATTTATACAATGAAAACTACATGGCCCTAAAGAGAGAAATAGAAGAAGATCTTAGAAGATGGAAAAATATACCCTGTTCATGATTAGGCAGAACTAACATCATCAAAATGGCGATATTACCAAAAGTTCTCTATAGGTTTAATGCAATGCCAATCAAAATCCCAATGGCATTTCTTGTAGAAATAGATAAAGCAATCATGAAATTCATATGGAAAAATAAAAGACCCAGAATAGCAAAAGCAACTCTAAGCAGGAAGTGTGAATCAGGCGGTATAGCGATACCAGACTTCAAACTATACTACAGAGCAATAGTAACAAAAACAGCATGGTACTGGTACCAAAACAGGCGGGTAGACCAATGGTACAGAATAGAGGACACAGAAACTAATCCACAAAGTTACAACTATCTTATATTTGATAAAGGGGCTAAAAGCATGCAATGGAGGAAGGATAGCATCTTCAACAAATGGTGCTGGGAAACCTGGAAATCCATATGCAACAAAATGAAACTGAATCCCTTTCTCTCGCCATGCACAAAAGTTAACTCAAAATGGATCAAGGAGCTAGATATCAAATCAGAGACTCTGCATCTAATAGAAGAAAAAGTTGGCTCCAATCTACATATTGTGGGGTCGGGCTCCAAATTCCTTAATAGGACACCCATAGCACAAGAGTTAATAACAAGAATCAACAAATGGGACTTACTTGAACTAAAAAGTTTTTTCTCAGCAAGAGAAACAATAAGAGAAGTAAATAGGTAGCCTACATCCTGGGAACAAATTTTTATTCCTCACACTTCAGATAGAGCCCTAATATCCAGAGTATACAAAGAACTCAAAAAAATAAACAATAAGATAACAAATAACCCAATCAACAAATGGGCCAAGGACCTGAACAGACACTTCTCAGAGGAGGATATACAATCAATCAACAAGTACATGAAAAAATGCTCACCATCTCTAGCAGTCAGAGAAATGCAAATCAAAACCACCCTAAGATACATCTCACTCCAGTAAGATTGGCAGCCATTATGAAGTCAAACAACAACAAGTGCTGGCGAGGATGTGGGGGAAAGGGTACTCTTGTACATTGCTGGTGGGACTGCAAATTGGTGCAGCCAATTTGGAAAGCAGTATGGAGATTCCTGGGAAAGCTGGGAATGGAACCACCATTTGACCCAGCTATTGCTCTTCTCGGACTATTCCCTGAAGACCTTAAAAGAGCGTACTACAGGGATACTGCCACATCGATGTTGATGTTCATAGCAGCACAATTCACAATAGCTAGACTGTGGAACTAACCCAGATGCCCTTCAATGGATGAATGGATAAAAAAATGTGGCATTTATACACAATGGAGTATTACTCTGCACTAAAAAATGACAAAATCATGGAATTTGCAGGGAAATGGATGGCATTAGAGCAGATTATCCTAATTGAAGCTAGCCAATCCCTAAAAAACAAATGCCAAATGTCTTCTTTGATATAATGAGAGCAACTAAGAACAGAGCAGGGAGGAAGAGCAGGAGGAAAAGATTAACATTAAACAGAGATATGAGGTGGGAGGGAAAGGGAGAGAAAAGGCAAATTGCATGGAAATGGAAGGAGACCCTCATTGTATTACAAAATTACATATAAGAGGTTGTGAGGGGAATGGGAAAAAACAAGGAGAGAAATGAATTACAGTATATGGGGTAGAGAGAGAAGATGGGAGGGGGGGAGGGGGGATAGTAGAGATTAGGAAAGGTAGCAGAATACAACAGTTACTAATAGGGCATTATGTAAAAATGTGGATGTGTAACTGATGTGATTCTGCAATCTGTATTTGGGGTAAAAATGGGAGTTCATAACCCACTTGAATCTAATGTATGAAATATGATATGTCAAGAGCTTTGTAATGTTTTGAACAACCAATAAAAAAAATGATAGTAAAAAAAATAAAATTTTCTCTCAGTTGCCTTACAGGCATCCCACATATTTTGATCTGTTTTAATTTTATTTAGTTCTTTGAGTTAAAAAAAAAGTCTTTTGTAACTGCCTCTTGATAGTATTGAATTGTATTTTCTTGCTGGTTTTTGTCTAGTTCTATCAGTTATTGGGAGGATTGTTGAGGTCTCTAATTATGACTGGAGTTGTCTAGTTCTCATTTCAGTTGTGTAACTATTTTGCTTTGTTTATGTTGAGGCTCAGTTTGTGTATAGACATTTACACATATATGGTGATTGCGTCTTCCTGGTGGATTGATCATTTTATTGTCATATACTGTCTCTTTCTGTCTTCAGCAATTTTCTTTGCTTTGAGGCCTGCCTTAACCAATTTTAACACAGCCACTCCTGCTTTCTTTTGATTAATGTTTGCATAGTATGTATTTTTCAACGTTGATCCTTTTCCTATTACCTGTGTCATTGAGTTTGAAGTGAGTTTCCTGTAGACAGGGCAGAGTGAAGTAGGTGTTTTTGCTTTTCTTCTTTCCACTCCCTGCCAATTTGTCTTTGTCAATCTGTCTTTTGGTCAGTACACGCAGGTTATTTACATTTAGAGCAATCTTGATATGTTAAAGATTATATATGCCATCATATCATTTCCTGTTTTTTTTTTCCTCTAGTTTTGTTGCTGTTTCCCATTTTTTCCTTTCTGTGACTTATTTAAACTTTTTTTTTTAATATTTATTTTCTAGCTTTAGGTGGACACAATATCTTTATTTTATTTTTATGTGGTGCTGAGGATCGAATCCAGTGCCCCACGCATGCAAGGCGAGTGCGCTATTACTTGAGCCATATCTCCAGCCCCTAAACTTTTTTTTTTACAGGTTTCATCTTGATTTATTTCTGGAGTCTTAGAAAAAGAAACTAACAATATAGTTTATAGTAGTTGCTATTAATTAATATATACATGTATCATATCCTATTGGTCTCAGCATTTGCCACTTTGAAGTTTAGATTACTTTGTGTGTGTATGTGTGCAGGGGTACCAGGATTGAACACAGGGGCACTTAACCACTGAGCCACATCCTTAGCCCTTTTAAAATTTTAGTTAGAGACAGGGTGTAGCTAACTTGCTTAGGACCTCACTTTGAACTTGCAACCCTCCTGCCTCAGCTTCCTGAGCTGCTGGATTATAGGTATGTACCACCATGTTGGGCTTAGATCACTTTCATTTAGGATTCTTTGTTTCTCACTTTTATTATAATTTTATTATTATTATTTTAGTTTTCAACTGATGCATAAATACATAAAAATTACACATAATAATGGTTGCATGTAATTTCTCAATATGTTTACACATTGTGTAATATTTAAATTGAGTTAAATATCTTCTAAACCTGTGTTGTGGTGCACACTTGCAATCACAGTGATTCAGGAGGCTGAGAAGGGAGAACTGCAAGTTCAAGCCCAGCCTTGAAAACTTAGTGGGACTCTGTCTTAAAAAATGAAAAGAACAAGGAACTGGTAATGTAGCTCAATGGCAAGGTACCCCTAGGTTCAATCCTCAGTGGAAAAAAAAAATCTTATTGTTATCTATGGTCACCCTACTGTGAAATACCACACCAAAGCTTCTTACTCTGTCATTTAGTACCTATCAATCAACTTCTCTCTATCTTTCCCTTTTTCTTATTCTCCCCAGCATCTGGCAACCACCATTCTATTCTCAATTTCTAGGAGTAAATCTCTTTTATATTCCACATATGAGTGAGATTATGCAGTACCTGTTGTTCTGTTCCTAGTGTATTTCATTTAACATGATGATCCACTTCCATTTACTTTGTCACAAATGACAATTTCATTCTTTTATATGACTGAATATTATTCCATTGTGAATGTGGAACACATTTTCTTTAACCATTCATCAACTGATGGACACTTAAGTTGATTAAATATCGTGGCTCTTGTGAATAGTCCACAGTAAACATGGGAGTGCAGATGTCTCTTCAATATACTGACCTCATTTCCTCAGGATATATAGCCAATGGTGGGATTGCTGGATTGTTTTTAATTTTTTGAGGACTTTCCATACTGTTTTCCATAATGGCTATACTAACTTACATTTCTACCAACAGTGTGCAAGAGCTTCCTTTTTCTATATCTTCACTAGCATTTATATTTTATCTTTTTTGTAATAGCCATTCTTACTGGAAGTGGGTGATACCTCATTGTGGTTTTGATTTGCATTTCCCTGGTGATTAGTGATGTTGAACATTTTTTTCATGTACCTGTTGGCCATTGTATGTTTTCCTAGAAGTGTCTATTTAGATATATTGCCCATTTTTTAAACTGAATTATTGTTTGTTTTAAAATATTATTTTTTATAATTTTATTTTATTTTTATGTGGTGTTGAGGATCAAACCCAGCACCTCGCACATGCTAGGCAAGCACTCTACCAGAGCCACAACCTCAAACCATTAACTGAATTATTATTTTGCAATTTAGTTTGAGTCCATTATGTCTTCAATATATTAACCTCCTGTCAAACATATGTTTGCAAACATTTTCTCCCATTCTGTAGGTTTGTTTCCTATATGCTCTGATTCTTTGTGATGTAGAAGCTTTTTAGTTTCAATGAAATCTCATTTTGTCTCTTTTTGTTTCCTGTGCATTTAGGGTCTTGTTCAAAATATCCTCTCTCATTCCAAAGTCTAGAAGCATATTCCTTATATTTTCTTCAAGTGTTTCATTGCTTCAAGTCTTAAATTTAAATTTTCAGTTTATTTTTGTAACTTCTAAGATTGGAACTTAGAAGCACATTTCCCAAGTACTATCTATTGAAAGGAATGTCCTTTCTCAAATGCATGTTCTTAGCACTTTTGCCAAAGGTGCTTTTCTGTTCCATTGCATTATATGTCTGTTTTTAGGTCAAGAGCATGCTATTTTGTTTACAATGGTTTTGTAGTATGTTTTTTAAGTCAGGTAATATGATATCTCCAGTTTTCGTTTTCTTTTCTTTGTTGTGCTAGGGATAAATCCAGGGCCTAGCACATGCTAAAACTGAGTTATATCTCTGACCCCAGCTTTCTTCTTTTTGCACAAGGTTGCTTTGGCTAATTTTGGATCTTTTGTGTTTCCAGAGGTGTAGTATTTTCTTTTCCAGTTCTATGAAGAATATCCTTGGTATTTTGATGGGGATTGTATTCAATTGATAATTTGCTTTGGGATGTATGGACTTTTGTTTTTGGTACTGGGTATTGAACCCAAGGATACTTAACCACTAAATGACATCCCCAGCAATTTTAATTATTATTTTAAGACAGGGTCTTGCCAAGTTGCTTCAGGCCTTGCTAAATTTCTGAGGTTGGCTTTTAACTTGTGATCCTCCTGCTTCAGCCTCCAGACCCACTGCCACCATGCCCAGCTAGATATTTTTAACAATATTATTTCTTCCAATTCATGAATACTGATGTCTTTCCATTGTCTTGTGACCTCTTAAATTTGTTTATTTTTTAATTAAAAAAATTTGTTATATATGACAATAGAATTCATTACAATTCATATTACACATATAGAGCACAATTTTTCATCTCTCTGGTTGTACACAAAGTAGAATCACATCCTTTGAGTCTTCATACATGTACTTAGTGTAATGATGGCCATCGCATTCCACCGTCTTTCCTACCCCTATGGCAGCTATTCAGAATACAAACAACAATAAGTGTTGGTGAGGATGTGGGGAAAAAGGCACACTCATACATTGCTGGTGGGACTGCAAATTGGTACAGTATGGAAATCAGTATGGAGAATCCTTGGAAAACTAGGAATGGAACTACATTTGACCCAGCTATCCTACTCCTCAGTCTATACCCAAAGGACTTTTTTTTAAAACCAGTTTTGTCACTTTCATCGCATAGAACTTCATTTCTGTGGTAGTAGGTTTATTTACTGGTAAGTGGATGGAACTGGAGACTTTCATGCTAAGTAAGTCAGACCCAGAAAGCCAAAGGTCAAATGTTTTCTCTGATATTTGAAGCTACAAACAAAATAAGGCAGAAAAAAATCTGTGTGTTTGTGTATGTGTGTGTCAATTCCTTGAGAATAGAAATCAATTGAGTAGAGGAAGGAAGTTGAGGTAGAAGGAGGAGGGATGGGACAGGGAAGAACAGCGGAATGAATCTGACCTCACTTTCCGATGTACATACATGAATATACCACAGTGAATATCACCTTCATGTATACCTACAATACACTAATTTTAAAAACAACTACAAATAGAAGATCAGTAGAAGGAAGGGAACAGTGGTAGGGAGGAAGGGAGACTATGGTTATAGTTTGGATGTGAGGTATTCCCTAAAAGCTCACATGTGAGACAGTGAAAGAAGGTTTGGAGGAGAAATGATTGGGTTTTGAGTCTTAACCCAATCATTGAATTAATCCCAATAGGATTATCAGAGTGATAACTGAAGTAGTAGGGTGTGGCTAGAGAAGGTAGGAATTGGGGGCATGACTTTGGGGTATATATTTGTGTCTGGCAAGTGGAGATCTCTCTCTGCATTCTGATCACCAGGCGAGTTGCTTCCCTCTGCCACACTCTTCCGCCATGATGTTCTGCTTCATTAAAAACCCTGTGGAATGGAGCTGGCCTTCTATGGACTAAGACCTCTGAAACCATGAGCCCTCAAACTTTTCCTTCCTGATATGTTCTGGTTGGGTTCTTTTGGTCACAGCAGTGAAAAAGCTTACTAAAACAGAGACAAAGAGCGTTTGGGACTGAATTAGAACAAATTATAGTCCATGATTGTATAATTATGTCAAAATGAGCCCTAATATTATGTATAACTAAAATAGACTAATAAAGAATTATTGTGAATAGGCTTCCTTTCACAATTTCTTCCTCAACAATCTCATTATCAGCATTATCAGTAGCATTGTGAAAAATAAAAATTATTATGTTAATTTTTGTATCTTATAAATATCAATTCTAATTTTCTTTTAGTGGAGACTGTTTTTTTTTTTTTAAATATAGAATAATGTCCTCTGCAAACAGGAATGATTTAACTTCCTCCCTTCCTACTTGTGTGCCTTTCATTTCTTTCTCCTGCCTGCATGCACTGGTGAAGACTTCCAGAACTATTTTAAGTAAGTGTTGTGAGAGAGCACATCTTGCAAAAAAGCTTTTTCTTTTCATTCATGATATTGGCTGTGGGTTTGTTATCTATAGTCTCTTGTCACATTGAAACATATTCCTCTAATTAGGTTTTTTTTTGTGTGTGTTTGTTTAGTTTTTGGTTTCCTTTCCAGTTTTTTATTGGTACATTATAGTTGTATATTATGATGGGATTTGCTGTTGAATTACTGAGGGTTTTTAAAATGAGTAACGGATTGTGAATTTTATCAAATGCCTTTTTGAATCTATTGAGATAATTGTGATTTTTCATTTTCTTGATGTGATGCGTTGTGTTTATTGATTAACATATTGAACCATCCTTGCATCCCTAGGATAAATCCCACTTGATCATGGTGAATGATCTTTTTGATATGCTGGTTATTTTGATCTGCTAGTAATTTTATTGAGAATTTTTGCATCTATATTTATTAGAGAAACAGTCTATGGTTTTCTTTTGTGTCCTTGTTTGGTTTTGATATCAGGGTAATGTTTGCCTCCTAAAAGGAGTTTGGAAGAATTCTCTCCCTTTCACTTTTTGCAACAGTTTGAGAAGAATGGTTACTAGTTTTTCCTTAGTAGTTTGATGGAATTCTGGGAAGCTATCTGGTCCTGCACTTTTGTTTGGAGTCTTTTTATTACTGATTCAGTCTTACTATTTGTCATTGGTCTGTTTAGTTTTTTCTGTTTTCATGGTTTGATTTTGGTAGATTAGCATGTCCAAAAGTTTATCTGTTTCTTCTGGGTTTTACAATTTGTTGGCATGTATTTGTTTTTAATAGTCTCTAATGATCCTTTATCTTTCTGTGTTGTTAGTTGTAATGTCTCCTTTTTTATTTCTAATTTTATTTGGGTCTTTTTTTCTTAGCCTACCTAAAGATTTGTTGATTTATTTATCTTTTAAAACAAATAACACTTTGTTTCATTGGTATTTTTCATTTTTGATTTTGGTATCAAATTCTGCTGTGATGTCATTTCTTATAATTTTGAATTTGATTTGCTCTTGATTTTATATATCCTTAAGATTTATCATTAGGTTGGTTGTTTGAAAAAAATTTAATATATTTAATTGGTATAAAATTTCCTTAGTATTGCTTTTGTTTCATTCTGTAAGTTTTGGTATGTATCTTTTTTCATTTCTTTCAACAAATTTTAAAACATCCTTTTTGATTTCTTCAATCACCCACTGTTTGTTTAGTAACATGTTAAATCTACATGGATTTATACCATTTCTGAAATTTCTTTTTTTCCCTAGTTTTATTCCATTGTGGTCAGAGATGATGCATAATATTTTTTTTGAAACTTATTTTATGCATTAATATATGGTCTATTCTGAAGAACATCCCATGTATGATGAAACAAATATATAAGCTGTTGGGTTCTGAAATGTTCTATAAATGTCTAAGTCCATTTGATTTATTATGTGATTTCTTTCTTTTTTTGGTGGGGAAAATCTAGATGATCTATTGATGAAACTTAATTATATATCAATGAAATTCAGTGTGATATTTCCAAACATGCATACAGCATGCATCGATCAAATCCACAACTCCTAGTCTCTAGTAGTCACTATTCTACCTACAGATTGTTTTTTTTTTTTGATTCCACAAGAGAATGTCTTTTTGTGTCTGGATTATTTCACTGAACATAATGTCTTCTACTTCCATCCATTTTGCTGCAAATGACAGGGTTTCATTCTGTTTTATAGCAGAATAATACTCCATTGCATATATATATAATACTTTTAATCATTTATTTGATGGGCACCTAGGTTAATTTCATATCTTTGCTATTGTGAATAGTACTGCAACAAATATGGACATATAGGTATCTCTTTGGTGTGTTATGGTTTAAATGTGAGGTGTCCCTCCAAAGCTCACGTGTGACAATGCAAGAATGTTTAGAGGAGAAATGATTGGGTTGTGAGAGTCTTAACCCAATCAATGAAATAATCTCCTGATAGGGATTAACTGATTGATAACTGAAGTAGTAGGGTATGGCTGGAGGAGGTGGAAATTGGGGGCATGGCTTTGGATTATATATTTGTATCTGGAAAGGGGAATCTCTTGAGAGATCTGCTTTCTGATCACAATGTGAACTGCTATCCTTTGCAACACTCTTTCACCATAATGTTCAGTCTCACCTAAAGCCCAAAAGAATGGATTCTGCTGTCTATAGATTGAGACCTCTTAAACTGTGAGCCCTAAAATAATCCTTTTCTCCTTTACAGTTGTTTTGGTTGGCTCTTTCAGTCAGAGCAGCAAAAGAGCTGACTAAAACAGTATGCTTTTTCATTTCCTTTGGATATATACCCAGATATGAGACATATGGATCATATGATAGCTCCAGTTTTACTTAAGAACCATGATGGCTTTACTAATTTACCAGCAACAACATATAAAAGTTCCCTTTTCTCCACACCTTTCCCAGTATGTTATTTAATTTTTGTTTGTAATACTAGTCATCTGGAGTGAGAGGTTATGTCATTGTAGTTTTGATTTGTACTTATCTGATGGCTAATTATATTGACACATTCTTTTGTGTATTTGTCAGCATTTATATTTTTTTGAGATGTGTTTACTCAGATCATGTGTACACTTTTGAATTGGATTATGGATTTCTTTTAAGAATTTGGCATCCTTATATATACTGGATATTAGCCCTCTGTCAGATGTATAGTTGGCAAATATTTTCTCCCATTCTGTAGCTTGTCTATTTGTTGTTTGTTGTCTTTGCTGTGCAGATTTGTAGGCTGTCAATTTTTGCTTTTGTTTCTTGTGTATTTGAGGTTGTCCAGAAAATCACTGACTTTAGCATTGTCTTGAAATGTTTCCCCACATGTTCTTCTGGTAATTTCAGTTCTGACATTTAGGTATTTGAACCATTTTTGAATTGGTTTTTGTATAAGATGAATTATAGGGGTCTGTTTTAATTAAGTCTGAATGTGGACATTTATAATTTTCCCAAAACAATTTATTAAAGAGGCTGTCCTTCCTCCAGTGCATAATTTGGGTAACTTATTCAAGAACTAGTTGGCTGTAGACATTTGGGTTTATTTTTTGGATCTCCACCCTTTTTTTAATTGGTCTGTTTTTATGCCAATACCATGCTGTTTTGATTACTATGGCTCTTAGTATGTTTTGAAATCAAGTTTTTTTTTTTATGCACCCAGTGTTGTCCTTTTTGCTCAAGGGTCTTTTGTGCATTCACATAAATTTAGAGTTGTCTTCTAGTTCTGTGAAGAATGTCATTGGTATTGCTTTGTGTAGGCATATTAACATTAATCTTTCCAATCCAAGAACATGGGAGGTACTTCTTTTTCTTGGCTAAATTTATTCCTAGGTGTTTTTTTTGTTTGCTTTTTTGAAGTAGAACTGCTGTCATAATTTCTCAGGAAATTCATTATATATTTTTTAAATTTTTGTATCCAGCTATTTTACTTAATTTGTCAGTCCTAATAGTCTGTTTTTTTTCTGAATATACAATCCTGTCATTTGCAAACAGAGCTAAATTGACTTCCTCCCTTCCTATTTGTATGCCTCCCCCCTGCCCATTTCTCTGAAAATTTGAGTCGCAAACTTTCAGTTCTAAATCCAATCTTGTCAGGTCTTTTGGTCACAGCAATGACAAAGCTGATTAAAATACATTATTATAGGAGAAGTATTATCTCTATTTTAAGGTAGAATGGAAGGGAAACAACCTGGTATCAGATTAGGGTTTCAGCTGAAGGCGTCTACTAAACAAGAGATATAAGCATTAAAGAAAATATTACATATACTTATTATCAATACATGCAAGCAACAGTGCCATTTTTTTTTTTACGTAGCCTTATTTTCCCCTTAGTTGTTTAAAGACAGAAAACATTTCTTTTTTAATCTCTATCACCAAGGTCTATGTTATGGTTTGGATGTGAGGTATCCCCCAAAGGGTATTGTGATACAATGCAAGAAGTTTCAGAGAAGAAATAGTTGGGTCACAGAAGTATTAACCCAATAGGTGAATTAATCTTCTGATGGGATTGAATGGTAACTGAAGCAGCATGTGGGGTATGGCTGGAGGTGAGGGCATATCTGGCAAGCAAAGATCTTTCACTTTGCTTCCTGATCATCATGTGAGCTGCTCTCCTCCATTGAACTCTTCCACCATGGTGTTCCACCTCACCTTAAGCCCTGAGGAATGAAGTCTGCTGTGGTTAAGATCTCTGAAACTGTGAGCCCCCAAATAAACTTTTCCTACCCTATAGTTGTTCTGGGCAGATCCTTTTGTCACAGTGGTGAAAAAGCTGGCCAAGGCAGTCTAGAATAGCATGTAGCAATAAAAACTTAATTGCCTGATAGATTTTTATATTTTAACACTTGTTTTCCCTTACCATTCTCTTTCAATTTTTTTTTTTGGAGCCCCTTGTGATTCAGTTTCTTGTTTGTATTAGCTCATCTAAAATTTTCCTTCTACTCATTTACTGTGCCACCAATCATTAAGCTTCTCTGTATTCATGCATTTTAATGACTTTCTGCTAACCATTCATCCCATTTTTGGGCAAAGGTATTAAATATTTTTATTCCTGAAAATTTTAGGCATTAACAATAGTAGTTACTGTGAGCTGCAGAGCAAGGGGTATTTCTTGATAGCATCCATTTTATTTGCTCATGCTATTTCATACTTTCAGCCAGTTCATTCACTTCTTATCAAAAGGTCACAAGTTCTAAATTTGATTCCAAGTTATTACAATCTAAAATCAAGCCTAAATGAAAACAATTACCATTTAACTCTTTATGTCTATAAACCTGCATCTTATAAAATGTAAGATTAAACTACAGAAGATATATTTTCTTTGCCTTGATGACAATGTTAGGAAACACTTTGAACTGTGTGAAAATATATTTTTTTCTTTGCTGTACAATGAGAACAAATTAAAGGATAGTCATTTAATACCACTGAGACACATATATATGTATGTGTGTGTACACACACACACACACACACTCACCCCCTTCAGGGGGATTTTAAAGATAAACTTTCCAAATTACACCTCCAAGCCTTCTACCAATTCTGCAATAACCTCTGACATTATGCAAAAGGAGTTCATTGTATTAAAAAAAAAAAGTTGGGCTGGAGTTGTGGCTCAGTGGTAGAGAACTTGCCTAGCATGTGTGAGGCACTGGGTTCAATCCTCAGTGCCACATAAAAATAAATAAAATAAAGGTATTGTGTCCATCTAAAAAACTAAAAACATTTAAAAACAACTAAAAATATATATTGAAAAAATTAGAAAGCAAATGAATGCAATGTGTAACGGTGACTCAGAAGCCGAACAGGATTAACTAAGGGCAGGCAACATGGAACTCATGAGCACTCTTCATTTCAGCAGGAAATCTTCATAACTAGAATAGATATTAAAGGAAGTGAACATTTTACACAACTTTATTATTCAGGGAATAGAACTTGTTTACTAACAGTATCTTGGTAATGAATTTTTCTTTGCATTAAAATAGGCCGTTTTCAAAATACAACCTGGTAGGAAAATAGAAGTTAAACACTTCCAGCAGAAATGATGAAGATACGTTTTTAAAAGTTTTTCGACAGAAAAAATAAGTCATTGGGTGAAGGATATATTACATCCTTTTGATTCAATGTTATGTCACACAAAGTATAAAAACACAAAAAAGGTAACTTCTAAATCTACTGAAAACAATGAGTTTAAGTCTTTTTTAAAGGTAAAATTCTTATTTCTTTAAAATTTAGGTATAAATTAGTATCAGTGTATGTACATATTGCCCAAACATAAATATTTACACTTCTGAAAGTGGAATTGTGGTCCTTGCTACCAAGTTAGAGCACATAATTTTCTGAACTAAGGTAATATACTTTTTTTGAATCCCCTTTAAATGAATTAAATTTGTACAAATGAGACTTGAATGAGTTTTAAGAAGGAAAACATATAACACTCATGAAAAACCGGTCATATTTAACACATTAACCTGAAGAGCACTAATGTCATGGTGTGTCTAAGGTCAACTGGGTACTCTGGTTGAAATGATTCACACTTAGACCATTAGAAGGTCTCACATAGTCAATTAAATTGAACTGATGATTCTTTGATAGATAACTTCTAAAACTACTGAAAACTATGAGTTGAGTCTTTTTAAAGGCAAAATTATCTTATTTCTATAAAATTTAGGTATAAATTAGTATCAGTGTATGTACATATTGCCCAAACATAACTATTCACACTTCTGAAAGTGGAATTGTAGTCCTCACTACCAAGTTAGAGCACCTGATAGGATATGTCATTCCTGGGGTGCAATAACTCCTGATAAAAATGCAGATTCTGCATCTAAAACATGACTCATTTGGTAAATGATTTTAAAAATATAAAAGAGAAAAAACCCTACTCTAAACGCTCAAAGATCCAAATCAGCATTAACCATATCCCAAGAAATTTCACTGTGAGGCAGAGATAAAGTTCATAGACTAAAACAACTCCCCAATGTCAATATTTCTCTGATGGGACTGTGAACTCTGTAGAATGGCATTTTATTTAACAGACAGCATGGAATTCATACATATCCATTATCAGTGCCTTGAAAATCAAACAAATTTAAAAGTTAGCAGCAGTTTCTGCAAGTACAAAAATACACATTTATTACATAACATGTGGTAATAAAATTTGTCAAGATATATTATACAAACTCAAAGCATTTTAAAGCATCAGTCTAATATATTACAGATTGATGAAGTATAATAAAATGACATGTAACCTGCTTCAAATCATATAATACTTTACAGCAATATTAACAGACTATTCACATTAAGTATCTAAGGGAGCAGAGTGGGAATAGTCATTAAAGAACCTTAGCAACTATTTTCTTCTATGCTTCAAATTAGGTGGGTAATTTTTCTATTTGTCAATATGAAAGAAAAAAGGCTACAACTATTATTTTTGGTAAGTACAGAAGTAAGTTATTCCAGAAAGACACTCTAAAAGCTTCATTCACATCTTGCAATTCTGCCAGTAGTATGCCTAAGGGTAAGGGGAGTCCCTGCTGACTTAATATATTAATTATACCATAAAAGATACATATGGACATACAGTATTAATATGGGAGTGGTTGGTTATAAGGTGAAATCTACTTCACACATCTGTGACTGAGATGGCCAGTGTCATAAGCTCTTTGGACCTACAGGTGCTACCCCTAAGGGACATGACCCTGTTTGCACTAATCATTTTAATTACACCCTTTCCCCCACCATGTTCTTGTCTCTTGACTCATGGTTTATAGATCTCTATTTCATATTATATCCATAGACCTTTCTTCTCTTTCTTTAAAGGTTATAACGGTTATATCCCCTCACCTGGAAATAAATTATCAGGCCTCCCCAACCAATTTGGAGGCATATCACTAAAAAGAGATGTGCATCTTCCTTCATTCTAACTATTCACCTATAAGAAGTTTCTTAGAACCAACAGGTTTTGATTTAGGGAAAGGTTTTACATGATTTCCTCCATTACCATACATGCTTTTCTTCTTAATGCTTTGATTAGTGGTCTTTTTTCTTGCCTACTTATTTAAAAACATTCCACAGAAAGTGGATGGTTTCTTTATACCATTCCCTTCTCTCTCCGTCTCTGATTCTTCAATTTATGATATGTTGGTCTTCTCAGAACACTGATCTAAGACTTGTTGACACAGGTAGGCTTCTACAGAGGGCACTTTCTCTAGCCCTGTGCATGCATCTCTTAAAATCTCATGACAGGATCAATCCCACGTTAAAAAGGAAAAACCTCCAAAACATTAGATGCTGAAAATTTTAGTATACAGTTTTTGACAAGTTGTCTCAATAGAAGTATTTTGTTGTCCTAAGTATTAGCAATGATTATCCTTATGTTACCTATCCCAGATATTTTATAAAAAGAGGTCATAATAATTACTGTCTTTATGTTATTATTAGCTAAGTTTCTGTTCTTGCAGACATCAGACTCTTACTATGGTTAAATGTCTTTGGTTAAATGTCTGTCCCCATCATCACACACCACTACAGGCCCTGCATCTGGGCTGTCCACATCTTCCACAGTTACAGAGCTGGTTGAGGCCCTTCCCCAAGCCAGGGGACCAGCAGAAGAGTGCCCTCCCCTCTCTCCTCTCTCGTGGGACTTTGTACAAAGCTTGAATTTGCTTTCCACTAGGCTGAATGGAGAGCCACAGTGTTTCTCTGAATCCTGACAGGGATAAGAACTATACCACTGGGCTGTCTGCATAGCTCCAAATCCTTCTGCTACCTGGAAGGGTATGTCTTTCTGTCTTTCTTGCAGTGAGCTGGCATGAGAAGCATGAGGAGGTAACTCCAAGGGTACTTTTAGGGAACAGATTTTCTTTTCCTCTGGTCTGGCTGCCTTTACTTTCTTTTTGAGAGACCAGTTTTTCAAACTGGCCACACCATTTCTCAACCATGTGCTGGGATGAAGAGTTACAGAATGCATTTGTGAATGCCACTCTACAGTACTGTCCTTTTTTGTATAAGCTGGTTGATTGCTGGCCTGCCCTGTTGAGGGACCAGGCATTCCAGAAATTAAGCTAGAACTACTAAAGTCAGAAGAAAGCTCTTCTTGCTTTCTTTGAGCTTGAAAAGTGCAGTCTATTGGAGAGGAAGTTTCAGTGGGCGTGAACACAGACTGTTCAGAAATCTGAGAAAAAGCACTGTCCTGGGAGCTTACTGAAGAGCCAGATGGGGAAGTGCCTGGTGAAGATAAGCTGGAATAGCTGGCTCGGGGGCCAAGGTTTAGTCTAGGGGGTAAAACCTTCTCAGTGCTTTGGTTTGTGGAACTGCTCTTGCCCACCTCAATCCCCATGACTAAGCTCTGATTGATAAGCTTTTGCCCCTCCATTTGCAAAGACTTATGCCGTTTGAGATAATCCTCCTCTCCATGCAAGAGACCAGCTTCACAGCTGGTTTTATGTTGTTTCTTTGAATAAATCCCTCGGAGATAGGTCAGTTTGCAGTTCTGGTCGTCTATGTTGGGCTCTGAGCAGCGCCGATGTGTCCGTGAACTCTTGAGGGCATCTGCTGTGTGTGGTGGGGAGTATCCAGATGAATCTGGATCAAAGGTTTGGTTCCTGGAATGATCCCGGGAGGGTATATGACTATAAGATGCCACAGAAATGGCCATGGGCTTAGACTTAGTGAAAAGTTTCACATGATTTCCTTCATTACCAGAGAAGCTTTTCTTCTTAATGTTCTGATTTGTGGCATTCTTCTCATTGACATCAGTGCCTGTTACTGAACATGTCCTACTCTCTTCCTGGAGAGACTGATTCTGCTTCAGACAGTCCTCATCTTTTTGAGAGAGGATTACATCACAGCTGGACTTGCGTAGCTTTTTCTGGTAAAACTCCCTGAGATAGGAAAGCTTTGAGTCTAGGTAGTCAATGCTTGGTTCTGAACAGCGCCGGTGTCGCCGCAGGATTTTTGGAGCATCTGTTGTAGTTGTGGACAGATAGCTGGGTAAACAAGTGCCAGATGGGGCCCTGGCATGCTCCCCCAGTGCAGCCTTTCTATACATTCCTGAAATGTTCACCGACTTTGTCTCAAGAGGCTGCTTCATTTGAATGTCTTCATCTTTAGAATGGTCTAAGTCAAAATCACTCAAGGTTAAAAGACCTTCCACCTCAGGCTGATCAAGGTCATAGTCACTTAGGGTTAAGACAGAATCCATACTTCTGCTACCCTGACCAAGTTTCTGTACCAAATCACTACATGGAGCATCAACATCCTCATTTAATTCATTTTCCAAGCTGTCATAGGAGGAGTCATTCAGTTGGAAGCAAGAGATATCTGTCAAAAAAAGCAAACTATAATCAACAAATTTACTTACCAAAATATAGCCCATGCTGCTATCAAACTATGCTTAGATTAATGTTCTTTACATGTAGTGTTCAAATTCCTACTCTCAAGAAGGAAAAAGGATGTTTTGCAGTCTTCCTACCTGCTAGTGCAGAAGAAATAAAAACCTGTTTGGTATACTAGATTTATCTCAGTTACTAATGAAATGGAATTTTAGCAAACTAAGACCAAAAATGTTGAAAAATAGGAAGGAATTAATGGCAGGTATACTTAGATTTGAATAAGACTATCTTCTAACATAGATTGCTGGTGATTATACATAATTAACTCTAGTCTTGAGGACATCATTAATTAACCCTACCAATTTCTCTTTTTCAAAGTTCATTACCTTATTTAATCTTTACAACAACCACAGACATTATTATCCACATTTAGATATTGTTATCTACATTTTATAGATGAAGATACTGATGTGTGGAGGCACAGAATAACTGGCCAAAGATATGTAAGAACTCATACTTTAGAGATTATATACCTTTGAATTAAGATTCCCCCAATGATCTAGTTGTTTTCAAACAGTTTCATAGAACAAAGAATAGCATCTCAGGGTCTACTAGAAGGAAGAAAAAACTCAGGCCTGGCTCTGGGCCTTCTATTCCAGTTTCAATCACTGAAGTTTATACATATATATAAAACACACACACACACACACACACACACACACACATATATATAAATTATACACACACATATATAAAATCTGTATGTGTGTGTGTGTACACACACACACACACACACACACACACACACACACAGGTATATGTGTATGTATAAGAATGTGTTAGGTTTCCTCAAAGTTTTATTTAAAATAAAGGCTTCAACCATCATGGCACAGCACGCAACTCACTTCCTGAACTTCTTAACCCCATCATGCTGTTAACATACCCTGACCTTCTAGCAGGCCTTCTAAAGAAGGAAAGAAAGCCCAGGGCCTTACTGATCTAGGTCAGAGGCTCCCTTCATTCTCAGAGCATCAGGACAACCACTGTCCTAGCATCTTCACAGACATCTGTCTAGTTCTTACATAAACCAATCCACTTCCTCACAATACCTGGGACATTCTCTCTAGTGTCACATCTCACTGAAACTTCTCCCAGGAGGGAAGTGATTTCTTCTCCAAATATCCTACAGCAATTTTCAATCAGAAATTGTATAAGCAGGGAAACCTAAACAAAAAAGGACAAAATTAAAGTGCCACTTTTCATGTCATATGTTTATAAATGTTCATATACAAATCCTGAGTTTTTTAAAATAAGAAAATGCAAAAATTCTGAGAAATTCCTTTTTTAAAAAGTATATAAAAGCATACTACTTGTATATTTTAAAAGTTTCTCCTAAAAATCTATAATACTTTCAAGAATAGTATGGACACAGAAACTAATTTTAGTGCACTAGTTAAAATTATTATTTTTGGTCTTGGTTTAATGATAATCCTTAATGCCAGTAGCTCCTTCTTCAAAATGAGGGTAATTTCAAATATTCTCTATAGGGCATTTGGGAGTAGAGAAATATATATTGCTATTAAACTTCATAAAATATCAAGAGATAAAGATTTATAAAAGTATTTCTTGTATAAAGAGCAGGTTTGTTATAAGTTTAGGAGGAGAGTTCATGAAGGAGAGAACTTGAGAGAAAACTTATGGTTTTCCTATCTAGTCTATATCCATGTACTGTCTTGTATTATACTCCCTAACTGGAGGCACTTTGGGGAAGAGGAAATAGTTACTACTGAGCTTTGTGCCTCCCCTGAGACGTAATAGAACCTTTCTGTATTTCCTTATCCTAAAAGCTAAGGCCAAGGGGCAGGAGAAATGTTGGGAGCAAAGGGAACTGGTATTTCCAAACCCCTTATTAATAACTAGGCATTACAGGGGTATGATTTCTAGAAACTATTATGTCATCACCACCTCCTTATTTTAGATGAGGATGTTATATATTTGGTAAGAGGTGGGTCTGAAAATTGAACTCTGGCTTGTCTTACTCCAAAGTCCTTATTTATTTTTTAAACAACTGCTTTCTTATCATCCTGTGGTTTCAGTTAGTTCTACTGGTTAGCTTCCTTAAAGGGAAAAGAGAAATAACCGCTATAACTTTTCTGCTTACATCATCTTCCTATAGTCTATCAGAATAGGAAAGAACACTCCATAGTCAGTAACTGAAACTTATAACTCAAATTTCAGTGTAACTATATACATAAGCTATTTTAAAAATTGTCTTTCAGAGTACCATGAATTACATTTTCAAAATGGGGACACAGTCCCCAGTCCCTTAAGGCATAAAAATGAAAATTTTAATTACCTTTTTTGTAAATTCACTTTCTAGTTCTGCGCTGGAAGAAGTAGGAGGCCAAAGAATGCTTGGAGCTACACATACTGCTAAATTAAATGCAGTCATCTGATTGGATGAGGAATGTTGCTCAATGTTACGTAATACCCCAAACAGATACTTTAGGAGAACAACATTGGCTCTTGGAAGCTGGTCTAGTAGCCTAAAGACAGAAAAGAAATACACTTTTTAAATAAGATGTTTTATTAAAAATCCTATAATAAAGACAAGGCAACCCTCATTTTTTATGGGAAACCATGAAAATCAAAAGGGGTTTTCCAGAGTTTTAGTCATGTGGTACTATGCAAAGAAAGTACAGAAAAAGGGAGAAAATAAGCAATGGCATTTTTTTGTTTATATATTATCTTTATAATTTAATGAAAACCTGTAGAAAAATGTCTCAGAAAAATGCTGCCTGAAATATTTCCCCTGAAACTAGTACAATGTGTTTTAACTTAGGTAAATATTGCAACATTTCAAAATATTCTCACAAAAAGCTTTTTGATAATGTGCTTCATTATTTTCAAGTAGCAACACAGGAATGCTTTCTGTTGGTGAGAACCCCAAATTAATCCATTAGGACTTCTAGGTCTATTCTGAGAGCCCAGGCCCTGTTCTAGTTGCTTCCAAGCTCAGTTTTCTTCTACATCTGTTATTGGTATTACTCTCACATATAAGCCAAGCTTATATTGGTATATTTTCTATTGTTCCCATTTTAAGGACTTTTAAGTGATCATTCACTGAAAATTATTTTTACTACCAGTGTGAGTGTGCATATGTATGATATACATGCTGATATTCATGACTCTTTTTTTCTATAAGAACCTGAAAACTTGAAGAAGGTAGTCTAATTACTACTGTACAAATAACAAAGGCCTTTCTTCAGCACAGAGGACTGACAAAGAGCAAGGTGATAGGGATGTTATGAAAGACTCTGAGATAGATCAGAAGATAGGGTGTAAATCAAACATCTAGCATATGATTTTGGGTTACCTGATTTTATAAGGGCCTTTGAGCTATTTTACAACTCTTTAAATTGAAGATAACTGATAACAGTTACCTAGTACTTGTTTATAGAATAAAATCCTGTCTGGTGGAGAAAAAGATTGACTTATCTTTATCACTGCCCTGGTAGAAAAAGCCAGATTTGTATGTCTCTGTAAATTCATTTCAGTATTTCTGATCCAACTGTTATTAAGTTTTGGTACTTTGAAATCTCCTTTGAACTGGCTGTAACATCTTACTGATTTCTTCATTAATAATTTAAATAAAATCTTTCATAGGTTTATTTTATATTTGCATTAGTGTTATGATTTTCTTTTTTAAAAAATAAACATCATTTATCAATTTGTAGAACATAATGTTTTGGACAAAGTATAAAATTTGAAGCTTACTATATATTATTGGTTCACACCAAACTATAATGAAAATGGATGCAGCATTTTGTTATGGCTTTCGTTTCTGGTGTCTTCAATAACTATACAACATTATACTGTTAAAAGATCTTAATCAATAGCAGTGTGTAATTGAAAGTTGTTCTAGATAAAACTAAATATACAAATAAATGATTAGTATTCAAGAATTTTCACAGTACTGGCATATTGCTTTTGTTAGTGGACACTTCTTTCCTGTTTTCGTATAATGTAGGACATGTGGGTAGAAATGCAGTAGAGAATTCTACTGGAAACCTATTTTAAAACTGGTCCCCATGGATAAGACTTTAAAAATTGTCATTTTAATAAACAAGCTTAAAAATAAGTATTTCTATTTCTGAGAATGACCAGATTATAAAAACTACCTTTGAATTGTACTTATTTTCTCTTCATCGTTTCCTTGATCCATTACACAGACCCAGTGATCATAGAGATCTGATGAAAAAATACTTCCTGGAATATTTCGTAGAAAATCCTTAAACAAATAAAAAAACAAATATTTTAAATCATTCTCATTGAAAATATGTGTTGGATAAATTAGAAAAGTTAAGTCTTCTTATTCTTTTAAGTACACAGAACTCTGTGCCAACTCTCTACTAACTTGTACTCAAGATCACGTGCTTTGATTTTTTTTTTTTCCTAACAAGAAACCACTGGGATAATTAAAGTTGGGATTATGGTAGGAAAAATAAAAGGCAATCTATTTGTGCTGAAACCTCCTATTTTGTATACATTTTAGCAAATTAGTACAATGTGACAGGATCTGGCAGTAAACTATCCTAAATCCTTTTTTCTATTTTTCCTTTTTTAAAATAGCTAGTTCAAAGGAAAGGCACCAAGATATCTGTGAGGTTCATAAGTTGGTAAAATTCAGTCACTCTATATGTAATTATTTATATATATAAGACAATGTTTGAAGTGCTTGGAATAGAGAAATAAATAAAAGTCTGTTATCTTAAAACAATACCAGTGGTGGTAATAATGTTCTACAACTTTTCTTCCTGTATTACCCCACAGAAGGTATCTCACGTATTTCAGGCGAGACAGAATTCTAGGTGATGTCTGGGTTCTAGGAACTTGGGAACAGTACTCCTAGTATATTATTTTCCTGGAAACTATTCTTCTGTCATCTTGGCAGGGCTAGGTGTACTAAGACAGACTATGACACAAGCAGGATATAACCATGGGCATTGCTGTTTGACCTTTATTTACAAAAAGTTTAAAGTAAACTAAATGTGGTCCTGGTCCTAAAGAGTTGGTTGTGGCTAATTCTGTGTTGATTTTTGGAATGGCATTAATAAGACCAAAGTTTCAGTCTGATCTCCACCTTGGTAAACTGTACGCAGAGAGAACTCCATTTAGTATCTGAGTACTATACCCATGGTTGATGAGCCTCTTGAAAATTCCTGTTTTCAATATTGAGACATATGAAAATCTGAAATTGGGCAATTTTAACTTGCTAGGAAAATAAATCAATAATTTTAACCATGTGCCTTACAGAAGGCAGCAATGTACAACCTGTTACTTATAGCTCAAATATTATTACTAATACAGGAATTGTGGCAGCTTATTGCTACAGTCAGCTAATTATGTGGGCATCTCCTCCTTTGCTAGAAGCTCTTCCAGGACTAGGACAGATCCTCAACCTACTTTGTGCACATCATCATCAAGTTCGGTCCCAGCCAGAGAAGAGACCATTAGTGAACTCTTTACTGTGTCATATGGTTAAATATTAATGAGGGACAAGGAAGTCAATCAACTATAATTGAGATGCTCAGATAACTTTAAGAACTTCTTTGTGGTCATGTTACTCTACTACCATAATTTTTAAAAACAGAGTGGCTAATAAGAAAAGGGAGTAATTCAAAGTCTTCCTCTGTTTAGCTGTTTTATTATATCTTCCAGTAAAAATGTGATTCAGCTATGTCATCACAAAAGTTACCTCTTTTTGGGTAAATCTACTGAGTTTTCATAATTCCAAACTAATTTTAGTTGCTGTACCCATTTTAAAATTCAGATTGGGAGAGGAAAAAATCTGTTTCTTAAAAATGGGGTAGTGACAATAGCTCTTTTTAAATCTCGGTGGAAAACACTCTTATGATCTGTCTTGAAGAAAAACATCATTAAATCTTAAACCTACACTTGAAAGATAATAACTCGTAACATCTCAATGAACTCTCCCACAGCTGGAATAACAAGTTACGAAATAAAACTACCATTACAGCTGACAGGAATGTGAGAGCTGGTTCTGAATTACAACTAGTAACTTAAAGCACTGAACTGAAATTCTCCCTTTCAAAACCAGGACCTAGGTAATAAAAACTTTCTAATTCATCTGAGATTCTATAGATTAAATATGAACTTTTCATCAAAGATCTGAGAGATCAAAGTTATAGTGCCTCAAAAAATTTTTGTCCAATTTTAGTTTGAAGAGTTAAGCTTATATTTGAACAAAACACCAATTGAATTGAAAAAATTAAAGGAAAACCTAAGTACCACTTCAAAATAGTCTTAAAAACAAGAAAACTTTTGCAAAACAAATTTTAAATTGATAGTTATCTTCTTTCCTAGAAACTATTTTGAATTAGATGGGAGTAAAACAATTACATAAACAAAACGAGTTACTCAGAATCCATTTAACGTGACTCTTTAACCATTAGTGTCGCTGTTTTTGTGTTTTGCATGTTTTTGGACAGTTAATATTCCTGTAATTTGAAACACAACTTAGCTCTTCTAGAACATGCTTTGCAATAGACTTAATAATTCAGCAAGGAACTTTTAAGAATTGTGGTGATGCAAAGAACATGGCAAGAAAAATTTTCTAACTTAGGCTTTACCTTTCTAAATTAAGAGATGGGTGAAAATCCAATTAAATGAAAAAAATTCATGATACACACACACACACACAGCATGCCATGCATATCTTTATTGTATTCCAGGTTTGGACAGTAATTAAAACTCTGTGCAAAACAGATTAGATTACTCTAGTTCAAATACCTCTCAAATGATATTTCATTGCATAAATTGACAGCAGGGTTTGTTTAAGGGTAGACTTGGCCCATTTATCAAGAAATGCCTGATTTTTAATATGAAGTTGGTTATATAAGCAGCTGGCCACTCAGCTGGAGTATATGAGTTTTCCTTTTTTTTTTTTTATTTTGTAGGTCCTGGGCTTGCAAGGTGGGACCATTACTACCCCTGGCCTAAATATATCCCAACCCCTTGAGAGATGGGAGTCTGAGACATGTGTTTGGCAACCATTGCTGGGTCAAAAGCTCTGCTTAAAGTTGATTTTTTGACCTGAGGTTTCCCCAAAATATAGGGCATTTCCAGGAGTGTAGAAAAGAAAATATTAGAACTCTCTATAGGTGTGACTTAAGTAAACATGGGTGAAGAGTAAGAATCAATGTGGTAAAGAGAAAAGAAGGTCCAGATGTTGCAGTCATTCCTACTCCACTTATAAAGTAGAAATAATTAGGGAATGAAGGGAAGGAATATTTGTGGGCATGATTATGGAAATAGAATTTTCAGTGGCCTTACTAACTTTGTTTTAGTTGTAAGGCAAATATTTGTTTATTATGGTAAACTTCCGTAATTATCTTCAACAGCTTAATTAAAGTTTACTTTTTAAAACATTGTCTTCATTAGGAAAGCAGTGAGATAAGAAAACATGGTAAACACACTGTGTATATTTTGACTATTTTAAATTTTAATTAAATTTTCATTTTGTGGCAGAAGTGAAGATGAGATTATTGTAGGAGGGAAATAATTAAAGCATATCTGATGTCATATTGGTGGTAGCTTTAAATGTTGTAATTTTTTTTAACACTTACATCCCACACCTATTATGTCTTTTTGCAAACAGGAATAATGTTCATAATGAAACAAACCATGTGTCCTGTGCCTATGTGATGGGGTGCATAAAGGGTGAACTTTTCTTACCTTTAAGACAGACGCTATCACAAAAATAGATTCACAGTCTAGGTGCACTTCAATTCCAGAATTCAGTTTCTCTTTTAGCTCTCTGCAGGACTTCATATTGGCTGACTGTCTGAAGATGCCTTTTGTGAGGGGGCCTTTTTGATTAAGAAAGAAAAGCATGTCCTATGGGAAAACAAAGGGAAAAAACCCTAAATGGCACTTCATACATACAGAGGTCAGTTTGAAAGCCCTGAAGGATTAGAGCCAGATGGATAGCTAGAAGGATTCAGAATCACTAACTTTTTAGAGCATAAAGCAGTGATTACTAGGGGCTGGGAACATGGTGGGGCTGGGAACATGGTTGGGGAGATATTGACCCAAGCATACAAAATTTTAGTTAGACAGGAAGAATGAGTTCAATTGATTTATTGTATAACATGGCAACTACAGTTAATAACGATGTATTCTTGAAAAATTGCTGAGTAGTTTTTAGTGTTCTCTAATTTTGCTTCTATCTCTGTACCCTGTACTTTTAGTGTAGGAAGTAAAGGGAGTTTTGGACACAAGCAATCTATGAGATTTGAAAGCTATGCCACTGATTTACTGTGTAATCTTGGGTAAGATTCTAAAGTTTCTTTCCTTTTTAATTTGTAAAGTAAGAATGATGATGATAATAATTATTCCTCCCTTAATTTGTTGTGAAGGATAAAGTGACTTGTCCTAGTGTCTGGTACTTAGAGTGCACAATATAGCATAAAATGCCACACATTTACTACAATGTTAGGAGAACACTGGATATTCAATAAATGTTATTTATCAGTGATTACTTAATACACCAACTGGAGAAGATGCTAACTTAGTGCTTTTCATTAGACTCTTTCTATATAGAAAAGATAACTAAATGCCAGGGGATACATCTTGATGTCCAAACACTTGAAAATATAAGTAAACCAGTTTTTAAAACTTCAACAAAGGAAATATTGTGAAGTTTCTTCTATTAAAATGTTAAAAACAAGGCTTTTCAGAACACTCTGGAGTTCAAGAAAGGATTTGTGGGGATAATGTAGATTCTTTGTCTACAGAGCAAATTCTAATTTATCTGAACAGGTTTAATGTTGCTATTTCTTGGGCCAGTCGACTAGATCATCTCTTCCTTATGATTCTACAATTGCTCAATCATATTTTAAACTTTTTCAGTAAAAATGAAGATTCTTAGCAAAAGGCAGGGTTATCTATAATTTTCCAATTTGAGGAGAGATTTACCTCCTAGGGTTCTCCCTTCCCAAACTTTCCCATTAGCTTACCTGCCCAAACAACACTCACCAAGACAGGTTTTGGCAGGTTGTCATTCTCACAAACATCTGGGAGAGACACTCCAAAGAGCTGTCCCGACATAGGAGATGTTGGTGACGTGGGCAAGTTGTCCAGATGAGTGCTAGAACCCCGCCAAAAGGCCCAGTGTATGATAGATCTTCTCCTTTTAAATGTCTTCTGACCAGAATCTAAGAAGTGAAATTATTAAGAAAACTTGTTTAATTCACTTAACCTTATTTCTAGAATTTCTATTTTATACTGTTACAATGGCTCAAAGAGAGAAAATGCTTATAGCTGTTCTTTATTACTGACAATACAGTCTATAAAATTTCACTATAGCATTTTACCAATTAAGGAAGAATTAAGTGTTTGGGTTCTTTTTCTACCTGTTTTTGGGATGTTACCAGACTGTTGGCTTGAGTTTTGGCACTAAATTTTCAAAGATGAAAATTTCAACTGTAAAACTTAAAGCAAAAAGTAATTCATACCAATATATTTTCCCATTTTATTTATTTTTGTGGTACTAGGAATTGAATTAAGGACCTCACACATGGTAGGCAAGTGCAGTATTACTATGCTATACCCCAGCTCACATTTTTTCCAGTTTAAAGATTAGGGGCTGGGATTGTGGCTCAGCGGTAGAGCACATTTGTGAGGTACACTGGGTTCAATTCTCAGCACTGCATATAAATAAATAAATAAATATCCATCAACAATTAATAAAAAATATTAAAAACAACGAGTAGGGGCTGGCTCAACAGTAGGGCACTCATGTAGCACGTGCGAGGCCCTGAGTTCGATCCTCAGCACCACATAAAAATAAACAAAATAAAGGCACTGTGTCCAACTACAACTAAAAAAATATTTTAAAAAAATGAGTAGTCATACAAAAAAAGCTGAGGATTGCATTAGAATTAAATAGTAAGGAGGAAGAGCGAAGGAAAGGGGGAAAAGGAGCTGGGAGAAGGAATTAGTTCTATTGTTTTCCAGAAAAAAACAAAGCTTTATCATGGATGTCTCACCACTCTACATCTGAAAACAGAGATAGAAAGCTGATATCCTAAAATTTTTCCTTTCTTTGCAAATGTAAAAACTCTCACCTATTTTTTCAGTTCCTAACTTTATGCACAGGTACAAACATGAGTGAATCTTGTCCTGGCCGCAGTGAATTTATAATCTAATAAGAAACAAAGCTGGTGGTGGTGAGGAGAAAAACAGTATATTAATAAATAAAATGTTAAAAGGGGGAAACAAAATATCAAAGGCATTCAGATGAAAGCAAATCACATCTACCCAGTAGGAGGGAGAGGAGTAATTCTGGAGGCATTTGCATTCCATTTGGATTTTGAAAGATCAAGATTTCAACAGATGGAACATCTGGCACCATGCTCTGCATTAAAATTGAGAAGAACTTTATGTGGAAAAAGATATCATTAGCAAAATAAGCAGAAGAAAGAAAGATGGACAGTGAATTATGACTTCATGACACCATAGTGCCAAAACATTTTTGGTGTCATTTGTGTTTAACTTTAATATGAAAGCTAATGGGTTTTCATATAATATGAAAATAAAAGGAGACCTTTAAAGTTCCTTTCTAAAAGTACATACAGCACTGAGTTTCTTCTTATGGTTTTTAGCATGAGGATAGGTGGTAAGAGAGAGTGCCAGAAAGAAGAAAACCTGATAGTGGGAGCCCAAGTACTGTGAATAAATTCTGTCCACATTCTGGCTGCTACCTGAAGTAGGCATTTGTGGGGCAGATTCTAAACAGCTTGCAATTAAGGTTAACAGAGCCACAATGCCACTCATGGTATGATGCAAGTGAGACTGAATGGGATTGGTCATCAAACTCTGGCTGTGTGGCATTGTTTATGTGACAGACATACCTAGCACTGATGCTTAACTCTCCAAAATTCCCTGATAATGCAACTGAAGAAGATGATCCAAGAACAGAGTCAGCCGTGTCAAATACTAATTTCAATAAGTCTTTTATACTATTTGCTATAAAGTGATGCAGTACTTCATTTGTTTCAAAATAGCCAAATATGAAAAAGGCCAAGTTTTGTGAGGATAAGCTAACAAGCAACACCGTATCAAATGGCCTTATGATGACCATGATTCACCTTACTCTTATTTAGATTACAGTAAGTATGTCATCTCTGTACACTCAGGTGTGCAAAAGTTCGAAAGTCAGTAGCCTGGTCTGACTCCTGGTTCAGTCACTCATTTGGGCAAGTCATTTAACCTCTTTCTTCAACTTTAAAAGGAAAAGGATCTGACTTATCTCTCAAAAGTCTTATTGAGAGGGTTATGTAAGATAATGTGTGAAAAACACTATTTTGCATAGGGCATGGGCCAAAGTGATCTTGAGTAAAGCTGTCATAATACCAATCTCCTCTCAGCACCCACTCCATTGATTTAGAAGCCGTTAAGAGGTATGCAGACATGAAACAATATCATTCTTCTCAACTAAAGCATTTTCTTCCTATTCTGACATTCCCAATATCCACATAAACACACACACACACACACGAAACCCTTTCTAAGGTCAGGGAGTTTCTGTATGACTAACAATCTGTGCAAATGTTTAATATGTTATATATATAAATTTAGTACCTGTACTCAAGTCTGGTATGTGCATATTTAACCTGGTTTTACTATTTCTAAAACTATCATATTAGGCTTTTAGCTTTCATGCACTTTAAAAAAATTTAGTTGTAAATGGATCTTTTATTTTATTTATTTATTTATATGCAGTGCTAGGGATCAAATCCAGGGTCTCACACATGCCAGGCAAGTGCTGTACCACTGAACCACAACTCTAGTCCCTAATGCACTTTTAAAGAATGCTCTATCAATAAATTACATACTCAGATATCTCATGAATGTAGACAGAGGATAAAGTAGAAATTGAGTCCTTTATTTTATTCTACAGACTTTCAGCTGCAGCCTTGCCTTTTGTTATGTTGTGTACAACATTCAATATGAAAGTTCAGGTTCCCTCTGGTAATGAGAAGAAAATTTCATTAAAGTTTACTTTCTTGCAGAGCTTACAGAGCATAGTGCTTACCTTCTAAATGTTAAAGGCTGATGAAAAAACATGCTATTGCCATAAAAAGGGCGATATAAATGTAAAGCAAGCTAAATTCATATAAATATGACTTTCCTAAATAACTCTGGCAAGATTTGGCTTAGTGTTTTTTCATGCTTAAATTAGAAAACTGAATATTTGTATTACAATTCATAAAACCTTATAGGTCACAACACCAAAAGGTTTTAATTAGAATTCTAGTCTGGCCATATGACTCTCTAAATTAAGAATATCACCCCCCCCCCAATGCTGCCCAGAGTAGGAAATTCACATGGGAGAACAAACAGAAATAATGGATCAAAAAGGTAGAAGAAAAATATGTGTTCTATATTTTACTATCTACCATAAAAGTCCATTTCAATTCCAGTTTAGTCCTGAGTCTCAAGCAGATGTGGAAAGTCAGCTTGGGGGGTGGGGTGGGGATTGAAACTGGGAATCAGTTCAGGATGGAACCTCAAGAGCTACTTCAGACCCTACTCAGATCCTACTTAACCTCTGGAACTATTTCACTCCCCTACAGTTTTTCCATATTAGATGTACCTATGCCATTCAATCTTTGACTTTTGCTCAGTCCTATACACTAGACTAAGCCCTGAGATAAGTTCCCATGCCTAAGAGGCTAACAGTCTTAAAGATACATGTAGACACATAAACAATCATAATGTAATTTTTTTGTGTGGTGCTGGGGATTGAAACCAAGGGTCTTGTGCATGCGAAGCAAACACTCTACCAACTGAGCTATATCCCCAACCCATAATGTAAATTTTTTATGTTACAATATGAAGTGCTCTGGAGATATACAGAAGGGGCAGCTACATGTCTGAAGAAACAAAGATACCCTAGAAATGATGTCTGAGTTGGGTTTTGAGATCAAATATTTGAATGTTTACATCCCCATTTACTCTAGAGCTGTCTCACTGAGGATCAACCACCCCAAAGATGAGTGACACTAATCTAAGTCTCAAGTGTAGCCTTCTGAGAGACCAACTGCTATTCAGTTTTCAGTGTAAGACTATCTAGTAGTAGGAGATCCTCTCCTTACGAAGTAGTCTTTACCAACCTTTTTTCCAAATTTCTATGTTCACTTAACAGGGAAATTTTTCTTAAGCTAATTAGAGAAGGCATCTCTCAGAATGAATATATGGAGCTTTATCTGTCTAACTGGGGCTTATTTTATTCAGGAAATGTAAAAGTATAATTATTGTTCTCAGCTAACACTAACAGAAATTATCTTTTTTATGCCTTTACTAGCCATAGAAACAAGATACAATTTTCCACATTGGAGACCATAAAAACTATCCAATTCCTTGGACTAAGCAACTTAAGAATTTGAGTTGTATGGATTTCAAATATATAGGCCACAGGCAGAGTGTGATGGACAGGGAATATAACAAAGCTACACTTGGTAAATAAGGCCAAATTCTATAGTATGTGCTAAAAAAGAAGTAAGTATCAGTTCATTTTCCCTAGTAGAAGTCAGATCACTAGGCTGCTATATATGTGAAAAGGGAAGGGAGAGGAAATGAAGAATTTATTGTTGTTAAACTCATTTCCTCCTAAGAGGTTTCCTTTTTCATTTTGTTTTATGTTAGGGATGATGAGTGGGTCACAGAGGATGGGGAAGGTAGTAACAGAGAAGGGAATTTAAAATACATTATATTTTGATAATCATATAGTCATATTTTCTATATCACAATGAAGCTGTGGGAGTACTACAAATAATCTCAATTTCTACAGTAGCATGTTGGCTTTAAATAAAAAACAAATATCAAGAGCAGTAATAGTAGCAGTGGGAATGCTGGCAGCAAGATAAACAATAACTATGTAAATAAAGTAGCCTATTTTATGAAGTGAGTTAGTGTTAACAGACTCTCATAATGGAGTCGTTAGGTTTCCTGTCCTTGAATCTCTGCTCTTGTGACTAGACCTATGTGAGGTTCCAGCTTTATAATGCTGGGCACAGTCTGTCTGATCAGAGTAAATGAGTAATAAGGTTACCTTAAATGGTTGTTTTGAAGCACAAAAAATATTCTATAAACTGTTCAGTTCTGTGTAGAAATAACTTGATAACATTATGAAGAGTATCATCATCCAGGGGCCAATTTTATTTGTAGAATTTCTTGATTCTTTAGTCTTTCTAGATACCTCATAGCTTTTCTACTTCTAATTAAAATATTCCCAAAGACAAACAGGAATGAAGACAAATTAAAAGAGATGATTATATTATGGGAAGCTCTTGTTTCTGTTACAAAGTCTGGTAGAATATTTCAGCTGGAATGTTTTTTACTAAATGTTCATTTTAATCCTCTAAATCACAAGGAAGCAAACAATGTTCCCTGGGCAAATCTGGCCTTTTATCTTTTTTGTGTAGCCTGTGATTCAAGTATGGTTTTGCTTTTTCAAAAAGTTGAAAAACAATTCAAAAGGGGTAAAACTAGTCTTATATAAAATTAAATTGAAAATTGTCCCCAACAGTATTACTGGAATTCCACACCCCACTCAATTGTTCATGTACTGTCTATGGCTGCTCTTACTTCACATTCTAGATAGAGTTGAGTAACTGAGACAAGGGATGATATGTGGTGTTTTCATTGCTTTGCCCTGCTTCCTTATGGCACTACAAATTGCAATGAGTCCATTTTATCTCAATATTGTTTCAAGAGACAAATGAACCATAATACTATAATATCTTGTATTTTTCACTAATTATCACATTGAAACAGGAGAAAAGTGTACTTCTTATGTAGAGTGAAGTGTGGATGACTTTGTAATTGAGTTAAATGGCAAAGCATTGAGCTTACTATGTAATGATATAATACCTATAGTAAAATAATATATTATGTCAACTTTACCAGATTAAACTCACATCAATATATCCTAATGTTATCAGACTAAGAACTAGTCATAGTATTTCTAACTCATAAGAAAGCAAATGAATGTGATTCTGCAATCTGTACATGGGGTAAAAATGGGAGTTCATAACCCACTTGAATCAAAGTGTGAAATATATTATCAAGAACTATGTAATGTTTTGAACAACCAACAATAAAAATAAAAAAAGAAAGCAAATGATCAGAAGAATTAGAATATTTAATATGGAAATCTCATAATTGCAGAATTTCTTCACAAAAATAAAAAATGAAAATGAGACTACAACAAAAGAAGTTTCAAAGTGGCTCATTTGCTACCCAATTCAAGGAAAATCATTTACCAATAGTGAGCTGATTTTATAGCATGCTTGTAGTAGATGATGAAATGTATCCAGAGAAACTAAATTTAAGATTATTAGTGTTTTGATGAGAATTGATTAAACCACTGAAGACATGAGATTAATATCAACAATAAACTAAATAACAGGCCAGTGACTTTCCTTAGCTCTTGATAAGCTGACAATCATAATTTTATTCAGAAAGTAAATGCTAAGTTTGAAGTAACTAAATTAGTCATAGACAAGTCTACACAGGATAACTATAGGAGAAAATTTTTTCAAAGAAATTGAGAAGACAATAATTCAGTACCACTTGAAGTAGAATCTAAGATATATCAGAGGGTGGTGAAAATGTGTGAAAAAAAGGTGTAATTTGAACATTACATAAGTTTGTGAAAATTTAAAGAAATAATACCCATGGTTATTCTGCGTTGTACTGATCAATGGTACTGCATGGAAAATATCTGAAACTATCATGTATTACTGCATCAGTAGTGTCAATAGTGAACTTCACTTACTCTTATGGACTTAATCATTGTTCCATGAATTTTTGTGAAAACACAAATCAAGCTAATTGTTAGCTTATCACACAACCATTGAATAGCTCAACAGTGGTAGTTTTATGGTGATATTCTCAACTCGGCTATGAATGAACTTTTTATGAATGAGAAAACTACCCTCAACTAGTATTAAACACTGAATAGCTCTGTGAATTTTTTTAAATGAACCTAACTGAAAATTATAAAGGCAAATCTGTGCTTACACATAAAAACTTTTACTGCATAAGGTCACTTTTAAAATACAAATAATGTAAAGTTTCTCCATATACAAAAGTTAAAACATGAAGCAAGCTCTCGATTCCCACGTGTTACAGCAGATAAATTTTCTGAGCTTAAACTAATTTTAGTAGTGTTTTACTAATCTTGATGCAAGAGCAAAGGAAATCTCAATATCTCAAAATCCATTTAGCCATTCAATTGAGGAATTTCCACCTAATCTTCAGTTGGGAGCAATTAATCTGCAATGAAATGATATACTAAAAGGCAAATTAATAAGAAGAGAATCTAACAAAATTCTACAAATGTCATTCAAGAGAAATATACACAATTAAAATTATGTGTATAGAATGATATCAGTACTTGGCAGTATTTATTATGTAAAAAGGAGTTTTTAAAGATGAAATATAAAAAGTTCATTACAAATTTACCATCAGTTTTATTATCACCCCCAATTCTTCTCATTAGTAGGCCTGTATTATATTTTACTGAATTATATTTTAAATTTCATCAATAAAAATGTTGTGGAATTTGGTTTTCTGATTTGTTACATTAGCATCTATATAATATCCTCATTATGCTATATCAATTAAATCTCACAGATAAGAGTTTTAGAATTTCATCAGTATCCTTTATACTGAAGTTCAAATTTTACTGTCAGTGGGGAGGGTACAAGATAGTGGAATAGAGGTGTCACTTCCCTAATGACTCTGTGGAGTGAACCAAGAAAAGTAGGCAGCTTTTCAACAAGGTGGGTGAATGATCAAGAATTAGGGGAGACTTTACTATAATTTAGTACTGGACACTTGAAACAGATGGGGACTCAGAAGAAATTGTATAATAAAATAAGGGAGAAAGATCCTCAGCCCCACAGCTGCAACAGTGACTGGAGGCATAAACTAGAACAGTCCCTACATTAACACAGTAAAGCAATAAAGGTATTAAAGGAACTCCCATTCTCGGGATGTCTGAGGTGTGTCAGGGAGCTTAGAGATCAGAGACACTGCTTGAAAAAATGAGTGTGCTGTATAGTATCCATGTAAGAAAGGGAAGCCACCATCTTTCTTGGAGGACAGCAGAAAGGACCATTTTACAGCTGTGGACCAGCAGCTGGGGGAGCCAATTACTGGCAGACCCAAGTCTGGCCGGCAAACCCACACTGTGCGAAAGATCGACCAGGAGAAAATCAAGGTGAAGAGAGGTTTTACAAAGGGGAATACTGGTCTTGAAAACCCACCTGGGCTCCCCCTTCCCCCTTCAATCCAGCTGCTTGCAGGACTGGCTTGAGAAGAAGTGCCTGACTGGGAATTCGAAAGTGTAGTGGGCAGGAGACATGGAGCTCAGAGACTAAATAAGAGACAAGGAATTAAGGGGTGGGTCCACAGGTAGGGTAATGGGCGAAGAATAGGCTCTTATACCCCATGAGTGAAACCCAAAGGAGATTCCTGGGGTGCACTCTTCCAATGCTAGGCCTTGGAGATGCGTTGCCTTAAAATCTCCAGACCAACTGGCAACCAGCGAAGAGAGGAGACCAGAGCATACCTATACCCCGCCTCCGGGAACACCACCTCCAGGACTAACCCTCTCGCCCTAATAACCCCAATCATTCTGAGCATGGAGCTAGCATCAAACTCCAAACAACTTCACCTAACTGCTGAGAAGGGAAGCTGAGCAACTCTTTAACTCCAATGGAAACAATTGTTCATTTTTTTCATTGAGATACTTTATTTCTTCTCTCTCACATTTCTACCACTTTTGAAACCAAGTACTTTTCATGCATAAGTTAGAGGGCTGGGATCTCTGAATAGCATATTACAGTTTTATTGTGTATTCCTTCATTTTTGCTTTTTTCCTCCTCCTCTTTAAAATTTTTATTGTACATATATGTTTTCCTCTCACTTATCTGTTTCCCTAAATTCTTTCTCTCTTTTCTCTTGCTAACAGTCAATCTCTATTAATTCTTCTTTCACTCCTCCTATAATTTTTTACTTCTAACTTCTCTCCTCTTTCCTCACAAACATTATATCCTACAACACTTCTGTTCTCTCTTTGTCCACCATTTGAAATTGTAAATCCTTTTTGTAAATTTACTATTTATATTGTAGACAATAATATATTTATAACAGAAATTATATATTATTATATATAATAATATATAATTTCTGTTGATTGTCACAAAACTGTAGACATCTTAATAGGAGCTATCTGGTTTAAGTCTGCATATTGTTTGCATTGGGTGCTGTTATTATTTATCTCCTCCTTAAAGGAAAGCTACTGGAAACCTTCAGGGACACAATAAGTTTATAGGGCAGAAACCATACTTCCTCAGATCCACACTGTTAGATGGGAAGACACACAAACAACATGAAAAACCAAGGAAAAAAATAATTCCAAACAAACAAGATGGTCCAATAATAGAATCCACTGATACCACAGTAGAAGAAATGCAGGAGAAGGAATTTAGAATATACATAGTTAAGTTGATCTGAGACAAAAAGGATGATGTAAGGAGTGAAATCAGAGATAAAATTCAGGAGACGAAAGATCACTTCATTAAAGAGATAAAGATTCTGAAAAGAAATTAAGCAGAAATCCTAGAAATGAAGGAATCAATAAAAAATTAAAAATTCAATGGAAAGCATCACCAATAGACAAGAACACTTGGAAGACAGAACCTCAGGCAATGAAGACCACAGAGAGAAGATGTTAAGAAAATGAACAGAACTTCCAAGAATTATGGGATAACATGAAAAGACCAAATTTAAGGTTTATGGAGATAGATGAAGGTGCAGAGATACAAACCAAAGGAATGCATGATCTTCAAAATAAAATAATATCAGAAAATTTCCCCAATCTAAAGAATGAAATGAAAAATTAAGTACAAGATGTTTATAGAATCATAAATGTACAAAATTACAACAGGCCCACACCAAGGCACATTATAAAGAAAATGCCCAACATACAGAATAAGGACAGAATTTTAAAGGTGATGGGAGAAAAATATCAGATTGTACACAGGGGAAACCAATTCAGATCTGAGCTGATTTCTCAACCCAGACCCTCAAAGCTAGATGGTCCTAGAATAATATATACCAAACTCTGAAAGAAAACGAATGCCAACCAAAAATTCTACAACCAACAAAATTAACTCCAGTTTTGAAGATGAAATAAAAACCTTCACTGATAAATAAAAGTTAAAAGAAAGCCTGACTAGAAAGTCTGAGCTATAGAACATTCTCAACAAAATATTCCATGAAGATGAAATGAAAACAAAAAAAAGTGAAAACCAGCAAAGAAAGGAACTACACTATAGGAATAGTCAACCAAAAGAGAAATTCAAATTAATAACCAGAAACAAACAAAAATGAATGGGAATACAAATCATTTCTCAATAATAACATTGAACATTAATGGCCTATATTCATCAATTAAAAGACATAGACTGGCAGATTGGAATAAAAAACAAGACCCAACAATATACTGTCTCCAGAGACTCACCTCATCATTAAAGATATCCATAGACTAAAGGTGAAAGGATGGGAAAAAACATATCACTCCATGGATAGCATAAACAACACGGGTTTCTATCTCATGTCAGATTAACTTTTCTGATAAAGTGGACTTCATGCCAAAGAAGGACATTTCACACTGCTTAAAGTAATGATACATCAATAAGATATAACAAACAATTGTAAATATTTATGCCCCAACAATGGAGCATCTACGTATATCAAACAAACCCTTCTCAATTTCAATTATCAAATATACCACAACACAATAATACTTGGTGACTTTAACATGCCTTTCTTATCACTGGATATATCCTCCAAACAAAAACTTATCAAAGAAACTACAGAACTAAATACTACAATCAATAATTTAGACTTAACAGACATATATAGAATATTTCATCCATCAATGATGGAATATACTTTCTTCTCAGCAGCTCATGGATCCTTCTCTAAAACAGACCACATCTTAAGCCACAAAGCAACTCTTAGCAAATACAAAAAAATAGAGATAATACCCTGCATTCTATCACATTATAATGGAATGAAATTAGAAATCAATGATAAAACAAAAAAATAGAAGCTCTAACACCTGGAGACTCAAAAAACTTAACACACACACACACACACAAAACCCATTTAATAAATTGGCTAAGGAACAGAACAGATACTTCACAGATGAAGAAATACAACTGATAACAAATATATGAAAAAATGTTCAACATCTCTAGAAATCAGAGAAATGCAAATCAGAACTACATGAGATTTCATCTCACTAAAGTTAGAATGGCAATTATTAAGAATACAAGCAACAATAAAACTTGGTGAGTCTGTGGGGAAAAAGCTGGTGGGACTGCAAATTGGTGCAACCACTCTGCAAAACAGTATGGAGATTCCTTATAAAACTTGTAATGGAATCACCATTTGGTTTATACCCAAAGGAATTAAAATCAGCATACTATAATGACACAACCACATCAGTGTTTATAGCACAATTCACAATAGCTAAGCTATGGAACCAAACTAGGTACCCTTCAATGGATAAATGAATAAAGAAAATGTGGTGTATAAAGACAATGGAATATTACTCAGCCTTAAAGAATAATTAAATGATGGTATTTTCCTGTAAATGGATGGAGCTGGAAAATATCATGTGCTAAGTGAAATAAGCCAATCATAAAGAACCAAAGGCCTTGGGCTGGGGATGTGGCTCAAGCGGTAGCGCACTTGCCTGGCATGCATGTGGCCCAGGTTTGATCCTCAGCACCACATACAAAGATGTTGTGTCTGCCAATAACTAAAAAATAAATATTAAAAATTTCTCTCTCTCTCTCTTTAAAAAAAAAAAAAGAACCAAAGGCCAAATATTATCTTTGATATACAGATGCTAATTCACAATGTGGAGAGCCGGGGAAGATTAGAGGTATTCTGGATTGCACAGAGGGCAGTGAAGAGGGTATAAAGGTAGGAAGGATAATATAATCAATTGGACATAGTTACCCTATGTGCAAATATGATTACATGACTGGTGTAATTCTACATCATGTACAATCAGAAGAATGATACTCCATTTATGGTGTGCCAAAATACATTCTACTGTCATGTATAACTAATTTGAACCCACTCATCTCTCCCAAATTTTACCCCATACAGAAATTCTGCTGATTAAGATCTGATTGAACTAGTGATTTCAAAAGCTGTTTTTAATCAAAATCTTCTTTTTTTTCTTAGTTGTTCAAAACATTACATAGCTCTTGACATATCATATTTCATACATTTGATTCAAGTGGGTTATGAACTCTCATTTTTCCCCCCGAATCAAAATCTTCTGTATTGAAAAAAATAAGTGGTTCATCTATAATTTTTAATTACACAGGTGATTTGGATGCTTAGCTTTGGCATCAGTGGCATGTATTCATTCCTTTACCCATTTGCTACAAATCCTCTAAAGTGGGAACTACTACTATCCTAACTTCTAATAGACAAGTACTAAGCAGAACAGACAGGAACTAAGCAGAGGATGCCTGAAATTAAACTGAACAAGTCAATGGCAAAATTGGGCAAAACTCTTAGGATTTCTGACTTGTGATTATTAATTAAACTAAATTGACATGAGAAATAGTTTTAATAAAACATGGGTGTAAAAGTAGAATAGTCAGATATTATTCTCTTCAGCTAACAGATCTATTAATTTGTTTAACAACTATTTATTGAATACTGGTTTGTATGTGCCAATTGCTAATCCAGGCTGAGAAAAAATGGACCAGAATATCTGCCTTCTCATTTTAATGAAATGAACACCATATCACTGTAGCATCCTCAAAATGGCCCATGAATGTGAACAAATAGCCTCAGAATCCAAAATTCAATTTACCATTATAGGAGAGAAAATGATAACTAGTGCAAAACAACTGACCTATTGACAACTTCAGTAAAGTATAAAGTTTGAGCTAAGGTCATCCTCAGAAAATGGCAAGGTTGACCGTGTGTGTGGAAGGGTGTGTGTGTGTGTCTGTATAAAACAGGTCAAAGATTTGAACTGGATAATATTTTAGGAAAGCAAAGTTAAGACTGCCCAGCTAATATGGAGTGGGCATTTGAGGTTGGTCAATAGTAGTACCAAACTACCCTTCTGCTATATGGTTTTATCTAGCAGTACTCAGAGTTCATTGAGAGATGGAATATTATTAGGTGCACAGGAAAGCAGGAAGAAAGATGAAGAAAGATGAGGTTGTCTGCAAGAAAGATTATCATGATCACCATAGAATTTAAGTTGGATATGGAGGGAAGAGTAAAAATAGGAGGGAACTAATATAATAGATGGAGAAAGTGGTAGAGCTCAATGGATTAGAAAAAGAAGTAATACGAGCTTCTATAAAGGAAGAATAAAGAACAGAGGCTGAATAAAAAGGAGAAAAGGTTGTTACAACTTGCCCAATAAAAATCAAAGAGATGAATAGTTAAATTAAGTTTCACACTTATGCTGCAATTATTTAAAAAACTAATTATTTTAGTATGAAAAGAAAAATATAAATTAAATTTAAAATGCATTAGAGGAAGATGATATTATTAATACTTAAAGCAAGAAAAACCCTTATAATGAGTAAAGATTTAATTTGTTGGGTCTTTAAGTTTGGATCGTTACAAATTTTTCTTAAAGTAAGCTCATTATGCAATGAGATTAAAAACAGTATCAGCTACTTTCTCATCAATGCTACATTAATTGGATCACACACAGATAAGAGTTTCAGAATTTCATCTGGCATTCAGATGATGCTAATAATCTGACATGTGGCAGGGAAGGTGGAAAGTGATCTCCCAAGGTCCATGCTTTCTCTTAGACTTATCTGTAAAAACCAACGGCACTGTTCACTGGATTTCTCAGAAGGTTTAAATTGACAAAGGCAGTATCAATTTTCTATCACACATTTTTTTTGTTATCCATTTTTTTGTTTCTTAAACATCTTACTTTCAGAATAAGCTTACAGCTCAAGTTTGGATGAAGACAAATTATGTTGCTTTTACATTGAACATCACTGTTACCATGCTAGGACCTTTTTATGAAGTAGTTAAGAGAAAGGAAACACATATCAGAATGAGTAAGCCAATGAGAGACTTCTGTAGAAATTCACGTTAGTATTCTCATACTTATCAGTACCAAGATCCAGGTAAGGCATCACAGTATTCTGACACACATCACTGACAACCCCCTTTTTATGATGTGACCATTTAGGGGGAACACACAGTGGAGTGTGTTAGAATACAAAGAAAGCATTGAAACACCTGTAGCATTGCCTATGCCTTTGACTCTGCACTGGGCCTAAGGTTACAGGGGGAAAGAAAAAAGAAGGGACTGACTGTATTATTACTTGCTGCTGAATATAAGTAAATGATGTCTATTGGTGATTTATAAAACTAACTTTTCCCCCCCTAAAATGCCACCTTTTCTTTTTAAAACACTTATTAGCAAAATCAAAAGAAAGTATTTCACCTGGGTGGAAATTTGGTTTGGGTCTTTATATTAAATTCATGTTCAAGAGTGAAAACTTTTTAATCCTCAAAAATCAAAGGCTGTCCTATATCCATTCATTCTCCATAGGACTATTATAGGATGAATTAAAATGCCTTGTAAAAACATTGCCTGGCAGGGTGCTTGGTGTTAAGTAGGCACTATTAATAAATGTTTTTAAGGTTTAGTTAATATGTGAAATAAAAATTACTTTTTCCCTGTATCAGTGCCCTTGGAAATAAACAAGTTTTACTATTTCAAAAAAAAAAATCAAAGGCTGAATGTTCTCCCTGATAAGTGGATTCTGATCCATAATGGGGAGGGAGTGGAAGGGAGGGGACATGGGGGCAGGAAGATGGTAGAATGAGATGAACATCATTATGCTAGGTACATGTATTACTGCACATATGGTGCAACTCTACTACCAGAGAACTAAAAAGCTGTGCTTCATTTGTGTACAACAAACTGAAATGCATTCTGCTGTCATGTACAACTAATTAGAACAAATAAAAAAAGAATGAAAACTTTTGCTGAGAGAAGACTCTATGAAGGAGGAGAAACAACTCACCACTCAGTTGATGGGCCACAGCCAGGCGGCTGGGTTTCAGGATGAACTGACACTGCATCTCTCGGGGCAGCTGTTCCATAAGGAAGGGCTCTTGCAGGTTGGAAGGGGAGGCAGAGTCCTTTGATCCCTGTGCCAGAAGAATAGTGTCTCGAAGATGGCTCATTTTAATTCCATAGGGATATTCATGCCCTACAAAGAGAAAAATCTAAATGTATTCTTCAGGTTGACTAATACAATACTGTGAACATGTTTGTTACAAACTTATATGTATTGCAATTTATACTCCTGGGACTTGTAGTATAAAGAATCCTTTTGTTGACTGAATGACCACCACACACAGGTGGACCTACCAAAATACTTTTATGGTTAGAAGGGAAAAAAGGGAAAAAACTTTAATGAATATCTTATTTCAAATGATTACATGGAAAGTGAATCTCATATAATAAAAATTTTAGATCAAAATTCAGTGCAGAAAATGACTGCAATGATCAGTCTGTTTTTCAATGTTTATTTATTTTTTAGTTGTACATGAACACAATGCCTATATTTATTTATTTATGTGGTGCTAAGGATTGAACCCAGTGCCTCACACATGCTAGGCAAGTGCTCTACTACTGAGCCACAACCCCAACCCTCTTTCTGTTTGTATCTAACATTTAGAGGCATTTGAGTTTCTCATTTGATACTAACTAGATCTGTCAATCTTCAGAAATCTATTGTCACTCTTCAGCCTCAAATTCATGATTTAAAATGTTTACATAACTATCACAAGTATTACGACGATCAAATAAGTAAACATTAGTGGCTAATAGTTAAATAGGGACAAAAAACTACATATGTCAAGTATCACTACTACTATTATCTAGCATGTTCACCAAAGACATTTCATTCATTTTTAATAATTATAAAACTAGTTATTCAAGAGCCTTGGGACTAATTTGTTTTATTTATGTTTCCCTTCCAGTGCTATACTAGCTTGGTGTTCATAGGCTAAAGTCAGAAGACTGCAGATTAGAAACCCAGACACAGGTGTAACAAGAAATTTATAAACTAGAAAAACTAAACCTTGGAGATATGACTGCAATGTGATTTTTGCTCTGCAGTACTCTAAGGAAATATCCCCTTGTAATCCTCAAGTTAACATCATGTTATTGACTTTTTAAATACACAGAGTAAGTTCTATTTTTAATACTGAATATAACTTAATGAAATCTTACTCTTCCTTTCCACTGGCATAGGCATACAATGTAAATGTTATCAATATTTCCAAATTACAGTAACTTCCAGGGATTAAGACAAATATGGTTTCTATTACAGCAGTAATACAAAATTCATTTATCAAAATAGCCAACTACTAATGTACAGCTGTTTTGCAAGTCATATTTAAAATGTATAATTAAAAAATCACATGTAAATCATGTCCCATGATTTTTCAGTAAGAGCTGGTAATGAAAATTTGAAACTGTTTAAGTTACTATCGTCCACCTAGATTTAATGAATTTATTAAAATAACAATTTAAGTATATATTTGATTTTGTAATGACTACTTTCATTGTTGCTCATTCACTTTTACAAACATGACAAGATAAAAAATAAACCCTGAAGTGCAAACAGTTTTGTCTTTAGTTATATGCATGACAACTTTCTATATTCTAAATAAGCATTAGAATACATAGAAAGATTTCACAGAAAAGTCTGGCTTTAGATGACTCAGCTTACTTGAAACAGTCTGAATTATACAACAGTGATCATCATTGATGATGGAAGGATTACATAAGACATGATTTGAACAATGTTGAACAAATCATCTCAAGAGGTGCTATAGATACTGTCACTTACTTTAATACCTGTATTTCTAAGGCAGTAAATGAAATTTTTAGCTAATTAGTTAAAATAAGGTGAAGTGTAACCTATTAATAATTCCCCAAAACAAAGGCTGAAAAATTTAGCTAGAGTAATAGTAGTAAGTGAAATAGTAGTTAGCAAATTAGTAGTCATAAAGATATAATCTATTTTTCTTTGACACCTAGGAAAGGTAAAAAGCGGCACAGACAGGTATTATACATCTAATGTTGGATTAGATGCATGATCGCATTATGGTCTTCCACCGAGCCAATGTAGTAAAATGTGAGAAAGGGAATAGTAACTTCGAGAAATTAATATGGGATACTAATATTTATTGCTTTCTTATAGTAATAATTAGCTTGGCAAGATAGCTTTAATTGTAAAGTGAAAAAGCAAAGAGGAAAATTTACATTTGTCCTCCTGATTATACCATTAGTTGCTTGAGTCAAAAGATACTACTGTCAAGCACAAAGCAAATGTTTAATATACATTTAATGAACGCACAACACCTGAGATTTAATAGTATTTATGCTTAGGATCATATTACCATCTCTGAGACACTTAGAATTATAATTAAAATATATTATAATTAAAACATATTACTGTCTTAGATTTTCACAGAACTTACCAATGAGTGGATATGGTGCTGCTTCTTTTCCAGAATTGACCCATAACTTGTAATCTCTCTCAGAGCCCTTGGAGATAAAAAAAACTAAAAGTCACAATTAATCTTCTGTCGAGTACTTGAATGAAGACACATTATTGGCATTTTTAAGCTTTGCAAAGAGGAAGATTTAGAAAAATTATAAATGCTATTCAGGTTCCTGGGACAGTGGATATTATTATTTTTTTAAAGATGGAAGTGCTGATTCCTACAACCCATCTTCTATTCCCCAAAAGGACTTGGAAATTCTGCCCCCACCACTGATGTCTAGGGATCCACAAACATAATGGAATTGGACATTCACTATAAAGGTAAGCCCATGGAAGGTGAAATTGAAGCCAGGTCCTTTTACAAAGAACAAACTTCCTTTTTCTACAAAGCTAATCTTTAGTTCTTTAGAGAGTCTTCACTTCAGTAATATCTCTGGACTTCTCAAAGAATGTAACATGCTTCTGCAAAGTCAACCTGTTACCCAGCAAGCCACAAACACTTCTGTATCTATGATTAAAAAGTAAAATATCAAAGGTGATTATTAGAATGACCAAAAGGCTTTGAGGAGATAGGCAGTTGTATTGGCTTTAGTTTGGGCAAGTCCAGACCTGGAACAGAAAGGATAAGAATTCTACCTAGAGACTAGGCGCAGTCATGGAAAACAATAAAATTGTTCACTAGGAGAATTTAAACCCAGCAAGACTATAAATCCCACTTCAAAGAAATAAAACTAAATTTTATAGACTTTGCTGAGTCCTGTGGAATAAATCAAAATGTTTTAAATGGAAGATGGAACAAAAATAATCAACTCTGTTATCAATATTTCATATGCTTGTCTTTAACCTCTAATAAAAAATCATGTTAAGATAGGTGAACAAATAATTGTCAAATGACTATTGAAAGGCAAATATAATAAAGGGTCCTAGGTATATAGAATACCATACAAACTGCTATCTGCTCATCCCCTAATAAAAGAGTAAGAACAACCTAATCTTTTTATGTAGTCTGAAAACACTTAAAAATATGTTATATCTAACAGCCTCAATTCCTAAGTTAATGTGACTTCTTTTTTAAATTTTTTTTGGTCTGAGAAGATTGATCACTTTATTTAGAGGAAAATACAAAAAAAATTGAGTCATGTATTATTTATTTAAGTAGGAAATCAATGCCGATGTCCCTGCTTTACCTGGTATAAATAAAATTTAATTACATTTTAAATGTTACTAAATTTTACTAATGAAATATATTTCTTATCTCGAATTTTGGTTGCCTTGAATTCTTTTTTTTGTTGACATTATGATTTACTGGTTTGTATTATTACAATATGGTTTCATAATATACATTAATGTCACATAACAATAACTACTTTATTTGGTCTTCTAAATTAGAAGCTTGGGAATATTTTACTTCCCAGATAAATTTTAGAAAAAAAATTGTATTTGGTTTGATTTATTAAAAAAAAACATGATAAAATTTTTATGGGGAAATACTGTACATCAAATGAGATAAAATGGTTGTCTTTGCAATGATGAGTTTTATTTACACACATAGTGTGCAATTATTTCCTCCATAATTTTTTATTTTGTTATAAGTTCTACATATTTCTCTTGTAAGTCTTTATACATGTGATATGTTACATTGATATTACTTCTATTTAATACTTATGTGATATTTTGTTCTGTTAGTTAAACCGGATGTAATGAAACTAAAATTAAAATTGTGTTTGGTCCCTAGAAACCGATTTTTCTCAAACTTTATTATTTATTTATTTATTTTTAAAGAGAGAGTGAGAGACAGAGACAGAGAGAGAGAGAGAGAGAGAGAGAGAGAGAGAGAGAGAGAGAGAGAGAATTTTTTAATCTTTATTTTTTTAGTTTTCGGCAGGCACAACATCTTTGTTTGTATGTGGTGCTGAGGATCGAACCCAGGCCGCACGCATGCCAGGCAAGCGCGCTACCGCTTGAGCCACATCCCCAGCCCCTTTATTATTTATTTCATTTTGAAAGTATGTCCTCTTTCCTCCTAGCACCCAGATTTCAACTGTATGGATCAACACAGCTGTAGTCTTATGCTATCATATAAGTATATGCTATCATGATTCAAAGGTATAGCAGTTTCTATAGGTCTATGCTACTTGTTGAGGAGTACCATATATATTAAATAAACAATTTTCACTAATAAATAACAGCAATTTACATTACCTTTCTAATTCATGAGAATTTGTTTCATGTTGGTATCAATACTGTGTAATTTTTTTAAAAAAATTCTGATTTGTTATACATGATGGCAGAATGCATGCCCTGAATTCTTAGTGGCCTTTGTACAGTACTGTGTAAGAGAAAATATAAATTCAGTAATGTCTTAAATGTGTCATGTCATAATAATAGAGTGTTTTAATAATTTAAAAATGTTCTAATGTTTTCATCTGTTGTGGTTTAGATATGAAGTATCCCCTGAAATCTAATGTGTGAGATGGTGCAAGAATGAAATGATTAGATTTTGAGAGGTGTAACCTAATCAGTGGATTAATCCAATGAGATGGATTAACTGGGTGGTAACTGTAGGATGATGGGAGGAGGTTAGTGGAAGTTTGGTCACTAGGGGCAAGCCTTTGGAGTATATAATTTGTCCTGGTAAAGGGAGCTCTCACTCTACTTTCTGGTGTCATGTTCTGAGCTGCTTTCCTCCACCTCTCCCTTCCATGATGACATTCTGCCTCACCTTGAGCCAAGAGATAAGGAGTCAGACAATCATGGACTGAACCTCTGATACCATGAGCCAAAGTAAACCTTTTCTTCTCTATGTTGTTGTCATGCAGTCTTTTGGTCACAGTAATGAAAAGTTGAGTAAAACATCATCCTTCTAAATATTACTCTTTTTACTAAAATTACTAATTGTGTGGTGTTTATGTAACATGTAGGAAAGCAATAAGGAAAACTTTCCTAATCTTTTTCCCCTATACCTCATTTTTGAATATTCTAATCTTTTCCAACAATAAAATTTCAAAAACTTGCCTCTGCCCCAGAAAAGGGCAGAAGCTAGAAGTTAAAGAAGGAAGAGTATGATATGTACACTAAGGCTTTCCAAACCCATGATCTAATTCAAAGCTATTATTTTATTAACTAGCAGAATCAGCCATCTTATCCTCAGGACCTGCAGCCAGTCAATATGGCTCACAGCAAATCCTTCAGAATTTATCATCATCATCATCAGTACGCTAATAATGAGCCATCTTATGATAGAAGGGATAATTTACATCTAAATTACTAAATATTACTTTGAATTTACAGTATCAAAGTTTCTTTATAATTAAGAATATCTATCATAGTAACTTACAGTTATCCCTAGCATTGATAATGACATGTTGATAACTTCACTCGCTGTATCTGAATTCATTACTGTTATAGTTTTAGACTGTGGGAAAAAAAGAAGAAATACAGCTATAAATAAAGGATATTAAGATAGATGAACAAATAATTGTCAAATGACTATCAAAAGGCAAATCCTGATTTCAAGTGTGGCCATAGTAAAGCACAAGACTTAAACAGAACATAAACATTTGACTGTAATTTACTTTCACTCCTTGATATATTATGCCTTCTGATAAAACATTTATTTTTCTTAAAGGATATGTGGCCTCACAAAATATAAGAACTTAAATAAGTAAAAAAATACTATTTCAGAGAGAGTACATGAACCCCTATCTCCCAATCACATATCCACAAAAATCAGCTATTCTTCTGATTCACTGCCATAATTGTATTTCCATAATGCAAAGGGAATAAAAAAATGAAAAGCGATGTATTTCTATTTCTTCCTAAATACTGTTTTCACTATATTTTATTTCTTTGCATGGTGTAAAATTGGAATAAGAACTGGTTACAAACCACATTTAAAACTTATTGAGTACTTTCTATGTCTGGCATTGTGGCTACTAAGATTTTCAATGTTGAAAATATTTAGAGTACTTAAAATTGAGTCTAAAAAAATTAAAATTTTAGAAAGCTCAATTCTTTTATCTACTCTGTCTTTGAGTAACTATAATAGTTCTGTGCTCAACTTCATTGAGAACTGCTAATTAAAAATAATCACAACAGCTGGGTATGGTGGCACACCCTGTAATCCCAGCAGCTGGGAGGCTGAGGCAGGAGGAAAGTGAGTTCAAACCTAGCTTCAGCAAAAGCAAGGCACTAAGTAACTCAGTAAGACCCTGCCACTAAATAAAATACAAAATAGGGATGGGGATTACCCCTGAGTTCAAATTCCAGTATCAGAAACAAACAAACAAACCCACCTCCCCAAATAATTACAACAAATAAAAGGATTTGTTTACATATAGAGTTCAATAAATTCTCAAAAGAGATTATATACAATACTATCCTATCACGAATAAGTTTGCTATGCATTTAAGTTTTACATAATTATCAGATAAATTGGCAATTAAGACTGTGTCTCTGATAGAACACAAATGAGAAGCATAGATGGAAACAAAATGATATAAAACACAAAAGGATATATTATAAATAAGCTAAGCGAAATCCACTAATAATTTGTCACATGTTCTTCTGTTATACTGTTTCTTCCCTCTGAGCCAATTAGTTGACAGGACAAACTTCTTCTAAAAGTTGTTATTAAATTTCAGTTTTTAATAAAAGCATTTTCAATGCATTGATTTTAAAAAAGTATTCCTTGCTAAACCCAGCAGCTCCAAGTTCAAGGTTAGCCTCAGCAACTCAGTGAGGCCCTAAGCAATTTAGTGAGATCCTGTTTCAAAATAAAATACTAGGATGTGGCTCAGTGGTTAAGTGCTCTTGGGTTCAATTCCTGAAACAAACAAAAAATTAACCAAACAAAAACTCCTAGTAGCTCCAAGGATTATGCAAAAATGTCTATGGTGTCCCACAGTCCAACAGGGAGGTCCTGAATTACCCAATCCAGAATCTGTCTTCCACCAGAAGAGCATAGGAATGTTACATGCCAGGCTTAAACTTGAAGTACAATTTCAGAAAGGGCATCTGGCTTTTTTTTTTTTTTTAAACATCTGAAAGAGCTCCCCTTCAGTTTAAAGAAACTCATGTTGTCTTTTGTATAGTGAAGAATCTATCCTGCTTCTAAGATAATTTTTCTTAACATTAGGCATATATTTTCAAAACAGTAATTACAGGAAATATATTTTTGTCTACATACCTTTATGGGAAAGAAAACAAATTAGTTTCAGCAGAAAGAGCTCATTGGGTATAAACAAATAACAAAAGAGAAAAAAACTGAAAATATGGGTATTCCATTCCATATTAGCTGACAGGTTGTGTATCACTAAAGATAAAGGATGGATTAAAAAACAAAGCCTTTGTTGGGGGAATCATTCTTCCCTGAAGTAGGGCTCTTTCAAAGAAACTCTTGCCATAAAATCTACTTCAGAGAACCAAAGAGTTGTCCTCACTTCATTCTTGATTTATCCATGGTCCTAGTGATAGAAGCAGAGCACCCCACCTTGATCACATCATTTGTCAAAATGAGTGGGAAATTGGTTCTTTCTCAAGCATATACCTTCCATACATAAAATGTGAAAAAAAAATTCCCATGATATCTACACCTCAGGAATTGGTCAGAATGTTTGCATTTTTTTTTTTTTTTGCGGGGTGGTGGGGATACTGGGGATTGAATTCAGGGCATTCAACCACTGAGCCACATCCCCAGCCCTATTTTGTATTTTATTCAGTGACAGGATCTTATTTATTTTGAATAAAATACAAAATAGGCTGGTTTTGAACTCACAATCCTCCTGCCTCAGCCTCCTAAGCCACTGGGATTATAGGCATGTGCCACTGGGCCCAGCTGGCATAACTTTTGCTTTTGGTGAGAAGTTGAAATATGACAATCCATAGTATCATAAAAATATATGTTTTTATCTTGTTTATCATTGATAACATTTTGGCTCTTATACTACAATTTCAGTCAACAAATTACACATAGGAACATGGGTTAAAAACTAAACATTTAACAATATGATAAACATTATGAGGTAGAAGCATGCCAATTCCTTAAAAATCTAATTTCTCCCAGACCATCCACTTTTTAACTTGAGGGATTCAATCTCTAGAAACTCAAAAGAATAAGCTTTAAAAATTATTTTAAGTTGAAGAAGTGACAAGTTTAAAGAAAACCTGCTTAATACTAATAGGAAATACCTCCTTATGGAAATAATTTTACTACAAATCTCTGCAGCTGCTATTGAAAAGATCTCAGAGAAATATGACAGAGGAAGAAGAGACATCTGACAAATAGTATTCTTTACAAGCTTAAATGTTAAGTACTGTAGTTAATACAATTTCCTTGTTTCCTTTTCTTGAGTCTTTACTTTTCATACATACAAAGACACAAACCCAGGAGAAAGCATCTTCCCTTATATGCTATTTCCAGACACCTACCTTCTATAGTATGTACATTACCTGCCTGCCTGTCTCTTTTTAACCATGGAGTTTTCTGCCTTATACAGAGACTTGGAATTTAATTTTCTCACTTAGAACACTTACATAAGCACAGTTCCCAATGTCTTTGGCGAAGATTTTGAGGGGAATACTCTTCGGATAGTCCTTTTCTTTCTCTAGATTGATGTATCTAATCAAATGCAATGACAATCCAAAATGACAGAGTCAGATGGTATTCACTAATGGCTTGTTTTTTAATTTATTTTACTAATATTTTCATGCTACTCTTAAAAAGACGTGTGAAAGACTCAGCAAAGTCAGATTACGTTATGGGTTGAAAGATAAATACAAAAGATTGCAAGACATTAGGTATGGGCATGGAAAAAAATCCATGTCAAGTGAGGATTGAGAAGTATAATCAAGTTCAGGCACCTCTGGATGACATTCTTATCTTTAAAGCCTCCTTGTCTTCTCTGAAAAGGTCTGGTACCTCGATAAGTACAAGAATATACATAACATTTTACTAAGTCAAACCAAAGCAAATGGTTTTTTACTTCTCATTTCATTCTCCAGTGGAGTATAAATCTTGGTTATTTCACTGCTTAGGGAGAGGGAAAAATAAGTAAGAAGGAAAGGACTATGGGTTCTAACCAATGAGCTTAAGTTGACCATGTTAGTCTGTATGCTCATCGGTAGGCATAACTGATTTTTGTGGAGCTCCACAGAAATCCGTGCATTTTTGGAAACAATACATATTTTGGAGAAAATTATCTCCAATTGGTAGCTGCTTGGAGACCACAGCAAGAGATGGAAGAGATTACTAATTTTTGTCTAAAATGATCTATTTGGACTTCAATGTTCTCCTTCCTAGAAAGAAGAAACACTGTAATGAGATGGAATTATTTTTAGCAAGGAGTAGTGGGCAGTCTAAATGAGAATTTATTTTGAGGGCAAATGAACAATTTATACTAAGGGGAAGAGTTTGGGGCACATTTCTGAAGAATATGTTTTAATTCAATTTCTACAGGCTAAAGATTAAAAATAAGTATACTTAAAAAATACCTCTGAAGAAGTGAGAGCCATTTGTCCTTCTGTTCTGGAGAACTGCAAAGAAAATGGGAGAGAAAAATTAAACCACATAAAATAATTATGCTAACATTTTTGAGGCTGCCAATTCAGATGAAAATATCAACAAGCCTGTTGTTACTGAAGAAGTTATACATGTAAGCTGCAAACCAGCATAATTTTGTCCTGGAAGACCCTGAAATGCCCTTGTAGGTTTGTTAAATTCTTTTGGATGGATCCAAGATAGACCCCTTTTTATACTTTACTGGTCTTTTACAAGAGCTATTATACCCATGAAAAGTAGGTCTTGTAGTGAAAAGAGTACTTGATTTGTAATCCAAACAACTGGTTTCCAAATTATATGCAATCTAGATGATAATCATGGGCAAGGTACTTATCCTAATCCTCAGTTCCTACACATATAAAACTGGATTAATCATTCTCACTCAGTGTTTAATCAGTTATAAGTGTCATAATAGATAGAAAGTATGCTAAATATTGAGATGAAAGAGAAATTTGGCATATGGATAAAAATGTCTTGGCCCAGAAACCAGTTCTTTATCAGGAAAAGAAGCATTTTTTTTATATAAATAGAGAAAAACTGTAATTTAAGAAATTAGTTTATAGAAAACTTACTACTTACTATAACCTTTTGATTAATGTGAATTTATTCACAACTAAATTACTATTAATAATTTTTGATGCGAATGTTGCATTTAATTCATAAAGTTAAAAATAATTTCAAGTTTATTTTTCCAAAGTGTTATCTCTCACAGCCTTAAAAATCATATTTCTAATTTTCAGAGAAATTGGAAAAATTTTCTTATTTCAGGAAAATGTACTTCATAAATATTTGTAATTTATTTCAAACTTTGTTGCTTAATATTTTTCTTCATAAATGATCTTTCAGAATTGGTCGATTTTTTTTTAACCACCAGCCACACAATTTCTATCTTTAATAATTTCTTATTACTTCCTGGTATATTCTCTTTTCTAAAACAGATTTTCTAGTTTCATTTATGTCAAATATTTATTTATTTATCTATGAAAAATCTGTGTTGAAAAATAGACTAGATGTTTTCTTTGGACTCATTAACTTTTTCAAAGCAGTGAAAGAAAACAGCACATTTAAGATACTTTTTTTTTTTTAAAAAACTTTTAACTGACAAATATATAGAGAAAACAGCATAGCTTTTAAGTGTACAGCTTGAGAAATTTTATGAATTGAATACATCCATGTAACCAGCACTTAGATTATAAAACAGAAAATAACCTTGGAAAATCCTCTGCTCCTTTTTAGGCACTAACCTCCACTATCTTACTTTCCAATTGCATAGAAGAGTTAACCATACCAATAAAAAAAAGTAAACGTATTAACTGCATGTAGTTTTAGAACCATCATTATTATTGCAATATACTGTTCACTGTTTGAATAGATAGCAAAATAAACTAATTATGAATGTGTCAGGTTAATTTATGGAGATTGATTTGTATAATTTTGTGTTGTTTTGCCTTTCCCCCTTGCTCTATACAAGAATCCACAACTCCCCTTTCTTCTGGAATTCTTTATCCTAGTCATTTCTACAGGACACAAGTCCACAGTACTCCAAAATCAATGGTTATCTCAGAGTTTCATAAACACCTAAGAACATTAAAAAAGACAATAAGATCCAAAGGAGAAGAATATAGTAGTGGAGGTAAGCAAAAGGTCCAGACAGATTGCAAGATTCTCTCAAATTATGGAGGGGATGGATATCTATTATCCCTCAGTGTGAGGTGGGAACCAGATGTCAGTTCAGGTGCCCTAAGAAAACAGAAAGAACTCGGAAGAAATTGTTTTAAGGAACAACTAGGGAGGCTGAGTCCTACACACGAAGGAATTTGCGTCAGCAAAGATACCTTACTGTACTTGCTGGAACATCTCTGGATGTAAAGCAACAACTATGGGCATAGCAAAAAGATGATGTTAGCAGTGATTACAATAAATTGAAAGTTAGAGGCAGCTTTCAACTGTTTTGGAGGCATCTCAAAAATCTCCTGTATTCTGGTTTCACCTTAAGAAAAAAGTTTTGTTTTCTACCAGCATGTCAACATGTGAACTTAAAGTGAGTTTTAATTTGTTCTATAAATAAACCCGCACATGAGTTTGTAGTCTATGACTACACTATAGTCTAAGACTCATTACTTCAGTTAAAATATTATTCTGATTCCTATTATAGATAGATCATTGTCAGATTTAAGTATTTCCTTTAAAATAAGCATCAATTTTTTCTGGTAGGCATAGATCCTAGGGTGTTTTTCTGTTTGTTTGTTTTGTAATGGGGGTTGAACCCAGGGGAACTTTACCATTGAGCTACATCCTATGTTCTTTTTATTTTTTCAACCTTGAGACAGGGTCTTGACAAATTGTTCAGGTCCTCACTAAATTTATGAGGCTGCCTCAAATTTGCAATCATCCTGTCTCAGTCTCCCAAGTCCTGGGATTACAGGAGTGCTCTACTGAGCCTGGCTTAGGTACTAGGTTTGTTAATAGAATATGTATGCTGATAGAGATTTGAAATTCCTTTTAGTCCTTTTTGAGAGTTGTTTATCGTGTTCCCCAAAGTATGGGAAGTTCACATCGTTTCTCCCAGTTTGACCTAACTAAGAAATTCTCATAGATTTAGGCAGTTGTCAAGTATTAAATTTCAAAGCTGTAAGTTTTTATTTTTTGTTTCTTTATAGATAGTGTAGTAACTGAGCCCAAGTGATTGCTTCTTGAGCTACTAGTCTAATGGTATTTAAAACTGATCATAGCCTAGAGTCTCCTTAATATTTAGTAAGTATGTGTGCATGTAGAAATATGTAAATATATGGTATATATTTAAAGATCCAAGCTTCCCTCTGATATAATATCACTTCAGCCTGAAAAACTTCATTTTTTTTTGTAGAGAAGGTCTGCTGTCAATAAATTTTTACAGTTAAAGAATATCTTTATTTTACTACCACTTTTGAGGAATATTTTTGCTGGATATTATATACTAGGTTAAAGTTTTCTCTCCCAATACTTGAAAGACTGAAAAATTCAACACTTGAAGTTGTTTTTTAACTATCCTCTGACCTCCATAGTTTCTAATGAAAAGTCTACAATAATTCAAATTGTTATTCTCCGTATGTAATATATTGTTTTTCTCTGACTACTTTCAAGATTTTCTGAGGACTTTCTCAGATATTTGATTTATAGTCGTTTGTCTATAATGACGACAAGATGTAGTTTTCTTCTGTGCTCTGTACTTATGTACTCTGGAGTTCACTGAACTTAAGAAATCTGTACATTTAGTCTTTTACCAAATTTGGGAGGTTTTTAACCATTATTTCTTCAAGTATTTCTTCTCCATTCCTTCTCTTTCCTCTTTCTGGAATTCCAATTACTTGTATATTATACCATTTTATGCCATCCCACAAGTCCATGATACATTTTCTATTTTTTAAAAAAAGTTTTGGTTTCTCTGATCTTCATATTGTACAATTTGAATTGATGTATCTTCAAATTCACTGACTGTCATTTCCATTCTTAAGTAAGGCCATACAGAAGATTTTTATTTAAGATTTTATAGTTTTAAAAATTTTTTTCTTTTAACATTTTTTTAGTTTTCAACATTTTATTTATTTATATGTGGTGCTGAGAATTGAACCTAGGCCCTCACATGTGCGAGGGAAGTGCTCTATCACTGAGCCACAACCCCAGCCTAAGATGTTATAGTTTTTAATTTCAGATATTTTCATTTGACCCTTTAAAAATATTTCCTATCTCTCTGCCAAGATTTCTTATCTTTTCATTACTGTCAACTGGATTCTCTATTTACCTACCATGCTAAGGTGCTAAGTTCTTTTCTGGTAATTTAATATATGGGTCCATCTAAAAGTTGGCTTCTTGATTATTTTTTCTCATTCCTTGTTATTTATATGTCAAGGAATTTTAGATTGGATTCTGGACATTATGAATGCTTTGTTTCAGAGATTGCATTCTATTATATTTTCAAAACAGTGTTGATATTTCTGTTTTAGCAGATAATTAATTTGATCAGGTTAAGTTACAAGCTCTATCCCACCTGTGATGGTCAGCAGCTCAGTTCAATTCTTTTAGTTTCAAGCTGCTCTCTATGTATCCCATGCATGTAGGGTCCAGCAATTAGCTAGATGTTTGAAGGGCATCTGTACACAGAATGTGGAGCTTTCTTTTTCTGACATGCTTCTTTTTGAGTCCCCTCACACCTCACTTTTCACTCACTTTTCATTAGTTGTACTGACTTAGACTCTGTACTCTGTCTGCTTCTTCAGGCAAATAAGATTGTGGGGTTTTGTAAGTTTTAGCTACCCTGCATCACAGTGTGAGTGCAGCATGCCCTAGACTAAAGCCTTAAAAGTGGGAAACTCACCGAGTGTTGGTGGCTTCTTTGAAGTTTCAATTCCTCTCCAAAATCTCCCAAGTTTTGTCCACTCTCCAGAACCCTTAGGTAGTTGTTGTTGTTTGTACTTTGTTCAGATTTTACAGTTATCTGTAGGGTGGTCAGTCTGTTAAGATCTCACTCTGCCATACTGGAGGTAGAACTCCTCAACACTTCTTTTTAAATAAACTTAATTTTGAAATAATTTTAGATATACAGAAAAGTTACATATATATAAGAGTACTTGTATACTTCTCACCCAGATTCAGTTTCCTGGAATGTTATCTTCTTACATTATCATGGCCCATTTGTCAAAGCTAAGAAATATTGGTACCTACTATATAAGCTAAACTCTTGACTTTGACTTTATTCAGATGTTACCAGTTTTTTTCTTTTAATTAGGGACCTTTTTCTGTTCTGGAGCCAATTTATTACATTTAGTTCTTATGTCTTGTTAGTGAATGGTCTAGGCAAACTTCTCTATCTTTCCTGTTTCTGACCTTGACTATTTTGAGAAGAACTGGTAAGGTATACTATTAAAACCTTTCCTCAATTTGTGGTTGTTGGAGGTTTCCTCATAAGATTAGGGTTATGGGTTTTGGGTGGGAGGGGAGAATACCACAGAGGTAAATTATTCTTCTTTTACATTATTATATTAAAGGGTACATGACATCCACATAATACCACTGGTGATGCTAATCTTTGTCACTTGGTAAAAGAACCATAGTTTGAGCAACACAGTACATATAAAACATGTTTTCACATTCTCCCTTCTTAAAATGAATTTTAATGAAAATTATTTGATTAAAAACATCATGTAGATACTCCTTACTTGAAATTTCTCTTTTTAACTTTTAACTCCAAAGAGATTAAACAATAGAAAATGATAGTATCTACAGAAATCTGTCATGGGAAAGAAGATATGCAGAGAATGATACAAACACATGCTTCTTCCAAATAAGTTCTTAAAATCTGTGGTAGGCCAATAGTGCATAACAGAATTTAATGGCATGCCTAGCCCTTATTAGAAGAACAACAGCTTGGAAATTTTTAGCAATCTGGATTCAGGATGATACCCAAGTAGTTTGCTAGTAGTGGGAAGATAAAAAGAATGAAAATCCTCATATAAAAAAAAAAGAAAATCCTCATATACATTTGATGAACAATATCTCTAAGTGTAAAATAAACATTGGAGTTGAGGTGCAACCACTGAATATCATGGGTGTGAGAGTTTTGGTATATTCACCTTGAACTAAAAAGTACCCTCTAAGCATGTTCAGGATAGGAGGACAAATATTCTGTATGCTATATATTCTCCAACCACCCCATCCCTACCTAGGAATGAGTCTTGGGAAACTAATTTGTCACATCTTTACAGATAACAAATCAAAACCAGACACAGGATTCAAGAAACTCAGTATTTCATTATATCATTTTTATTTGTATAATAAACATACTATTCCCTTACAAAATCTGGGAGTACAAACCCATATTCAAACTTAATTGTACTATTTTATAAAACTTGATTCTGTTCTGTGAAGATCTGTTTCAGTGGTTTGAAAGATTGTTTTTACATATTGAGCTTTTGAAACGCATCAAACAACTAGACCCTAGGGAAAAGAGATATTGGACCTAGACGCTTCCTAAAAATCTGACTCTCTTATTCCACTTCCCATTCCTGGAAGTTCCTTTCTTTCCATTTGTTTCAGTAAAACCCCTTTAAAAATCACTGGTGAAATCAAGGTAAATGACTCTAAGAGTTTCTGGTATTTATAATTTTCATATGTTGTAATCAAAAGGTCGTTAGGTAAAACATAAGACACAGAAGAAGTATTTTTGTTGGATGTTTGTGTCACAAAAGACATTGAACTAAACAATCAGAATAAAATATTTTCCTTTAAAAATCCAGGCAACAAAATGATTAAATTGTTTCTGTCATCCTAGACATCATTACAGTAGCTAAGCCAGGCAAAAATAGGACAGTGAGATGGTTCTTACCTGAAAGTGGCCACAAAGTTCACTGTGGGCCAGCCCAGGACAAAGGATTTCATGGCATTGGTGTTACCTTCTCCCACTTCATCCACACAGCTTGCTGTCCACATATCAGTTAATTTAATTTTATTTTTTATCTTAAAGTTATTATTATATCTAGAGAGAGAAAAAAATAAAACAGGACTTCTCATTATTTTCTTCAAATTTCGCAGGAGCTTCTGTACTTGTTATAAGAGGACATTTCTACTTATCACAGGCAAAGAATGTCTTATTGTTTTTATCTTTAGCACTTAGCACAGTGAACTGTGACATGCTTAGCTACCTAGGCCCATGAAACAGGCTTTGAAATATTTGGTGATACATTTAGTAGGTGTATTTTTAATATATTTTTTTCTTTTTAAACTAGCTACTTCATTTTTCTATATGTTAAGTGTTGTATTGGGATCAAAACCCTAATTTAAATGTACTGATATTACCAAAATTAGTTCATTTATTATTTGTATCTTGCTTACTTTAAAAAAAGATTTGAGTGGCTGGTGATTTATAAAAATGTTTATACAATTATGGCACATAAGAACCTGGAATTAGAGTAATTTTTAACTAAATGGCTGCAAGACTTTCTAGTCTTTAAAAGTGTAAGTTGTTTTAAATTTCCTCACTTATGATTCTGCTTAACCATTTTCCTTTATAATCTGGCAAAACTGAATAAATATAGGCTAAAATCAGAACCTACACTAGAAAAGAAAAAAGAATGAAGTTGACACAGTTAACGCTCATCTCTGGGAACCTAGAAGATGACCTATTTCAAGTCACCAGTAAAACTGCTTTTAGATAATTTCAATTGTATATCCCTTAGACCTATGATACCACCATATCTTTTGACTTAATTGATAGATTTAATACTCATAATAGATATGAGACTTAAGTAGTTGGAAAGCACTGAGAAGAATAAAGAAAGCCCCAGGAAACTTAGAACTTTCTAGCATCCAGAACCATTTGTGTAAATACTAAAAGTTAAAAAGAAATAAAAAATACTTTATATGGAATGGTTCTAAAACTGCTCTAATATATGGAATATTTAAAGCTATAACTATTTGGTGGGATTTATACAATGAAAATGGATTTGCAGTAACTATACATAAAGACTAACCTAAATTCTAAGCCTCATTTATGCTTCCCTTTGGGTACAATACCTTTGTGATTTGAGATAAATGGCTTCTTTAAATATTTTCAACCCACTGCTATGAATCTTTAATTTTTATAAAACAGATCTGATTACAGACAAAATCTTATTTTAATGGCAATCATTTAATCATTCCCAAGCATATTTATATTTATGCTGTTAAACATAATGCATCTATGAAAAGCCTTAAAACTGAACATGGATGTGAGAATCTTTCCATTAAATTTCCTATAGCTTTTCTCTCTTTGGCCTACTTTTTTTTTTTTTTTTGGTCTTTCCAAAGATACAAGGCTTTCTGATGAGACTGTGTGTGCTTATTATAGTGATAGGAGACAAATCTCACAAACATTTATGGATATAAAGCTGAAGGGATTAGCTTGTAAGTATTTAAAACAAGTCTTCCAATAAAGCTTTATATTGAAATGGTTGGTACTGGCATCATAGTGTTCTTCCAATTTTTCATTCTCAATCTCTAACAGTATTAGACTACAAAAATTAATCTGAATCCAACTTGAACTGGCTCCTAAAGTATTATTCATTATCTCCCTTAGTACCATTTTAATAAAAGTATAAATCTAATAGTAACTGGCTGAAAACACAAAACAACCCTCTCAAATCAATTCCTTATTTCTCTATTACTATAAAATTAAGATGGCAAGCATACCTTGTTTTCCTACCCTCTGACTTTTATACTGGAATACACAGGTTTTTATGAAGATTCTCCCCTCATTATAAAATATAGATGTGTTATAGTCATATTTTGGGATAAAATCATGATATAGTCTATAACTATCTAATGGTAATTTTAGTGATAATGAATCAATAATCAAGACTTTTGTTAAATATCCTTTTATCTAAACAGAACTCATGGCTTATCATTTGATTAGGAAATGAAAGGACTAGAGATAGCTTAAGTGTGTGTGAGGTCATTTCTTTTCTAAAAATTACTCATGGTTGTTTTATGGCTATTAACATAACATCCTCCTCCTTGTAAATATTTTCATGTTTGTAAACACATCCTGTTTTTAAAAATGAAAAACCACAATTTTATTAGAAAAATAACTTATTTATCTTTCTAGTGAATTTTAAAAAATGGATTTTAGGGTCCATTTGGCTTTAATACTTGTTCTAATTTTGTAAAAAAAAAAATGACAATAACCTCAAAATAATTCTCTGCTAATATTATCACAACATCCAGCACAAAATGGAACACATATAATACTTCAGCAAATAAAAGAAAGCACTTAAACTCTCCAATTTACTTACTAAAATTCACCTAGTGTGATTAAATAAGTAAGTGGCAGCTGAGCAATAATTTATCCCACTTGCATTTATTTCTATAAGCTCAACCTAACGACTGAAATAAGTTTTCAAATAAAGCCTAAAGATGAACTAATATGGAACCCAAGGTCTCCCTTTAAACAAAAGTACAAAGCATCAAATACTAAGTTCTAGTCTTAGATTATTTCAACAAATTAAATGATCCAGGGTACCACCTAATCCTTCATCCAAGAATGAAAGGTGATAGGACAGACATATGTTTGGCATTACCAGGGGATATTTCTTCCTGGTGCTGATTATTTTAGAAAAAAATTAAATTCATATTAAAATGGATCTGTGAATACATCTACATGTTTGCTATGGGAAATAATCATATAAGTAATTTCCTGAAAAATTGTAGATAAAATATTTTCAAGGTGGCAGGATTCCATAATAATAATTATTTCCTCAAATATCTATGCTGTGTTTCAAGGGTATTGGGTTCTGCTAAAAAATGAAATAACTTAAGATAACTCATGCTTTTAAACAACTTTAATGGATATGTAAAATACTTACAATAATTTTTTATGAACCAAATCTCTTAAATAACAGCATTTAAATTAACTGATAGTTTGTTACTTCATAAAAACATTTAAGTGAACCCACAGAGTCATCTTGAAAGCAGTATGTAGATAAAACATGGTATAAATCTTACATGAGAAAGGTTTTTTAAAAAAATTTTTTTAGTTGTCAATGGACTTAATATTTTTATTTATTTATATGCAGTGCTGAGAATCAAACCCTCACACATAGGCAAGCACTCTACCAACTGAGTTACAACCCCAGCCCAGTTTTTTTTTTTTTTTTGATTGTAGCTCAGTGGTAGCACACTTGTCTGGCATCTGTGAGGCACTAGGTTCAATCCTCAGTACCACATAAACATAAATAAATAAAGGTATTGTGTTCATCTACAATTAAAATATATTTTAAAAAATAAAAACTCAGCTATAGAAGTAGATTATGGACATAGATTTTGCCAATGTATCTAAGAATAGTGATTTTCTAATAGAAAAGAAACTAACAGGCTTTTAGCAAAACATAAGATACATAAAACCATTTAAATGTTTGCAATACAACAATAGATAACTTCAGGTAAGAAAACAAAGGTCCCCTTCTCTGAACATTATCATAATTTCTAAGAGAATAATAATCCAAGAAAGGCACAGAAAAATGCATTCCTTCCTAACAACCAAGTGTATGTTACAAATAAATAACTCTGGGACCCCAGACTTAAAAAATTTGGTTATTTTAGGTTTTTGATATCTGCTTACAGGTTAAGCACAGGTCGGGCACCTAATAAGTACAACGTGGTCAAGTAGAAGGAACTAGCTGCTAGAATTAAGGCCTACATTCAAATCCCATCTGTGAGAACTCCTGGTATGTGACAAACCTTCCTGAGCTTCAGTGTTTGATATCTAAAACAACTCTTAGGTTGGGGAATTATTAGGAAAATTAAATTATACCTCTGTGATTCTCCTATTGTAATACCTAGCATATAGAATAATCTAATTAAATTTAAATAAAGGCATGATAGATAATCTACATTAAAAAATGATTTGTTTTTCTTTTAATAGAATCAAGTGTACCTAGTGCAAAGGTTGGATAAGGAGACTTTTCTTTCTCTATATTACTCATAACATCATATTCATTTCCAAAGCTATAGGCATTACTTCTATTTAAAACATTCTGAAAGTCTTATCTTTATTTTTGCTTTGAGTTTTTACAAAATATTTGAACAGTTCAGTAAACCTTATATACCATTTTTTTTAACTAGATAGGTGTTTAGCTGGAGCATTTAACTCATCACAAAGGAAAGACTAATTATGAAACAACTATACAGTTGTAAAATCTTCTAGCAAATTCAGAAAAATACACTGGTTCAAAGATGGACTTTGAAATAAAATAGACCTATGTTCAAATGTGGTCTCAACTTATTACTAAATTTTTAATACTAGGAAAGTCACTTAGCTTCTCTGACTATATCAATTGCTTTGTAAAATGAGGAAAGTAATATCTCAGGGTAGTTACAAAGATTAAAGTATTTGTAATAATATCCAACATACAATAAGATCCATGCTATTTTTCATTGTTAATACCACTCCAATTAAATATGTTTTGCCAAATTAAATATTTCTCTACCATGCCTTATTTATGACATAGCATAACTTAGGTATTAGAGTATTAGTAGTAAAAATAAAGTGTTTACTATTTTCTAGTGACTAAAAATCTCTGTTGAGAATTGATTTATTAAAATGCCATTTGTTTTTCATGATGTTTCACAACTCATAAGAATGAGGGATGGAGGAATTAGCAGCTACCACCTTTTAGGCTAGGTGTTAATTGCACTGGCATGTAGCATTGAGCAATATATGAGTTCTCTTGGGTACCTCTAAGGCATACTTGAAATGTTGTATCCTTAATTGTCATCTCCAGAGATAATGTCCTCATTATCTCTCATTGGGACTACAATAACCTCTGTCTAGTCTATTTGCTTCCACTCTTGCCTGTCTTCCAACCTAACATGAGCAAGTATATAAAAAATAACACATTATGACTGCAGAAGAAAATCAAACTCCTTATATCCTTCATGGTTCCAAACCTCCCTGCTTCTTGATACACCCTCATATAGTTGCCATATCTACTACACTAAGGTTGGTCTCTGTTGCTAGTAGCATACATTATAAATGACGGTACATCACTTCCAAAAGATCTTTCACCCTAAAGTAGGCAACTGACCATATTATGAGTAGCACTGGGGAAAGGCTCATGTGGAAAGGAATCCAAACCTATCCTATTTTCTTCACAGTACTAATCATAATTTGTAATTCCCCCCATACATATAAAAATATAAGCTCTCACATTAGAATGTAAGCTTCAAAAGGGACAATACCCACCACATTCTTCACTGTGTCTTCTATATTTACTCAGGGTGTGGCACAAAGAGGATCTAAATGAACATATTTTTAATGAAGAAGCAATGGAAACTTTTTTTCAGAAACAAAACAAACATAAAACTCATTTCAGATATTAGCTATGGTAATAGAGACCAGATATTCTTACTGTAAGCACTGAATAGAAAGTGCATGTTAGTGGAAATGCAGTTGTATAATGTTATGTGGGACAGAGTATGCAATATACTTACTTGATTTTGGCCACAACAAACAGATCATTGAATAGAAAAAGATGCCTCTCCTGCCTCTGCAGGCCTCTTTTGAGTTCTGCCCGACCATCAATTAGCAGAGTCCTACTGGAGCACATAAATGATGACAGAAATGCACATGTGTCAACACTAGCAGAAGGACTTTCCCTGTAACAGATTACATGACACAGATAAGTTAGTCAAATGATCAACTACAGGACTAAGTTTTATGAAAATAAAATTTATAGTTGGTCAAGAAATATAAAACAGTGAAATATTTTTTCATGCAATGGCATAGTGTTCTCAATGGTCCCCCAGCCTATTCTCCACACAGCAAACTTTAATACTTCATCAAAACATTTTGAAACATAAAGAAAAGTTGAAATAGTTTTACAATAAACACAAGTAAACCTCAACCTTGATTTTATCATTATACACGTAATCATTTAATCATTTTATTTTGGCATGTCAGTGTTAACTGCATAAAGCAGTTCATATCCCCCTACATACTTCAGCATGCATATCACTAATTAGAGGCTCAATATTTATTTAGAATTTTTCTCTTGATATAAAACTTATCCAATGAAATGCACAAATGTATAAACCAAGTATATATTCTGACAAATGAATTCACTTGTGTAACCTAAATTCCTATCATGGTAAATGAAACTATCACTCCAAAAATTTCCCTTTAGTTCTTTGTCAGTTATTATATAAATTAGCCCAGGATGGCATTCATGTATTGACCCTTGGGTTATTTATTTCTTTACTGCAGGTTGAGGCCAGCTTGCTCAAATGCTCATTAATACTAAATCCAAATTTCTACGTACTTGATTATTTCAAAAACAGTTTAAAATGAGCAGATTTTTAGCCACTACTAGCCTGCCTGCTCTGTATAGCCAGTGTTTGCTGGACAATGTAACAGAGTCTGTGGTTATAAGACCCTAAGTTGCTACTACTCTTGAGCTCTCCGATCCCTTCCAAGCTATTAACATCACCTGAATAACTCCAGAGACAACCTCTCTAATCCTCTTCTTCCCCATGAATTCCCTTGTCCTCCTTTCTTTCTGGATAATGATTTCTTGCCATAAGTCTCTAGACAGTCTCATTCTGTGAGGAACTTCCTTTCTTATGCAAGCCTGTCTGATGTTCCCTGATCATCCTTTGGTACTGGGAAATGAACCTACTGGTACTCTGCCACTGAGCTACATCCTCAATCCTTTTTATTTTGAAACAAGTTGCACTAAGTTTCTGAGGATGGCCTTGAACTTGAAATCCTCCTATTTCAGCTTCCTGAGTTGCTGTAATTATAGGCATGTGTCACTGTGTCTGGCCCATGGACATATCTTTTTAGCTGACTAGCACCCAATCCTTCAAACTCCTTACAAACCAGTCAATCCCGACTCTATCACTCCAGATACAACCACTCTTCTGATTCTTTCCCCCAACTGAAGATTAGTTGTAACTGTTCTCAAATTTTATAAAATAACAGCACAGTCTATCTTCTTTTGTGTAAGATATCTTGTAATTGTGTTTTTTGGGATTTATTCATGTTACATTTATCAATAATCCACTAAATGATTTTACTTAATCCTATTCAATGTATAACTATACCAGATTTTATCTATTCTCCTATTAATTAACACCTAGCTGTTTCCAGTTTTTAACCATTATGAATAAAATTGCTACTAAATGTTACACTGGTCTTTTTTGTGATGTATGTTTTCATTTCTCCTGGGTAAATACCTCAGAGTGGAATTACTGGGTCATAGAATAGATGTCTATTTTTAATATCAGAAAAAATGTCAGTTTGTTTCCCAAAGTGTAAACCATTTTGTATTCTTAGAAATACTACAGGAGAATTCCAGTTGCTCCGCAGTGTTACCTACATGCTGTGTTGTCAGTGTTTTGAATTTTAGTCAGTCTAGTGAATATATAGTAACATATCACTAAGATTTTAATTTGCATTTCTGTGATGTTGAGTTTCTTTCATGTTCTTACTGGCCATTTGTGTATCTTCCCAGTAAACTGTTATCAGATGTTTTACCCATTAAAAAATGGGGTTTGCATCTTTCTATTCTTGAAATGTAGGAATTTTTTTGTGTATCTTAAATATCAGTCCTTTCTCAGATATTTATTTTAGAATATATTTTTTCTCGAGCTGGGGATGTAGCTCAAGCGGTAGCGTGCTCGCCTGGCATGCGTGAGGCCCGGGTTCGATCCTCAGCACCATATATAAACAAAGATGTTGTGTCCGCCGATAACTAAAAAATAAATATTAAAATTCTCTGTCTGTCTCTCTCTCTGTCTCTCTCTTTATATTTTCTCCTAGTCTGTTCTTAAATTGTCTTAACTATGTTTCTGACAAAAAGTTTATAATTTTGATGAAGTTTTATCTATTTTTGCATATGGTGTTTACTTTCTATAAGTTTTCTACGAAATCTCCACTTACCCAAGAATATAATATTATATTATATCAACATATTTATTATATTTAGTTCTTAAATGTATGATCTGTCTCAAATTAATTTTGATCATGGTATAAAGTAGGGGCTCAAGTTAATTTTGTTTTTCTATATGACAATTCCTCATTTTTAGTATCATTTGCACAAGACTTTCCCTTTCTCCATCTTAGGCAAACACCTAGTACTTGAAAGAAATTTCAGAAGTAGAGATGCAGTTGCTTTAGCATATTTATTGAAGATTAAATTATATAAAGCACATATATCATTTAACTTTAATCTTCTAGGCTCTTTATTCTGCTGCACTGATCTGCTTGTAAATTCTTACGTTAGAATCAATCACACTGTTTTATTGTTTTTCTGCTGTAGATCATGAAATTAGGTAGTGTAAGACTACCATCTTTTTATTTTTTAATACTGCTTTAGGTAATTTAGGTTCTTTGCACTTTTATATACACTGTACAGATGAACAAAAATGAAGAACAAAGAAAAAAAAGCCTATAATGTTCGGAGAAGGAGAGATGAACTCAGTTTCTAATATACTGACCCTGAAGTTATCAGTAGGGTAGATAGTGAGGAATCAGGCAAGCACCTAGCATTCAGAAGAGATTTCAGAAGTAGAGATATGGATTTGATGATCATACAGAGATTTGTAAATAAAACCATGTGAATGACTAGAATTCCCCAGGAAATAAACACAGAATAAATAAAAAAGCAGACACACATCCCTGGGAAAACATGTAAGTAGAAGAAATGAAGGAAAGAGAACTTGTGAACAAGGTGAGGACTGGTGAATAACTTGGCAGAAACAGCCTGCTGTGGTGGTCTGGAGTACTGACACTGGCAGAGGGGGAATAAAAAGTTGAGGTCTGAGAAGATAAAGTTGAGGTCTGAGAAGATGTCTGGGAGAAAGTCATCAACTGGTCATTTAGGTCTTAAAAAAAAAATTTCCAGGAGAGAGGTAAAGGCAGAACTCAAATGGCCTGGGGTCTGAGAAGAAATAGTGTACCTCTGGTGAAGAAGAAAAGGTAGGAAGAAAGAAACAATCAGCCTTGAAGGTAGGTTTTATTATACCTCATTTTACACATGCGAAGTATTAAGAGTAGCCAAAAATGCTGCACTTCAGTGAAAGTGACTTAAAAGCAAGTATGATTTTAAAACATGTACTTAAAAAATTCCACGTAGCCTTCCAAATGGGCAAATACTTTATATTGACTCAGTAACCTCCACCGATGGTTACTGAGCTCAGTGGTTTAGGACTTCATGGCCTGTGGAAGGAGACAAGTTCCCTGTCCCTCTATAAATAGCATTATATGGCAAGTAATTTGATGACTTCAATTTCCTTATCTCTAAAGTAAGGTAGTCAAACAAGGACTATAAAATCTTTAAATTCCATTTATAATTAATACATGGGACTAATTATAATAACATGTACCTGAAAGGTAAAATTAATATGGGTGATGAAAGGTAAACAGATAATGGATACCAATAACCCTCTCTGTGAGAACAATACTGTTATATGAATAAAAAAGTGTCCCCCCAAAAGCTCATGTATTAGGCAATGCAGGAATGTTATGAGGCGAAGTTATTAAATTATGAAAGCTTTAATTTTATCAGTTAATTAATCCATTTGATGGATTAATACTTTGAATGGACTACAGGGTGGTAAATATAGGCATGTAGGATTGGGTTTGAATAATATGGGTCATGGTGTTTTATCTTTCCTGGACATACTAAAAGTCTGAGGATCATATATTATTGTGATAACTCTGAGATAATGCTTGAATGGCTGGCTATCATTTCCTCTAATATAATTGTTCTTAAGGTGTGGTCCCTTGAATAGAAGTATCAGCATCAACTGGGAACTTACAATGCAAATTCTCAGGCCCACCAGACTTTCTGATCAGAAACTCAAGCATTGGTTGAACATTCTGTATTTCTGTATGCTGAATATAATAAGGCTGCTTCAGAAAATTTACATGTGCAATGAATACAAAGAGATGTAGACATATGTTAGTTTGTTTACTGATCAATAAACCAAGTCACCAATATGCTCATTAGAAACTCCAATATTTTGAATTAGTGTCATATTTAGATATGAGGTATCCCCCCAAAGTTTATCCATGAGAAACAAAAAGGTATAGAAATGACTGGGTTATGAGAACCTTAACCCCATCAGTGCATTAATTACTTGATAGAGATTAACTGAGTGGTAACTGTAGGCAGACAGGGTGTGGCTGGAGAAGGTGGGTCATTTGTGGGATGACTTTGGTATACAAAATGTCCTGAGCTGCTTTTCTCTACCACATCCTTCCACCATGAAGTCTACCACACCTGGAGCCCCAAGGAACACAGCTGGCCTTCTATGGGCTAAGACCTCTGAAGCTGTGAGTTCCAAAATACAATTTTTCCTCCTCTAAAATCATTTTTTTTCAGATCTTTTTAGTCACAGTGGTGAAAAAGCTTACTAAAACAAGTAGTCTGGTTTAGGTAATAATTATATAATGGCATACTGAGAAGAACAAAACACTTTTTCCTGATTAGAAGAAGTAGTTTGATAACTTATGGGTTTGCAAACATTAAAAAATACCATCTAATAACTGTTTTCTTTTTTCTTTTTGAGGCAAGGTCTTGCTATGTTGCCCATGTTGATCTCTTAATTCATGTGACCTAGTGATCCTTGGGCTTCAGCCTCCTGAGTAGCTACAACAGGTATGTGACACTGAGAATGTCTAAATTCTAAATAGAAAATTAAGAAATATACCCACAAATTGAAAAATCATCAAGGAGGTATACTCCCAGCAGTGACTTAAGCTATCTACTACTTCTAGCTCATTTATGGCAAAACATTAAAATTCAGGTTAATATAAAATGAGTTTGATTCAATTAGGTGATTCATAGCTAATAGACAAGAGTTAACTATGACAGATAACTAACTGCTATTCTGCCAAAATACTTAAGAGTACATTTCAGGATGAGGAAAAATCACATAATAAAAATAGAAGTCCCCTATTATCCACAGTTTTAGTTAACTGGTCCAAAAATATTAAATGGAAAATTCCAGAACAAACAGCTCCTAAGTTTTCAATTACATGTCATTCTGAGTTGTGTGCTCTATCTTATCACCCTGGCCTTCCTGGGACATGACTCATGCCTTTGTGTAGCATATCTGTGCTGTATGTACTACCCATCTTTAGCAATTTAGTCTTCATTATCAGATTGATTACTGTTGTATTACAGTGATTTTGCTCAAGTAACCACTGTGTAATAGCCTAATGCTACATTACAATGCCTACATTACTCATCTCACTTCACCTTATCACACTGTATCATCTCACATCATTATAAGCAGTATTAAGTACAGTACAATAATATATTTTAAGGGATCACTTTCATACAACTTTTATTACAATATAATTATTATATTTAATTATGTTATTGTTGACCTCTTACTGCCTAATTTATAAATATTATAGTTATGTGTGTATAGGAAAAAAACCCTAGTATATATAGAGTTCCATACTATCCATTTTTTCAAGTATCCCCTGGGGGTCTTGCATGTAGTTCCCTCATGATAAGGGAGGAACTATCGTACTTTAAGACGTTTTTAGGAAAAGAAAATCATAGAAATGAATTGACTGAAATTGACTCATTAGAGGATGGAAATACATTTTTGAGCATATCCTTATTTTGATAGTTGTACTTCAAACTGAATATTTAAGAAATAAAAATAACTTTTAGTGGGTGATAAATGTTGAATATAAAAGAATATTAATTCAGTATGCTGAGATAGCTAAACTATTCAAAGGAAGTTTAAATCATCAATCATTCTATATCTGTAAATAATTTATTTAATCTGTTATGTATTAATGATTGTCTATGGAGCTTTAAAGTGCTATTCACAGTGCTGGGTCAGAATAGCAAATGAAGTAGCCAAGGTCCATGCAAAGAATTTCACCTTTTGTTCTGAGTAAGACAGGACAAGGGGACGACTCAAATGGAGAAGTGACAGAATCTATATGGTGAAATTACTGTGAAGAGAGAAGAGTATAAGCATGTAATAAATGTTTGCTTCAAGAAAAATTTCAAAGAAAATCATAGTGATGAGTTGGTTAAAATTCTTTAAATGAAAACTTATTTCAGGTTTTTTGCAACACTGTAACTTAGTAGTGAGACTAGTGATTAGAAAAGGATAATAGTTGTGAAGGTGGCAAATTGTTCTATTCTGGATATATTTCAAAGTTAGAGCTTAATAGGATTTGATGCTAGATTAATTCTTGATATTAGTAAGTAGGATAGAGATAAGAAATTTGTCTTCTGACATGTTAACTTTGAAACACCTATTAGATATCAAGATGGAGACTTTAAAACTATGGAAAGAGACTAGTTCACGTAGGGAGCTGATTACAGACAGAGAATGGGTTCAGTGCTGAACCCTGAAGCTTTCTAAGCTTTTAGAATTCAGAAAAGGGAGAAACTAATAAATTTAGAATGAATCCTCGCCCCCAGCCCAGTGAACAGAACGAAGGAGCCAAGAGGAGGAGGAGACAAGGGTGTTTAATGCTGAAGTAAGGCCAGGGAAGATGATCTGACCACTGGAACAAGCATTACAAAACTATCCAGTAATTGTAACAAGAATAATTTTTATGGGTATTTATTAAGAAATTATTTCATTTTGAGTTTATGATGGTATCAAATTTTAAGTAAGTGATGATTCTGCAAGGTTACCAGCTAACTTGCTCAAAACTCTATTCAATTTTTAGGAAAATTTGCTTATAAGATATTAAATAAAACTGGAAATATATCAAGTTTATAAATCCAAATAAATTCTTGACTTATAGACAAAAATCACATTAGTATCTCAATGCATACAAAGAAAAAGCATTTGACAAAATACAGCATCCATCTATCTTTAAAACACTAGAAAAACTAAGAATAGTAGGAACATACCTTGACAATGTAAAAGCTACACATGTTTAAGCCAAGGCCAACATCATAAAGACAAAAAACTGAAAGCATTCTCTCTAAAAACTGGAACAAGACAAGGATTCCTACTTTCACTTCTAGTCATCAACATAGTCCTTAAAACAGAGCAATTGGGCAAAAGAAAGAAATTAGAGGGATACGAATAGGAAAAGAAGAGCTCAAATTATCCCTATGTGTCAATGGTATGATCTTATATTTAAGACCCCTAAAAAACTCCTTTAGAAGGCTTCTAGAATGCAAACAAATTCAGCAAAGTACCAGGATATAAAATCAACACCCATAAATCAATAGTGTTCCTGTACAGCAATGATGAATCAATCAGTTGAAAGAGAAATTAGATTCCTAAATCCTTGATCCATTTTGAGTTAACTTTGGTGCATGGTGAGAGATAGGGATTCGATTTCATTTTGCTGCATATGGATTTCCAGTTCTCCCAGCACCATTTGTTGAAGATGCTATCGTTTCTCCATTGCATGCTTTTAGCACCTTTGTCTAATATAAGGTAGTTGTAATTTTGTGGGTTGGTCTCTGTGTCCTCTATTCTATACCATTGCCCTTTCTCCATTGCATGCTTTTAGCACCTTTGTCTAATATAAGGTAGTTGTAATTTTGTGGGTTGGTCTCTGTGTCCTCTATTCTATACCATTGGTCTACCAGCCTGTTTTGGTGCTAGTACCATGCTATTTTTGTTACGATTGCTCTGTAGTATAGTTTAAGATCTGGTATAGTGATACCACCTGTTTCACTCTTCCTGCTTAGAATTGCTTTAGCTATTCTGGGTCTCTTATTTTTCCAGATGAATTTCATGATTGATTTTTCTATTTCTGCAAGGAATACCACTGGGATTTTGATTGGAATCTCATTGAATCTGTAAAGTGCTTTTGGTAATATGGCCATTTTCATGCCTATCCATGAGCAAGGTATATCTTTCCATTTTCTAAGGTCTTCTTCTATTTCTCTCTTTAGGGTTCTGTAGTTTTCATTGTACTGATCTTTCACCTCTTTTGTTAAGTTGATTCCCAAGTATTTTATTTTATTTTTTTTGAGGATGTTGTGAATGGGGTAGTTTTCCTCATTTTCATTTCAGAGGATTTGTCACTCATATATAGGAATGCCTTTGATTTATGGGTGTTGATTTTATATCCTGCCACTTTGCTGAATTCATTTACTAGTTCTAGAAGTTTCTTGGTAGATCCTTTTGGGTTTGCTAGGTATAGGATCATGTCATCAGCAAATAGTGCTAATTTAAATTCTTCTTTTCCTATAGTTATACCTTTAATTTCTTTCATCTGTCTAATTGCTCTGGCTAGTGCTTCCAGAACTATGTTGAATAGAAGTGGTGAGAGAGGGCTATCTTCTCTGATATAAGGAAGGTGATTCGAAATGGGGTAGGGAGGAAGAGCATGAGAAGAAAATTACCTCTAGATAGGGAAGAGAGGTGGGAGGGAAAGCGAGGGAGAAGGGGAATTGCACGAAAGATGGAAGGAGACCCTCATCGTTATACAGATTACATCTATGACAATGTGAGGGAAAAAAATAAGAAGTGTGTCACATTAGATTGGGTAGAGAGAAGTGAGGGGAGGGGAAGGAGGAATAGGAAGGACAGCAGAATACAATAGACACTACTATTGCTGTATGTATATACATGACTGTATGACCAATGTGATTCAGCAATATATACACTCAGAAAAAGGAGTAATTATACCCCATTTGATTCAAATGTATGATATGTCAATGTATTATATGTGTAACTAATTAAAACAAATTAAAAAAAGATTAACAGAAAAAAATTATTCCAATTTAATAAAAAGTACACCAGATGTAAAAAAAAGAATAATTAAAACAAATTTTAAAAATTAAAAAAATTATGTAACCATCAAAATAAAAAAGAGAAATTAGAAAAACTGTCCATTCACAATGGCCTCAAACAAATAAACAAACAAAAAGCAAAACAAAACTAACAATCAATGTACCAAAAGAGGTGAAGGTCCCCCACAGTGAAAACTACAGAACACTACTAAAGAAAGAAACTGAAGAAGACCTTAGAAGATGAAAGGATCTCAAATGTTCTAGGGTGGGCAAATTAATATTGTCAAAATGGCCATAATGCTATATATATTTAGTGCAATTCCAAAAATGGTATATAGATTTGGGGCAATTCCTATTAAAATTTCAATAATGTTCTTCATAGAAACAGAAAAAGCAATCATAAAACACATTTGGAAAAAGAAGATGCCTAGAATAGCTAAAACAATCCACAGTGAGAAAAATGGTGCAGGAGGCATCACAATACCAGACCTTATAATTATATAGATTATATAGATACAATAATAAAACAATAATAAAAACATCTCAGCATTGGTACCAAAACAGATATGTAGACCAATGGTACAGAATAGAAGACACAGAGACAAACCCACATAAATACAGTTATTTCATACTAGACAAAGGCACCATAAACACACACTGGAGAAAAGATATAGACTCTTTAACAAATGGTGCTGGAAAAACTGGAAATCCATATCTAACAGACTTAAATTCAATCCTATCTATCACCCTGTACAAAATCCACCTCAAAGTGGATCAGAGACCTAGGCATTAGATCAGAAACCCTACACCTACTAGGAAAAAAATGCAGCCGCAACACTCCATTATGTCGGTATAGACACTGAATTCCTCAATAAGATTCCTAAACCACAAGAAGTAAAAATCAGGAATCAATAAATGGGATGGTATCAAACTAAAAAGCTTCTTCACAGCAAAGAAAAAAATCAAGAATGTGAAGAGAGAACCTACAGAATGGGAAAAAATCTTTGCCTCCACCCCTCAGATAGGGCATTAATATCCAGGATATATAAAGAATCCAAAAAGCTTAACACCAAAACAAATAGACCAACCAATAAATGGGCAAAAGAACTGAACAGGTAGTTCACAGAAAGAGAAATACAGTCAAAATATATGAAAAAATGTTCAACAACTCTAGCAATTGCAGAAATGCAAATTAAACTACATAGATTTCATCTCACTCCAGTCAGAATGGCAATCATCAAGAATACAAGTAACAACAAATGTTGGTGATGATGTGAGGGAAAAGGCACACTCATACATTGCTGGTGGGACTACAAATTGGTGTAACCACTTAGGAAAACAGTATGGAGATTCCTCAGAAAACTTGGAAAAAGAAGACGCCTAGAATAGCTAAAACAGTTCACAGTAAGAAATGGATGGAACCACAATCTGACCCAGTTATCACACTCCTCAATTTATACCCAAAGGAATTAAAATTGGCATATGCTACAATGACAAAGCCACATCAGTGTTTATAGCAGCTTAATTTACAATAGCTAATCTATGAAACCAAACTAGGTGCCCTTCGATGGATAAATGAATAAAGAAAATGTGGTATATAACCATAATGGAATATATTACTCAGCCATAAAGAGAATTACTTCATAACTTTTTGCCAGTAAATGGAAAGATATGCTAAGGAAAATAAGCCAATCTTCTAAAATTAAAGGTCAAATGTTCTCTGATATGTGGATGCTAACATACAACAAAAGCAGGGGCGGTGAGGGTGGCGTGGGAAGACCACAGAAGCTCATTGGATTAGACAAAGAATGAAAGGAAGGGATAGGAGACAGAAAGATGAAAAGAGTAGAATGATTCTGGCATAACTTTCCTATGTCTATATTATGAATACACCACAGGGAAGGTCCACATCGTGTACAACCACAAGAGTAGGATCCTAATTTAGAATAAGATGTACTCCATTTTTGTATTAATATGTCAAAATACACTCTGCTCTCATGTATAACTGAAAAGAAAAAATAAAATATCCAAATAAATGCTTAATAAATGGTCTTGTCCATTGTTTAGTAGAACTATTACAGTATTGTGTATAGGTAGTAAGTACTATTTACAGTATTTTCACTGTATCAGATAAAATACACATGTGTGAATTTCATGACTAGAGGAGGAATTTTCATGTATCCCAGAAAGTTCTCACCCCTCTGAGAATGCAACACATGATTTTTCTTTTGATTATAAAGCAGTAATTTATGAAACAATAGCAGCTTCTTATAAACCACTGTTAAGAATCAGTTGATAACAAGATAAGATAATGTTGACAGCTGTCTATTTCAGTTTTCCAAAAGTATATTTTAAAACTATCTTGTACATTAAAGACTTGAATAATTACCAAAAAAATCTGGGTTGTTTTTCAACTTCTGGGACTGTGCAACTTTTCTGTCTACCAAATCCAAACTCAATTGTGTGTGTGTGAGCACGAGTGCATGTGCATAACTAAATCCTGGATAAATGAAGATTAAGAAGTTATCAGAAACACCAGCAATTATAATCTAGATAAAGGAATGGACTCACTCCACATCAGAACATGAAAGGCTTTTTAAATCAGTACATTTCTTATGTTAGCTCAACCAAACATTTTTGATAGAAGTACCACAAAATTCAATTGGTAACTGAGGTTTCTTGATAATTACACTAAAACTATACTAAATCTCACTTGTCCCAGATAGATTAAAAGCAATAACATATTAAATAGAAGTTGTAGTTTTAAATAGGGCTGCCTGAAGTGTTTCACACAGTCCTCTGCTGGGAAATCTAATCTTGACATTCAACCTTTGAAGTATTCAAATTTAAAATATATTTTCAAAGGAAAGTCAACCCAAATCTTAAAATAAAAGCATACCATATATTTAGAAGACCAAAAAACTTCACTAGAAATTTTCTAGAGTTGATAAACAAAATTTAATAAATCAGCAGGATACAAGATCAAAATATATAATCAATTGCTATCATATATGCCAGTGATAAATCTGTTATCAATCTGCTTAAAAAGAAATTAGGAAAACCATCCCATTAACAATAACCTCAAAAAATACTTGGGAATTAATATAAAAGAGTAGGGAAGGTCCTCTACAATTAAAATCACAGAACCATGAAGAAAAAGATTGAAGAAGACTTTAGAAGATGAAAAGACCTCCTATGTTCTTGGATAGGCAGAAGTAATACTGTCAAAATGACCACACAACCAAAAGCATTATCAATGTAATTCTCAACAAACTACCAATGGCATTCTTCACAGAACTAGAAAAAACAGTCCAAAAATTCATTTTGAAAAACAAGACATCCAGAACAGCCAAAGCAATCCTGAGCAAAAAGAGCAATGATGGAGGCATGATCACAATATCAGACCTCAAATTATACAACAGACCTATAGTAAAAAAACCGTATGGTATTGACACCAAAACAGACATGGAGACCAATGGGGTAGAAGACAGAGAGGCAAAATCATGTTCTCACAGTCATCTGATATTTGACAAAGATGCCAAATATATATATATATATATATATATATATATATATATATATATATGAGAAGAGACAGTCTTTTTAACAAATGGTACTAGGAAAATTGGATATCCACATGGAGAAGAATGAAGCCTGATCTCTATCACTCACCCTGCACAAAGTCAACTCAAAATAGATCAAAGATATATAGGGAGTAGACCAGATAACCTGCAGCTGCCAGAATAAAATGTAGGCCCAACACTTCAACATGTTTGGCACAGGGAAAAAAAGTACACTCATACATTTTTGGTGGGATTGCAAATTAGTGCAACTACTCTGAAAAGCAGTAAGGAGACTCCTAAAAACTAGGAACAGAACCGCCATATGACCTAGCTATCCCCACTTCTTGATACACATCCAAAAGATCTAAACTCAGCATACTATAGGGATGCTGCCACATCAATGTTTATAGCAGCATAATTCACAATAGCCAAGGTATGGAGCCAACATATGAAAGAATCAAAAAAAATGTGGCATATGCACACAATGTAGTGTTACTCAGTTATGAAGAAAAAAAATAGAATTTTGGCATTTTCCAGTAAAATGGGCAGAAATGAAGACCATCATGCTAAGTGAAAAAAGCTAGATCCACAAAGTCCCAGGTCAAATGTTTTCTCTGGTATGTGGAACCTAGTCCCAAATCAGGGAAACAAAAGAGAGAAAATGAAAGAAGTATTCATGGGGTGTGGGGGGGAGGGATTCCATCCAAAAAGAAGAAAGATCAGTAGACAAGAGTAGGGGGAGGGACAGGATAGGATTGGATAAGAGAAGAATGGTACAATGAATCTGACCTAACTTTCCTATGAACATATATAAATATGCCACAGAAAATCTCAATGTCATGTCTATACACAAGGCACTAATTAAAAAAAAACTAATAGCATAAAGATGAGTAGACAGGAGAGAACAGGGGGAGGCAGAAGGGGAGGAAAAGAGGAAGTACTAGGGACTGAATTAGACTAAATTATATTCCATGTTTTTATAATTATGTTAAAGTTATGTATAACTAAAAAGAATAAAAATAAATAGAAAAGTTTTAGATAGAACATATAAAGTGTATACTCTCAATACTTGTTGTGCTAAAAGATTTATAAATAGTAAAGAGTAAGAGTGTTTATGTGTAATGTTGTATAGAAATTATTTTCCAATTATTAATCCTTTCATCTAGTGCTATCACCAGGTGCAAATATCTAAATGACATATAACAGTATATTTGAAAGACAAAAAAGTCATTTCACTGTTAACAAAACAATAAAACAAAAATCCTCTAAATTACCATGCATGTGTTAGCAATCTTTACTGAAAATACTGTAACTAGATATAAAAAATGAAAGAAGGTTAAAAGTGAAAAGACACATAAGTATTAAGTGAATTTAGGAAACAAATTGTCCTTTCAAACAACTATAATGGGAAGATAAGGGGTGGGCAGGGAAGAAGACATCAGAAAAAGTTTCACAAAGAAGTAGCAAAGATCTGAGTCTAAAAGTTATGTTTTGGATTAAAGAGAAAAGCTGTAGCATAAAAAGATTAGGTGACTTGCTAAAGGTCACAAAGCTACTTATTGCAAAGTCAGACCTGGAACAATGGTTTCCTGATGTCTAAAGCAAGTAGGCCTTGGATTAGACATAAATATTTGTACAGAAAGAGCAGTTTGGAAGTATTTTCATCTAGTTTTACTCACTGTAAGTGATTTTGCTTATTTTTTCCGTTTTTCTGGTTGGAACAGATCACAATTACAAAATATTTTCTAAAGGGACATTAAAGACAGAAAAAATTCCATGGTTTATGTTTAAATTATCTGTATTACTTGATCTTTGATTTCTCCTCTCTAAACACAGAAACCTATATGAGACCTTTTCAAAAAATTCTCCATCACTGGTATATTAGCAATATCTCATTTATAAGAGGTGTTAGAGTTACTTGCTGACTTCACATACTTATATCCTACAAATGTGCTACTTAGCATTTATATATTTTCTCTTATGTTCTCTACTTATTTTGTGTCAGTATGCTATATTTCATAGCAGGCTCACAGTAGGTGCTTAAGTAATACTGTGTAGCAAGGCGTAATCTATATCTTATTTATTATCCTCTGTTCCAAAATTGTGCTTAGTAGGGAGAGAACTTGAATGTTTGCAGAATGAAGACCTAAACAAATGCTGAGAGCCACAGCCAAGTCGGAATGGCCCCTGGCATTTTGCCAATAGTATTGGTTGACAGGCGAGGCATTACTATCCGACTCGGCCGCTACTTTGGAGTTCTCATGCTACTTTGGAGTTCTCGTGGGGATTCCCGGAGAGTTCCCATTGGTTGGGGAAGTTCAGGAGGAGGGATTTCCAGAGGAGATATTTCTGGTGGCTGGTTCCTGGACGAGCTGTGTGGCATTCGGGAGAATTACCTGGGAGCGTGTGTGAAGTGTTTTGGTGGAGTTCAAAAATAAAGTTTGTTCCTGCTTCAGTGGCTCGTGATTTGTGCCCAGCCAGACTGCGGCATTTGGCAGCCCGTGCGGGAAACACCTAAAGCTTGGAGGTAAGTGAAATTGCTCACCCCTAAGGGAAGGCGAGAGAATGGGTGACCATTTCAAACAATGTGTTCTTGTTTTGATTTGTTTTGTTTTTGTTTCAAGCTGCCTATCCCTAGAACTTTCTCAGGCAAACTGGGAAAAATGGTTGGTTCAAGGTTTTAAGTTGTTTGCCCCTGAGGAAGAGATAGAAATAGACCACAAATGCACGTCAAGAAAATAGGAAAATTGATACAATGACTTTCTGTTCCGTTTTTGTTTCATCCTGTTTCAGTTTTATTTTGTTTTATCTTATTGGGTTGCGTTATCTTTATAGTAGATTAGAAATTAGTAAAAAACAAACCGAAAGAGTGTTAAGTAAATTGTTAAGAGTTCAGACCAAGGAGAAAGACATTTTAGATCAAGTAAACGAGAAGGTCTCTCGAGCTAGTCAGATAGAGGAAGAAAATTTAAAGGAAGAAAGCTTAGAAGAGAAACACTTATTAGGGAAAATGCTACAACAGGAGGCTGCTACTAACACCGTTATATCACCAGAGGGCGTAATTCAACCAACAGCTCCACCTATGGAGACAGCTGAGTGGCCCTCAACCCCCGTAGTTGATAGATGGGATCCTGAGACAGGACCTCAAAGATTAGCATGCCCTGTACTTGAGCAGGCAGGAGGGCAGCGAATTCACTGTGCTTTAGATTTCAAAACAGTGAAGCAGTTAAAGGAGGTTGTAACAACCTATGGTCCTCAAGCACCCTTCACTGTAAGCATGGTCGAATCCATTACCAACTTGGACATGACGCCAGCAGATTGGACTAGCATGTGTAAATCTGTACTAAATGGAGGACAATATTTGTTATGGAAGGCTGCCAATGAGGAATTTTGCATGGAGATGGCTAGGCGAAATGCAACAGCCGGTTACCCTCAAAGAAATCTAGATATGTTGTTAGGAAAAGGACCTTATGAGGGTCAACGGCAACAAATTGAATATGATCCTGCTATAGATGCACAAACTGCTGCAGATGCAGTTAGGGCATGGAAGACTTTACAAGGACATGGAGATTTACAAGGTCAATTATCTAAGGTAATACAGGGAGCAAATGAACCTTATGCTGAATTTGTAGATAGGCTTATTCAAACAGCTACCAGAGTTTTTGGGGATACAGAACAAGCAATTCCATTAATTAAACAACTGGCTTATGACCAAGCAAATAGTTGGTGCAGAGAGGTCATTAGACCATGGAAACATGGAGATTTAAACACATATATTAAATTATGTAGAGACATTAATGAACAAGGGCAAGTCTTGGCAGCTGCAGTACAACAGGCTTTAGATGCTAGGCCAAAAACATGCTATAATTGTGAACAAACAGATTTAAAAAGGAATTGCCCCATAGGAGGAGGGTTTAACAAAGCTAGGTATCAAAGGAGTAGAATACCGGGTATTCGCCCACCATGCCGTAGAGGGAGACATTGGGCTAATGAATGCCGTTCTCAAACCACCATGGAGGGTACTCTGTTATCAAAAAACAGACAAGGACCAGGTGTTTACCCACAATATCGTGGAGAAAAGCATCGGGCTCCATTGCAAAAAAATGGACAGGGGGGCCCAATGCTCCAGGGCCCACGAACACAAATATACGGGGCACTGGAGGAACCCAGAAACACCATGGAGGAACCCAGCAACACCATCAGGGTAGTGCCCAGGACACATTATCCATCAGATCTCTCATCAGACGAACCAGAGGGAGTGCAGGGTTGGACATCTGCGACTCCGCCAGAGCAGTACTAACTCCAGAGATGGGAGTTCAAATCATTCCCACAGGAGTAAAAGGACCTCTTCCCCAAGGAACAGTAGGCTTATTGTTAGGACGCAGTTCTTCTACTCTAAAAGGATTTATGATAAGTCCTGGGGTAATTGATCCCGATTATGAAGGTGAAATTAAAATTATAGCTAGTTCTCCAAAGGGTATATCAGTAATTTCACCAGGAGATAGAATAGCATAGTTATTAATAATACCCAGCCTACATGATAAATTTTCCAGTAGTAGCATAGAAAGAGGTTCCAGGGGATTAGGCTCCACAGGTGTAGATTGGGCTATGCTGTCTTTAAATTTAGATTCTCGCCCAATGCTAAAACTAAATATACAAGGACATGAATTTAATGGGATACTGGATACAGGTGCAGACCTTAGCATCATATTTCGTCGAGAATGGCCAAAACATTGGCCGTTACAATAAGCCACTCAAACGCTTCGAGGCCTAGGAGTGGCAACTAATCCCCATAGAAGTGCAATGGTATTAGATTGGAAGGATCCTGAAGGATGTGAAGGAACTATACAACCATATGTATTGGATCATCTTCCTATAAATTTATGGGGACGAGATGTCCTAGATCAATTAGGTTTGACATTAACAAATAACATCAATCCAAATGCGCCCACTATTAGGGCTAGACAAGGTTTCAGGAAAGAAAAAAGATTAGGAGAACAAGAACAAGGTATAGCAGCACCAATTCAAATAGATCAAAGAATAAATAGACATGGATTGGGTTTTCAGAAGGGGTCATTGAGGCAATAAAAATTACTTGGAAATCAGAAAGACCAGTATGGGTTCCTCAGTGGCCCCTGACTAAAGAAAAGATACAAGCAGCCCATGACATGGTCAAACAAGAATTAGTGGAGAAACATATACAACCTTCCGTATCTCCCTATAATACTCCCATTTTTTTCATTAAAAAGAAATCTGGTAAATGAAAATTATTGCAAGATTTAAGAGCCATTAATAATGAGATGGTTATTATGGGACCTGCTCAATCAGGGATTCCTCAATTGTCTGCTTTGCCAAAAACGTGGTATGTTTTAGCTATAGATATTAAAGATTTTTTTTTTTTTCAATTCCAATTCATCCTGAGGATAGTCCACGTTTTGCATTTACTATCCCTGCACTGAATCATGAAGGTCCTGATCAGAGATATGAATGGAAAGTACTCCCTCAAGGGATGGATAACAGCCCAACTATGTGTCAAATTTATGTTAACAAAGCAATCCAGCCACATAGAAATCAAAATCCTGAACTACAAATATTTCACTATATGGATGATGTATTATTAGCACACAAAGATAAAAACACATTGCTAGAATGTTATGCCACACTTACAAATTTATTAAAAAATTATAAATTAGAGATAGCAATAGATAAAGTACAATTAAATTTTCCAATTAATTATTTAGGAGTTCTATTATCCTCAACCATGGTCTGTCCACCAAAAATTCAAATATGAGAAGATCAACTCAAATCACTTAACGACTTTCAAAAGTTATTAGGAGACATAAATTGGATAAGGCCTTATCTAGGCATACCAACAGGAGAGTTGGGACCTTTATTTGATATCCTAAAAGGTCCATCAGATCCTAATTCACCCTGCATGTTAACGCCTGAAACAAGAAAGGCATTAAAAATTATTGAAACATATATGGAAAATATGCATTTGGATAGAATTGATATAAGTTTGCCTTTATTATTTATTGTAATATCAACAAAAAATATTCCTACAGGAGTATTTTGGCAAGAAGGTCCATTATTGTGGATACACTTATCTTATTCTCCTAACACTATTCTTACTAGGTATCCTGAGGCTGTAGGACAATTAATACTCAAAGGAATACAAGCAGCAAAAGGAGTATTTGGAATTTCTCCCAATAAAATTATTACTCCATATACTATGGTTCAAATTGATGAGTTAGCTAATGAGTTAAATACTTGGGCAATAATCATGTGTAAATCTAATGTTTCATTTGATAATCACTTACCATCTAATTCTTTGTTGTCTTTTTGGTCTAAGCATCCTGTAGTCTTCCCAAAAATGACAAGAAAAACCCCTATCATGAATGCTCCAAATGTATCAGCTCAAAAGGTATAGCTTAATGCAGTTTTACAAGCTTTTGTGATGTTTAAAGATTCTGTACTTAATTTATTTTCTGATAGTCAGTATATAGTTAATGCTATAGTATCCCTTGAAGATGCTGGTAGGATTTCCCCTTCTTCTACTGTTTTCTCTTTGTTTTCCACTATACAAAGTTTAATCTGGGACAGAAAAGATCCATTCTTTATAGGACATATCAGGGCACGTACAGGATTGCCTGGAGCCCTTAGTTTAGGCAACAATTTAGCAGATAAAACTACACATGACATACATATTTTCTCTACACTAAAAGAAGCTACAAATTTTCATAAAAGGTTCCATGTCAATGCTAATACTTTACAAAAGTGTTTTAAAATAACTAAGGAACAAGCTAGACAAATAATAAAACAATGTCAAAATTGTGTGACCTTTTTACCACAAGTTTATCTTGGAGTCAATCCTAGAGGACTGATACCTAACCATATTTGGCAGATGGACGCCACACACTTGCCAGAATTTGGAAAATTAAAATATTTGCATGTTACAGTTGATACTTCTTCTGGATTTTTGATGGGCTCCCTTCATGCTGGAGAAAAAACTAAAGATATTATAGCTCATTGCTTACAAAATTTTGCCACTGTGGGCGTTCTTAAACAGTTAAAAACAGATAATGGTCTTGGCTATACCTCTACCTCTTTTAAACAATTTTGCTCATCATTTGGCATTATTCATATAACAGGAATCCCATACAATCCACTTAAAATAACCCTTTTTACTCTAAACTTTTTAAATTTGGATTCATCAGGGCTTATTGCTGCAGAAAGGCATATGTGTCCAAAAAATGTACATAAACCTAAAGTACTTTGGAAGGATATTCTAACAGGACAATGAAAAGGTCATGACCCAGTGTTTGTCTGGAGTCAGGGTTCTGTTTGTATGTTTCCACAGGGAGAACAGCAGCCGACTTGAATTCCAGAGAGATTAACTAAGATCCTGACCCAGTGATTGTCTGGAGTCGGCATTCTGTTTGTGTGTTTCCACAGGGAGAACAACAGCTGATTTGGATTCCAGAGAGACTAACCAAAGTGATTTCTAAGACCAAAAAGAAGATGATTTGACTCAAATCCATAACAGCTGATATCCAGAGCTCCAGCTTGGCTATTCTTACATCTGCCACAGTGATTAACCAGGATGCTTTTTTCAATATCTATTTTATTATTTCCTTTTCCCATATCTATTTTATTTTTTGAGCTCATACAGACCTAGGTTAATGTTTTTCTGATCATTTTTTTTGACTGTGGAGTTTTTAAACATTGCAATGGAGATTTCACCTGTGAAAAACTACAAGGCCTTTACTATTATGTTATATGTTGTATATATTATGTGTGCACACTTCTGTTTTGTGTTGTATGTCTGTATGTTCGTATGTTCATATATTCATATTATGAGGAGCACTCATGAAAAAATGGATCCTAATTTTTTTTATTCACGTGATTTAAATGGTTTAATTTAAATTCGGTAAACAGCTGTTGAGGATTTTTTTAATATGTGAACAAATAAGGAAGTTTACAAATCTGTTTGTTTACTTTCACCTTTCCTTTTCATTATTTTTGATAATTCTGTTCAGGATAATGTAAATTTTTCAGAAAATTGTTTTCTTAGAGCCTGTTAGAATGTTACATAATTTTTTTTAAGCATCATTACCAGAATTCCTATCTTCATCCCAGTGCCGGTGAAGACAAAGATAAAACCAAACTACAGCTTCTTCGATAGTTATCACAACAAACTGTATAAACTGATGCATCAATGGATAATAACTCAACAAGTGATGTTCAATCAAGAAGTCAAATTACTTTGGGAGGAAATGGACATATTGATAGATTCCTCTGCTTTGAACTGCTTGCAGAACTTGCCTGGACTATGTATCACTTGTATATATTGTGAACTATCTGTTGGTGCAGTGATTTGTGGTAATGCTGTCGTATCTTTGCTGATGGTGTCACTGGTGGTACAGTTTTTCAAAGGAGCCGTCAATTGGCTTAGTGTCGTGGCATTTCTTTATCCTCCTCCCTTCTGCTAGTGATGGTCTAAAATTTGGGGGCCAACAGAGGTGAGGCAAAGAACCTCACCCCCCCATTGGCACCAAGGCCAAATTTGGGGGCCAACAGAGGTGAGACAAAGAACCTAACCCCCCCCCCCCCCCCGCCCGGTGCAAAGGCCTATCCACAAGTATGGCTGTATGCTGGACCGGTAGTCAGTGACGGGTATGATCCAATTGCAATGGTACCAACCTAAGACAGGAGGCTGACGCCTAGAGGTTAGCTCATCCGATGACAGGTAAGGACCATATGTTGTATTGGGCAACCTAACAGGCACGGTCCCTAAGCCACATTGCTTGTTGTTTAATTAAACAGAAAGGGGGAGATGCTGAGAGCCACAGCCAAGTCAGAATGGCCCCTGGCATTTTGCCAATAGTATTGGTTGACAGGTGAGGCATTACTATCTGACTTGGCCAATACTTTGGAGTTCTCATGGGGATTCCTGGGGATTCCCGGAGAGTTCCCATTGGTTGGGGAAGTGCAGGAGGAGGGATTTCCGGAGGAGATATTTCCGGTGGCTGGTTCCTGGACGAGCCGTGTGGCATTCAGGAGAATTCCCTGGGAGCGTGTGTGAAGTGTTTTGGTGGAGTTCAAAAATAAATTTTGTTCCTGCTTCAGTGGCTCGTGATTTGTGCCCAGCCAGACTGCGGCAAACAATTCCTTATTTTCTTTCCTAACTATAAAAAGTGGAGAAGCCAATTTATTTGGCTCATTCAGAAACCCATTTTGCTATGAATCTGTGGCAGTCCTAATAGTTTTTAGCTATAGAGTTGAGGTGGATGAGGAAGGAAAGATTTTCTTTTCTTTTGGCTGATGATTACCAGTTTCAGTAACCCAGCTGAGCATATGGGTAAAGAAAGTTACTAACTCTCTTGGTGGGGACAGAACTATCTGATTATCTGTTCCTATTCTCTACTTTTATTATACTTACACCTTTATACACATGCCACTCTATTTCTGGGATTCTTTTCCTTTAGAGATTCTAATTAATAATAAAAGAGCAGGGGAGGGGAATTCTAGATAGAATTTAGTTCATAGTAGCAGGGCTTTTTTCAAAAGATTAAAACAGTCCAAAAATTGAGAAAAACCTAAAAGCTATCATTAATAAACTAAGCCAACTGTCTCTCTTGATCATGGTGATAGACTCTAAGACTTACCTCTTGGACTTGGGCTGTGCACACATATACAAAACCATGTGCTAAGAGGCCCTACTTGGCTTTACTGTTCTCAAATTCCCATGTGAGGATACATCTTTCAATTTTGCTTTTTTTAAACTTTTTAATTCTAATTTGTTATATATGACAGCAGGATGCATTTCAATTCATATCACACATATAAAGCACAACTTTTCATATTTCTGGTTATATACAAAGTACATTCACACCATTCATGTCTTCATACATGTTCATCTCATTCCACCCTAATTTCTACACCTGTGGCCCCCTTCCCTTCCCATCCCACCTCTTTGCCCTATCTAGAGAGTTCGTCTAATCTTCCCATGCTTCCCCTCTCAATCCTACTATGAATCAGCCTCCTTATATCAGAGAAAACATTCAGCATTTGGATTTTTGGGATTGGCTACCTTCACTTAGCATTATATTCTCCAACTCCATCCATTTACCTGCAAATGCCATGATTTTATTCTTTTACTGCTGAGTAATACTCCATTGTGTTTATATACCACAAGAGCATCTATGTTGTTTCCACAATTTAGCTATTGTGAATTGTGCTGCTATAAACATTGATGTGGCTGTGTCCCGGTAGTATGCTGTTTTTAAGACCTTTGGGTATAAATGGAGGAGTGGGATAGCTGGGTCAAACGGTAGTTCCATTCACAGTTTTCCAAGAAATCTCCATATTGCTTTCCATAATAGTTGCACCATTTTGCAGTCCCACCAGCAACGTATGAGTGTGCCATTTCCCCACATCCTCGCCAACACTTATTGTTGTTTGTATTCTTAACACCTGACATTCTCACTAGAGATGAATGAAATCTTAGAGCAGTTTTGATTTGCATTTCTCTAATTGCTAGAGATGTTGAACATTTTTTCATATATTTGCTGATTGATTACATATCCTCTTCTGAGAAGTGTCTATTCAGTTCTTTGGCCCATTTATTGGTTGGGTTTTTTGTTTTTTTGTGTGTGTGTCTAGATTTTGAGTTCTTTATATACCCTAGAGATTAGTGCTCTATCTGATGTGTGAGGGGTAAAAATTTGCTCCCAAGACTTAGGCTCTCTGTTCACCTCATCTTTCACTGCTGAGAATAAACTTTTTAATTTGAATCCATCTCATTTTTGATACTTGATTTTAATTCTTGTGCTATAGGAGTCAATATTAAGGAAGCTGGGGCTTAATACAACATGATGGAGATTAGGGTCTACTTTTTCTTCTATTAGTCACAGGTTTTGTGGTTTAATTCCTAGGTCCTGATCCACTTTTAAGTTTTGTGCATGGTAAGAGACAGGGGTTTAATTTCATTGTTGCATGTGGATTTCCAGTTTTCCATTTGTTGAAGAGGCTATTTTTTTCTCCAAGGTATGTTTTTGGCACCTTTGTCTAAAATAAGATAGTTGTATTTTTGAGGGTTAGTCTCTGTCCTCTATTCTGTACCTTTAGAATCCCAATCTATTTTAGTGCTAATACCATAATCTTTTTGTTACTATTGCTCTGTAGCATAGTTTAAGGTCTGGCATAGTGATGCCACCTGCTTCACTCTTCCAGCTAAGGATTGCTTTAGCTATTCTGGGTCTCTTATTTTTCCAGATGAATTTCATGACTGTTTTTCTATTTCTATGAGGAATGCCATTGTGATTTTTATAAGAATTTCATTAAATCTGTACAGTGCTTTGGAAGTAGGGTCATTTTGATAATAGTAATTCTGCCTATCCAAGAGCAAGGTAGATCTTTCCATATTCTAAGATATTCTTTAATTTCTTTAATGTTCTGTAGATTTTACTGTAGAGGTCTTTCACCTGTTTCATTAAGTTGATTCCCAAGTATTTTTTTTGAGGCTATTGTAAATGGGATAGTTCTCCTTGTTTCCCTTTCTGATGATTTGTTACTGATATACAGAAATGCCTTTGATTTATGGGTGTTGATTTTATATCCTGCTACTTTGCTGAATTCATTTACTAATTCTAGAAGTTTTCTGGTGGAACTTTTTGGGTCTTCTAGGTATAGAATCATATTATCATCAAATAGAGCTAATTTGAGTTCTTATTTTCCTATCAGTATCCCTTTAATTTCTTTTGTCTAATTGCTCTGGCCAGTGTTTCAAAAACTATGTTAAATAGATGTGGTGAAAGAGAGCATCCCTGTCTTGTTCCAGTTTTTAGAGGGAATGTCTTCAATTTTTCTCCATTTAGAATGATGTTGGGCTGGGGCTTAGCATAGATAGTCTTTTATGTTGTTGAGATATATTCCTGTTATTCTTAATTTTTCTAGGGTTTTGACCATGAAGGGGTGCTGTATTTTGTCAAATGCCTTTTCTGCATCTATTGAGATGATCATTTGATTCTTATCTTTAAGTATACTAATGTGATGAGTTACACTTATTGATTTCTGTATGCTGAACCAACCTTGCATCCCTGGGATGAATCCCACTTGATCATGCTGCATGATCTTTTTGATGTTTTATTTATTTGATTTGCCAGAATTTTATTGAGAATTTTTGCATCTATGTTCATTAGAGATATTGGTCTGAAGTTTTCTTTCCACAAGGATAATGTGTATTTCTAGTTCATCTTTTTACTATTGCTATTAAATATTGCTACTACCACTAGTAATAATACCAATGTTTGTATGTCTATATATCTTTCTCTCTCTCTCTACACACACAAAAGAAAAGATAAAAATATCTGATCATGTATCACAGACAAATTTGTGAACTTTTCATATATAAGATCTATTTAGTCCTCATTAAACTCCATGAGCTGATACTGTTATTATCCCTGGTTTAAAACGTACTCAAGATCACACAGCTAGTAAGAAAAGCATGGGATTCAGGTCTGGCAACTGGTTCCTGAGTCCATACGCTTACAATACTGGAGCATACTCCTTTTGCTTATATAATACAAAGAATATTCTTGTATTAGAACCTGGGTTATAGTCCTTCTCTGACAATTAATCAACTGTGAGATCTAGGGAAAGCCATTTTCACTATACATTGAGCTAGGTTCAACAATTAGCTTCTAGAAGTACTACTGTGTGATGATAAAGTAGGTGCTTTTATTTTATAAAAATGACATTATTAGATGATCTGGGAGCTTTTTAAATTGGTTGTTCAAAACATTACAAAGCTCTTGACATCATATTCATACATTAGATTCAAGTGGGTTATGAACTCCCATTTTTACCCCAAATACAGATTGCAGAATCACATCAGTTACACATCCACATTTTTACATATTGCCATATTAGTAACTGTTGTATTCTGCTACCTTTACTATCCTCTACTATCCCCCCTCCCCTCCCCTCTCATCTTCTCTCTCTACCCCATCTACTGTAATTCATTTCTCTCCTTGTTTTTTTTTCCCATTCCCCTCACAACCTCTTATAGGTAATTTTGTATAACAATGAGGGTCTCCTTCCATTTCCATGCAATTTCCCTTTTCTCTCCCTTTCCCTCCCACCTCATGTCTCTGTTTAATGTTAATCTTTTCCTCCTGCTCTTCCTCCCTGCTCCGTTCTTAGTTGCTCTCATTATATCAAAGAAGACATTTGGCATTTGTTTTTTAGGCATTGGCTAGCTTCACTTAGCATAATCTGCTCTAATGCCATCCATTTCCCTGCAAATTCCATGATTTTGTCATTTTTTAGTGCAGAGGAATACGCCATTTCGTATAAATGCCACATTTTTTTTTATCCATTCATCTATTGAAGAGCATCTGGGTTGGTTCCACAGTCTAGCTATTGTGAATTGTGCTGCTATGAACATCGATGTGGCAGTATCCCTGTAGTACGCTCTTTTAAGGTCTTCAGGGAATAGTCCGAGAAGGGCAATAGCTGGGTCAAATACTGGTTCCATTCCCAGCTTTCCCAGGAATCTCCATACTGCTTTCCACATTGGCCGCACCAATTTGCAGTCCCACCAGCAATGTACAAGAGTAACCTTTTCCTCACATCCTCGCCAGCACTTGTTGTTGTTTGACTTCATAATGGCTGCCAATCTTTCTGGAGTGAGATGGTATCTTAGGGTGGTTTTGATTTGCATTTCTCTGACTGCTAGAGATGGTGAGCATTTTTTCATGTACTTGTTGATTGATTGTATGTCCTCGTCTGAGAAGTGTCTATTCAGGTCCTTGGCCCATTTGTTGATTGGGTTATTTGTTATCTTATTGTCTAATTTTTTGAGTTCTTTGTATACTCTGGATATTAGGGCTCTATCTGAAGTGTGAGGAGTAAAAATTTGTTCCCAGGATGCAGGCTCCCTATTTACCTCTCTTATTGTTTCTCTTGCTGAGAAAAAACTTTTTAGTTCAAGTAAGTCCCATTTGTTGATTCTTGTTATTAACTCTTGTGCTATGGGTGTCCTATTAAGGAATTTGGAGCCCGACCCCACAATATGTAGATTGGAGCCAACTTTTTCTTCTATCAGGCGCAGAGTCTCTGATTTGATATCAAGCTCCTTGATCCATTTTGAGTTAACTTTTGTGTATGGCGAGAGAAAGGGATTCAGTTTCATTTTGTTGCATATGGATTTCCAGTTTTCCCAACACCATTTGTTGAAGATGCTATCCTTCCTCCATTGCATTCTTTTAGCCCCTTTATCAAATATAAGATAGTTGTAACTTTGTGGATTAGTCTCTGTGTCCTCTATTCTGTACCATTGGTCCACCTGCCTGTTTTGGTACCAGTACCATGCTGTTTTTGTTACTATTGCTCTGTAGTATAGTTTGAAATCTGGAATCGCTATGCCACCTGATTCACACTTCCTGCTTAGAGTTGCTTTTGCTATTCTGGGTCTTTTATTTTTCCATATGAATTTCATGATTGCTTTATCTATTTCTACAAGAAATGCCATTGGGACTTTGATTGGCATTGCATGAAACCTATAGAGAACTCTTGGTAATATCACCATTTTGATGATGTTAGTTTTGCCTATCCATGAACAGGGTATATTTTTCCATCCTCTAAGATTTTCTTCTATTTCTCTATTTAGGGTTCTGTAGTTTTCATTGTATAAATCTTTCACCTCATTTGTTAGTTTGATTCCCAAGTATTTTATTTTATTTTTTTTAGGATATTGTGAATGGGGTATTTTTCCTCATTTCCGTTTCAGAAGTTTTGTCGCTGATATACAGAAATGCCTTTGATTTATGTGTGTTGATTTTATATCCTGCCACTTTGCTGAATTCATTTATTAGTTCTAGTAGTTTCTTTGTAGACCCTTTTGGGTCTGCTAGGTATCGAAACATGTCTCTCGCAAATAGTGATAGTTTAAGTTCTTCTTTTCCTATTTTTATGCCTTTAATTTCTTTCGTCTGTCTAATTGCTCTGGCCAGTGTTTCGAGAACTATATTGAATAGAAGTGGTGATAGAAGGCATCCCTGTCTTGTTCCAGATTTTAGAGGGAATGCCTTCAATTTTTCTCCATTCAGAATGATGCTAGCCTGAGGCTTAGCATAGATAGCTTTTACAATGTTGAGGTAAGTTCCTGTTATCCCTGGTTTTTCTAATGTTTGAACATGAAGGGATGCTGTACTTTGTTGAATGCCTTTTCTGTGTCTATGGAGATGATCATATGGTTCTTATCTTTGAGTCTGTTGATGTGGTGAATAACATTTATTGATTTCCTTATGTTGAACCATCCTTGCATCCCAGGGATGAATCCTACTTGATCATGGTGCACAATTTTTTTAATGTGTTTTTGTATCCGATTCGCCAGAATTTTACATCTAGGTTCATTAGAGATATTGGTCTGTAGTTTTCTTTCTTTGAGGTGTCTTTGTATGGTTTCAGAATCAGGATGATGTTGGCCTCATACAATGAATTTGGAAGAGCTCCCTCTTTTTCTATTTCCTGAAATTCTTTTTTAAAGGTTTTGTAAAACTCCCGCTGTATACCCATCCGGTCCTGGGCTTTTCTTGGTTGGTAGTCTTTTGATTGCTTCTTCTATTTCATCCATTGATATTGGACTGTTCAAATTGTGTGTATCCTCCTGACTCAGTCTGGGCAAATTATATGACTTAAGAAATTTATCAATGTCTTCACTATCTTCTATTTTATTGGAATATAGGTTTTCAAAATAATTTCTAATTATCTTCTGTATTCCTGTAGTGTCTGTTGTGATATTGCCTTTTTCATCCCGTATGTTAGTAATTTGAGTTTTCTCTCTTCTTCTCTTCGTTAGCATGGCTAAGGGTCTGTCGATCTTATTTATTTTTTCAAAGAACCAACTTTTAGTTTTGTTAATTTTTTCAATAGTTTCTTTTGTTTCAATTTCATTGATTTCCGCTCTGATTTTAATTATTTCTTGCCTTCTGCTACATTTGCTGTTGTTTTGTTCTTCCTTTTCTAGGGCTTTGAGATGAAGTGTGAGCTCATTTATTTGTTGGTTTTTTCTTTTTTTGAGGAATGACCTCCAGGCGATGAATTTCCCTCTTAAAACTGCTTTCGTTGTTTCCCATAGATTCCGATATGTTGTGTCTGTATTTTAATTTATCTCTAAGAATTTTTTTATTTCCTCCTTTATGTCTTCTGTAACCCATTGATCATTAACATATTTTTCATTTTCCATGTGATGTAGGAGTTTTCCTTCCTTCTTTTATCATTAATTTCCAGTTTCATTCCATTATGATCAGATAAAATGCATGGTATTATCTCCACCCCTTTATATTTACTGAGGGTTGCCCTATGGCATAATATATGGTCTATTTTTGAGAAGGATCCATGTGCTACTGAGAAAAAAGTATATCCATTTGATGATGGTTGATATGTTCTTTATATGTCAGTTAAGTCTAGGTTATTGATTGTGATATTGAGTTCCATAGTTTCTTTATTCAACTTTTGTTTGGAGGATCTGTCCAATGGTGAGAGAGGTGTGTTGAAGTCACCCATAATTATTGTGTTGTTTTCTATTTGATTCTTGAACTTGTGGAGAGTTTGTTTTATGTACGTCGCAGCACCATTATTTGGTGCATAAACATTGATAATTGTTATGTCTTGTTGGTGAATGGTTCCTTTTAACAGTATATAATGTCCTTCCTTATCCCTTTTGATTAACTAAATCTTGAAGTTGATTTTATTTGGTATGAGGATGGCCACCCCTGCTTGCTTACGAGGACCGTGTGCATGGTATATTTTTTCCCAACCTTTCACATTCAGCCTGTGTATGTCTTTTCCAATAAGATGTGTCTCCTGGAGGCAGCATATTGTTAGATTTCTTTTTTTAATCCATGTTACCAGCCTATGTCGCTTTATTGGAGAGTTTAAGCCATTAATGTTTAGAGTTACTATTTACATATGGTTTGTACTTCCAGCCATGTTTATTTTTTTTTAATTTAGTTTGTTTCTCCATGATTAGCTTTTACCCCGCCCTCTGTCTTTACTGAGGTACTTCCCACTGTTGGTTTTGGTTACTGTTTTTCATTTCTTCCTTGTGTAGTGTTTTGCTCAAGATGCTTTGCAGTGCTGGTTTTCTGGCTGCAAATTCTTTTAAATTTTGTTTATCATGAAAGATTTTTATTTCGTTGTCATACCTGAAGCTTAATTTTGCTGGATACAAAATTCTTGGTTGGCATCCATTGTCTTTCAGTGTTTGAAATACGTTGTTCCAGGATCTTCTCACTTTCAGGGTCTGTGATAAAAAATCCGTTGTTAACCTTATTGGTTTACCCCTGAATGTAATCTGTCTCCTTTCTCTTGTAGCTTTTAATATTTTCTCTTTGTTCTGTATATTGGATATCTTCATAAGAATGTGTCTTGGCATTGGTCTACTGTGATTTTGTATGCTTGGTGTCCTGTATGCATCGACAATTTGTATATCCGTTTCCTTTTTTATTTCTGGAAAGTTTTCTATAATTATTTCATTCACCAGGTTGCTCATTCCCTTGGTTTGAACCTCTATACCTTCCTCTATCCCGATGACTCGTAAGTTTTGTTTTTTTATGTTATCCCATATCTCTAGGATGTTTTTCTCGTGATTTTTTACCAGCCTTTCTGAGTTGGCTAGACTCTTTTCAAGATGATATATTTTGTCTTCATTATCTGACGTTCTGGCTTCTACTTGCTCCACTCTGTTAGTGATACTCTCATTTGAGTTTTTAATTTGGTTTATCGTTTCCTTTATTTCTAGAATTATTTTTTGATTTTTTTATAATCTCTATCTCCTGATAAAGATGCTTAACTTCTTCTTTTATCTGTTTATGTAATTCATTTTCAGTGTGTTCTTTCACTGTTTGAATTTGCTGTCTCGTATCGTCTTTAAGATTCCATTCCATCTGTCTAAGGTATTCCTTGAGTTCTTTATTTGGCCATTTTTCTGATGCCTCTAGGTCCTCGTGAATATTTAGTCTGTCCTGCATTGTTTGTACTCCTTTTCTTCCTTTCTTTTTCATGCTGCTCATGTTACTTCTTGTTCTGTTTGACTGCTGAGTTACTGTTTACTCCTATAAATTTATTTGATGCTTGGGAGGAAAGGTAATAGAAGGGAAGGGAAGAAGTCACTAAAGAGAATGAGAGTAAGCAGGCAGAATTCAAGGAAGGGGTAATAAGGAAATTGAAAAGAAATGAAAAGACAAAAGAAAAAAAGAGAAAGGAAAAAAAGAAAAAATTTTTAAAAAAATAATAAAAAAATTAAAATTTAAATTTAAAAAAAATTAAAAAATTTTTTTAAAAAATTAAAAAAATGAAAATGAAAAAAAACCCCAAATAATAAAAATTTAATAAATGCAGTCTTAGAGTTTGATTAACTTCTCTTCCAGTAGGTGGAGCTGTGCCCATCGGGCCAAGCTTCTCCTCTCAATACGCGGGAACCAATCACTGTGCAGCAGCTCCTCCTCCCAGACTGGGCGTGTCTCCAATCCTTAGTGCTTAGGGCCTTCTCTTGTATCTAGTCACTTCTCCACTTTTCCTCAACCAGGCCCCGCTCACCGGTGACGCTCACCACAATACTGGCTACACGCCAGGTCTGCTGCTCCCAGGAGCCCTATTTTCTTGAACGACTGGGCACACTCTCCCCGTTTGAAATTCTCTCAGACCCTAAGTTTGTGGAGCTTGGGGCTGAGTACCCTCAGTGAATTTTGCTTGCCCTCTGGTAGCCACGCCCCTGGTAGCTGATGCAAGAGACCACAGTTGTCAGCACTGGTGGGAGCGGTAGCCAGGGGTTCTGCACTGCATGTCCTGCGCCACTCCTGATTCCCTCGGTTTGACTATGGTGCTCACGGGAGAGCTGAGAGGGGCCCTTGAGGTTTCCCTGCTGTGTGGAGAGGAAGGTCTAGGGGGTTACACACCTGTCGCCGCCGGTTTCAATGAAGTTATCTCCTCCGCCGCATTCTGGTGACATCAGTTCTCTGCCATGGTGGTATCCCATGCAAATGGCGACAGTTCGTTCCCTTTGCCAGGTGACCAATGCATTGGGTGGGTCCTGAGTGGCTCTCCCAAGCGCCATCTCAATTCTGTGGCCACTGCCTATGAAGGCTCGGTTGGTATTAACCTCTGCAGGTTCAGAAGGGCCAACCAGTTGTTTCAGCGGGATCGTTTAGTGCTGAGTCACAGCGGTTTGTCTGCGAGATGCAGGCGAACTGGAGCATGAATTCAGCCGATCCGGGTTTGGTGTGTGTTCTGAGAGGCCCAGACTGTTCGCCCCAGATCCACATCAGCTCAGCATTGCCTAGTGATCCTGAGCAAACAGCATTTAGACAGTTTAGGATTCCCTATGCCCGCGCAGCTGAAGAGGTCAGACTTGATCTCTCTGCGCCCGCTGCCATGTTGGATCTTGATCTGGGAGCTATAAGGCTTGAAAATGAAATATATCTAAGGGAAGGGAGGATAGCAACTGGCAATAATCAAGTTAATCTTCTAAACATTTTGTCATTTTATATTCTGTGATATGAGCATTATGATCCGTCTTGAGAGTCAGAGATCAGATAACAAATCCCAAGATCATAGAGACAATCAGGATGAAGAGTCAGTATTTGAATAGCAACTAAAGCCCAAGCACTTTCTGCTATACCACAGTGCTTTCCTGGTTTCACTATTCATGCTCTCCTCAGCAGCTGTAAGCAGAGATTTAAAGATAATATATGTAAAGTACATAGCACAAAAAGTCTTGCAAAAAGAACAAATACAACAAACTAGTTTAGAGGTAAAAATAAGAGATAGGTAGTACCAATTTAATGGCAATATATTATTATCTAAAACAAAAACAAATATGCTTTTATACAAGTTCTACATGGTGGGTGGAGTACCATATCAAAACTATGAATTTTTGGAGGGAAAATCTGTATGACCTCAATTCATTCTTAAATACAGAAAACACTATAAGAATGGCAATATATGTGGCATTTCCAGACTACATGTATGAGTTTTTATGGTATTTTGCTGCATGAAATTACTTCCTAACAATAATGCAGAATCACTTTATTAAAAGGAATCACCATTTTTACCTAGAGAGAATTTCACAGATAATACCAATGAGCAAGGGGAGTCTCTTATGTATTGTCACTTAAAGGAAGGCAGAAGAGTTAGAAATTTTACTGTGCTAACTTATTAAATTCCTCTTTTGGTTTAGAAATGGAGCCATTCATTCATTCACTAAATCATCAGACAAGTAATAATTGAGCACCAGTTTAACATGGTTAACTTGCTACTTAATAATAAGATGATAAAGTTTTTACTCAAAGTTTAACAAAACATCTGCAGGGGATTTAAAAGAGTTCTTTCATTTAACAGCTCCTACATGTCAGTTTTTTAAATTTAATGAATAAGCTAGACTTAAAGAAGAGGAAAAAATTGAGCTTTATTATTTTGTTACTATTATTGTTTGTTATTACTTCATTATTCTTTGTTTTTTATTGATTTTATTTTTTAATACATGACAGCAGAATGCATTACAAATCTTCTTACACATATAGAGCACAATTTTTCATATCTCTGTTTGTATATAAAGTATGTTGACACCCAATTCGAGTCTTCATACATGTGCTTTGGATAATGATGTCCATCACATTCCACCATCCTTGCTAATCCTTTTTATTTTGTTAAAATTATTATTTTATCTTATTACTAAATGCATGCTAAGACAGTAAAGAGAGTGACATGTAAGTGCCATGATTAAAAGATATACAAGGTGCTCTAAGAAGATGTTATTTATAAAGGTTGGTTCCTGAAGGAACTGAAATTTGAACCAAGACTAGAAAGTGTGGTGTGTTTAGAATTCAGGGTATAGGTAATGAAGTCTTTATTTATTGAATTTTAACAAATCATAATATATAACTATAGGATTATAAGGGTTTTTAACAAATAATATAGTTCAACATCTCATTTTACTTTCAAGAAAACTGAACCCTTTAATATATGTGCCCAGCATTTTCACAGGAGAATGACTATGATACAAGGTGAAGTCATTCTTAAAGAACTGAACACCACTGTGTTGAAGAAGAAAAGGAGCTGAATGTAGCCATATTATAACCACTCACCTTAGAAAACCTCCAACCTTCTTAGTATGAAAATGTCTATAATCTGCTATCCCAAATATATAACTTAGAGAAACCACCTTCAGATAATCTGAATGGTGTCCATAGACAAAAAAAAAAAATGTTAAAAATCTGTAAAGTGCCTCTGCATACTCTATAGGTTCATCAACGAACACTGGTGATAAAACTGTTTAAGGCATGCATAAACACAGTCAACTCATCAATTCACCCAATTCTTTCCTCTTCTTTCAATTTAGCTTGTTCATTAAATTAAAAAAAATCGAAATGTAACAGCTGTTAAATGACAGTATTATTTTAAATCCTCTGCAGATATTTTGTTAAACTTTGGGAAAAGCTTTATTATCTTATTATTAAGTAGCAAATTAACCATGGGACAATAGTAGAAATAGGTCTACCAAAAAGCCAAGAAAAATGAAATGCCAATATATAAAATACTGTTTCTTTGATGTCTGCCCCCATGTTGCATACAAATCTTTTGCAAGCTAGTTCCCATTTTGCATTTCAAGAGACAATGACTTCTGGGGAGGTACTATAATTTTTCTGTGTAATATTCTACATGAAATAGGGGTACTACCATCTTAGACTTTAGAAACTTCACATTTCTGGCATGTGACATATATAAAAGCAAAAGTCTAATTATAAAAATCTTTGACAACTTTGAAAAAATAAAAGCCCATTACTTAATTAAAACAATTTACTACATATTTCTTTAAAATAGCAAACAATACTTTATAAAAATCTGATTAATGTAATTTTTCAGGAACATGTATTATATAGACAAAATTCATATTTTTTGAATGTCTGTTGTAATAAGATTTGAACTCCAATTACAAAATAGTGCAAGAGACTTGAAAATGAAAATGACTAACATATGTATGCTAAAATGAGAATTTAAACACAAGGGAAAGCAAATCAAAATTCCAATGACTTGTGCATATATAAAAACTGAAAAGAATTGCTGGGCACAGTGGTGCATGCCTGTAATCCCAGTAGCTCAGGAGGCTGAGGCAGGAAGATCCTGAGTTCAAAGCCAGCCTCAGCAAAATCAAGGTGCTAAGCAACTCAGGGAGACCTTGTCTCTAAATAAAATACAAAATAGGGCTGGGAATGTGGCTTAGTGGTTAAGTGCCCCTGAGTTCAATCTCTGGCACCTTGCCACACGCCAAAAATAGATTATACAAATTATTAATAGTGGCTACACCTTGGTATGAAGTGGGGACTTTCTTTTTGTTTTATACATATCCCTATTGTTTGCTTTATAAGAAATATGTACTAATTTTATTAATTTAAAATACTTTCTTACAACTGTTTTGGTATTTTTTTGTAAGCAAATAAGTACAAAAGGACAGTGGTTCTCCACCAAGACTACATCAGAATCCTATAGATAGCAGTAATACACTGTATACTTAAAAATCTGTAAAGTGGTAGAACTCATACTTAGTGTTCCTGCCAAAATAATTTTTGTTTTTTTAAAAAGGAGTGCAACAGAATCAACTAAAGAGTGTTTTTGAAAGAAAATATGCAGATGCTTGAGTCCTACTGCAGAATACCAAGTTAGAAAGGTTTGGGAATTATCAATCTAGGTCACCTTTAAAGCTCTTTCCAAAACTAAAATGATACGTACAAATATTCTGTACAGGTTCAGAGTCTAACCACCAACAGCTACATACACAGAGTTTAAAAACATCATTTCTCTAAGAATGTCCTATTCCCCAGTGCTACACTCATTATTGACCTATAGAAACTAGTAGGAAATAAGCTGATTTAAAACACATACAACTTTAACTGAAAACATTTTTCCTTAGGGCTATTTTGACACAAAACCCATTGTTTTTTGTGACTACTGAGACAGGAATTTGGGAACTGGCTCTAAGATAAACACCAATTATTGCAGAGGTAAAAGGAAAGCGGGGAGGGACATGGCAGTATATTATTGGACTAATTCTCTAACCCAAAATAATAATAAATGAACTTTCCTAGTGAGATAAGTGTTAGCACTTTTCCTAACCTGGCACCTCATCTATACTGGTGGTTCTTGGTCCTACTAAATCCAATGCCCTTTTGTTATATAAAAAAGTCTATATATACACAATAATTTTAATTTCTCCTTTTATATCCTAAAATGAAATTCGTGGGTATTTAAAATAATTTCAAACATACTAATAAAATATTCTAACAGCAATATAAAGGAAAAATAAAATGAAAATAATTTGTATTTCTCAATATGTATATGTTTAAGCATGACTATCAAAAGATGATGAAATAGATGCTCACATCTACTTATGATACATTCAAATGTAAGAGAGGTAGGATAAAAACCTATCTTACGCAACAAGTAAACAAAAATGAAGTATAGCAAGTGATTTCTGGAAAAGGTTCCAAACCATATGAAGTACATTATCTCTTGATGTATGAAGGTGCATTTCTAGGAAATTTAGTATTTATTAAAATGTATGAAATACTTTTGTGTTCATAAATAAAACAAGCTTAGTCATAGAAAACTACATAAAGGTTTTCCCCCTTCACAAATATTCCATACATAGAATATTCAAAAGCTGTGAAGGAATTGCACAGCTCTTTGCTACATAGGATGTTCTGTGCTTTACATTTTTGGCTGCTGCCCAACAATTCCCTGTGAAAAACTCAATTCTCCACACAATTCCAAAGTGCCTCCTAGAGGTTAGTGCCACTTATTTTGGAGCCGTTGGTTTATAAGTGAATTTAGTATTTTAGTAAGTTTCAGTACCTATATGTATACTAATATGTATTCTAGCCTTGGGTTGGGGAGAAAGTGACTACTGATTCCTGAGATCAGGTTGAAGATACTTCATATATGATATTAGGACTACTTTTAAGTAAAAAGCCTAGTGCATTTCCAACCTAGAAGCCTCTAATAAATTTCACCTAAAACTGTACCTGCTTTAAAAAAAAAGACAACAAATCTTTTCATACACAAAAGAGAATTAAAGACAGATATACTGATAATTTTGCCTCCTTTGTGTATCCACCTCCTTTTAAAATACTTTCTACTACATTTTAGGCAATCAAGCTCAAATTGTGAAGACATAACAATTCTTTCATCTATACTAATGCAAATACAATGCTGAAGCAAATAATCCAAAGTCATTTACATATGCTTCTGATATGTATTTTGATAAATTTCACTAATTGAGATTGGGAAATATAATTTATTTTGGCACTGAAAAACTTCCATGTGTCCACATATATTTTGTTAAAGTAGCAGATAATTCATAGGACTAATAATTACTGGTGTACCCTCACTTTAAATAAAGATGATAATGGCTTCACTTTATATAAAAGGATTCATTGCTTAGAGGAATGTCATCACAGGGCTTGAACATAAAAACTCATGAGTTAAAATGCCATTTAATAAATAAATGAATGACTGAATATCCATTCAATTTCTGTATACTACAAAAGACTTTCTGAAAATTTTAATCAAAATAATAATTAGTCTTAATAGGTGAAGTGACCATTAGTCCCTATTTAGCCTGTTTTTCCATTTAAAACTTCACTAATTAACCAATACTACTTAAAAGAAATCAATATTCATTTAAAAAAATCTTACTTCATATCTTTCTTCATATCTAAAATTGGTTAAATATTCATGTACAGGCATCACCTTGTGACAAAAATAAGTATATTTTTATACATAACTGAAATCCATTTTTGAGTCTTGTGCTTTCTAATTGTTCTACAAATAAAGTTTGACAAACATGGAATCTTCATATCTCTACGATGTAAGATTCATTTCGGAATCAGTTTTAAAGCAACCAAACACATATAATCACTCTAAAGGGCTCTGATTATCATAAAGAATAGTTTTATCACCAGGTATGGGGACCCATGCCTGAAATCCCAGCTGCTCAGGAGGCTGAGGCAGGAGATTCTTGAGTTCAAAGCCAGCCTTAGGAACTTAGTGAGGCCCTAAGTGACTTAGCAAGACCCTGTCTCTAAATAAAATATTTTTAAAAGGGCTGGGGGTGTGTGGCTCAGTGGTTAAGCACCCCTGGTTTCAATCTCTAGTACCAAAAATAAAAGAATATGTCTTATCAAATAATTTCAGAACAGAAATCCTGTTTTCTATTATTAAACATAGAATTCTAATGCTGATAAACAAATAATCCCCTCCTTTACAAAATAGCACATGATTCCAAAACACATCTAACATATAAATTTCTAAGCACAAACCAAATGTGTATATAAAGTTTTGTACCTACCTGGTACTAGGCCGTTTTTGCAGAGCTTTATCCAAGATAAGAGATGGAGCACTCCTTCTCCTTTCTGCTAGTGTTTTCATTTTCTGGTGAGGGGGAAAAAAAAACAAAAATCAAAATGAAGGCCATATGGCTTGTAAAGGAAGTATATGATTTCACTGATTATTGAAACTGTAACATCTAAAATAGGAGAGTTAAGTGTCAAAAAGTAGTGTAAGCAGTAAGTGGTTTTTGTGATCAGAGAATAAAGAGGTTAAAGGTTGACTAGACTATCTTGGAAAAGCACCATTATAACCATTAGTATTGTATGTCTGGTACTATAACTAGAGACTGGGCATAGATTATCTCATTCATATCACAAAATATCATTAGGTTAGCCTCTACTAACTCTAATTCATAGGTCCCTAATTAGGTTTCATAGAAAGAAAGGACTTGGAGAGGTCAAGTAAAGGGGAGAAAAACCAGTTAAAACAAAAACATAGCAACCAATATTCTCAAATATATAATAAACCTTTCATTTTTTAAAAATGTAAATATGTCCATATTTGGGAATCTTCTTCTAAACATTATTTTGCTACAACTTACAAAAGGAAAAAGAAAAAAAATTCTTCTTTTTTTTTGTGAAATGTAAGATATTCTGGATGCTGTTTCCAGAGATCTAAAATTTGTGGTAAATGAGGTGTTATTCAAATTAAATTTTCTGGATTAATTACTTTAATCTTACAGCTTTACATATAGCCAGAAGGATCTGGTTCTAAAGATTGATAAGTAAGATTAACAATAGTAACAAATAACAATAATTCTTCTAGTTATACCCTCTTGCACTATCCTATTAGACTCAGAGGTTTTACCCACTGCCCAAGGGCCCAGGCCAGCCATGCTTGAGAAGTGGATGGTGTTCTAACAGGAACCATTTAAAACTGATGGTGAATTGCATCCTATTACACAATTCATAGAAGAATCATTTCTTAAAAAGTAAAAAATAGGACCTAGATCTGAATGCAGGAATTGAGGAAAAATCATCCAGATAGAGATGCTGAATTTCTCTGACACAATTCTCATCCCACAAATTGACTAGGCTCCCAGGGATCTGTCCCAAATTATTGCTGCCACTACCCTGGCCTTATTAGCAGTGTTTCCCTCATTAATCTTTTGGCTGACATGTGGAAACTATATTCTCAAATCTCCTTAGCAGATGAGACATCAGTTAAAGTAATTCTATAAAACATTAATAAAGGACAGGAAACAAATTAGTTAAGAAATACAGAATATTAAACACCTCCATCAGGTGTTTTTAACCATGAATCAGTTTTAGACCAACAGATTACTTGTATAAAAGTGTTATGCATGATTTATATTTGGCCTGCCTTAGATAGAAACAGCCCACATTGTCATCAGATTCACAGAACAGTCTAAATCTTCCCAACTTTAGTGATTTTAATAACCTAGTTTATATATTTTATCTTGCAAGCTCCACCTCACTATTTCCATTAGTCATACCCCTTAGAAACAACCCTCAGGAATCTAAAGCCTGGAGGCTGCTGTGAGTTCAGAAGTTGCAAGGAGAAAGGAAACCTTTAGAGACAAGTATTTGTATTGCAAACTATAGCAGCCATCTCCCCAAAGAGCCTCAATATTGGAAATGAAGTGACATAATAATGGGGGCAGTTTGTTCATATGCATCAAGTTATGTTTTAGATCTTTTGCAGGATTCTATTGCTTAATTTGGGGTCCAAAGAGCCCTAACAATCCATTTTATGGGTGTTTCTGAACTCTCTGAAGTTGTGTGTAAAACTTAATTCACAAATTCTCAAAGATCCAGTCCTCAAGGTCAACCTGGATTCTCATTCTATGGTTTTGACTCATTTGTTTTTGGCTTATCTTGGGCTTGAGCTTGATTCCTACTCCCTATCATAGTTCCTTTTATTCAGGACCTGTATTTTTCTTACTTCAAAAACTGAAATGTGCCCAATCCTTTTAATTTTACCTGAACCCCTGGCCCTATCTGCTTTGACCTAAAGGGTCTAAACTATCTTGTGGGGCTGTTCCAGGATCTATCTTTACAACTTTATGTCTGCTTCCCCTAACCCTCTGACATTACTGTCATTAGATACAAGATCCTAAACTAGATGTTCATTAGTACACGATTTCTAATTCTGAGGTTCTTAGCATTCAGGTTTATAAAGAATTTGGAAAGGGTTCAAAAGAGCCTATAAAAAAATTAAAATGATCTGACATTTTAAATTTGGGAACAGTAATAATTTCTAAAATTAATGTAGCCCTATCTGTGGAGGAAAGTAAGTATTTTCCAATGTGAGACAAAAAGAAATGAAGCAAAATTATAGAATGAGAATACAGGTTGACCTTGAAGACTGGATCTTTGAGAATCTGTGAAATAAGTTTTACACACAATTTTAGTGGGTTCAGAAATGCCTATAAAATGGATTTGTAAGGACCCTATGGACTCCAAATTAAGCAACCTTCTGATTTAAGGATATATTTCATGGAGTTATAGCAATTAAACATAGAAGAAATAATCAAAGAAAGGTGACAAATATTTCTCTGTAAAGATACTATTAAAATAGGAATTTTTCAACATAAGCTAATGATCAATTGTGTACACAGTGATTAGGCTGTGTTTTCTGAGTAATAAGACTGTGAGATACATAAATAGGGTCAAATACTAAGCGTGTCCACTCATTTAAACTGGATTCATATTGAAGAGAAAGCAATCAAAATATAGGCAAAATAGTGTTTTTATTTGAGGTCCTATTATGTGTACTCAGACTTACCCTACCACTAATGAAATATGAAACCTAAGATGATTCAGCCATTTCTCCAAGCCTCTATTTCCTTGCCAAGAAAATTTGGTCTACAAATTCTATTTGTGATATTACCCTGTATATGCAAGAAAACAAATAATATGTGCACTAGGCATTTAGGATTTGCGGCCTTCATTTTGCTTATAAGCAATAAAAGAGCACCAAATAGACTGAAATTTAATTAGATTTACGTATTAATTCTTTCAAAATATATAAATCTCATTTGCTTGAACAGTAAAACAAAGGGATATGGGAACTTTGAAACAAATTCACTGATCTTCACTCAGAAAAAAACTTGGATTTTCTTCTTGTTTATAACAACTACATAAAATAAAATACATCAAGGCACACTGAGACTATTGATTCCTTTACAAATGTATAGTAGAACAAACTTATCAGGATAGGCTGAGGTTATGCTTATACTAGCACCAACAAATTTCAGTTATTCTGTGACATGATTATTATGATTTATTGCCTCACAAGAAACAGAAGGTAAACTTTAAGCAGTGTTACCTTAAAAAATCATTATCCAGGGGCTGGGGTTATCAGTGGTAGAGCACTTGCCTAGTAGGTGTGAGGCACTGGGTTTGATTCTCAGCACTGCATAAACAAACAAACAAATAAAGGTACTGTGTCTACCTACAACTAAGAATATTAGGAAAAAAAAAACATTATCTACTGTGTGACTTTATTCTTCAGAATTCCTAAGTGCTTGATATTTTTATCTAGATAAAATCAATAAATAGTAGATACTGTTGTGGAAGGAAATATTTGTAAAGGTAATCTTTTTTTAAAAAATTGGTAAGCTACTCCAATTTTTTTACAAGAGAGAAAACTATTTTTGCAATCTCAAAAATAGATAAATGGGGCTGGGGATGTGGCTTAAGCAGTAGTGCACTTGCCTGGCATTGTCGGGCGCTGGGTTCCATCCTCAGCACCACATAAAAAATAAAATAAAATAAAGATGTTGTGTCTACCGAAAACTAAAAAATAAATATTAAAAAAATTCTCTCTCTAAAAAAAAATAGATAAAGGTTTTTAGGTCTTCAAGGTATAGAATCATATCCTCAGAAAAAAGTGCTAGTTTAAGTTCTTCTTTTCCTATAGTTATTCCTTTAATTTCTTTCTTATAATTGCTCTGGCCAGTGTTTCCAGAACTATGTTGAATAGAAGTGGTGAGAGAGGACATCCCTGTCTTATTCCAGATTTTAGAGGGAACGCCTTCAGTTTTTCTCCATTTTGAATAATGCTGTCCTGAGGCTTAGCATAGAAAGCTTTTACAATGTTGAGGTAAGTTCCTATTATCCCTAGTTTTTCTAGTGTTTTGAACATAAAGGGATGCTGTATTTTGCCAAATGCTTTTTCTGTGTCTATCGAGATGATCATGTGGTTCTTATCTTTAAGTCTATTGATGTGATGAATTACATTTATTGATTTCCTTATGTTGAACTAACCTTGCATCCCGGGGTTGAATCCCACTTGATCATGGTGCACGATCTTTTTGATATGTTTTTGTATCCAATTTTCCAGAATTTTATTGAGGATTTTTACATCTATATTCATTAGAGATATTGGTCTGAAGTTTTCTTTCTTTGAGTTGTCTTTGTTTGGTTTTGGAATCAGGGTGATATTGGCCTCATAGAATGAATTTGGAAGTCCTGTACATAGGGAAGAGGAGTGGGAGAGAAAGGGAGGGAGAAATGGAATTGCATGGATGGTGGAAGGAGACCCTCACTGTTATACAAAATACATGTATGAAGATGTGAGGCAAAAAAAAAAAAAAAAAAAGAATAGCATTACCCTAGATTAAGTTAAGAGAAATGGAGGGAGGGGAGGGATGGGGTTGGGGAGATAGGAAGGATAGTAGAATGAAACAGACATTATTATTACTGTGTGTATATATGTGACTGCATGACCAATGTGATTCTGCAACCTATATACTCAGAAAAATGAGAAATTATATCCCATCTGATTCAAATGTATGATATGTCAAGATAACTGTACTGTCATGTGTAACTAAGTAAAACAAATAAAAATAAATAAATAAAATAAAAGAACTATACTATTTCATTTATCTTTTGGAAATGATTTTCTTGATATTAAACTATTTACCAAGTGTTAAGCAGCCCCCAAAATAAATTTTATGTACACTAAAAAAACAACCACAAAGTACCAGATAACCAAGTGCAAAAGAATAAAGTTGGGAGGACCTGACTGTGCTGCAGATTCTAATCTATTAACATATGGCTCCCCCCAGACTGCCTCCATCTTGGGACACTACAGCCACTGCCATAGTCCTTTCCACATGGTAGAATCCACAGTGGGACAATGGACGGGGCCTGGAGGCAGCTGCCTACTGCAGCACCGCATGCCACAGCACTGCATCGCCACACAGGCTGCCCAACGCCATCACAGGGCCTGTTCTTCCATCTCCATTTCTGAAAGTGGTCACCTCCATCTTCAGACATCACTGCTCCCATCTTGGGTTACCTCCGTGGCCACCTCCACCATCTTTAGTTGAGGCAGCATCTATCTTTGGACACCGACTGGAGACTGGAAGCCCAACAACAAAGTACCTACATGTTTGATGCTAATGCTGCCATCAACTAGGATCATGGCCACTTTCATCTAGGGACAAATGACAGGACCTGAAAGAACCTCACCAAGGTCCTGCAGGCCTGGTTACACCAGAGGTATCCCTACCAGATGTGCTAATAGATTACCATCTTGTTGCAGAGGCAAAAGAGCCCTGCATGGGGGCACCCCTTTCTCTTTATTCTCCTGATAACAGCCGACTTATTTTGATTCCCCTTTCACTCTTCCTATAATCTAATACCTCTATAATCTCACATCCTACCTCACAAACATCTAATTCTACCCACCCACCTACCCGTTTCTTTCTCGGTCCACCATTAGAAACTGTAAACCCCTCTGCAAACCCACTGACTATATGGTTAATGATAATCGAATACATCACTACTGTATTCAGCAACAAAACTGTAATTGTCTAAATAAGATCTATTGGATTTATGGCTGCATATTGTTTGCACTGGGTATTGTAAACAGTGATCTCCCCCTTAAAGGTGAGGTATTGGTAACCTACAGGGATTCTACAAGATTATAGGGTAGAAACTGTAATATCTCAGATCTGCATTGTAAGAGATGAAGAAACATGGACATCATGAGAAAATAATAAGATGCTACAGTAGAACCCACTGACAGCACAGTAGATGAAATGTTAGAGAAGGAGCTCAGAATGTACATAATTAAAATGACCTGTGAATCAAAAAATTACATAAGAGAGAAAATACAGGCAACAATTGATCACTCCAACAAAGAGATAAGAGAGCAAATACAAACAGCAAAATATTACTTCAAGAAAGAGAGATTCTGAAAAACAAACAGAAATCCTTGAAATGAAGGAAAAAACAAAACAGATAAAAAACAACAACAAAAAAAGAAAGCATCACTAACAGACTAGATCATTTGGAAGACAGAACCTCAGACAATGAAGACAAAATTTTTTAAATAATCTTGAAAATAAAATTTACTATACAGTGAAGATGGTAAGAAACAATGAACAGAACATCCAAGAATTATGGGATAATGTCAAAAGACCAAATCTAAGATTTAGCAGGATAGAGAAAGACACAGAGATTCAAACCAAAGTAAATGCACAATCTCTTCAATGAAATAATATCAGAAAATTTCCCAAAATTAAAGAATGAATTGGAAAATCAAATACAAGAGGCTTACAGGACACCAAATGTACAAAATTACAAAAGATCTACACCAAGATACATTATAATGAAAATGCCTAACATACAGAATAAGGATAAAAATTTAAAGGTCACAAGAGAAAGAAATCAAATTATATATGTGGGGAGACCAATTTGGATCTCAGCAGATTTTTCAACTCAGACTGTTAAACAAGAAAAGCCTGGGGCTGGGGATGTGGCTCAAGTGGTAGTGCGCTCGCCTGGCATGCGTGTGGCCCAGGTTCGATCCTCAGCACCACATACAAACAAAAATGTTGTGTCCGCCGAGAACTAAAAAATAAATATTAAAAAAAAATTTTCTCTCTGTCTCCTCTCTCTCTCTCTTAAAAAAAAAAGAAAGAAAAGCCTGGAACAAAATATACCAAGCTCTGAAAGAAAATGGATGCCAATCAATAATCTTATATCCAGCAAAATTAAGCTTCAGATTTGATAATAAAATAAAAACTTTCTATGATAAACAAAAGTTAAAAGAATTTATAGTGAGAAAGCCTGCAGTAGAGAACATTCTTGGCAAAAATATTCCATGAGGAGGAAATGAAAAACAAGAATGAAAATCAGCAAAAGGAGGAACTATACTAAAAGAAAAGCCAATCTAAGGAGAAACCAAGTCAAGTTAAAAACCAAAAACAAACCAAAATGACCCGGAATACAAACCATATCTCAATAATACCCCTGAATGTTAAAAAGACACAGACCAGCAGACTGGATTAAAAAAAAAGATCCAACAATATACTGTCTTCAAGAGACTCATCTCACAGGAAAAGACAATCACAGACTGAAGGTGAAAGGATGGGGAAAAATATACCATTCACATGGACTGTACAAACAAGTGAGGGTTTCCATCCTCTTATCAGATAAAGTAGACTTCTAACCAAAGTTAGTGAAGAGAGATAAAGAAGAACATTTCATACTGCTTAAGGAAATCATACCTCAACAAGACATAACAATCATAAATATCTATTCCCCAACCAATGGTACAATGACGTATATCAAACAAACCCTTCTCAACTTAAGAATCAAATAGACCACAACACAATAATACTGGGTGATTTTAATCACCCAGATCCTCCAAACAACAACTAAACAAAAAAACCACAGATATCAATAATACAATCAATAATTTAGACATACAGATATATAATATTTCATCCATCAACGAACAAATAAACTTTTTCTTGGCAGCACATGGATACTTCTCTAAAATAGACCATATGTTATGCCACAAAGCAAGTCTTATCAAATACAAAAAAATTAGAGAGCTACTGCCTTGCATTCTATCTGACCATAATGGAATGAAATTAGAAATCTATGATAAAATAAAAAATAGAAGTTACTCGAACACCTGGAGACTAAATAACGTGCTACTGAATGATGCATGGATAACAGAAGACATTAGCAGGGACATAAAAAAATTCTTAGAGGTAAATGAGGACTCCGATACAACATATCAAAATCTCTGTGCCACTATGAAGACAGTGCTAAAAGGAAAGTTCATTGCATTGGCTCATTCATTAAAAGAAGAAAAAAAAATCAACAAATATATCACCTGACATTACACCTTAAGGCCCTAGAAAAAGAAGAACACACCATCACCAAAAGTAATAGAAGAGAGGAAATAATTAAAATCAGGGTTGAAATTAATGAAATTGAAACAACAACAACAACAAAAACAATTGATATAATTGACAATACACAAAAAGCTGGTTCTTTGAAAAAATAAATAAAATTGATAAACCCTCACTCCCCTAGCAAAAAGGAGAAAGAAAACACAAATTACAAAAATTTTGGATGAAAAAGGAAACATTACAACAGACACTAATGAAATATAGAAGAAAATTAGAAACTATTTCAAAAGTATATACTCTAGTAAAATAGAAAATTTTGAAGGCATCAACAAATTTCTAGAGGCATATGATCTGCCCAAACTGAATCAGAAGGACATACACAATCCTTTAAACAAACTAATTTCAATCAAGGAAATAGAAGATGCCATCAAAAGCCTACCAACCAAGAAAAGCCTGGGACCACACGAATTCTCAGCCAAATTCTACAAGACCTTCAGAGAAGAATTAATACCAATACTTCTCAAATTATTCCATGAAATAGAAAAGGAGGAAACCCTTTCAAACTCATTCTAATGAAGCTAATATCACCCTACTACCAAAGCTAGACAATTCTCATCAAGGAAAGTAAACATCATACCAATATCCTTGATGAACATAGATGAAAAAATTCTCAGTAAAATTCTGACAAATCGCATACAAAAATAGCATGATCAAGTAGGATTCATCCCAGGGATACAAGGTTGGTTCAACATAATGGAAATCAATGAATATAATTCACCACATCAATAGACTCAAAGATAAGAATCATATGATTATATCAATAGATGCAGAGAGAGCATTTAACAGAATATAGCACCCTTTCATGTTCAAAACTCTAAAAAAAAAAAAACAAAACTAGGGATAGTAGGAATATACCTCAACATTGTAAAAGCTATCTATGCTCAGCCCAAGGCCAATATCATTCTAAAAGGAGAAAAATTGGAAGCATTCCCTCTAAATATAGGAACAAGAAAGGGATAACCTTTTTCACTGCTTCTATTTAACACAGTCCTTGAAATTCCAGCCAGAGCAATTAAGACAGACAAACGAAATTAAAGAGATAAAAATAGGAAAGGAAGAACTGGAACTATCACTATTTGCCACCACACAATTCTATACTTAGAGGATCCAAAAGATTACACCAGAAAACTTCTAGAATTAATGAATGAATTCAGCAAAGTAGCAGGATATAAAATCAATACCCATAAATCAAATGCATTTCTATACATCACTGATGAATCCTTTAAAAGAGAAATTAGGAAAACCAACTCATTCACAATAGAAAGAAGGAAGGAAGGAAGGAAGAAAGGAAATTAAAAAACCCAACAACTTGGGAATCAATTTAACAAAAGAGGTGAAAGACCTCTACAAGGAAAACTACAGAACACTAAAAAGAAAGACACTGAAGAAGACCTTAGGAGATGGAAAGATATCCCATGTTCTTGGATAGGCAAAAATTAATGTTGCCAAAATGTTCATACTACCAAAAGCACTACACAGATTTAATGCAATTCCAATTAAAATCCCAACATCATACATTATAGAAATAGAAAAGCAATCATGAAATTCACTTGGAAAAATAAGAGACCCAGAATAGCCAAAGCAATTCTTAGCTAAAAGAATGAATCAGGAAGCATAGTAATACCAGACCTTAACCTATACTACAGAGCCATAATAACAAAGCAGCATAACACTGGCACCAAAACAGATATGTAGATGAATGGTACAGAATAGAGGACACAGAGACTAACCCACAAAATTACAATTATCTTATATTAGACAAAGGTGCCAAAAACATACATTGGAGAAAAGATAGCTTCTTCAACAAATGGTGCTGAAAAAACTGGAAATTTATATGTAGCAAAATGAAACTAAACGCCTATCTCTCGCCATGCACAAAACTCAACTCAGAGTGGATCAAGGACCTAGGAATTAGACTAGAGATACTATGCCTAATAGAAGAAAAAGTAGACCCAAATCTTCATCATGTCGGATTAGGCCCTGACTTCCTTAACAAGACTCTTAAAGTGCAAGAAATAAAATCAAGAGTCAATAAATGGGATGGATTCAGACTAAAAAAACTTCTTCTGAGGAAAAAAAATCAGTGAAGTGAAGAGAGAGCCTACAGAATGGGAGCAAATTTTTACCACATGCATATCAGATAGAGCACTAATCTCCAAGATATAAAGAACTCAAAAAACTTAACACCAAAACAAACAAACAACCCAATCAATAAATGGGCTAAGGAACTGAACAGACACTTCTCAGAAGATAATCAACAAATATATGAAAAAATATTCAATGTCTCTAGCAATTAGAAAAATGTAAATGAAAACTAAGATTTCATCTCACTCCTGTCAGAATGGCAGTTATCAAGAAAACAAACAATAAGTGTTGGCAACGATGTGGGGGAAAGGCACACTCATACATTGCTGGTGGGAATGAAAATTGGTGCAGCCAATCTGGAAAGTAGTATGGACATTCCTTAAAAAACTTGAGCCAGCTATCCCACTCCCTGGTCTATACCCAAAGGACTTAAAACAGCATACTACAGTGACTTAGCTACATCAGTGTTTATAGCAGCACAATTCACAATAGCCAAACTGTGGAACCAACGTAGATGCCCTTCAATAGATGAATGAATAAATAAACTGTGATATATATACACAATGCAATATTACTTAGCAATAAAAGAGAATAATGTTATTGCACTTTCAGGTAAATGGATGGAGTTGGAGAGTATCATGCTAAGCGAAGTAAGCCAATCACAAAAAAACCAAAGGACAAATGTTTTCTCTGATAAGTGGATGTGAATCCATAATGAGGGGTCATGAGATAAGTGGAGGAACTTTGTATTGGACAAAAAGGAGGGAGGGGAGGGGATAGGAAAGATGGTGGAATGAGAGGAACATCATTACTCTAGGTACATGTATGATTACATGAATGGTATGACTTTACTTCATGTACAACCAGATTAGTAAAAAATTGTGCTCCATTTGTGTACAATGAATTGAAGAACATTCTGCCATCGTGTACAACTGATTAGAACAATAAAAAACAAAAGAATAAACTTGGACTTCTAACTCACACCAAACACAAAAAAAATAACTAAAAATCAATTTAAAGATCTAAAAGGAAAGAGCTAAAATTATAAAAATCTTAGGAAAAAAACCCCATGACCATAAATATTGGATACCTGGGAATGAGGCAATCAATGATTTTCTAGACATGTCACCCAACACATATGAAAGAAAATAAAAACCCAGACAAACTAGACAATTCCAAGATTTGAAATAAATATCACAATGAGAAGTCACTCCATGCAAATTAGGATGACTAAAATAAAAAGTGATACATAATTTATTGGTGAGGGCTTAGAAAAGTTGGACTCATACACTACTGGTGGGCATGTAAAACAATGCAGGCACTTTGGAAAATAACTCGACAGTTCCTCAAATGGTTATGTGATCCTGCAATTCCAGTCCTAGGTGCATATTCATGAGAAATGAGAACATTTCTCATTTTTTTGAACATATGTTCAACAAAGACTTGCACAAAAGTGTTTACTGCAGCACTATTCATATAGTCAAAAGTAAAAACAGCCTCAACATCAATCAACTTATGAACAGATAAACAAAATATGGTATATATTTATACAATAAAGTATAATTTGGCAACAAAAGAAATGAAATACTGATACATGTCATAACATGAATGAACCTGAAAACATCCTAATTTAGAGAAAAGTCACAAAAGACCATATATGATTCCATTAATATAAATGCTACAGAATAAGCAAATGAGACAACATAAATTTTATACTTTATTGAATGTTATAATCCAATTATTGAATATTATTTCAATTTATGTATATTGAATTGATTTTTTCAGAATTAAAAATTTATTTGTTCTTTTTAGTTATACATAACAGTAGAATATATTTTGATCTATCATACATACATGAAGTATAACTGTTGAGAGCCACAGCCAAAGGGGCCCCAGCAAAATTCCAGCTGCCAGCAAACTTCCAGCTGCCGGCTGATGATTGGCTCACAGCAGCCCCAGCAACATCTAGCTGATTGGCTCCTCCACGGAGCTGCTCATTAGGGGACTTCTTTGGCTCCGCCCACGCGACCCAGCCAATCGGCCTCAAGAACAGGAGGATTGTGGGAGGTGGTGAGGGTTGTGTGGGGGTGAGAGGCTTGTGGGAAGCCGGTGGTGGCAGTTGGGCTCTGAGGGTTTTTTCCTGAGGAGCTGTTTTGTTTGGCGTTTGTAGTTCTAAAACTAAAGTTAGTTTCTTTTGACAAGCGGCTCCTGAATTGTGCCCAGCCAGACTGCGGCATTTGGTGGCTCGCACTGTTCGTGTCGTGTATTCATATACGAACATAAGAAGGTCACATCTGACTCATTCTACCATAAGAGACAGCATAAATTAATGTTTATCTAAGGTTTGGGGAGATGGGATTAGGAGATCATGACTAAGAAATATGGTGATGGATGCACAATTCTACAAATATTCTAAAAGTTACTGAATTAGATACTTTAAGTGGGTAAACTGTACGGCATATTAATTAAGTTTGTTAAAAAAAAGTACAATAAATGAAAATGAAAAATTACTTGTCTTTTTTGTCCAGTATATTTTTATGCAAAATGTTTCAGTGACTCTCCATCTGAATTTCTCAGAGATATGTGGAGTGTGCCCACCTGCTTATTGTGGCTTGCCACCATTCTTCCCATTCCCTATTTATGGTTTTCACACAGTAAATTCAAGAGTTGTGTGTTATGTGAATGAATTAACATCCTCTACATATGATTTTTAAGATGCTAGCCCAAGTATGTCGATGTAGGAAAATGAAGTTATACACACGTAAATGAAGAAAAAAGAGTTTCATATTTTTATTCTTAACTCAGAAAATACTTGTTTCATAAAAACCTGCCTGTAAACTCTCATTGGAATTTTAACTTCTGGTTACACAAGATACACAATACTATTTTTGCAATGTCTAAATTATTCTGACTCTAGACATTTCTTAGCTCTCAAAGTAATTATATGAAAATAAAGCATCAAAAAAAGGAACAGGATGAAAGATTTAAGTCAGAGGTGAACTGCAATTTTTCATATTTTGCTTAGAAACAAAATCCAAGCATTTCAAGCAAAGTCAAATGAAATGGTGGACAAGTCACTTTCAGGCATGTAAAATAAATAAGAATAGTATTAAAATAAGGACTTTGCAGAAAGTGTTTAAAGAACTCCAGATTTTCAAGGCTAGAAAAAAATGTTTAATAAAATTTATAAATTAGCTTATTTAAATTTGACCTTATTTAAATCAGTCCTTTTCTGACTAGTCTGTGCAATTTAGTGAGCAATAAACTTTCTTTTTTGCCTCCCCTGCATGCCTGCAACATTTATTTTTTAAGACATAGCCAAGTCACTGAACAATTATAGTTCAAAGACACTGGCTCTACAAGCAAAAAAGAGGCTTATTTTTAACCTTGCACCTTGCTTCTGGCTCCTGTGATATTTTGACCACAGGGTAAGCTAAAGCATTCTGCCCAGTGTCAGTCTGCACTGTGATAAGTATAATCTTTTTTCATTCATAAACCATCCCATCCAGAATCAGTTTGAACATTTAACTAAAATAAATACCACAGTACAGACTACTGTGGCGGGATATAAACTCCTTTATGAGTTTAAGAAAAAGTGCTTTTATTTTGGCTCTTCCCTCTTTCCACAAGAGATTTACCACTTTGATATACAATAAACATGAAAATCTATGTAATGTAGAATGGGCACTGGACTAGAAGACAGACACTGGGCTTTAATTCTAGGCCCTAGTTCTATCATATAATTTCTCAGATTCTCTTTAAAATAAATATCTGTCTTATTTACCACAAAGAATCAAAAGGTATTATGAAAATCCTTTGAAATAAAAAGTTCTGTGACAATGTAACATACATAGTAAGCTTTGAAATGTTTAAATGTATGCCTAAGTAAATATGAGAATATCAGAATTTCTCTTATACATTATTCTTTATTCCCCTGCTTCCACTCCTGCCCATGAGGGAATCTGGGCCTTCAAGTTGGCTGGATTTTCTTCCTGAGCAAAGCTAAGAGTTTCAAATTTTGCTCATGATTCCCTTTTAGCAGTATTTGAGTATATAGGGTGGATCATCAATGCTCTCTACATAATAATCCTATACAGGGCAGAGTTCCTCTACATTTTTTCACATTATGGCCCACACAAAATGATATTATTTGTACAACTATGGCACACTAAGATAAACAGGCATTCTGGCTATCCCAGTACCTATTCATTTGCCTGAGGGCCAAGGGGCTGAATGTATCAGACACATCTGCAATGGTTGGGAAGATCTGCTTTATATAGGTAGCCTCTCATTTTCCTCACGCAGAGGGGAAAAGTACTGTGATCAAATCCAAAAGACTTAATGGTAAAGAACAGTATATCAAATAAGAATAAAAAACAGATCCAAGTCTATATAGATTCACACATAGTGTCACCTAGTAACAACTATTTTCAAAGTTGAGGTTCAAGTGGGTCCATACAGGGATAGAAGAAGGAATGCAGACACTCCTAGGTGTAAATTAGGTCCCAGGTAAATAAGGAAAGCAAAAGGCCACAGAACAGCTGGGTGTTCCAGATCTTTGATACGTGAGCTGATGTGGTCACACATAAATTCCATTTTCAGATGCCACAAACATGTGACCAGACATCCAAAAACAGGTTTTACATTTCAGTTATGCCACTTGACAGGTGTCTATCAAAATTAGGTCACGACTACTCAGCACACCACTGACATACAGTGCTGACAGGGCTGCTCCTCCTGTCAGCTGGAAGTTTCTAATCTAAACTTTTCCTAGATAAATAAGATTAAAAAATTATAAAATAAACTGAGTTGTGTTGCTTGCAAGCCCCATATATATACACATATGTAAACTTAACATTATATAGGTACTTTGTGACACTTTATAGTTTATAACATGTTTTAGCAGCAAATTAAATTAACAAGCAGGCAAATTATATAATTACATGTTTGGGTTAATTTTGTATGTGGTCCTATAAGGCACAAGATGCCTCTATATTGAAAAGAACATACACCACATCCAGAACAGAAGGATAAGAACTGTGAAAGAATTCAGACATCTAAGTCATTGATTGGAGTCTATTTCATTTTCTGTAGGCACCATCAGTTTTCTCACTTTTCAGTCCATTGAACATATGCCATTTGTCTTGCAGAATTTTCACCAAATCATAACCTGGGAGAATTCTGAAGTCACAGGGAATTTTAGACAAATACATAAAAATAAAGATTACCTTTGATTTTATAAAAACTATGATTTATTCTATTCTAATATATGAATTTTAGAGTTACAAAAAATTAAATTTTTTTCTTCCATGTTAAAATAAATTATTGTGCTCATATTTTAAGTAATAAAAATTGGATATAAGAGTGTTTCTTAGACTCAAGATATATAATAAAAATGCCTATTGAAAGTTTTAGCTGGGTTTCCCATACACAGGATTTTCCACAGCAGAATTATCTGAGGTACAGGATTCAGAGCACCCACACATAAATTTGAAATATAGTCCTATGTATCTATCTGGGAAATAAGTCAAGCTTTCCAACATAAAGCAAGGCTGAGGTATCAGCATGGAAATCAGGTCTGGCCAAAAAGCTCTTAAAATACAACTGCCTCATACAAAAAATTGAAAAGTAACAGATACCAAGGTGTAAACCTCACAAAGGTACCAAAGTAATTATATCAGGGATTGTATCACTGATTGTCACTATTAGTCAATGTTTACTAAACATTTACCTAGTGGCTAAGGTGAATGTTAACAAAACATCTTATACACCTGATTTAATGCAACTTATTTTGTGAATAACACCAGAGATGGGCTTAGCAGGATACTGGCTGAAGTTCAGGCATAGTGTTTTTCTCAATGCAGAAAAGTAAAACTAAAGCTTATTCACTAGGAGGTTTCACTCAAGCCCCAGTATCAGACACGCACGTGGCCAAGTCAGTTCTTGGGGGTGTTCTATCATGAAGCACTATAAACGATATCGACCCAGAGAATGCAGAGAGAAAAGAATGGAGTTTATAACAGCAGCTGCATTTTAAGATGTTAGAACTAACTGGTTTTCTGTCTCTTCCCTATTCCCAAACTCACCTATTTTAACAGTTTTCAATTAATAAGTGAAACCAGAGAGTCAATGTGTTTGAGTCTGCTTTAGTCAGCAGTTTTTTGTCTCTAAGACCAAAATACCTGACAAGAACAACTTAGAGGAGGAAAAGTTTATTTGGAGCTCATGGTTTCTGAGGTCTCAGTCCATACGTGGCTGACTCCATTGCTCTGGGTCCAAGGAAAGGCAGTACCCAAGAAAGGGCCCAAAGAAGAAGGATGCTCAAATCATGGTGGCCAGGAAGCAGAGAAGAGGGGAAGGGGCCACAAGGAAGATGCACATTTCTGGTGTATTCCCCCAGTGACTCACCTCCTTCAGCCATGCCTCACTAGTCTACAATTACTCTCAAGTCTGTCCATTCAAACTAGGATGGATTGATTAGTTACATCTCTCATAATCCGAATTTTACCTCTAAATATTCCTGCATTAACAGGAGCTTCTGGGAGGATAACTCACATCCAAATCATAACATCCTGACACATATCGTCCCATGATTCAAATATGTGCTTCCAGACATTAAAACTGTTCTGCACAAATGTGGTTATCAGAATTATCTGTATGATGCCACTTTATTTAGAACACTGGTTTTTTTTGTAATTATTATGTGAATTTATTGTATATTCTTTTGAAGAGCCTCAAATTTTCAATGGAAAATCTTTGTCCTTTGAGGGTGGATTTGATTTTTAGAAATGGTCAAATCCTTTGACAAATATGGTAAGTGATCCAGCCAGTTAACTCTACTTGAGGTTAAAATAAATGTGATTATTAAATAAAGATAGTAATGTCTTATATAGCATCTACACATTAGTACCTCAAACATACCTGTCTTAAGACCTTTGAATTTCCTGAAATCTTTTTATAGCATACTATTTTTTCACTCATAAAAGAATTAAGGGTAATTTCAAAAAGGTCTTCTCTTGAATACCCTAATGCAGACTGATATGGCTCAACACCCATATTTGTCCACATAAGGGTTTTTGTCTATTTCTTTAATAAGTTATTATCATTTATTATTATTTTTTTGTACCAGATATTGAACTCAGGGACACTTAACCACTAGGCCATATTCCCAGTCCTTTTTTGTATTTTATTTAGAGACAGGTCTTGCTGATTTGCCAAAGGCCTTGCTAAGTTGCTAAGACTGGCTTTGAACTCGAGATCCTCCTGCTTCAGCCTCCCAACTTGCTAGGAATATAGGTGTATGCCACCACAGCCAGTAATTTTTGTTACTGTTTATCTCTCCTTCTGGATCTGTGTTGTCCAATATAGCAACCATTAAAAAATGGTTATTGAAATTTAAATTAATTACAATTATATAAAATTAAAGGAAAAAAATTAACAAATTAGGTACCACTAAAATGAAAGAAATTCTTTTCTTTGGAAGATGCTATTTGGAGACTGAAAGACAAGTCACAGACAGAGAAAACATTTTACAAATCTCATATATGACAAAGGATTTGGAACCAGAATATATCAATTACTCTCAAAACTCAATAATGAAGCTAACAGCAATTAAAACTGGGCAAAATATTAAAATAAACACTTAACCAAAGATAACATATGGCTAAAGATAAGCTCATGAAAGATGCTCAAAATCATAGTTATTAAGGAAACACAAATCAAAACCACTGAATACTAATTTATACCCCACTAGTACAACTATAAATAAAAACATAGATGATAACAAGTGTGGGGAAAATGTGGAAAAATTGAACTCCAAAACACTACTCTTGAGACTATGAAATCACTTTGGGGAAAAACAAACAAACAAACAAAACCTTAACACTGTTTTAGAAGTTAAGTGTATACCTAAAAAATGACCCAGTAATTTTATTCTAAGTGTTTACCTCAAACAAAATCAAAGTTCCATGCAGATTTATACATGAACATTCACATTGTAACAGTCAAAAACTGGAAATAATGCAAATGATAAATGATAAATAACTAAACACACTTTGGTCTACAGGTTGAATATCTCTATTTTAAAAATCTGAAATCCAAAATGCTCTAAAATCGGAAAATGTTTGAGCACTGATATTAAGCTACAAGTGCAAAGTTCCAGGCTAACCCTCATGTAACAGACTGCAATCAAACCACAGGTGCACTAAAATTATTGTACAAAATTAACTGCGAGCTATGCATATAAACTACACAAAACATAAATGAATTTCATGTTGAGATTTGAGTGCCTTCTCTGAGATATCTCATTATGCATTCTAGACACTGAGAAGAGAGCCTAAAACAATATAGATAATGTCCCCATCCTAAAGGTTTTCAAAATCCGGTGAGGGGTGCAGGTAACAGATGAGAAAGCAGATAAGAAAATACCAGGCAAAGTGTAATGCTATTGAAGATAAAGCTGAAGGTACAGAGTATGACCAAAGGCAACTTTCTTTTAGATAATCAGAACAGGCCTCTGGGAAACCTAAGATCTAAACATTAAGAGTAAATGACAGACATAAAGAACTGAGGCAGGTACAGAAGAAATAGCAAGGCCTTAAAAATAGGCATGAATGTGATAGCTTTACCTTTGAAAAAGAAGACCCACTTGGTGGAAGAATACACAAATAAGGGAAAGGGGGAAGGCAGGTAAGTGGGAGAAGCAGATGCAGCCAAGAAAAGATTTTTATTATAAAAGTGATGGAAAACCACTTCAGGATTTTAAGCAGGTGAGCAACATGATAAATTCACATTTAAAAAATATCATTTGGTACTGCTAAATAAAGACTGGATTATGGAAGGACAAGAAAGGTGTTAAGACAATGAGTTTCTGCAAAGGTACAAGTGAGAGATGAAGCAGAAATTCAAGATACATTTCCAGTGACAATAGCTTTTCTAATGGAGGTTGTTGCAGAGTAAGGAAGTGAGTTGAAAATGAATCCTAGATTTTTGGCCTGAACAACTGGGACACAATGCTTTGAATTACAGATACGGGAAAAAATTACAAACAATAAGTGCTAGCATTTAAACAGACCCTTAAGTAGACACTTATATGTCATCATTTACTCAATTTCATATTTATTTTTTCCAGCAAACTTGGAGAAGTAGGCACTGGCTTGGTAATGTATCAACCCATTATGTTTTATAATGAAGGACACCATTTTGGAGACAGGAGACTATTCTGAGTAAAAGGAACATGGGAAAAAAGGGCAAAGCAACCCTTCATTTACTGGGCAAGTACTACTTCACAAATGATGAAGCTACTTTTAATGCTTGCTCCCTTTAAGAGCATGATTAGTTAACCTTGATAAAAAAAAGAAAAAGAAAGAAAATTGTTCAGGAATATAAATCAGATTTTTTTCTTAAGTTTACAAAAATAAACAATGCTTTAAAATCTATATCAATTACTGAACGTTCGTTTACCTTCCTAAATGTGCTGCTAACTTGGTAAATTCACACGTGTTTATTTAGATAGAGTTGATTACACACATCCTCCCTCCATTTCTAAAGAGGAAAAAACGACAAGGACAAACGGCAGTCTCAATACATCAAAGGCTGAGCCGGCACTAAAGCCCATACATCAAGTTCACAGACACCCCTAGATGGCTCTGCAACATGGTCAAGGTCCTCGGGAGCTCACATACACGTCTATACCTGATGCACCCATCTCCCTTCTCTTCAACTGACCTCTGGCCAACCCACCATCCGGATGGGAAGATTTATGAAAGGCCGTAAAATCTGGACAAGCAGGGAGCCTATGTAACACGTAACCCCTTCCTGAGTCTCTAGTTATAGCAACGCAATGCCTTAACAGTTTTCTTAAGAGCTAGATGATCCCTCTAATCGCAACTTGTTTCCAGAAACGCTGCAAAGGCACCACCATGACAAGGAACGAAAATGGCCAAATATCTGAAGGTCTTTGGCTGCAGAAGGGGGAAGCAGATATCACTAAAAACACCCAAAACAACTCCTGAGAAAGACTAAGCCGCAGCCGGCGGCTCATTGCCCACGTGCACTTGCTCAGCTAACTGTTCCAAAGAAACCTGACCCGGGTCGGAATCCTCCCACCTCTGCGCGCCGCCTTTATGGCAAGGCAACGCTACAAGTTGTTACCCGCAACCCTTCTCCCACCTTTGAAAGAAACGCGCGCTGATCCCACATTCACACGACACCCCGTCCCTCTCCTGCCTGGCCGGCCCCAACCGCTCGCTGGGAGCTCAGGTCGCAGGCCCGCGCCTCCGCCTTCCACCACAGCCCACCGGGCTCGCACCCAGCCCGGCTCTAGGCCGGGCCAAATTTCCTCGCCCATAGCTTGGACTGTTAGCATCCTGTTACATCTGCACCTCCAACTCTGACCACCACCCTGGAGCCGGGTATCGCCAAGACCTTGGCGCCCGGCGTGGGAGCACACCCTTCCCCGCTCCGCCGCGCCAGGTGAGGGGCCGAGCCCGCAGCCTCGCAGCCCCGCAGCCGCCTACCTTCCTAATCGTCGGCTGTGGCGCCCGGGCAGGCGCCACCGGCCCTGATGACATCAGAGCTGACCCCGCCAAGGCCACCTCGGCGATCCGGTGCCCAGCCCCCGGAGGGAAAGGCGACCCCCAATCCGAGTCGGCGCTCGGGAACCGAGGGAGATGCTGGGCTGCGGTTCCGGCGGCGGATGAAGACGGGGAGGGGGGGCTGCGGTCCACTGCGAAGGGAATCAAGACTCTAGATACCGCGAACTGGGGGCTTCGCGGATAACTGGGGCGGGGGGGGGGGGCGGCAGCGCAGCGCGGCGCCGCGTGAGGGGCTAGCGAAGGCGGGAATGTCTGCGAGAGCGCCGCCGCTGGGAGCCTTGAACGTTAAACGTTAAATCCTCGCGGCGTCCGGCTCGAGCAGAGCGGCGACCCACGCGGAGGGTGCACGCCGGCGTGGGGGCTGCGGCGGCGGCAGGCGCGAGGCCCCCAGCTTAGCCTCCTCACCTTCTTGGTGCCGGGGCCTCCCGCGATTCGTGACACTCCTGTCAGGGAAGAGGAGCGCCCAGGCTGCCCACCTAGAGTCTCCTGCTGGGGGGACATCGCTTCCATGAAGAAAATCTGCAAGCAAATCCCAGCCTAGGAAGAGGCTAATTGGTCATGTCCGCGGCCGGCAGCTGGAGGGGCGACGACGCGCGTGCCGAGGCGCCACCCTCGTGCTCAGGTAGGGAGCCCAGCTCCGGTGAGGGCGGCTCACCTCCCGTCGGGGCCATGTACCGCAGCCTGCGCGCGGCGCCGCGGGCTGCAGGCGATTACAGCCGCGACCGCCAGTCAGAACCACGGCCCGCCCCGCCTCGGGCCCGCCCCCTCCGCTCGGGGCACAGGAGCCGGGACCGCCCCCCGCCTCCCTCTTCAGGCTTCCGCCCTCCCCTGAGGGCCGGCAGCGCGGGTGCCCGAGTGCATATAATATTAGGGACCGGGCGACTGACAGTATCGGACCTCTGCTCCCAGTGTGCCCTGCCCTAAGAAGCTCACCCACTCAGGTCATGCACGAGGGCCTGAAGTGCATAACAGTCGGCTCTCACGCAGCCCTGCCCACTCCCTCCCGACCCCTTCCTTTCCCGCGGCGTCGGGGGGGGTGGGGGGCTGGGGAAAGGCGCCCCTTCAGCGCTTGCATCTGTGGAGCGGTGGCGACCTCAGCCTGAAACCGAGGAGTTGCAGTGATTCCCCGCCCGCTTTCAGCGGACTGCGGAGAACCCCCACCCCCACCCTACGGCCCAGGGCTGGGGATGGGGTTGCACGGCTCAGAGTGCAGCGGCTGTTTAAATTTGGAAGCCCCATGTCATCGCTTGACCTCTTGTGAAGTTCGCAATCGCTAAGGCTAGACTGGTAACACGGCTGGCTTAGGCAGCCGCTGGGCAGCAGCCCTTGCACGTTTACAGCCGCGGTTTCCGCTGTCTGTGGGTGCAGAGATGCCGGCTTTCCGAATGTGAAAGCGCAATTAAGGAAAATGCAGGCAGAGAGGACGTTGAAATCTGGCTTAGCTATTGAGAAGGCTACAATATGTGGAAGTGTTTATCAGATATCTGCGCTGAGAGCATAGTTTCCTGTTAGCCCAAATACTGGCTTTTTCACCCCCTTCCTGCCTGAAGAGTAATCAGAGGAGGGGATTTGGAGCCGACCTGGGTTGAGTTAGTATTGCTGCGCTTCGCTGGCTGACTGGTGCGGAGGATTCGGTAGGTGGCATTCTTCCCTTGGAGTCAGGACTAGGAAAAAAAAAAAATCCGGCAGCAGATATTAATGAGGGGAAGGATACCACTCTATGATACTACGTGGTTGCGGGATTGGTTTGTTTTTATGATAAGAAGGGAAAAAAGCAAGGTTCCTGCCGGGTTGGGCTGTTATTAGGACAGGTTGTAGAAGAATAGAACTCTGGCGGGCTCTGTTCCAAGCAAGGAGGATTCTGTCCAAAACACACACACACACACACACACACACACACACACACAACCAGCAACACCACCAACCCCCATGTTTCTTATTGTGAAAATAATGGAGATACAGTGTTCCAGTTCATTTTAAGCCTTGTCCATATCACATTGTTTAAAGTACGCTTATATAGGCCTTTATGAATCATATGTATATGCACACACATATATGGGATTTATAATGCATATATAACTGGAAACACTCAGTTTTTAAGGGGGACTCTTTGCAGCTGAAACCAGTGTATAGCTACTGGACTTTGCGTCCACCGTAGAGTTTTATCATGAATTTTGCACTGCAGAGAGCCTTGCATTTCCTCTATTTCATGTTTAAATCATCCGTTCATGACTTGTTTGCCATGTTTAATTCCTATCATGAATGGACATTCCCAATTTTTTGAACTATGCTTCATTTTTTAATTTCAGTAACACTTATCTCAATATCTAAGGTAACATTATATTTAATGTATATTCCCTGTACCTCAGAGGAATGTAAGCTTCCAGAGAACAGGAATCTTTTGTCCTTTTTTTGTTCATTCTTGAATCTCAGCCCTAAAGCAGTATCAGGCAAAATCATTGTTTGTTGTTAAATCAATCAATGAAACACACAAAGAATATGAGAGATCTGGAAGGGCCGGTCTAGAGTTGGTTGTTTCACTCAGAAAGCTCCGTGAATCACAGAATATTTTTGTGTGTGTGACAAATGCCTTGTGCTCCTTCAAAGTATTATTTTTACTACACAAGTGGAAAACTCACTTTCACTTCTTAATTTGGAAGTGCTTTTATTCTGAAATCGGTTAGTTTGGGTTTGCAGAGAAAACCATCTCACCCCTCCCCCATGAAGAGTTTTGAGTCTCACTTCCTAAAGAAATTTGGGCTACTTCAAATTATCACCAGAGTAATGTTTGAGCACAAATTCAATCACATTACTCCCTTTGGCTTCTTATGTTTATAGGATAAATTTCAAATGCCATAGTATGATGTAAAAGGCTGCTCAATAATCTCATCCCCCCAGTTCTTTCTCACTGTCCCTCTCAACTTTTTCTCCTTTTAAGAGCTCACCCTGACTTTTCACATCTTCATGACTTTGAACCTGCTATTCTCATTGTCTCTTATATTTTCATCCCCATTACACTAGTACATAGTGCTTAGAAAATACACAATAAATATTTGTTGAGGAAATCTTCAGGACTTCAATTAGAAATTACCTCAGAGAAAGTTTTTTTCTTTATTTCAAGGTTAAGTGCATCTCTTTAATTGTAACATAACATTTTGGGGGTGCTTACTTTATTCCAGATACTGTTCTAAGCAGTATGAATTCACTTTTTTTTTTAATACCAGAGATGATTGAATTCAGGGGCATCAACCACTGAGCCATTTTGTATTTTACTTAGAGACAGGGTCTCATTGAGTTGTTTAAGATTTCACTGAGTTGCTTAGCACCTCACAGTTGCTGAGACTGGCTTTGAACTCGAAATACTCAGCCTCTGGGATTTCAGGTGTGCAGCATTAAGCCAGGCTGAATTCACTTTTGTCTTTATAATAAACCTACGGGATAGATTCTCTAACACCCCCATTTACAGATGGAAAAACCAACAGTTGGTAATTAATCAAGCCAAACTTGAACCTGAGAAGTCTGCTTCAGAAACTGTATTCTTAATCATTTGGCCAACTGCCTCCTATAAAGTGTATGTTTCCTTCTCCTTATAACTCTATTGTAACTTCTTATAACTATACTATTTTCTGCATTATTTGCCTTAAAATAAAGAATTGTATTTTATTTGTCTCTTCTTCTTTATACCAGGAACACAAGTGTGCTCTCAATGACTTTTTTCTTAACCTCTTACATTTGAGTGAATGAATATAATATTAGAAACCACCATCTTCACTTCCATTATTAGGCTGCATAGTTTTAAGGATGATATTCTGATGGGTGAAGAAACAATTTTGGACTAGTACATTAATTCTTTAGACAATGAAACTACTGTGCACTGTAAATGCTATGTTGTAGAAAAGAGTGACGCCAGAAAACAGAAGTCATGATAAAACAACCAAAGAAGTGTGATGTCGAATACAAGCAGGACACATCTAGAATATTTTGAAACAAACCTTAAAGCAAAGTACTAAGAACAGCAACAGTTAAAAGTTGGGAAACAATACCAGCAGACCTTAGGATAAACTAATCTAATAATGAAACCAATATTTGACCAACCATTGGCTTTTAAATGACAAGATGTTTAACTGTAAAAGGAAATGTTCATGCAACCAATTCATTCAATCAATATTTATGTGTAGGACACAGTGCCAGGCAATATAAGTCAGGGCATTATGGGTATACAGAAATAGTCCTTGTAAACCCCAAAATGCACACAGGAACCATCTTCAGTGCTATCCAAATTCCCTAAAACAGACTGCATATGCAATACCCAACAGATGCCCTAGAGGGTAATTCAGGTATGTTTTTCAATATTTGCACCCTAACTCCCTTAAAAGTCAGAATATTTCACATCTAATTCTTGGTTTTCTTGTGGGGGGGGAGTCAAGAATTGGTAAAACTGGGCTCAACTTCTCTGAAAAAACCAATAGACTAAAACTGAGTCATAGCTATGTTACTTCATTTAATGCTCACAACAATCCTATGGGAGATTTACAGTCAGAGTTACTACTGTCTCTGGTGCTGAGGAACTACTAACAGGTAAGGTCATGGAAAGTGAAAAACTAGAAAGAGAACAGAGAAGAATGAGCAACATCCTGTAGGTACATTAAAAAAAAAGAAAAAAAGCCGACATAATGGTATGTTTCAAGAAGAAAAATAGTTGATAATGTCTCATGTCGCAAGAGATGAAGCTGGTGAAGACTAAGGTGTAATTTGAATAGGAAAGGTTAAGATTGCTCTTTGAAGAAATTTAGCTGACAATAGGGATAAGAAAGGGCAGTCCCCATGAGAAGAAGGTAGGATCTATTTTATTACTAAAGTAGGAGGTAGATCTGTTAAGGTTGAGGTAGGTGAGAGATGCTAATCTTCACTTACAGAACAAGGCCAGGGGAAGTTATCCATAATGCCAAGAAATAGAAGACTGAAAAACATCTATTAGGAAGTCATTGGTGACCTTATCTAGAATAGCATGAGTGAAATGAGTGGGATAGGGATTGAGGACAGGGGTAAGAGGTTAGAATGAATGGATACAACTCCCTTGGGAAATATGACAGGAAGCAGAGAAGGTAGCAGTTGCAGGTGGGGAATGAGAAGGATTTGAAGGGAACCCACATGGGTCTAACTATGGATACAATTATGTTTAAATACTGAAGGGAAGGCATTAGGGTGACAGAGAAGTAGAAGATACTGGGACACTGGGTAGTAATGGGATCTCTAGAGCAAAATTCTGCAGAGAATTAGGGGAGGAATCTAAGGACTGAGATTGAAGGGGAGCTGAATGTTCTAAATAGACACTGAAGAATGAGAATAAACAAGGACAAGTGTGTGCACCCTGCAGCCAGGGCATACAACCATGAATTTATAATGGCTGCCTGCACAGCATATGACTTCTCTTTAAGGATTCCAGAAAACAGGCTGGATTCATTCTGGAAGAGGGTTTGCTAGCTAAAAGTGATGAAGTTCAATAGGTCAAGAGGGTAGAGACTACTGCAGTAACCTTGGGAGCAGATTTTTATACTTGCACATCAGAGCACTAATCTCTAGTATATATAAAGAACTCAAAAAGCTAAACACCAAAAAACAAATAACCCAATCAATAAATGGGCCAAGGAACTGAACAGACACTTCTCAGAGGATGATATACAATCAACAAATATATGAAAAAATGTTCAACATCTCTAGCAATTAGAGAAATGAAAACCAAAACTACTCTAAGATACTATCTCACTCCAGTCAGAATGGCAGCTATTAAGAATACAAACAACAATAAGTGTTGATGAGGGTGGAGGGAAAAGGCACACTCATACATTGCTGGTGGGACTACAAAATGGTGCTGCCAATATGGAAAGCAATATGGAAGTTTCTTGGAAAATTGGGAATGGAATCACTATTTGACCCACCTATCCCATTCCTTGGTTTATACACAAAGGACTTAAAATCTGAAATTACAGGGACACAGCCACATCAATGTTTGTAGCAGCACAATTCATAATAAAGCTACACTGTGGAACCAACCTAGATGCCCCTCAGTAGATGAATGGCTAAATAAAATATATATACACAATAGAATATTACTCAGCATTAAAAGAGAATAAAATCATGGCATTTGCAGGTAAGTGGTGGAGTTATAGAGAAGATAATGCTAAGTGAAGTTAGCCAATCCCAAAACAACAAATGCCGAATGTTTTCTCTGATATAAGGAGGCTGATTCATAGTGGAGTTGGGAGGGAGAGCATGGGAAGATTAGACGAATTCTAGATAGGGCAAAGAGGTGGGATGGGAAGGGAGGGGGCATAGGGGTAAAAATGAGGGTGGAATGAGATGAACATCATTATCCTGAGAACATGTATGAAGACATGAATGGTGTGAATATACTTTGTATGTAACCAGAGATATGAAAAATTGTGCTTTATATGTGTAATATGAATTGCAATGCATTCTGCTGTCATGTATAACAAATTAGAATTTTTTTAAAAAAGTAGTCAATATGGTAGACCACAATGGGTCCTTCCTCTTTCATTCCTAGAAAATCACTGATTCATCTTTCTCCTGGTTTCCTCCTCAAGGATCTTTATTGTCATATTTCTTTTTTTCCCCATCCCTGAAACACTTAAGAGATTTGCCCTGTCATCATGTTGTGCTTGGACTTTCTGTGATCTTGTCCATATTCCTTGCATGTGATACTAATTGGGTCCTGATTAATTAGTTCCCTGTCTGTATCCCAAATTAATCTAATGAACACTCACATGGACTCACTTATAAGCCTCATAAACACCTCAAACTCAATAGGTCTCTGACTGAATTCATTAATTCTTGTCATCTTCACCCACCCCTACCAGTTCTCTGTAACTTCTGCTGTTGTCTACCTATGTAGTTCAAATTCAAAATCCTAGATTTCTCCCACTTTTCAAACCCAGTCCATAGCCTCCCACTCCACCCAGCACAGTCACTCACATACACAGAGGCACGTGGTTGACCACCAAATCTTCTTCACTCTTATCCTGCACACTTGAGAGATATTTTCCTTTGTCCTCTTTCTCAGCCATGCCCACCAGAAATTTTCTGACTACACTTGACTGAAGAGTTTTCTTTCTCCCTTATACATGACTGGTAGGCATGGAAAATGGTGCAGTTAGTGGTTCCTCAAAAAGTTAAACATAGAATCACTGCATGATCCTGGAGAACCACTCTATCTGCACCCAAGGAATTGAAAACAGGGACTCAAATATTTATATGCCAATGTTAATAGCAGCATTATTCACAATAGCCCAAATGGCAAACATCCCAAGTATCTAAACATATGAATGAATAAATAAATGTGATATATCCATACAATATAATATTTGATCATTGTATTAGGGTTCTCTGGAGGAACAGAACCAACAGAAGTATGATTATAAAAAGGGGATTTAATAGATGGCTTACATGAACCAGAAGCTGGATATTCCACAATGGTCGTTTGCAGGCTAGAGAGCTGGAGGAACCCATAACTGCACAGTCCAGAAGCTGAAGCTTCAGAACAAGAGGGATCAATGTTCTCAGACTGTCTTCCAGTCTGAGACAGAAGACTTTTGGAAACTCCCTGGAGAATCACTGGCAGAGTCCTCTTTGGAGGAGTAAAGAAACAAGAGGATATTGTGATTGAAGCAGCAATCAAGAACCTGTTCAAGAAGAATAGAGCTTGCATCTGCTGATACTTCTTTGTTCTTCCAACTTTTATTGCATCCAAGCCACCATCCTATTGCAGGTACTCCCCAGGTTTAGGGAGGGTCTCCCCTTCAGTTCACTATCCCACATACCATCCATTCTTAGATACACCCTCATGGACACACCTAGAAATCTCTTAATCCTCATCATCTCTTAATCTAATCAAGTTAACAATTAAAATTACCAGTACAGTAGTAAAAAGAATGAAGCGTTGATATATGCTACAACATTATTACCCTTGAAAACATTATGCTAAGTGAAATAAGCCAGATTTAAAAGGACAATTATTGAAGTATTCCACTTATATGAAATATCTAGAATTGGCAATTTCATATAGACACAAAGTACATTAGAGGTTACTAGGAATTGAGGGAAGAAGGAATAGTTTAAGGTTAATGGTTTCAGAGATTCTGTTTGAGGTGATGGAGGGGTTTTTGGAAGTGGAGGTGTTGATGGCTACATATTAATGTGAATATAATTAATGATAATAAATAGTTCACTTAAGATGGGTAAAATTGTAATAAGAATCTTCTTGCCTCTAATCTCACCGTACCATCAGCAATAACACATATTCTATCTTTTTCAAACACCAATCTTATCATGTTTCTCTGTTCCCTGAAAACTTCAGTGGCACTTCCTTACTCTCAGCACTAAATACAAACTCAAGAAGGTCCTAGATCTTCCTGCCTTCATCTCAAGCATGAATCCTTGCTTCTCTCTGACCTACTCTCAACTGTGGTACAGAAGCTGCTCTAAGCAATCTAGGTGATTCACAGAAAGTTTTGTGATCTTTTTTCTCATTTGAGCTGACTTAAGCCTTAATATAAGAAGCTTTTGAAATTATCAAGACCAGATGTGAGGTTTTATTTCTCTTCCCTCAGTTAGAATGTAAAAAAGGGGCATAATATATAAAGAATGTAATCCCAGTTCTAAGAGTGGAAGATTATGCAGTATTGTAGAAAGGAGATAGGGAAAGGAGAGGAGGAAGATAAGAAGAAAGAATAATAGGGAAGGCTGGAAAAAAGAGTTTGGTGTATGGTTGTGAAGGATCTTGGATTCCATGGTCAAAAATTGGACATTATTCTCTAGGAAAGGTGGGAGAAAGGGAATTGATACCTATTGAGTGCCTGTTTATGTTAGGTACACCTAATATACCTCATTTATCCTTCAGTGTTACCAAAGAAGTAGGTATTATTATACTCATTTTAAATATAAAAACAAGTCTCAAAAAAGTTTAGTTACTTTCTGAGATTTCACAAGCAAAAAGCAGAAGATCTAGGATTTGAACCCAGATATGACTGGGTCCCAAACCCAATCAGATCATATTTATAATGTTAATAGTATTATAATATTAATTATAGTGATTACTTATTGGAAATTAACTTTGAAGGGTAGGGAGATAAAGATTTGGGAGGCACTGTCACATACTATCATAATCTTCACAATAATCCCAATTCTTATATAATAAAGATGAAGAGCATATTACTTAAAAATATTAAGGTACTTTAAAAAGATTATAGAGTACAGGAGCCAGCATCAAACCAGGACACAAAGCCCATGTTCTTAACCACTAAACTTAATGGTACTATCTTCTTTTTTGTTGTTTATAACTTAGATGTGTTGGATTCATCTTCATGATGTGAGATAAAAATAGATATGACCCTAGACCTTCTACTTAGACAATGCTCAGCTTTCTGGTCAGAGGTTTAGCTTAATCATTTTAAAAGTGTATTTTACAAGGCAACTTGATATACAAAAACCAGTTAAAAGCAGGGGGGCAGGGGAGGGAGGGAGGGGAGAGGAGATGGATTTTTTTTTTCCATCAAAGTTTAGGTTGATCTGTGATCCAGACCAAATTAATGAACTAATCATCAATCATTGTTTGTTCTATGGTTCATTCTCTTGTCTGTTCTTCAAGGGAAAGCACAGTCTGTGACACTCCTCCTTCCTGCAAATCACTGTATGTTTCTTTTCATTCTCCTTTGGTTTTTCCTGGATATTTCAATTTACTACATGTTTGTTAGTAGGTCTACATATTTATGTTACAGTCCTCTTGAGAGATAATGTGAAAATAAGCCCATTTAAGTATATTCCTAATTTAATGCTTTCTATCTGCTGCAAAGTTGTTATTGTCTCAGCTGATAAGGTAACTAGAGAACTAACTATAGACTAGCTATGGACATTATTATGTTTAAATACTGATTCCCAAGTATTTTATTTTCTTTGAGGCTATTGTGAATGGGACAATTTTCCTTATTTCTCTTTCAGCTAATTTGTCATTGGTGTATAGGAATGCAGTTGATTTGTGGGTAATGATTTTATATCCTGCTAATTTGTTGAATTCATTTATGAGTTCTAGAAGCTTTCTGGTGGAGTTTTTTGGGACTTCTAAATATAGAATCATGTAGTAGGCAAATAGGGATAGTTTGAGTTCTTCTTTTCCTATTTATATCTTTTTAATTTCTTTCTTTTGTCTAATTGCTCTGGCTAGGGTTTCAAGGACTATGCTGAATAGAAGTGGTGAAAGAGGATATCCCTGCTTGTTCCTGTTTTTAGAGGAAATGCTTTCAGTTTTTCTCCTTAGAATGATGTTGGCCATGGGTTTAGCATATATAGCTTTTACAGTGTTGAGGTATGTTCCTACTATCCCTGGTTTTTCTAATATTTTGAGCCTGAATGGATGCTGAATTTTGTCAAATTTTTTTTTACTCTATTGAGATAATCACGTGGTTCTTGTCTTTAGGTCTATTGATGTGATGAATTACATTTATTTATTTCTATATGTGGAACCTACCTTGCATCCCTTGTATGAATACCACTCGATCGTGGTGCACTACCTTTTTAATATGTTTTGATATATGAATTTTGCATCTATGTTCATCAGGTATATTAGTCTGAAGTTTTCATTCCTCAATGTGTCTTTGTCTGGTTTTGGTGTCAGTGTGATACTAGCTTCATAGAATGAATTTGGAAGGGTTCCCTCCTTTGAAGGTCTGGTAGAACTTTGCTGAGATTCCATCTGATTCTGGCCTTTTCTTTGTTGGTAGGCTTTTGATGGTGTCTTCAATTTCATTGTTTGAAATTGATCTGTTTAAATTGTCTATGTCCTCCTGATTCAATCTGGGTAGGTCATATGTATAAAAATTTGTTGATGTCTATATGATTTTCTATTTTATTGGAGTATAGATTTTCAAAGTAGTTTCCAATTGTCATCTGTATTTCAGTAGTGTCTGTCATGATATTTCCTTTTAATTATGAATTTTAATGATTTGAATTTTTCCTCTCTTTTTCTTTGTTAGCTTGGTTAAGAGTTCATCAATTTTATATATCTTTTCAAAGAACCAAAACAAAGAACTTTTTGTTTCTTTGATTTTCTGAATTTTTTGTTGATTATTTCAATTTCATTGATTTTGCTCCGATTTTAATTAGTTCCTGTTTTCTACTTATCTTGATGTTGATTTGTTCTTCTCTCTCTAGAGCTTTGAGATATAATGTTAGGTTATTTATTTTGTGTCTTTCTATTCTTTTAAAGAATGTGCTCAATGCAATGAACTTTCCTCTTAGAACTGCCTTCATAGTGTCTAAGAGATTTTGGTAAGTTGGGTTGCTATTCTCATTTACCTCTAGGTATTTTTTTACATTTCATCCTTGATTTCTTGTACTATCCGTTGATCAATCAATAGCATATTATTTAGTCTCCAGGTGTTAGAGTAGCATCTATTTTTTATTTTATAATTGATTTCTAATTTCATTCCATTATAATCTGATAGAATGCAAGGTATTATCTCCACTTCTTTTTTTATATTTGCTAAGAGTTGCTTTGATATGGTCTATTTTAGAGAAGGTCTCTTGTGCTGATGAAAAGAAAGCGTATTCAGTCATTGATGGATGAAATATTCTGTATATGTCTCTTACGTCTAAATTATTAATTGTAATTTTTAGTTCTATAGCTTCTTTATTTAGTTTTGGTTCCGAGGATCTTAGTGCCTTGCTTTTGCTGAGGCTGGCTTTGAACTTGCGATCCTCTTGTCTCAGCCTCCCAAGCCCTTGGGATTACAGGCATGCACCACTTGCCTGGCTTTATTTATTGTTAAGATGCAGTGATGTCCTAGATCCTTACATGCAGAACCAGAAACCAGAAATCCAAGTCTTTACAATTTTAAAATAAAAATTTCTTCCCTTCTGCTTTCCTCTTAAGTTTTCACTTATCACCTCCCCAAAATACTTTCTTTTTCTAGTTTACCAACTTTTGGAGAAAATACATATTTATTGCCTCCACTTTCTCACTGCCATCTTTCCTGCTAACATGAGTTACTGCCATCTTTCCTGCTAACACGAGTTCCCTTCCACGATTCCCAAATTATCAAATACAAAGTTTCTGTATTCAAGGATGACTCTTTGTAGTATATGACCTGCCACTTCTCTTGACAGATATAATACCACTCTTTTACCCATCCATTCATTCACATAAAAAATACACATGCACACATATACACACATGTGTGCCACTCATAATCTTGGGCATTAGCAGAACAGAATGAACAGCTGAGACATGTATTTTACTCTCCTAAACTTTGCATTACAATTGTTCTTTCATATATCTCTTAACTTCTCTAATACAACTTCACTAGATCCTCTTTTCCTACTCACGTTTAATGTAAACATCAAAAGTTTTTTCATTTCTATTTTCCAACATACACATGTGTACACACACATGCACATATATTCAAGGTGTTCAGAAGAAGAATCATGATATTAGATCACACACATTTGTTGAATAACTGAATTTATTACTTTCCTAATAGCAGGTATAACTATAGCACTTGGGTTACACTTATTTTTGTTAAAAATAATAATTGTAGGGCTGGGACTGTAGCTCAGTGGCAGAGTGCTTGCCTTCACATGTGGGGCACTGGGTTTGATCCTCAGCATCACATAAAAATAAACAAATGAAATAAAGGTGTGCTGTCCATCTACAACTACAAATAATAATAATAATAGTTCTGTAATCCATAAATTAATAGTTCTATAATCCATAAATTAAATACAGAGGTTTGGTTTTGTTTCTCTGGGACAAATAAATAAATGTTGAATAAAGTAAGGGCAGAATTGAGTTTTAGAGGGCTATATCATACATATGAAAATGTTATTAAACTATTATACTTCAATTTTTCACTACAATGCAAGTTCTATGAAGGCAGGGGTTTTGATTTTCACTGCTATAATTTCAGTGCCTATGCCCTGTCTGGGAAGTTGTAGGTGCCCAGTAGATGTTTGTTGCATGAACGAAAGGATGAAGAAAGATATCTTCACTGATTTATGAGTAAAAAACAATTTATCTACAAGGCGGGAAGTGTTGAGTCTGACTTCAGACTTCTGCACAGTCAGAAGAAAGCCGACAAATTTCAACAAAATTTTGAAGGTAAAAATAACTCCAGAATTAAACCAAAATGGCATTCTGAAGTCAAGGCAGCAAAGACACATTCTCAAACAATATTATTTAAAGAATATCTGGACAAATAAATCTAGTCAGTTAAGAAACAAATCAAAATAAAAAGATTTAGGAATATAGAAACCATGTCAAAAATACTGGTGGGTGAACACTGAACCAATTTTAAGTATAAAACCAATATGAAACAATTAAGGCATTTTTTCAATTTGTGTAAATGTGGTTAAATATTAACAATATACAGATAAAAAAGGATTAAGTTTTTTTGAGAGATCCAAGGAGTAGAGAGAAAATAACGACCATTAAAAGTCTTCTTTAAAGCACATCATCTGTGGACAGTGACTAAAATAGATAATTGTGGGGATTTAAAATATCATAGTTTAATGAATATCTGTCTTCCTCAATCCCTACAGAGAGAGAATTCTTTAAGCAAATAATGTCTCATGTGAGCAAATATTTTATTTGAATATGGCAATTCCTCTAATTTACTTATACAATTCACGGAAAGTTAAACTAAATTAAAACCATTCCTCTATCCATCTATAAAAACATGTATACATTCACCCACCCATCTGTAGTTCTATAGAAAATATCCAAAGTTATCTGCTTCTAATACTAATAATAGTGATTTCTAGGTAATGGGGTTTAAAGTGATTTTAAAACTTTTTGTTTTCTGCATTGCTTTATCTCTTATAATTAGGATGTATCATCTTTACAAAAAATAGAGTAATTTTTCTTTAAAATAAAGAAATAAAAATAGAAGTTTATCTGAAAAAATGTTAACAGTAATTAATTCTGGGTTTGGAAATCTTTTATTTTCATTTCTCATTTTACTTAAGATTTCATTTCTATTTCTAAAAAATGTTAGCAAAAGATTTTTAAAAAAGAAAACATCTTTAGAAGTTCATTTAATTTAAAAATGTTTACAAATAAGCATATTAGTTCTACTCTTTTCTTCAGAATGAAGTTTCAAATGAATTTTTGTCCTAAGTTTCTAAATTCTAATAATAGAATATTTGATAAAAAAATTCATAGAATATTTAATAAGAATAATTACAAGGTAGAAAGATGCATTGGGTACTGAAGTGGGAAGGACAATGACCATTTCATAAATCCTTCCATGTGCTTGGCACTGGACTAAGTCCTTTATTCATTTTCTCATTTAGTCTTCATAATAAACCTATGAAATGGGCAGTAGTATTATTTCTGCTTTTAAAAATAAGGATGATGAAATTCTGTGATGTTAAATCACTTGCCAGGTTCCTGTGACCTAGGATTCTGACGTTATATGACTTTAGAGCTCCTTAAATTCATTCTGTCATTTATCCTCATAATAATTCTGTACTGAGTGTTTCCCCCCACAGATCAAAAAAAACTGAAGTTTTGGAGAATGGGATAGACAGCAGAATACATCAGTCACCAGAAAGGCAATTTGTAAATCAATGGAAATGTAACTGATGTGACACAGCAATCTGTATACGGGGTAAAAATGGGAGTTCATAACCCACTTGAATCAATCTGTGAAATATGGTATATTAAGAACTATGTAATGTTTTGAACAACCAACAATAAAATAATTTAAAAAAAAGTTGAAACAGGGAGGAAGAGGGACAGGAAAAGGGAGTAACTGCAAAATGAAATTGACTAAGTTATGTTATGGATATATATGAATACAGTACCGTGAATTTCACCTTTATGTATATCTATAAAGCACCAATTTTTAAAATAAATAAATAAATAGAAGGAAGACCAGTAGAGGAGACTAAGGGGAATGGGTGAGTGGGGAGGGAAAGAGGAAACACTGGAGACTGAAATGCAATAAATTATATTCCATGTGTGTATGATTATGTCAAAGTGAACCATACTATTAGATATAACTATAATGCACTAATAAAAACATGATTAAAAAAATAAATGTGAAATAAATTTCCACAATCACATAATAGGGCTGGGATTCAGTCCAGGCCTACATGATTCTACTACTCAAGGGCTTTCCCGTGTGACACTCTTTGTGTATATGTGTGTACAATCACATATGATGTCACATAAATTTTTAAATTTTTACTAATTAATTTGATTTTATTTTTGTCTACTCTCTTTCCTAATTTACCTTTTATTGGAAAATATACTATATAGAAAATGTCTTGATTCCTAAGACCTTACCAACCCAATGTTAAGATCTAGTAAACATGCCTGAGGTGATTTTCACTCAAGATCAGAACTGAACTCTGTGGCTACAGAGCTAGATGTGTTCCAGAAGCACAAGCAATTGGAGAGGGACAGAGAGAATGAGGTTCTCAAAATACAACTAAACACTAGTTTACTCCTTAATCCTTCAGCCTAAAGAAAATTTTTCCTGTGGAAAACAAAACAAAATGAATCTGATTCCAGTTTTTCTGTCTTTTCAGAAACTATTTTTTTATTCTTTTGCTTGCTTATCTTCCTTCCTTCCTTCAGTATGCATGTGCACAATTGTGCGCGCGCACACACACATACACACACACTTTTAAGCTTTAGAATGAAAGGCTTCAAATTATTGTGAAATGAATAGATCTGGAGATGTTTTACAGTAAAATTCTATGAAGCAATAGTGAAGTGCTAGTGCTTGTGAACTAGAAAATAGAGAGTAACCTTGATGAGGCAATTGCTTTGGATTGGGTGCTATAGAAATAAGTGTTTGATAGATCTACAGAATTTTATACTATACATAATCAAGTTGCTTCAGGGATGAGCAAATAAATGAATATAGATTTTATTGTTGTGGAAGAGACCAATGTATCAGTTAATAATTGGTGCTCTGATTGTATCCTACTATGTTATGAACTGTGGAAAGAAACTCCCACCATGGTTTGAAGTTGGTCTTCAGTTTCTTGGAGGGACTCATAGAATCTTAGAATAATAAAATCATAGATTAAAAAAGATAACATCAGAGATGTATAATATTTGCTTTTTTGTTTAAATTTTATTAGAAAAATAATAAAATTTAGATTATCCAGTAATGGATCCAGCATATAAGTAATCCCAAACTGTAGATGAGCAAAAAATCAATTTACATTGGGTTTAGGGATGTGTTAATTTTGTGTGATAATACAAGCAGAGTTTCTTTGCTAATTATATTATATTTAGATTAATGAAAAATTGATTTCCTAGAATAGTGAATGTTGACTAACTGATTCAAGGAGGCAAATGGCATGGGCTTATGGCTTTGTAAATATGTCCTTTGATGAGTAGCAATTAATCTTTTTACTTGTACGCTTTGTTACTTTTCTACCTAGAAGTAAGTTTGGCTAACAGAAATATTGCATGAAGTAGCCATTTGGGAACATTTTATAGTTGATTTAAAGTATGATTACTAAATTCTGTTTTTTTTCCCTAAAACACTCAACAGAAAAACTGGAAGTGTTTATGCTGAAGAGAACAAGTATCTAGTCCAAAAAATATTTTTTAAACTCTACAAGCATATTTACATGTTTTGGCAGTCACTGTATGTTCCTGGCATTTTCATGTACAATAAAGAACACTTTACTACCTAGCATTTTATTTAAACTAGAAATTATTAATATTTAACAACAGAAACTAAAACAAAACCAAACAAAACCTAAATTTGTGAATTAGGTACTGGTTCTTTCTTTTAAGAACCATTAGCACAAAGCAGAGAAACTCCATTTGGGGTCAGAGATCTAAGCTTGCTTGCTGGTTCTGTTTCTCAACTGTGTAAACATTGGCAAGTTACTTAACCGCTCTGAGCTTTCATTCAAATGTATTTAGTGCTTACTTCAAGTGTTTGTTAGCCTGGTATATATGAGGTAAATATAGGTAAATACATTTTATATGATGTAAAGCACTATACAAGTGACTCTTATTATCTGAGATTTAATAAAAACATTGGCATTGTTGAACCTTACCATAGGTTGGAAGGCTCAAGTTAATTTTAGAGTTCCTGGACTCCAAGTCTTGTAACAGTTATCTGCTATGTTCCTGAAAGTGGAATGGGATATGGATGAGGGGAAGAGTGGAAGAAGGAGGAAAGGGGGAAGCAAAGATCCTTCCATTCATCTTTCCCAAACTGCAAAAGGGCCTTACAAACCAGAGTATACAAATAAAAGTGAAACAATAGGAATTAACTCCTATGTAAATTAGATTTGGAAGACTTTGGTTTCATTATGAATTGATCATTAAGTCACTGAAGGGTATCTCCATAATTCCTGTGATAAAATACTGCAATGTTAAGTTACTGAATGATACCTTAACTCAGAACAGAGCATGAAGAAGAAACTGATGAGAAAAGAAAATGCTTATGTTGACACACAAAAATGCTTAGTAATCATCAAAGAATGAAAGGAAATAAAGTATATGTGAACATTTAATGGGGTTTTTAGCAAGTTAAATTTCACAGAAATGTGCTTAAGCATGTAGCATTGCTTAAGGTCTAGATTCATCAAGTCAGGTGATCAGAAAGAGCCCTTGTTTTGTACACTGTGGCAGGGAAGGGAGAGAAATACACAGTCATTTTCAGTGGAACATTGTATGGCTTCATCAAAGCAGTAATATACTTTCTTTTAAATCTTTCAATTGGGCAAGGTGAGAAAATAATGCTTTGTAGAAAGAGAACATCCAGTGAAGATATACATCCAGTGTTTCACAGACTATTGCTATAAACACACTATTGCTTCATAGGATGATATTAAGAAGAGACAAAGAAAAAATTATAGCTGATACTGCATTTTTTGTTATTTTGACAAAAGCATGAGCAGTACTTATCTTAAATAAATATTAATATTCTCCCTAAATCCTAATGAAATAAAAGTAGAGAAACTGAGGAATTCTGAATTTCAGTATTTCATTGGCTGATGCTTTCTATGCTAGAACATAGATATGGATACAGCATTATTCCCTCACATGATCACATTTTACAAACTATCAAAGTCAACTTGCTGTCCTTTAGGCCTCTAGATATATGTTTAGGATATATGTTTAGGAAGGAGAAGGAGACAGGAGAGAGAAAGGGAAAAGGAGACAGAAAGGGAGAGGGGAACAGAGAAGAAAAGAGATTTACAAGTAAGAATTGGTTTTCTAAACCTTTAAGTAGCATGTGAAGGACTGAGATTAGGTGGTTGAATAAGGTTAGGCCTTTAATCACATTAGCTAGAAATCACCCTTAGTAGAAGAGTAACATACCCAAACACTTTAAGCCCTCTTATGCAGTACACTGTGCAAACTGATTGCAATACTCTTTGTGACTACTGTGGTTGCCTTTCTCTAAGGAAGAAAATCTATTGCAGATGAATAGCTTAACAGCCAAAAGAGCATTTGAGAGAAATATCCAGCATAATTAAATTCCAAAAATAGAGTTTTCCAAAACTTCAGATGGGTTGAGGAAAATAATATGTAACAGGATAGACTGTCTTGATCAGATTGTCTTATAGAATATTTTTGAGTAGACTGATGTCAGTGTGAATGCCTCTCATAGTTCTCTGCTACTGAAAAGTCTATTCTTTTCAAAACAAAGATGTTCTACTTAGACTTCAGAGGAATATCTTTATGTATCTTTCCATTGAAACTAAGGTCTGAATTGTTAAATATTTTTCTTTTTACAAGTCTATCTAGTATATTGTGCCATCATATTATGGCCCATTTTATTTCTTGAAAAAATATAATAAAGACTGATAATCTCTCAAAACATTCTGGCTATCACACCCCAAATCTGGAAATGAGAACAACGAAGAGAAGAGAGCTTAGTGTTATATTTTCCTTTCAGTTGTGATCTAGTGAAGCTCCCTTGGTTACCTATAGGACTGGTGTAGGAAAATATGCTCACAAGGATAGCTGAGGAACTGGAATTCACTCCATTCAGATGTCGTCCTTAACATATATTAAAGAAATTATATCTCCTCAAATGCAAAGGTCTAAGTGGAGCTCTTCCTCTTCTCCATTATCTGGTTGTCCTTCTCTTTCTCAATTATACTGTTTTTCTGTCAATCATGCAAAGGTCTAAACTTGTGTCACACCCATCTCTCTCAATCTCCAAGTTGAATCGGTATGGAATACTTCTTTTACTTTTGAAATACCATCTATATCTGTATCTATATATATATATATATATCATATATATCACATATAGATATATTACATATATATATATATATCTTCTCCCTCCCCCTCCCCCATTACTTCCCTGTCCTCTCCCCCCCACCCCCACGCAAACATACTTTACTAATTCAGACCTTGAGCCTCTATTGTTTGGCTTCTTAAAATTTCTAGTTGATTTTCATATCCCCTTTCTGTGTTCCAACCATCCTATAACCTACTTACAGTAGTATCTGCTCTTTAGGAGTGCACTATAAGATGCTGAGATTTTTATGCAGGAGATTGATGGAGAAGAGCTCACAGAAGAAAATCTGAGGAAACAGGATTTGGAAGGTAGAAATGTAGGATTGGGAAGGTAGAAATGTAGAATTGAGGTGCAGTTTCAACAGAGGCCTCAGTCTCTTGGGGAACTCCAAAAGGCTGACCCACAGTTAAGACAAGAGAGCTGAGCTCTTGTAACCCTGTTTGGAGTAGATGTTAAATGTGAGCTGCCCTGGGTGAGGCAGCTTTCTTCTTCTGAGGGTAAGGTCTGGAGATAACTAGATGTGAATCATTAGTAGCAAGTACTCCTGGCTATTGGAAGCATGCATGTCTTAATTATGAAGAAGATTCTGGATGGTATATCAGAGAATTCTCTAGAATCCACTTTTCAGAATGCTCAGGTCTCTTGCTTCATACAGGATGTTCACACCACCTGGGAGACTCTCCAGGATTCTAGTTTGTCTCTTTTTCTGAAAGATAGTAGGATGCAATACAGTCCTTGTCTCTACGGCTGGTGTGAAGTTCACACCTCATATCCCTCTACTACCAATTCTAGATTCCCTGACCCTCATTCTAGCCCTACTGCATGTCTAAATGGCCCAACTGGTAGGCTGAAAGTCCCTCATATCTAAGAGGTCTATGTCTTGGTCACCATGCTCTTCTCATATTACACCTGCAGTACTTGTACATTTACAATAAAAATGGGGTGGAGGAATACCAGGGGATATCCCAGATAATCACCAAAGATCCTTATAAGAGTTTCTATTGGCCTAGAAAATGGCATTTCATGTTTGTAGGGTATTGCCTCTGTAAACCCACATATGGTGGTACTGGCTGAGACTTTGTGGCAGGAAAGGATAAACCCTATCTGGAATATGTGGCAATTCTTCTCAAGATGAATTTTTGCCCTTTCCAGTGTCAAGAGACTCCTTTTGTAATAAACTCGCTAAGTATCTGGTTGAAATCTAAGAAACAGTGATACATCAGGGACTCGGCATTGGTGTCTATTGCTGGCAGGTGGGACTCTCATCTACAGCTGTACTGAGCAGCAAATGGACCCATTAGTAGCCTCTCTGGCCTCTATTTATTATAAAACAATTGTGCTGGCATTTGTTTATCTGGTGGCAGAGGTTTGTTGACATTAAATGGGAGAAATCTGTCTACTTGGTTATTAAATGCCTCTTCTGTGGATGGTACTCTCTGGTGGCCATTAATGTATAATACAAAGATCTTCCCATTTTGTGCTCTCTCCCATATACCTACCCATATGCTTATTTTCCAGAATTGTGATTAATAGTCTAATCTATCTTCCATGGGCACCTGATCAACCAGTTAGGTCAATCATCACTACCTATCAATTTATGTTCTCACCTAGTTTTACTTCTCTTTCCATACAGATTAGATGGCCAAGGTGTTACCCAAAGATTATTCCTCACCAATTTATGTTTTCTGGCCTTGCTTGTGCTCAATTCAAAATGTACTACTTCCCTCTTAAAATGGGTTGATGCTGGGAGAACCTAATTTTATGACTTTGTGGATCTGACAGAGGATGATTACAGTTAGGTCACTGAAGAATAGTGAACTAATTAGAGTAGGTGGAGGGTAGGCAGAGAAGTGGATGAGAGGTAGGTAGGGACAGGAGTATAGACAACTCTTTTGAGGAGTTTTTGTAAGAAGTGGACCCAAGAAGTGGAGGGGTTGCTAGAGAGATGTGGAATCAAGGAAGTTAAGTTTCCTTATTAAGATGGGAGACATTAATAAAGGTACATTTGTATACCTGAGAATTATTCATTTATAAAAGAAGAAATCTGTGTAGGAAAGAAAAAAGTACAAATGCAAGGAGGTTGGTAGAGGGATTATTAAGCACTAAGGTGTTTCTTTTTTATTGTATTTATGTTTTCTTAGAAAGTATGAAGCAATGTCTGTAGCTGTAGGGAGGAAAAGGAGGAGTAAAGATATTTGAGGTGGAAGAGAAAGTGTGAAATAGGTGACAGAAGCCATAAAAACTGAATTTCTTAAAATATTACAGTAGGATTAGTTTCTGAATAAGTATTCCATTTGAGTCTTCAGACACTCACTCAATAAATTTTATTAGGTATCAGGATTGTCTTCAGCCCACTCTTGTCCAGATAAATGTTATGAATTAATACTGGAGGCAATATGTGGTTCTAGAATCCCTTCTGTTCTTCCCCATGTTACGGGCCATGTTTCAGGAAAAGCACAGAGGGCAAGACTGCACCATAACTGATAATAAAAAGCATTCTTCTAAGCCTACAAAACTAGATTCTGTGGGCAAGAGTTTTGTCATACAGATTATTTAAGAATCCTAGAAGTGTTTAAGTGCTTAACAATAATCAATTTTCTCAGGTTTTCTCTAAGCCACACTCTACTTTCACCACCTTCCCAAATATTGATTATGTTTTAACAGCAGTTTCCATTCATAACTGGTTGTTTATGATTAGCTAGTTTCGAGGTATGGACCATCACTGAAATGTCATAAACACTTACTTTTGACATCTTTAAGTTAATAAGAGGATGATTATTGAGCCTTTTTTTAAAAAAAATAATGCATCCTTCTGGTTAGGAGTGATGGGAAAGGAAACACTGGAAAAGCATATGATGGCTTAATGAAGTTTTAGACAAAGAAGTCAGTCTGTTTGTAGCAGCAATTCTTCCAAAAAATGGCTCATTTGGCTTTGGTCAATCCTATCTAGATTTTATTTTTAGAAAATAAAATTAACCTAACAGCTGTGGCCTACTGGTCAGCTGGGGCATCCATTTTATCAGTGGTCCTGTTGTATCAGGACCCCATATGCTTCCATTCCTAGTATATTCTCCTAAATCACAATCTCTTAGTGTTGAGGGGCTTAAGATTTAATGTCTTGAGATAGTTTTCAAAAATCTCACTGGTCTTAAATCTAGGATTAACTTTTCTAACACTTGGTGGTATTAGTTGTGAGACTTTTCTGTTTTCTAAACTTGAAAATATGCCTTTAAGTATGACTAAATGCAATTTCTAGAGGACACAGCTTCTGTATCACACTCAAAAGACTAGAGTTGAAATAAACATTAACATTTATGATTTTCTGGGTTTTGAGTTTTCACTGACCAGGAAATTTTTAAAAATGTGGGAATGCTGGGAAGTGATGAATAGAAAAAAATTGCCAATTTCTAATTTTGCCAATTAAGAACATTAAACCAAATGAAATAAACAATATCCATCCCCTAAATACTCATATACTATTATCCTCTTCATTGTTTAAAGAAGTATAATTCATCATTATATATAATTCACTTGGGAAGTGTACATCTCATCCAACATTCCTTATCTAATGTTCTCCACGATTCTATTCAATGTCTGACATTTGTGTAAAGAAATTTAGAGAGGACACACCATTTCTGTAGATGTTTCTGAAGATTATATTAGGTCTTTTAGAATTCACATCACATTATTTTTCATGAATATATAACAAACATTGCTAAATTGAGAGATTTAAAGATACAATACAGTTCCTGCCTTCGGAGTTCACAATTTAGTAAGATACATTTATAAGCAATTAAAATTCATGTGGTAAGAGCAAGTGTAGAATTTGACATACTCAGGATGCACCAGGGATTGGGCAGGGGCATCTGGGTCAATTAAGCTTTCAGGAAGTAGCTCTTTAGCTAGGGTAAGAGTAAGGAGGTGGGCTAAAACATGTGGCTCTATGATATGTGTCAATAATGATCAATACTACTCATGGAGCTTACTAAGGGTCTTTATATGCATTATCTCATCTGACCCTTATATCAATCCAAAGAAGTAGATATTACTGCCTAAAATTTACTGAAGCTCAGGGACCTTCAGCATCAACCCTCAAATCCACTTGGCTAGGAAGAGGGAAGAAAAATCTGTGTTGGAAACCAAGCCAATTTAACTTGTCCCAAAACCCATGCTTATAATAGCTACAAAATATTGTTTAAGCACAGTGTGTTAAGGTCTTATGCGATTCACGAAAACCCCTATAAATGCTAAGCTAAATATTCCTTTTCTGTACTTGGTAGTTGTTCCTCAGTTTGGAAAGCAGGAGTCTGCATTAATTGCCATCAAATGCTTTTTATTAGTAGAGGTCAAGGTAACTGGTATTGTAGAAGACTTCTCATTCAGTGAAAATGAAATTTCAAAATGGAATATTTGTCTTGTGTTCAATATTTGGTATAATTTTATTTTTTTTCATAAGCAATAAATCCCCATCCCCTTTTCCCAAGCCCCTGAAATCCACTTGGTATAGCTGTAAAATAATTATTTTTGAAAACAAGCAAACAGGCTAGTATGAAGGTAACATAAATAATAACAAAAAGTCCATTTTATTCTGGTAAATGGATGGAACTGGAGACTCTCATCTAAGTGAAATAAGTCAATCCCCCCAAACCAAAAGCTGAAAGTTCTCTCTGATATGCAGATGCTAACACACAATAAGGGGTGGGGATAAAAGTTAATTGGATTAGACAAAAGGGAATGAAAGGAAAGGAGGGAGGTTGGGAATAGGAAAGATACTAGAATGAATCGGATGTAACTTTCCTATGTTCATATGTGAGTACACCACCAGTGTAACACCACATCATGTACAACCATGAGAATGGGAAGTTATACTCCCTATATGTATAATATGGCAAAATACATTCTACTGTCATGTATCACTATAAAGAATAAATTTAAAAGTCCATTTTAAACTTTGCCTTATAGATATCTAGCTGTTTTGTTATATTTGGGTTTTGGGAATGAATCCTAACTTTTTTCAAATTATGTATTTGCTTTCTTTTCCAGATTCAAGCCAAGTACACATTGTTGTTGTCGTGTGTGTGTGTTGGTCATCTATACATGTGAAGAAATGTAAATAGATGTGAAGAAATGCCCAAATAGACTGCCTCTTACTATGTCAAGATCCTTTGCCAAGAGAATCACATAAGCTTGAGGTCAATGGAAAAGCAATGCTCACAATTTCATTTGGGGGAGACTGAGGGACTGCTGACTTTGCAGCAGGCATTATAGCCCATAATCAAGGAGGAACAATTAGCTTCCTTGGAGTCAGGGTGACCATTTTATCTTCTTTTGGTCCCTAAAGTCACCTTACACAGTGGGAGACCTACACAAGATGTTGAAAGGAAATGTATTAAATCAAAATGAATTAAACACAGACTATGAACCATAACTGTTTTGCTACTTTGGAAAAGTATAGTGACTTCCTCAGATCTATTTCTTTGCTATTATATTGCTAAAACTTCTAAACACTGTACTGGTTCTTAAAAACAGCAAGAGGAGAACAAGTGAAACTACATTTCACTCTGGAGCAAATCTTTGCTGAAGAAGAGTATCAAGGAGAAAGTGAATGAGATAGAGTTTAAATAACTATGTCAAGAAGGTGAAGAAATATAGGGAATCAGAAGAATCATAAAAGTTTCTGGAGAGCTCTCTTTCACTGTTCTTTTTCATATCATGACAAATATGTTGAAGAGGCAAGGCTGAACTCTGGAGCCAGCACCTACAGACCTTTCTTGGTAAGATGCTGATCTTGCTCCTTTTAAATATGATTATTTATCCCTGTATATGCTGTTTTTAGGTCTTTTGGGTATAGTCCGAGAAGAGGAATAGCTGGGTCAAATGGTGGTTCCATTCCCAGCTTTCCAAGGAATCTCCGTACTGCTTTCCAAATAGGCTGCACCAATTTGCAGTCCCACCAGCAGTGTATGAGTGTACCTTTTTCCTGGAATCCTCACCAGCACTGTTGTTCGTCTTCATAATGGCTTCCATTCTTACTGGAGTGAGATAGAATCTTAGAGTAGTTTTAATTTGCATTTCTCTGATTGCTAGAGATGATGAAAATTTTTCATATATTTGTTGATTGATTGTACATTCTCTTCTGAGAAGTGTCTGTTCAGGTCCTTGGCCCATTTATTGATTGGATTATTTGTTTTTTTGGTGCTTATCTTGTTGAGCTCTTTATATACCCTAGAGATTAGAGCTCTATCTGATGTGTGAGGGGTAAGAATTTGTTCCCAGGATGTAGGCTCCCTATTCACCTCACATATTAGTTCTTTTTCTGAGAAAAAACTTTTTAGTTTGAATCCATTCCATTTGTTGATTCTTGGTTTTAATTCTTGTGCTATACGTGTCTTATTAAGGAAGTTGGGGCCTAGCCCCACGTGATGGAGATTATAGCCTACTTTTTCTTCTATTAGACACGGAGTCTCTGGTATAATCCCTAGATCCTTGATCCATTTTGAGTTAACTTTTGTGCATGGTGAGAGATAGGGATTCAGTTTCATTTTGTTGCATATGGATTTCCAGTTTTCCCAGAACCATTTGTTGAAGATGCTATCATTTCCCTAGTGCATGCTATTGGCACCTTTGTCTAATATAAGGTAGTTGTAATTTTGTGGGTTAGTCTCTGTGTCCTCTATTCTGTACCATTGTTCTACCAGCCCATTTTGGTGCCAGTACCATGCTGTTTTTGTTACTATTGCTCTGTAGTATAGTTTAAGGTCTGGTATAGCAATACCACCTGTTTCACTCCTCCTGCTTAGAATTGTTTTAGCTATTCTGGGTCTGTTATTTTTCCATATGAATTTCATGATTACTTTTTTTATTTCTATGAGGAATGCCACAGCCACATCAATGTTTATAGCAGCACAATTCACAATAGCTAAACTGTGGAGCCAACCTAGATGTCATTCAGTGGATGAATGGATAAAAAAATGTGGCATTTATACACAATGAAATATTACCCAGCAATAAAAAAAGAATAAGATCTTGGCATTTGCAGGGAAATGGATGGCATTAGAGAAGATTATGCTAAGTGAAGTTAGCCAATCCTCAAAAAACAAATGCTGAATGTCTTCTCTGATATAAGGGGGGTGACTCAAAATGGGGTTGGGAGGGAGAGCAAGGGAGGAAGATTACATCTAGATAGGGAATAGGGGTGGGAAGGAAAGGGAGGAAGAAGGGAATTAGCATGGATGATGGAAGGAGACCCTCATCATTATACAAAATACACGTATGAAGATGTGAATTTGGTGTCAACATACCTTATATACAATCAGAGATATGATAAATTGTGGTATAAAGGTGTATTAAGAATTGTAATGCAAAAAATAATAATAATAAGAGCTCATGTATAATGGCATAATTTAGCATGAACACACTTTGTATACAGAGTTATGAAAAGTGGTGTTGTGAGTGGATAATTATGATTATAATGCATTCCACTATTGTAATGTATGTAAGAAATTAAAAAATGATTATTTAACTAGTCTATATGATTATTTAACTAGTTATATCTTTTAAAAATGTTGTAGGTTTATAGTTTATTATGATGAAATACAATTCCTATTATAGACTATTCCATAAGTGATTTGTTTTTTGTTTTGTATTTATATATGTTTTATAAATATATATATATGAAGCAGAATGCATAATAATTCTTATTATACTTATAGAGCACAATTTTTCATATATCTCCGGTTTTATACAAACTATATTCACACCAATTTGTGTCTTCATACATGTACTTTGGATAATAATGTCCATCACATTCCACCATCATTTATAACCCCACTCCCCATCCCTTCCCCTCCAACCCCTCTGTCCTATCTAGAGTTCGTCTAATCTTCACATGCTCTCCCTCCTAACCCCACTATGAATCAGCCTCCTTATATCAGAGAAAACATTTGGCATTTGGTATTTTGGGATTGGCTAACTTCACTTAGCATTATCTTCTCTATAACTCCACCATTTACCTGCAAATGCCATGGTTTTATTCTCTTTTATTGCTGAGTAACATTCCATTAGCATTATCTTCTCTAACTCCATCCATTTACCTGCAAATGCCATGATTTTATTCTCTTTTATTGCGGAGTAATATTCCATTGTTTATATATGCCACATTTTAAATCCATTCATCTATACTTTATTTCTTTTTTTTATTGGTTGTTCGAAACATTACAAAGCTCATGGTATATCATCTTTCATACATTTGACTCAATTGGGTTATGAACTCCCACTTTTACCCCAAATACAAATTGCAGAATCACATCGGTTACACACTCACATTTTTACATAATGGCATATAGTGACTGTTGTATTCTGCTACCTTTCCTATCCCCTACTATCCCCCCTCCCCTCCCCTCCCCTCCCATCTTCCCTCTCTACCTCCTCTGCTGTTATTCAATTCTCTCCTTTGTTTCCCTCCCCCTTTCCCGTCACAACCTCTTATATGTAATTTTGTGTAACATTGAGGGTCTCCTACCATTTCCATATGCTTTCCCTTCTCTCTCCCTTTCTCTCCCCCCACTCGTCTTTGTTTAATGTTAATCTTTTCCTCATGCTCTTCCTCCCTGTTCTATTCTTAGTTGCTCTCTTTATATCAAAGAAGACATTTGGCATTTTTTTTAAGGATTGGCTAGCTTCGCTTAGCATAATCTGCTCTAATGCCATCCATTTCCCTGCAAATTCTATGATTTTGTCATTTTTTAGTGCTGCATAATACTCCATTGTGTATAGATGCCACATTTTTTTTATCCATTCATCTATTGAAGGGCATCTAGGTTGGTTCCACAGTCTAGCTATTGTGAATTGTGTCACTATGATCCTTGATGTGGCAGTATCCCTATAGTACGCTCTTTTAAGATCCTCAGGGAATAGTCCCAGAAGGGCGATAGCTGGGTCAAATGGTGGATCCATTCCCAGCTTTCCCAGGAATCTCCATACTGCTTTCCAAATTGGCCTCACCAATTTGCAGTCTCACCAGCAGTGTACAAGTGTACCCGTTTCCCCACATCCTTGCCAGCACTTCTTGTTGTTTGACTTCATAATGGCTGCCAATCTTACTGGAGTGAGATGGTATCTTAGGGTGGTTTTTATACTTTATTTCTTTAAAATTTTTTATAGTATCCCAACAATTCAAGAGCATATGCAATTAATTCTTATTATTCCTGGTAATATTCTATAATGTCCCTATGAAAACTGAATTAGTTAATTCTGAATCACTAGGTCCTAGAGGAAACACAAGTTCTCGCAAACCTCTAATCACAATATTTTCATTGACTAATCAATACATAACTTTGTTTTATGTGTATTTCTGTTTAAAGACACCTTATTTAACATATCATTAATACATTAAAATTGATCTCATGGCAAATTGCACTATAGCACACCTGGAGGAAGTTTATTCAATACACACATTTTCTCCATAAGGCACATCACAGACTACTTGCATTTAGTATGTTAGTCAGTGCTACACTTTGGGTCAGTTTCAGAATTTTAGATAGCAGAATCCTCAACAAAATGCAAAAGAAAAAATAAAGAAAAATGGCACTGAATTGATTGTGAAAGAACATTTGTTTAGAGTATAAGAGATGAAACAAGAAAACAGTGTGTTCCCGTTTCTTATCTCAGCTGGGAACATGTGCATTGTGTTACCCAAATTTTTCACCACTCTATTTAGACTTACATTCAAATGCCTGAATGCCCAGTACTGATTTACAGGGCCACAAAGTTATTTCTATAAGTTGGTAAATTCACAAATATGATATCTGCAAATGATGATTAAGCATGCTTTCTTTTATTATCTCACTGCTTTTACTCTCCTTAGATCAATGAACTATTCTAGTCTTCTAAAACCTCTTGTCAACATCTCTAGAAATTACTGGTATGTATACTGTGATTCTGTTTGCCATATTTATAAGTTTCCTGTTTTGAATCTACAGAGGAACTTGAAGTCATTAGGAGCAAACAGATTAATTCTTACATTCTCTGTATCTAGCTCACCAATTTTATTCTATTCTTTTCAACATGGAGATATTTTTTCCTTGAAAAGATAGAAATAAAACATAATTTGAGCCCTGTTTTCTCTTTGTTATCCATTAGTATTACGCCATCATTCCTAAGTTAATGCCTAAGGTCATTAGTATTAATAACTCATTATTTAATAAATTCCAAAGAATGATTACGTACTTGGCTTGGAATTATTATTGCAATTTAGCAAAGGAATAACCTGGATAAAACTTGAACCTAAACCAAATAGGCCAGATGGTTCCATTCATTTATTCAACAACTATTTATTGATCATCTGTTATATGTCAGGAAGTATGCTAGGTTCCATAGACAAAGAAATATATAACTATATATTTCTGGATTTGAAGGCACTCACACATTTAGGTGGTGGGGAGGGAGTGGAATTTTGAGTTGGAGAGGTGGAATAATCTTCAGTCAGTTTAGCACTAGAAAGAATATGGTCAAAAGAAGATTGTTTGGAGTCAAAATTTAAACATGATTTATTTTCATTCTTTGGTAGAGTTATTGGCTTAGTAAATCAAGGAATACTATACAGGGGATATATTTTGATTTTAGCAAAATACTATAATCTCATTACCTAATGTGACAGACACCTCAGTAAAATATTCAGGTCAGCACAACTGACCAAAGGAGAATGAATACGGTGAGGTAAAATTTATAGTTGATTGGATAACAAAAGTGTGATTAATTACTAAGTACTTAGTAGAAGACATGTGTTTCATGATGCCATGGGGCTTTGTCCTTGACACTGTCCTTTTCATTAAGCTTGGTAAAGATGTGGAAGACACGCTCATCAAATATATAGATAATACAAACCTGAGAGGCTGAGAGAGGGTCAGGGACAATACTCAAGATTAAAAGCAATGCTAACAAGTTGGAACCCTAGGCTTAGAGTATCCCTTATCTGAAATGCTTGAGACCAGAAGTGTTTCAGATTTTGGGTGTTTTTCATATTATGGAATATTTACATATAAATAATCTTAGATATGTGACTCAAGTCTAAACACAAAATTCATTTATGTTTTCTACATATATTTTACAACTAACCCAAAGGTAATTTTATATAATATTTTTAATGTGCTCATGTTCTGATTGCAACTTGTCACATGAGACCAAGTGTAGAATTTTCTCTATGTGTCATGGTATTGGTACTCAAAAAGTTAGGGATGCTTAATCAAGAAAACATTTTAAAAAATGGATTGCATAATATGAGATGGAGAAGATTTGAATAACCAATGGTTTATATAACAAAATCCAGATGCTTTAGTTGACTACGAGTTCAATTTTAGACAAAGATTGATGTGACTCGTCAATGTTTTTCATTGATACTCCAAGACTTACTTTTAGCCAGGGCACTCTGCACTTCCTGAAGTGATGCTTGCCACAAACCATGCTCATAGAAGATAATGAAGTACCACATGATTGCAAAATAAAGAATGTCTAACCCCAAGAAACACCCAATGGAACTGGTAAAAAAGTTAATCTATTGTTATGCTGCACTAATAAAGTGCAATATGCATAAAAGTGTGCTTTGCATGCTTACTTAGCAAATACCAAAACTATAATAAAATAATTTGTTTAGCTTATCTTCCACTAGACTATAAATTCTTCAGTGTGGAAACTCAACTTGTTTATTTATATATTCCCAGAATTTAGTTCAATTCTTAGATTATATTTAATGTTCAAGAAATAACTGTTGAATGTTTTAACAATTATGTGTAGAGGCTACTTTAAGCACTTTAATATAATTAGCTCATTTAATCCTCTCAATATACATAATGAGGAAAGAATTATTATTATTTCCATTTGATAGATGAGACAACTGAGGCCTCACAATGTGGCCCTTGAAGGGGACATAGAAAGGCAAAATACACAAAAGCTTCCAAAATCTCTACATAGAAAATAGTTTCAGATTTCTCTCTTCAATAAGTGGCAGAGCTGAGAATTCAATCTTTGAAGTCTAGTATTTAAGTTTATGTTCTTATCCACTTTGCTTTGCTGCAGTATTTACATAAAAATATGCCTTGGGCCCCTGGGTTCAGATGCTTGCAGTAATAATTCATAGCTATATAATTTTGGATAAGACATTTATTTCTCTGTGCCTCAGCCTCATTATCCATAAAATGGGGAAATAAAGGCACATATCTAAGAGGGCTGTAAGTGAATTAACTAAAGACACATGACTAAGAAAGTTGAAAATGGTGCCTAGTATATAGAAAGTATTATAGAAGTATTTTCTATTATTATAAACCATGTTTATGAAAAATTGAATTTCTCCTCTTGTACTACATAGTCTGTAATACCAGCTACTATTAAAGTGTTAACTTCCCTTTGGAATTGGAAGTTCCCTTTGTGCCGCAGTCTGGCTGGGCACAATTCAGGAGCCACTTGTCAGAAGAAACGAACTTTATTTTTAGAACCACACACGCCAAACAAAACTGCTCCTCAGGAAAACCTTCAGAGCCCAACTGCCACCACCGGCTTCCCATAAGCCTCTCCCAAAACCACAAGCCTCTCCACCTCCCACAATCCTCCTGCTCTTGAGGCCGATTGGCTGGGTCACGTGGGCGGAGCCCAAAGAAGTCCCCCAATGAGCAGCTCCTTAGTCTGAAAGGGCAGGGCAACAGCCCAATGAGCATCACCGCAGAGGAGCCAATGAGCTAGAAGTTTCTGGGGCCGCTGTGAGCCAATCATCAGCTGGCAGTCTGAAAGTTTCCTGGGGCCCCTTTGGCTGTGGCTTTCAACATCTCCCCCTCTCTGTTTAAACAACAAGCATGTGGCTTAGGGACCGTGCCTGCCTTAGGTTGTTCAATACTACATATGGTTCTTACCCATCATCGGATTAGCTGACTTCAATGTGTCAGCCTCCTGTCTTAGGTTGGTACCATTGCAATTGGATCTTACCCATCATTGACTACTGGTCCAGCATACAGCCACACGTGTGGATAGACCTTTATACCAGCGGGGGGGGTGATGTTCTTTGCCTCACCTCTGTTGGCCCCCAAATTTTAGCAGAATGACCACCACAAGCAGAAGGGAGGAGGATACACCAAGCCAATTGACAGCTCCTTTTGGATAAATTGTACCACCGATGATACCATCAGCAAAAATACCCCAACACTACCACAAGTCGCTGCACCAACAGTTAGTTCACAAGGCATACAAGTGAGTTCACAATGCATACAAGTGATACATAGTCCAGGCAAGTTCTGCAAGCAGTTCAGTGATAGCTATTGCAGAAGCTGTAGATTGTATTCATCTTTGTCTTCACCGGCACTGGGATGAAGATAGGAATTCTGGCAATAATGGCTAAAGAAAAAATTATGTAACATTCCAGAAGGCACTAAAAGAAAACAATTTTCTTAACAATTTACATTATCTTGAAGAGAATTATTAAATATAATGAAAAGGAAAGGTGAAAGTAAACAAACAGATCTGTTAACCTCCTTTTTGTTCACATATTAAAACAATCCTCAACAGTTGTTTACCCAATTTAAATTAAACCATTTAAATCATGTGAATAAAAAAAAATATTTGGATCCATTTTTTCATGAGCGCTCATCATATATGATATATGGACATACGTACATTCAAACACATAACACAAAACACAAGTGTGCACACATAACATAATACATACAACACATAACATAATAGTAAAGGACTTATAACTTTTTACAGGTGAAATCTCCATTGCAATGTTTAAAAACTCTATAGTCAAAAAAATAGAACTGATCAGCAAAACATTAACCTAAGTCTGTATGAGCTCAATAAACAAAATAGAACTTCATGATATGGCAAAGGGCAATAAAATAGATATTGAAAAAAGCATCCTGGTTCAGCCAGATGTAAGAATAGCCAATACTTCAAGACTTACTTTTAGCCAGGGCACTCTGCATTTCCTGGAGTGATGCTTGCCACAAACCAATGCTCATAGAAGATAATGAAATACCACATGATTGGAAAATAAAGAATGTCTAACTCCAAGAAACACCCAATGGAACTGGGTTTAGATTTTCCCTATGTTTGGGAAAATAATTGGTATGTGGCAGGCAAATATTCAACTAATGAGTGATTCAGGCTATGGAGAGAAGACCCTGGGATGGGAGGATGGCCTTACAGAAAACCCTGACTCAGCTGCAATATTCTTGACAGCTAGATAGGGGAGCTGGCTCCAGGACCCAAATTCAAGTTTACATACTTTATATACAGAGTTACGAAAACTTGGGCTGTAAATGGGTAACAATGAGTGTAATGCATTCCATTATTGTCATGTATGTAAAAATAAATAAATAAAATCCACCCACCAAAAATAAAAGTTAAGGAAGCAGATGAAGCCACACTACATTTTTATAGCAACATAACTTGGGAAGTCTTTCAAAGTTTTCAAAAACTCTTTATGTTATCTCATTGATTTGCCTATACAAGAGAAAGGGCAAATATCTTTATTAAATATCCGTAATCTAAACACAAGTATCAAAGGGAAAGAACCAATTCACATAATACCCTCAAAAGTCATTTCTAGTATTTCTTACTCGAGGGGTACAGATTTTCTTAGAGATAAGGAAATATGATTGCAGGGGATGGGGGGGTCCAAAAGTAGAGAAATAGGTCAGGAAAGACAGAATTATTGAAAGGCTCATTTTAGTTAAGTAAAATAGTAGTAGCATCCAGAATATGGCTTAAATATTGGATTTGAGTACACAGCTTCAACCTATGTAGTAAGTCATGGTAGATGTACTCCTCCAACCCTATGGTTTGCTGCTTCCACCCCAGCCCAAATCTGGAATCCACTAGATCCCTCATATTTGTGCTACCCAACCCTGTCTACTGCCCAATTCAGATACTCTTAGCAGAAAGTGGTAGTTGAGGGGAAAGTAGGACAGCAAATTCAATTATATTCAAATCAATTTAATTGAACTAAGTTCAGTTGAACATACATTATATGAATCATATATAATTTATTTATATATAAATTATATAACTGCATGAATACATATAAATGAGTAAGGTTCAGGACTGGATTTACAAACAATATAAGGTATTATTCCTGCTTTCAAAAAACTAACAATTTAATGAGAGATTTATATAACATTAATAATAAGAGCCACATTGTAGGGTGTCCTATAAGAGCATATAAATATAAATAAAATGGTCAATGAGAGCACAGAAGAAAGAGCAATTATTTCTGATGGGGAAAGCCAACTGCCTTGACATACAATAAATGTTTCATTTAATCCTGCAAAGTCATCAAGGTAGAAACTGACCACCCTGGCTTGAGAAATGGGTTTACTGAGCCTGAGACATATTGCTCAGGCCTTTCAAAGTCCAAGCTGGGGTCTGTCCACCACAGCTCACTGACAATCCCAGTTCTTGATGGCAGATCTGTAAATTTCCACTTAAGGCTCTTAAAAGCTTATACATTCCATGGAAAGGCAAATGTCTGTGTTTAGAAGGGCCTGAGCCTATCTTGATGCTACTTAAGGCAAGAAGTATAACATATTAGTGACCTCATGCAGCTGGATTACAGTAAAGTTCAACTAGGGAAATATGCATCTATACTTGGAGTATACTTAATAAGAAAGAGGTATAAAATCCCAGAAATCAGTCCCAGATCTGGGCTTTGGTCCCTGATCTCACATAAGCTTCTGTATCTGCAATCCCCAGTGCATATCTATACCAGAGCCAGCATTGCCATTTTTTTTCTCAAGTAGAACAAGTGAATGCTTCTGAACCCTGAGTCTGCTCTGGAATAGTTGTTCTGGAAGCTCTTGTGTTTAGCACTCACCTTAGGAAGCTAATGCTTCTAAGTGATGCCTAGGCAAACTGCCAGTTGTTTTTGCCTGCCATTAATGTGTGCTTCTGATTTGGTTACCATGGTTACAGGAAACTCCAGAACTGGCTTTCACTCAAATCAGAGGTCCAGTCTTTTATCCATGGGGAATGCTGAACTCTGAGCCAGCATTCCAATCAAGTCCTGTGTAAGCAAGGCCCCACATCCTTATTGCCTTGTAGTGCAGTAGGCTGGGTAAGAGACACCCATTTTTGAAACAATTATACACTTCTATAATTAAGTGAAATGTTACTCCTTGAAATTAAGAGGATATTTGCTTCTAAATGGGAACCTGGGACTTGCTTCAGGAGGGGCCTTTTTCCTCCAATGGTGAGTATATTACTCACAAGGGAAAAATTTGTTTTCTATTTTTTATTCAGTGTGACTAGAATTTATCAGAATTGCTTTTATTCATCACTACAAAGTAGGAGATTCTAAATATTGTGATTGTTCTCAACTTTGTCTATCATTACCCAAGGCAGAATCACCACCAGCCCATGAAATTACTTTCCATATTAGTAGGATGATCTTTAGAATTGCCAGTATCTAGGGAATCCTTAGTCCAATCTTTTGATCAGTTACTTGTCTGCCACTGCCTCTCACAAATTACGAATTCACAGAGGACATCAGCTAATGTTGTGGGCTTCCAAACAGGCTTGTGCTTCAAGGACCTAAAATCAGCTCTTCAAGGCTTTCTTGGGCTACTGCTTCTCTAATTCTTTTTTTTTTTTAATGTTCCTTTTATGTTTATTTAATATCCTATAATCATTACTTGCATCTTTTTTTTTTTTGATTTTCTGATTTTTTTTTATTGGTTGTTCAAAACATTACAAAGCTCTTGACATAGCATATTTCTTACATAAGCTTTGAGTGAGTTATGAGCTCCCATTTTTACCCCCAACGCAGATTTCAAAATCATATCAGTTACATATCCCCATTTTTACAAAATGCCATATTAGTAACTGTTGTATTCTGCTACCTTTCCTATCCTATACTATCCCCCCTCCCCTCCCCTCCCCTCCCATCCTCTCTATCTACCCCATCCACTGTAATTTATTTCTCTCCTTATTTATTTTCCCATTCCCCTCACAGCCTCTTATATGTATTTTTGTATAACAATGCGGCTCTCCCTCCATTTCCATGTAATTCCCATTTTCTTTCCCTTTCCCTCCCCCTTCATGTCTCTGTTTATTGCTAGTCTTTTCTTCCTGCTCTTCCTCCCTTCTCTAATCTTAATTGCTCTCATTATATCAAAGAAGTCATTTTGTATTTGCTTTTTAGGGATTGGCTAGCTTCACTAAGCAAAATGGCGATATTACCAAAAGTTCTCTATAGGTTTAATGCAATGCCAATCAAAATCCCAATGGCACTTCTTGTAGAAATAGATAAAGCAATCATGAAATTCATATGGAAAAATAAAAGACCCAGAATAGCAAAAGCAATACTAAGCAGGAAGAGTGAATCAGGCGGTATTGCAATACCAGACTTCAAACTATATTACAGAGCAATAGTAACAAAAACAGCATGGTACTGGTACCAAAACCGGCGGGTGGACCAATGGTACAGAATAGAGGACACAGAGACTAACCCACAAAGTTACAACTACCTTATATTTGATAAAGGGGCTAAAAGCAAGCAATGGAGGAAGGATAGCATCTTCAACAAATGGTGTTGGGAAAACTGGAAATCCATATGCAACAAAATGAAACTAAACCCTCTCCTCTCACCATGTACAAAAGTTAACTCAAAATGGATCAAAGACCTTGATATCAAAACAGAGACTCTGCGTATGATAGAAGAAAAAGTTGGCTCCGATCTACATATTGTAGGGTCAGGCCCCAAATTCCTTAATAGGACACCCATAGCACAAGAGTTAATAACAAGAATCAACAATTGGGACTTACTTAAACTAAAAAGTTTTTTCTCAGCAAGAGAAACAATAAGAGAGGTAAATAGGGAGCCTACATCCTGGGAACAAATTTTTACTCCTCACACTTCAGATAGAGCCCTAATATCCAGAGTATACAAAGAACTCAAAAAATTAGACAACAAGATAACAAATAACCCAATCAACAAATGGGCCAAGGACCTAAACAGACACTTCTCAGAGGAGGACATACAATCAATCAACAAGTACATGAAAAAATGCTCACCATCTCTAGCAGTCAGAGAAATGCAAATCAAAACCACCCTAAGATACCATCTCACTCCAGTAAGATTGGCAGCCATTATGAAGTCAAACAACAACAAATGCTGGAGAGGATGTGGGGAAAAGAGTACTCTTGTACATTGCTGGTGGGACTGCAAATTGGTTCGGCCACTTTGGAAAGCAGTATGGAGATTCCTGGGACAGCTGGGAATGGAACCACCATTTGACCCTGCTATTGCCCTTCTCGGACTATTCCCTGAAGACCTAAAAGGAGCGTACTACAGGGATACTGCCACATCAATGTTCATAGCAGCACAATTCACAATAGCTAGACTGTGGAAACAACCCAGATGCCCTTCAATGGATGAATGGATTAAAAAAATGTGGCATCTATACACCATGGAGTATTACGCAGCTCTAATTCTGTACATGCTATTCATGGAGGTTTTTAGCAGGGTCTCTAGTGTACCTCCCATTCTCAAACCTTTCTTTGATATTCATTTTTTTAACCCATTTCATCTGCATACAGATGTTGGGCAGGGAAGGTGAGGAATCTACTCAGAATAATTGGCCCTGAGATCTACCTATTCTTTGATCATAATAAAAAATGTTCTTTCTCATTATATACATTTTATTTTGATTCATCTCTGTTGTTTCAGTGGCTACATTTTGCTCTTTCTGAAAAGAATCACAGAGAATTATTTTACTCTGAGTCCTTATTCTACACCCCTAAAACGCAGGGAGCAGGCAGTTCTGATAGTCCCCAGAGCAAATAATGACTCATTCTGAACACTGTCTATTACCCTGGGCAGTGAGCACAGGGTCCTTTGGAAATCAAATAGCAGTAAGATCCAGTTTGAACTAGTTAGTTAAGACATTTAAGGCAATGTGGCTTGTTTTTTTCCTGCAAGCATAAACCTGAGGACTTAAAAGTAAAGTTGTCATATGCAGGGATGGATCTGACTTAAGAAAAGGCTTTCATTAATTATTTCCTTTCTTGAAAATAAAAAATATTTCCCAGAGCCAAAGTCACAGTAAAGATACTTAGTGAGGAAAGAATAGGTAACAATTCTTATTTGCCTGCATCCTGATTTCACTTGGGAAAAGTTTAATTTAGTGCTTGTGTGGGTGGCCATGTGCAAATTTTCAAAATAACATGCATTAACTGTTTATTTACTTGTCCTTTTGGAATTTGGCTGGCAGCCTGATAGTCAGTCACTGGCCAACACTTAGTAAAAGTGAGGAGTAATTAAAGTTTATTTTAGACAACCTCATTGCTTCTTTTTGCTCCTTCTTTCCACATATGTGGCATCCCCTCCCCCACATACCCTGAGCTCATTCTTTCTCTCTTAAAATTTTCTCAGGCAAAAAAATCTGAATAAGTCATTCGTTCTAAGTTATGAGACATTATCCCAGTAGAACAAAAATGTCTTTTTTATTCAGCAGTATTAGAAAATGTAGCATCTTCCATAAATTAAATTTCCAGATAAATGAAAATTATTATTTGAAGTACCAATTAAAAAGTTAATTGACTTGGATAGAAGCATTTAAAAAATGCATTATATGTATCACTGCCTTTATACATAGAGGATATCAAAATATTAATTAACCAATTGTGTAGCATTTTACACATTACAATTGCTTTCTTATGCATTTTCTCATTGATTTTCACAATTTTAAAGGAAGATATTTGGTTCCTGTTTGTGGTATAGGAGTCATTGTTTCAATTATGAATTGCCATACAATAATTCACACCATAGCATTATGTGTGATATCTTACCTATCTGTTAAGAGGCATGCAATATTTCCTAAGGTTCCCCATTGTTTGCTGTGCTTTTTCTGTGGTCTGTGCTTATTGCCTTTGTTAAATCAGTTTCTATTTTTCATTGGTGGAGAAAATGTATCTAGCAACTTGGGCCATCTAAACATGTTTATTGTATATATTTTCTTCAGTTAACTGCTCCTAACCTCCTGTAGGTTGGGAAATCAGGTGAATTAGCTTCTTAGAATAATGTCTTATAATAAGGCCAAACTATCCATTAATTTCAACTTGACTGTTAGAATGACTTCATTTCTAAGACATAAAGCCTTAAAGTTCTCTGTCCACAATTTCTCAGATCGTGACCTTATGCTGGCTTGTGTATACCTCTTCACCCATTGTCAGCCACACCCACAATGCTTTAATTAGAATCCTCAAATCTCTTCACTTCTGAGAAAATTCAACTCTAAGTTTTCTCTGATCCTGTCTCTAGGCTGCTGAAAACTCCTAGGGAAATTTAGGAAACTATGCTAAGTAGTACATTATAATTTTAAAACTTTGCAAAACCAATACATTATTTATAGAAAATTCAAAAGATAAATTTTGAAATGGTATTTTCCCTAATAATGGAAATAGATCTCATTAGATTACCTGTATCCCTGAACTCTAACCCCAGCTCTGTTACACAATTTGTTATGTCTCCTTCCAATCCCTTTTCTTTTCTTTTCTCTTTTTTCTTTCTTTCTTTTCCCCCTCCCCTCCCCCTCCCCCTCCTTCTCCTTCTTCTTCTTCTTCTTCTTCTTTTGGTTCCAGGGACACTTAACCACTGATCTACATTAAATTAAAAATTTAATTTTTTAAAATTTTGGGACAGGGTCTCCCTAAGTTGCTGAGGCTTTGAACTTCTGATCCTGTTGCCTTAACTTCCCTACAGCTAGGACCTTCCAATCCCTTTTCTGTGTGTATATGTGTAAGTCTTTGTATTTACATAATAATTTTAATTTTTTCATTCAGTTTATATCATTGCCAAGTTCCCTTATCATTGTATAGCTTTTATACTCATCACATGTAATGATTGCATAGGAATTCATCAAGTAGTTATATTGCACCTATTTCCATGATAATCATATCTTTATTATTACCTAAATTCTTTTTATGGTCGGTGATATTATAAATAACACTTTAAAAATTTTACATTTATAAATTTTTTTCTAATTAGGATTATTTCATAGTTAACTCAAAACGTTGGATTTACCAGATTAAATGTCAAGAAGATCAAAACACTATAGTCTGCTAGAATTTTAAATCTTTCCTTCTCACTTTAATTTGTATCTTTTCCTATTAAATATGCTCACTAACTGAACATTTATCTTGGATCTACTCTGCATTGGGCACTGGGTATGCCAAGATGGAAAACATATGCTTCCCACCTCAAGGGACCCTCAGTTTTATGTTATCTTGTGATCAGTGCTAAAATGAAGTATTACGTGGAATAGTTAGTGACAAAGAGGAGGGCACGTCTAACTCTTGACAGAGATACAGATGTGTGCATTACATTTTGAAAATTGAGTAAGAACTCACAAGGCAGAGACACAAATCCTGGAAAATCATGTTGCGCTCAGAAAACTGTCAGTACTTCATTATCATTGGAACATAGCAGGGAACCAATAATACCATTAACACCTGCTACAATTTATTGCAAGTTATATATCAAGTATTTGTTAAATGTTTTATTGAAATCATCTCCATCAATATTCATAACCTTTTAGGTAGGGAGTATTAGCACCATTCTTCAAATTAAGAATGGTCATCAAATACTCATAAGTAGCAGAGTGTGTGTCTGAACCCATGTCCATGTAACTACAAAGAATATGCCCTTAAACATCATGTTATGCTACCACTTTGACATAAGTAGAAGAGTTATAGGAGCTGAGGCTGATGAATAAGAAGAGATCACCTAATAGAAGTTTTTATTGTTTATACTAGGGAGTATGACCTTCCCCCCGCTTTGGTGCAGCAGGGTTACTTCTTTCCTCTTTCACACTTTTGTCAGATCTGTTTAGATGTGTAAAATAACATAGTAATAGGAAGTGTTTATTTACAAATATATCTCCCTCATTTACCTGAGATTCTCAAGTATAAAATTTCTCTTATTTATACTTATCTTCCCAGCAGTTAGTTTAGAACTTAGCAAAGAGCAGGCATGGAATCAATATGAATGAATGAATTGGGGATTTTTAAGCCAGATCACTTCAGCCTGTGTTGGAGCAGGTTCTTTCTGGTTTGCAATTGTCAGACATTTTATTTTCAGGAATTATCTGACCTGGTTAAACACAACTATTATTAAAATTTAAAAGACACAGACTTATAAGTAAATGCATAATTGTTAAAGCAATAGTTTCATCGTCAAAATTCACAACTGATTTTTCCAATATTTATGTTCTTAAGGTTATTTCACCTATTGTCTGTATATGATGGAAAAATTTTACAATGAGAGTTTTTTCAATTCTGCACTCATGTTAATAACTTGAAATTGTCCATAGTGCCAATCATCTTTTCTCTTTTGAAACACCTCCTTAGCTTTTGTGATATTCATTGTGCTGATTTTCCAGTTTCTTTGACTATTTGTATTTCCTTTGCTTGTTCTTTCCCACTTGTGTCAGTCAGCTTTTGTTCACTATGACAAATACTTGAGAAAAATGACTTAGAGAAAGAAGATTTATTTTAGCTCATGGTTTCAGAGGTTTCAGTCCATTGTCAGCTGGCTCCATTTTTTTTCTGGGCCTGAGGTGGGATGATGCATCATGGTGGAAGGGCAAGGAGGAGTAAAGCTATGTAATCCCCAAGGATGTGCCTCCAAGGACCCACTCTCTCCAACTTGGTTCCATTTCCAAGAATTCCCACCACCTCCCAATTAATCCATTCAGCTATGAAACCATGAATACATTAATCTATTGATGAGGTCAGAGCACTCACGATCAATCACTTCCCAAGGACCCTGTTGCTGTATTGGGAACCAAGACTTCAATGAGACTTTGGGGAACATTCTGGATCCAAACTATAACACACCTGTCTTTTAGATGTCTTTCTTTCGTCCTCTCAAATATTTTTACATTTGGTGATTTCACCTACTTCCAAGGTGTCAACTTCTATTGCTGTAAAAATTCCTTTCATATTTATATCTCCAGTGCTGATAATCTCTTTTTGGCTCCATAAGCATATCTCATTTCTAATTGTTGGGTGTCCTGAAGTAGATATTTTAGAATATGTCTTAAACTTAACCCTTTATATAACTCAGACCAGCTCCTATCCCTTGCTGACATTCTGATTTCCATGATTATACAACTTGATTTTACTTAGTTACCTGGATTTGAGTTCTTAATGTCATTTTTATTTCCTTCTCATTTTCCTTGATATTTTCTTTTTTAAAACTCCACATGATACTTGCCTTCCTTGTTTCCCTTCCTACCAAATATTGTCAAATTGAGATAGATTGACCATCTTTTGCCTTGTTTTGCAGTTATTTATGGCACTTGTCTTATACTTTTTTCATAATAAGTCTTTTAAAAGGCTAAAAGACAGCAATCAATTTTTAGAATATGCCGTCTTACATGGTGAAAGGGACTTTTCACATCCAGTTAAGGATCCTGAGAGGGGGAGCTTTCCTGAGTTAGAGTGAACCCAGTGTCATCACAGGGTTGTGGTAAGAGGGAGACAGAGAAGTTAGAGTCAGAAAAGGAGATATGACAACAGAAGTATAACTCCAACAGTACTGTAGGGCCATAAGCCAAGAATGCAAGTGGCTTCTGGAAGCTGGAAATAGCAAGGAAATGGATCCTTTCCTAGAGATTGCAGAAAGAATGCAGCTCTGCTGTCATCATGATTTTAGCACATTGAGACTGATTGTGAAAATCTGGCCTCTTGACCTGTAAGATAATGGAGATAATAAAGTTGTATTATAGATGAATGGATAAAGAAAATATGGTGTATATACATAATGAAGTTCTACTCGTTATAAAGAAGAATGAAAAATTATATCACTTATGGATAAATAGATGGAACTGGAGAACATTATGCTAACTAAGCCAGACTCAGAAAGTAAAAGTTTAAATATTTTCCCTCAAATGTGAGAGCTAGAGAGAAAAAAAGAATTTTATAAAAATGGTATATCAAAATAGAAGGTAGATCAGTAGAGGAGAGGTAGGGGATCAAGGCAGAAGGAAGAAGGAAGAAGGAAGAATGGAGGGAAAGAGGAAAGATCTGGGGGAAATTTGTCCAAATTATGCTATGTGCATGTATGAATATACCACAATGAATCCCACTTCTATGTATAATTATAATGCACTAGTTTAAAAATTATATGTAAATAAATAGAAGACCAGAAAAGGAGAGGAAGAGAATAGGGGGAGAGAGGAAAGGAAGGGAGGGGAAAGGGAAGTACTCAGGAGTGAATTGGAGCAAATTATGTTATGTGTATATATTAATATGTCACAGTGAATCTCACTGTTACATACAACTATAATGCACTAATAAAGACATTAAATACAAAATTAAAAAATAGAATTACAGTTTTTGGTGTCTAAATATGATAATATGTTATAGTAGCTACAGATAACTAATACAAGGGAACTTTCTGTAATATTTATTTTTATATTATGAAATATCAGAAGAATCAGATCTTAAGGGTGGGCAGGTAGATATTGACTGCTTATTTTAGTCAGCTTTTTTATTGTCAGGTGATTGACCAAATCATCTGACAAGGGAAATTAGAGTAGTAAAAGTCTATCTGGGGCTCACAGTTTCAGAGACCTCACTCCATAAATGACCAACTCCATAGCTCTGGGCCTGAGTCAAGGGAGACATCATAGCAGAAGGGTGTGGCAGAGGAAAGCAGTACAGAACATGGCAACAGGAAGCAGTGAGAGAGCTCTGCTCACCAGGGGCAAAATAAAAACCCCAAAGACATGCCCCTAGTGACTTATCTCCTTCAGCCACACCCTACCTGCCTACAATTAATCTGTATCAGTGGATCAATCCACTGATTAGGTTTACAACTCTCATAATCTAATCACTTTACCTCTGAAAAATTCTTGCCTTGTTTTACATTGAGTTTTGGGGGACACCTCATATCTAAAACATAACACTGATACATAGAGAGTTTATAAAACTGGGTGGCCCATTGGCAATGTAGTAGTAATGTAAGGGCCTCAAAAGCAGAAAGTGTTTAATTGGTAACATGATCTTCTAGTAAAGAAACAATTCTTCTTAACCTCAGGAGCCATATTAGGTTTCAGAGATTCTTCCAAGTGTATAGCAAGGAGAAGTAGTATTTATTAATCATATGATATGTCCCAGATAGAGTGCTAATTACATACTGGTCAATTCTTTGACATTGATGCTCAGTCAGCTTTGTAATTTTATTTTTTTCCAAATGCTAACAAGTGGAATTCCAGAGAGCTTGATTCTTGCACTTTCTCTCTTTTCCAGCTGTACTAACTTTTGGATTTATCTCATCCAGCTATAACTCCAAGTGCAATCCATATTCTGATGGCTCCCAAACTTATATCATCAACCCTAACCTTTCTCTAGAATACTACACTCACAGATCCAGGTGCCTACTAGTCATCCTTCCTTAGCCTCTTAAACCCAGCCTATATAGCTGGACATGGTGGCTCACTCCTATAATCCCAGTGGCTTAGGAGGCTAAGGCAGAAGGATTGCAAGTTCAAAGCTTGCCTCAGCAAATTAGTGAAACCCTAAGCAATTTAACAAGACCCTGTCTCAAAATATAAAAAATAAAAAGGGCTGAAGATGTGGCTCAGTGGTTATGCACAGCTGGGTTCAATACCTGGTATGAAAAAACAAACAAAAACCAGCCTATACAAACTTAACTTTTGACTTCCTTTCCCCATAAACCTCTGTCTTTGAATAATTGTAAATAAAATCAATGTTCATCCACTTGTTTAGACCAAAAAGCTTGGAGTCCTTTCTGACTTCTTTGTCTCATACTTAACTTCATCAGAAAATTCTATTAATTTTATCTTCAAAATATGCCCTCAACCCAACCACTTCTAGGCATCTCTGTCACTAGTTCCCAGTCCTAGTCATCATTCTCCTTCAAACCTGTTCTAATTCCTCCTCCTTCCATTCTCATCTGCTTCTTGCTATCTCCAGTTTGTTCTGCCATGAAACAGAGTGATCTTTTAAAAACAGAAATAATATTTTTGTCATTCTATGGACAAAATCTTCTAGTGACTTCCTACAATGTGAGAAGAAGACCTAAGCCTTTTTCCAATGCCTATAAGGCTCCTCTAATTTGGTCCTTACCTACCTCTCTGACCTTATTTCCTATCACAGTCACCCTTATTTACTATGCTTCAACCTCAGGGCAACCTAGCTGTTCTTGAACATGCCAAGTGTATTCCTGCTACAATACTTCATAACTTCTGTCCCCTCTGCCACATATCACCTCCTCAGAGTGGGCCTGCTTTTTTCCCTATAATTCTCTCTACTCTTACCCCACTCTGTTTTTCTTTATAGCACTTATTTATGCCTGGAATTATACATATTTACTGGGTTAGGTATGTTTTTAAATATTTCCTTCAACAGAACATAAGCAAGAGCTTTATTTTATTCATTAGGCAAATAGTAGGTACTTAGTAAACATTTTCTGAATGAATGAATAAATTAACCTTTGTACCTCTTATACTAGTACCACATTCCAAGTCTGAAACATAGGGACTGCTCAATAATGATTTATTGAATTATCCCAATTAAGTATCCAAATTTGAGATGTAAATGTCCTCCTTATTTCACAGACAGACTATATAATTTTCTTAAGGGCATTCAACTGAGCACAAACTTAATTCTGGATCTCTGCAACATCAGAGCCTCAGTCATTTCCACTTCCCCCTAGAATATCCACTTTCCTATGATGTGTCTGAAGTCTTGGAATGGCTCAAATGACAACAAAAAGTCTCCTCCACATTTTTTTCACTTGAGAAGGCCAAGAAGAACTCAGGTAGATGGGATTTGTGTCTGGGTTTCCAGAGACCCAAAGAAACAAATTTGACAAATTCCAAGTACCAAGTACCACAGGTGAAGGTGATAGAATTTCTACCACTTTCTACCTCAAAGAGCTGTTTCAGAATGCATACTAGGAGTGTTTCCCAGGCAATCAACAAAACACCCCAGAATGTGACCGAGGGCAGGAATTTTCAGAGCCCACATCCTATTGCAGTTCTCTTCTGATCTCAGGAGAGGGGAGGTGGAGAAAGAGGGTAAATATTAAATGATAACTGTATGCCACCTTGCCCGTTTCAGTATCCTTAGAAAGCCATAGTTAGGGACATTGAGGTTCTTCACAGTTATAGGAAACATAAGTGAACCAAATTAGTTACTCTTCCAAAGGTCTTCATGTCAATAAATCTTTCAAATAAGATATATACTAAAGTTATTATGTGCTTTGTAACTACTACTTCCAAGGCTGTCCAATATATTAAAGGGCTGGAAAGTCATTCTCAGTTACTCTAATCCCAACTCAGCCCTCTATCACCTGTTATTGAGCTTTATAGTTTGGCCTTCAGTTTTAAAGTTCTTTGATATTGTTTTTGACTCTTTAGTGTATGCACAGCATGCCTTCCTTATTGGAATGCCAGCTCCTCGAATGGAGGGACCACAGCATACATTCCTCTGTTGTCTTTACAAAGCTCCTTCCTTTATCTCTTTCTTCCTCTCATATAAGATCATCTATGTGATAGTTCCTAAAATAACCCAGGCCCAGGTAAAGAATATATTAGGAGGAATGAGGAAGAGTTGAAAATGTTTCCTCTAAGATGTGGAACAAAATAAGGATGTCAACTCTCCTTGTTCTTATTCAATATAGTATTGAAAGTCTAGCTAGAGTAATGAGAAGAGAGGATAAAATAAAAGTCAGATAAATAGAAAGGGAAATAATAAAATTACGCCTGCTGGCAGATGGTGTTAGTCAGCATTTCATCACTGTGACCAAAATACCTAACAAGAACAACTTAGAGAGGGTAACATTTATTTTGTTTCATAGTTTGAGAAATCTCAGTCCATGGACAGTGAACTCCATTACTCTGGACCCAAGGTGAGGCTGAGCATCATGGTGGAAGGCAATAGAAAATGAAAGCTGTTGAGCTCATGGCATCCAGGAAGTAGGGAAGGGCAGCCACACCCTACCTGCCTTCAGTTACTACCCAGTAGTTGATTCAAATTATTAATCCATCAAATAGATTAACCTATTGATAAGATTATAGCTCTCATAATTCAGTCTTTTCAACTCTAAACATTGCTGCATTGACTAACATATGAGCTCTGAGGGGGATATTCTTGGATCCAAACTGTAACACAGATAATATGATAGTATATATAGAAAAACTTAAAGACTCCAACAAAAGGCTATTAGAAAATGTAAATAAATTTAGTAAAGTTGAAGGATGCAAAATCAACACACAAAAATCAGTAGCATGTTTCTACACCAATAATGAGACTTCTGAAAAATGAACCCATTCACAATAGCTACAAAAATATGTAGGAATAAATTTAACCAAGGATGTAAAAAACATCCACAATAAAAATTACCAAAAAATGATGAAAGAAATTGAAGAAGACACACACACATGCTAATGAAAAGCTCTCTCATGTTCATGGATTGGAAGAATTAATATTTTTAAAATGTCCATATTGCCCCAAACAATTTACAGACTTACTGCAGTCTCTACCAAAATACCAATGACATTTTTCACAGAATAGAATTCATATAGAAAGCACACAAGACCTGAATAGTCAAAGGAATCTTGAACAAAAAGAACAAAAAAGGAGGCATCACAATACCTGATTTAAGATATAATATAGAGCTCTAGTAACCCAAACTGTCTATTATTGGCATAAAAACAGAAACATAGACCAATAGAACAGAGTAGAGGTCCCATAAATAAATTCACACATCTACAGCCAACTGATTCTCAACAAAGGAAAAAGCATCAAAAACATCCTGGAGAATGGACAGCCTTTTCAATAAATGGTGCTGGAAAAACTGAATATCCACATGCAGAAAACTGAAATTTGACCCCTTTCTCTCACTCTTTAGGAAAATCAACTCAAAATGTATCAAAAACTTCAATGTAACATCTAAAACTATGAACATATGATAAGAAAGCATAGGGGAAATACTTCAGGACATTGGTATGAGGAATGATTTTCTGGATGTGACCCCAAAACACAGGAAGCAAAAGCAAAAATAGACGTGGGATTATATCAAACTAAAAATCTTCTGAATAGCAAAGGAAACAATCAACAGAGTGAATTGACAACATAAAGGGAGAAAATATTTGCCAACTATTCATATGATAAAAGATTAATATGTATAATTATATAAGGAACTCAAAAAACTACAACAAAAAACAACTAGGGAATCAAATAAAAATAAGCAAATGATCTGAATAGACACTTCTCAAGAATATAGATAACCAGGGCTGGGGTAGTGGCTCAAGTGGTAGAGTGCTAACCTAGCACATGTGAGACACTGAGTTTGATCCTCAGCACCACATAAAAATAAAGTAAAGATATTGTGTCCACCTAAAACTAAAAAAAAATATTAAAAAAATACAAATATCCAACAAATAAATGCAAATTAACTACAGTGAGATACCATCTCACCCCAGTTAGAATGGCAAATAGGAAAACAAACAAACAAGTAACAAAAAATAACAAATGCTGTCATGGATGTGAAGAAAAAGGAACTCTTATATACTGTTGGTGTAAATTAGTACAGCCATTATGGAGAAGAGTATGGAGGTTCCTCATAAACTAAATATAATCTAGCTATCTTACTTCTGTATATATAGACAAAGGAAATAATATAACAGCATACCAAAGAGATATCTGCACACCTGTTCACAATAGCTAAGATATGGAATCAACCCACGTGCCCATCAACAGATGGATGGATAAAGAAAATGTGATTGATGTGTGTGTGTGTGTGTGTGTGTGTGTGCGCGCGCACACATACACACAATGTAGTATTTTTCAGCCATACATTTGTAATAAAATGAATGGCTCTGGAGGATACTACATTAAGCAAAATAAGTCAGACTCTGAAAGATAAGTATCATGTGTTCTCTCTCATATGTAGAAGTTAAAAAAGGATCAACCTCAAAGTAGAATGCTGATTACTGCGATTTCAGGGGTTGGGGAGTAGGGTGGATAAAGGGAGGTTGGATTTGATCAATGCATACTGTTTGCAATGTATTGAAATATTACTCTGAACCTCATTAATATGTACAATTAATACATGTAAATAAACATTTTTAATATATAAAAGTATTAAGGAAAATAATGCAGAAATGAGTATTAGCAAGCTTCCTAATCTACTCTCCTGTATCCCATCTCAACAAGGTTTTATAGACTAGGATTAATTGGACTGCATTCACCCAGTTCTCTTCTGATCTCAGGAGAGGGGAGGTGGAGAAAGAGAGTAAATATTAAATGATAACTGTTAAATGATTAAATGGAAGGATATCTGAACATTTGCCCACCTAGCCACAGCTTTCCCGACGATCTCCTACGCAGGTCACGTAGAATTCTGAATGGAATTTTGTAGTGACTAGAATTGTTGGCCCATACCCACTTGAATATACTCTTAACTTTATCTGGGCTCTGTGGTTGCTGGGTCTGCCTCATGGTTTGATTCTAAAGCATCCCATAATTTTGGACACTGGTGTTTAGACAGCCAACTCTTAGTCTCAGGAACCTGTTGCCTCAGACCTGATATCAGTTTCCTCTTTTCATCTCTGTTCTATGCAGTTGAGTTCTTTGCATGCCAATAGCTGAGCTCACCACAGTTATAACAGCAGTAGAGCAGGTACTCAGCAGTGCTATCCAAAATAAAGCATAAGCATTTTCACATATTAAGAAACATTGATATTACAAGTTCACTTTGTGGAGGAAAACTAAAGCTTCCCTTCAAAGAGAAAAGAGGATGCTGGAGGAGTCAGGAGTTGGGCTGTTCCTGGTGTCCTATGGCTGCAATATTTGTTCACATTTCTGAATTTTTTAATGCCTCTGACTTAATGCCCTTAAAGTTGGTCTATCAATATACTTTAGATCCCCATGGCATTCTAGGGTGATGTGGAACAATAAAACTGAGATGATAGTGAGTGTTCACTTAGCCTCTTTCCTCAGCATACTACCACTTAAGTTCTTTCCAGAGGAGTTAATCAACAACCATTGTCTCAGTTTAAAAAGGCATCTTGAAAAATTCACTTTTGTAGACAGAGATGGTAACAGGAGACAGCAACGGGACAACTTTTACTTAGAGTCACTTTTTCAAAATTGGGGAGATGCTATAGGCAATGCCTTATCCGGCTGTCTGGAGGTACTAGGGCAAGCATATGATCTGTTTGGTTTTGAGATTATAGTCCTAAAAGACACAGTCCTGAATACCATAATCCTAAATGTTCTAATCCCAAAAGATCAAAACTCTAAATATCTAAAATCCTAAGTCTTAGATCCTCAAAATCACAATCCCAAAAGGGTAAGATCCCAAATGTTGAGACCTGAAAGCCCAACCCCTAACTCCAATTCCCAAGGGGGACAAAAACAAAAACACAACCACCACCACCACCACCAATAACAACTATTTGAAACATGTAGAAAGCCAAATTCTAGGGAAGAAATTGGCCACAAGATATGGAAATGATGAACACTTCAGTTTAAAAATGCATCATTTGATCATTTGTCTGTAGTGGCTTTCCTTTCAGTTTCCCTTTTTCATCTCTGTTCTGTGCTGATGAAATTCCAGGAGCTCTTAATGAATTAAAGCATTTGCCTGAAGAAGCCAGTGAACTTACTGACTAGTTCCAAAATAATTATGTGCACAGTAGGATAAGAAGACATTCAATGGTAGTGACCACTACTATGGTTTTCCCTAAATTTGTTGTCTGCATATGAGCACATGTGGAATAGATTTCCACATGCCCAAAACAACACAGAAGCATGGCACAGAAGATGGGACCATTAAATAGAGAATGCTAATGTTGGTGTATGCTGAATCATAAAAGAATTTCCAAAAGAGAAGTGCCATATAGAAAAAGAATGTGCCTGGCATCCAGTGTATAGGCTGAATTGGAGTGGGTTGTGTTCCATGCTTTTGTGATTATGTCAGGCTGTATCCTGATATTTTATGTAATTAAAAGAATGAAAATAAAAATAAGAAAATGAATGTGAACATATTCTTCAATGAGAGCCACGCCCTAAGAGGAAAAAAAAACAAACAAAAAACCACCCAGCCATTCCCTGTAACTCAAGACCTAAAAATATAGTTAATGATTATGAAAGTCAGCTAGCTCTTCAGAACTACAATTGTTTATTTGCCCATAATCTGTCCCTGTGATATACTTTTTCATATGCTAAATTTTCTTTCTAGTTTTTTTTCTATTTTAAATTGCAAGCATTATTTTTTATGTAGTTTTATATGCTATGTATTTTATCTTCACATCATCTCCAGTACTAGAGGTTTAAAATATATACAAACTTGTGAAGAATTCTAATTCATTTAATGCATATTTCTGTGAAAGTACATTATCACATTGTGTAATTGACTTTGTGTAAGCATTGTTCATATTCTAAAAATTTTGAAACTTTTTGAATAAATAAGGAAATTTGTCCATATGCATTTGTGAAAAATAAAATTTCTCCAGATATTGGCTTTTTGTGTGACTGCATATGCAGTAGTGATCTATTGTGAGTTTTGATCTATGTCATGAAAATATTCAGGTTTCAATCATAGTATTTCATATGATTATAGTTTTAAAGCCACATGTATACAATTATCAACCATAATGACATACACTTATGTATTTTGCTTTTTGACCTATTTCTTTTTGAATACAGTTAGTCTGCTCATAACTGTTATATCCATGTAAGCATCATTAGTATGCCTAGCTATATTTGCAAAAAATGTATGCTATTTTGCATGCTTATTTCATAAAGTGGCCTATGAAAGCTTCTGTCATGTTTTTATGTTTCTCAAATAAATCTCTTTTTAAAAATGTAAATATGTGTCTTTAAATATTTTATTATTTTTTCCATAATTTTATTTTTGTAACTATCATCTTTTGGGATTTCACCTTTCAGTACTATGGCATTCAGGATTGTGTCTTTCAGAATTATGACCCCAAACCAGTTTGAGATTGAGTGTTTTTATTTACTGATGCTTTAGCTTTGGGCAAGACACTTAACTACCTCTGGTCTCAATTTTCTAAATGTCTTAGTCGTCTGAAGATTAAACATTGTAGGATATATTAAAGAATTTTTAAAAAATACAAATTTGTTTACTATGTTTTTAGATATTTATAAGATAATAATAATTGTCAATATCTATGAGGCAGTTGTGCCAATGAAATGGAGTTTTCATTTTGTGCAAAGCTGGCTGGCTTGTCTGGGAATTAAAAAACATAATTTTTTAAGGAAGAAAATTATCTCAGAATGAGTTTTTGCCTGGAAGTAGTCTCTGTGACAAGGACTGAAGTGCAAGTACTTTATCTAGAAGGTGATTCCATGAAACACTAACAGGGAAAAGGGAGAGAATGCAGGAAAGGTAAAGCAGAGAAAAGGACTATGTTAGGAAGCCAGCTGCCAAAGTGGGTAACTGAAGCATATACAAATGGGAAAACTCTAGAAACAATATAAAATACAGGCTATTTTATAGTCAAGGGTTGAGTGAGCCGAAGAGTACTTGTGTGCTCACTCCCTCAGCTTGACGACTGTTGGAGGTGGGATGTTAATTCTTAGTACTTCCAACTTGCCCTTATTGTGTGTAGGGGAGCAGTGGAGGCTATGTGTGTGGAGGGTTGGGAGGTATTGTGCAGCCTTCTAGAAAAACTCTTAGGCATAGAACTGGGACTCCATGCCAGGCAGAGAATTAAGTTTTTTCTGCCAATTAGTGATGAATAATCCATGACTCCACGAGGACACCTATCTGGTTTCTGTACTGAGTTGTAATCCCCTTGAGATAGGGATTCTCTACTATTTTATAGTCCCAATGATGCACTTAACTGATGCTTTTTAAAATCTGAGCTTGAAGAGGGCTTGGTGGTGCACACCTGTAGTCCCAGCAGCTGGGAAGATTGAGGAGGAGGGTCACAAGTTTGAGGTCAGCCTGAAAAATTTAGCAAGACAATAGTCAATTTAGCAAGTTCTAGAAATAAACAATAAAAATGGTTGGAGACGTGTTCAGGGTTAAGCATCCTTCAGTTCAATCCAAAAAAGTTTGATCTTGAGGATCATGATGATGATAATTTATACAAGGCAATTGGTTAATGAATGGGTTAAAAGTGTATTTTATATCTATGATTCAATTATATCAGGGTTTTGTAACAAATGTATAAGTTACTTATCAGCAAGTATAATTATTAGAAGCCAAATTCCTCAGATGATAAAATAAGTCATGAAGTAGAATAAAAAGGCAGAAAATGAAGAGTTAATTCTTTTTATTTGGAATGCATGATTTATAGAAAACCTATAGTAGTGATAAAAGCTAATAGGTAGCTATTTAAAAGATCATATAGTCAACAATGCCTGGAAATTAGAAGCAAAATTCCTTTTTATTTAGTGAAGGACCTTTATAAAGGATATTTAAAAAAATGGTTATATGTGCTTTAATTGTTCTTAAACTGTTTTTATAAAACTGTTGCCACATTTCCAGCATTTTTATGGAAACTTAAGGGGAAAAATTACCCTGTGAACTTTTTCTTTTCTTATTAAGGCAAGTAAATAAATAAAGATGAAACTTTGTGTATGCATCTAAAATCCAGATAAGGGTTCCTTTGTGATTCTCACTAATATAGAAAAGTCTATTTAAATTTTCTCACTTCCCCTTTCCTTTCAAACCCGATCCAGTTAGCCTTGGCTTCCACCCCCTCTTTCCCCAGTTATAAAACCAAATGGAATGTTTGTACTGAAGGGACAAGTCTGTGCAGTGACTCAGAGGAAACAAGCATTTATAAACCATGTTTCCCTAAAGCCTAAGTACAAACATGGCTATGGACCAATTCCAGCTTGGACAGGGCAACATTCACTAGTGTGGCCCCTGGCAATACTGAGTCTTGGAGGGGCCTAGCCAGAAACAAGACCTGGGCTGCAAATGGCCTTGAGGCAATACCACTCCTTGGTGATCTTTCATCTCCAAGAGTCAAAACAATAATGGCTGAAATGAAAGCACACAAAGAAATGTTGGACTTTACTGGAATGGAATATTCTCTTTGAATTTTCTTTTTTTTTTTAATTTTTTTATTGGTTGTTCACAACATTACAAAGCTCTTGACATATCATATTTCATACATTAGATTGAAGTGGGTTATGAACCCCCAATTTTACCCCAAATGCAGATTGCAGAATCACGTCGGTTACACATCCACAATTTTACATAACGCGCTATTAGTAATTGTTCTATTCTGCTACCTTGGCCAGGTTCCAATTTCCTTAGTGGTTAATCCATTCTTAATGGTGTCCAGGAGCTGTCTTCTTTATATGATATCTTTTGCCTTAAGGCCTACATTGACCATACCTGCCCTGAATACATAGAGTTACAGGGATAGTTCGATTTTGGTTCTGGAGTCAGTGAGATTTAATTTTGAGTTCCAATTTTTCACTTCATATTTTCTCTTGACAAATATTTATGAAGGACTAATTTTGTGCCAGGGATGGTTCTAAGTGTTTCAAATGAGGGAGTAAACTGGATAGAAAAGGTCCCTGTTTTGTTCTTACATTTTAATTGCAAGAAAAATGCCCCCCCCCCCAAACCTCCAAAAGCAGAGATTATCTGATAGTAATGGCAATAATGTTGTGGAAATAAATTAGAGAGCTAGGTTGTATGACAGAAAAGGCCTTCACAAAATGGTAAGGCAGTGACTTCTGTGAAAAAGTGGCATTTAAGCTGAGATCTTAATGACAGAAAAACGCCAGCCAGGATAACAGCACATCTGACATAGACACACACAAAGTCTTGAAAGAATAGTCTGGCTTGTTTGAGGAACAAAAAGAAAACCCATATGGTGGGTAAGGGGAGAATAGTAAGAGAGAAAGATGGAGGGTATAGTGATCAAAGATGGCCAGCCATTCATTGAGATGCCTCACAGACAGAGGTGGGTGTGTTTCCTCATCCCTTATATCTAGGATGACTTCTGACTGTTGTGAACATGAGAGAATGGCATAGCAGTCCAAAGCCTAGCCTTTAAGATGACTGGCGGCTTCTGTCTTGGTCCTCTGTACCCCTAAACTGATATGTAAAAAGGCTGACCACCCACTGGAGAGGCCATATGGAGGGGGAATACACACAAAAAAGAGGGGTTTAACCGAGTCTAATCTTCTAGCTGTCCCTGACAAGGTGTCAGACAAATGAGGAGAGCCACACTGGGCCAGCTTAGCTGCCAGATGAACACCAAGTTACTCGAGTATATGCCTCTTGAAACAGAACCATCTAGCTAAGCTTTACCCAAAGTCCTCCACACATAAAATAATGAATAGAATTCAGTGGTGATTGCTTTAAGTCACTAATTTGGGTATAGTTTCTTTCTCAGCAAGAGATATCCAGAAAAGAGAGAGAGGCTGGAGACATAGTACATTAATCTTGAGCCAGGATACAGAGTTTGGCTTGAGATGGATCAAAAACCACAAGAGGGCTTAGGAAGGATGTATAGGAGCTACATTATGTTTGAAAACTTAGTTACAGGTATTTATTCTTGACTTCCTAGTTCTTGATCTTATACGAGAAAATTTAACTCTCTGTGTCTTCATTTCTTCAACTGAAAAGTATAAAAACTGAAAATAATAATACTGTCTACATCATAGGATTGAAGAGTAAAAGATATAAAATCATTACATAGTGCATAGCACCTGCTTAATTGCTCAATAAATCATAACTGCATTTGCTGCTATTTTTATGGCTCAGTTTCTACCTGAGGAATTAAGGAGACTCCAGCTTCATTCAAATTCTTCTCACCTAGTTCAGGGAGTTCTTCAGGGAATCATGTATGTACTCATATTAGGGACCTTTGTAATTCCAGTTTAAGATTCACCAGAACTGACCCACAAAGCTGCCATTTGCCACCCTCCATAGTTTCCTCTTCTTTTTTGATGGTGGTTCCATGGATTCTTCAGAATTACAAGCCATATTAGCATGACCTAGGACTTTGCAATCCTCTGCTGTAGCAGCTTTGTCGCCTCTAATATAAGATGTGCCAGGCTGTTGCCTTCCAAGCTACAAGTTGGAGGACTTTAGCCATCATCATGCTTAACTTGGATAAGCAACATCACTACTACCCTCTTGGATAATAAACTGTAAGAAGAATCATTCCTTGACCTCCCTTGCCCAAAGTCCACACACACACACACACACACACATACACACACACACACTAACACACATACACAATCATGAAATTCAACTCAATGATAGTTGCATTAAGCCACTAAATTTGGGAGTAGTTCTACAGAACTTTCTGTGGTATTTAAATGACACCTACTATAAAGGGGAAATCCACCTGTCCCAGTGACTGTGAGTGAGCTTCCTCACTGACCTTCCAGATAAACTGTATACTTGGTTTCTGCCACCCCTCCCCATACTTAGCTTCTATTTCCCTTGGTTGTCCATTAGATTAGTTTTTCTTAAAGTTGTGTTGGAGAACTCACTTCTTAAGGCATGCACCATAAAAAGAAAAGTGAACTTGGTTAAATCACTTTTTTTTTTTCCTGTTTCATTGAAGGGACTCATAGTATATATCAGCAATATCAGTACCTGTCACAGACTCTAGCGTGGAATGTTCTTACTGGCTTAATCTAGTTTAATAAACCTATTTAATAATGGACTCTTGTTTTGAGCCTTCCTCTAAAGAAGCAGTGTTCAATAAAATATTATTTAAGAAGTGCTACTTTAAATTTAGTTGCCTACCATACACATGCAAGCTCATGTTTCAAGCCCTAATACCGCCCCCGACCCCACCCAAAAGAGAGAGAGAGAAAAGTCATTTGTGTTTAGAATATTCCAGCCATAACACATCAAATAAGAGTTATTGGAGAGGTGTAAGCCAAGTATTACCCAATTGTTTATTCTAAGCACTTAGCATTTTCTGGTTCATCCGTTCTCATGATCAGGAGAGCTATAAGTGTTAGAGCAGGAATCACCATTAACCCCATTTCCTAAATGAAGTCTTCAAGGCACATGGAAATTTTATTTTTATATTTATGATGGTGGAAGTGGATAGCTATCAGGGTGGAAGAAAACATGAGGAGGACCTTCCCAGGATTAGCAGGCACTATCAAGACCCTTTTGTATGGGCAGTCAGAACTAGCTTTAAAAAACGAGAGCAGCACCTCTTTAAATCCCAGTCACTAAAAAATGTGTTCAGAGTGGGATCTTTTGATTTCCTATTAGAAAATTAAGACCACCATTTTCTCTTTGAAGTGAAGTAGGAAAGATAAGGGTTTAACTGAAAAAGGATAAGTGAAACTTTATCATTAATCAAAGTTTAGTGATAGAAGAAACGCTTTACATAGACTCCCTAAATCCTGCTCTGTATGGTGGTGGTCTTTGAATTATGTCTCTACAGTCACCATTCATATTTGTGGGTTCTGCATCTATGAATTAAAACAACCACAGATTGAAAGTATTTTAGAAAGTTTTTACATCTGTCCTGAACATGTGTAGACATTTTCCTATTATTATTCACTAAACAATACAGTGTAGCAATTACACAGCTATTAGCACAGCATTTACATTGCATTAAGTAAATAATAAGGAGATGATTTAAAGTACACTGGATGATGTACATAGGTTATATGCAAATACTATGATATTTTATATGAGCGATTTTACTGTATTTTATCAGAGGATTTTGGAATTGCCAGAGATCTTGGAACCAACCCCTTGAGGACAGATACTGAAGTATGAGTATATTTCCAACAAAGGAAAAGCAGGATAGAAGTTCTATTTAACTTCCCATGCCTTGGCCAACAGGCTGCTGCTCAAATGGAAATAATTCTGTATTTGAAGAAATATTTTATAAGGTTATCCTTGAAAACTTAAACCTATACTAATGGCAAATGTACAAAGTACAATCTTTTAATAATCAGCTTTAATTGTCCTTTTAAGCCTCTGATTTTAAAGCAATAAGCTTTCAGGCAAATGTTCTTTTGGCTAATGTAATGACAGAAGTGATTTTGTAACACAAAGCACAAGTGCTTCTTAGAGCACAGTTATTATTATCATTACTTTTGGCTGGCTTTCTTGGCTGCATCTGTGCACAGAATATGATTTTTGTATGCTTGGGAAGAGTGGGAGTGCTAAGGGGATCATTTAGCATCCAGTGGGAAGGGTTGTGCTTATCTAGTTCACCACTGGGTTGAATAGATGCCTGGCACAAGGTAGCCTCAGGAAGTGTTTGTTGAATGAATGGATGAAGAAGTGAGTAAATTAAGTATTTTCTCCTTGAATTTTCCAAGTTAACTCTTTAGAATTCAAATTACTGGGTAATTTCCCAGTTGTCCACTCTGTCTGGGCACTGAAAACTGCTTTTAAAAAGTCAAAAAATCAATTTAGAGCACTTTTCAGAATATTATTTTTTAGAATACAAGATGTGATGTAAATATAATGAGATTTTTTTTCTTTTGATTGCTTGGCATTTCTTCCTTCATGGAGTTATCAATATTCACTCTCTAAGATATGGGTTTTATCTTCTTTTGTACAAAGTTATATCATAAAATAATTGTTTACATAATATAAATAGCTCTTAATTACTGGAGTTTTAAAAAGTTGAAGAAGATTTATCTCAAAGGGAATAAAAACAAAGTTATAAAATATTTCTATTCCCAATATATTTTTCCTGCTGTTTCATAGTACCAAAGAGTAGAAATAAAATTCACTGGGAATTAATTTGATAATAATTTTCACATAGAATATCTTGGAATAATTTTTTCTACAAATGACATCATATTGGGGGTAATTCTTCCTTTACCTTCTAATTCAAGCCATATATTCTGGATTTAATAGTAGGATTCCCTCTTTTTAATTATCTTGCATAAAGGTGAGGGAATAAATCAAAAATCTCTCTGATAATAATGAAATATAGTGACAAGAACTCAAAACCAAAAGAAAGATTTTACCATAGACTTATAGACTTTAATATATATATATATATATATATATATATATATATATATATACACTTTAATATATATTATAGACTTTACTATTATATATTTTATACACATAAAATATATAATAGTAAATTTTATATATTTTTATACATAATATGTAACATATTATATATATAATAGTAAATATATGGAAAATTTATTTTTTTAATATTTTATATATATATATATATATATATATTTATATATATTTTATATATATATATATATATATATATAAATAAAAATTTGGCACTGAGCTTGTTGCTTTGAGTATCCATGCATTCATGTTAAAGCTTTTCATATGAAAAAAATTTTTTTTAAATTCAAGTAAAGAAATCCTTGCATGTATGATTTTGTCAGAATGAACCTAATTACTACATATATTTATGATACACTCATAAAATATTTTTAAAACTTCAAGCAGTTTTATTTCCAATTTTTTGTTTTTGTTGTTTTGTCATTATTAACAACCAGAACATAAATCACATTCCAGCTTTCAAGAGCAAGTCTTGCTTTCCTTTTCTGTGTGTGTTATGTGTGTGTGTGAGTGTGTATGTGTGAATGTGTGAAGTTTGTGTTCTTTCCAAATGAAATTAATAATTCATTTTGCTTTGAAAAATACAAAACACAGGCCTTATGAGAAAAATGGTAGTTTATTGAAAAATTCAGTGGTTTCTACATTGCAACAGCTTCATTAATTTTAAAGCATTTTTTCTTTCAGATTTTTTTTATTCCCTGCTCTATTTTATGGGTAACATACACAAAGCTTCTCTTAAAATACATCAGCAACTCATGTCTTCAACCTTCACTATGGGCTCAGAACAGCCTTAGGCTCTGCAAGCCATGATCCAGGTCCTAAACAATCTCATTGTATGGGGTTTTGTAGGTGTGCAAGGGAGAACACTGGTAAATGATGCAACTTTGTGCAAAACCAGGTGCCTACGTAAGAGGCAAACACTGATGTCCCAGTGATCATGGAGAGTGTGCTTTTGTTTCTAAGCCCTGTTTTATGGTTTTTCCTCCTCTTGCAATTCCGTCGTCTTCCTCTGGAAATCCTACCCATACTTAAAAATGAGTCTGATTTTACTTTGTTTAGGAAACCCCTTATCAGTCTGGTTAGAACTAGTCTCTCTGAGCCCTGTATTTTTCTTTTTTCTGTACTAATCCTATGGGAAGTATCATGTACAGGTTCATATTGTAGTTATGTACATTAGCAAAAAGGGTGTGGAAATCCCTTCCGTTCCTAAAAGGCCAAAACCTGAACTTTGGTATCCTGGCATGCTTCATAACATCAATAGCAGTGCCATTCATTCATTCATTAAATGGTGCTCAATATATGTTTATTGAATGGATAACTGTGTGGTTATCTTTACTACCTTACATATTAGTAAACCAAAGATCAAAGAGGTAAAGTAACTTTTAAATCTCAGAGTAAGTAAATGACAGAGGTGGCATTCAAACCCAGATCTTTTGACTCCAAGTCTAGTACTCTATTTCCTAATCATTCTCTATATACCATCAGGTTTATTTAAATGCACTTAAAATCTTTAGAACTTTGTAGATTGCAAGTAATTTGAGGAAAGAGTTTCTTAGCACTCTTAAAGGAGTAATGTAACACTTTACTTTTATGTTTTACTTAAACTTGTTCTCATTAAACAGCCAGTTACACTATTGTTTCATCAGATGTTGAATACCTCAGCTTGTGGGCCTCTTCAGATGATAAGATCCTTTATTTCTCTCCAGAAAGCAGTTATTTGGTCATTCTTTATCTTATTTATTTATATTTCCTTTGTAAACTCAGTGTACTTTTCAAATATCCTTGGACTTCTGCTGCTCAAACATAAAATGCTACTTTGTAATATAAACAATATAAATGACACATTTCTTATTCTTGCTGTTCCAGTTTTTCATGTTTTATTATTATATAATATTTGATATGTATATTTATTTGTAACGTTTTAAAGCCTAATGATAAAATGAATAATCCATGAACCCATCACCTATCTTAAGCATTAGAACATTCTCAACATGATTGAAACAGCCGTATGTATTTTTCTCTGATCTAACCCTCTGCTTTCACAGTTGTGTTTTAACTTTTAAAAATAACTTTGCCACATATGTATGTATCCCTGAACAGTGTGGTGTTTAGTTTGAATTATTTTTTAGGTTTTTTAAGAATTACATCATACTTTTACATGTATCTTTCCAGAACTTTCTGCTCTTCTGTACTTCATGTTATTATTTTTATTTATTTTTATTTTTATCATGACTCCCTTTTAGCTTGTAGAGATGTATGCACCCACACATAAATTATATTCCAGTTATGGACCCAGTTAGTTATACTGGATCCATAACTGGAATATAAGATTTTTTGTCCATTTTTTCTCTGCTTTATCATTACTATCTAGAAGAGCATATATTAAGGGCTCAAAAATATTTGTTCAAAGAATGAATGGACAAATGAATAGAGTTTTATTGTTAAGTAAATTATATTGTTAGAATTTCCTATTGATACAGAAATAATAATGGAATGTTGAAGACACTGAACCAGCTAGCTATTCAGGGAACTGGGTTCTGGTGCCAGATTTGTCACTAACTAGCTGTGAAACTCTGTGCAAGTTACTCAATCCTTATAATTCTGAGTAGCAATATTTATGCAAAAGAAATAGTAGTATTTCTGAGGATTAGTATTTAATATTTATATAAATATTTTATAAATAATGAATTGATACATATATGTTAACTGTCATTATACCTATGGTAAAAATCTCATACATTTACTGATATTAAAAATGAGCCTATCAAATAGGTGGGGGCAGGAGAAGAGGAGGTTTACTGGATTGGACAGGGCAGAGTGGGGGAATGGGAGCAGGAATGGGAATGCGAAAGACAGTAGAGTGAACTGGACATAACTTTCCTATATTCATATATGAATGCATGACCAGAATAACTCCACATCATGTACAACCACAAATATGGAAGGTTATATTTCATGTATATATGATATGTCAAAATACATTCCACTGTCATGTATAATTAAAAAGAACAAATAAAAATTAAAAAACAAACAAAAGATGAACCTAAAATACAATGATTTGTTTTGTATCAGGAATTTCTGAGACAGGGCCTTAAAGATAATAAGAGTCAGGAGAGAGTGCAGTTCTAGGGGGTAATCTGGTATACTATATGCATTGGATATGCAGTATTGGGCTTTTGCTGCAAAATTGAGCTATTTTTAGCTTTGAGTAAGCATAAAGAATCTACTTTTAAGTAGGGCAACCAAGAGAGAGTGTTACCCTTTCCAGTGAGCCTGCCTAAATTAAATATTCATCTTTTGTGTCAAAATAAGAATGATGTATATCATTGGACACTAAGAAGAGATAAAGTCTTCTGTGCAAGTGAATCATTCAAAAGTTTTGGGTATAAAATAACTGTAGTAGAAATATCCATTTATATTGCATTAAGGAGTGATGTTTTCTTTTCTTTTTCTATCTCAGAGTCTCATGTCTGGGCATAGGCAGAGGTGTTGCTTTCTGGGGGAAGACTTTTATCTGCCTGTTTCCAAATGGTAAAATGGAACTGACCGTTGGATTTGGAATTGGTTTTTCCCCATGTTGCCCAAAATTAATAACCTGAGTCTCTATTTTGTCATTGATAAAATGGATTAATAATATTATCCCACTCTTGTGTTGTAAAAGGTAAGTATGTGTATGTGAGAGAAAGCCTCATGTTAACTTTAAAATCTGATGTAAATGTTGATGTTATAAAGTTTGAGTTATGGAGTTAATCATCATAAAACAATGATGAGAAACCAACCCTCTTGCAAAAACATAAAGTGAGTATGTTGTCTTCTTTCACTGTCACTTTTTTTTTGGGGGGGGTACTGTGGATTGAACATTTTATCACTGAGCTACATCCCTAGTCCTTCCTATGTTTTACTTTGAGATAAGGTCTTGCTGAGTTGCTGAGGCTGGCCTTGAGCTTGTGATTCTCCTGCCTCAGCCTCCATAGTTGTTGGGATTATAGTCATGTGTCATGCCTGACTATGCTCTGACTTTTAATCTGTATTCCCTCTTCCTTCCTAGCCCTGTATTTTTATGCATCACCAGTACACCTGTTCAGCCATATGCTAAAATTCTCCCACACTCCAGACTTGGTGCTTTTTTTCCCCTGGAACCTCACATCCCTCTGCCTTACATAATCATTCTGTGTCTCTTTCTACTTGGTGTGGCTCTGCCTTCTCATTCCTAAAACAATATCAGAGCTTGGCAGAGTGGAAGCCAAAAGATTATTTAAATTCATATTCTCTCAGAGCCTAAAGCACCAAGTTTCAAGATAAATTCTGGACAAAATTTACATGACCACAGAGATCCACTGATAAGACTGAGGAAGAAAAGGTCCACCAGGAGCTTTAATTTTTCTACAAAGTGGGTAAAGGTGTTATGTTATTTTCACATATACTAGGAATCTTCTGGAAAAAGCACAGGTCTCTTTCACCCTTTGACCAGGTCTGAGTGACACAGTTATCATGAGATCATTGTTAATACATGCTCATGGAGTAGTGTCTATGGTTTTAACTCAGTGTTTCATGTCTATAGTGAGAATTTAAATAGGCAACTTAGGAGAAGAAACAATGAAATCCTTAAGGAAAAAAGCTAATGTTTAATATTTTTAGTTAAATATGGATAATCATGCATGGATTGGAACTGGAACAGAAAACTACTTCTAGGAGGCTTTGGACCTACCTTGTTTCTCTCTTGTTGTCCTATATAGTTTCTCTCTTAACGTCTCAACTTTTCTACATTCTTCTTCATTATCTTCTTTATATTTTTGAAGCCAAATCCTGGAGGAACTGATCTTGGCTGGCTTAGCTCACCATTACTACCCTTGTTGAAAAAGACACTTTGAATAAAGCCACCCAGTAGATTTCCAGTCCACCTACTTTGGATTTAGCTAGCAGCCAGGTCTCCGTGGAGAATATTCTCCCTGGGCACCCGAGGGTCTGCAGATTTTCAACAGAAGAGAAACATAACTGACAGATCCAGGACAGTGAAATGTCAGGGCCCATTGAACACTAGGGAGAAAAATTGCTTTGAACAGATGAACATCTTAGCTTGAGTGGCTCCTGCAGACTCACAATTGCATACCACCCTCCTCCTCCCACCTCTACCTTGAAGAAGACTGCTGAAGTAGATGAGGCACAAATCTCTCTCTCAAATACATACTAAATTTCTCAATACTCCAAAAAAACCATAGGCAAATAATTTTTGTTTTGGGGGTGGGGAGAGAAGTTTCTTTAATAAGAACAAAGTAGCACAAAGGATTTCCCTTAAGATTGTTAGAATTTACACCAGTGTTGACTTTTATTTCCCATCTCAACTTTAATATGATGTTCTTTCACTGCCTACCTGTGAGACCTGGGAAAAGTTACATCTCAGCAATTTCATTTGTGTAGTGAGTATAATGCTAGTATGTACCTCTACAATCTTTGAGAATTAAATGAGAACGTGCACATGGAGTGCTAAGCTCTGCTCTAAGCACATAACAGGTACTCATTAATTTTAACTATTTTTATAACTTCTTTTGATTATTTCATTTATGAACTCTTCAAACATATTAATTAATTAACATATATTGAAGGCTTACTTTGTGTGAGGTCTTTTACTAAAGCCACATAAGTCATCTCCAAAATGACTTAAAATTTCCAAAATTTATAATATTTAACCACCACCTAATTTACAATTTCTAACTTTTATTTTTTAACAAGTCTTTCACTACAGAGGAAGTATCTTAAAAGTGAGTTTTGGTAGTGCTCTAAGCTATAGACTAAAGGAAAAATTTTCAAAAGTTCATGATAAACCATGCACAACTATAAGCCCAGGTACTGAGGAGACTGAAAAAGGAAGATAGCAAGTTCAAGCCTGGCCTGCACAACTTAGTAAGACCTGGCCTCAAAATAAAAATAAAAGGGCTAAAAGTATAGCTCAGCGGTAGAGAGCTTACCTAGCATACATGAGGTCCTGGGTTCAGTCCCCAGTAGAGGGGCAGAGGTTTGATGATAATGAATCTAAGTAATTAAGATGGAGTTCTACTTAAAAATAAATTTCTGAACAATGTTAAAGATTTATAGCATTGAAATAGAATGAGAATTTGTGCCAAAGAGATATCAGCAAGCTTTAGAAAGCATACACTGCTTCAAGGTTACAAATTTGTGTAATTTCTATGTGACATTTCTTCTCAAAACAAATATAACAATTTTTTCCCCTTGAATGAAAATTCTGTGCTAACTCATATCCTTCCCAAACACTCCTTGCCCTGCAATAACTTATCAGTGTGTGTACAGGATGGAGGAAAAATAGGTTAGGAAGTAGTTTTCAGTTTCAAGTTTCCAAAAGGTTATTATAAATAAACTGGTGTGTTTGAACAATGGGGTTTTCTAGTTAATTTATTTTTTGCTTACCTTTGAATTAACGCAAATACCCTTTTCATTTTGACTCATGTTGTAATTTATGATGGTGAGCATAAGTGAATTTTAGATAGTTTTAGATAGTTCAGGGTGCTCAATCATAAGCAAGAATGTTAATTCTTATTTAGACATTCAAGAAGCATTTATTGACTATACTGAATACACAGTAACGAACTTTTTATAAAGCAACTCACAGTAAAAAACACATTTTATATCACAACTCATTACCAATAAATGTGTATATGTACTCATATAAATGGTTGAAAAAAACTTTGCAAATGTATATTTATCAGTAGCAATGAATGGGGATTGAGCCCAGGGGTACTTTACCACTGAGCTACATTCCCAGTCCTTTTGATTTTGCAACAGAGTCTCATGAATTGCTTAGGGCCTTTCTAAATCACTGAGACTGATCTTAAACTTTGATCCTTCTGCCTCAGCCTCCGGAGTTGCTGAGATTATAGGTGTACTGTGGTGATCAGCAAAACAAATTTCTTATATCAGCATGTTTTGTTATTATCTGGCATAATTCACCTAAATGAACTTGGGGAAAAATATTTTTGTATCTATTTTCTTTAATTTCAGAAAAATAGAATTGAATTTCTTGATGGGTTCACAATATCTCTCTGGTGTCTGCTCCCATTACTGTCACACAGAGTCACAGGGCATTAGTGACTTCCATGTAGGGTACAACAATGTAGTGTGGAGTCAGCAGCTCTAGGCTTGGAGGGGTTGATTCTAGTTTGCATATCACTCGTGCTGTGCCAGCTCTGGGAAGCCAGGTATGTTACTTGAATTTTCCAAGCACCGGTTTCCTTATGCATAGAGTAGACAATATTACAGTCAGCCCTCTATGTCTATTGTCATTATTCCTTAAACAATTCAATTATTTACATTGTACTAGATATTACAAGTAATCTAGAGTTCCCCTAGATTTGAAGTGTACATGAAGATATGCATAAGTTATATGCAAATATTGTGCTATTTTATATAAGGGACTTGAGCATCCTTGGATTTGGATATCTGCTGGAGTCCTGAAACCAAACATCCATCAATTCTGAAGAATTACTCTACCTCAAGTAAAATTGTTGAAAAAACTAAATAAAAATAAGAACATGTATTAAATGCTTATTATGTACCAGGCACTGTTCTGAGCACTTCTTTATATATTAACTCTATGAAATCTTCCCAGTGGATCTAGGAGGCAGACATTATCATCATCTCCATCTTACAAAGGAGGAAACTGAGACTGATTTGCATATGATCACAGAGCAGGGATTAGAATTCAGGAAGCCTAATGCCAGAACCTATCCTCTTAATGAGGAGCATTCATGTAGGAATTTAGGATATAAAACTGTTAAAAATTATTCAGCAGCATTCAAATCCATTCAATGAATACTCAACAATTTCTTCCATGCCAACTTGGTGCAAAGCCCTGTGCTAGGTGCCATGGGAGAGCAGAGATAAGAGACTGTTGTCACATTCAATAGGGAAGAAAGATCCTTATAAAGAGGGTAGTGATTATTTCAGGAATTTAGGAGTAGGTGAGCAGAGACTAGTTGCTCCTGGTGCTGCCTGCTATTGACTGAGGGTGGGGTGGAGCAAGTGGAGAGGGCAAAGATACTCCTGAGGTGACAAGCTTGGGAGCTCAGAATGGTTATCCTGTTCACAGCATGGAGGGATGGAGAGTGCTGAAGTGACAGGGGAGAAGATTCAGCTGCATGCAGAACCTATCTGCCTGGGCTGGGAAGTGGTGCTATCATGCTGAGCTTCCCTGTATATCACAAATTACATCATGCACACAGTGCTATTTATGGAATAGGAAATGAGCATGTTTGTTCCCATTCATTGATTCCACAAGTGCTTAATAAACACTTATTTTGTGTCATGTGTTCTTGGGCAAGCTCTTGAGTCCTTCTCATCTCCGATTGTACATTTACTGTGAATTTAGAGGGAAAGGGCTTTTAATCTGCTTACCTTCTTATATGGTTTTAGATTCTTCTTTCTCAATTTTACTTACAGACTGTTGTCATTACTATTAGTCATTACCGACTGATGCTTGGTGTAAGCATATAAATGGAAGTCTAGATTCTATGTCTGCCTTAATTTTTAATTTATTAATCAGGATAACCAGCTACTAAGTAAAAAATGTTCTGTCTCCCTGCTTTGACAAAAATACCATATAATTACTTGAAAGGCCAGGTTTGAGTTTATACTTGTTAGTCAGCTTGGGGAACTTCCTTGAAGTAAAAACAGTGTAGAGAGAGAGCAGCAGCCTGTGGCTCATCTTCCTCTGTGCCATGTGTTCCCAATAAAGGACCATGAGAACTTGTAGGGGCACATTTCCACCCACATATTTAAGCTTTGTTAACCTCAAATGCCACTAAAAACTCCTTATTGACCATCCTTTGGGCCTATCTCAAATTGTGATGGAGAGGATTGACCCTTTAAGAAAGAAGCTAAAATTAGCCCTAGAAGTAGGATTAAGGCCATTTATATAGGAACGTCAGAATTCCAAGGACCTGAGTCATGGTCTAGATGTGGAGACATGGGCTTTGAGTAGACACAAACTACAAACTTTGTGTGTGTATGTTTAAATATTACTAATGAGGGCTTTGTCAGTTCAAAACCATGTTCCACACCTGTAGTGTCAGGTATTATGTTTGCTCCTAGAAAGATCTAAAATAATTTAAACCCAGTTACTGTTGTCAGGTTGTTCACAGTCTGGTAATTGAGAAGATACATAAGCAGATCAATTGCAATGAAACACAATATATACTAGTATTGGGTATAAGTGGGAACTGAAGACTGAGGAGTCGATACCTAGGGGAGTCTGAGACTGTTTTACCCAGGAGTTGACATTTCAGCAGGGGCTTAATAATGAGTAGGAGTATACTGGACAAGTAAGAAGATCATTATTATTTATTTTCATTTTGATTAATTTGTCTTTGCTATTTAAGTTCACAAGATGTCTGGACTTTATATACTACTGCTCATAATAACTAGATTTTCTGTTTTACTCATTTTTACCCCAGTGCCTCATGCTTGTCAGATAATTAGTCTCAGTGTTCTAGTTTATAAATTGGGAACTAAGGCTACTGATTATATGCATAAGTGTTTAGACATGCCTGCTTATGATACAGAATCATTTGGCCTTGTATCTCAGAACTCCAGCTCTCAAGGTTTAATAAAGCTGGGTGTATTTTCCTGAGTCATTTGGAAGGCCTGACAAAGCAGCTGAGGACTGGTGCAGAGACACAATGAAAAGGCTGGTATCCAGGCTCTGGCTCACTTTCTGCTCTGCCTTTTTGAGCATATAGTTCTCTTGGTAAATTATAATTAAAAAATGGCCATTCTATCTCCAGCCTCATGTCCAGTTCAGGAAGAAGAAAGAGGGAAGGAAAAAAGAAAGGGTACTCTATTTATTAAGAAAGAAAAAATTTACTTAGAAATCTCCATCAAATTTCTGCTTTATGTGTCCATAAGCCAGAACTTTTTAACATAGCCTCTCCTGAATTTAAGGGAACCTGAGAGGGCAAATATTCTAACAGTGTATTCCCACAAGACTGGGATTCTAACACTAAAGAAAAGGAAGATGTGTGTCATGTAGGTGATCAGGGGCCTATGCTACAGTCTGGCACAAAATTAGCACTTACTAATGAAGAAGAAGACACTCAGGAAATGTTTGTTCAGTCCAACTGCACCACATCTATGCTGCCACTCCCTATTTATTTCTACAGAAAGAGCCTCCTTACCCATTTTTCTGTCTCCATTCTTGCCTGCCTATAATCAATCCATTTCCTACCAGAAGTCAAAGTGATCTTTTAAAAATGTAAATTGACTAAATGGAGAGCTAACACTAGTCAACTCCTGGAGGAAAATACAGGAGAAAAGCTTTATTACACTGGATTTGGCAGTGATTTCTTGGATATGATACCAGAATTCAGGCAACAAAAGAACAAATAAAGTACATCAAAATGACAAACCTCTGTGCACCAAAGGACAAAATCAACAGAGTGAAAAGTCAGCCTACATTCGGGAAGGAAATATTTGTAAATCATGTATCTGATAAAAAGTTAATACCCAAAATGTATAAAGAACTACAATTTGATAACAACAACAAAACCAAAAATAACTCTATTTAAAATGGGAAAATGATTTGAATGGGCTTTACCCACAAAAGGATATATACAAATGGACAATGAGGACATGAAAAGATATTCAACATCACTAGTCATTAGAGGATTGAGATACCACCTCACATGCATTAGAATGACTACTAAACAATAAATAACAAGTGTGGGTAAGGATGTAGCAAAATTACAACCCTTAAACACCATTTGGGGGAACATAAAATGGTGTAGCTACTATGTAAAATAGCATAGGGATTCCTTAAAAATTTAAAAACAGAATTACCATTTTGATATAGCAGTTTCACTTCAGATTATTTATTCAAAAGAAAGCAGAGTCTCAAGGAGCAATTTGTCTACTTATGTTCATAGAGGCATTATTTACAGGAGCCCAGAATCCTGATAACCCAAATATCTGTCAACAGATGAATAAACAAAATGTGGCTCATATATACAATGAAAAGCAAGGCAATTTTGACACATGCCGCAACATGAATGAACTTTATGCTAAGTGAAATAAATGAGTCACAAGAGGATAAACACTGTTATGATTCCACTTATATGAGATACCTAGAGTAACTGAATTCATAGAGAGGAAGTAGAATGGTGGTTGCCAGGGGCAAGGGGAAAAGGGTGAGGGGAAAGTATTTAATGGATATAGAGTTTTAGTTTTTCTACATGAAAATTTCCTGGAGTTTGATTGTAGAGCAAGATGAATATACTTAACAGTATTGAACAATACATTTAAAATTGACTAAAAAGGTTAATTTTATATTATGCATAATTAAACAAAAGTAAGTCAAATCACATCATTGTCATGCAGAATCTTCTGATAGTTTCTCACTGCATTAAAATAAAATTAAAATGATTCTTTCAACCTATAGTTCCAATGATTTGGCTGCTGCCAACCTTCCTGACCTTAAGTGGTAGCATTCTCCCTGTTCATTGTGTTCCAATGTCCCCAACCTTCTCTTCTGCATTCACTCTGATAAACTCACCCCTGCCACAGAGCATTTGTACTTATTTGCCCTTGCTTGGAACATTCTTCTGAATCTTCAAATTGAGAATTTCTTATCATTCAGGTCTAAACTCAAATATTTCTTCAAACAGATCCTTCCCATAGCCTAAAGGTGCCCTCTACCACACCTCAGTCACTGCCACATTGTCTTATTTAAATTATTCATAGCCTTTTCACTATGTGAAGTTGTCTAACTTGTTTATTATTTCCTTTTGCAAAGTATAAGCCAGATGAATCCAGAAACGTGTCTGTTTTACAAATGCATTCTCAAGTACTAAAAGGCTGACATACTATGTATGTAAAGGATATCAGTTAAACACAAACGAATTTGACAAGTACATATTGGGTCTTCATTATATTTCAAGCAACATACTAGACTATAAAAGAATATATGAGCTTTATGTAAACAACTTCCTACCTTTCCAGGACTGACTGTCTTAAGGGCCACCATATAGTGAGGACCTGCCTTGGAGGAAGGCAGGACAGCTTGATGTGATTACTGAGGTGCTGTCCACTGCACTCATTTGCACTTCTGTATCAAGCTTCCCCTGAGGTTAGCATACTCTTAGATTTTTTAATCTCACAAATCAGTGGGTGCTGTTTGGGGCTTAAAACTTCGGAAACCTAAGAGTTTAATTTCATAAACATGTAGCAGAGTTGCAAAGAGCCATAGACTTTTCCTGCGTTGTCAATGGATCACATGCGTATATGAAAGAAGACAGGGAGAAATTTTATTTTCCAGAGTCCCTCTTAGAAAGGAGACAACATTTATCATTTATCTGAGAGGGACAGAATAGAGATAGCTGAGGTATAAATGTGTAACTGTTCTTCATATGAAACTAGGATTGAATCAAAGCCTGCTTGGGTGCAGTTGGATTTGAGGGTTGGGGTGGAAGAGTCGAGGGAACCTGGTACAAGGACTGGGCATAGTGTATGGACTGACATAATGTGGAATTTGGGCAGTGCAGATGGAGAGGCAGAGGAAGGCCTGATGAACAATATTCTAGAAGTCACAGAAAATGTGAGATGTACTGGACACTCCCCAGGCTCTAAATTTGGGGTTCAAGTCATGCTGGTCCACATCTCTCAGGGGCAAGGCCCCAACATATCTGGTCTACATGTGTGTACTTTCTTGTATTAAAATAATTAGAGTCTCAGTTCACCACATTTCATTCATGTGTTAAGTGAATAAATATCCACGTATATGAATACATATTCTATTATTCTGCTTTTATGTATAATTTTTTTTATTATTTTACATAGAACTTTCCTTCCCTACATAGTTTTTCAGACTGTTTTGGAAGATTCAGTGTATTTTATAAACTCTGACCTATTTTAGAAGCACCATCCGTATGTTCTGTAATTGTCATGGTGTTGTTATGATCACATCCCCTTGAATGCTTTCACAGGAAATTGTTTTCCTTCTACAAACATGGCCTAATGCCAAAACCTGATATAGATAGCCAAGCCAATGGTCAACATCAACTCTGTTATGAATTTCCAACATATTGTATAATCTAACTTTCTGAAATGACTGATGCTGTTTTAAAAGAGATAAGTAATCACAGTATATGCTGTGTTCCATGGCTTATCATCATCAGGAATCAGATGAGAGACACTGGCCAGATCCTAGAAATACATCCCAATGAAATCAGACCTGAGCACAAGATGCTATTCTCTGTGTGGAGTGGCTCACAGATCTGGGGCTGGAAGATAACAGCATTTGGGGATGCTGGTTGTGCCAATTTCATCCTTATTATTTAGCCATTTGGCACAGTCCTTTGTGCTACAGAGTATAAAAAGACAGGAAAAATGTGATATTAATGATTCATGGATATGATAGAGAGTAATTAAAGACATGGACTTTTATTCAGTCCTAGTTTCTTCTACTTTAAAACCCTTTCCTGTTTGACTTTACCCTTCAAGTCACAGTTTTTTCGTCTGTAAATTGGTGGGGATTTACAACTGTCCCATGAAATTGGTGTAAAAATTAAGTAGAGATGATGAATATGGTGTCGGTACTTAGGAAATTCTCAACAAGAAAAATGATTGTATCTTATTACTATTACCACCAATACATCAGTGAACTTATTCATTGGTATAAGAAGCACTTGTGCAGAAATAATGTGAGCAAAATGTAGCAAAATCATTTACATAAAAATAACATGCACCATATAGATGACTCATATAAACGTTTTGATTTTTATCTCATTGCTACATCTAAAGTGACCCAAGTATCTAGTTAGATGAAATGAAAATTGTTTAAAAGATGAAATTCTCACAATTACTTAGTTAAGCTTAAAAAATCATCATCATATTGTTATAATAAGAAATCATGATTTTACATACCACCCCGCTCCACTTCTCACCTCCACTTTGCCCCCATTTCCATCCTGTCTCAAAGGAGACCTAAGTTGAAATGTACACAATTGCACATATTTTCTGGGTCTTTTCTCTTGTTGAAAACTGAGGACACTTCACCTCCAGTATTGTTGTAAAAATATATTATAAAAATGCCTCTTAAGTCTTTCACAAAGAGCCTACCATGTATAAAGCATTTAGTAAGTGATTACTATTATTTTTACCACTGAAAATTTATGCTGCATGCTAATGAATGACAACATTCTAGCCTTTCAGTTAGCTTATTAAAATGTACTCAAACATCTTGAAAGTATTGATATTGTCAAGATGCAGTTTATATAAAACACAGATGTTCACAAATTGAGCATTGGCTAGATCAGCATTTCTCAATATGTGGTACAGGGATTTATGGGGGTCCTGGAAACCAATTTAGGGGGACCCTAAGTTACTTTCAGGGGATCTGGAACATCAAATTTTTAATAATACTATGACATCATTTTCCTTTTTATTCTCATTTTTTCATGAGTACTTAATGGAATTTTTAAGAGGCTACATGACATGTGATATCACAACAGATCAAATTTAGAAGCAGATATGAGAATTCAGCTGTCTTCTTCTTTTTTTTTTTAAAGAGAGAGAGAGAAGTTTTTTAATATTTATTTTTTAGTTTTTTCGGCGGACACAACATCTTTGTTTGTATGTGGTGCTCAGGATCGAACCCGGGCTGCACGCATGCCAGGTGAACGCGTACCGTTTGAGCCACATCCCCAGCCCTCAGCTGTCTTCTTTTAAGCCAAACTTTAGAGACAATTTGAAAAAAGTAAAACTGTGCTACTCATCTCACAAAATTTAATTTTGGAAAATATAGTTGTCTTTCAGAAAATATTATTTATGTTAACATGTAATTGATTTATTATTGTTATTTTTGCATGAATAACTAACTAGCATATTTAAAATTTTCTGTTTTAATTTCTAATATGGTAAATATTATTACATAATAAAAGTGCTTTTGAGTTCTCAATAATTATCAACTGTAAAAGAGTCCTGAGACTACCAGATTTGATAAAGTGTAGTCCATATACTATGAAATATTTTGCCATCATTAAAAATGTCACAGAGGGCTGGGGTTGTGGCTCAGAGGTAGAGTGTTTGCCTAGCATGCGTGGGGCATTGGGTTCGATCCTAAGCACCACATAAAAATAAAATATTTGTGTCCACCTATATCTAAAAAATAAATGTTAAAAAAATTTAAAAATGTCACAGAAATATATTTGTAAATATGGAAAAATATTTATCTCATATTAAGTAATAACATTAGGTTACTAATGATATGTGATTTTTATCCTATACTTAACAGTATATGAGAATATAACTTACAAGATGATTCTAATTGTTTTATGCTTTTCTTGTTTGTCTAATTTTTCTATCTTTTTCCATTATTCGGATTACTTTAATAACAAGGGGGAAAATAAATAAAACTTGTTTCTGAAAAAAATTCAGAAGTATCCACAGTTTGCTATAACTCATGACTAAAGATGTGTATTTCTTCCCATATCTAGCCCTAATTAAACAAATTGTTTGAAAACAGTACATTCTAAATTCTAGTCAGAATCTGCTACATAGTTTTAGGATAATGGATTTGCAACATTTTAAAATAATGAAAAGAAAATGTTCACTGGGAAAACCTTGAAATATGCCAAGGTGTTTTAAAATGAACTGAACCAAATTTTTATACTCTGGAAAGATATCACATTGTGAGGTTAAAACAAGTTGTTCATTGTTTAGTCTCATGTCCTGCTTTGGGGATTTATTTATTTTTCTTGCCTTTGATACTATAAAATGGAACCTTTATTATTCTCCAACAATATTATGTGTATTTGTTTTATCAGCAGAACAAGATTATATACTCCTCCAGTGCAGAAGCCAAATCTTAAAATTCTTTTGCCACAATTATAGTACCTGGTAGAGAGTTCAGTATGTTCATTCAAGTACTGAGTGAACATTGATAAAATATTTAAATGTTTCACTTTCTTGCCGAAGCATTATTCCATTAACTGGTTCTCATCGCACAAAAAGCCATTAAATGCCTTTATTATTATATCGGGAGAGAAGTCTGGAAGGAGCTGGAAAATTCTTAATAACAAAGTAATTATTCCTGCATTTAAAAAATAAAACAAAATCCTCTTCTATGATAAAATATACATGTTAATACTTAAAAGCAAAATAAAATGAACACAGCCTTCTCACTGATTCAGTGGCTGACAGATTTCATATTCTGTGGTGCTATTTGCCTTCTTTATGTCTGTTTTTCGTTTGAAATAGTACTAACGTGAATGCCAGAGCAAACTCAGCCTATCCCGAAGAATGGTCAGTCTTTCATATCTGCTCTCATGCTCTGATGGCTTCAGAAATAGAAGGGTGTAAGGCAGAAACCTGCTGGAGGGTTCAAGTTCAAAGGAAAGCTAACCCAATAGGAGACTGCTGAAGGGGCTTGCCCAAGAGAGGAGACCCATGCTTGATGGGGCCACGGCAGTGGGGATGGCAAGCAGAGCTAGTTTCCAAATCTGGATTCAATTTTCAGGTTGGAGCATCAGAATTTGGCGATGACTGGATGTGAGGGAGGAGAGCTGAAGGAGAGGCCAAGGTTTCTAACTAGGATGATGAGAGATAGAACAAGCCATCAACAGGTTAATGGAGCTTGGTGAAGAAGTGGATGCCAGGGATTCAGATAAGGAACATGGAGCATGAGCTGGGTTGGGGACTTGTGTGTGATGTTAGTACCTAAATTCTTAGAATTTTCTCTACTTTAATGGTTATTGTCCTCCTGCAGACTTTTCTCCATAATATTTCCTAAGAGTAGAAGACATTTCTTGTCCCATCTTCCCTTGATTTTTTTTGGGGGGGACGTACTGCGGATTGAACTCAGGGGCACTCGACCACTGAGTCACATCCCCAGCCCTATTTTGTATTTTATTTAGAGACAGGGTCTCACTGATTTGCTTAGCACTTTGCTTTGGCTGAAGCTGGCTTTGAACTTGCAATCCTCCTGTCTCAGCCTCCCAAGCTGCTGGGATTACAGAAGTGCACCACCACACCTGGCTTCCCTTGATTTTATTTACATTTATTTACACACATCTTGAAAGTCTACCTTTTCTATCTTCCAAGACCTATTCTAAAGGTGTCAGTTTACCTCTAGCTTCTCTGTATGGACATTTGTTTGGATATCATATCAAACATCTGTCTACTTCTGTATATGATCTGTGTTTCCACTTATTTCTGTATTGAAAGGTCTTAGGTAGTGCTTAAGTTATAAAAGTCTTGAATACAATGCTAGTGTCTCTCTTATAATCTGTGTGAAAGTCTTAAAAGCAAATAACACTGTATTCCAAATCAGTTTCTGATTTCCAAAACCCGAAGCATGAAAATCAACTGTATATTGTGGTGAGCAGAGCCCCAGAGACTCAGAATAATCTAATTTGTTCCAATTGCTCTCTTTCTCACCAGGTAAGTTCATTTGGGAAAAGATCATATAACAAGCAAGATGATACTATTAATAGTCATCATAGATAACATGTGTTAATTTTTTTGCTATATAACAGGCACAGTGATGAGCACATACATCATCATGTTTTTTTTTTTTTTTTCACAAGCAGACTGCTTCTACTGCCCCTTGACATATGAGAAAACTGAGGCTCAGAGAGTTTGTAAGACATGAGCCAAAGTTCATCAGGGTAGTAAGTGATGCATCTGAATTCAAATCTATGTCTATCAAACCCCAAGTATTCTCCCTTATCAACTGAACCACTGCTTCTCAAGGATCTTCTTTTTAAATACTTCTTTTTGAAATTCACATGTTTGAGGCACCACAAGCAAAAAAATGTAGCAAAGAGAATCATGGTAATATCCCCGCCTCCCTGGCCCAACTTAAATGACAGTGGTGGAGAGCCAAAATAGTTTCTTAAAAATTTTAACATGGCCAATACTTGATTTTAGTTGATCCTCCAGTAGTCTGGAAGCCTATTCCTGTGCCTTGGAAAGGTGGGCACTGCCTTCACTCCTGTTGGCACTCAGAAGAGATCAGGCTGTGCAAGTGTGTCCATCAGGCTCCATGAGGTGGTACGCCACCACTGTCCCTGCATCCAGCTAGAGCTGTGCTTAATACTGAAGAAAGCACTGTGTATATCTAGTGGACACCACAACATTGTTCCAAGGCTTAGGTGGCTACACTGGTGACTGAGAACTGTTGCCCAGTAAATGTTCTTAAAGTGAGTTTAAGCTACTACTTGTAGTTTTGGGATATTGTTTAATGGGCACAACAACTACACAAGAGTCTAATCTCCATGTTAAAGTAGTAAGTTTAGAAATCTAAAACTTCTTCCAAAGAAAAATTAATTCGAGTCCCTGTGTACCTTCTAGGGGTCAGTCACAATGCTAGGTGTTGGGGACATGTTTTAGTGAGATTTTTCACTGCTATGACCAAAAGACCTGGCAAGAACAATTTTAGAGGAGGAAAAGTTTATTTGGAGGCTTGCGATTTCAGAAGTTTCCCTCCATTCATAGATGGCCAACTCCATTCCTTGAGTCTGGGGTTGAGGCAGAACGTCATGGCAGGAGAGTGTGGTTGAGGAAAACAGCTGGGAACATGGTACCAGGAAGGGGGAGAAGGGATGCTGAGAGACAGATAGACAAACAGAAGAGTGCTCACTCTACCAGGACAAAATATATCCCAGAAAGGAACCAGGGACCCATCTCCTCCAGCCACACTCTATCTTCCTTCAGTTAGCACTCAGTTTCACCTCACCTCTACACCTTCTTACATTGTCTCACACATGGGCTTTTGGGGGATACCACATATCTAAACCATAACAGGACACAATACTGAATGAGACATCAAGGGAACCTTCAGGAGCCTATAGGGAAGAGAAAGACACATATCAGAGATACAGTGAGATATGTATTCTGCCCAGGGACACTCAGTGCAATGAGAGCACAGAATAAGTTGAATCTAAAAATGATTTCAAGGAGGAGTTAAGTTTGTGGATGAAGTTCTCTAAATAGAAGCCCTATGTTTACCTCCCAAGTACTCATCACTGAACTAAGACTGTAATTCAGCATATTGATCTTTATGCTGCTGTCTAAAAAAAATTGGCTTGAAGGCAGAGGCAGCTAGAAACTGAAAAACCTGCGATCAAACCGGAGGGTCCCTTAGGGTCTTATGAGTATTTATTATAGTTTTTCTATGAAGGATTATGTATTTTCCCAAAATCTTGATTTTAATTTAATAATATCATGCACCATTATGTTAGGAAAGGCTAACTGTTGTAGCAGGTAGAGTTTCAAGGCCAAAATAGTTCCAGATAGGCCCAAAGGACTCTGCAAATCAATTAGGATCCAGATCAATGGAAGTCCCATCATTTAGAGACCCAGGTTAATGGTGGTCAACAAATGGCTTCCAAGATTGCTCTGGGCATGGATATGTGGCTAGTGTAGGAGAAAAGAATATGGAAGACCTGATATCAGTGTATTTTATGAAATAGGCTGGCTAGGAATGGAACTGCTTATACCCAGTCTTTGGACCACTGCTAAGTGGCCTAGGGTGGTTGGGAAGAGAAATCCAACTGTCAGCCTCGGAGGAAGAGTATTAATTTGATAAACAGCTAACAGTTTCTGTTGTAACCATTGATGGGGATTATAGCATTAAACCAGACAGTCCTTTTGGAGACCCAATGGGAGAGAAGGAAAAATTGAAGAGAATAAAAAGAAATTACAACCACTAATGAAACACTATTTGAGTTTTCTACTTCTCACATGGAATAAGGCCAAGTGACAAAATAGCATAAACCTCCAGATTTTGCAAGTACATCTTGCAGATTGAAGTCTGCAGAAAATCTGTGTATCTTTATGAAATTTAGATCTTTAATGTAAGCTATGAATATTATATAGTATATTATAATAATTATATTTATTATAACAACATTTCCAAATGTCATAATTTTACATATTTCTAAGTGTGTCAAGCATCTGAGATGATTCACAAAAGTTTGTATTGATGAAGATGATACATTGCTTTTTAAAAATAAACTTTATTTTAAAACACTTTTAGATTTACAGAAAAATTGTGAAAAAAGTTCAGAAAGTTCCCATATATCCACATCCAGTTATCCCTACTTTTCAAATTTCATATTAGTTTGGAATACTTGTAACCATTAATGAATGAATGCTGACATGTTATCATTAACGAAAGCCCTGACTTCATGTAGATTTCCTTAAACTTACCTAATGTCCTTTTCTGTTTCAGGATCCCATCTGGTATATAATACTGTATGTCGTCAGCATGTCTACTTAGGCTTCTCTGGTCTATAACAGTTTCTTAAGACTTTCTCTGTTTTCCATGACCTTGACAATTTTGATGAGTGTTCATCATATATTTTGTAGCATAGCCCCTCGCCTGGTATATGTCTTTTATTTCTCTCATGATTGGACTGGTATTGTTTTAGGGAGACACACCACATATGTAAAGTGCATCAGATCCCAGGTTTATACTATTGACGTGATTTATTACTATCAATGTTAATCTTGGTTATCTGGTTCAGGTAGTGTCTATCAGATTTCTCCACTGTAAATTTACTCTTTTTTTTGCCTTGCTGTACCAATACGGAATAAAGTCCCTATGCACAGCCCACACCTAAGAAATGGAAAATTATGCTTACTTCCTGGAGGACAGTTTATCTGTATACATTATTTGAAATTTTTCTACATGATAGATTTATGTTGTATTTTTAAAAGAAGCAAAAGTGCAGGAAGATTTAAATTAATTCTGTGAACTAGTAAAATTGTCAGGCACATAGACATGTCTTTCATTTTTAAAATTCTTCCACTATACCCATTATTTAATAATAATTAATAATAATAATAATAGCCAATACATGCTGAGTTGTTGTTAAGCATATTTGATCTTCTCTACAAAACTATTGAGCAGGTTCTATTATTGCAATAATTTTGCAAATGAGGAAACTACAGCTTAGAGAGGTTGAATTATGAGCCACTAATATAACTCAGAAAAGTTAATCTCCTGCTTAAAAAAATGTAATGGTTTCTGGTTTCAATTAGAATAAAATTTAATCTCCTTACCTTGGCCTATAGGCCCTATATACTCAATCTAAATTATTTATCACCTACCAATCTACCCTCTTTCACTGTTTTAGGGTCTTTCTTTCTGTTTCAAACCTCAAATTAATCTTGGTTTAGAGCCTCTGGCTTTTCTGTTGCTTTATCCCCATGTCTTTGAATGTCCAGATGCTGTCAATCAGGTTGCAGGACAAACTACCTCTTAGGAGAGCATTTCCTGACTGTCCAATTCAAATTCATTTTCTCCTTCTCCCAGAATTGTTCTCTATCACTTCCCTACATCATTTCTTCATAGCAGTTGTGACTCTCTGGGATTATTTTTGGTAATGCATCTTACTTCCATCTTCCCTGCTAGGTTGCAAATTCCGAGTGAGTGATGTCCACATGCACTTTGTTCGCTGCTGTGTTCCCAGACCCTAGGATACCTGGCACTTTGTAAATATTTCTAAAGGAAAGGATAATAGAGTAATGTTATCCAAGGAACAAGACAAGCAAGTGGCAGAGCTGGTATCCAAAATAATGTCTTTCTGATATCAAAACAAGCTTGTAACATTTGTTATAAAGTCTAACAGGTATCCAGTAAATAGTGGTTGAATCCAGCAAATAACATGCTCAGAGACGAAAGACAAGGATTGAGCATTCTTTACTCCCTTGAGTGACCTCCGGTCAGGATGCTCCATTCTCCAGCGGTCATTTGCAGGAAGCCATGTAATCCTCCAAGTCTGAGTTTCTTTCTCTATTAAAAGGGATGAAAATATCATGTATCTCACATAGCTTTGTGAGAATTAAACAAGCTAAACTGTGAAAACTGCATTGAGGTTTATAACACTTAATTTAAAGATGAGTTTTTAATCAAAAAGAAAAATATTCATTTCCCCCCTCCATCCCTCCTATGATCTGAATTTCTACAGGAGGATGTGGCAGTGAGGAGAGGAGGACCAGGCTGAGAGGGAGATGCTGAGGTCTGCATGGACTGTATTAGATGATAGTACCACAAGCCTGTATGCTGAGGATGGGGCTCAAATACCGTTTGTCACTGTGTTTACTTTAGCAGAGAACAGAATATCCTACACATGTTTAAATCTGATTTTCTCCTCTGGATTTTGGAGATAAACCTTCCTGCTATGAACAGAATTGTGTAACCACCCCTCAACCTTCTGCCAGCCTGCAGAAATTCATATATTGAAGCACTAATGCCCAGTATTTCAGAATGTGACTATATTTGGAGATAGGGTCTTTAAAGGCGTGATCAAAGTAAAATAAGACCATTCAGATGGCTACTAATTCCACATGAATGGTGTTCTTTAAAAGGAAATTGGCATAAAGAGAGACACCAGAGATGCTCACACACACAGGAAAAACCAGGTGAAAACACACTAAGAAGGTAGCTGGCCTTCAGCAAGCCAAGCAGAGAGGCCTCTGGAGAAACTAAACCTATCAATACGTTGAGCTTGGATTTCCAGTGTCTAGAACTGTGAGGAAGTAAATTTTTGTTATTTAACCCACCTACCCAGGCTGTGGTATTTTGTATCAGCAGCCCAAGCTGATTACCCAAGTGAAAAATTAATCTCTCTAAGAACTAGCTACTACTTATGATTCACTCTGTACTGCATAGAAGTCCACATATCTCAAAGTATGGGAATAATTCTCTTCAAAAGGAATATGTAACAGGATGTGTAGATAATTGGGTTTGTGACAACAGGATCTGGTTTACAATCATACAGCTTAAGATGAATCTGAAATTGCACTAATAGTGTTCAAGGATAGATGGATTTTTGTTAGATATTTTAAAAGAATTCAGTATACTGAATTGCCTTTGCTACTCCAAGTTCATTAATACACAAGTAAGATTATTAATTTCTCCTTTAGACAGATGTTTAAAATATTCTCCTGTGTGTTGAATAAGTCCTTAGCAATTTGGCCCATTTATCTCACTTTACAAAGGAGAAACTGAGGAGATTGTTCAAGCTTGGACAGCTCTTTTGCCATCATAATAGGAATTGAAACTCAAATCCTCTGACTTTCAGAGCAGTGCTCTGGCCACACCATATTTTTGACTACATATATGTTGGAAAAGAGTCACATTTTAAATTATTTTTTTCCAACATTTGCACTGTTCCCATATTTTTCTCATGTGCCAATCACAGGTGATAAGAGGATCACATGCTGATCCTCAGTTTAACACTAAATTCAGTTGAAAAGTACGTAGAGTCTGTCTTGTAAGTCTATGTGTATTCTCCTTTCTTCAGATAACTTTGTATGCAGAAGTTTGCTTGTAGAAAATCTTTTGTAGTTGTTGCTTTAAAGCACAAAGATGGCTTCTTCTATCACAGATGACTCTGCAATAGGAAGCTCGTGAGGTTCCATCCCAGGTCACACAACACTGTTCCATGCAAGAGTTTCTGAGGGTCTTAAAGACACTAGGTCATGATGTCTCTGTACCTGCTTCACTGATTTTTCTAACTACACTGTTGGTGTCTGGCTTTGCCTCCTCTGTTAGCCCGTAAATAGAACATCTCCAGTCTGAAAACAGAAAGGATGCTACAGAGGACCAGCACACACTGTTGGTTATGGAGATGAGCCTGGTTTTAAACTTAAAGACTAGATAATTCTAGTATAGGCTCTTCCTACACATTGGTGAAGATTCAAGAAGCTATAGACTACATGCCATTTCTTCAATGTTCTCTTTTCTCTTTGTGGCCCAGTCACATTTACACTATTCATGTTCACACTAAATGTAGGACACTAAAGTTTTCATCCACAGAGATGGCTTTCCTGGGTCTACCTCTCTCAGCTTGGAGGTAATGTCCAGCATTTGTGGTGGCACACAACTTCCTGAGCTCTTGAGCCATGGCATCTTATTATGAAATTTTAAAACAATGTTATCTTAATCCAACTCTTCAGTGATTTTTGAATCTTCCTTACAATTTGCTGGTCATTCAGTGATTGAGTAAGCCCATGAGGAGATTTCACTGCTTCCTAAGATAGGTGATTCACTTCAATCTTCAAATGACTCTGTGTTGGACAGAATTTCTCTGCATCAAGTAAATAGCTATCTCCCAATAATATCTGCCCTATTGTCCCTACTTCTTTTCTGTTCTCTGTTCCAATAGGTACAAAACTGGAATTCTGGCCAATTTTACATGTGGTATTTAAACAACACTGACAGCTTGTTCTCTTCCATGGCATAACAATTCATAAAACAACACTTCCATACAAATGTTACAAACATTATCTGCCTAGAAAGTTAAAAAAATTCAAAGACAAGAAGCAAAACAAACAATACCACCACCACCACCACCACAAAACTCCACAGCACTATTAAATTACCCTAAGAATGTATATCTTCCACTGCAAGTACTTTATCAGGGCCCATTTCATACTGAAGAACTGTATGGGAGACCTAGCTGACCAAAACCATGGCAAGGTGAAGCACAGAGATTAATAGATTATGTTGAATTAAGTTCTTTATTAGATCAATGTTACAAGCAGAAAGAAAGGTACATTTCAGAGGAGAGACAACCAGGGCAAGTGTCCTTCTAAAAGCAGAAGATTCTTTCTCACATTAGTAGGAGTAAAAGCATACATTTGGTGAGAAATAATTTAGCTATGCCAAACATAGAACATCCTACACAAATGCTTGTATTTGAGAATGGCTATCTAAATACCAAATATACATTCATTATAATCATTAAACAAAAAAACCCATAGAAATATAGGTAACAAATTTTAAACTTAGTTCAAGAAAGTTATTTTAATTCCATTTTTAGCAATGTAGCTTTTTAGACCTAAAGTGAAAATTTTGCATTTTAACACTAATTCTTAAAATGAATCTTTGACCTATACAGTTTTTCTCAGGATCATTCTGATAGCTTAATTTTATTAAAGAGTCTATGAATCAATATCTTTACATCATCCCACATAAGCCTCAGTGTAAAAGTGAGTGTAATTTTTTTTTATTTTATAGAATGAAACCAAGCTTTATGAAAATAAAAACATTATTCAAGTTCAAACAATCAATAATCAATGGATCCAATCTTTGAACTTAGGAATGCTGAGTTTTTGCTTGGATGTCCACCCACCGCCATCCAGCTATTGGTAAGCAAAGGGACTAAAGGGGAGAAAAACAGAATGAGTGGGTAGACACCTGTGTTTCTCCTTATGAATGAAAGGTATCTGAGATGAGACTTGAAGGCTAAAGAGAAGTTAGATTTAAAAATCAGATAGTGGTGGTAAGATACAAAGCAGGAAAAAGCATCCACATATGTGCAATAGCATGAAGGAAAAAGAGTGTATGTGGCACTAGGAATACATCCATATACATGGAACAGTATGTGAGAATGGGTATTGAAGGGATATGACAGATTTCACTTTCCAAATATCACTGCATTCTTATCTTCTGTTCAACATGCTCTCTATAGGTTTGCCACTGCCCCCATTACAATGGGGTCTAATTTCTCTTCCTTTTATATGAGTGTGTGACTCATTTGGAACTAATATACAATATTTGACACTGAGTGATTTCTAAGGTTAGGTCATAAAATGTGCTACAACTTCTCCATTATTAGCTGGGACACTCATCTTTGGGATCCTGAGCTTCCAGGAAAGAAGTTCTATGGTCTTGAGGCTGTCATGCTAGAAGGAATTTTGAGCCTCATAGAATAGCCATTAGTAGGTTTTGACTGACAATCCCAAAGGAGGTCCTACCTAAGAGACAGCATCAACCAGTAGACATGCACATGTAGACATTTGTAGAGCCCAATCTCCAACTGCTTAAAGTCTTCCCAGCTGAGACCCCAGACATCATATGTTAGAAACAACTGTCCTTGCCGTATATTTGCTGAGTTCCTGGGTGGTTGTTTATGTATCTGAGTTTGGAGATGATTGTTATGCAGCTATAGTAACTGAAACATGTTGTTGTATTTTGTAAAAAGTTGATCAATCATGTCGGAGTTCAAAAGAGAGACAGACTAGAAATTTATCCTTGGAGTTTTCTGCATTATAAATGATTGTTGAAGGCTTAAGAAGAGGAAAAGTAATCCAGGGAACTATGTAGAATTTAAAAAGAAAGTGATAAAAGAATACAACTCTGGAAAATGCCAATATTGAAGAGCAGAAAAAGGACAAGTAACAAAAGGAACCCCCCAAAAAAGATCTATCTATCTATCTATCTTTATCTTTTACATATAAAAGGGGATATACCTCAGTTGGTAGAATGCTTGCCTTGCGTGCACAAGTCCCTGGGTTTGATCCCCAGCACCACACACACAAAAAAAAGAAAAGAAAAGAAAGAAAGAAAGGAAGGAAGAAAAGAAAAGAAAAGAAAAGAAAAAAAGAAGGAAATATCAAAGGAAGGAGCAATCCTGAAAAGGGGGAAATTAAGGAAAGCAATGTATGAGAATGTTTTATGAAATGCAAAAACGTCAACAGATGCTGTAGAGAAAGCACTAGAAATATGGCTTAATAACAAACAGATGACCTTGTCCCAAGCAGTTTCAGAGAAAAGTGAAGATGTAGGGATCAGAATGAGGTGTGGTGCAGTAGGTGTTCAACGTATATGTGTTGAATGAATGCTTCTGAGATGATGAAATAGTGACAAGTTGGTTGTAGGTAGAAGGAGGAATAGCTGAAGGAAAGTGAAAATCTAGCGAGTTTTGGTGTGGGGGGAAGGAGGCGAGCAGAGATTTTAGCACTGTGTTGGGAGTTGCAAGCGTCTCCAGCAGCAGCTGTTCTTGCTGCCCTCTCCCACATTGGCAATTGAGACTAGGGTTGAACTGAGCATGCTGTGCATTTCCCTTGGTGGTCAGAGTTGCTCTAAAGTTCCAATTTGGGGCTCTTTTCCTCACATCATGGCACTACCTGGAGGACTGTGATATGGGTGAGTTGTTAACATTTCCCAGAATTTTCAAGGTTTTGTTTAATAAAGAGACAGGGATTGAGGGAGGAGTAAGCAGTCAGCAAACAATAAAAGAGGATCAAAAACTATGGACTCTATACAAGTGCTGAAGATGAAGTTAAGAACAACATCTTTTATTCTGACAGTACTTTCCTTCTTCCAAAAGCCAATAACATTTTATAATTTAGATTTGTTCCCCAAATCACTTACTCCAGCACAGCACAAACATGCCAACTCCTTTGTCCATAGTATTGGATGGGGTGGAAGGTGGAGGTGGGGTAAGAGAAGGGAGAAGAGATGCAGAATAATCCTTTCAGATAACTTCATATTCTGATTTTACCTTATGGTCAGGTTTAGAACCAAGTACTTGGCTGTTTTTCCATAAAAGAAAGACTTTTATTGACCTTACAGCTTCTATTTTATATTTTCAATTTAAGCTGATATTGAGGTACATTTGCCTGCTACTGATTTTTCACAAGTTGACTTAGGGATGACTTATGCTGGAAAACCAATATTTATTAAGTAAGGAGAATCCTTGTCTGAATATACATTGTAATATAGTATTAAAGAGCTTCAGCATTTTAATTACCTGCCAGTCAAGCCTCACTGATTCTTGGTTGGGCTGAGGTCTATTCTGGACTGGAGAAATTCTAGGTCAATGGAAAATTATCATTGCTTGAAGCAAGTGAGGAAAATGAGTGAATTATGGGCCTTTGCCAAATCATGTGCCCAAGAGGCCAAACTAGACAAACCAGGACATTTAAAATCCTTTAAAAATTGATCATTAAAGTTCTCCTGCCTTACAATTGCATGGCAATATTGCAAGGGTCTCAAATCCTGTAGGCTATTATATTCTGAAGCAGATTCTTCTGAAAAATGGTTAGAAGCTCAATTTTAAATATAGAATAATCAACTTTTTCTGAAGAAAAACCAGCCTTTGATCCCTCTCCATGCCCTGGAACCCTATTTGCAGATGAATGCATGACACTGACTCTACTTTCTTTTAAAAGTTCAATTTTTATTTTGGAGTATCATATATTTCCAGATTAGGTATTACATCTCAATGATCCCCAAGTTGAAGATAATTCTTTTAACCATTTGGCATACTTATTAGTACAAATGGGAGAGAATTCCCTGACACTTCAGCTATAGAAGCTAAAATTACATTTCATACACAATGTCTCACTCGGGACAACTCAGCAATCTCATATGCCTTCTTTTCTCCAAGGTGGGCTTAAAGTTCTGAGTCTTGCCAGTGGGAAGAAATATAAATCTTGTCTTGCCATTTTTTGCCATAAAAATTTGATGTTTTAAAAAATATGGAATCTTTTATCCTTGTATTACAATCAGTCTTAATTCTCTTAGTGTTTGTTTTTTTAAATATACAGTCTATTAAAGAAATGAGCCAAGTCTATGTTTTAAAGAATAACCTTCAGGTATATGTCTCCAAATGCCATTGTTGCTTAAAAAATAGAGTGAATCTTTTTGTTGTTGTTGTTGTTTAAATGTCCTTTGAAAATGTCATAAAGTAAAAAAAAAGTAAACTCTGTCCTCTGGCTTTTAGGTGATTTTATTTTTTCTTCTAAGGTTCTGTAATATTGCCCTCATTGACCAGTACAAAATGTGGGAAAGATCCATTCATTCATTTCTGAGAACCATCTTCTATTTGACTTTAGCTCCTGGATAGGCCTGGCTGCTGATAACCTACCCTTCTTCACGCAACTCTTTTCTTTCCAATCTCACAGCCACAACTGGAGTCATTAGATGCAGTAGGGAGCAAAGTCCTTCTTGTAAGACCACTCAGGAATAAAAATCAATCTGAGGGAAGGCATCTATAACTATATCCATACTCACTTTATCTGTCTACATCTGTCTATCTATCCATCCATCCAAACATCTGTGTATCTCTGTACTTACCTCCTCACTCTGCTGTAAATCTCAGGAGTACAGAGGCGTTATTTGTGCATTTTTATAGAACTTAACAACAAAAAAACAATTCAGTTACATACTGTCATTTTCCACATTTCTTAAAAACAAAGTCCAAGACACAGAGAGACAGCCCAGTAGACTTCTTAATCCCATTGATACCATTTTGGATCAGATAAATTAAGATAGATATAGTCTCACGAAATCATAGCATTAAAATAAGCTATTGCTTATAAAAAGTGCTACCATAAAAATGTCATCATACATTATCATTTTATAATTTGATATTCTTAATGTGGTATAAGCACTATCCTTCTCAATTTACAGATTAGAAATCTAAGACTAAGAGATAATAGGTGGCTCTTCTTCAAAGACACAGCTAGCAAGTGTTCTTTAGAATCATCTACAGACTAAACACTCTTCTCTACATGATGCCCTAAGTAAGATCAGGGGAAAACATAGGTTTTCTGTGTGAACTCAAGTATACATTAGCTTTAAATAAATGTTTTATCTACATAATGTTTCTTTCTAAAATCCAGGACATCATGAGTTACTGTCAAAGTGAGGCAAAACCCATTAATATCTGGATACTCTCTACCAAACCATGGTTATTTAAAATGTAGATAACTGAAACAAAAATGGGTTCTAAGCCATTTGTATTTCCCACTTACTACAGTAATGAACATAACAAGGAGTTCCTGGATGGTTATATCTTCCCAAAGCATATAATGTTAAGTGATTATATGGTTCAAACCCTAACAGCTCATCTAAAGCCAAAACCATACTGTGACCACGGACATTGTATGGCACTGTGACTTTACAGTAACTCTTCACTCAGGAATATTCCTTTGATGACATTTTAGCACTTGGCTTGTTGCAGCCACAATACCCTTAAACCTTTTCCTCTCCTTTGGACATTCTACAAAGACTTTCAGCAGTTAGAACCTGACTGAAAGGTTTTAATGTAAATTTACTGGAATCATCTGATGAGTCATGTGTACTGGAGTCTAGACTGTAGAAGCTGCACATTCTAAATTTCCATAAGGACAAAACAAACACACAACATCTCTGATAAGAGGCTTGGTTCACTGTGGCCTAATAAAGATAAGTGCTACCAAAAAGTTAGAGCTAATAGACAAATAAATAGAAAAGAGACAAGAGACAAATAAATAGAAAATCTCACTCCAAGAAAAGAGAAGACAACCCAAAGTTGTAGAATCAACCAGCCCTCAGGAGTTTGGGCTGTGACAGCATGGTGTATATTACACGGCAGGTTTCACTTTTTCAACAATGTGCCTTAATTTTTTGGCACCAGTTGCTAAACTAATTAGTTGGTGGACTGAATTTTTTAACTCAGCCTTCACTGGGTTTTTAAAGTCTAGGGAAAGAAGGCAACATGAGGGTAGGTCTGGAAAAGAACTTCTTGAATGACCTGGCTTATTTAGGTTTAAACAGAGGGGAAAACTTTTCAGCAGCCACTCTTTCCATACAATGACACTCTCATTCCCCTCCTCCTATGGGGTCTGCACTCTCTACCCTCTGTCTAGAGAAGTGACCTCTCTGAGAATGAACAATGCTTGTGCTCCAGTGTCCCCTGAATAAAACTCCTCCACAGAGCATTTCAAGCTGCTTCTTCAGAGTCCAACTCACCCTGTAACATTATTTCCCCCTTCCTATGTTAATATTTCAAGCAGAGTCATTAGTTATTCCTCATATATGCACCCTCCCTTGCCCCAATAGATTTTTGTGTTTTTGCAATATTGTTTATTCTTTCTGAAAATACCTCCATCTTGGATCTGTAGATCCTGTCTCCTCTTTCTCAGTGAAGGTCTCCCTGATTCCCAGGTTCACTTTAGTCCACAATATACCTGTAAACTGGAAGTTCTCAGCCTCATCAGGAATCTGTTGTTTATGTATGTGTTTTATCTTGCTCTGCTGGTTTGCATCGTCCCTTCCTCTACTCAGATACATCCTTTGCCTTCTTCTACCTTGTTCCGCTCCCTGAGATGCTGATCTTTAAACCAATTTTGGTTTTGCCAGCTTCCATTTGGGTTCAGCCAATGGGAGATACCAGCAAGAAGACCAGAGGTTGGGGAAGAAGATTTTCCTTTTTCCTCCCTGTTTTAGCATTGCATTATCTGCCTCCCTCCAAGATGACAAGACTCCGAAAAGCAGCCTTTATTCTACTTTTTGGCTCCCATCAAGCTCCAATTACACTTTTCCCCACTCCTTTCTCCTTTGAACATAGAAACAGTAACAGTTCACCACCATTGCTCATGTCTGGCTGCCTCCACAGCCTGTTTATTCCTGGAACACACACCTCTAGAGGCAGCCCCTTCATGAAAATCTGTTCATATACACCATCAGAATGAATTGTGCTTCCTACTGGGATCAAACTGATAAATTCCTATTTTGAAAGTATTCTTTGCATGCCACAGGTATGGCTAGGGAAAGGGGTGTTTTTTGAGGGGTCCAGCTATACCTCTCACTATCCAAGGAATATTGGGCATCCCCTTCCTTTCCTTTGCTTCGGTTGCATCATTTATGAAATGAAACTGTACATGTAATCTTGCCAGTTTGTTCTGAAGATTAAATGAAATTGCGCATTTTGCATGTCTTTGTGCAAGATTCAGTGTTGTTATGATCCATCAGACTCCTCCACAATGAGTTATTTATTATATATTTGTTAGATGAATGGATGGAATAGATAATTTTCCATGTGTTTCACAGAGTCAGCTACCGAGAAGCACAGGAAGCAGAGGACCTGCTTAGGAAGAGAAGACCATCATGTATTCATACACAGCCTAGCAGGACTTGCCAAAACATATTTTATTCAAATAATCTGTGACCACACTAATTTTTTCCTTATTTATTATAATGATTGTCAAGACTGAAGTAGTATGGAAACTCATTTCGAACTTAAATTGTGGGTGAAATGGAAGAAAATAAGAGGCTTCTGAATATTGTCTTGGGACACAGGAGGGAACTAACATGTCTGTAGAGAAGACCTGGGCTTTACCCAAACCTTAAAAAGGGAAGAGTTTGTGAGGGAAAATTGGCTTCCTACTAATACCTCTAAGCAACCCTGTCCCAGTTCCGCAGCTACTAGCATTTCTAACTGCTTTTATCTGAAGAGATGAACTGTGAAAAGCTGGTATCAGAGTCTCATCTGGGTGTTTGAGGACCACTGTGAGTGTGTGAGAGTGAGTGTCAGTTGTTTGTAAAGACTTTTTATCAGACTACAGGTTGAATAGTGACCCCCTAAGGAATAGGTCCTTGTCCTAATATCCAGACACTGTGAATGTTTCTGTATTTGGTAATTACATTAAGGACTTTGAGATGAGATCATCCAGGATTACCTGAGTGGGCCCTAAATCCAATGACAAATGTTCTTATAATAGACAGAATAGAAGACAAACAAATGAAAAAGAGTGTTGAAATGACCACCTAGGCAAAGATTGGCAACTAAACAATGCTACCAGCCACCAGAAGCCTAAAGAGGTGAGGAAGGATCCTTCCCACAGCCTTCATGGAGCATGTGGTCCTGCCCACACCTTGATTTTGTACTCCTGGCTTCTAGAATTATGAGGTAATAAATTGATATTTTGAGCCACCAAGTTTTCTTGCAGTCCTGGGAAATTCATACACAGGATGAGTAATGTTTGTATAAATTCCAGAGGAAAATTCACTGTAGGCCTTTGTCATTAGTAAGGCTAGATATACTAGAAAAATTTAGACCACTAAAAATGACAATGTAATTTCCCCAAAAGGCCCCCTCAATCTCTTGGGCAAATAGGAAAAAGAAACAATGCAATTCTCAGAGCAGATAAGCAAGTCATGTAAAGAACATGGGATTTGGAAACTCTGTCCAACCCACTGCCAGCAGTGTTTGGAAAAATGACAATACTGTCATTTGGTTAGAGCATCTTTATGAGCCACATATAAGTACATGTTTAGGTATAAAACAAATAGTTTTAGGAGCTAAATTGTCCTAATAAAGAAAGCTAAAACTATTGAGAAATGCTTGAGATGAGGTCAGAATGAAGCACCTCTAAGACATAGAAAAATGCTACAGAAAATTCAGGGAAGCTCTGTTTAAGGATAGGAAGTGCTAAAACAGTGCTTAGTATAAGGGATAGATAGAGCTAGCAGACTTGGTGATTTATCATTTGTGTGGGGAAGAAAGTTACCACATTCCATGTGAACGTCTTCATGAAGGTGTTTTGTAATCTAGAATCACTAGTTTCTACACTATTTCTTACTTTCATTGCAAAGCTAGGAAGCTGTCCATCATTTCTGCCTCCTCATTTTCCCTCTTCTAAGCCAAAGATAATATCTAAGGGAATTTGTGCCATCTCCCCCTACAATAATTTATCATTAGAGAATCTCAAAATTTTCTTTGATTGAAGAGGAATGCTTCACAATTTTCTGAATCAGTCCTAAACCATTAAAACTTTTCAGCATTGAACAATACATAAACAGAAGACTCCATCCTCCTTTTTCCTTGCTTTTCCTTGGTTTTCAAAATTCACAATTATAGCGTCATATTTATTGTGTTCTTACTATTTGTTAACCATATGGAAAAAAGGGACAGCTTCTGAAGTTTATTGGGGTTATAATAAATAAGTTTATTTATAATGGGGTTGAAGGCTGAACCAGCTAGAGTCCCAGAGGCCAACGCTGGTTTTAGAGTGGAATGATCACCTAGAAGTGAGTGCAATGCTAATGTGAAACTTGGCCTAAGAGAAGAATGAAACATTGACAACCAGGAAAACCTTATCAGGCATCAAATTTGAAAGCTGAGAATGGGAGGGGGTAAGAGCTTCAGTTGGGGCCTCTAATAGATGGGAGCTGGTAGCAAGTTAGGAATGGAGCATTCAGTTTTTTTTTTTTTTTTTTTTTTTTTTTTTTTTTTTTTTTTTTTTTTTTTTTTTAGGGAGTGAGGTGCTAGCCATTTGGGTAGAGCAGCTTGACTTAAAGGAGCAATGGTGGGTGGGAAGACAAGAACAGCGCAATGTTCTATCCTGTGTCGCACCCAGTGAGAAACGGTGCTCCTTGGTTGAACTTACTAAAGCATCTACTATATTAAAGGCTGGTGAAATAACATTAATTAATTGGCTTTCAAACATGAAATAACAAATGATGTTTGATTCCGAGACTAACATAACTGAATTTATTTACATTCTTTGAGAATTAACGATTTTTATGAGGTCATTCAGTTAATGGCATATGATTAATCAGAGCTACTAAGCCACACCATTTACTCTCCATGCTACCTCAACAAAAGTTACTATTAATATTACAATAATACCTTTTAATTTGTTCTCATTTTTAAAAATTTAGTTGTAGATAGATACAATACTTTATTTATTTATGTATTTATTTTATGTGGTGCTGAGGATCAAACCCAGTGCCTCACATGTGCCAGGTGATTGCTCTACCACTAAGCCACAACCCCAGCCCCTTGTTCTCATTTTTTACATTGATCAATTTTGAATTCTTACATGTGGAAGTAATAGTCAACAAATCTTAGCTGATTTTTTTAAAAAGTGCAAAATCTCTCTCAAACCTGCATACAAAAAGTGCTTTGCATAACTCTAAAGGGTTCCTTTCCTATTGCTATTGTTACCTTTGCCACATGTTCTCAGCATGATTTTCTGAGTGCCTTTGAAATGAGATCACCTCTGACATATCAATAAAATAAAAATCAAGAGACATCTCATCTAGTTGCCATAAGCCAATCTAATTGCCATAAGCTCCCCTTGGAGACACTGAGAATGTCTAGACCCAGATGGGGAGGTATAATCTGAACTGCTGGTGAGGCCAAGAATTAATAGATCAAGCAGGAAAAAGAAGGCAGAGAAGCAAAATGATGCATGGCATGCAGTAGAGAGGAGGCCACAGCTGGGTGCAATGGAGCACTGAACTGTTGGCTGTCGAAGCCGTTGGGCAGACTGTGCTGAACAGCACTTGTTTCTATATACTAAATTGTATACAAGGCCAAACTAGAGACAAAAACAAAACTCACTGCCAGGTTGCGGCAGCCCCTTGAGTTACAAAATTACCGTAGGAAAAGAAATTTAATAAAAAGAAGCATTTTGGAGGTCATTTATACTTCAGAGGATTTCATAAAGAGTAAAATGCCCCCAGATATTTCTAAAGGTTTTGTGTCTCAGGGATCTCAATGCCATTCATTAGAATTAGGTCCTGAGTCTCAGGAAATGTCACATTTTATTGCAGATCCACTACTTGGGAGGAGAAGATGCCATGAAGACACTGGCAGAGAAGTGGTTGTAGTTGATGCCTAGAGTAAACCATATAGTGTTTCCAACATTCTCTAAAACAAATATCCAATAAGCACCATCAAATTCCTTCCAGGCATCTGGTCCTAGGCTAGGCATCTGGGGTGTTAACTGTGAGCACCCCAGATAGTTTCCATCTTGGAGGAGCTTGTATTGTAGTTGGAGCAGGAGACAAAACAGGACATTGGAGGTAGTTTTGCCTATTTTGAGAGGTAGTGTGGATAAGAAGAAAGCAGACTTGGAGCCACATTCCTGGGTTTGCATTCTGGCTCTGTCACTTCCCAGGGTGAATTAACCTCTGTTTGGAGCTTTTTTTTTACTCATCTGTGAACTGGGGATGATAAGAATAGTGTATAAACTAGTGGAGAGGATAAAAGAGTTAATATTACATCTATCAGGCAGACCCTAGCTGGGTTCTTAGCATGTAGGTCTCTCCATGATACAGAGACAATAGGTGCTCTGGAAATATTCAGGATAAGCAGAGCCCTTTGTCATGTGGGAGTGAGAGAGGATTTCCTCCCAGAAAATGACATCTTAATCAAGAGTGAAGGGTGAACAGGGGTGAGTAGGTGGGTGGGGTGTTGGAGCTGAGGAAAGGGGGAGCTGGTATGTGTAAAACCCCGAGGCAGGAATAATGTTGGCTAACATTCCCTCAAATAATTTAATGCTCTCATGTTGCCTGATTCACTTGGCAAGAAAAATAGGTTCACAAGTTTGCTGCCTTCACCAGATGACAGATGACCGTTTCTCCAACACCTCTTCTGTGCAATCGTCCCTGATAGCTTTGGTTTGCTGTTCTCTTTGCTGTATTTCCATACCTAGTAAAGACACTTATCATATGATACTGATTGTTTACTTGTCTGTCTCTCCAACCAATCTGTCAGCTCTAGGATGGCTGGGACTCTTTTCCCCTTCTTTTCCCTTCCTCTTCCTCTTCTTCCTTCTTTATGGTGCTGGGGATTAAACCCAGGGGCACTTTTCCACTGTGCTATATCCCCAGCCTTTTTTACTTTTTATTTTAATCCATGGTCTCACTAAGTTGCTTAGGGCTTCACTAACTTGCTGAGGATGGCCTAGGACTTGTGATCCTCCTGACTTAGCCTCCAGAGTAGCTGAGGTTACAGGTGTTCACCACTTCCCCCAGCTAAAGCTGTTTCTTTTACATATATCCTGGTGTTCTCATCCTCTGAGACACTATCTGGTTTATAATTGGTGCTCAAGAAAAATGTACTGAACAAACAACACAGCTTCTTTGTGACAGAACAGAGACTCACTCTAAGGTTGAACTTCTAATCCTGTGGTCCTTCACCAGAACCCATTATCATACAATTTACCCATTTATAGAAGCTCTGTCCTTTTCAAATAGAACATTTAATCTCTGCTTTATTCCAGGTACAAAGGACATTATTTCTCTCTACTAAACTAAACAGCTAGCAGTTGTGGCAATGAAGGAAGCATAATGAAAGCAAAACAATTAAGGAACTATATTTAATTTCAGTGAGTCTCAAATTGCTGGGAAGCATGGCATTCATGAGGAATCTCTTGCTCACTATACAGCAGCAATGCAGAAGTAAACCTCACATTGAATTCCCTTGCTAACTCTGATCTAAAATTTGGGAGCCTTCCCTTTGCATTCTTTAGGTTGTGTCAGCTGATTTTCTAGTCATTTGTTTTCTAAGGGCCTGTGCCAGAAGCCCATGGCAGATTCACTCATGGACATTGTTCTTGGTCTTACTCTTTTCTCTCTTCTTGAGACTAAAGGTTGGGAGTTCAAACCTGCATAGTGCTGCTAGTCAAGGGATGTTTGTCTCCTCACTTGGATCACTTAGCACCTTTACACAGTTCCCTGAGAGACCATTCAGAGCCCAGGGACACCTCTATGCATATCTACAAGGTCCACTTTCACATCATAAATATTAGGTCCTGTGAAATGGGGGTGGCACTCCAACACGGAGGGGAGGTATCTTCCAAATCCTTTGTGTGGGGTGTTGGAGTCAGGAAAGTCTGGCTGTCATTGCCACAGGGAGGATGCTTCAGGCTTGCCAGGACTATGGCCCAAGCGGAAGATACAGGAATGACTAACTCATTTATTTACGAAAGATACATATTGAGTGCCCATCTGTACCAGATGCTGAGGATATAGCACAAGCGAGAGAGACAAGGACACTGTACTCATAAGGGTTACAGTATCATTGAGAGAGACAGATGATAAACACAGATGGAGATAAACAAAACAATTCCAGAAAGTGACAACTGCTCTGAAGCATGTAATTCAGGGAAATAGCTTTGAGTGGTTAAGCCAGGGAGGCTCTTAAACTGGGGCAGTCAGGAAAAGCGTCTCTGTGGAGGTGACATTCAACTCAGATGGAATGTTGAGAAAGATCCAGCCATATGAAGACCTGTCGGGAGGAGAACATTCCAGGCAGAAGATGTTGACTGAACAGGAACTAGCTCTGTGGTTCCAATATGTCTGATTGACCTACAATCACACCAGAAAAATCTCATGTTGACCATTATCAAATTATCTAGTTGGGTGACACAACTCCAGAGGCTTCATGCACATTATATTCTGATGATGTTTTCTCCTTTCACTGGGTAAATTGGAGTTTAAGACAAGAATGGTTGCCTTTTGGGGAGAGAGTAGAACAGAAGGCTGTTGTGGCTGGAGAAGAAGGAATACCAGTAGAGTGGTTTGGACTGATTGCTGTTGTTTGAACCTAACAACATAGTAATACAAACAGCTAGGTTACTACATGTCACTCAAGTTCAAGATTCCTTCAAACGCGTTATCTTATTTGTTACAAAAACCCTTTAAGATGGGTACTGTTACGTCTTCCTCTTATGGATGAGGAACCAAACTTTAGACAAGATAAGAACTGGAATTTAGAAAACAAAAATGATAAGGCCACAATAAATTATAGAAGAGTTGTGGAAACAGGCAGTGAGGGTCCAGCTCGCCCTTTTCATCCTGAGTTTCTGGAAGTTCATTTCTTCTCTTGGAAGGACTTTCCCTGAAGCTGCTCACATTGGCCCTGCTGCATCAGAGTGAGTCAGGGTGGATGATGCTTCCTGGCATTTGACTCAAGAGCCCTGGCAACATCACAAAAAGCATTTTTACCATCTTTGAACTCTGTTAAATGTGGTGACACTGACATCCACTAAAAACACATCACACACAAACTAAACTTAGATAGAAAGGAACTTCTTTAGGTAGATACATATATATACACATAAAATCCTACATAGTGGAATCCATGGGACATCACAAAAGTAAAAGCCATAAGCTGATTGGAATGAACCCTGATGGGATTAACTGATTATTATCTATCTTCTTTAGTAATTTTTTTTTTTTTTTTGTAGTAGGGATTGAACTCAGGGGCACTTAAACTCTGAACCACAACCTCAGCCCTTTTTAAAATATTTTATTTAGAGACAGGGTCCCACTGAGTTGTTTAGGGACTTTCTAAATTGCTGAGGCTGGCTTTGAACTTGCAGTTTTACTGCCTCAGCCTACCAAGCTGCTGTGATTACAGGCATGTCCCACAACGCCTGGCTAGTCATTCTTTATTAACAACCATGTAGTACCTTTTCTCTATAGCCATGGTTCTCCTTAACCCCCATGCTTTCTTTTTACTTACAGAGAACTTTGGAAGAAAAGGCAGTCTCTGCAGGTTATATGGACTACATACCAATGCCTAACCTCATAGCAGAAAAATCCAGAAGGCTCTGGATGGTCCTGGATTAATATCTTGGAGTAAAACAGCTCCAAGTAAAACTGCCTAGAGAAAGCCCAATAATCACTCACCCATATTAAACCTCTGATTGAAGGAAAAGTGTTTTAGGGTACTCAAAGACACACTCTGACTTGCCAAGGAAAGTAAAGGCATTTTGCCATGACCTTCTTTCCCAAAGTGCTCTTTCCCATAAGAAAATGGAAATGAACTTCAAAGAACTTGGGCCACAGGCAAGAACTTTGTCAGGAGCAAACGTCATAGGATGTGCTTCTTCTTTTCCGACATTTATTGTTATTTTTTTTTCCAAGGGCATAGACAGAGGTTTATTTAGAAAGTAGATACATATTCAAGGGAGAATGGGGGTGATCTCCAGCGGGAGAGAGACAGCCCCCTGTTGGAGTGGGGTGTTAATATTTACAGAGGGCTCATGCTAGGAGTTGGACCAGAGGTGGAGGAAGGGTGGAGCTATATAATTTCATGCCAGTTTTCCCTTTGTTTGCTTATTTTCCTTATTTTACAAGGGCAAGGGCCAAGGGCATGTCACTCAAGAGTTACAACTGTTCTTTCTGCATCTCAATGGCTTTTGGGAGTTCCTTTAAAATTCAGTATCCCTCTCTATATCATAAATTCTTATCTCACCCGCCCCCACAAATATTTTGATCCCTTAATCTTAAGGATTACTAAGGGTGAAGATGTGCCTTCTATGACTGCTTCCGGCAAGGGGTGATGACCCTGCCTAGTCAGGTATCAAAAGTCTCATCCTGACATCTGAAGGAGATAGACGCTGGTCTCAGGTGTGGGGATGGGTTGAAATGCTTGTCTTACCATCCTCTTAACGTCGTATTGTAATCTGAAAGATATAAACTTTATTAGAAGATTTAAAAGATAAGGGCTGGAGGCAGAAGTATATTTACCAGGTAAGGCTAAGCAAGTAATTTTTAATCATTTTACCTGCCTATATATACTGTAGGGTCTGGGGTTTACTTCCTCAAAAGGATGTCTGTCAGATCAGACAAATCAACTCAGGGCAAACTTATGATTTTAGAGTCTTTCTACATTTATAATCACCAATTATTCATATTTTATTTAGGGGCCTTGGTTGTATAAATTTGTCCAAGCTGCAGGCTGCTAATATCCAAAAATGAAAATATAGCCAGGTGCAGTGGCGCACACCTGTAATCCCAGCAGCTCTGGTAGGCTGAGGCAGGAGGACTGAGAGTTCAAAGCCAGCCTCAGTGAGGCACAAAGCAACTCAGAGACCCTGTCTCTAACTAAAATACAAAATAGGGCTGGGGATGTGGTTCAATGGTTGAATGCCTCTGAGTTAAATCCCTGGTACCCACCCCCACCCCGAAAAAAAAAAAAAACACGTGAAAATGTAACTAAACTCGGTTGAAAGTTGCATACATGATTTAATTTAACAATTGTCTAATTCTATAATATTTATTTTAATTCAAGATCACTATTGCTTCCTAATTAATAAATTTATCTATGAGATGCATTCTGTCTTTAAACACTGGTGGATTTGACATAATATTTTTCCTACTTACATGGCATATTTTGCCCACATTCCCCAGAATACCTCATGTGTAACTGAAATTGCTTAAAAGAAAAGAAAACTAAAAGTAAGTCCCAGTGCTGGATGGAGTGACACACTTTTGAAAACTGCATGACTGAACATGTGACTTAAAGTCAGGTTACATTTATATTCAGATAAATTAGCTCATTTAGTTCTCACAGTTCCTGTATGGCATGGGATGGTTATTAATGACATTAACTCCGTTTTTCAGATGAGGACTCAGAGACTGAGGGAGATTAAATGACTTTCTCAAGGTCTTGCAGCTGGTGAGCAGCAGAGTCAGTATTTGGAGGGACGTTGTCTGGATTCAGAGTCTTGGAGTTGGCACCACTATCTAAGTGATTTTTCAATGTCCTTTTCTCTTTTCCATCACAAAATGTGTGAAACCATGCTTCCCCCAAATATCCAGGGGGTACTGTCATGCTACCCAAATACTCACTTTCAGATATCTGTCATTATAAATGATCTGTTCTTTCTTTTGTTTAAAAACACTATAGGGCTGGCAATATATCTCATGGTAGAACACTTGCCTATCATGTGAGAGGCCTTGGGTTTTTTCCCCCAGAACTACAGAACAAACAACAGAAATACTCCATGATAAAACAACAACAAATCAAATACAAAAATCATATATATATATGTGTGTGTGTATGTGTGTGTGTGTGTGTGTATATATATATATATATATATATATATATATATATATATATATATATACAAAATTCAAATAATGAAGGTGTGTAAATTAACAAGCCATAGCCTGATTTTTAAAGAACTCATTTTACAGATGATGAATTGAAGTTTTAAAATAGTCTGTGTCTTGTTACTTGTTCCCAGTGATTATTAATAACCTGCTGCCCTTCAGCTGTTCCTTCCCACCTGCCTGCCCTCGCCACTGTTTCCTACTGGCTGGACTGCTTTCTGCAGAGGTCTGACTCCTTCCCTGCTGTGCAATGGCTAGACATGCTCCCTTTCTCACCTTTGTCTTGAAGGTCCCTGAAAACTAAAAACCACAAAGCATTTGGTACACTGGATGCTTCTTTGCCATAAAGACAGAAAGCAATTGAGTGGCACATGTGATGAGACTGCATTTAAGGAGCATCAACACATGTCTAAACAGAGGGCATTTCCTCAAGTTTTGGCGACTTAGGTGTAAGGTTTTAATATTTTAGATCTGAAAGTCATCTGACACATAATTTAATTCAAACAATTATTTTATACATGAGAAAACAGAGAACCAAAGAAATGTGAAGGAAAGAAAACCTGCTTTGACATCATATAGATAGATACAGGTTTGAATTCTGGCTCAGTAATTAGCTGTCTGTGTAATCTCATCAATTTCCCTAACCTCTCTGAACCTCAGTTTCCTCTTCTACAAAACTGTGAGGATTAGCACACTTGATTCCACTGCCAACTGCTGTTACACTTTCTGATGGAAGTCACTACATCCCTTGCATGGCTTTGGAATAGGCTTCTGTTGTTTACTCTTTAAGATCTGTTCTCAGTAGCCAAAGTGGACCTTAAAAAAAGAAATCAAATCATGTCACACTTAAAGTTCTTCACAGACTTTTCATTGGCTTTAGAATAAAACCCTGCAAAGCCTTGCATGAGCTGACCCCTGTCCTTCCTGGTCTCACTTCTCTTTTTGGCTTCCTTCCAGCCTTACAGACTTCCCTCCCTTCCTGGAACATGCAAAGCTTGGCTAAGGCCTCTGCATTAGCTATCTAGTGTTGGGGTTTCTCTCTGCCTAGTTCTTCCATTTTTCCTCTGGTTTTTCAGGTCTCAATTTAACCCCACCCCTGCCTACTCTGACCATTCTGTCTGCAAAGCCCTTCTATTAACCTTTATGTATCACATAAATCTGTATGTGTCTTTCACAGCATCTATCATCAGTTATAATTATTCTTTTATTTAAATAAAGAAACCATGTTTTGCCTTAATTATCTATATCTCTTCCTACAATATAAGATTCCTGTGGAGAGGAGCATTTTTTTGGTAACCAGAATAAGATCTGATACACAGAAAATACTTCTCAACTGATAGATGTTTTTATTAGTAACAATAATAAACACTTTATCATTTGGTGTGAAATCACAGAAATCAGCTATTGGTCCCAAGGGACTTCCTTTGGACTAGCAGAGTCCAGTTTTAGGTTTTTCTCTTTCAGGACTAGGCAAGCCATGGAGGGGAGAGTGCTAGATTGGTATAAGCAGAATGAAGAAATGGGTTAGAAGAAGTCTGGTGGACACAGTTAGGGCTGAGGGGTCAGTGTCAGTCATGGTGAGCACAGCCAGGGCCTGGAGGCTCTGTCTTCGTCTCCAATCCCTACCACCATGACTATGCCCCTGGGAGCTAGGACAAGCACTGCTTTGTATTATCTCAGTTAGTAGGCACTTTAGACTTCGGTTTTGGTGATCCAATGGCAAGTCCTTGTCCAAGCCTGAACTTTTCCACAATGGAGGTGATATGAGAAGGTAGGTCGAGGACAAAGAGCTGGCAATTCCAGGGTCACTAGGGAAGTGACAGCAAGTTGCCCTCTCAGCAAGAGGGCAACTGATGATATATATCATTAGATTTTACATGGCCCTCCATGGTGGGAAACTTGGTTATGTGGCTCTAGCTGGGGGCTTTTTTGAAGTCTTAGAAAAGTTGTATCTACCAGAATCATAGATGGAAGGGATAGGGGACAAAGTAATCCCTCCTAGTCACACTGCCATGCTTTACCAGACCTGGGATTTAATATTTATGTTTATTATTTCAAGTAAAATTTCAGCAGAAAAAGAAGGAATTTACTAATTACATCTGCTAAAAACCTGGGAAACTTAGGCTAGGCTTGATTATCAAATCCTCCTTTTCCTATGACTAAGAAGGTCAGGAGTTCTTAGTCTGGGCTCCAGGGTGGAATGGTGGTCAATAATTTGTATGAGCTGGGAGTGAGGAGAAGGTAAATTTGCTTTCTTTTTTTATTTGTGCTGTATTAGGGATGGAACCCTCCAGCTTGCACATGACCACATCCCCAGCCAAACTGTGCTCATGTAAACACCATATTAAAATTTATAGGCAAATGCCCACCTTTTCTCTTCCCCTCTTATCCTTTGAAGGGGATTTCCCTGGCTCTCTTCTCTGTATCCACTTGTATTATGAGTGGCTTTTGCATCTGCACCTCAAATTCATCTCACTAGTCTCCAAAACTTTAGTTCTAATTACTGTCAGCAAAGAGGTTGTGCGCTTAGCCTGAGAGTATACTCTGGGTCCTATATTGATTATTTATGATGAGCAGCTTGGAAGGATGAGCTGCAAATCCACCTGACTTTGTTCTAATTTTCCCCAAATTATTTAACTAGGAACATTTGGGCAGAGAGGGAGAAAAGGGACATCTGGTTGCACAGCATGGGTTACATATTCTACTCTCAATCACAGACAAAGTCGGTATTATAAAGGAGCATCCTTTAAGGGCACTGTCTATAGATAACCTGGGCTTAGAGCTTCCAGCATCCATTGGTATCATGAGTGAGCAGAGCATGTGGATTTGAGACTTTCAGGACCAGGGTGGAGGTTGAGGAGGAACATGGAGGTAGACAGACTAGGTCAAGCTTTAGTGATATAAAGGTAAAAGTGCTTCTTTGAATTTCTTGGTCTGGCACTCTACTTCCTTCTCTCTATTTTTTTTTAGAAACAAAGACTTCCCATAGCAAGACTGATACTTCTCCAATGAGATGCAGGAAGCAATATCAAAGCCTTCTCTGAATACTGCGGGTTTGGCAGAGCATCTCCATTACCATTACTCAAGAGATCATTCTCCTTATACTAGGTCCTGTTTCCAGGGGCCCCTTAATGTCTTTTGATCTTCCTTTCCAAAATCTATTGCAAACAATTGACAGGTCCATGCTTTTGAGCTTGTTTTGAGCTTTTAATTGACTTCTTGTGAAAATCTCAGTGGTTTTTGTTTATTTTGTAGGTTTTGTTGTTGTTGTTTGTTTGTTTGTTTTGGAACTAGGGTTTGAACCAAGGGGCAAGCATTTAACCACTGAACCATATCCCAGCCATTTTTCAATTTTTTATTTTGAGACAGGGTCTCACTAAGTTTCTTAGGGCCTCACTAAGTTGCTGAAGCTGGCCTTAAATTTGCAATCCTCCTGCCTCAGCCTCCTGAGTCACTGGGATTACAGGTGTGTAAAATCCCAGGTGGTGAGAACAGTTCCTGCTTCAATTCTTCCTATGCCAGAAAGTGATCTCATTTGGAATAAAATCACACAGAACAAAGCTAAAATTATTATAATCTAGCCCTTATTAATTCTGCTTTACTCCTCACATATTAGTATGGAATTTTAATACCTCAGATATCCGAGGATATGTTATTTTCTCAACCCACAAGAGGTTAATCAAAAGCTATCTCTTCACAAAAATGTTTTCATTTACTACCAGTTCTAAAGTCTTTTACATTAAAATCACTCTTTTTCTTCATAATACTTCTTCTTACTGGGTAATTTAAAATATGCTGTGTATACAGAGTGCCTACTAATTTAAAGACTCTTTCCTCATCTGGACTATACCCTCCTGGAGGGCATAGCCTATAGTCTTCATGTCCGTGGAAGGCAGAGGAGATCAGGCCAGGTGGAGGTGAGGACAGAGGCACATGGAGGGACCCAAGTGTGTAGAGGCATGGGCACATGTCAGCCTGGTGGAAAGAGGGGAGGCTCCTTCAGACAAGTGACTTCTGCTGTAATTCTGGCTCTCACTTTCTGTCTTGGTCACCATGTGTATGTTTGTGAATACCCAGCAGAGGCTTCTCATTATGACATCTCAAGCTCAGAATTGTTCTCAATTCTCTCTTCTCCCATTGAAATGGAACTACCTTGATCCTCAGTCCCTCAGAGCCTCAGTTGTTGCCAAAAGGCAAAACAGACATATAGACTATCAAACTATCTAGCAAATATAAAATAATTCAGACTGCTAATTCCCTATCCCCCAAGGAATTCTCAAGCCTTTGGAAAGTTCAAAGGTGAGACATTAAGGACAGGAATTCTGCTGATCCTGTCATGCTAACAGGAGGATATTTCCTAGCAGGCAGGCTTATTTCTGGTGTAAGTAGCAAGTGCTCAGTTAGAGATATAATGACCGCTAAGTATGTATAACAAACACTAAGTACTATGCACTCTAAAGTTTATGATGTTTTGGGGTTGGTCTTCTGATTCGTATTTTATCTATGAAAAAACAGAGACTTAGAGAAGCTAACTCACAGATACTGCAGGGCTGAGCCGGTCCTCCTGCCCAAGACTGCTTGGTTCTGGATTATGGCTGACTACTGTAGAAGACATGGGCCACACTTCCTCCCAGGCTGAACCATAAGTGCTTGTTGCTTTCAATTTAAGTAAAAGTTTCTGGTTAACAGCAAAGCTAATTTTAGTAACATCCTCAATTTCTGTGAACTGACAGAAGTGGAGTTGGGGGCTTCATCTCAAGGGCAATCCAATTTTCCACGTCTTATAAAACCCAAACAGCCTTGAGGATTTAAAACCGTATAAGGATATCTTGGATATACACTGAGTATTTCCATCTAACTTAATGTCATCTTCTAATTTCAGAAGAAATTATTTCTGAACAGGCTAGAAATGAGAGTTCTATTGCCTTTCTAGTAAGAACACTTAAATCGATCTTATGTCATTTTTCAACTACTTAAACTTGACACTCTAGTACAATCTCTACAATATGGTTTCACTTCTTTTACTTGGATAGCATTGGCCATAGTTCTTTGATATTTACATCTCCAAGATAAAAAGTAAGACAAGTAAAAATCACTCCATAATTTATTAGTTTTCATTTTCTCCAAGCTATTGCTCAGCAAAATTCACATTCTACAAATCTCATTTCCTCACTAGTTTTTTCCCCATGTTGGTCTGTTTCTTAGGGGAGGGGAGAGTCACTTTTAAAAGACGTGAAAAATAGGGGACATCTCTATACTATTTTTACAACTTTATACTAATTGAATCATTTCAATTTTTTTTAGAAAATTGTGAAATACACCCAGGTTGCCACACTATTCACAATAACCAAATCACAGAATAAACCTAGGTGCCCATTGTCAAATGAATGGATAGGGAAAATGTGGCAAACATACACAATGAAATACTATTTAGCCGTAAAAATAATGAAATCCTGTCATTTGTGGAAACATGGATTAAATTGGGAGGAGATCATGTTTAGTGAAATAAACCAGGCACATATGAATGAGAAATATCTTCTCATTCATATGTGGAAGCTAATACAGTTGATTTCATAAAAGTTGACAGTGCAATAGTGATCATGAAAGGATAGGAAGGGTAGTAAGTAGGAAATGGAGAAAGTAGTCAGATAATCAGTACCAAAATATAGTTTCATCAGAGGAATAAACTTCAGAGTTCCATAGCACAGTAGAGTTTACAACAACTTAATATATATTTTATAAAGAACCGGAAGAGACTCTCAATGCAAGGAACTAAAAAATGTAAGAAGATACAAACTCTAATTACTCTAATTTGATCATTATTCATATATTGTACACATATATCAAATTTTCAAGCTGAATGGGAAAACATATACAACTAAAAAATTAAAAATTGAAACAATTTAAGAAGTGAGATTCAGGAAAAACAAGATGATGTATAGCTCAAAGTGAACACCTATGTGTCTGGCAAACCGGTTACAAAATATACATGATCCCCACTCCATTAGAAACCCATTCTACACTGTGCCATGTGCCCCTTTCCAGTCCTATTGCCCTATCCTCGTGACTTTTATGTCTACCATATTTTTCTTTTTCATTAGAGACTTAACATGAATATTTGTGTCACTAAACATTTTTTGCATGTTTTTAGATTTAGGTCAATGGAATTATCACACATTTCCTACTTCATCCTTCTTATTGATGCAATTTATTTTTAGTGAATGATATTACAGTGACTGATTGTATCATGAATTATCTGTGAAATCTAATCATGATTGACATTTGGGCTGTTCCCAGTTATGTGAACAATGGTACTTTAAATATTCTTATACATGTTTCTGAATGCAAGAGTTTCTATAGTTCATATAACTAAGAGTAGATTTAGTGAATTATAATGTAAGCACAATTTCAACTTTGCCAGGTGATATCAAATAGATATTTAAAGAGTTTTTACCAATTTACTCTCCCACCATTAGTATGTGAGAGTCCCTATTGTTTTATATTTTCCCCAAAACTTGATATTATCAAACTTATTTTTTTTGCCTATCTGATACATGCATATTAAAGTGTTTTGCTTTCTCCTGATGTATATTCATTCATTTTATTACTAGTATAATTGAGCAACTTTCCTTTAATTTTGTTTTTTGCACTCAACCACTGAGCCATATCTCCAGCCCTATTTTTGTATTTTACTTAGAGATAGGGTCTCACTGAGTTGCTTAGTGCCTCACCATTACTGAGGCTGACTATGAACTCTTGATCCTCCTGCCTTAGCCTAATGAGCTGCTGGGATTACAGGCCTGTGCCACAGCACCTGACAATTGAGCATCTTTTCAGTAATTCATTGGATATTTGAATTTCTCCTCAATTGAAGCACCATTCAAATCTTTTGCCCATTTCTGTATTGCACTTCCCCCTTCCTAATTGAAGTGTTTCACTTTTTTTTCAAGTTATTGTTTTGTTTTATTACTTGTTACATTTTATACTTATTTTAAATAGTACTCATTCTGGCTATGCTTTAAAAAGTTTTTTTTTAGTTATAGATGGACACAATATCTTTATTTTATTTATTTTTATGTGGTTCTGAGGATCAAAGCCATGCCTCACACATGTGAGGCAAGTGCTCTGCCACTGAGCTACAACCCCAGCCCTGCTGTGCTTTTAACATATACAACCCTAACCTAACCCTAACACTAACACTAACCCAAACCATACAAGTTGAAAACTTAATTATTGGAAACAAATCATATCATGTCTGATACATGCATACTGAATAAATATGTTAAATAAGTGAATTAAAGTATGAGCTACTTTTTTTCAGCTTTCTTATTTTTCAGTTAAGGAGAAACACAAAGAGTTTGGTGTCAATTACAAAATGTGCAACAGTTGATAGAAAAAGAACAGTTTTACTGCAGTTTTAATTTTTTATTAAATTATTTATTATATAATTTGTTATATAATTGAATAGAATGCAATTCATTTCATACTACATATATAGAGCACAATTTGTCAAGACACTGTTTGTACACAAAGTATTTTCACACCATTTGTGTCTTCGTACATGTACTTAGGGTAATGATGTCTAACTCATTCCACTGTCTGTCTTACCCCAATGTCCCCTCCTTCCCCTTTGCCTTATCTAAAGTTCCTCCATTCCTCCCATGCCCCCCCCATCTCCATTATGAATCAGCATCCTCATATTAAAGAAAACATGTGGCCTTTGGTTTTTTTGGGATTGGCTTGCTTCACTTAGCATTATATTCTCCAACTCCATCCATTTAACCACAAATGCCATGGTTTTATTCCCTTTTAATGCTAAGTAATATTCCATTGTGTATATATTCCAAAGTTTCCCTATCAATTCATCTACTGAAGGGCATCTGGGTTGGTTCCACAATTTAGCTATTGTGAATTGTGTTGCTATAAACATTGATGTGGCTGTGTCCCTGTAGTATGCTGTTTTTAAGTCCTTTGGGTATAAACCGAGGAGTGGGATAGCTGGGACAAATGGTGGTTCCATTCCAAATTTTCCAAGAAATCTCCATACTGCTTTCCAGATTGGCTGCACTAATTTGCAGTCCCACCAGCAATATATGAGTGTGCCCTTTTCCCCACATCCTCACCAACACTATTGTTGTTTGTATTCTTGATAGCTGCCATTCTGACTGGAGTGATATGAAATCTTAGAGACATTTTTTGATTTGCATTTCTCTAAATGCCAGAGATGTTGAACATTTTTTTTTTCATATATTTGTTGATTGATTGTATATCTTCTTCTGAGAAGTGTTTGTTCAATTCCTTGGCCGATTTATTGATTGCTTTTTTTTTTTTTTTTGGTGTTAAGGTTTTTGAGCGCTTTATATATCATATCCTAGAGATTAGTGCTCTATCTGATGTGCTTGTGGTAAAGATTTGCTACCATTCTGTAGGCTCTCTCTTTACCTCACTGATTGTTTCTTTTGCTGAGAAGAAGCTTTTTAGTTTGAGTCCATCCCATTTATTGATTCTTGTGCTATAGGAGTCTTATTAAGGAAGTTGGGGCCTAATCTGACATGATGGGGATTTGGGCCTTCTTTTTCTTCCATTAGGTGCAAGGTCTCTGGTTTAATTCCTAGGTCCTTGATCTACTTTGAGTTAAGTTTTGTGCATGTTAAGAGATAGAGGATTAACTTCATTTTGTTACATATGGATTTCCAGTTTTCCAAGTGGCATTTGTTGAAGGGGCTATCTTTTCTCCAATATATGTTTTTTGTGTCTTTTTCTAATGCGAGATAACTATATTTATGTGGGTTTGTCTCTGTGTCCTCTATTCTGTACCATTGGTCTACAGGTCTATTTTGGTGCCAACACCATGCTGCTTTTGTTACTATTGCTCTATAGTATAGGTTAAGGTCTGGAATAGTAATGCCACAAGCTTCATTCTTCTTGCTAAGGATTACTTTGGCTATTCTGGGTCTCTTATTTTTCTAGATTGCTTTTACTATTTCTATGAGGAATATCATTGGGATTTTGATTAGGATTGCATTGAATCTGTATAGTGCTTTTGGTAGTATGGTCATTTTGACAATATTAATTCTGCCTATCCAAGAACAGAGGAGATCTTTCCATGTTCTAACGTCTCCTTTAATTTCTTTCTTTAGTGTTCTGTAGTTTTCATCATAAAGGTCTTTTACCTCTTTCATTAAGTTGATTCCCAAGTATTTTCTTTCTTTTTTTTTGAGATAATTGTAAATGGGATTCCCAAGTAGTTTATTTTTTTTTGAGGCTATTGTAAATGGGGTGATTTTTCTAGTTTCTCCTTCTGAGGATCTGTCACTAATGTACAGAAATGCCTTTGATTTATGGATGTTGATTTTATATCCTGCTACTTTGCTGAATTCATTTATTAGTTATAGAAGATTTCTGGTGGAATTTTTTTAGTCTCTAGGTATAGAATCTTATCCTTGGCAAATAGTGATAATTTGAGTTCTTCTTTTCCTATCTGTATCCCTTTAATTTTTTTAATCTGTCTAATTGCTCTGGCTAGAGTTTCAAGAACTATGTTAAAGAGAAGTGGTGAAAGAGGGCATCCCTATCTTGTTCCAGTTTTTAGAGGGAATGCCTTCAATTTTTCTCCATTTAGAATGATGCTGACCTGGGTGTTAGCATAGATAGACTTTACAAAGTTGAGATATGTTCCTGATATCCCTAGTCTTTCTAGTGTTTTGAATATGAAGGGGTGCTATATTTTGTCCAATGCTTTCTCTAAATCTGTTGGGATGATCAAATGATTTTTATCTTTGAGTCTATCAATGTGATCAATTACATTCACTGATTTCTGTGTGTGGAACCAACCTTGCATTCCTGGGATGAACCCTACTTGATCTTGGTGCACACCACCTTTTGGATATGTTTTTGTATTCGATTTGCCAGAATTTTATTGAGAATTTTTGCCTCTATATTCATTAGAGATGTTCGTCTGACGTTTTCATTCTTTGATGTGTCTTTTGAAGTGTTTCTTTTTATACTTCTGGATATCATGCCTTCTTAACCTTGTGTTGCATGGTTGTATGTGTTGCAGTGTATATTCTCTCAGTTTGCGGCTTACTTTTCACTCCCTTCATGGTAGCTTTTCAAGAATAGATAGTCTCAATTTTAATGATGTTAATTTACTAATCATATCCTGTTTGTCCTTTTATAATTAAAACTTTTTTCAATCAGAGGTCATAAAATATTTGCCTATATCATCTCCTGATAACCTTGTACTTTTATTTTTCATGGATATATATTTAATCCCCTCAGAACTGATTTTATTTGATGTTTTGAGGAAATAGTCTAATTTCATTTTTCCCCCGTGGGTAATCAATGTCCCAACACCTTTCTTTGAAAAGTTAAAAGGTACCTCTTGTCCTCATTTCTTTGACTTCTGTAGTACATTAAGGTGTGGACTCTTACACTTTCAAATGTGTTCCATTAATCATCATCTATTCTGACATCAATTCAATACTGTCTTAATTACTTCAGCTTTATAATACCTCTTGACATCTGGAATGACAACTTCCTGCCTTTTAAATTTGTGTTAAAAAATAAATCCATTACTAAGCAGGAGCTTTTTTCCTTCTTCACCCAATGTGAGGGGGGTGTGGGTAGAGAGAGACTGCAAGAGATGATTTATCTTGATGCCTCAGATTCCAACCAGTTCAAAACCCAATTTGATTATTAACTGACAATTTTGCATGGATATGAGGAATAATTTTAAGAAGAAGCAAGTAGCTGGACTAGCAATCTAAAAGCCCTTGTTTGCTACATAGGCTTTATCCACCGCTTCTCAATAGCAGGGAGAGAACTAATGATCCTAAATGTCATCTTATCCTTCCAAGAAGTTGGAGGGCCTTAACCTTCACAGGGGATGATTTATTAGCTCTGCCCTCAAAAGAAGACTCTGAAGACAACCTTTCCTCCTGCCCCTGAAAAGACTCTTCTCATTTGTAGCAAAGGTCACATATGGAGGGAGGCTCAATAGTCCCATCTTCCCTAATGGAACCTCACAGTGTTTAGTTGCTATTCTAAGGAGTTAAGGAACTTGAGATTTGAGTTCTAATAACTTCTAAATCTGTTAACTAAATGAGGAGCAAAATCATGCAACTATTTAACATCTTATAAGAAGAACAACTTGCTATCCTTGTTCAATTAGACAGAAGCTTTGACATTGCATAGAACCAACTTTAGAAATCCTTGTTACTGAGGGTGCTCAGCTGCCAATGTTTGTAAACATGTTGCAGGCAGAGATCTGGGCACCAAAAAAGAGGCAATAAGTAGGGATCTGAGGGAGGTCTCCAATTCCTGTTTGTTGGTAAAGCTCTCATGTCAAAACCTTCACTGGCCATCTCAATGTGTAGAGTAGCCACAGTAGATACATTATACAACTGCAATAAATATAAATTGACCTCATTTGCTCATTGCTTTGGTGTGGAATTTATGGGTGTAAAAGAACAGGCCGAATAGTAAAACATATTAAATGGCAATTTTAAATGCTGTAATCATATTTCCTGGTTACAAGGGCTTGGGTGTTTTTCTGCCAATTGAATAATTCTCATTTGAAAAGCAGATGTATGTTGGCAGATCCTGTGCTATCCCAAAACATACTGGTAGAAACTCAAACATAGTAATTTAAATTGTCTGAGGAAAGTATGAGGTCTTACCCAGCTCAGCTGTTGTGAAGACTAACAAAACCAGAGTGCTTGGTCCAGGCCTTGCCTCCAATTTCTTAGATTTAGGTGAGAGCTCTAGCTCTAGGGATAAAGACTGGGGCAATTGGGGCAGTGTTGCTGCTTCCTCCCATTCCCTCTCCAACTAATTTCTGAATAATTAGAGGAGAGGTAACTTGGTTCCCCATAGAATAGGGCCTGAGTGTACACAAAACCATGGCAAGCATCTAAAGAAATCCTTTCTCTCCAGACACCAAAAACAATATAAGAAATACAGGCACCATTTATTACGTGTTAAGTGACAGTCATTGTGCTTTACATGAACTATCTCATTTCATCCTGGAACAACAACAATAACAAAACCCCATGAGGAGAGGACTGTGGATGTCACCCCATTATAGATGAAGAAATAAAGGGGAGGACAGGTCAGGACTTTTCCAACACCATGTGGTTAGTTAATTGGCAGACCTGAGACTTGAACCTGAACTCAGGTTTCTTAGATCCCAAACTTAGCATTCTTAACCCTAGATTGAATCGCCCTGAATTTATAGCCCCGTGTGTGAGGAGTGTTGTAAAACTGAGAATGACAAATAACTCCAGGGCCTCTGAATATATCTCAGTGCTGGGAGACAGATCTTTGGAACTGTCTCTTGTGGCTTGCAGACTGAGCAAGATGTAGACTCAGGGTCAACTTAATAAAAAGATTGCCTTTTGTCTTCCACACAGGGATAATGAAATAATGCGAGCTATGAACACTCATCACCTGCTTGGCAAAATCCTTCAGAATTACCAGAAGAAACCTTAGATGGTTTGGAGTTGGAGGAGACTCAGGATGCTACCGTCTGGAACCAGGATCCAGTGCTGGGGGGCTCTCTGTAGAGCTTCTCAGGGCCCATCAAATTTGCCTTCTCAACATCTGCTTTTTCTTGTCAGGCACAGTGCTGTATTCTATTCCTACCTAGACTGTGAGGTGAAGCATTTGATCTTCCTTTTCTGAAAACTCATAGTTTCCTTTGCTCCATCTCAAAAACACAAGTAATGATCAAACAGACTCCTTAATTCTCTTGGATTAGGTCCTTTAACCTTCTATTTTTTTGGGGGAGAGTGAAATCATTTTTAATATTTCATGAGACAACATATCCAAAATATCCTTCCAACATTTGGTTATATAATATGTTTTATATATAACCTATTTTATATATTTTGCATTGTTTTTGAGATTTGATTGCACATTTAAATTTATTTTTAAATTATTTTTTTATTTATATATGACAGCAGAATGCATTACAATTCTTATTACACATATAGAGCACAATTTTTCATATCCCTGGTTGTATACAAAGTATATTCACACCAATTCATGTCTTTATACATGTACTTTGGATAATAATGTCCATTACATTCCACCATCATTTCTAACCCCAAGCCCCCTCCTACCCCTCCCATCCCTCCTACCCTTCCCACCTTCTATTTTTCAGAAAAGGAGATTCTATCATTTTCTTTGATTTCCTGAACTGTGGTCAACATTTGCTGTTCCTAGATTCCAGCATAAATTTGTCCTCCTGGGGTTTAAGCTCTTTCCCTCTTGTTCTGCTTGCATTGTTATTTGGAAACTGGCTCCTTGGGAGGAAGGGGCATCTGGAGGAGTTGGGGGTGCTGTGTGGATAGACTGCATCCTGACTCAAGCTTAGCTTTTTAGAAGTTGACAGCTGCTCTGCTTGTTAGAGAGAATGTACTCCTTGTATGTCTATTTTTATATCCTCAGAGCAGTAGAGCTTGGTTGGAAGGGAGGTGATCTCTCTCCAGAGACTGAGCAACATGGTAAATTATAGCGGTTTTAGGCATTTCAGGTGCCTAAAAATTGCTCTCTTTTAGAAACAATCCTCCTGCTTTCGAAACAGTTAATTGAATAATGTTTACATTCATAACACTGCAAGAAATCATCCCACCCCATGTGCAGTTGTGACAGCTGCAAAGTATTTTTCAGCCATCTTCATGCATCAGACCTATGGAACCTTGCTGCCCCCTCCCTTTATCCCTGTAAAGCCTATAAAATACATTTTCTTCTGCTGACACTGCAGCATGATCTTTCCATAGCCACTTATTCCCACACCACCTGTTAATAATGCCAAGACTAATGCATTTAACTCCCTGCATACTGTGCCAAAATGTTTACACAATTCAGCTTATTTCAGAGTTTAAAGACCAGACATAAATCCTAAACTAGCTGTCTCCCTTCCAAATACTCAGGGAGTTGGCTGCAACATTTTTGTGGGTAAAATCAGGCATATTTTTCCCAACTATTTTTTAATAAAGAGTGGGGTACTCCTTTGGGGCTACTTTGCTAACTATTTGGGGGTTATCAAAAGAATGTGGCCAACTACGAGTGCATCTTTTCAGTTAAATATCAGCCTTATTTGCAATGCCCTTTAATCAAGAACTAAACCCACCAAACAGAAAACTTGTTCTTAATATAAATAAGACTATATTTATAATTTATATCTGAATTAAAAAATGAACAAGAATAATTTGATATTTCATTGATTTTAATTTTAGTTTATATATATTACCATGCCACTTAATTCTCATGAGAATCCTGTACTGCACAGATCAAAATCTACATTATGCTACTGATAAAAGCAAGTTGCACTAGGAAGCAAACCAACTGAGATCACACAGCTAATGAATGATAGAACTGGGATTTATACTTGATGTGTTTGCTTCTAAAGCCAGGGCTTTTTTGACTACACCATCATTTTCTAAAATGGTTTTCTTGGAAAATCACATGAACAGATAGTAATAAGGGTGTCTATAAAAGACTGTTCTATGGTTAAGTTACTTTTGGAAACTTGATACAATATTATTCTCTTTGATAGTTTCAATTTATATCAGTATGCTAACCTCTCTGTGAAGTTCTGCAATAAAGAAGACTGCTTATTAATTCACTGCAACCCAGAAGTTCCCAAATTTACCCGAGCATAGTGCACTTTTCCCTTAGCACATCCACTAACACCCAGAGGAGTACAGTATATAGAACATAAATGTGGGAGATACCGTGCTTCACCAGTTTGCTTCTTCCTCAGTAGTACTGGCTGCCCTAGGACCTGCTAACCTCTCTTCTTCAGTTAGTTTCTAAATGCCTTGTAAAGAGGACATAAAGAGTCATTCTACCTCTCCTCAGCCACTCTTAGTTCATTCACTCCAGTAATGCTTTAATATGACTTCCTAAAATGGAATATTCCTCCTCCCTTCTGCATATTTTGAAACAAATAACAAAATAAGGCATGGATTAATCAAAGCTCAACCAGTTTATTCAGATTCACAGAGAGACAAACATTATATTTATATCCAAAAACCTCTACTGGGTCCAGTAGAACTCTCTGCTTGAGGAAGCATTTTCATTAGACCCCACACAGTGACAAAACCAAATTAATTGGGCTCATTCTTCAGAAAGTATTTGCTATTATGTACACATACATAGTCTACATCTAAAACAATGTCACTCGTGGATGAAATACCCAATGAATAAAATGTTAGTAATTCCTAAGGTTGTGAATAAAAATACTTTTATGAAAGACAATTATTCACTGAAGATCATTAAAAAAATCTTGCTTACAATTAATCTAAATATTTGAAAATTCTAACTGGAATATTCATTTTTTCCCCAAATGCCTAACATTTTGTAGAAACAGCCAACAACCTTCAATCATTGACTAATTTCTTTCAGTTTTTCAAATCCTTTAGTTCATGTTGTATCAATCTATTATGTAGACAATCTTATTATTAGTTAGCTCCATGCTGGAGATCTTTAACTATAAATGTTAATTATATTTTTATTGGCAAATGATAATAATGGAAACTAGACAAAACCAAGATAGAATGGCCATGTTTCTCCCAGAATAACTTGGTTTAAAAAGCACTAATGGATGCAAATTTCTGTTTTAGTCTCTGGTCTTTTTCTTAGCTATCTAAATTTATAGTATTTCTTTTTCAAGGGATCCTGAAATGAGATTCAAAGCAAAAAACTGTGGAACCATAGTTTGAAGTATGCAGCTTTTAAAATTTAACTGATACTGTAAACCTTATGTTGAAACAAGCAATTTAAAAACATGAAGAGGATAAATGACTTGGCAAAGTAAGATATCAAGAGTTTGAATCCAGAGTCCCAGGTGAAAATGTTAAAAACTTGCAGCTAAGGATAAAAAGAAAAGAATTAAATACAATGCTGCCCTTTGGGTTTGGATTTCCTCCAGGTCAATGACCACTGAGTCATTAAGAAAAATTAGAGTCCAAAAGTTCCTGATTCCCTGTGCACTGCTCTTGCCAATAGCACTGGCTCAGTCCCCTCTGCAGGGTGTGGTCACTAGTCTGAAGAGCTGAAGGAGAATCAAGCTTCATCTGGGTGTGTTTCTGGTCATTTTGCCTTTTTAACCCTCAGAGTAAAGGAATCTGATTGAAATGTGAACATTTCTTAAAGTTCAGTTTATCCAGAGTGTTTGTAAAAGACTGGAGCTGTACAGCAATTATGACTTCCTTAAATCAAGAGCAAAATTAAATGTGTGTATCAGCTGGACTTGAAAAAAAATGACCTAAGCCACACAATGTTCTAGTAACATAACTACATGCCACGATAATCACCATGATCATCTCCCCATCATGGTTGTAATGATTCTGAAGTAATGATGAGGTTGAACCATGCTAGCTGTGTTCTTTCAGCTGACCAGGGTGATCATCCTTGTGATTAAAGGCATTGTAGAATTTGTTTCCATTGGTCAGGCCTGCATTTGCTTTCTTTTTGGTGAGAGCAGCATCTGGGCAAACAATTTTTCTTTTTCATGGGTGTTTGGCTGGCTTTTTGATGCACAAATTGTAGAAGTCTGCTGTTGCAGCATCCCAGAGCCAGCACGGTCCCTGAGGGTCAGGAGAGCTGCATGTCCATGCTGCACACAAACGGGATCAGGATGGTCACATCTGGCCATTATAGCTCATTTATACAGCTGTGATCCAGAAACACGTTTCACTGTGCATGCTGTGTAAAGCACCCCACAGAGCTCTGGCCTCAAGAAGATGTGAAGACCTCCATCCACAGCACTGAGTCCTACACACCCAGGTTGCTCATGGGTGACCAGGTGACTCTGTGTGTTATGATTTGGGGAGGAACAGAACTTGCTGTGCCCTCAAAAATCCCCCCATCTGCTGGCACCATGCCTGAATTTCCAACTCTGAGAGTCCCTCCTTTGGGTTAAGAGAGTAGTTTCTCTACCATTTTTTTTCCTTCAGCACAAAGAATCAAAACATTTTACAGATCTCCCACATAATAGTTATATTTTTAGTTTCCGATGACTAAAAAAGGACACAAAACAAATCTGCTTAAAGTCCCAGTGGTGCTTTTGCATGGATTATATCTAATAAATTATAATACAGTCATATGTTTGAAAAAATCACCCATATCTATGAGATATATTATTTACTAAGTCTAGAGATAAACATATGGGTTCATGGACCCCTATTTCTACATTCTTACTCCCTACTCCCCTATTCCACACACTTAATGCTTTATCACCAAGATTTCTGATCCATTGCTTGGGGTCACTACATTTACCAGCATTTCATAAGCTCATATTCCCAGGACCGCTGTTTCCTAGGGTGAAAATTAAGTGTGCCCAAATAAAAAAAAAATTTGAAAGTTTGGTTATACAAAGTCAAATAGTTCCGTTGACTGCAGGACTTCTCAGAGCCTCCCATTATTGCCATGAGAGATGAGGGTATGAATTTCAGCATCTGCTAAATCTCTTGAACCATGGAGGTTTTTCCTAGGCATGCCTCTGATCATATCTGGGAACAGGGTTCTGAAGAACACCACTTTGGGAAATACTTGGTTAAAACATTATCTCCAGAAGATCTATGTTGAATATTAACATATAGCCTGTGAGAAGGAAACGAATAAGCCTCTACCTCCAGTAAGAGAGGTTGTTAAATTGCCAATTGGAAGATCTTCAAGGGATAGCTTCATGGACATCCCTTATCTACAGAGCCAGAAATATATGAATAGGATAGCTTCTTGTTTCAAGTGATATTTATGGCTATAATGGTTTCATTAAAAATTCCCCCTTCATTAAAAATTCAGAGGCGGAGAGAATAAATAAATAGCTTACAGTCAGTCAGAAAATTGGGCAGCACACTGAATGGATGGACTTTGCTACCACTAAGACAAATGTTTCCCAGATGTTATGTAAGAAGAATGTATGTAGCATGTCCATCACCAGGCTGGATACAGGTTTAGTTTGTCTGTTTTGTACCACACTTAAGGTACACTTCAATGACAGCACAGCAGGGCCTTTGATAGCTCTTGCTCCAGTTTAGCAAGTGTGTCGTGGCAGATGCAGGCTGGCTGGAGACGGCTTTCTAATGACTTCACCGAGTATGCCCAAACCTGAACGCCCCCGGTTTATCTACATTCTCTCTCCCTAGACATGCTGAGTCCCAAGTTTTGCCCAGCAAAGCTTCACATTTATCTCTTTTACTTGCAATTTGGATTCCTGTTGAAATTCTGACCTCCCTGGAGCAAATAAAATGTAAATTTATTGGTCTTTAACAACCGTAGCATAACACCAAAACAAGATATTAGAGGAGTGTGTAGAAAGGCAAAGAGCATTTGGGGACTGTGGACTGGCCCACCTGAGCCACCTCAGAAGGCTTCTCTTGATAGACTCAAGGGACTCCTGAGAGAGCTTGTTTTTCCCGTTAAGTGGCAAGCTTAAAAAGCCAAACCAGTTGAGGCGAAACAAAGGGTGGAACATCTGTGCTTGCAGACACAGCTAAACTAATGTGAGACAGAAAATAGGAGCAATTACTTAGAAATTTTAAAGCCTCAAGCAACTCTTCCTGAATCGAGGGAATATATCAGGTTAGCGAGATATTTGGACTTGAGGTTACTAGCAGAATTGTTTCAATTTGTCATTCTTTGTTCATGTATAGATGCTGTTAATGAGCACATCTTTGCTACTCACTTATCTCAGTGGGGACATCATTTTGTTTTATAGCCCTTTTACACCGCATCATGTTGATTGGTTAATAACTTATCAAGAACCTCCAGCCAAATATTAAAACAAATGTGCACCATAACACATCACTATATCTTTTCGTTGAATCATTCAGAGGGACAAGGCAGAAAGTCAAATTGCAAAACATCTGTGCTTCTTCATGGTCTTATTATAGTGTGATTTTAACTTTCTATGCAATTAGAATGAAAATCATTCTGATGAAAAGGCTTGAACCAGTGTGGTTCTCCTATTAAGGTGTTAAAACATTCGTTCTGTCAAATAGAGATAAAAAAAAAAACGGTTCCCTTTGAGATTTCATCCATTAAACTAGTTCCCTAATTACTACATGCTATTTAAATAGCTTTGACTGAGCGTTTTATCGCAAATGATATAGTTCAATTAGCCTGTAAAAAATTGTAGGTCTCTAGTGACAAAGAAATCTCACAACAAATCCAATCTATATAAGAGGACACAGATATTTATTAAAATATTCTCAGTAGCTATTATCTCTCCTCTTTTTCTCTTTATCACCCCAAACTCAATTCCATTCTACTCTCTGATGATGAAATTTTATAAAATTAATACTGAAAGTAGTGTCACCTATGCCTTATTAAGCATCTACTAGGTACATTATTTTATACACATTATTACATTATTATATGCATTGTTTTATTTCATTAGTTTAATAACAGTCTAATATGGATAGTATCCACATTTTACATATTGGAAAATGAGACTGAGAAGTAATTAGAAGGCTTTTCCATTTGCTGAATATCCAAAGTAAGATTTACACCCAGGTCTTTTATCACCAACATTTCTGCTTTCAATCACAGGACTTGTCCTAATCTTTGTTGGCCCTTCAAATAAAATTCTTTCAATATAATTGTCCTTTCCTTTAGTTAAACAGCTAATAGAGGCATAAAGTACGATTGTTCTTTCTTTGTATTATGTTTTTTTTTAAACACAAAACTGGAGAGAATAGTGTGACAAATTCATACATATACATGATCTAATATACAATCCCTTATGTACTCTCTTATTTCATTTATCTGTCCACATCTTTTTCTGGAGACTTTAAGGCTAATTTCCATGATCGTGTCATGTTATCCATAAATATTTCAATATGTGTCCCTATCTGGATATATTTTTTGTCATATCCACCATGTCATTATTATATCCAGTCAAGTTATCTTCTAACATAGTCTGTATTAGTCAGGGGAGGAAATAGTTATCATATGCAAAATAAGTAAATGAAGAGATTTTAATAAAGGGATTATTTACAGAGGTGTGGCCAATGTTAAATGAAATCACCATAGGATAGTGCAGAGGCTTTGGACAACGAAGGAGCAAGGAGAGGAGGGGGATAGCCTGATAAGAGGGAGCAAAAGGGTGAATAAATACCTCAGTCACTCTCCTTTCACTCACAGAGCTCCTCTCAGTGTCTCCCATTGGCAAACCCCATCTGAATGCAAAGGATGAGATTCCAGGTAATTTTAGTGCAGGGTTGGCAAACTGTTAATATTTATAAAGGGTCAAACTATTAATATTTTGGCTTTATGGGCCACATATAATCTTTATTTCATATTCTTCCTCTTTTTCTTTTGTTGGCAAAGCCCTTTAAAATAATCATTTTTAGCTTGAAGGCAGTACATTAACTATTTCCTGGATGGATCTGACCCATAGTCTATAGTTCACCAACTCTTTTTAATTTATAAAGATGAGTCTCATGGAGCACAGAGTACAGTAGGGTTTAGAGTGGTTCTGGAAGAGCAAATGGAAAAAACAAAGACAGCTTGTGCAAATGAGGATCCTAACAAAGTCTACACTTCACATTTAGTAGCTGTGTCTCTTTATTCTAAAAATTTCTCCCCTTCATTTTTGATTTGATTTGTTGGAAAAACAAGGTCTTTTGTCCTGTACACAGAAGATTTGGCTAATTGCTTCCTTGTGGTAACCTTCAAAATGTTTCTGTATATTTTCTGTAAACTGATAGATTTGAAGTCTTGATTGAGTTCAGATTCAAACTATTAGGAAACAATAATTCAAAGTTGGTACTCTGTACTTGCAATAACATCACATCACATAGAACATCACACTGCCACGGTCTCACTTTTGGTGATGCTAAGAATGACTAATAGGATTAGATGCCCTCAGCCATATGTCTCCATTATTAAATTTGCCATTAATTTTATATCTACTGATTTACAGCATCTATTAACAGCTACTTTCTATATCCATTATTTCATGAGATTTTTAAAAAAGTTCTATTGTTTATATCATTATTGAGATTTCCACTTAGAAAGAAAGAAATAGGAGGGGTTCTAAATACAGATGATCCTCAAATTACAAGGAGTTGCATCCCAATAAACTCATGATACATTGAATTATCAGAAATTGAAAATGCATCACAAGGATTGTACTGCACATTGCTAGCCTGCTAAAAGATCCAAATTCAAATTTGAAGTATAGTTTGTCCTGAATGTATGTTGTTTCTTTTTCATCTCTCTCCATCAGAATGGCAACTATTATGAATACAAACAACAATAAGACGAATAGATGAATTATAGATAAGGAAGAGGGGAGGGAGGGAAAGGGAGGAGGCAGGGGATTAGCAAGGATGGTGGAATGTTATGGACATCATTATACAAAGTATATGTATGAAGATATGAATTGGGTGTCAACCCACTTTATATACAAACAGAGACATAAAAAATTGTGTTATATATGTGTAATAAGAATTGTAATGCAAAACAAACAAAAACAAGTACATGTATAAAGATATGAGTTGGTGTGAAAATACTTTATACAAAGATATGAAAAATTGTGCTCTATATGTGTAATAAGAATTGTAATACATTCTGCTGTCGTGTATTAAAAAAAAACAACAATAAATGATGGCAAGGATGTGGGGAAAAGGTACACTCATACACTGCTGGTGGGACTGCAAATTGGTGCAGTCAATATGGAAAGCAGTATGGAGATTTCTTGGAAAATTGGGAAAGGAACCACCATTTGACCCAGCTATTCCTCTCCTTGGTCTACACCCAAAGAACTTAAAAACAGCATACTACGGGGACACAGCCACATCAATGTTTATAGCAGCACAATTCACAATAGCCAAACCTTGGAAACAACCTAGATGCCCTTCAATAGATGAATGGATAAAAAAAATGTGGCATATATACACAATGGAATATTATTCAGCAATAAAAGAGAATAAAATCATGGCATTTTCAGATAAATGGATGGAGTTAAAGAAGATAATGCTAAGTGAAGTTAGCCAATCCCTCCACAAAAAAAATGCCGAATGTTTTCTCTGATATAAGGAGGCTGATTCATAGTGAGATAGGGAGAGGGAGCATGGGAGGAATAAATGAACTCTAGATAGGGCAGAGGGGTTGGAGGGGAAAGGAGGGGGCATAAATGATGGTGGAATGTGATGGACACCATTATCCAAAGTACACAGGTGAAGACACGAATTGGTGTGAATATACTTTGTATACAACCAGAGATATGAAAAATTGTGCTCTATATGTGCAATAAGAATTTTAAAGCGTTCTGCTGTCATATATAAATATTTCATGAGGTTTTTAAGAGTGATATTTTAATTCCACATTGCTTCTGCATTTATTAGGTAGAATTGTTCTGTGAAGACTTTCTTTCCTGTGTTAGCTATTTGATTACCATGAATTATAGCTTCTGTAGGATAAATGCTTGATTCTTTCCCTTTACCAATTTTGCAATGTTTTTATTAGTACTTTATAGTTTTACAATGTTCATATAGCCTCCAATAGTAGTCACTGACCTTCTGAAAATGCATTATTTTGTGTTTGTAAATTTATGCATATATATGTACATAGATAATTTGCATTATATACATTATGTATACATAAATTCATAAAAATTTTAAAAGCATGCACACACAGAATTTATAAATCCATTGCACATATCATTCTTTGTGTTCCTTCAATCTTAGGCAAAGGGAATTTTTTCATGTTAGCTCCTATTTTTAAAATATTTTTTTGTGTGTGCCTTAAAACAATAGAAATTTATTCCTTCACAGTTGCTAAGTCAACACATCAGTCCTGCTGTACTACCTCTGGAGGCTCTAGGTGAGGTTCCTTTCCTTGCTTCTTCTAGTTTCTAGTGGCTGGCAGCATTCCTGGGCTGGTGGATGCATCGCTACAATCTCTCTCTCTGTCTTTACATGGCCTCTCTGTTTCTCTGTGTCTCTTCTCTGAGTATCTCTTGTTATATGTACACTTGCCATTGGATTTAGGGTCCACTAGATACTGGACCCTAAGATTATCTCTATGGCATCTCTAGTTTAATTACATCTTGAAGACCTTGTTTTCAAATAATATCACATTCACAGGTTTTGGGGGATTAGGATGTGGATTTGTGTTTTGGGAGGCTGCTACTCAACCCACTACAAATGTCCTTTTGTGGTTTATTGTGTAACGATTAATCTATTAACAGAAAAGGTGGTTTTGAGGACCATTGATGGATTACAAACTATAATACTGCAAATATTGAAACAGTGATTAGTATTTTTATTTTATCAACATATACTTAGTAAAAATTTACTGATTACCTATGAAAGAAAAAATTATCAAATAGGTGACAATAAAATAGGCATAACCTAAGAAAAATACATTATCTTTGCTAGCAAAATTATTTGGTTTTCCTACCACTCTTTGTTTCTATGTGTTTTTGTGAAAGGATGGAGGAAGGAGGTAGGGTCAGAGGTTTAAAATATAAAAGAATGCATTGAAGAGCTTTACTCCTGTTTGGTAACAAAAACTTGAATAGACTTGTCACAACTTCAAGGATTCACTTTTACTCTGTTGTAAATTTTCCTAACCTAATGGCATTCCAACTCTTTTATATAATAGTAGACTGCCTTATCCATTCTATAATAGCATAAAAGAGTTGGAAGCTACAGAAGCACCAGACACATTTTCTCTGCAGTTTTTTTTGTAACAAGAAAAGTGGAAGAAATGTTACTTTTTTGTTTGAAATCTTTATGACTCAGTTTCAAAGAATCACCATTTTTGTGAGACAAAACTCTCGAGTCCATTTCAGGCATTCAGACTACAGACTGTATATTGTAAAAAGCTGCATTTCATCTGTCATTATAGTGACTGCAATTTTGGACTTCTGTGTCCTTCTGATAGATTTCTTTCTTCCTGGTAGAGCAACATTACTTAGGTTCATTTTGGGTCTTTCCTGCCCTATATCTGAAATCAGCTATTTCTTCCAGCAAATTTTCTTTTAGTAGGAGATGATATTTAGAGACCACAATGTAAGTGCTAAAGATGCTTACTCTAATGGATTGTCATTATTTCCTAGGCTTTAGCAAGTTGTCTGTTATTTATTTTCCTTATAATTGGGTGTTATTACATCTCAGTTGGTCCAAGACAGCCAGGATTTATGTCAGTTCACCTAGCATAGTTATAAATGGGACCCCTTAAACGGAAACCAGTTTGGATGATAAATTATATAATCATCCTATTTATAAGTGACTTGGTCTGTTTTTATTGGTTACCAAAAAGATGTCTTCTTTTTTTATAATTTCTTTTTTTATTGGTTGTTCACAACATTACAAAGCTCTTGACATATCATATTTCATACATTAGAATCAAGTGGGTTATGAACTCCCATTTTTACCCCAAATACAGATTGCAGAATCACATCGGTTACACATCACATTTTTACATACTGCCATATTAGTGACTGTTGTATTCTGCTACCTTTCCTAACCTCTACTATCCCCCTTGCCCTCCCCTCCCATCTTCTCTCTCTACCCCATCTACTGTAATTCATTTCCCTCCATGTTTGTTATCCCATTCCCCCCATAACCTCTTATATGTAATTTTGTATAACAATGAGGGTCTCCCTCCATTTCCATGTGATTTCCCTTTTTTTCTCCCTTTCCCTCCCACCTCATGACTCTGTTTAATGTTAATCTTTTCTTCCTGCTCTTCCTCCCTGTTCTGTTCTTAGTTGCTCTCATTATATCAAAGAAGACATTTGGTATTTGTTTTTAAGGGATTGGCTAGCTTCACTAAGCATAATCTGCTCTAGTGCCATCCATTTCCCTGCAAATTCCATGATTTTGTCATTTTTTAGTGCTGCGTAATACTCCATGGTGTATAAATGCCACATTTTTTTAATCCATTCATCTATTGAAGGGCATCTGGGTTGATTCCACAGTCTAGCAATTGTGAATTGTGCTGCTATGAACAATGATGTGGTAGTATCCCTGTAGTGTGCTCTTTTAAGGTCTTCAGGAAATAGTCAGAGAAGGGCAATAGCTGGGTCAAATGGTGGTTCCATTCCCAGCTTTCCCAGGAATCTCCATACTGCTTTCCAAATTGGGCACACCCGTTTGCAGTCCCACCAGCAGTGTACAAGAGTACCCTTTTCCCCACATCCTCGCCAGCACTCATTGTTGTTTGACTTCATCATGGCTGCCAATCTTACTGGGGTGAGGTGGTATCTTAGGGTGGTTTTGATTTGCATTTCCTTGACTGCTAGAGATGGTGAGCATTTTTTCATGTACTTGTTGATTGATTGTATGTCCTCCTCTGTGAAGTGTCTGTTCAGGTCCTTGGCCCATTTGTTGATTGGTTTATTTGTTTTCTTTTTGTCTAATTTTTTGAGTTCTTTGTATACTCTGGATATTAGGGCTCTAAATGAATTCAGCAAAGTGGCAGGATATAAAATCAACACACATAAATCAAAGGCATTTCTGTATATCAGCGACAAAACTTCTGAAACGGAAATGAGGAAAAACACTCCATTCAAAATATCCTCAAAAAAAAAATACTTGGGAATCAACCTAACAAAACAGGTGAAAGACCTATACAATGAAAACTACAGAACCCTAAAGAGAGAAATAGAAGAGGATCTTAGAAGATGGAAAAATATACCTTGTTCATGGATAGGCAGAACTAACATCATCAAAATGGCGATATTACCAAAAGTTCTCTATAGGTTTAATGCAATGCCAATCAAAATCCCAATGGCATTTCTTGTAGAAATAGATAAAGCAATCCTGAAATTCATATGGAAAAATAAAAGACCCAGAATAGCAAAAACAATTCTAAGCAGGAAGTTTTATCAGGTGGTATAGCGATACCAGATTTCAAACTATATTACAGAGCAATAGTAATAAAAACAGCATGGTACTGGTACCAGAACAGGCGGGTGGACCAATGGTACAGAATAGAGGACACAGAGACCAATCCACAAAGCTACAACTATCTTATATTTGATAAAGGAGCTAAAAACATGCAATGGAGAAAGGATAGCATCTTCAACAAATGGTGCTGGGAAAACTGGAAATCCATATGCAACAAAATGAAACTGAATCCCCTCCTCTTGCCATGCACAAAAGTCAACTCAAAGTGGATCAAGGAGCTAGATATCAAATCAGAGACTCTCCGTCTGATAGAAGAAAAAGTAGGCTCCGATCTACAGATTGTGGGGTCGGGCTCAAAATTCCTTAATAGGACACCCATAGCACAAGAGTTAACAACAAGAATCAACAAATGGGACTTTCTTAAACTGAAAAGTTTTTTCTCAGCAAGAGAAACAATAAGAGAGGTAATTAGGGAGCCTACATCCTGGGAACAAGATGTCTTCTTTATATTGAAAGTCTTATAAGGGCTAGAGATGTAGGTCAGAAGTGGAGTGCTTGCCTAGCATGCATGAGGCCTTGGGTTTAATACCAGGACTGCAAAGGAATAAAATTATGAGCTGGGGATGTATCTCAGGGTACTTTTCTAGCATGCTCATGAACCTGGGTTAAATCCTCAGTATCACATAATAATCAAATAAATAAATAAATAAGCCATTCTATAGTTTTAATAGCATATATATTAGTGTCAACTAGCTAGGCCAATTTTCCCCCAATATATAGTGTACTCTTTGAATATGTAGGCCCAAGTCATATTTCATTGAAAGAAAGCTATCTTATTTTTTAGTTTATAGAAAATGTTCTAACCATTTCTTTGGGTATTTCTTGTATATTCTTTTGATACATATGTTAATATTTCTTGTCCATATTCTATATCTATTGATTTTTATACATTCTTAATTTTTGGTTTAAGTTTTTCATTTGTCTCCCTTCTGTCTTTTGTTTCTCCTATTGTTCATTTTGTTCTCATCTCTCAAGTTTATTTTCATTTTGTTTTTATTCTGCAGTGTTTTCTAATTTTTTTATGAACTCTGATAGATGTTTTTATATCCTGCTGATTTTCAATCATGTCATTTCTGAGATTTTCTACTTCTAAATTATGCTAAAATTTCATAGCCTTCATCCTAGGAGTCCATTGGCAAAGCCAGCAATTGCTTTTGAAGGTCAATCACCCAGAGTCAGAGCAAGGCAGACAGCTGTCCAGGCTGAGGCCACTCAGGCTCTCATTTGCTTCTGCCCTAGCTGCCCAGATCTGTTGTACCTAAAATAGCTTCTTAATGTTTGTTGCTCAGCAGGGCTTTATTCTTGGTCTACACTGAGAAACATAATGGAGCACCTTCTCTACCTGAAGTCTTAAAAGCTGGCCAGATCTTAAAAGCCTATCTGAAGGTCAGATCAGAAGCATTTAAAACAAGTGCCCTTAACCACCTTCTCCTTTCCTCAAAGGGCTGAATCTCTGTATAATCCTTTTCATTCTTGATAGGTTGGAGAAAAAGACAAGTCTTTTCATCAAGGTTATAACATCAAGTGGTGTATAGAAAATATAGTCAGAAGATGCCCAGTGGAAAAACAAACGCACAAACATTTCCACCATTTAGTAAGGCCTCGTAACATGAGCTTCACTTATGGTGTTATCTATTTCATTTTCATAGCAAATTGTGTGGTGGATATATCAGTTAAGTTTAGTTGTAGGTAACAAAAACTGCTCAATTTAAATAAGAAGAGATTTAATGCAAGGAATGAAGTGCTTATAAAGTCATGGGGAATGTTAGAGAAGCAGGCAGAAAAATACCATAGAACTGATCATCTGACCAGGAGCTATTGATTCTGCCACAATCAAGAAGCTGTTTTGCAGAATCACACTGGTTGTTCAATCATTGAATCAAACTGTGTGCCTTTTAACAAATGAATGGATAACAAAAATGTGGTATATATACTCAATGGAGTATTACTCAGTCATAAAGAAGAATGACTTTATGACATTGACAGCACATGGATGGATATGGAGACAATAAGCTAATGAAATAAGCCAGTTCCCCAAACCCAAAGGTCGAATGTTTTCTCAGATAATATGGAAGCTAACTCACAATAAAGGGGGGTTAAGAGGGGACGAAGAGAAGTTCAGTAGATTACACAATGGGGAATGGAAGGAAGGAAGGTGGGATAGGCAAAGGAAAGACAGTGGAATAAATCTGACATAATTTTCCCACATACATATATGAAAACCACACAGTGAATCCCACCATCATCTACGTCCATAAGAATGAGACTCTAACTAAAAAAAGATATATTCCATGCTTGTATAATTATATCAGTATGTATTCTACTGTCACATATAACTAGAAAGAACCAAAAAAATTTAAAATATGTGTATTTAAATAAAAAGGGGTCCTAGCAAAAAACACAGGTGGGAAGCTAGAAGGGCACCCCATGCCCTCTTAGAACATGAGTACACTGATGGACCTATAAATGCAGATAATTGCCTAATAGGAATCTTAATTCTCAATGATGTCTCTGTACTTAATGTTGATTATATTTATTTGCACTTTATTAATTTAATATCATTATATAAGCTTGCTTGTAAAAGATGGCAAAAAAAGGAATCTAATATTAAAAAAAAAGAACTGCACAATCCTTGTTTTTCAATAATTTTGTTTTCTTAAACAAAAAGAAGAAGCTGTTCTGAAGCTGACTGTGGTGGCACATGCCTGCAATCCCAGCTATTCAGGAGGCTGAGACAAGAGGATCAGAAGTTTGAGGCCAGCCTTGGAAACTCAGTGAAACACCATCTCAAAATAGAAAAATAAAAAAGGATGGGAATGTAGCTCAGTGGTAAAGTACCCTGGTTTCAATCTCAATATCCCTGGCTAGTGAGCTAACTGAATGCATACATACGTAATACATATAGACATATAGACACCCACTGCTCTGAGACTGCGGGCTTCAAGATCCTCTTAGCTGTCATCTAGGGATAAAGAAGCTACCCCTAATACTGTTTGCCCCAGGGACCCTATATCAATTGTGCCCCAGAAACCAGGGCCAGGTGCCAGAAGCACACTGCCAAAATGGATGTCTTAGGTATTGCCTTACTCTCCTCACTAAACTCAACTCCAAATTCAAATTTCACCAGAGTATCTGATTTGCAGAGCCTAAATTACATCAGAAACCTTTGCTAAAAGGGAGCCTTAGAGACATAGCTTTGAGCTTTCTACCCTCCATAATACTAGACAGACACACTAGTAAGGTTATAGTCACTTAAAGGGAAATGGAGTTGAGTAATATCCTTCACATGACTAGAACTGGAATAGCCAAGATTTAATCCAGATCTAAGCTCATGTTCTCAGTCACCTCCCTGTGAAAGTGATCTGTCAGTAAACAGGTGTGAGACAAGCTAGTTTATAAGCAGGTTCAAGAACTTCAGCACCTACAAACGTCATTCCTGTCTGTGTCACCTGCTCGAGTATTGGTTCTACCCCAATTCTTTCTGTCTCACCGAACTTCTCTAAGGGAGGGGGAATCTTCTAGGACCTCATTAATTTATGAAAACTACTGCCCCAGCTGTCAGTCAGTCTATGGCATGTGAAGAGGTTTATGCTTTGACAGAATCATATAGATGGTAAATTATATTGCTACAATTTTCATGAGACAGTAATTCCTTCCATTAGTAAGAAATTAAGTTTGACTTAAGGCCGGGAATGAAATGGAAGTACTGATTCTTTCTATAAATGGGCTTTAGAAAAATTTAATTAATATAAAATGGCTGCAGTATATTAATTGATTCACTTCTTCACTTGTTTATGCAGTCAGCGAATATTTATTGAGTATCAACTGTGTGCCAGGAAAACAGTGGTACAGAAACATACACTATCCCTGCCCTCATGGTGTTCACAGTCTAGAGGTAAAGACCAACACTAAGACACTATATGAAGAGGATTGAGACAGGAGAAGAACAAGAGCAGCAGCAAAAGGCTGAGCACTTTCTTCCCTGAAGAAGCTTCATCTAGGCTGATATCTGGAGAATGAGTAAAGGTTAGCAAGGCAAAGACAGAAGAGACCACTGTTTAGTAAGAAGGGGGCTGCAATGCCAGAGTCCTGGGAAGAAGAGAGAGAAGAGTCCATTTGGGTCATTGAAGGAGGAGCTGTGTGGTTGGAGTTTGGGGGCAGGCAGGGAGGAGCGAGGACCCTCATGAGTCTTCAGGATGGGCATGGGGGAGGTCATGTGTGGACCTGTAGGTTGACTGAACAGAATGAAAACTCTCCATCCCATTTAATATCTCATTTGATGTTGCTGTGGACTAAGCTGGATAGAACAAATGTTGAAGTAGTAAACAATGGTTAACAGGTTATCAGGTTTATATTAATAAGGAAAAGTAGCTGCTACTAAAATACAGATGTGATTTAAAGATCTTTTCCTTTTGTATGAATGCTGTACCTCTGTAATATAGAAGTAAGCAATTATAAAGGTGTACCATTTGTACAGGCTTACTTGTCATATCTAATGAATATATGGAGCAATAACTGAAAATTATCTCTTAACATGAGCTTATGTTTTTCAGCACTCTGAAAATCAGGCTTTCATTGTTCAATGGTTCAATTATTTTAAAGTAATTAAATTTTTGTCTTTTACATTTATTCAAAGATTCCCTATGTTATTCAAGAAATGTGAATTATTTCAAAAGTTACTATCCAAAGATGTATATTTTAATGATAATATTAATCTATTACTTTCAGAGACAGTAAGGGGGAAAATTTATGTTACTCTTTCTCCAAATTTTTGAGGTTTACATTAGGAGAAGGTGTTGATGATTGGGGATGCGGTGGAGGAGGTCCCAGTTGTAAGCACACAGAAAAATGGAGGGAAAATATGTGGGCAGCTGCCATGAGATACAGATGATCTTCAGCTTAGAATGGGATTGAAAATATACTACTTTGAAACTGCATTTAATACTCCTGACCTATAGCACCTCAAAGCTTAATGATGCAGGACACATAAAGTGTTAATTTTTTACCCTCATTATTACAGGGATGATTGGGAGCTGTAGCCTGTTGCCCCCTGCTCAGCACCCTGAGATGTCACATATTGCTAGGAAAAGATCAAAATCGAAAACTTGAAGTATGGGTTCTACTGAAAGCATATAGCTTTTGCATCACACTGAAGTCAAGCCATCATAAGTTAGGGACCTTAGGTATTTGGAGAGTGTAGGGTGGCTCATATAGATGGTAGCTAGGCAACTATCAGCACACCCAACCTGTGGTGACTCTGAGCCATAGGTGGAGCCCAGACACAGAACTGTTGAAAACTGAAAGTACTTCTTTGATTGTCTATCTACCAACAGTGTGGAGATGATACCAGATGAGCTTAGGCAACTTTAAGGTTGATGATAAACTTACTTCCACATGTGTAAGAAATGAATGAATGACAGCTGAGTGGCAGGCAGGGCTGACATACAACAAAACCACACTGATGAAAAGTTTGGTCTTGCTGACCCTTTCTGCCATAGACTCAATGGAGGCTTGCTGTTCTCTCAGTTTATTCATTCCTTCATTAATTGTGATGCCTGGTGCCATGTAGGTAGTGGGTCATCAATGATTCATTAAATCATTTAACAATGACTTATTAGATATCTATATGTGTCAGTCAATGGTCTTTTCACTGGTAAATTAAAGACAGAAGCTGTATTTACATCTGTCCTACATTCTGATGAAGGAGAAAAAAAAATAAACACAATGGATATTTCGAAGTAGTGTAGAAAAGTGATAAGCAAAGAATTTAAATCAGATGACTTAATAGTTACATGGTGGTTACCTCAGTTAGGCGGGTAGAGAGGGCTTGCTAGAGGAGGTGACCCATGTGTTGAGAACTGAGTGGCAAAATAAGCAAGCCCCATGAAGATCGGGGAAAGGAAGATTTCCTAATGAGGAAGAGCTAAAGACTCTCAGGAAAGATTTTGTCATGTTTAAAAATTGTGGCTGGAGCACAATGAGAACTGAATACAAAATTAGAGAGGTAAAGAGGAACACTTGGGGCCTTGTAGGAAAGAAAGAAGATGCTTGGCTTTATTCAGAGTACATGGAAGAGCCACTGGGGATTTTTTTTAACTATGTTTCCTTCCTTTCTCTCTCTCTCTCTCTCTCTCTCTCTCTCTCTCTCTCTCTCTCTCTCTCATCTATCTGTCATATAATAAATTAAAATATATTATTTGTTTGCTATCACAGAGATGATATGTTATTGTAGAGGTCATTCTTCACCTTTCTGTTTTCACATAACAATATGCTTAGAAATCTAAGCCACTGGGGATTTGTTTAACTAGGGAAATGACATGATCTGAGTAACACTTTTAAAAAATTTTACTCTGGCTGAGCATGGTGGCACACACCTGTAATCCCAGTGGCTAGGGAGGCTGAGGCAGGAGGATCTCGAGTTCAAAGCCAGCCTCAGCAAAAGTGAGGCACTACGCAATTCAGTTGAGACCCTGTCTCTAAATAGAATATGAAATAGGTTCTGGGGATGTGGCTCAGTGGTTGAATGCTCCTGAGTTCAATCTCTGGTACCAAAAAAAAAATTGACTCCAGCTGCAAAAAGAAACACATAGTATGTTATGTGGAATGTGGAGCATGGAGAATGAATAAAGTAGAGCCTGGTCCTCAAGGAACTCAGCATCCTCTTTCTCCTTCTTAGCACATTCATTCTTGGTGCCAGTCTAGTTGCCTTCTACTGTCATCTGAAAAGGGACATCCCTAGAGTCCAAATGAGCATCTGTCTTGCTTCTCTGCATCTGAAACACATAACAAGATTTCTAATGCTATAAAGATGCCCAATAAACATTTGTGGGAGAGATGATTTGGCAAGGTTAGGTACCTTTATTAATAGGTCATCTTGCCCTGAAGAGCATGACTTTATCTCCCTGATTAGTCAGTGTCAAGTGATGAAATATCCAGTGTGTGATGTCTCAGAGGGATAACTTTGTATTCAGAGGTTTTTGCATTATCTCTTTGGAATGATGGGCAGCAATCTGGGTGGTGAAGGGCCCAGAAACTAATGCTTATATAAGAGCTAAGAACTCTAGTGACATTGATGCTCACAAAGATAAGACTTCAGGGAACAAGCCTGCTGATTCAAATACATAAGGCACCATCACATAGAAGAGAGAACATAATTATTTTATCTTGCTCCAGGGAAGAGTCAGGAGCAAGAAGTGTCCATATCAAGTAAAGAAAAATAATTTTCTACAGCTATCCAGTTTTAGAATAGGTTCCCCTGTGAGATAATGAGCACTTTGTCCCCAGAGATACTCAAACAGAAATTAGATAATAATTTGTCAGGGATGCTGCAGAACTGATGCCTGGATTTTATGTAGTGATAACGATAGCTACTATTGATTTAACACTTAGCCTGCATCAGACGTTATGCTAAGAGCTTTACCAATATTATCTCTTTTAATTTTGGTAACAACTCTATGTAGAAGAAATAATCTATTTTTAGATTAAAAATTTCAGGCTTGGTAAAGTTAAGTGATTTTTTTACAAGGTCATATAATTAGTAAGTGGAGGATCCTGAGTGGGCCCAGGTCTCACTGACTCTGAATCTTCTAATACAGCCCTCTGGGGGATGTATTTTTCTTCCACTCCTCAAATGGTTACTAAGCATCAAATGGTTACTCAGCTTACACCGAGGGCACCAATGTGAACCATAGTCCCTACTCTATAAAAGCTTACCTTCTTGAGGATTTAATAATAATGCTGATGTCTATTGAATGACTGTGCTACAGCTTCTATATTATGTGATTTCTATGCATTATTTCATTTACTTGTTCCAAAACCTTTGTGGACTCTGGCAGGCCCAGGAAACTCCTGAACCATGCCCTCTTCCCCGAGCCTCCCTAAAGGCCCAGTCATAGCATTTCATGCCACTCCATCACCAAGGAAGAAGAGTGGTGCTCCAAGGCAAGGACATTTCCTGGACAGAATTTCTGGGGATTAAAAGCTGGATGGAAAGGAAAGACTCTCTCTGCTTCTTCTCCCTCAAATGCTGAATGGAGATTACTGGGGTGGTTCCTCCTGAGAGAAGCTCCATTCATTCCTTTATCTCCTTGGCTTCGTCCAGTGATTTCTAATTCTTACTTGTGTAAGACAGATCCCCAGGTTGCCTTGCACTGGTGCCAAGGCTGAGTCTAGTCCTTCTGGGATTTCACTGGAAGTTGGCCAGTCAATATCAAGGACTTGGACTCTCTGAGTCCCTAGTTCAAAGCCATCTTGACTTTTTCTTCAAACCCGGCATACCATGATAATAAATTTCCTCCCAATTTTAAGAATTTTCTATTCTAATACTCTTTTAGTATAAGATGATTTTTTTGCTAAGAATTCAGAAAGGGAAAGAGACAGAAAAGCTTATTTATTTTGTTTTGATTACTGTGTTTGTCTTTGTGGAATTATTGAATGAGAGGAAGATTAGATTTTGTTTTGTTTTGTTTTCTTTATTGTCCTGCACAGAGAAGAATGTAATGCCTGTGATCTCCACAAAGCCAAGGAGACTTAAGATTTGGATTTCTGATGAGGAAGCAACTTGAAAGCCTGTCTGATATTTATGTGTGACTACTGGCAAGGTGACACGATGACTACCAGGCCTCTTCTCTTTTCTGTGCTGTCCAGAGCCCCACATGGGCAGCTCTGCTCCCAGGGCGCACTGGTGGGAAATGCAGCAGAGAAGTGGTGCATTCATGGCACTGGAAAAGATAATCCTTCCACACCATGAAAACCAAAGAACCAGTTTCCCCCAGTCTAGAGAGAACCTGGACCAGTGTATAACATCAAGAATGCCACTGGTTATGTACCAGTATGTTGGATTATCTCAAGGATAAAATGGTATATTTTCCAAAAGGATAAAGAATATTTGGGAAGTAAGAGGCATGTGGGTTGTTCTGTGGAAGAGATTAGGGAAAAGAGCATATAATTGGTATTTACTGAATGACTATTCTCTGTCCATCATGTCTCTGTTTAGATAATCTGGGGTATGATCTGGGTGAAGAAGACAGAGCTCATGTGATCAGTGACTGGCCAACGTGGGACTTGAGCCCAGGTCTGTCTGACCTCAAAGCCCATGCTCTCTTGTCAGGCTACTGACAGTGGTAGGAATACTGAGTCACTGGGGCCAGATAAGAGGGAGTAGCAATTAGTTCCTACCTAGATTAGTAGAGCTCTTCTGAGAAGAAAAAAATTCAAGGAAGACCTGTTCTATAGTGAACAGTTTTGAAACTTCTTATCAAAATGTGTCTTTTCCCTTTCTCCTTCTCCCCTTCCTCCCTTCCCTCCTTCCGTTCCTCCTTCCTTCCTACAAATATGAAATGTCTTTCAACTATCACAGATGGTGCTGGGTGTTACAGCCAGAATGCAGATTAAAAGTTTCTTTAGATACTTAGTTTGGGGTTATCAAGGATTGGGCAAGCAGAAGATAAACTATTTCATACTATTCCGTGATTTGGTCAATATGTATTAAGTTTGTAATATTTTCTAGGACATTCAGAAAAGATTATTGTTTCCACCAAGAGCAGTTATTTTTACATTGGCCAAGAAGACCTCTCCCTTTCTTTTGCTATCTCTTGGATGTTTTAGAATGTACAGAAGTCAGCAAAAACTGAGGTGTCTTTCCCTTTTATTCTCAAAGATGTTTTATCCTAAAAGGGCAGGGCCTTCAGGCCCTTGCAACCTGGGGTTGGGATTTCTGAGTTAATGCTTCTTTAGCTGGTCCTGTTATCAATAAGCATGGAGCACTGGAGTCCCCAGCCCAAATCAAGCATCCACTGTGTTTTAGCTCTTATTTTCCATGCCCAAGTGGACTAATCAATAGTCTTTCAACCAGAAGGGTGGGTGAACTGGAAAGAAAGGACTTGTGAAGAACGAGGATACACCTACGCTATGAACTGTAGTTATTGAGAGCTGAGTGCAAGGCACTGTGAGACCCCCACTCCTGGACAAGGACACTCCTGGAGGAGCAAGCCATGAACATATAATGTCCTTCAAGAACACCAGGGGGACTTGGTTAGTGTGCCCTCCATTTGCTCTTCTAACACTTCTGGGACTATCTGGAAGAACATAGGAATAGACTTGCCTTAGAGAATAGACTTGCCTTGACAAGTTTAATAAACATTAAGTAATGACAGTCCAATAGCAGTTACATGTGACTTCCTGGCCCTGTGAGGATGTATTGCCTTGCTCAGGATGATTACAGATATGATGATGTCTTCTGCTCTCCAGCTTACCATGATTTACCTCTCTCTCTGAAAACTCATTGCCACTCAGAGTGACTGTGTGTCGTAATTACTTGTTACAAGTCATGTCATCTTCTTGCAAACTCTACAGATTAGCACAGAATACAAGCCAGCCACACATCCAGGGTATGCAAAAATGGAATTTCATTTTATAACAAGTAATTTCCTTGGCTCTGAGCCCTTAGGTCTGCCTAGAGCAAAGAATTTATTTGTGTATCTTCAATCCAGTTGAGTACATTTATCAAGTCTAATTAGGCTATCATTACACCTGTCACTGTTTGAGTTCCTAAAGACCATTTTGTCTTTCCCAGTCACTGTTCAAGTAAAGCTCTCACTTTCTGAGTTTTCCTTCCCTCACCCCATTCCACTGTCCAAAAGCCAATCTACAGCTACAGTGAAGAGTAAAGGCAAGTCACATCTTAGTGCTGATCAGGACTCGGTGACTGAATGTGGAACCTACGGGAGGAGGGAGCAGTGAGATCTGGAACTTAGACTTGAATCAATGTGCCTTAAATACTTTTTCCAATAATAAACACAAAAGGCAAATATGAAACACACAGAAGAGGAAGAAGAACTTAAAATGGAAACATACACTGCATTTAGTTCAGGACATGGTGAGTCTGAAGTAGGGACAGACATTTTAGTATAACAGCAAGTCTGAGGTTCAGGAAAAAGTTAGGAATACAGATTTGCCTAGAAGGGATGGTGGGTGCAAGTGGAGTTGGATGTTTTTTGAGAGGAAATTGCTGAGAGAAGAAGAGAAAATCAAGCTAAGGCTGGGAGTAGCATCACCACATGGGAGTAAAGAAAGGACTGAAGAGGACCGTGTGTGTCAGGGCTGTCCCAGGCCACTGAAGACAGGGGAAAGGAGAATTTTAGAATGTTAGACCAATAGTAAAAGTGAACATTGTCCTGTGAGTTAAGAAGAAAAATAAAGAAGGTGGTACAACATCTACATAGAAGAATAGGAGAGAGTGTCTGGAACAACGTGACATTAGATGTTTCTGTGTGTACCCACTACAGATTGCAAACAAAGTAATGAACCTGCAAGGTAACCACACAAAGGGAACAAATAGTGACACAAGCCCACAGAACTGTCAACAAGGCTTGATGTGATGGTCCACATGCCTAGGATACAGACAAGAAGGAAGCCCAGTTTCGAAGAACCACGGATCATGGACAGAATTCACCCTGATGGATCTGCAGATCCCAACGTGGGAGTTTCATATTGCATTTAGAGAAGAAAAAAACATCTTGTGACACTGTATAATGACTGCTGTGGAAGCTTTATAGAAGGATTGGTTGGAAGGAATACAGAGATAATGAAGGAGACCACAGATCTGGCACACAAGAAGATAGTATGAGGAGTAGGCAGGAGCATTTCAATCCTGTGGACTTCTATTCTTGCTTTCAGTTTACTGACAATTAAGACCTGGAAATTTCACCTCTTAAAGATAGAGAATAGGATGGAGTTATTATTAATTTGAGTTTAATTCCTACCAACAAAGCACTAACTGGATGGGCAACCTCCCTTTTGCAATCACCCCTCTTCCCATCTCAGCCCAGGCAGTTTAAGCCTCTCCTCCTGGGTGTTGGCTGGGCCAGTTAGAGCTGATTGGGAGATGTTTGTTGGGATGATCTATAAGAAGGACTCATTTTCTGCTGGACTTAGAGCTTTGTGGATCACCACCTGGAGAAATCAGCACGGGAAAGCAGACCTGAGGGAAACATCTTTTTTAAAATTTTTTAAAATTTTTTTTATTATTGATTGTTCAAAACATTACAGAGCTCATGATATATCATCTTTCATACATTTGACTCAATTGGGTTTTGAACTCCCATTTTTACCCCAAATACAGATTGCAGAATTACATCTGTTACACACTCACATTTTTACATAATGGCATATTAGTGACTGTTGTATTCTGTTACCATTCCTATCTCCTACTATCCCCCCTCCCCTCCCCTCCCCTCCCATCTTCCCTCTCTACCTCCTCTGCTGTTGTTCAATTCTCTCCCCCTTTTTTTCCTCCCCCTTGCCCCTCACAGCCTATTATAATTTTGTGTATCATTGAAGGTCTCCTACCATTTCCATATGCTTTCCCTTCTCTCTCCCTTTCTCTCCCCCCATTCGTCTTTGTTTACTGTTAGTCTTTTCCTCATGCTCTTCCTTCCTATTCTGTTCTTAGTTGCTCTCTTTATATCAAAGAAGACATTTGGCATTTGGTTTTTAGGGCTTGGCTAACTTCACTTAGCATAATCTGCTCTAATGCCATCCATTTCCCTGCAAATTCTATGATTTTGTTATTTCTTAGTGCTGCATAATACTCCATTGTGTATATATGCCACATTTTTTATCCATTCATCTATTGAAGGGCATCTAGGTTGATTCCACAGTCTAGCTATTGTGAATTGTGCTGCTATAATCATTGATGTGGCCGTATCCCTATAGTGCACTCTTTTAAGGTCCTCAGGGAATAGTCCAAGAAGGGCGATAGCTGGGTCAAATGGTGGATCCATTCCCAGCTTTCCCAGGAATCTCCATACTGCTTTCCAAATTGGCCTCACCAATTTGCAGTCCCACCAGCAGTGTACACGTGTACCCTTTTCCCCACATCCTCGCCAACACTTATTGTTGTTTGACTTCATAATGGCTGCCAATCTTACTGGAGTGAGATGGTATCTTAGGGTGGTTTTGATTTGCATTTCTCTGATTGCTAGAGATGGTGAGCATTTTTTCATGTACTTGTTGATTGATTGTATGTCCTCCTCTGAGAAGTGTCTGTTCAGGTCCTTGGCCCATATGTTGATTGGGTTATTTGTTATCTTATTGTTTAATTTTTTGAGTTCTTTGTACATTCTGGATATTAGGGCTCTATCTGAGGTGTGAGGGGTAAAAATTTGTTCCCAGGATGTAGGCTCTCTATTTACCTCTTTTATTGTTTCTCTTGCTGAGAAAAAAATTTTTAGTTTAAGTAAGTCCTATTTGTTTATTCTTGTTATTAACTCTTTGGCTATGGGCGTCCTATTAAGGAATTTGGAGCCCGACCCCACAATATGTAGATCGGAGCCAACTTTTTCTTCTATCAGATGCCTTGTCTCTGGTTTGATATCAAGCTCCTGGATCCATTTTGAGTTAACTTTTGTGGATGGCGAGAGAAAGGGATTCAATTTCATTTTGTTGCATATGGATTTCCAATTTTCCCAGCACCATTTGTTGAAGATGCTATCCTTCCTCCATTGCATGTTTTTAGCCCCTTTATCAAATATAAGATAGTTGTAACTTTGTGGATTAGTTTCTGTGTCCTCTATTCTGTACCATTGGTCCACCTGCCTATTTTGGTACCAGTACCATGCTGTTTTTGTTACTGTTGCTTTGTAGTGCAGTTTGAACTCTCGTATCGCTATACCTCCAGATTCACACTTCCTGCTTGGAATTGCTTTTGCTATTCTGGGTCTTTTGTTTTTCCATATGAATTTCATGATTGCTTTATCTATTTCTACAAGAAATGCTGTTGGGATTTTGATTGGCATCGCATTAAACCTGTAGAGAACTTTTGGTAATATCGCCATTTTGATGATGTTAGTTCTGCCTATCCATGAACAGGGTACATTTTTCCATCTTCTGAGATCTTCTTCTATCTCTCTCTTTAGGGTTCTGTAGTTTTCATTGTATAAATCTTTCACCTCATTTGTTAGGTTGATTCCCAAGTATCTTATTTTCTTTGAGGATATTGTGAATGGAGTGGTTTTCCTTATTTCCATTTCAGAGGTTTTGTTGCTGATATACAGGAATGCCTTTGATTTATGCGTGTTGATTTTATAACCTGCCACTTTGCTGAATTCATTTATTAACTCTAGCAGCTTCTTTGTAGACCCTTTTGGGTCTGTTAAGTATATTATCATGTCATCCGCAAATAGCGATAATTTAATTTCTTCTTTTCCTATTTTTATGCCTTTAATTTCTTTTGTCTGTCTAATTGCTCTGGCTAGTATTTCAAGAACTAAATTGAATAGAAGTGGTGATAGAGGGCATCCCTGTCTTGTTCCAGATTTTAGAGGGAATGCCTTCAGTTTTTCTCCATTTAGGATGATGCTAGCCTGAGGTTTAGCATATATAGATTTTACAATGTTGAGGCAAGTTCCTGTTATCCCTAGTTTTTCTAGTGTTTTGAACATAAAGGGATGCTGTACTTTGTCAAATGCTTTTTCTGCATCTATCGAGATGATCATATGGTTCTTTTCTTTAAGCCTATTGATGTGGTGAATAGCATTTATTGATTTCCGTATATTGAACCAGCCTTGCATCCCAGGGATGAATCCTACTTGATCATGGTGCACAAGTTTTTTGATATGTTTTTGTATTCGATTCGCCAGAATTTTATTGAGAATTTTTGCATCCAAGTTCATTAGAGATATTGGTCTGTAGTTTTCTTTCTTTGAAGTGTCTTTGTCTGGTTTCGGGATCAGAGTGATGTTGGCCTCATAGAATGAATTTGGAAGAGCTCCTTCTTTTTCTATTTCTTGAAATAGCTTGAAAAGTATTGGTATTAATTCTTCTTTGAAGGTTTTGTAGAACTCTGCTGTATACCCATCCGGTCCAGGGCTTTTCTTGGTTGGTAGTCTTTTGATGGCTTCTTCTATTTCTTCCTTTGTTATTGGTCTGTTTACATTGTGTGTGTCTTCCTGTCTCAATCTGGGCAGATCATATGCCTTAAGAAATTTATTGATATCTTCACTATCTTCTATTTTATTGGAATATAGGGTTTCAAAATACTTTCTAATTATCTTCTGTATTTCTGTAGTGTCTGTTGTGATATTGTCTTTTTCATCCCGTATGTTAGTAATTTGAGTTCTCTCTCTTCTTCTCTTCGTTAGCATGGCTAAGGGCCTGTCTATCTTATTTATTTTTTCAAAGAACCAACTTTTAGTTTTATCAATTTTTTCAATGGTTTTTTTTGTTTCAATTTTGTTGATTTCTGCTCTAATTTTAATTATTTCTTGTCTTCTACTACATTTGCTGTTGTTTTGCTCTTCCTTTTCTAGGTTTTTGAGGTGTAGTGTGAGTTCATTTATTTGTTGGTTTTTTCTTTTTTTGAGGAAAGAACTCCAAGAAATGAATTTCCCTCTTAAAACTGCTTTCATTGTGTCCCATAGATTCCAGTATGTTGTGTCTGTGTTATCATTTGTCTCTAAGAATTTTTTCATCTCCTCCTTTATGTCTTCTGTAACCCATTGATCATTCAGTAACATATTATTCATTTTCCATGTGATGTAGGATTTTTTCTTCCTTCTTTTATCATTGATTTCCAATTTCATTCCATTATGATCAGATATGGTGCATGGTATTATCTCCACGCCTTTATATTTACTAAGAGTTGCCTTATGGCATAATATATGGTCTATCTTTGAGTAGGATCTATGTGCTGCTGAGAAGAATGTGTATCCACTTGATGATGGTTGATATATTCTATATATGTCAGTTAAGTCTAGGTTATTGATTGTGCTGGTGAGTTCTATAGTTTCTTTGTTCAGTTTTTGTCTAGATGATCTGTCTAGTGGTGAGAGCGGTGTGTTGAAGTCACCCATAATTATTGTGTTGTGGTCTATTTGACTCTTGAACTTGAGGAGAGTTTGTTTTATGAACGTTGTAGCTCCATTGTTTGGTGCATACAAATTGATAATTGTTATGTCTTATTGGTGGATGGTTCCTTTTAACAGTATATAGTGTCCTTCTTTATCCTTCTTGATTAACTTAGGTTTGAAGTTGATTTTATTCGATATGAGTATGGCCACTCCTGCTTGCTTCCAAGGGCCATGTGAGTGGTATGATTTTTCCCAACCTTTTACCTTCAGCCTGTGTATGTCTTTTCCTATCATATGAGTCTCCTGAAGGCAGCATATTGTTGGATTTGTTTTTTTGATCCAGGTTACTAGCCTATGTCTCTTGATTGGTGAGTTTAGGCCATTAACATTTAAGGTTACAATTGAGATATGATTTGTACTTCCAGTCATGCTTCTTTATTTATTTATTTTAGTTTGGCTAGTTTTACTTTTTGGTTACTTTCCTCCCCCTTTACTGAGATACCTCCTGCTGTTAGTTTTGGGCACTATTTTTCAGTTCCTCTTCTTGTGGTATTTTGCTCAAAATGCTTTGCAGTGCTGGTTTTCTTGCTGTGAATTCTTTTAGCTTTTGTTTATCATGAAAGATTTTAATTTCATTGTCAAATCTGAAGCTTAATTTTGCTGGGTACAGTATTCTTGGTTGGAATCCATTATTTTTCAGCGTTTGAAATACATTGTTCCAGGATCTTCTCGCTTTCAAAGTCTGTGATGAGAAATCAGTCATTAACCTAATTGGTTTAACCCTGAATGTAATCTGTCTCCTTTCTCTCATAGCTTTTAATATTCTCTCCTTGTTCTGTACGTTGGCTATCTTCATAATTATATGTCTTGGTGTTTGTCTATTATGGTTTTGAATGTTTGGGGTCCTGTAGGCTTCCAGGATTTGGCAATCCATTCCATCTTTCATCTCTGGGAAGTTTTCTAGAATTATTTCATTTAATATGTTGTCCATTCCTTTGGTTTGAATCTCTGTGCCTTCTTCTATCCCGATGACTCTCAAATTTGGTTTTTTTATGACATCCCATATCTCTTGAATAGATTGCTCGTGGGATTTAAGCATCTTTTCTGTGTTGACTATATTCTTTTCAAGTTGATAAACCTTGTCTTCATTATCTGATGTTCTGTCTTCTACTTGATCAAGTCTATTTGTAATATTCTCGTTTGAGTTTTTAATTTGGTTTATAGTTTCCTGCAATTCTAGGATTATTGTTTGATTTTTTTTAAGATCTCTATCTCCTGGTAGAGCTCGTTCTTTGCCATTTGAATTTGTTTGTTTAATTCATTTTCAAAATATACTTTTATTGCTTGGACTTGCTGTCTCATGTCTTCCCTAATATTCCTTTCCATTCGAGTTAGGTAGGCCTTGAGTTCATTTCCTATCCCTGCTTCTGATGTTTCAATGTCCTCCTGTAGAATTAAGTTGTCCTGCATTGTTTGTACTCCTTTTCCCCCTTGTTTTCTCATGTTGTTCACGTTACTTTCCAGCTCTATTTGATTGCCGTGTTTCTGCTCTCTTCTATAGATTTGTTTTAGTTCTGTATTACTCTGTTGTCTCTCCTTTGTGTTGTTAAACTGTGCCTGCTAATGTGGATTCTGCTGGGAAGGAATTCCGACAGCCAAGCTCCAGTGACGTCACTACTGTGCTATGACGGGCCCCAGGCTCCTTGCCGGGGTGCCCTAATGGGGGAGTGTGACTGGACTGTCTCTGTTTGGTTTCAGCTCCCGGTCGCGGCAGGCGGGCGGTCTCCAGCCGCTCAGTATCACAGGCAGCGGGAGGGTGATCGGTTGCCGGCGGTGGGGTGGACTCCAGCCGCCCAGTCGCTCGGGCAGCGGGCCGGCTTCGCTGGTGGGCGGGTGATCTCTAGCCACCCAGTCGCGCGGTCGGTAGCTGGCGGGCGGGCGTTCTCCTACCGCCCAGTTACGCGGGCAGTGGGTGAACTGTCGCCGGCGGGCCTGCAGTTTCCAGCCGCCCAGTCGCGAGGGCCTGGCCTCTAGTCCCCTGGTTTCTCCTGCTAGTCTTGGTTACTCCTGCTAGACCAGATTTCCCCTGAGTGATGGCTCTCGGCAGTTCAAACTGTACTCTGGGCCTGCCGTTTGTTGGGTGTGGAGGGTGGCTATTGGGAACCCCGGCACTCTATTGTTTTGTTTCCGTTGTGGGGGATAGAACTGTACCGCTTCCTTCCCCGTCTGAAATCCTGTACTCAGCCCGGGGGTCAGTGCAGGCTCAGCCAGCAGGATTCCACAGAATCGCAGCCACTTTTCTCCCTGCTTGCTAATTAATCGCTTCTCTGCGGCGCCCCGCCTTCTGTAGCCGAGGGGCAGGCCACGCGAATCAGTCAGCCTGGATCTCCGGGGTCGTACAGTTGGCTCTTGGGATCCCCGGCACTCTATCGTTTTGATTTTTTCTGCTTGCCCCTCCCCCAGCGCTGGCTAGACAGGTTTCGTTTTGGCTGCTGATGGGAGCGGGAGTTGAAGGTCAGGTGTCTCTAGTTTTCCCCTAGTCTTTATGCAGGCTCACTCTGACACTCCCTCCCCTGGAAAGCCTAGGAGAGATTTTATTCGAATTCCCCGATGTATGGGGGATGAGCTGAGTGACACACACCTGTTTTATTGTTGCAGTCTGTTGGAGAGTGGCGGTGGATACTTCATCTCTCCAAGATGGTGGCCGCTGATTGCCTTGGTGGAGTTTCCGTTGTGGGGGATAGGACTGTACCGCTTCCTTCCCCGTCTGAAATCCCGTCCTCAGCACGGGGGTCAGTGCAGGCTCAGCCGGTGGGATTCCACCAAATCGAAGCCACTTTTCTCCCTGCTTGCTAATTAATCACTTCTCTGCGGCGCCCCGCCTTCTGTAGCCACGGAGCAGGCCGCGCGAATCAGTCAGCCTGGATCTCCGGGGTCACACAGTTGGCTATTGGGGAGAAACATCTTTCTGATCACATTATTTGAACATGTCAATCAACATGTCACTTTAAGAAATGCGAAATAGCCAGATTTTTCCAATTAAATGAGTCATTAAATTTTATTTCTCAGGTTGGTTTTAATTGTCATTCCTATAATTTGTAACTGAATGGAACCTAATAGCATGGCTTTTTGACTTGGTCTTTCTGATTCTAATTTTCTAGCCCATTATCTATTATAATTGCTAAATATGTCTTTCTGAACAATAAATGTAAAAATATCACTGCCATACTTAAACACCCCTCTAGGCTGCTTAGTAGTTATTGGATTAAGTTTAGCCTTTTTTGATATTATATAAAATTAGTTATTAACTGATGTCAAACTGGTCTTCTCTTATCACTTTCTTCCATCTCTCATAATTTTAGTTTAAAAAGATATTCTCATTTTGAAACATTTGTTTTTTTGCCCCTAAACTCATCTGTTTTACCATGCGATTTTAGTTTTTCATCCTAGTAGTCTGTTTTAACCTTCAGTTTATAATTTTGTATTTTGAGGTCATCTTTAATAGGGGTATTTTCCCCTGTGGGAGCCATATATAAGCCAGGTTGTAGACATTTCCTTCAATGGTTTTGTTAGGTTCTGCCAGTGTTCAGGAGGATTCATCAGCCTAGGACTTTCTTTTATTTTCATTTATTTGCTCAGTGTTCTTCACAATGGGGATGATTGTTGGTTTTGACTGCACCTATTTATGAAGCATAGAGTTCTTTTTGGAGATGACTGTTTTCCACCCAAGCACTGTCTTTGTACATAGAAAGTTTTCTTTTTTCACCCCTCAGCTTGCAGGTAGAATTTTATTAGTTCCACTTTTATGGTCAGAGAAGTGTTTTGAAGATTTGGTTTTAAGGAGGGATTTCTGTTCAAAATACCCTTTTTTTTGACTGACATAAGACCATGTTCCTTATTACTTTATAAGCATTAAAGCCCTAGATCTCTGGCTTTAGGGCCAATAATACTTGTGTGATAACCCAAGAGCTATAGTGATATTGGAGCCTATGAATTCTCTAGATCTAAACTCCTTTATTTCAGGCATATGAAATAAAGCATGGCTATTTTCATGAAGGTTTTTGTTTACCCTGGATTTCGTATATTTGCTTAATCTTTCTTTCTTTCTCAGTTGGAGGAGGGCTCTCTCATGTAACTTCTTTTTACCATATTCCACATCTTCAAACACGTCATGTTATTTATTTTTCTAATGTGCTATTAGAATTATTCATTCATCCATTCTATATTTTTTGCATATATACTTTGGGCCAGGTATCATTAATGGATTCAACATCAATTATTCACCTCCTACAATTGATATTGATTTCATTCAGTAAGAAAAAAGATGAAGATGATAAAATTCTAAGTGAAAGATAATTAATTACTCTTATTCAGAGGGATCAAAGTTTATTCCATAACTTAGGCCAAAAAGAAATGTCTTAGGTATTCTTCATGGAGGGAAGAATGACTTATCAGTGTGGGGCTTGTCTTTAATCATATTTTTTAAAACAAGATTTTAAAAATTAGATTATCTTTGTTGTATGCTGAGAATATAATAGAAAAATGAATATTTGTTAATGTATTTCTGCAAGGGCTAAAAACTACACTATCCATGCAATTAGCCTTTAGGCCACCTCTCTTGGTGTACAGATAAATTAGAGTACACAAGGATGTATGGATGATTTCACTTTTGTCAATTAATGTTGCTTTGACTTCCTCCTGTCTCCATCATTCTACTCCCTACCTAGAGGTTTCTCTGTTGCTCTGTTGTTTAAGTACAAGCTGTCTTCATACAGCAGCCTTTAAAAGTATTCAAAGGTAGTTACCATGATTCCCCCAGTTGTCTTCTCCTGTGAAAGTGCTCCTAGATCTTTTAACTGTTCTTCCTAGGAATCATGACATAGTTTACACAGCCTCCTTTAGCCCCACCACACAATTTCTAGTAGCAAGTAAAAAGGTTTCGTCCTTGGTTTAACCTCTTCTGGATTAATAGGATGCCAGAAAGCAGATGTGATAGGTGTCCATGTGAAAATAATCTGTGATATTAATTGAAACATTAATGTAAACTTGTGTTACATTAATATCAATAAGATTGCTTTATTCTCTGCTGTCAGACATCTGTAGATTTAAGGCACTGACACTTAGATTGTCTTTACAAGAAGCTGGCCCTTGGGGGCTAGGGTTCTGGCTCAGTGGTAGAATGCTCACCTAGCTCGTGCATGGCCCTGGGTTCGATCCTCAGCACCACATAAAAATAAATAAATAAAATAAAGGTATTGTATCCAACTACAACTAAAAAATTAAGATTAAAAAAGAGAATTGCTTCCTCATATTAATAATAAATGTGCCTGCTAGGTGCAGTGACACAAACCTATAATCCCAAAAACTCCAGAGGCTGAGGCAGGAGGATTTCAAGTTCAATATCAGCCTCAGCAAGACCCTGTCTCATAATAAAAAACAAAAAGGACTGGGGATGTAGCTTCGAGGTAGAGTCCCTCCTGGGCTTAATTCCCAAAGCTTGAACAACAACAACAATAAAATAAACTACCCTGAAAGCAGTTCAATATCCAGGTTGATTAGGTTCCTTCTGTTCTTTTTTTTTTTTCAAAAAAAATCTTTATTGGTTTATAATTTGCATACCATAAAATTCACCCATGTAAAATATGCCAATTAGTGACTTCTGCCTAAGGCACAGGGTTGTACAACAAAATAACCACAATCTAAGTTTAGAACATTTTCAACCATTGTTCCTAACAGATTTGAACATGGCTCACCCAGGGGTCTGTATGATTCTAGGTGCAAAATTTTCTTTGTGTTGTTTCTTATTCCTTGGTTGTGTTACCTCATTCTGAAGTACACCTGGCACTTAGAATAGCACTAGATTGCTTAGTATGAATGAAAGCTTTTTCTAAATGCCTACAGATCTTTGCATGGGTTCCTAAATACTTATTTAATATGTTTTCCCAGGTTTATAGATATTGTATGGCATTTGCAATAGTCTAAATAAATAGAATCTTGGTAACAAAATACTTTCCCTCGTTCTTTAATCAAAACACAGGTCTCTCAATTTGTGAACAAGTATTTCTTAACTTACTATGTATCAGGCTCTGAAGTTTCAGGGGTAAATAAGATGGGCAAAGTTCAGCATGTTATGGCATGTACAATTTATTTGAGGCAATAATCAGGAAATGATGATTAAAACAGTACAATTTAAGATAGAGATAAACACTGTAAAGAAAAATAAAAAGGGGGCTGGGGATGTGGCTCAAGCGGTAGCGCGCTCGCCTGGCATGCGTGCGGCCCGGGTTCGATCCTCAGCACCACATACCAACAGAGATGTTGTGTCCGCCAAGAACTAAAAAATAAATATTAAAAATTCTCTCTCTCCTTTCTCTCTCTCCCCTCTCTCACTCTCTCTTTAAAAAAAAAAAAAAAAAAAAAAAAAAAGAAAAATAAAAAGGGTGATATACTACCCAAGTAGTATATGATTACAGAATTAGAAACATGTTCCTGTCTGTTATTTCAGTCAGAGTTTTCCACCTGTCTGTGACATGAAAAAGGCAAATATTATTTTAAGTCCCATTTGAGAAACTGAGGTACTGAGAGGTTGAATGACTGGAAGAAAGCTATTGAAGGAGAGAGCTAGGATTTAGTTCTTCTTATTTGAATCCAAGTCAGGGCATATTCAACCATGTTTTCAGGAAACAGAAATTGTTGTGCAAATTATGGTATGTCTATCTTATAGAATATCATGCTATTGTTACAAACAATAATTACAGAGACTGATGCTTGGGGTATAACATTAGGAGTAAATACAAAATTACATATATGCCACGTAAAAATGAAAATTCCCATGTGTGGATGAGGACTGGAAAGTGACACACAGAAATGAAAAGAATATTTGTGTTAAGGGTGTTGTTTTTTCTGGTTTCCTAAATTTTAATTAAAATAATGGTTTGGGGCTGGGGATATGGCTCATGTAGAAGTGCGCTCGCCTGGCATGCGTGAGGCACTGGGTTCAATCCTCAGCACCACATAAAAATAAAATAAAGATATTTTGTCCACCTAAAGCTAAAAAATAAATATTAAAACAAAAATAATAGTTTGTACCTAAAATAAAGATACTGGATGAAAATTACTTGACAATTTGACATATATACGATATACTAGTAATCTGCAATTTCTCTTAAGACACACACACACATGCACACATGCACACACACACAGTCACCATAGCAGTTGCAGAAGTAACAAAAACTTAAATTGAACATGCAGTTTATAGAAGGCAGAGGGCAATTACTTGATCCTCAAAATTGGGAGCTTATGAAAGGCCAGCCTCATAATAGAGAAATCACCTAGGTCAGAAAGAAACACTCAGGGTTATCTTCCTTCTTGCAGACAAAGGTATATGAATGGGAAGGCCTGTCTGTGGATGGGATATGCCCATCTCTTAAGGAACACTAGAGGCTATTCAATCATTCTGGGTCCATGGAACAAAAGACTTCCCGTCTAAAATCTCTCAGCTGGCCTCACTGGCAAAACTTCGAGTGCAAATTATAAATTGGCATTCTGACAGGACACAAATAGATGGCACACCCATTGGGTAATTTGAGGAGATTTGAAAACAGAGATAACTTTCAAAGGTGGGACAGAGTTTAGAGAATCACAGGAGTGAGTGGCTATTGCAGTAGCGTGGGGCTAGTCAGAAAGGGGTGCTCTTATCACCCCCAGAATAGAGGGCCAGGAGCCCCTGAGGAGATGATTACCCTTTAGAGATGTGACTTTTGCCTTTCCTGGGTGGGGGTGGGAGGGAGTTGAGTACTTTCCTTTACATCCCTGTCAGTCAACAAGGTTTTGCTTCTTGGTGTAATTCTTAAAAGGAACAGAGCAGAATGAAGGGTGGAGAGTGGACATAGATGGTCAGAGGGAAGACAGTGCATGAAGGAGGTGGAGCAAGTTTCATCCTGGATCCTGTGTTTTTCACACACTCTTCTAACTCCCTGGACCAGCACTTAGTGGTGCAGAAGAAACAGGAAAGACTACAAAGATCTGGAATCCAATACTCAAAAGTTCAGATCTCTGAGACCTTAATGATAAAAGGGCTTAACTTCTCTGAATCTGTGGCCTTTGTTTATAGTAGTGAGTATGGAGTCTGGATCCAGACTACTAGAATTCAGATCTTGACTCTGCAACGCACTATGTGATTTTGTTTATTATTTTTAAACATTTATTTCCAAATAAAAACAAGGTGCTTCAAGAGTACACAATGAATGTTAACAATTTTGTAAACAGTTTTTTTGGTACCTATTTCTTAGCTTTGTGATAATTCGATAAGATAAAACTGGAAAAGGTGTCATATTGTAGATCACATTATAAGGACACCAACGTCATAGGCTTCTACTTTCCCTTGCCTCTCCTTCTCTCTTTCATCCATTGAGCAGATCATTCTTGAGCCAGGCACTGTTCTGAGCAGTGAGGAGCCATGGAGGAAAGTATATAAGGTCTTTGTGCTCCTGGAACACACATCCAATGGGAACAGGTGGATAATGAGTAAACAACCAAATCAATGAAGAAGGTAAATTCTAGCAGTGGCAGGTGACAAGAAGAAAATAGAGCAGGGGGCCTGGTAAGAGAGCAATAGTGGGCATTTGGGTATAGGAAAGACAGTTCTGCAAGTAGGAGAAATTTGACCTGAGATGTGAATGACAAAAAAAAAAAAAATCTGGCACAGAAAGTTCTACCGTGGCAGTGGTGATACTGATGGAAAGATCTAGGGCAAGAAAATAGAAGCACAAAATCTAACAAAGCAGCAAGCCATGGTGTACTCAAAGAATAGGGAGAAGACCATGTTTGGAGCCTGGTAGTGGCTGAGGTTGGAGGGGCGGGCAGGTGGTGCTACTGTAAGGTGGTAAGTAAAGGTGTGTCATGGTCTGAATTTGTTTCTTAAACTTACGTAGATGCTGTCAAGGTGGGGGTGAGGACTGATATGGTACAGGGAAAGCATCTTGCACTAGAACTGCTCTAGGTGTTCTGAGGAAAGAGTCATCACTGAGGGACGAGACAAGAGGAAAAATGGTTCCCAAGAAGGGAGCTCTGGAGCTGGGCCTTAAAAAAGAGGGAGATGACATATGCAGAGAGCTGGAAGAGGGACATCATCAGCAGGAGGTGAGGAGCATTTGGACACATATGAATGTGTAGAAAGATTTGCAGAACAGAGAGCAATAATCAGGGCACCAATATCAAGGACACGTGCTTAGAGTTGACTCCCAAATCCAGGGAATAGATTTTCATGTCTGCATCTTACAGCCAATCCCTGACACCGTCTTATTTTGTTTATGCCATGGATACAATAGTCACCTGGTTAAGCATTAAGATCTTAGGCTCTGGGACACAGTCCAGCTATATGTCCACTGGGTCTCTTGACCTCTCCTGCACCCTCAGTTGATCCCCAGAATGACCAGCCGTCATTCAGAAAAGAATGAATCATCACATTTCCCACAATGAGGATATCAGCTTGTGGTGAATGGTGGAGCAGTACTTGGCATTTAAACCTGGTTCTGTCTTTTATTTAACATTTTTGACCTTTTGCAAACCAATTAACTTTCTCTAAAGCACAGTTTTCTCATTTGTAAAATGGAGACAAAATTACCACTCCCTACAACCGCTGGGAAAGCTCAATGACATAATGTGTACAGAGTTGTATTTCCTTTCTTGTACTTCTACAGCCTTCTACAGCCATTTACAGTCTGTAAGAAGATTTTGAAGTTTCAGATATCCCATGATTGTCAGTCAGAGCAGCAAGGCCAGAGAAGGCCAAGCATCGCAGCATCCAAGTGGGTTTCCTCTGGATTAAACCTAGCAGCCAAATAAGCTCCTCAGTCTGATATCCTCTCTGCGAGGTCAGACATCCAAAAGCAACATGCTTATTCTCCAAGGCAACAGCAGATGCTTAATTCAACAGAAGGGAGAGGACCAAATAGTTTAAAATAGAAAACGAGGTCAAAAAGTTCACTTTGGCCAGTGAATACTGACCTCTCACAAACATTTTTAAATCCCTAAGTGTAGAATTGTTTCATTTCTGCAAACCTCTACTTCAGATGCAGTTTGTCCTCTCTGAATAGCCAGGCTGAGTGCCCCTATAAACGTACAGAATGATTAAATCTCCATAAAGCAAATATTTTATGCATTTCAATAGAATATTTTTAGTTTGTTAGCCCCTGTTTGAATATTTGAGTGGATTCTCACTGCACAAAATGTTTCATTCCATCTCCAGCTCAGTGGGTTGCTACAGTGAAAGTGTTCATGATTAATTCTGTTCATAAACACACTAGAAAAAAAGAGGAGGGGAGCCCTGTTGTATATTGGCATTTTAAATGCTGTGACTTTGATTCAATTTAATTATTTCCTCCCCATGGCTTTAAATTGAAGGGCTTCAAAATCAGAAGTTGCTTCTCATAAACTTAATTACTTTCTCCTGTTAAAAGAAAATGAACTCACAAACAAAAGGCTCCAAAGTGGAAGCAATGTGAGGAGAAAGAGAGGAAGGCACAGGATTGAGTGTCAGGAGCCCTGAGTTCCAGGCCTAGCCCCCTATCTATGCTCTGCTAAGCTCTTCCTCAATGCCTTGGTCTCTTCGTTATTAAAAATAGGACAGATAATCTCTAAAACCTTTTCCTCTGCTAAGAGGTTATGTTATACAACCGTGGCAACAAGATTGAGAAGTTGTTGCTCTCACCTAACACCATAAATCTTTCAGCAGTCTAGAGTGCTAGAACAAGCAGCTAATCTGGTGCATTTACAACATATTGGCCACGAGCATGGGAAGCAGGGTTAGCCTCTCTGGGCTTTGATTTCTTTACCTTTGCAATGAGAATAATTGCATCCTCCCCCAATTGCCTCTCAGAACTGTTGTGAGTATTTGAAATCAAAATAAGGCAATATATATATAAAATAGCTAAGCCAAGGAGCCCTCTAAAGAAGTTGGCATGTTGTGACTCTCTGCTTAGAGGTATGGGATAGGGCTTGAATGGAGGTGGTGAAGGTGGTTGATAGGTTTCCAAGGATACAAGGCAAAATGTCAAAAGTTGTTCTCTCTGCTGTAGGCTGCAAAGGCACAGTGAAGCAACTGAGGCCTCCGTAGGACTAACCTATTATTGCCAGCATCATCCACTGTGGACATCTGGGTAGGACCCAAAGCAGAGCAGACTCTGCCCCAATTTGTTGTCCACAGTGAAAGTGCCTCAGGGAAGACTGTCCTTGCCACCCTGAAACTCACACAGAAGATCCAAAGTAGTTTCCACAACATTCATATTGTTAAAATGTCCATAGCATCCAAAGCAATCTACAGATCCAATGAAATCTCCATCAAATTTCCAATGTCAGTCTTCACAGAAATGGGAAAAAACAATCCTAAAATTCATATGAAACCACAAAAATCCTGAACAGCCAAAGCAAACTTGACCAAAGAAGAACAAAACTGGAGGTATCACACTGTCAGATTTCAGAATACATTACAAAACCATAACAATGAAAATAGCATGGTACTTGCATAACAATAGACACATCCACTAAAGGAATAGGACAGAGAACCCAGAAGCAAACCATAAACCCATGGCCATTTAATTTTTGTCAACCAATTCTGCCTGTCAACCAATTCTACCAATTCTACCAATGGTGCGCCAAGCTAAATGAAAATAAGTTCAGAAATTCTTTGTTATAATAGTAAAGAAGTAAAGATTTTAGGGAGATAGCAATGTTACAATTCATTACCATTAGGCTCAAAAACACAAACAAAACAAAAAAATCCTCATACTCTAACTATGTCCTCCTGAGAGAATCCAGAAGACACACCTTCACCAAACCATTGTGCCCAGGGGAACACTTCATCATCCACTAGACCTCTTTATTACTCCTTCTAGACCATACAGGTTAACTGTCTTTTTGGTGGGCACATATCTGATTTGTGGCCAGTGCCCCATGAATGGAAGTGTTGTGTGCCAGCTCTAAGTGTGACCAATAAATTGCTCCACATGTGACCCTTACCTTCTTTGGATACCTTGGAAGTCACATATTGAAGGTAAGAAGATAAAGGAAGTCAGAAGATAAAGGGAACCTGTGTGCCTGAAATACTACTTTCTGGGAGTGGCCCACTAATCAGGGGCACCCACCTTGGTGGCAGGATATATATTATATAAAAGTTTACCTTAATAACATGGATTTAAGCAGAAAAAAATGGATTTATGTCATAGTCCAAATGTCCCCAAAGAGCAAAAACCTCTATTCAAATAATGTCAAGAACCCTAAGCAGTGTGCATGTATTAAATTTGTCCACATGATAACTATATTTGGTGTGCAACCTAGAGTCAAAGCCACAAGAGTCTGATAGTTGATTCTGAATTTCTTTGAATAACCACATCATCTAGTCCTCAACATAGAGAAGAAAGCAGGGTCACAGAGATGAAGTGACTCACATCAAGTTCAGTGCATTATAGTCAGGTCTAACTGATACTACTCCTCTACTTTCTCTCTATGGAAGTTGGGTCAGAAATTTACACTATTTTTAAAGCTGTGGAAGCTTTACTTAAAATAAAACCGTACTAATAAACCCAATATATACTATGTATAAGTTCATCTATATGCACATAGTATTTCATGATAACAGTAAAAGCTGTTCTATTTGGATGAAACAGGTGGAAGCATGCACCTCAACTTCTACCTTCTGAGAGTGGCCTTCTGCATTCCCAAATATAGGCTGACTCCACCTAGCCTCTCAGCATTCTGCAAAGTACAGTTTGGCAACAAGGGTGGCTTTTTGTTTTCTAGCAACCAGTTCAAGAGGGAAACATGACTAATTACAAGAATAACAGCACCAATAAGATAAAAGCAATCAACTAATCAAGAGAAGTACAATGGAAGGTTACTCTGAATATTCTGAATTCCAGTTCTTTATAAATATTTTTGGAAAAATTTATTTAAATGCATATATAATTTATATACATATAAATATTTATTTCTCAGAAATTATATTCTATAATGTATATTCCATGGAAACTATTTTGTATGCATTATAAAAACAATCATTGTTCTCAACAACTCTTAAAAGGATTTTCTCAAATATCTACCAATGTATAAATAAATTAAGGCACATTGATAAATTGAATGATATAATATGCAACAATGAAAACAAACTACAGCTGCATTTAGGAACATTGAATGAATCTTACATAAATTGACCATAATAAAAAGACATGAAAGAATATATACTGTGATGCGACAATATGTATGCATATAGAGAATTTAAAATTACATTGCTTAAGAACATATGCTAGGTTTAAAAGTATGAAGGGAAGCAAGAAAATAGTTATTATACGAATTAAGGTAATAGTTAACTTCAAGGGTCAGGAGAGGTCTAAAAATGAAGGAGAAAGTGGGGTGAGGTTTCACAAGGCTGCTCATTTGTCAAACTCTACTATTTTATATATATTTTCAGTAAATTTTACTTCCCAATTAAAAAATTGTGAGTGACTCACACATGCACAAAACTATTACCAATGAGAGAAGTCTTTGGTGGACTTCCCTACAGATATTAGGGGTATTATGATGAATATCAAATATTCATCAGTATTGACTTTATATTAAGCAGCATTTTCTTTTCTCAGAGCTATTTCTTTCAATGAACCTGACAGCACAACACCAAAGTACACTCTTCTAGCTAGTTTTGTTTAGGTTGAGATTAGATTTCACAGAATCTAGAGAAAGGGGGTTGCTGGGTTAACTTCCTATAGGAATTCTCACATACCTGAGCTTTGAAAGGTGTCCTGATGTGAATTCAAGATCAGGTCTCCCAACATGTTCTTAGGGTTAGTCTGCCTTCTGTTACCAGTCATGAGAGAGGATGGACCTCTTCCTCTGAAAATTGAAGGATAAAAAAGAACATGGGCCTGTAAAGCTTCTAGTTTTGATTGAAGAGGTCTAAGAAAGTATCTGCAAGCAGAGCCAAGATTTTACTCAGAAGCTAATTGAGTCTGCTCTAGTTCATAGAAAAATGAAAAGTTGAGACTCTACAGTTCTTGACCACAGACAAATCACTTACAGGATGTCTATACTTGAGAAATGCAGCTTCCTGGGATATTCTTCAAGACAAAATAGTTGTCAAATGTTCATTTAAATATAGCAATGCAGTAACAACTCTGTGGTTATTAGCTCTGTAAGGCATCTTCTTAAAATGGTGCCTTTGGTTTTAGCATAGTTGTTCCAAAGTCTCTCTAAAGGGTGATCATTAAACTTTAGAGTCAGTGGTCCACTGAAACCACTGGTAGTCAAGATGATAAGTCATGTCACCTTCATCTAAGAAAATCTTTAACTTTGTGCTTCTTGTTGCTGGTATTTGTGCATCCAGCTCCTCAAAAGAATATCAAGTTATTAACAGATACATTGAAAAGAAGGCTAAGGACTAGGGATGGAGCTCAGTGACAGAATGCTTGCCTAGTATGGGGCCCTGGGTTCAATCCCTAGTACCAAGAAAAGAAAAGGCGTGGAGAGACAGATCAGATTCATGCCACCAGAAATTGTTATCTGATCTGCCAAATGAATTTTCTTGCCATCAGTATCAAGAATGTAGACCCGTGCAGCTTTGGAGGCTGAGACAGCAGTATTGCAAGTTCAAACCCAGCATCAGCAACGGCAAGGCCCTAAGCAACTCAGTGAGACCTTGTCTCTAAATAAAATACAGAATAGAGCTGGGCATGTGGCTCAATGGTTGAGTGCTCCTGAGTTCAATCCCTGGTACCATAAAACAAGAATGTAGACTGGTGTAACTTTATTATGCATATCCATAAACAGACTAACTAATGGCAAATAGTGTGTAATGAATACATGCAGTATAGTCCATAACTGAGTCTTTGTTACAGAATTAAAAACCCTTCAAGCATGCGTCCACACAACAGGCATTATGCAGTCTAAGGGGGTTTTGCAGCCATGCATAAAGTCACCTCCCCCAAGAGCACAGCCCTAATCCTTCCATAATCTCACAGTGTCTGCCCTATCTAAGTTGACCAGGAGGATTTCTCTGAATCCCTGAGTTGTGTCTACTTCTAAACAGTTTCTCATCCATGGATTCCATCATTTTATTTAGAGCTAATTCTGTATTTGACAAACTCCAGGAAGACTTGAGAAGCCACAATTAGGGAAAAGCCCTCCCATTTACAGTACTCACCCAGACAATTATTTCTGTTTCCTGATTCCACTGTAGTTCCCAGGTCTCACTTCCTTGTACATGTGCCTTTTTAGTGGATACTCTAGTTTCTAGCTTCTGCCTCCAGCCCTCTTTCTGGTCATTGCTGGCATAGACTCCCTTCTCTGGCTTTCAACCTGAGGCTTCTCCCTCAGCTAGTCTTTGACTTCCTCCTGGTTTTAACACTCCATCTATGCTCCTGAGGTCAGACACACAGGCCCTGTGGCTCCCTACACCAGCCAGTTCACCCCCACCCTCCCCGCCAGGTAAGTATAGTCACATCTATATATCTATAGTGATTTTAATTGCTGTGCTGTGGATCTTCAGTCATCGTAGCTTTCATAGACAGTGACCTTTCGAAGGGCTGCATTATCATATTGATCTTTGTATTTTCCAGCACAATCCATGGCACAGAGTATCAAACTCATTTTGTTAGCAGAATGATATAAAGAAATTTATATTTACAATCTATCAGTTGGCAGAGAAGGTCATCCCGATTGTTATTTCATTCACTTATTAAATTCTTTTTTTTCCCTATCATGTTCCCAGGTGATTCTGATATATACAGAGCTTGAGAAGCACTGCCTCAGTTCACTACTCTTCCCTTTTCCGTCCCTGTGGGCTTCAGTTTATCCGGGTTCCTTGCAAGGCTCAGCCTAAAATAGTCGCCTTTCTTGAAGTAGATCCTTGTAGAAATCCTACAAAACCACCAACAACCTGTAAGCCAGGTCGTTTGAAGACATCTACAATCATATAGAAATCATTATTCATAGGAGAAAGTTCTAAATTGCTTTCTCCAGTTTTAGTATTCTTCTCCCTGTGCAGGACAAGTCAAATCAGGACTCTGGCTGACACAGAGCCTCTGAACATGCTCTGGGGAGCCTTGGGAATATTGTTGATCTAAGACTTTTGGTCTTCCTTGGTTCCGGGATTATCCTAATGCTTGTCACCTGCATGAATTGACTTTCTAAGAGACACATCTGGATTCAAATCCTGCTATTATTTCATACATTTATATTATAATAATGATCTTATTATAATATTACTTCTAAGTTTGTGTTTTCTCATCTGAAAATTGGAAAAAATAGCAATCACTTCTTAAAATCTAATGAGGATAAAATGAAATGTAATTATATAAAGTACTGTAAGTACAATATAGAAAAATGCATTTTTGTGTGTGTCTTTCACTCATTTTCTGTTGACTCTGGTACCAACTGGACCAAAGAAGAACAAAGAAAGTGAGAGAGCCTTGTGTGGGTATGTGTATGGGGAGGTCTGTGTACTAATAGCACAATCTCCTTCCTTGTCTACACTTGCTCCTTGAAGTCCTCCTACCCCTACCCCAGCCCCACACATCAACCCCAACCAGCTTCTCTTGCAGCCAGAGGAATCCTCTACTTTAGATGTGAGACTGGCAACGATCATCTTCAAGGATCCTCCCAATTAGGAGATTTTCTAATTCCATGAATAAGTAAATTTACACCAAATTTTTTAGATGACAACAAAACTACTGTCCTCCTTTCCCACAGGCATTGATACTTTACAATCTATCAGTTGGCAGAGAAGGTCATCCCGATTGTTATTTCATTCACTTATTAAATTCTTTTTGAATTTTAAATGCTTTTGATACATGAAGGGCACTTCCCTTGGAAGTATCTTATGCTTAAAAACTGCTGTGTCTTAAAAGCTATCACTTACAAAGCCAAGTGTGTACTTGCAATAGTGCCTTAAAAACAACAATCAGAAAGAGGAAGTGTTCCCAGTGTCCGTGGAGTGATTGGATACTTTAAGTATCAGAAGTTACTTATTAGCCATTAGTCTCCTATGCGGAGGGTTAGTCTCTAGGGTCAAGGGCAGGGTAAGCAAGAATTTAAAAATTCTCCCTCTTTTTCACTTTCCAATTTTCTGTTCTTTATCACTGGTGCACTTGGCACAGAGTGAATACTAGGTAAACCTTTGTCAGACTAGTGTACATGTTCTAAAATCAGGGACACAGTTCCTCATTAGTCAACAAAGGAAAAACTCTGGCTTAGAAGAATTAACATATTAGTGGTGTGTATATGAAGAGGGACTTTGAAAGGATATTCTGCCCAACAAGATAATCAACACACATGGACAGCAGCCCGTGGATAAGGCTGTCCTCGAGAACCATAACTTCTGAAGCTAAACTAGGGACATGGACTGATACCAGATTTATAATCTACTTCCATACATTAGATGAAACCTGCTTCAAAGCCCCCTTCTCTTCCGGCTGCTGCACATGAACACCAACCTGAACTTCTGCCTATTCCACCTTCATTAACACGGCCTCTAAACCTAGTCCATCCACCTGTTTAGGTTTCATTTTTTCTCAGCTTTCCATGTATGCTGTCATCACTTGTATATTAAAACTGTTGTTTCATTTCACTCTCAAACATGCTTAGATAATTCTCATTGTCAAAAACAAAACATTACCCCACAATCTCCTCCACTTGCATCCTCTTACAGCCAGATTTCTAAAGAGTTCTCAATCCTTGGTGTTCCCGCTTGTAACTTTAGTCCTCAGTATGGAGTGATCTGGCTGCTTCTTTTGTATTATTTAAATATTTCTGCCTGTATATGTCTCCATTCTACCCATAAACAGATCCCATGAAGTCACCATTGACCCCTCTGTGATTGGCCCAATTATGATCTTCAGTCCTTCCTTCCTTTAACTCTTGCATCACTCAACACTGAAGACAAGCCCTACCTTTTCCTCTTGACTTCTATGACCCTACCTTCTCCTGATTTTCCATAGATCCACGGTCATTTCTTCTTCGTCTCCTTGGCCATCAGGGAGCAGAGTTCGCCACTCTTCATTCCAGCACCTCCTTGTTTTCCCTTCTGTATTTTCTCTAGGACTTGTACCTGGGCACTCATGTGGGAGCCTTAAAAATATTGATTCCCATTCCCTTAGGTTCTTTCCTTCATTGTTTTTGTGGGCAACCTCAGCCTTGAGATTTTTAAAGGCCTCCCAGAAGATTTCAAAATGCAGCCAAAGTTGTGGACCACAGCCTGGGTGACGTCATCCCCCCGGGGCTTTTCCATTACTGTCCTGATTCAGATGACTCAACATTTTTCATCTTCACTCCAGAAGCCCCTTTGGAGTTCCCAACCCAGACAACCCGCTGTTTGTTTGGCATTCCCACTTGGGTGCCTCGCAGGAGGCTTCCCACCTCCCCAGGATTCTCTCCCATCACTTCACACTCTCCCTTGCTCCTGGCCTCCTTCACATCATCTTCCCAACTTCTAATTCCCTTCCACTTCAGAACCTCTGTATCTGTAGTTCTCGACACTGGGACTGTTCATACTTATCCCTCCTCTCTTTTTTTAGAGGCACTGCCAAGATTTATTGAGGAGAGCAAGGACTGTATATTCAAGGGAGAATGGGAGCCACCTTGGGAGTGAGGAATGCATTTTTGGAGTTCCTGGGTCATTTATTTATTTATTTATTATTAGTTCTTTTTAGTTATACATGACAGTAGAATTCATTTTGAGATAATTATACAAGCATGGATATCTATTCTAATTAGAACCCCATTCTTGTGGATTTATATGATGATGGGATTTGTTATGGTATATTTATATATGTACATAGGAAAATTATCTCAAATCCATTCCATTGTCTTTCCTTTTTCTATCCCCTCCCTTCTTTCATTCCCCATTTGTCTAATCCATTGAATTTTTATTCTTTCCCTCTCCCCACTTATTGTGGGTTAGCCTCCACCTATCAGCGAAAACATTCAACCTTTGGCTTTTTGGAACCGTCTTATTTCTTGCAATTCTTATTTCTCAGGCTATTTCCACTTCTTCCAAGAAGCCTTACTGGGTCCCTAGAAGTATGTACCATTCTTTCAAAGCACTAATCACAATTATAATTTTAACATTTTTGCATGACTAGTCATTTAATGTTGTCTCCCCAACTGAGATAAAGCCCCATATTTTCTTTTGTTTATCACCCATATTTTGTGAAGTCTAAGATTCTGAGTATAAGAAAGACCTATCTTTTTCCTATATATTATTACTAAGCAAAAAATAGCACCAACAATTATAAAGTGACTATCTATTTTAAAAGAAATACGTATTTTAGATCTTAAAATGTAAAACAAAACAAAAAAGTGTGTGCCAATGAAATGAGATTGTGTGTCAAAGAGACACAGGAGTACTGGGTCTTCACAGAATGCCTAGTCCATAACAGACATGTCAATATTCCCTTACAAAGAAAAAGAAGATGGGCTGGGGTGTAGCTCAGTGGTAGAACACTTACCCAGCATGTGTGAGGCCATGGATTCAATCTCTGGCACTGAAAAAAAAATGGAAAGAATCCTTGGAGATGGAGTTTCTGTTATGGTTCAAGGATTATAGGAATAGTGGAAAAGAATATTTAAAAGTTGGAGAACCTAGACTTTGGATTCATGGATTACTTAAAGCTACCTCATAATCAAAGATGCTGCTTTTTAAAAAATAGACTTTACTTCTTAGAACAGTTTTAGACTCAAAGCAAAACTGAGCAGAAACTACAGAGTTGATACATAGATAGATAGAAAGATAGATAGATAGAACATTTGTCACAATGATTGAAACTACACTGATATATATTGACACATCTTTATCACCCAAAGTTTATGGTTTATATTAGGGATTGTTGGCATTGTTTATTCTGTTTTTTGACAAATATATAGACATGTATCCCACTGAGTAATTTAATTGCTCTAAAAATTCACTGTGTTCCTCCTACTCAGTTACTCCCATCCCCCAAAACCACTGCTTAATCTATTGTCTCCATAGTTTTGGCTTTTCCAGAATGTAACATGTTGGAATGTCATATAGTGGGAATCATATAATATGTAGCTATTTCAGGTTGGCTTCTTTCACATAGTAATAGACACTTAAGTTTCATTAATGTCTTTTCAAATCTTGATAGCTCAGTTCTTTTTAGTGCTGAATAAGTGGTCCATTTTTGGATGTACCATAGTTTATCCATTCACCCACTGAAGAACATCTTGGTTGCTTCCAAATTTTGGTAATTGTGAATATAGCTATTAACATCTATGTACATGTTTTTGCATGCACATAAGCTTGCTGCTGGATTGAGTGATGAGAGTAGTTAAACATTTTTTTTTTAAATGATTGTTTTCTAAAATGGCTGTAGCATTTTGCATTCCCATCAGCAATTTTTATCCCCCTACATCTTTGCCAGCATTTAGTGTTGTCAGTGTTTTGGATTTTGGCTATTCTAACAGGTGTGTAGTGGTATCTCCTTGTTTTGATTTGCAATTCCCTAAGGATTTATGATGCTGAACATCTTTTCAGATTTACTACCTATATATTTTGTCTTTGGTGGAATTTCTGTTCAGATATTTTGCATATTTTAAATTAGATTATTAATTTTGGAGAACAGTCTTTTATTGGATATGTCTTTTGCAAATGTTTTCTCCTAGCCTGTGGCATGTCTTTTCATTCCCTTGAGATGGTGAATTTTTTTATATTTATTTTTCAGTTTTTGACAGACACAACATCTTTATTTTATTTTTATGTGGTGCTGAGGATCTAACCCAGCGCCCCGCACATGCCAGGCGAGCGTGTTACCGATTGAGCCACATCCCCAGCCCTGAGATGGTGAATTTTGAAGCTTCCTTTGGGTGTACTTTCTGGAGGCTGGTTGAAAGGCACCTTCTCCTCACCTCTTACACAGGATCTCTTAGAGAAGGAGCTTCTATCAGCTGTTTACCTGTGTCTAAGTGCTCTTTTCTTTCTTGCAATAAATGAGAGTAACTCTCAATTTTTCATCATATTTAAATTAGAGGAGACATTTTTTATTTCTGTGTCAAGAAGGGCAACACCTCAAAGGAAGTAGTTTAAGACAAACGTCCACAGCCCAGGAACTCAAATCAATGAAGTCTCACACCTCTGTGTAGGCCCTGGCTTATCACTCCAGAATGTTTCCATGTGCTCTTGACAGACCTGATGGATGGCTTGAGATAGACCCACCAGAGTTAGAACTTCCTCAGCATTCTTACCCCAGGCATCTTCTCCGGTTTGCCTATAATGGCAGACTCTCACCATTACAATGATAACTATTTGTCTCCTTTTAATTTCAACCCACATAGCTCAGCAAGAAATGGAAGAAAATGAGGCTTGAGGTTATTTCTATTTTAAAACAAGTAATATCTTGTTCCCCAAAAGCTGAAACCCCTACAGAAGGCATTTTCAAAAGAGAAAAGGCAAGTCTGTCCTCTTAGGAACTTCCAGAAATAAGAAATTTGTGTTAATATTGTTCTTCCAGAGTGGAGTACAAGAACTAAGCAGGTGTGGGGGTTTTAAGTACTTGTGGATGAAGTTTTTTTGTGTGATTTAATTAGTCTGATTGAAGCAAATTACCAGAAATTTTGGCATTTACTTTTTCAAATATTAAAATGAAAGTAAAATAGGTCAACTGTGTTTTGGGTTTTAGCTTTTTTCCTCCCTCTTTAGTGACCCATGCTGACTTTCTGCATTGAGAACAAAATGGAAATTTCTCTGGGATTATTGGTGAATTTGACATGAGAATAAAAAAGCCCACGTTACTCTCTTTATGCAGTAAACAATGCATATTACAAGTTCTGCAGAAAATAAATGTCTTCTAAATAACTTATTTCTGTCCCTCTTTCTGTCCATCTTTTTCTTTTTGCCTACAACATTGTGGCTTCATATACATGTTTAATGAGTTTGCTTTCAAATATAAAGAAAAGTACATCTTTCAAGTAGACCTGCTAGACATTTGAAACATGCAAAAAAAAAAAAAAAAAGGCAAAAAATCAAAAGGTAGAGATTTGAGACAGCCAGTGGGAGGACAGCCTGATTTAAGCAAGCTCCCAAGGTGCTTCTTTTTAAGTCATTTGTGAATAATTCTACTTCATTTTATTCTTTCTGCTATTTTGAGAAAAAGAAATTTGGCTCTTGATCAGTAGGGTTTTTAGTTTATTTGTTCTCCCCTCAACTAATAAGTATTAATCATACTTGTTTTATTTGGGGTGGGAGTAGAGGATAATTCATGGGAATTGCAGGGTTTTTTCCCTTCAAGTATTGACCTATAATTACAAGACACTTTGCATTTGCAGAGCTTTTCACCAAAGTCCTGTGAAGAAGAGACTGACTTGGTGGGACTGACTTTCCACCTACGTCAGTTACCACTGGGCAAGGTTGTGCTGTGAAAACAAACAGCCCCAATATATGATAGTTATTTTATTAAAGCAGCAGTTCTTTTATTGTTCACAGTTGATACCCATTGTGGGTCACAAAAGCAATCTGCTCATCACAGATCCTCAGAGCCAGGCTGACAGAGGCACCATCTTGACATTTGCTTTCATGGTGACATGTACTGAGAGGACTGAAAGCATAACCATAATGTCCCTCCCTTTCCACTGGTCAAAGCAACTCACAAGGACAAGTTTGATGTTATTGGTGGGAATTTGCAAACATCCCCCACAGAAGGCAGGAAATTTTTCTGATCAATGATTATATAATGATTATATAAGGACAACTTATAGGTAAGGAACTGAAGCTCAGAGACACTAATCAACTTACATGGGTAAGTAGAGGGGAGCTTTGTTTTCTTATATCAGTGTTAGATATTACTGACCCTGTGTGCCTCCTGACTGCTCCCTCCCTTCTGGGTGATGCAAGGGACAACATCATCTGGTTCTTGAGTGTTATTCCTATCCTGTGTCTTATCAAATCCTTTTATTCTAATGTTAAAATCTTATAGCTTCTTAGATCCTGCAAGGCACAGAGGGGTCATGTGGTTATTGGGCTTAATGATGACTATAAATGTGCCTCTGGAGTTACGTAACAGAGTAGGCAGCTGTCTCGTCTAATTTCAGAGAGCTGAAAAGACTCCATGAGAACACCTCCACCCCTGCTCCTCGATGCCTGAAGCTCCCCTAATAGCTACTATTTTAATAACTTTCATTAATTGAGTTGCTTTGTGTCAGAAATTGTACTAAGTGTTTTACTTTTACAATCTCACTTAATCCTACAAAGTGAGGAGCATTAGTGCCTCATTTAATGGATGAGCTTGATTAACTTTCCAAAGTGGAGCAGTCAATAAGAGATTAAGCCCTGTCCCTTCTGACCTCCACACCTGTGCTTTTGACTCCATGCTTTATCGCTTCCCCAAACAGGGACAGGAAAGACTCTACATTCCATAATCACATATAAGACTTCCATGCAGAGACTCCTGGGAGAGGGACAAGGCCTTGGCCAAGTACAAATAAAGGCCTTCAAGGACAGTCCAGTCATAAAAGGGGAAGATTTAGGTACAATTAGAGAAGAACAAGATGAGGGATGCCATCTATGGGATGGGAGTAGGAAGAGGCAAGTTCCTTGTGTTATTTTCTTAACAAAGTAACAAAGCACATCAAATTGGGTGCTTACACACCATTTATTGTCTCACTCTCAGCACTGAAGGCTCCAAGTCCAAGGAAAAAGTGTCAGCAGAGTTGGTTATATCTAAGGGCTGTGTTCTATGCCTCCCCCAGCTTCTGGTGGCCTCGGGTATTCCAGGGCACATAGACCATATTCTCATTGTCTTCCCTCTATGCATGTCTGTGTCCAACTTTCCCCTTTTTATAAGGACAGTAATGGTAATTGATTAGGGACTCAACTCTGGGACAGTATGACCTCATCTAATCACATCTATAATCACATCTAAATACACCTTTACTTCCAAATAAAATCACATTCTGAGGTACTTGGGGTTCATACTTAAACATCTGAAATGTAGAGGTACATAATTTAGCCCATAATAGTCTCCGAAGAGGAGCTCTCACATCTCTCCAACATTGGACTAGGATGCTGCTATAGCTTCGCCAGAGGCTGCCTGAAGAGGTAGTGTCCCAGCCTGTTAGAAATAAGGGACTGCTGATATCGTGGGGATGGGGGCAGGTTCAGACCTCTGAGAGGCATGGTATTGTGGAACACAAGTCATTGAAGAAGTATGTGGTCCTGAAGGCCAGGCAAGTGGGAGCTTCTTCAAATCCCTCCATCCTCCCCCTTGGGACTCTGCACCCCCTTTCTCCCCACCTTCCCTTTGCTCCCCAGAGCTAGGTCAGAAAGTCACAGCTCATAAATGCTTGCCTCATGCACTGCTTTCTACCCGAATCCAAGACAGTAGTCTTCAATGAAAACAAAAAAGATATTTCTAGTCTAGAACATTTTCTGACATTTTAAAAAGCGATTTTGCTTCTTTTATAAAGTCCTTACATGTTATGGATGGTACCTCATCCCCAAAATAATTTCTTTTACATTTTATTTGGATAATTAACTGATTGGAAAATTGAAGATAAAATACTTAGGCAACATATCAGTATTCATGGAAGAGAATTTTTTTTCCATGCTGAATATATTTTCTGCTGAAAATCTCCTATCATGCTCCCTAAAGGCGGCATTATTTTGAAGCTACCAAGGTTAGAGATATAATTAATTTCTGGGCAATAAGGGATAAAGAACTAAAAAAGAAAAAAATCTTTCTGAGCTAGCTTATGCACCTTCATTTTCTTCCCAACCTTGGTATCTCATATGCCCTCCAAATATATAAGAGACTTATGGACAAATGGCTTTAAAAAATGTACTTGATCTCTTTGGGCTCAAAAGATTTCATAGAAAACTGATGTATGCCAAAGCAATGGCACAAATTCTCCTTGACAGGTTAATTTTATAAAAGTATGACGTGCATGTGACTTTAGTGCCCTGGCACTGGGTCAACCTTTATCCATTCTTACTGATAGAGGTTCATGGTACATGAGCAGTGTGGTGTGAGGGACTTAAACACTGGACCCAGCTTTCTCAACACAGAAGGTGGGGAGAAAGGATGTGGATGTCTTTTTAGTCAAGTACTAATATTTTGCAATTTATTATTCTTATCCATTACAAATGCAGTCAAATGACTGGTCTATTAAGTGAGGAAAGGCAATCAATTCTATTTTGTGTGTAACTAGATCTGTTCATAACTTTGCTGAGAATAGATTTGTTAAGACCAGCAGGGAAATTCTTATTGTCTAACTTGGTAGAAGGAGCCAATTTAGCCAGAGGGGGTCCTCTTCATAGGGATGAGGTGTCTCTTAAAGATTGCAGAGCTGGCTGCTTGGACTAGTGACAAATGAGAGTCACAGCCAGAAGTAGAAGAGCTGTAACTTGAGCAGGAGGCTATTCCAGCCCGGGAGCCTGGCCAGGACCATGCAAGAGCCAAAAGAATAGGCCCCAAGTCACCTCAGCATTATAGAACATCTGAGTGCCCCATACCCAGGCAGCCAATGTGGCTCTCTGAAAAACTGTATCTTTTAAAAAAGGACTCTTAACTGTTTAGTTTGAAATAAGCTTAGACCTCTCAAGATATCTACTTAGCTTTTTCTTCCCAGTTTGTCATCGATGACAGCTCTTAGTGGGGATTCCAACATCTGTTGACCAAATAAATAAACTGTTTTCTCCTTGTTTATATGAGTTGTGCTGTTATTTTTGTGAGCATTAAAATTAAGAACTCCCACCACAGAGAGAGAAGGTAGATAAGCCTGGAGGGAAGAAGGGGATGCTCTACAAAACATCCTAGCCCCTTCAGTGTCCCAATGCCCTTCTGAAGTATAAAATTTAAAAACACTGGTTTAAAGCTACATGCCTTTGGCAGGTGTCAATCTTGTCTCCTTTATTTACTAGCTGTGTAGTCACAGGCATGTCACTCAACATCTCTAGCAAGATTATTGTGAGGCTTACATGGGAAAATGAATATATGTAAAGCACAAACAGAGGGCTGTGCACACAGGGGTGATCTACAAATGAAGTGGGATGACAGCATCAGATTGGGAATTATGAAAAGCGTCATGGTTGGTGCTTCTGCAAATTACATTTCACCCCCCTGGGGACCCGACTAGCTCCTAACCGATGTAACCAAATAGCTAGAACTATGGGGAAATCAATCCGCTCTCTCAAGAATCTCAGCATTTTGTCCTCAAAGAGAAGTTTTCATTTTTTAAAAAAAATGAATCCTACTATGTTAAATTTATAATGGGTAAACATTCCTGTGTCCAAGCAAATGTCCAGGTTTGAAAATAATTTCTCTGTCACTTCATTTCATGCTCTAACACTTCGCAGTGTGAATGAAATGATTATGTTGAACACCACTACTGAAATCTAATTTCCACCTTGGTGGAATTATTCTTACACCATTCACAAACTCTCTCAAGAGATAACCAGGCAACTAATACAAAACTCTCACTGCTCAGGCACTATGGAGATACCCAGGTAAGGTAATTCAGTTGTATTTTAAAGTAATTTACTAATACTCAAGGGACTAGGGTGGACAGAACCCTGGAGTATGATGAATGTTTTAGCTGGTTCTCTCACCAAGTAGCTCAGTTGGAACAAACTCCATCATTTTTATTTATAGAATTGATTATAATATCAACTTCCCAGGAATTTGTGAGTTTTTAGTTACAAGCATTGCATTCAAGAAAGGAAGGTATAATCTATAAACCTCTGTTGCTTGTTATTGCACTGGCCACAGAGATAGTCGTTGACAGTGCATGATTTCTAAACACCATTGCTCTTTAATATCTATAATTAATTTCTGGGCAATAAGGGACTCAGAATGAAAATGGTTTGCAAAGTAGAGGGGAAGTTACAGCTTTGAAGGGAGACAGGGCTGAATAATACTGCCTCCCCCCCTTAGACACTCTTTTTTTTCTGTCCTGGGAATTGAACTCAGGGGCACTTAACCACTGAGCCACATCACCAGCCCTTTTTATATTTTATGTTTAGATAGGTTATTGCTGAATTGCATAAGGCCTCACTAAGTCGCTGAGACTGGCTTTGAACTTGTAATACTCCTGCCTCAGGCTTCCCAGCCACTGGGATTACAGGCCTGTGCTATTGCACTGGCTCAGCACCACTCTTTACATATGCCCTGGAGTCATATTTTACCTAGCTGAAGATGTCTTCAGTATACCTAGTTAGTACCTTGCTAGTTAATGTGGCTACAACAGAGCATGTTTGTCCATTACTCTATTTTTCAGCATGATAATCAGCACAAAATAGGTGTCAAAAATACATGCCAAATGAATGAATAAATTTACAGGTTATTCAACACTACATTTTCATGCTTTCCATTTTCTTCCTCAAATGGGCTACTTCTCTCTTATTGTACATTTCATCCACAGTATCCCAAATGCAAACATCTTGACTTTGTCTACCAACCTCTAGACAAGATCTGTCCCTGGTACATCTGTCACAGCACTTTGTAATCTACATTAAAATACTATATTTAATTTTGTTACCAGTCTATCATTACTCACTTAAGAACATTTGCTTTTTATTTTCAGAACAGCACTTTGCAAGATATTATACTATTTTTCTTGTAAGGTATAATTTTTCACAATAACAAAAAAGAATTCAAATCTTATCTCAATGTCTATAGCATAGCATCCCACCTGGACACCCTAACTGGTGGGGAGAGACTGGGAGTGTGTTAATGCTGGATTAACAGCCTAGACCTACCTCCTGCTCCTGTGTTTAAGCACATTAGTGTCTTAGAGGTCCTCCCTTTATTAGGTGGCATTAGTGAAGAAAGAGTTCTCTCAAGTAATATGGCCCCAAACTCATAAAAATGCAGCTGGTGCCACAATTAATAAATTGACTAAGCTATTATTCACAAAATCACATGGAAAGAATATAAGAGAAGAAATGAGAGACAGAGAAACAAAACCAGTTTTTTTTTTTTACATTACTGTCTTATTAGTTAGACAAAACATGCTTTGAGGATTGTGTGAATAGATCGATTGCAGATGATGTCTGTTTAGACTTAGCTTCTTCTCTTCCTCAAACTTTTTTTTTAAGTAAAGTAAGGGATGAAGTTGGGAATTGGTATGTTAGATCTACTGCTTCACTGGCCTTTCAGAGGGTACATCAGAAAAGATGGAGATGAGGCTGACCTGCAGATTACCAGGAAGCCTCAGGATGCACGTGGACTTGTGGGAAGGGCAACCAAGTCACTGGCCCCGCTCACAGGGGTCAGCTTCAACAAAGGCTTAAGAAAGTGAATTATTTTGCCTGTTTCACAACACATGTCTTGCCATTCCCTCCCAGAAACCAAGGGAGTTGATATAGGGAGGGCTGGATGGATAGAGGAAAAGGTAGCTTAATTTGGAGAGTAGAAAGAAGCAACTCTGTAACTATTGTCTTCACTCTTTTTTTTAGTGGTTGTTCACAACATTACAAAGCTCTTGACATATCATATTTCATACATTAGATTGAAGTGGGTTATGAACTCCCAATTTTACCCCAAATGCAGATTGCAGAATCACGACGGTTACACATCCACAGTTTTACATAATGCCCTATTAGTAATTGTTGTATTCTGCTACCTTTCCTATCCCCTACTATCCCCCCTCCCCTTCCCTCCCATCTTCTCTCTCTACCCCATCTACTGTAATTCATTTCTCTCTTTGTTAATTTTCCCATTCCCCTCACAACCTCTTATATGTAATTTTGTATAGCAATGAGGGTCTCCCTTCATTTCCATGCAATTTCCCTTTTCTCTCTCTTTCCCTCCCATCTCATGTCTCTGTTTAAAGTTAATCTTTTCTTCCTGCTCTTCCTCCCTACTCTGTTCATAGTTGCTCTCATTATATCAAAGAAGACATTTGGTATTTGTTTTTAGAGATTGGCTAGCTTCACTAAGCATAATCTGCTCTAGTGCCATCCATTTCCCTGAAAATTCCATGATTTTGTCATTTTTTTAGTGCTGCGTAATATTCCATGGTGTATAAATGCCACATTTTTTTTATCCATTCATCTATTGAAGGGCATCTGGGTTGGTTCCACAGTCTAGCTATTGTGAATTGTGCTGCTATGAACATCGATGTGGCAGTATCCCTGTAGCATGCTCTTTTAAGGTCTTCAGGGAATAGTCCGAGAAGGGCAATAGCAGGGTCAAATGGTGGTTCCATTCCCAGCTTTCCCAGGAATCTCCAAACTGCTTTCCAAATTGGCCGCACCAATTTGCAGTCCCACCAGCAATGTACAAGTGTACCCTTTTCTCCACATCCTCGCCAGCACTTGATGTTGTTTGACTTCATAATGGCTGCCAATCTTACTGGAGTGAGATGGTATCTTAGGGTGGTTTTGATTTGCATTTCTCTGACTGCTAGAGATGGTGAGCATTTTTTCATGTACTTGTTGATTGATTGTATGTCCTCCTCTGAGAAGTGTCTGTTCAGGTCCTTGGCCCATATGTTGATTGGGTTATTTGATATCTTATTGTCTAATTTTTTGAGTTCTTTGTATACTGTGGATACTAGGGCTCTATCTGAAGTGTGAGGAGTAAAAATTTGTTCCCAGGATGTAGGCTCCCTATTTACCTCTCTTATTGTTTCTCTTGCTGAGAAAAAAACTTTTTAGTTTAAGTAAGTCCCATTTGTTGATTCTTGTTTTTAACTCTTGTGCTATGGGTGTCCTATTAAGGAATTTGGAGCCCGACCCCACAATATGTAGATCTGAGCCAACTTTTTCTTCTATCAGACGCAGAGTCTCTGATTTGATATCAAGCTCCTTGATCCATTTTGAGTTAACTTTTGTGCATGGCGAGAGAAAGGGATTCAGTTTCATTTGCTTGGACTCAGAGGTTTTATCAGGTGGTCTTATCTTTGCTTTTGCTGGTTTCTAGAACCTTGGAATAAACCCTAGAAAAGTGCCTAGAGAGAATGTGGCTGTCTTGACATCTCCATACTAGGACTTTGCTTGGTTTCATATATTTCTACTCAGTACTTCATAAAAAGTACAGAAAGCATAAGAATCCTAGATTGGACGATAAAACTATTCTCAAGTCACAAAAGGAGATTATGAAAACCTTTATAGTAAAAGGATATGTAGGATATCACTGGACAGCAAGTAGACAGTCCAAAAATCAAAGGAAGAAAATGGTGTGTCAGTGTGAATTTGAAATAGCACCTAATCACAAGTTACTGGCCTTCTGGCTCCCTGTACTTTAGTAGGCTTCCAGCCATCCCATAAGTACTGACTTCTCCCTTTAGACTATCATATTCTCAAGGGTGAGAAAAGTGCCTGAAATTGTATCATGTATGTGTCTGACACCTTTATTGTAGTCGGGATCTCTTACCAAATTCTCAGCTTCAACAGGAACAAATGTTCATCACTGCATCCCCATGGCCAGGCACACAGCTACAACAGATATATATTTTTAAAATATCTATTTCTCTCTCTTTTATAGTTGTAGTTGGACACAATACCTTTACTTTATTTATTTATTTTTATGTGGCGCTGAGGATCGAAGCCAGGGCCTCACATGTGCTAGGTGAGTGCTCTACCACTGAGCCATGGCCCCAGCCCCTATAATGGATATTTTTAAATGAATAAATTCATGTTTTCTGTTATAGCACATTGCTTAATCAAGTGCATATTCTTGGAAAAGGTCAAACTGAACCTGGAGCCCATCTCCAGGCTTTGAACCAGAGGATGATGATAATTAATGACGAGGCAACAGCTTAGGGGCAGGTCACCTTACTGAGCAGATCAAAATGACATGTCTCCAAGTCCTTCCTGTTGTCAATATTTTAAAATCTCCTTCAACATTGCCAGTGCCTCTTTTCATGTTATTCATAAAATTTGTGTTAGACACGGCCACCAACTACTTTCAAATTGATTTCCTTTTCCACACAGGTAGCTTCTTACGTGATGCAATCAGGAGGAGGGAAGTCACAATCTACAGAAATGACTTCTCTCTGCTCTTTAGAAAGAAGCAATAGTCATCACAATAAACTACCAGGTCAGTTTTATTTCCTTCTGATCTTTGAAATACACAGAATAGAACAACAATGCAGGAAATTTAGAAAGCAAGGAGGGATTTCCCACTAAATTCTCAGCTGAGAAGAAGGATCATTTGGATGGTATTGCCAATAACATCTTGTCCCAGGTATTTGTCCAAAGTCTTGTTCTATATATGATAAGAAATAGATTTAGGCCCTATGACATTGTTTAGACTTTGACTTTTTATATTTTATTGTTTCCTTTTATCTCAAATTTAAAAGGACAGGTTAAAAATTATAGTAATTAGAGAGAATGTCAGCGTAAACTTCTTTAAGACTCTCTTGAACTGCTTTTATCTAAACCTTCAAGCCAGAATTTTGTAGAAAAAGGTCCATTTTTAGTAGCTGGAAATACATATCTGTCATAGCTCTGATCAGAAAAGCAATAAGTGAAAAGACCTGAATATCAATATATAATGTTGTCTTCATTTATTTTTCTGAAAGCAAAACCAATATATGTAATAACTTATGGATCAAAGAGACAGCTGTCTGCTAATTACATCTCTGTTTCCCAGAAAAATATGTATTACACTGGTGAAATATAAGATGATAAAAGTTGACTTATATTTTCAAATGAGATAAAGATCTATAAAACCAAATTCTCTAATAAAATTATCAGTATTACTTCCATCTTTCAAGGGCCTTCTCAGAAGAGAACTTGATCCATGGAGGTTGTCTTAATACAGACCAAGCTCATTCATAAATTTCCCCCAATTGCCTACCAGCTCCATGAGTGCCTTATTCATCATTATATCCCTAGAACTAGTTATGATGCTTAGCATACACTATGCGAAAATGAATAATTTCCCATATCTTTGTTCATAGTCTTGCAACTGCCTAAAATAACTTCCTCAAATTTTCTACCAGCCCAAATCAGACATTTCCTAATTTAATGCATGTCTTTTGTGAAGTCTTCCTGAGCACAATCATATTCCCACTTATTATGTCTTTGTTATTAATTTATGTGGAACTCACTCTCTCCACTTTGGTTCTATTTATTGTCAAACATTGTTCTCTAATTACTTCTACCCAACTCAATTGCAACTCCTCTATTGACTGAAAACATTTATCATTCTACCCCTATGGGATTAATAATGCCACATGCTTAGTAGATATATCATAAACAGTGGTAACTTGAATGTAAACTAAACAAATATTCAAACAAAATGTACTAATAGTGAAATCTGATATTAAATCGGGCCATAATCTCTTTGAAAAGATTCCCTCTCTAGCTTAGTCACAAACTACTTCCTCCTCCTTTCCAAATCTAATTTTTTTTTTTTTTTTTTTGTGGGGCGGTGTACAGGGGATTGAACTCAGGGACACTCAACCATTGAGCCACATTCCCAGCCCTATTTTTTTGTATTTTATTTAGAGACAGGGTCTCACTGAGTTGCTTAGTGCCTAGCTTTTGCTGAGGCTGGCGTTGAACTCACTTTCCTCCTGCCTCAGCCTCCAGAGCCAACGGGATTACAGGTGTGCACCACCTTCCCCTTCCTAATCTATTTTGTGTGTGTGTGTATGTGTGTGTGTATGTATACATATACATATATTTTTTTTCTTTATCAATTCATCTGCTAATGAACACCTAGGCTGGTTTCATAGTTTTGTTATTATAATTGTGCTGGTATAAACATGGGCATGCATCTATTTCTACAATTTGCTGACTTTAATTCTTTTGGATATATACCGAGGAGTGGCATAGCTACATCACTGAGAGCGGTTCCATTTTTATTCTTTTGAGGAACCTCCATATTTTTTTTCAGAGTGGTTGTTCTAATTTATAATCCAACCAACAGTGTAAACGTATTCCTTTTCCCCCACATGCTCTCTTGCATTTATTATTGTTTGTATTTTTGATGAATGCCATTCTAACTGGAGTGAGATGAAATGTCAGTGTAGTTTTGATTTTTACAAATGTTGGAACATTTTTTCATATATTTTATGGCCATTTGCATTTCTTCTTTTGAGAAATGTTTGTTTAGTTCATTTGCCTATTTATCTCTGCCTAATCTTCTAAATCATAAGGTCCTAATGTTCCTGTCAAGAGAAGTTAGTTATTGTTGACTTACTCTCAACCCTATTTCCTTATTCATGAAGTTCGTGAGCCAGCTTATCTGTCCAGGATGTCTGCCAGATGGGCTATAGATTCTACAGGAAGGTTGTGCTAAGGTTACCAAAAAATAAGAATCCAATTTTAAGTGCTCAAGAAAATCGTCAAACACTGAAAACCAAGTACCATTTATAGGAAAGTGGTATTATTTTGTGTGTAATTGCAAATATTCGATTATCTGTGAGAAAATTTCAATGATTCTAATCTGTCATTGAAATTTAAGTTTTAAAAGATGAGTTATGATCCTATTTAGGGACCTGAGCAGGAAGGGTAAGCCGATTCAAGAGGACAATCCTGGGGCGTTGACTCAGCCTGTTTCCCCCCCCCCCCCCCCCCCCCCCCCCGTAGCTGACAGAGGCTCCTCTGTGAGTAGTTGACTTAGAGAATGATCTCAGGGAGTAGGAGGCAGAGACAAGGCAACAAAGCAGAGAGGGAGAGAAAAAAGATAGATGTTGAATTGACTGCATTATGCTCCATCCTGTGGGGCCTGCTGGAAAACCTACAATCACCTGAGGAATGGAAGGGGATTTCAGTTGCCCATCAGCTCCTCCCTGTGTCCCCATACTTCCAGAGGGACTCTAGGGCAGGTAGCAAGAGTGGGAGGGCCCAAGGTAGGTGTCCTCAGGTGGAACCTGCACCAGATGGGCAAAAGCCTGTCTAGAAGTGGGTGCCACATCATGGGTGCAGGAAGAAGAGCAGTTGAGAAGACCTAAAGCTGTGCACAAGGATGGCTCTCCTCAGGGAACATTCTCTTTGCTGCTAGCACTCCTAGTATTTGAAAAGGACCCTGATGGTGTAGAGAGGCCTAGCCTCTGACATGTGGGCTCACATTAGGTTCTGAAAGGGTTTCAGTGAGCTATGACCCAGACACAGAGCCTATTCAATTTTCTTTCTTTTTTATAAATTCAGTTTGTTATACACCTCTCTCCTTTTAGCTAAGGCATCAGCTTAGAGAGGAGGTGATTCAGCATTGCTTACTTACAGCCTGACACCGACAGAATTTGTTATAATATCTCCTTGGAAACCATTCCTGTGTCTGAGCATCAGAGCACACGCAGGCACCCACATACATCAGAGAGAGAGAAGAGCTTACAGGGATAACGCAGGACAGAAATCAAATGCTCCAGTTCAAGTAACATTTACATACAACGCCTAACTAAAAGTTTTGGTATTTATTAATTTTTCTTCTAAATTTATCCTACCCATTTGATTATGTCCTTCATCTACTGAAAATTAATTTAAAAAAACCCATCTAGACTTTTCACCCTAGGCAATTCCATAGCAAATTTCAAATAAATATTTAAAGTACAACAAATTTATCTTCCAGGGCAGTGCTTAGGAAAAAAAATATTATTGTCAAATAAAATTTAGAGTTTATATATTCTTAATCACTCAATGACAACAAGTAAACCCCAAGTATATAACATTAAAATCTTACGAATCTGAATCTTGTCTCGTAGCTTCCATGCCTAAATTTTAAGTTAACCATACTTTGAAGCAAAAAAAGTGAAGGGCATTAGTCAAAGCCATTTCCAGCTGGTGGGAGAGTAATTGCTTCCTTGAAATAACTCGGTCCGAATATTATTATATGGTAGTAAATGGTGAAAACACTAATCTATAGCTTATAGTTTAAGCTTTTTGACTATGAGCCACATACTTCTCCCTAATGATAGGTAGTTCCTGCCCCCCACCACGTCAGAGTTGATTTGCTTCCTATCCTTGCTAAGATCTGTTTCTCTATCCTTTCCTTTGCTTTTATATGGGTTGTCCATGATTTTCCAAGCAATGTTCTTTTAGCTGGGTAGTTTCTATTATTGGCTTCCTTATGATCAAAAAAGTAATGGTTAGTAGTCACTGATATTAAGTAAATTTTTTAAAAAACAAAACTATTGATAAGTTTGTGCATAGAAGTTAAGCACTTTTCTGAAATCCACCTGCACTCCTAAAACACTGACTTGAAATTTAGTTTATTTTTTAAAGAAAATCTGTGTGTATGTGTGTATTTGTGTGTATGTGTGTGTGTGTTTGTGTTTGTGTATGTGTGTGCGCTACAGAAGAAATGCTTCTTAGCAAAATTGCTTTACCACCAAGATGCTACCACATTCTCCAGGTGCTGGGTTAAGTATTGTTAACATAAACTAATTCTCACAGTAACCTGGCAGGTAAAGCTTGTCACTGTCTTTCTGAAAGTGAGCACACTCAGGTTTACAATGTTAAGCAACTTTGACTAATAGCATATTTTTTGCAGATTGTTTGAATCTCATATTCCAAAGTTCATACTCTTTCTGCAAGATTTAAAAAAGACAAAGAAGTTTAAGTGGGGACAGGAGGAAAAAACAGCTGTTTTCAGAATAACCACTATTTAGGTCTCTGTACAGTTTTGGTTCATCCAAATGCAAAACACATTTTTCACAGAGAACTTTTCCCTTTAATTTCAAAAATTTACATAACTCATGAGGAATGCAATCCACAGATTTCTAATCTGTCTACCTGAACATCAAAATATCACATACTAGAAAAATTTGGGGGTCTGATATGCCTCTTGTCTTTTTAATCCCTGCTTGTTTTTCCTTAATCCCAAATTCCTTATCAATAAGAATTGATACTGAATTCCAAAAGATGTAAATTTGATTCAAAACCACCACCTGCAAAATTTGTAGTTTGTTATCATTAACATGTTTACTGCATTAGAATCACCAGGACACCAATGAACTAGGCTGGGGTTGATCCCCTTCCTGAACCTTTTCCCAACTATTTCTCTTTCCCACTGATAATAATACATGTTCATGGAATAAAATACCACATCTGGAAAGGATCTTGAAAGAGCTTCATATATTTAAATTTTAATGACATTATTATTCCCTTTTTACCAACATGGCACCTAGAGCTTGGAAAACACCATGGTGGATGATATAGATGTGCCTAGTTGCCCTGAGCTGCTTGGTTAGTAGGGTATTCAGGCACGTGAGCTTGCAATCACTGCACACCATGGTGACTGATCTGATAGGAGAAGTTAAGGGTGCTCTGAGTTGCAGAGGAAGATCACCTAACCCTGACCTGCTATTGGGTAAGGAAGGGGGAGGCTTCCTAGAGGATGAAACATTTCTAAGACTTAAAAGACAAATGGAGTACTAAGTGAAGAAGAAATGTGGAGGAACAATTTGGAGGGAAGTAATTCAGAAAGAGGTAGGACATAAGGAGATGAGAGAGAACAAAATGAGATCTGGAAACAAAGCAAAGAAGTTTAATATAGAAGGTAAGGGCCCATTCCCTAGAGCATGGAGTCAAGGAAAATGGGTCTCAGCTAGAGGAAGCATCCAGCACTGGCTGTGCCTAGCTGGTCAAAGCTCACTCAGAGGTCTGGTAGAATCAGCCCAGGCCCAAAAGCACTTTCAGAAAGTGTTGCAGCCCAGGAAGGCCATAACAGTCTTGACTAGTGTCTGCTAAAACTAATCAAGGACTGCTCCGAGGCTTGCTAATTGGCTATATATCATTTTATAGGGCCAATCAAGTAAGGTACTTGAAAGTGCCTTTGGATGGTCAAAATCAACTGATGATATATTTTTAGAATGAGCAGGGGGTAATTGGAACCAGGGATATTTGAAGAAGCAGAAGAGGACCACTGTAGCCCTCTTGGTTTTCTAGAATAAGGAATGTATTGGGGGCTCAGAAAGGAAAATATGATTTTCAGGCCTTTTGGGGGGCAGTGAAAGACCTATTCCTAAACGCAAGCTGTAGAGGTATGTGCCGTTTACTTCCAATGGCAGCTGTGAGGGGACTACCAGCTGGGGGAATCCTGTGACTTCCCCTGCAACTGTCTGATGGACTGTCTTACAGAATTAGGGGTTCACTGCCACTCATCTGCCAGCATGTGCATACGGGGCAAGCAGTGGCCTGGGCCTCTTCTTTGGGTAGTGGGAGTCAATGTGCCCACTCGAGTTCCACCTTATACTTAAAAACACAACCAAATCCAATATATCTACAACACAAATGATGATTTTTTTATGTAAAAGAGCAAAAACAAACATCTTTTATGGAAAAGAGAAGTTTGCAGATTAGTCAATCATCCCAGATTTCCCCATAGTGGAACATGAGTTAACTTTGACATCTTGCCTAGTGCCACATACCACCATATAAACAAATAAAAGAATCCCAAGTACTATCTTTAGGCATTTGATATGTATGAGGCACAAGCACTTTTATCTTTACTGCGTTATTTAATCCCCACAATAATCCTAGGGGCCAGATATTACTTCCCCATTTTATGGAAGAAGCTACGGAATAATTTGCCCTTGATCACAGCTGGAGAGAAGCTGAGGCAGGCAAGACAGAGCCTGGCTGATTCTAAAGTCCACGTGCTTCTCATTACATCATACGGCCTCCAGAAGGGGCAAAAGAGGTTTTGGGGTCACATGAAACATAACACTCGAGGAGCAGTCACTTTGGGAAGACTTAGCCTTGGCCTCTATTGGCAAACTGATCAAGAAAGGAAAGGAAATTAGTCCACAATTTGTGTTTAAAAAAAAAAAAATGGAATAAAAGCTACTCTATGATGAATACAACTCCTATTTCAACAATTCATTTCTTTAGAAAAAAATCACATCCTGAACACTGATGACCTACTTATTTCAAGGAATTTTTGATCCAACAATATTTCAGTACAACAAAAGTTGGCAGTCCTTGATGTTTAAAGTAATAGTGTTTCACTTATGTCATGAAGAATGAATCTAAGCCCTCCACGTGAGCCAGTGGAGCAGAGCTGCAGTGGGCATGGGGGTAAGGGGGTGGCAAAGGCCTTCTGCTGGGTGGGCCCAAGGCCCCCCATCCTGACAGAATGCACAGACTCTATGCTGTGTGACTTGAGGCACTGGAGGCTGGGCCAAAACATCTAAGTAGTATGGTCAACTCAAGGACAAAAGATGACAATTATGTGAACACATTAACCAATCAAGTCAGTTACAACAGTTGCTCCCATAATCCCTATTTAAAAGCAATGCCTAAAACAGAATTGGAATGGGAGGATCCACACTAACCCAGTGCCTTCAGGCCAGCTCCATCTACAGGCCAGTAAACTCTGGGCCTGCTTTCTGTCAACTCACAGCCCTCTTCCTGCCCTTTGAATCCACTCTTGCTATCCTGGGCAGCCTCCAACTTGGAGGTGGGAACAACACACAGGCTTAGTGAGCTCGAATCCTCACCAGATGCCTGGGACACCAGTGCATGTGGACTGCACTTGTGCTTTTCTTATTATACAAACATAAGAAGGCTACTTGGACGAACTGTCACATCCTTAAAAACTTATCGCCTCATTTTACATAGATGGGGCAAACCCCACAAATGTGGCAATATTTATTTTTCTTTTCCCTTTGGTTTTTATTTGCTGAATATCTTCCCTTAATCTTTAATAGTTTTTCCTCAACATCTTCTAGTTAGCTTTTATTAGACCTATTGTTCTATAGCGTTACTTTTACCATTCATTAGGTTACCTTTTGTGCACAGGTATACTTCTGAGTAGTTTATTCTGTTGTTCTACTGGTTTGTTTTTGCACTAGTACTACAATGTTTTTGTTACTAGGTTTTGCTGTATGATCATAAATGAAAGGCAAATTCTCTATCTTCTCTTTGATCTTCCTTTTAACCAAGTGATTTGGCTATTCACAGAATATATTCTTCAATATGCATTTTAAAATAACATTTTTACATTCCTTAAAACAAAACTAGCATAAATTGTTATTAGTATTGCATTGAATTTTAGTTGAATTTTGGCAAGAATTGACCATTTTTACAAAACTAAGTTGTCCCATGCAAAAGAACAAACTCTCCTCGTTTAATCAGAATTTTTTATAACATTTAACAGAACATAGAATTCTTAGATGTTCCTGTTTTGTCCTATATGCTTTGTAATGTTTGTTGCTATGGCGAATGTTATCTAATTTCTGATTGTATTTTATAGTTGGATTTTGTGGCTAAAGAGGAATGCTACTGACATTTCATAAGTCCTCTCTCTGGCAACCTTGATCTCAAATTAGTTAGGAATCAATTTTTAGAGATGGAATTTCATTTTTACCATCTCCAATTAAGATTGGTCCTATTTCATACAAATGGCCAGCTGGTATATTAAAACTCACTATTTACAAGAGGAATGCAAAACAAAACCACAATGAGATATTACCTCATACTGGTTAGTATGAAACATTTGTCAGAAAGAAGTTTACAAGTGTTGATGAGGATATGAAGAAAAGGTCATTCTTATGTGTTGTTGGTGGGATTTTAAATTGGTACAGCTCTCATGGAAAACGTTTCTCAAAAAAATTAATAAGTAGGGCTACCATATGATCCAGCAATCTCACTTTTGGGCATATATCCAAAGGATATGAAATCAGTATCTTGAAGAGAGCTCTGCATAACATTAGCATGTTATTTGCAATAGCTAAACTATGGGGACAACTAAGTGTCCATCAATGGATGACTGGATAATGAAACTATAACACACACACAAACACACACACACACACACACACACACACACACGTGCACACACAATGGAGTACTATTCAACCTTTAAAAAAAGGAAGGAAATCCTGCCATTTGCAGCAATACAGGTGAAGCTGGAGAATATTACACTAATTTGAATAAGTTAGACACAGAAAAGACAAATATTACATGATCTCACTTATGTGCAGGATTGAAAAAAGTTGAACACATAGAAAAATAAAGTGAAAGAGCAGTTACCAGGAATCAGTGTTGGGAAAAATGGGGAGATTCTGGCTAAAGGATACAAATATGCATTTGTAACATGAAAATATTTTCTAGAGACCTAATGCTACAGTTAATAATAACGTACTATAAGCTAAGAGAGTAGATTTTAAGTATTCACACCACACATACATACAAAAGTATCTATGTAAAGTAACAGCTACTGTGAGTGTGGAAATCATTTTAAAACATATACATATGTAAAAGCATTGAATATACGTATATACTTATATACAATTCTTATTTTCTACTTATTTCTCAGTAAAGCTGAAAAAAAGATTGATTATATTTGTCTTTATGATGAGAATTTCTTAAAATCTAGGCATTTTTGTTCTCCTAAGGTCCTATGGTTACAACTAAGACTTTTCTCTGAAAATGATAAAATCCAGAAGTAAAACCTTGGAAATCAAGGTGGAAACACTTCCTCCCTGGGGTACCAGAAGAAGACGACCTGGGACAGGGTTTCTAAACCCTGGGAGACCACCTCACCTTTCATGATGTTCCCTGTGCATTATTTGTCCCATGGAATTACCAATAGCATCTATTCATGCACAGTGAAATGAAGAGTTAGATGACATACAAAAGTTAAGTAATTTGTTCATTTTACAAGAAAGGAGAAATATGAACTATCATCCTGGAATTCCATCTTTTAGAGAGGCTACCTGGTAGAAGCTGTGGATCTCTTTTCCTCTTTCAATAGCAGGATTTTTAACCTAAATTAGTTAGACATTTTTTAAATCTTTGTTTTATGTTGCAGGCACAATTAATTAGTCCTCAGTTCATCAACAACAACAATAATAACAACTCTGAAAGCTACAGAAGACTATTATTCTTCTGCAATGCCTTAAAGGGCCACAGTTAGTAAGCACATTCCCAGCATTTGGATCCAGGCCCTGTACTCATTGCTTCCAGTAATAATTTGTTTCAGATAATTTTGCTATTGGAGTGTGTTTTGTGATAGGTGCTCTGACACCTCTGAAGGCAAATTCCAAACTCTTCTGGAAACTATTTTGTAAAAGAGAAACAGTCACAAGGAAGGATTACCAAGAGGGATTTTGGAAACTGGCCACCCAATTAGGCAACTTTTCTTCTCCAAGGACCTATAACTTATGCTCACAGTTTCAGTATTTATATGGACACAACCCTTACTCTCTGACATTTTTAGAAGAAATTAAGCTGTACCAGAGATCTGGGCTTAGTGACAACTACATTGGTCTCCTTGGAAAGCAAAAGTACTCCCAGGAAAAGACATGGACTCACCCCTTAATCATACTGCCAGTCACTTCTCATAAGTAGGATTGCTAAATGGATGGGGGGTGGGGGAACCTTTGTTCTAAATTTAAGAAATGAAGGAGGACAAGGCAGAGGAGAGGGAAAGATGATGAAGAGGGGGAGGAGACAACAGAAGAGAGTGGGATTCTGATTGAAAAGTCAAACTAGGGGGAAGGAAAAATAGAAAGAAAGAAGAGTTAATAGAGTAGTCAGTGAAAGGACTCAGTGGAGCATCTGGCAGATAAGCAGAAGGGGGAGACAAGGGCTGTTTTAAGTCACAGTTGGTTTTACCTCTAGCTATGTGAAAAGGGCAGAAAGGGTTAAGTTCAAATTCTGTGTCTATGACTTTCCAGCAGAGTGATCCTGGGCTTATTACTTAAATTCTTTGGACCTTGATTTTTCCATCTGTAAAATGAAATTAGCAACCCCTACTGTGTACAGCTATGAACAGAATTGAAACTAATGTGTATAAAGATCCTTGCACTCCACAGCTCCCAGAGTGTGGGATCTTCATGAAAAAAGCTCCTTTGTCTCATTCACCTTGAACTACTAAGGCTGAACTGCTGTGTTCCTGCTTAATTGTCCAGATGAAAGCAGAGGGTAAGAGCACACCCCTGTGAGTGGGTGTGAGGGGGGTGGAGCTTCCCTGAGGGAATGAGCATTGCAGCTGACGTCTATTCTTGGAGGAAGCCAAGGTCAGTCCTGGGACATCGAATGGAAATCTTGGAGGTGAGCAGGGCCTGCAAGGGGGCATTTCTTTCTCTGTGGAGAAGGCCTTGGTTGCTCTCGGCTTGACAAAAGAAAGGTGTTCCCTTCAAGAAGGTGTCTAGCTGTCACTAAGTCAGAAATAGCTTCCTCAGGACCTCCTAGGCCTGTACCCCTGAACATCAGGATGGTTAATCTCTGTTTTACGTTTTCTTCTGCCATCCCCAACTTTCAATAAAGCTTTTCCAAGAATTGCAAACTATTCCCCACCATCCTTGTGGGTGAATGAACCTAAGCAAAGGCTCCAGGAGAACAGGTGAGAGTAAGTAAGGCCAGAGAGATGCCTTTCTGCAGGTGCAGGAGGAGAGCTGAGCAATAGATGCTTGTGGAAAGTGCAGAATGGCATTTTAAAGCCTGTGTTGCAGTTGACAACCAGGGAGGGGGAGCATGTTCGCTTGCTCCAGGATGCCCCAAAGATGGGGCATTCTGATAAATGTTGGATTCTATGTAGATAAATGGGGTAAGATCTCTAAAATGAAGCATAACTTCCTTTTAATTGATACATTTTCCAATTGTAATTTGCTATAGTCTCATATCAAGATGTTAGTAAATTACCTTCCAGCCTAATAATAATAATAATAATATTAATAATAATAATAATAATAATAATTTATTCTACCATTACTGGCTTTTAAAAAAGTATTTATTTTCTAGTTGTAGTTGGACACAATACCTTTACTTTATTTATTTATTTTTTATGTGGTGCTGAGGATGAACCCAGGGCCTCCCACGTGCTAGGCGAGTGCTCTACCACTGAGCCACAATCCCAGCCCCATTACTGGTTTTTGATGTGAGAGACTTCCTGCCAGGTGGTCAGCTTCTCATGAGGACCATAAAGAAAGCACCCTATTGATTCCCACTTCTTCCAGGAAATGGCCAGGCCGCAGAAAGACCTTAACTCTAACAATGAACAACCTTTCTCTTTTGAAATGTCCCCAAACTGCTCTCTTACCCCTTTGCAGCTGACCAAGGATTGCTGAAAGTACCCAAAGATCAGGGTCTCCCCAGCTTCTACATCCTACCTCACAATAGAGAGCTTGACCGTCAGATTCTTGTAGTTCTTTTTATTATATAAAACATACCCTCTTTACTCACAGCCTGAAACCCCTGCTGAAATGCAAACAGCAGCAGATGGGTTCCCTCGCTGCAAGTTTATGAATAAACAGCCTGTGTTAATTTTGTCTTGAACTTAGTTTGTCTTCACAGATGGAGTCATACACAGAAATGTGGCTTTTACCAAATGGGCTACTTGAAGGAGAGACCCTACAGTAGTAAAGGTTTTCTATTTCTTGTAGTTTTCTGGTTAGATGGGACTCTAGGGGGAAAGGGAAAGAAAAAATTGGGGAGGAGAAGGGGGAACTTGTGAAAACGAGGCCTGGAACCCAAAAGAAGTTCCAAGCCCTTCACTTTTTCTTCCTGCTACATTTCCTATAAACCTTTATGGGAGGACCATGGGGCTTCACTCTAGGTGAACAGGCAAGAGGTTCTCTTAATGTTGTGAATAGCTGGAGAGGTAGAAAGAAAAGTGATTAGGAAGGGAGGATGTCACTGGTCCTCATGGATGTAGCTAATGCAATCTTCAGAGTTTAATTTCAAAATATAAAATGTAGGCATTGTATCAACACATCAAATTAGACCAAATCAATGTGTCAAACGTCTGTCATGTTCAGGGTTCAATATATAACTGATAGTAAATATTGTGCAATGGGAGTTTAATTCAATTAAAACAATTCTGACTTCCCCTTCTAGAAGTAAGAAATCCAGATTCTAATTTTGAGATTTCCACAGGACCTGGCTAGCAGTACCCAACTAAAACTCCCCATTTAATCCCTGTTATGAGGCATTAACAGGACCTTTAGGAGGTGGTTAAGTCCAAAGAGTTTATCTCTATGAATGGATTAGTCCAGAATGAGTCAATCCATCCATGGATTAATGGGTTAATGGATCATCTTGAAAATGGATCTGTTATAAAACCCAGTTTGGCTCTGTCTCTTGTGTGTACTCTCTTGCATTGTGATACCTCAGGACACTGCAGAGAGTCCACACCATCAAGAACATCTCACCAGATGTGGTCTCTTGATCTTAGACTTCTGGCTTCCAGAACTATAAGAAATGAACTTCTTTATAAGTTTCCTAGTGTTAGGGTTTCTGTTATAGCAACAGAAAACAGAAACTATACAAGTTTCTTTTAAATTGTTATTTTCACTTAATACATTCCAAGCACTGTTCCAAGGCAAAACATGTTACTTTAATTATTTTTAAATAACTGTATAGTATTCCATAGTATGAACATCTCATAATTGATTATTTCCTATAAAGAGACATGCATACTTGTAAGTTTTAGAAGTTACTAATGATGTTGCACTAAATATCCAAATATACCTTTATTTGCTGAGGTTTATATTTCTTTAAGGTAGTTCCTATAACACAGACTATTGGTTCAAAGAGGATGTATATTTTCAACTTTAATATGTAAGCCCAGATAATTATTTCTGCAGTACTAGTCCAGTTCACAAGCAAGCAGTATATCAAAGTGCCCATATGCCCACACCCTTACCACCTTATCAAACTTTTACATTATTTCTAGTCTGGTGGACAAAAAAGAAAACATTTTGGTGTTTTGATTGGTCTTTTTTTATATAGCTAGTGAAGTTAAGTGCCTTTAATATTTTTTTTTCAATGAATTGTAGGAAACTTGCTGTAAGTAAAATTGCTAGATTAAAAGATGTGAACATTTTAAAGGTGCTTGACAGTCAGCCAAATTGCCTTCCAGAAGTGATGAAACAACTTACCCTCCCACCAGCCACTCATGAAACCTATTTCACCAAACTAGGTAGTGTGATTCTAAAAAGAAAACAAAAGTCTTTGCCAGTTTGAAAGCCTCTGTTGATTTACTTGGGCATTTCTCACTTTCCTGTCAGGGGTCCAGGTGGGAGACCCTGGTGGGGAGCTCCATTCTGCAGAGAAAGCTGGGGTAGAAGGAGGGGACTTGGGCTGGAAAGGGTAGCCAGGGGCTGCGGTGGGAGAAAGTTAAAAAAGCTTCTAAGAATGCAGTGGAGTTGTAGGATGAGCACTTGTCTGTGTCCAGAAGAATTGAGAGCTGATTCAGACAGAGAGGTTGAGTTTACCTTGGCCATGAATGAGGACTATCCAAGATTCTATAGGAGCATGTATTGAGTTACTTTGGCTTCTCCTGTCTGTCACATTCTAGGAGCAGTAGGCCATAAATGGGAATAAGTGACTTGAACCAAACTGAATTGAACAGATACTGCTCAACTGTAGCTATAAGCAAAGCCTCAGCCTAGGGAATGGGATTCCTGCATTAACTCTGTGATACAGAGGCTGTTCATGCAAATCCTAAAGCAGGGTAGGGTGTGAGTGACTTGAGAGGCACATTGAGCAACAGCGTTGAGATAGAGTGGCTGCTTACAGGTAGTCGAACCAGGAATGGCTTTCTGGAAAAAGTCAGGAGGTGAGAGAGGTGCCTGCGTCCTCATGAAAAAAAAAATTATGTTTCCGGATCCCCAGAGCTTCAGGCATCAGGTGGGAAGCTCTTGCCAGTCTGTGGGTGGTCTTCACAGATCCACTGGTAACTCTCATATTGGTCCTAGATTAATAAGGTGATCAGATAAAATAGGAAGTGAATGAAATGAGTATGAACTATATATCCAACCTAGGGTGGAATAAACTGTGACCATTGTCTAAATTAAGACATACATAAAATAAGACTGCAGATGAAACCCCAGTCCAAGCTCCAAAAGAATTCTAGAACTTCATATTCTATCTTGAGGTCATTCAAAATATAGTTGTAAGTCTCCATTTTTATTTGGCAAATACACATTCAATTTTTCATTTATTTTTTTCAACAAATGTTTATGAAGGCCTGGCTCAATAAAGCACAAGTCACTAGAAATGTAACAGTGAGAAGTACAGTTCCTGATTCCTAAGGGCTATTTATTCTTAGAAAATTTATAGAAAGAAAATATATGTCAAGAAATTCTGTAAGAGAGGGAAGGGAGAATACTCATTTTTCTATACTCCTACATTTCCTGAATTGCTTCAATGAACCTGTACCAATTTTGTGATTAAATTTAAAAATTCACACACACGCATACTACCCTGATGAAATAATTAGAGAGGTATCCCGGGACTTTGCTATGGGAGATATTCTCAGGCAGAGGTTTCAAGATTGGCTTTTGATTTAGGCAGACCCCAGTGGTTCCACCTCTGCCACAACTAGCTGGGAACCTGGTGAAATCGTTTGACTTCTCTGTGTCTCAATTTCTTTCTCAATGGAATAGAATTCATAACGAAGCTCAGCTTGGAAGATAAATGTGAAGAATAAATGAGATGATGTATGTAAAGCATTTAGCACAGGGTCTGGCATATAGTTAAGTGCTTAGTGAACGGTAGTTATAAGAGCAATAAGAAATCATTTAAATTGGCAACAAATGTCTAAAACTTGCTGTATAAATAATGAACATTCTTCTATGGGAAACTATAAAATTATTAAAATCACATTCTCAAATAAATTTTCATAAAATGAGAAAACAATAATATAATTTTATGGCAAGCACAATTTACCATAATTCCCATTTTCATATAACATCTATCTGTATACATGTATAGGGAAAAGCCCTGGAAGAAAATGTTCAGAATATTAATACATTTTCTGGAGTTTGTGTTACTTTTCCTAGTGTTTTTTTCCAAATGATGCGCATTCAAACCTTGGAAAGTGAAAAGGGCCTTTGTGCTTGCCTGTCAGCTTAGGAGGTGGGAGAGGACACATTGTAGAGCTTCCAGCTCCATCTGGCTAAGGAGGAGAATCCCAAGTGATCCTAGGAATAGTGGCTTTGTGGAGTTGGGAAGGAAGGAAAACTGAATCTCTGAAGACAGAGGCCAACCTAGGCCAGAACCATTGATCATATCAACAAAGAGATAAAGGACCAAATTCAGGGGAATAATCTCAGAGGAGTTTATGCCAGAAGGTGAACATTCTGACTTAGGAATCAGAATTTTAGATCTGGAAAGGAATTCTGAGACCATCTGAGTTCTTGCTTCCCCAAGTGTAATGTAGGATTACCCAGGAGCTTGTTAGAAAGTTTCAATCTCCAGACCCACACAGGAGCCCAGGCCCAGGTCAGGGTCAAGACTGCCGTCACAGGCCCAGGCCTATGACGACCCTCGCTGACCCATGCAGGAACCCAGGCCAGGTTAGACTCAGGACCACCCCTGCCTCCACTGACCTGCCAACCCATGCCAGAGCCCAGGCTCAGGCCTGGAACTGCCTGGCTGACCAGCCAGGGAGCCCAGGTCAGGCCCAAGACTTCCCCTGCTGACCTGTGTGAGAGCCCAACCCGACACAGAGTGCAGGACCATGCTGGGGCTCCCCATACCAATGTGTTGCACCCCCAGGCCACCTCCATCTGGGGACACTGCACGCATCACCATAGCCCTCCGGCTGTAGTAGCCTCTACCTTGGGACAATAGACAGGGCCTGGACACAGCTGCATCTTCGAACAGGCAGTCCAAAGCCATTGTAAGCCCCATATCTGAAAGTGGTTCATCCATCTTGGGACACCCCCACTGCTATCTTGAGTTACCTCCATTATTGCCACCGACACCTTTAGTTGCAGTCGCATTCATCTTGGGACACCGGACAGGGATTGGAAACCCAGTACCAAGATGAGGTACAGATAATCTGCAGGGACACTACAAGACTATAAGGTGGAAACTATAATACCTCAGATCTGCACTGCAAGAAAGGAAGACACGTAGACAACACGAATAAACAAGAGAAGAAAGTGCCCCCCAAAAACCAAGACACTACAATAATAGAACATGGACAGTGCAGTTGATGATATGTCAGAGAAGGAGTTCAGAATGTACATAATTAAAATGATCTGCAAATTAAAGAATGACATAAGAGAGCAAATATAGGCAAAAATTGATCACTCCAACAAAGAGAGAAGAGAGCAAATACAGGTAACCATTGATCATATCACAAAGAGATAAAGGACCAAATACAAGCAATCATTGATCACGCCAACAAAGAGATAAGGGAGCAAATATTGGCAGCAAAAGATTACTTCAAGAATGATATAGAAATTCTGGGAAAAAATTTAGAAATCCTTGAAATGAAGGAAATAATCAAATAAAAAACAATAGAAAGCATCAACAACAGACTAGATCACTTGGAAGACATAACATTAGATAATAGACAAAATGTACAATTTTATTGAAAATAAAATTTACCACACAGTGAAGATGCTAAGAACATGAACAGAACATCCAAGAATTATGGGATAGCATCAAAAGACCAAATCAAAGATTTATTGGGCAGAGGAAAGCACAGAGATTCAAACCAAAAGAATGCACAATTTCTTCAGTGAAATAACATCAGAAAATATCCCAAACTTAAAAAATGAATTGGAAAATAAAATACAAGAGGCTTAAAGGACACCAAATTTACAAAATTGCAACAGATCTACACCAAGTCACATTATAATGAAAATACCTAGCTTACAGAAAAAGGATAGAATTTTAAAGGCCTCAAGAGAAAGAAATCAGATTACATATAGGGGGAGACCAATTCAGATCTTCAGCATATTTTTCAACCCAGACCCTCAAAGCCAAGGAGATCCAGGAACAATATATACCAAGCTCTGAAAGAAAATGGATGCCAACCAAGAATCTAATATCCAGCAAAATTGTTGATGATAAAATAGAAACCTTTCATGATAAATGTTTAAAGAATTTACAGTGAAAAAAACCTGCTGAGCATTCTCAGCAAAATATCCCAGGAGGAGGAAATGAAAAACAACAATGAAAGTTAGCGAAGGGAGGAGCTACACAAAAGGAAAGGACAGTCAAAGGAGAAACGAAGTCAAGTTAGAAACCAAAAAAATAAGCCAAAATGTCTGGAAATACAAATCATATTTCAATAATAATCCTGAATGTGAATGGTCTAAACTCATCAATTAAAAGACATAGACTGACAGGTTGGATTAAAAAAAAAAAAGACCTAACAATATGCTGCCTTTAAGAGACTCATCTCTCAGGAAAAGAAATTCACAGACTGCAGGTGAAAGGGTGGGAAAAAAATACCACTCACATGGACCATGTAAATAAGCAGGTGTTTTCATCCTCATAGCAGATAAACAGGACTTCAAACAAAAGCTAGTGAAAAGGGATAAAGAAGGATATTTCATACCACTTAAAGGATTCATAGAACAATCATAAATATCTATGCCCCAAACAATGGGGCATCAATGTATACGAAACAAACCCTTTTCAACTACAAAAACCAAATAGACCACAGTACAATAATACTGGGTGACATTAATATAGCTCTCCCACTACTGGATAGATTTTCCAAACAAACTATAGAACTCAATAAAACAATCATTAATTTAGACTTAACAGATATATATATCTGTTAAGTCTAAATTATATATATATGTATATAAATATGTATATATTCCATACATCAATGAATAAATACACTTTCTTCTTAGCAGCACATGGATCCTTCTCCAAAAATGACCATATGTTATGCCACAAAGCAAGTCTTAGCAAATACAAAAAAAAAAAAAAAAAATAGAGATACTACCCTGAATTCTATCTGACCATAATGGAATGAAATTAGAAATCAATGATAAAATTTTAAAAAATACCTGGAGACTAAGCAATGTGGTATTGAATGACACATGGATAATAGAAGACATAAGGGAGGAGATAAAAAAATTCTTAGAGGTAAATGACTTATCAAAATCTATGGGACACTATGAAGGTAGTTCTAAGAGAAAAGTTCATTGCATTAAATTCATTCATTAAAAGAAGAAAAAGTCAATAAATAAACAAGCTGACATTACATGTCAAAGCCCTAGAAAAAGAACAAACCAACACCAAAAGTAGTAGAAGATAGGAAATAATTAAAATCAGGGTAGAAATCAATGAAATTGAAACAAAAGAAACAATTCAAAAATTACAAAGCAAAAAGATGGTTCTTTGAAAAAATAAATAAAATTGACAAACTGCCAAATCCTTAGCCACCCTAACAAAAAGAAGGAGAGAAAAAACTCAAATTACTAAAATTCGTGAATAAAAAGGAAATAACACAACAGACACTATTGAAATACAGAAGACAGAACTATTTTGAAAATTTATTCTCTAGCAAAATAGACAACTTTGAAGACAGACACTGACAAATTTCTAGAGGCATGTGATCAACTCAAACTGAATCAAGAGGACATATACAATTTAAAAAGATGTATTCCAAGTGAGGAAATAAAAGATGCCATCAAAATCCTAACAATTAAGAAAAGCCTGGGACCAGATGGATTCAGAGCTGAGTTCTACAAGACCTACAAAGATAAATTAATACAAATATTCCTCAAATTATTCCATGAAATAGAACTGAAGGGAACCTTTCCAAACTCATTCAATAAAGCTAGTATCATCCCGGTACCAAAACCAGAGACACATCAAGGAAAGAAAATTTTAGACCAATATCCCTGATGAACATTGATGTAAAAATTCTCAATAAAATTCTGGCAAATTGCAAACAAAAACATAGTCAAAAAATAGTGCACCATGATCAAGTTAGGTTCATTCCAGAGATGCAGGGTTGGTTCAACATATGGAAATCATAAATGAAATTCATCACATCAATAGACTTAAAGATAAGAATTATATTATTATATCGATTGATGAATAGAATAAAGCATTGGACAAAATACAGCACCTTTCATATTCAAAACAATAGAAAACCTAAGGATAGTAGGAACATAAAAGTTTTCTATGCTAAACCCAAGGCCAACATCATTCTAAATGGAGAAAAATTGGAAGCACTCCCTCTAAAACTAGAACAAGACAGGGATGCCCTCTTTCTCCATTTCTAATCAACATAGTTCTTGAAACTCTAGCCAGAGCAATTAGACAGACGAAAGAAATTAAAGGGATACAAATAGGAAAAGAAGAACTCAAACTATTATTATTTGCTGGCAACATGATTCTATACTTAGAGGATCCAAAAAAAAAAAAAAAACTCTGCCAGAAAGCTTCTAGAATTAATAAATTCAGCCAAATAGCAGGATATAAAACCAATACCCATAAATCAAGTGCATTTCTATACATCGGTGATGAATTCTTTGAAAGAGAAATTAGGAAAACTACACCATTCACAATAGCCTCAAAAAAAAAAACTTGGTAATAAATTTAACAAAAGAGGTAAAGGACCTCTACAATGAAAACTACACAACACTAATAGAAATTGAAGAGGACCTTAGAAGATGGAAAGATTTCCCATGATCTTGGATAGGCAAAATTAATATTGTCAAAATGACCATACTACCCAAAGCACCATACAAATCAATGCAATTCAAATTAAAATACCAATGTCATTCCTTATAGAAATAGAAAAAGCAATCATGAAATTTATTTGGAAATATAAGAGACCCAGAATAGCCAAAGCAAACATTAGCAAGAAGAATGAGGCAGGTGGCATCACAATACCAGACCTTAAACTATACCACAAAGCTATAGTAACAAAAATGGCATGATATTGGCACTAAAATAGACATGTAGACCACTGGTACATAATAGAAGACACAGAGAAAACCTACCTAAATACAGCTATGTCATATTAGACAAAGGCACCGAAAACGTACATTGGAAAAAAGATAGCCTCTTCAACAAATGGTGCTGGGAAAACTGGAAATCCACATGTAACAAAATGAAATTAAACCTCTATCTCTCACCATGCACAAAACTCAAAGTGGACCAAGGATTTAGGAATTAAGCCAGAGACCTTGCGCCTAATGGAAGAAAAAGTAGGTCCAAATTTCTATCATGTTGGATTAGGCCTCAACTTTCTTAATAAGACTCCCAAAGTGCAAAAACCAAAACCAAGAATCAATAAATATTATGGATTCAAACTAAAAATCTTCTTCTCAGCAGAAGAAATAATCAGTGAGGTGAGTAGAGAGCCTGTAAAACAGGAACAAATCTTTACCACAAGCACATCAGATGGAGCACTAATCTCTAAATATATAAAGCACTTGAAAACCTTAACATCAAAAAAACAAATAACTCAATCAATAAATGGGCCAAGGAATTAAACCGACACTTCTCAGAAGAGGATATACAATCAATCAACAAACATATGAAAAAATGTCCAACATCTCTAGTAATTAGAGAAATGCAAATCAAAACTACATTGAGATTTTTATCTCACTCTAGTCATAATGGCAGTTATCAAGAACACAAATAACAATAAGTGTTGGTGAGGATGTGGGGGGAAAGGCACACTCATACATTGCTGGTGAAACTGCAAATTGGTGCAACCACTATGGAAAGCTGTATGGAGATTCCTCAGAAAACTTGGAATAGAACCACCATTTGATCCAGCTATCCCACTCCTTGGTCTATTCCCAATCATACTATAGTAACACAGCCACATCAATGTTTATAGCAGTTCAATTCACAGTAGCTAAAGTGTGGAACCAACCTAAATGCCCTTTAATAGGTCAATGGATTAAAAAATTGTGGTATGTATACACAATAAAATATTACTCTGCATAAAAGAGAATAAAATTATGGCATTTGCAGGAAAATGGATGGAGTTGGAGAATATCATGTTAAGCAAAGTAAGCCAATCCCAAAAATCCAAAGACTGAATGTTCTCTCTGATAAGTGGATGCTGAAATTGAGGAACTTTAATTTTTTTTTTAATTTATATGTGACAGTGGGATGCATTACAATTCTTATTACACATATAGAGCACAAGTTTTCATGTCTCTGGTTGTATACAAAGTATATTCACACCAACTTGTATCTTCATACTTGTACTTTGGATCATAATGCCCATCACATTGAAATGGAGGAACTTTGATTGAGCAAAGGAGAGAGAAGGGAGGGGAGGGGACATGGGGGCAGGAAAGATGGTGGAAGGAGAAGACATCATTACCCTAGGTACATATTGTGGAATGCTACATCATGTTCAACCAGAGAAATGAAAAGTTGTACTACAATTGTGTACAATGAATCAAAATGAATTTTTCTGTCATATAGACTTAATTAGAATAAATAAATAAATATTTTTTAAAAAAGAATTCTGGGGAAAAAAGAAAATTACTATCTCCTGTCTTGTCCTGACTTCTACTAAGTCAGAATCTGCATTTTAACTAGATTCCCAGGTGATTTATTTGTACATTGTAGCTTAAAAAACAAATAGTATCACTGTGAGTTTTTAAAATGAAGACCTAAGACTCTTAAGAGGCAGAATGATACGTTTAAGGTCACACAGCACTTTCAGTGGCAGAGACAAGACCAGATACAGGTCTCCTGGCCCTTGGCCCATTGTTTTCTCACAATATCTTCCTACTCCACACTACATTACCCAGCTCGTTGCCCTGATATGTATCACGTGATTCTCCCCACACAAGTCTTTTCCGTGTGTGTTTTATTCATTAGTCCTTAATGCACTGAGACAAATTGTTTTAATAAACAACTGGACAGCAATGGGTAAATCCAAGGTCAGCTTCCATTACAAGCATTATTGAAAGTGCCTTGGTCTAATTCCTTGGATAAGACTTAAATGTTCATTGACATTGTTTATAAGTCTCATTTAAATTTTCTGTCACTAGATTCAAATGAAATCATGGCTGAAATGACAACTGCAAGGCTTGGCCTCTCTGTCCATAGACTCTACACAAACATCGTCTCTCCTGTTCTCTCCTTTGTTCTGTGTTCTCCTTGGTTCTGTTCCCATTTTCTTTCACTTTCATCAAAGGTTTAATTATGCTCCAGGATTCTGATCACAGATTATTAAATGTTTAAGTATATGTTCCTAGAATGATGGTTTCTCAGTAATGAGATTCATTCAGAAGGAGACCAACAGGTCAAGCATGGGTATAATTTGGAACAGTTTGACATCAGCCATTTCATTTCTGATAGGATTAATCAGTTTGGATTTTTCAAGACCCAGACTTACTGGACTGTGCCTGTGAAGGTCAGCTGGGTTTCCCTATATTAATTTTAAAGACACATGGCTACTTGGAGTTTGGAGGTTGCTACATTTGCTCACAATATTAAAAAAAAAACAACTCAACTGACTTCCCCTTAAATTATGGACCAAAATATAAGTCACCTTGAAATGATAGACAATAATACACTTATAGTAGAAAAATAAAATCAATAGATGTTGTTGTGTTTATAAGCCAGGACAAATTCTTAGGGAAATCTGCCTGTTTAAAGACAACATAGAAGATGTGATAGGAAAAGTGATGAGTATTGAGTTAATTCTATTCAATAAAGAGTTAATTAGTACCTCTTCTGTATAAAACATCATTTTAGATGCTGTGTGGGAAGCATGCAAAAATAGCTCCTTGGTGGATTGATAGTGTGAACACAGGGATAGGAGAATTAGTCAATAGCTATTATTTCAGGCAAAATATCAGAATCTACCTTCTATGGAGGTTCAACCAGAGAGCTCATTTGTATGTGGCCAGCTGGAGAGGTCAGAAATGGTAGGATTTGAGGAAAGCTTTTAAATATAGAATTTAGAGTATCTTTTCACTCTATAAACTTAAAAAATAATTACAAAATGGGTTTTCTAATAAGTTAAATCATTTAGAGGCATATTAAAAATATTGAGTATCTAACTACCTTTTCCCCTCCAATCCTATCTTCCCTTCACCAAAATAGTCAATTGTCTGGTGTTCTTTCTTCACGTATACATATATTTATATCTTAAACTTTGCTTTGCCATTGTTATTGCTGATTTTCTTAAACAAAATAGGATAAACTGTTTTTGTTTCATAAAATCCTGAATATGTTCTCACCTTCACACATACTGATCCAATGCCTTCCTTTAAATAGAAGCACAGTGTTCTATAGCATGAAGGGCCCACCATTTCCATAGTGATGTACCTTCAGATTTTGATGGCAAGAGATGGAATCAAAGAGTCAAGAAAGCAAAGAAACATAATCCGGGTTAAAGTAATCATAGTCCTGATTATTACTCCCCATAGGCATTTCATTTTTCCATCTGTGCTAATAGATGATCATTTTGTTTGCCCCCTCTGGTTTCTGGGCCCTCCTCACCACCAATTCTCATAGGCTTTCCTGGGTTGCATGCTATATCAGAGAACCAATAATTTCCCCTGGTAATCATGTTTTTTTCTGTCTTTACCTCCTATTTTAAAAATCAGCTCATATATATTTCTCAGAGAGCAGAGATCAATAGAGCAAATCACCTTTCCCTATTGTCACTTTGGATTGAATTGAGGTAGATATGTTACACAGGCTAGGCCAATCAGATGTTGTCTTCTGAAAATTTAGAGCTGGGTCCTTAGAGATATGATAAGAACCATGTGAGGTGCTGGAATTGAGAAGTGGTGAACAGCTGAGGTGAGGGCTCACATGTGGGCCAACTATGTGCCAAAACAGAGAAAACTGGACTTATCATGGAAAGAGCATGGAGTAGATAAAATATGAAGCCAAACTATAGAAAGAGTGAGGGGCAGAGACAGAGGGAAGGAGTCTTTCCTCACTTCTGATCAATCCCTGGTTCCAACCCCTTACAAAGTCTGACTTTTCTCACCTTAACTTCTGTAGGATATCTCTATTTCCTTCCAATGAGTTTCCCTTGGTCTAAAAAAGTTTGAACAAGGATTTGTTGTTGTTTGTTTGCTTGATTTGTATCAGTATTTTTCAGCCAAATGATCTGTATCTAAAATATTTGGCCAGGAATGGAGTTGAGGGAGTTATTCTTCCCCAGCAAATTTAAGCCAAAAGCGACATAGCATAGCTGTCATACTGGGAGAGGTGATAGCTTACCTTCTTCCTCTGTAGCAAGAGGTATGGATTATATATTAATAGCAGAATGTTTATTGCTACTGGATACATCCCCAAAGTATGAAGATTAGTTATTTTCTATTTTTGATAAATATTTTCCTAAGATATTCCAAAAAAAATAATCCTAAAAATATTCCATTCAATAAGCTTATTTGAGGCTGATCCTCTGATGAGAATGGAGTCATTAGAAGAATCAAGCCCCAGCCTGGTATCATGGAAAGAGAATGGACTTAGGAAGCAGAGATGGCTGGCTTGTATTCTGCCACATCTCAGTTGTGTGATCTTGGAAATAGAGCTTCAATTTTTCTTCCATAAACTGAGAACAATCAGGTTATTGAGGAAATTAAAGGAAACACTGTCTGCAATGCACTAAAATGTAAATTCCATCTCTCTCTGCTCCCCACTCTCTAGTTCTTCCTCCTGCCACTGTTTAGGAATCAGGTCTCTTGGGTGCCCATATTTTCTGAGGCTGAAGTTGCTCTTCCTTCCTCCTGGTGCCATGGAATGAGTACAGAAAGAGGTGTACAAGAGAACTTAGTGACCCAGTCAAAGAAAGATGCCAGGGAACGTAACAGAGTCCTGGGGTGTCGAGAGAAAGGGGAACAGCTGCACATGTAGCAAAATTCTTGGGCATACTGCTGAAATTAAAAGCTATTAGATGAACATTTTAGGAACAACCATTGAGATCTTTTATGACTACAAAAAACACCTCTGCCAAATCATTAAAATGCTGGATTGTTTGGAGACACAACCATAGATAATGGCATGTAATCCACCCCTGAACTGTCTGTTCATTAGCTAATGGTTATTCCCTAAGCAGTTCTCTAAGTTGACAGCTACAGCTTCTTATAATTTAATGTTGATTAAACACAGCCATATGTTAGAATTATATAAAGATGGACCAGTCCTCTCTATCTGAAGAGTTTACAAGCCAGGATGAGTAGAATAAAAATGTGTGTCTGCACACACACACACACACACACACACACACACACACACTTGAGGTACAATAATTTAATTTAAAAAATTAAGCCATGAATAAAATTATAGATTAACATTAAACAATAATGTTCTTAGCATCAGTGTTCTCTGTAGAACAAACGGGTTTTTGGTTTTTTTTTCCTACTTAATTTCAAAAACTTCCCTTCTAAAAAGAACAAAAAGTTTTCTTGGAAGGACTAGAACTGATTAGTCTTGTCTAGGTAGAAAGTAGGGTTGCATTGGAGCTTTCTGCTACACACCTGTGTCCTGTAGGATTGTCATCCCTTAATAATACAGGTAATTGACTTACTCATTATTTGGTTCACTAATTCATACAGCAATCGGTTTTGTAGATATACTACATATTAGGGACCAGAAATCAAATAAATAAGTCATAAGCCTTTTTATCAATAGGAGTCCTCAGGTTTGTGGGGAAGATAAATATATGGACCCATAAATTGAACTAAAATTTTAAGTTATGACAGAAGTATAAATATGTTCAAGGAAACCTAAAAGGCAGAGCTGTTAAGTCTGTTTAGGGGAATTAGAAGGTTTAAAAAAAGTGACATGAGAGCTAACCATTGCAGTTTATAGGTCTGGAATTAGATGTACCTATGTGCAATCTAGACTTACATGTGTCTCCATATGTATATGCACACATATGTATGTACACACACACGCAACAGTGATTCCCCTTTCCCTGCCCCTTGGTGCACATACTAACACTTAGGGGGAACGGAGTCCTTTGTGAGGGGAAATGAAAACAAACCTCAAACATGTCTACAATAGGGGTTCAGATGTAGATTGTCTCTGAGACATACATGTGTGAGTGGCTTCTCCTGGAAGCTAAATTTAAGAGCACACCTAGAACCCTGGAGAGAGAAGTCACCAGAAGAAAAGGAGCCAGGCATGAACAGTTAGATTCATGATCACGATGTGGCTCAGGAGTGTGGCCCTTCCATAACGGCATGCAATCATGTTCCAGCCCGGTCATTTTGGAAACACACAGCACATCAGGGAGAGAAAGGTCGTCTGTGTGGCACATTGGCTGCTTCATTGATTCTCCACATTCTGAAGCTCAAGTGACACACTTTGGGGCCCTCTTAATTTTCTCTCTCTCTCTCTCTCTCTCTCTCTCTCTCTCTCTCTCTCACACACACACACACACACACACACACACACACACACACACACTACAGCTCTCATTGACCCATGGGAACATTGATGTCTGGAAAAGGTCAGGAACATTTTTGCTATCAGGACCTTTTAAATAGATTTCCTAGTGTACCCAACTAAAGTTTCATTCAATTACTTTTTTTCTTTTATTTTTTAATTTGTTCTAATTAGTTATACATGACAATAGAATGCATTTTGATATATCATATGTAAATGGAGTATAATTTCTCATTCTTCTGGTTGTACATGACGTAGACTTATACCAGCCACATAATCATATGTGTACATAGGGTCTTTCAGTCACTTTTTGATAAGCTTGTATCAAGTTCCTATTATGTGCCAGTGACACAGCCTGGATTTGACTTCCTGTCCTACCACTCACCTTGGGCTACTTGACTTTTCTTGGCTTCAAGTTCTCCATCTCTAACATGGGCATGCCAGTTGTATTTATGGTGTTTTGTAAGAATAAAATGAGAGTGTATAGCAGTAGTAATAAATGTTTTCAGGGTAAAACAATTCCATATTTGTGTCTTTCAACTCCAAATTTTTACTATAAAAATTCTGAAATACACAGATGCCATTGGTGATGTCTTGTGTCACCCAGATCCTCCATTCATAACCAAAGGGTTTCTTTTCCTCGCTGCTAATTATTGTCTCCATTGCTTGCCTGACATCATGGCCCTTCCCAGGGCAACCCATACACAATGACTATTGATACCCTGGGTTGTTGGCAGAAGGAAAAATAGCCCTGCCCTCTCATCCTGCATGGGCCACAGAGGAAGGGCCGTCTCAGCCTAACCACCCCATAGATGAATGCTAATGCTTGCTCTACAGTTACATTTTCTGCCCATTTCCTCATTCCATCAGCATTCCCTAAATTTGCAATTCAATATCCATCCCAGAGTTGGCTTCCCAGAGATCCTGACTGGTGGCAACAGAAAAGTGCAAAGAATAATACAGCAAACACCCACAGGTCCTCCGCTCAGACTCAATGATTCCTAACATCTTGTCAGAGCTTTGCTTCTCTCTCTCTCTCTCTTTCTGTCCTTCTCCTCTTTCTTTCCTGATGAATCATTGTTTAAAATAAGTTGCAAAGATCATGAGACTTTACCCATAAATACTTGAATATGTTTATCCTGAGAATAAGGACATTTTCCTCCAAATCACAACATCACCATCCTAACAATTCCTTGTAATTATATTTAAATCAATCCAACTGTTCAAAAATGTGTTTTATAACTATTTATTCTTAAACTAGAACACAATCAAGGCTCATAAACTATGCTTGGTTGTTCTGAGCCTTTATTCTCTTTTAATCTAGATTTTCTTCCAATGAGTTTTTGAAGAGTCATGGCAATTTTCTTGCAGAATACTCCACCCTCTGGACTGGTCTTCTCTTAAATGTCATGTAACTGTTCCTCATAAACTGGTGTACACTTTATGCTGCACACTATCAATAAACTTGATATCTTTGTCAGGCTGTCCCATCACAAATGATGCCAAGCCTGACCCCATGGTTAAGTTAGTAGCCACTAAATCCCTCTATATGTTATTTTTTTTTTTTTGAACTGAGGATTGAACCCAGGGACACTTAACCACTGAGCCACAGCCCCAGCTCTTTTTATTTTTTTGTTTAGAGACAGGGTCTTGCTGAGTTGCTTAGGGCCTCACTAAGTTGCTGAGGCTGGCCTTGAACTCACGATCCTCCTGCCTCAGACTCCTGAGCCACTGGGATTATAGACATGTTCCACTCTGCCTGGCTCTTTTATTAAATTAGTAATTAAAATGAAGAAGAAATACAATTTATCAACAAATACATGGAAAATATATTAAAAATTAGAGAAATATAAATCAAAACTAAGATTTCATCTCACTCCAGTCAGAATGGCAGTAAAACATGGATGTGTAACCGATGTGATTCTGCAATCTGTATTTGGGGTAAAAATGGGAGTTCATAACCCACTTGAATCAAATGTGTGAAAGATGATATGTCAAGAGCTTTGTAATGTTTTGAACAATCAATAAAAAAAAGAATACAAACAACAACAAGTGTTGGCAAGAATGTGAGGAAAAAGGCACACTCATACATTGCTGGTGGGACTGCAAATTGATGCAACCACTATGGAAAGCAATATGGAGATTCCTCAGAAAACTTGGAATGAATCCATCATTTTATCCAGCTATCCCACTCCTTGGTCTATACCCAAAGGACTTAAAATCAGCACATTGCAGTGATACAGCCATGCCAATGTTTATAACAACTCAATTCACAGTAAGTAAGCTATGGAACCAACCTAGGTGCCCTTCAACAGATGACTGCATAAAGAAAATGTGGGGGGTGTGTGTGTGTATGTGTGTGTGTGTGTGTGTGTGTGATGGAATATTATTCAGCTTTAAAGAATAATGAAATAATGGGACTTGCCAGTATATGAATAGAGCTGGAAAATATCATGCTAACCAAAATAATCCAGTGCCAGAAAACCAAAGGCCCAATGTTTTCTCTGATATTCAGATGCTAATTCACAACAAGGGGTGGGGCATGCTAGGGAAGAATAGAGTCACTTTAGATTAGGTAGAGGGAGTGAAAGGAGGGAAGGGGGTATAGAGATAGAAAGGATAGTAGAATAAAACAGACATTATGACTTTATATACATATATGACTGCATGACCAATGTGATTCTACAACATGTACAATCAGAAAAATGAAAAATTATGCTAGATTTATTTACGATATATCAAAGTGCATAAATACATTCTACTGTAAGGAATAACTAATTAGAACAAATAAAAACTATTTTAAAAAATTAAAGAAAACAAAAGAAATAAACCAATCCCAAAGGGGGGAAAATGTAGATGGATGCTTTGGTATGGGGCAAACATTTTGCTCCCCAACAATCTTCCAGTTCATGATTTTAGGGTTCAAGGTCTTTGCCTAAAACAATTATATTGAGAGCTAAAAATTACTGATTTTCTAATTCTATCATACATTCTACTTTTATAAATTGGAATTCTTCTATAAAGGGGGATTTTCCTGCTCATGCATTTTCGGTGCCAGGGCAGAATCCAGGGATTCTCACAAGCTAGGACAGTGCTCTCTACCACTGAGCTATAACCACAGATCCCTATTTCTCTCTTTTTCTTTGTGTTGACTATTACCCTGAATATATGATATATATTTTTAAGAATTTTGATTTGGCCCACATGGGCCCGCCCCTTCAAGGTAGTCTCTTTTGGGCATGAACCCATTCATCTTTGAGCACTTCCTCACTTTTCTGGCACCAGGTATCAGAGGTTTACCTAGTAACTTTCACTTCCTCAGTCCTTGAATAATCATTATTTTAAAAAAATTATCCTTGATTCCTGTTAGTAGAAAATGATACTTACAATTTATAATCCACTAACTAGTTATGCTTTTTGCTACTGACAAGAAAACACCTTTTAAAAAATTAAATCTTGGGGCTGGGGTTGTGACTCAGTGGTAGAACGCTCACCTAGCATGTGTGAGGCCCTTGGGTTCAATCCTCAGCACCACATAAGGATACATAAATAAAGGTATTGTGTCTATCTACAACTTAAAATTATAAAAAAGAAGAATTAAATCTTAGGATCACGAAAGTCAAACATCTTCCATTACAATTTGGTTTTGCAGCTGAGAGCTCAGATCCAACCCCTGTCCCTAGAATTCCACCACAGGAGAGGTGAGACAATGAACAACTTTTGCTTCTTAAACTGTTACTGTTTTTCAGAGCCTAAAACCATGTCCTATTTTCTAAAAATGAGGGTCCCATTTTTGCGCTCCAGGGATCAGAGAAGCTTTGCTTCATCTCAAGTAGAAAGCATTTATTCATTGAAATTGATGAATACCAAGTTGAACAGAAGAGAGATTTCAATTAAGAGGTTCCTGATTCTGGAAAATTCTCCTAAAGTTAAAAAAAAGGCAAAGATATCCACCAACAATTTTTTCCTTTGTTTTGATATTGATTTTTTTTCTTTTGCTGAGAGAAATACTGGTGTTTGCATATGCAGACAAAAGTCTTCATGTGGATTTTTGTACACAGATTATTGTTTCATCAAGATACAAAAGGGAATACATATTTTCATAGCAATGAAAAAAGCGTTCTTTTCCTGATAATTGAGACTCCAGAAATATGAGAAATTATACCCTGTTCTTTTGTGACATGAAGCAGAACACCAGGACTCCCATTACTGTTTTACTTAGAAGCACTGAGTCATACGAATGAACACTTTTATTAGAGACAATTAAGTTGTGAGGCTGTTATAGAAAAAAAGAAAGGCAGAGGAGTCCAGAGATTCTCTTGTGCCATTTGAATCCTTGGTGACGTTACAGAAAGCACTCAGAGTCATCTGAGACTCTGAACACCTGTCACCATTTTATAACCTTCTTGAAATTCATGGACTTTTTGAGCATAGCTCAGATACAGTGATTTCTATTCTCTATCAAAGTAAAAAACAAAACACATAGAGAGCAACCATAATGCTAAGCACTATGATACATGCAAAATCTTCCCTTCAAGATCAGATGGTCTAGTCCATACACATGTTACATGGACACATGAAAATGTACATGATAAAACAAGGTCCAGAGTCAGCACAATGCAGAAGGAGCATTGGCATAGGAGTCCAGAAGACCAAGGTTCTAGTCCCAACTCAAAAACAAACAAACAAACACTATATTGTTTTGTGATCTCGGGCTGGTCACTCTTTCCATTGAGTGGTCTTCTTAAGCTGTAAGATGGAAGCCCATGCTATCTCTAAGGTCCCTTCTGGTGCTAACACTCTGTAATGCTTTGATGAATGGACTTGATGACCTGCACAAAGTCTTACCCATGATAGACATTCCATAAGTACTTTGTGATTAACTATTGGTATCTGGGATGGGAATCTCAAATGAGGGGCACAGGCGGTAAGGCGCAACAGAACTTAAAAGGTATGAGAAAACATCATGGCCTGTGTTTGTGACCTCCAGGCCAAACCACTAGGAGCACAACTGCAGAAGAACAAGCTGGGTTTACTCCTCATTTTAGCAAGAAAGGAGACACCATGGAGAATCATGGAGCAGCCCCGAAAATTCTTAGAAAGGATGTATTGTAGGATTTGGACTTGTGTTGGCTGATTTGAGGGAGAGTTTAAGGAAGTGATGTTTTGCTTTAATTAGATGCTGTCAAGAAGTAGGAGTATTTCAATGAGTAGGTATCTTAAAATATTTTTATCTTGAAATGAGAAGACTAGACCCAGCTGTCATTTATAGAAACAGTGGCCACTTATGTGAGAAGAGTGAGGGATGTTTGGTCATTTTTGTAGTTGGACAATGGTCATATTTTGCCTGGGTTCAGCCTTGACTATGGTGTGGTCTGTTTCTGTTTTGCTATAGCGGTCCCAGAGGGCCCTTGTCTGTTGCTGATATTATGGTGAAACTATCCATGTCCAACAGGAGAGTAGCATGACCTCACCAGTAGTACCAGGTCAGCCGGGCAGAGGGCTGTGTGCTCTTCCTTACCTGGAGCACTGCTTACATTCTCCATGTAGTAGCATGTGCAGGGCCCATTGATGCATTTCCTGTTGCAACACTGATAGTGCTATGCTCAATATTGGGTGGGAAAGGAGATGAATGTCAGTAACTGATTCTTACCTCTCTTTCTTTCTTTACTTTTTTTGTGTGTAGGAACCAAATATATCCTTATCTCTTAAATTTATGTGTTAGTTTAAGCAAGCACTAGAGATTGACAACAGTTTCTGAATCCTAAAACTAAATTTCTTGGAGAGAGAATGTGATTTACCTGCTTAGGTCAGATGACTACACCTGTCCAGTAAATTTTGACTGCGCAAGACAAATTTTGTTTGCCAGGCTCTCTCTGTAAAGATGGGTAGTCCTGAGAGAATGAAGTCATAGCTGGGTCTTGCTTAATGCAGGGACAATTTGTCAGGGGACACATTAGGGCTCTCAGCAATATGTCAAAATAATAATAAATGTAACACCTTGCATGGCTTTAATGCTTTACAGAATCAAAGTATTTCCATAATTATTTTTAACTCCTCTAACTACCCTATGAAATGGGTAGTTAGAGGAGTTAAAAAATAATTATTTTTACTTATTTTCACTTAAAGGTGAAGAAGGTGAGGGTCAGAGGAATTAAGAGATTTCATTAAGCCTATACCAGCTGTTAGCCTCTCACTGAAACTAGAATGAGGGCCCATGATTCCAGCACAGCCATCCCCACCCACCCATTATTTGAGTGAGACAGTCTTTCCCACACCCTGGGGCACAGTAAAAGGGATCACTGGGAATTTGTTCTAAGTGAAATAGGTAGTAAAAGGCAGAGCCAGATTTCCATTCATTCTAAGCCCAGTATAGAAGTAGTGAAAAACTAGTGGAGTGCAAGTCGGGGCAATTGGAAATCATATAGAGAATGACCTGTTTTTCTCTTCTCTAGAAGGGAGAGAGGTGGTAGAAAAGCCAAGAAGGATACATAAGATTTAAAGGAGGCGTTTCTGATGTATGGAGGGCTTTGATAGAGCATAGGGACCCTTCCTGAGGACAGAAAACCCATGAAGCTGAGGGCATATGGATAGGAATGGAGGAGAAGGAAGCCAGGAGGATGAAGTTCAATTCAATGTCATGTTAGTCATGTACACTCCCCTCCCACAGTCCCATCTTTTATGCAAGGATTAAAGTGACAATGTTACCTAGGGGAGTAGAGGGAATAACGAAATTATGGCTGAAAGTCCCCTCCAGCCTTCTAGGTCTATGATCTATGATTTTAATAAGCTCCACAATGCCAGGAGACCCTATAAAATTGTCGCTGATGCGGTACTCTCTCCAGTTCCCAAGGGTGGCAGCAATTGTGCGTTGGACTCATTTAATAGATCTGGTTCTTTCCAACGGGGCTATACTGGGGGAAAATGCCCTGCAAGGTATGGCTCTGCAGCCATTAACGTGAGTCACAGTGCCTGCCTCACCAAGACTCAAATGAGATACAGGCTTCCACTTGGCTCCTGTGGTCTCCCAGTGAGTGTTTGGAGGAATGACAAGCCAGTTAGGGAACTGCTAGATTTAGAGCAGGTGGATTTCAAAAAGCATCACAGCACTTGGTAAAGTTTGGTATAAGAAGGTAAGAGCCTTCAGTAGGATGCAGGACACATTTAATAGGGTGCAAAATATTTTTTTTAATCTTCATGCTTCTGTTTAAAATAGTAATAATAATAAAGAGGCAATTTGGTATATTTTTGGTTTGTCACTCTTGGAGCCAGAGCTGATTTTCAAGTATTAGTAAATTAATCTGTTCAGTTCTGGCCTTGTGTCAGGTCACAGATGTTCCCTGGCTGTTGAGAGAGGACAGCCTCAGGCTTGGTGGGTGGGATGGACTCAATAGAGAAGCAGGAGATAAGTACTATAACTCTCAGACAGCACCCCTTTATTGGAAAGTGTTGGGGGAAGACCCTGCTCCCCAATCCCTGCATACCCACAGTCCTTGCTGGGGCAGGCAGGCGAGCACACTCCAGAGTGTCTGTGGTCTATTTGCAGCACACTGACCACAAAGCACAAGGCTAATCAATGGATGGACAACTCCACCCAAATGATGCCCCTTCCTGCCCCTTAGTGCTCTCAGGCAAATGTTCAATGTTTGTCTCTGGTGCACCCCTACCCCTCTGCTTAGCTCTCTCTCCCTTGCTTTCTGTAACGTGCACATCTGCAGCCCAGTGTGTTTCCTCACTCACCCATTTTCTCCCATCTGTAGTCACTCTCTGTCAAGCCACTCACACACCATAGAGGCCAAATTTTGGTCCCTGAACTCAGTCTTGCTCTGTTAGCCTGGAGTCAGACCACTGAGTGCTTTGTCCCTCAGGATCCCAGTTCCCTTTCGTCTTCATGTAAGCCTATGGTTTGCATTCCATTTAGCTTGTCCCCCTGCATCGCATCACAAGTCCTCAGGCTCAGTCCCTATGCTGGAAGTCAGAAGCTAATTTTTCATGGTGTTGCATAACCCTCTGACTTCGGGGCTACTGTTCACCTGCCATCCTAGGTGACAATAGGAACTCTGACCCTGACAGCTCTCCTTCCTGGATGTCTGACCAACTTCTTCCCACCCTGGATGCTTAATTAACAAACATGTCAACTTTGCTGAGGGTCTCATGTCCTGACTGCCTCACGGGTGTCTTATATCCTATCCCTGACTGACCCAGAAGTAGGGGGAACAGGTCCCCAGCAAGGGGTTAGGCCTTGGGTAAGCACCTACACTCACAATCATTCACAGAGAAATCATATTTATTTCTGCAATCCTTTTCCACAGCCCTCAGAAGAGCTCCTTCCTAAATAGGACTACAGTTTTTCCGTCCAAGGAATTTAAAATGAGATGTCATTGTTTTACGGTCAAAGACTTGCTTCTTACCTCATGTAATGATGTAGACAGAAGTTGTTGCCACTTTCTTCATTCCAAATTGGCTGTAGAAACAGTATTTTCCTGATAATTTTCCTTTTAACACATAAAATACAGCATATCTCTTTCCACCGACATTTGAGGTTTTAGGTTTCTGTGGGATTACAAAAAGCAGATGTGTTGTAGATTATAAAAAGAATAGATTTAGTAGAATGTGTGTGTGTGTGTGTGTGTGTGTGTGTGTGTGTGTGTGTGTGTGTCCGTCCTTATTCTCCTACTATAAAACTTATCCTGGTATTGTGGCAGGAACTGTGGGGGTTTCCAAAGTACAAAAAGGTGACTTTGCCTGGTCTTTTCTAATGGTCCTGAAGAGAATTCAAAGTCTGAATTGGGCCTAAGTGAATGACATAAAGGGTGTGATAAATAATGGAAACTCCTCTAGAAGTTACCAAAGAGAGGATGCCTGGTATGAAGTTGGATGGTCACTTCCATTGCCCTCATTGTGGAAAGGGTTTTTGATCCTTAACATTAGGATCATACCCTGGGTGGCCATTATCTTCCTATATCCCAGGTTCTTCAGGTAGCTAACAAATCAACTGAGCGCTGAATTTATAAGAGTGGAGGGCAGAAATTATTTCAAGTGTCAGGCCAAGTAAATCAGAGGGTACACTCTACTCTCAGTAGGTCAATTATAGGACTAGCTCTTCCTTCCCTTACCCTTCTTGTCAATTTTCCCACTGTCCATGTTGGCAATTCTAACCTAAGGATTCCTGAGCCCACCACCTAGGATTTTTATCTTAATACTTGGGGGAGCATTTTATATTCTTTGATGAATCTCATGTCACTTTCTATGTTCAAGGAAGGTGCTATCTTCTCTTTAGCTAGCATCCACCAGTATTTATCAGCTGAAAGAATAAAGACCCTTATGCATAAAGCCTGAAGTCCAGGTAAACAAAGATGGTTCATAGACAGCACCAGATAAGCATGGGTGACATGGAGCTGGACTATCACACACCTCATCAGTGCAGTGCCCTGGGGACTGAACTCAGAGCACATGTACCTTGCAAAAGCCACCATAAATATTTAGTGGGCTGATAATGGAGGAGGGTTGATGGAGAACAGAGGCAGTAAATTCTACTCTAAGGCGTATGAGAAATATTTTTCTTGGTTGAAAGAATTTATGAGTACTGTGGGGGTAGAAGCGATGAGGAGTGAAGAACTGAGCTTATGTTTTGTCATAATACTTATTTTCAGGACTTGAATTTACTCCAGAGTGTTTTCTTCCCACTGCAGCATTACGTGCATGGACGTGTGTGTGATCGTCAGTCCTGCTCCTCGCCTGCAAAAACAAAATACAATTTTGTGGATTCCCCAGCCCTGGTTATATTTCAAGGTTTGATTAATTTTTGATTTTACATTGTTCTTTCTTTGAGTACTTCATATAAAAGTCTTTACCACAGCATTTTCTTTCACAGTGCAAGATGGCTTATCTGTCTCTTTGCAGAAATCTGGGAAGGTCAGTAGTGGTCAAAGATAAGACAGTATTAACCTGGCCCAGGAAGCCAGGCAGAGCCCTCATGTTAGTACTCCCCAGTGCCACTTAAAGACAGCCGCTAGGGGAGAACTAATTTAGTCTAATATGAAAAGATTCAATTGTTAGCCACAAAGTTCTAGAAAAGGTAAGAGTTATCCATAACTCTGAACTTCCTCCAAAATATCTTTGTTGTCTGGTAAACATCAACATTGGTCAAAACCTATATGAATAGCTCAATGTTTCCCAAGGATGCTGAAGACAATTCTTGAATGAGATATCCTGAAATAAAGGGACTCTGTACCATGAGACTGGGAAGCCTGCACAGGATAAACCCCCTGGGAGACTTAGGGGTGGGAGAACATACCAAAGGCTCTGGGATGCCCTGAAGCAAAAACCATTGGTCCAATTTTATTTAAACCAGAATTTCTGAAACTAATTAGATTAACTCTTATTAGTAATTTCTTAAAATTCTCCAACAAGCAGGCCTGCACCAGCCAAACAAATTCTGGGGAGTTCCGAAGACAAATTGTTGTCCCTCAAACTTCCATCTCATTGCTCACACTGTTCCCATGCTTGGAAGGGGGTCTTTCTTCTCTCTCTTCTCAGTCCATCTTGGTAATTCCTACTATTTCTTTTTTATATTATCTTTTGTTACTTATATATGACAGCAGAATACATTATAATTCTTATTACACATTTAGAACACATTTTTTCATATCTCTGGTTGTATACAGAGTATATTCACACCAATTCGTGTCTTTATACATGTACCTTGGATAATAATGTCCATCACATTCCACCATCATTTCTAACCCCATGCCCCCTCCCTTCCCTCCCACCCCTCTGCCCTATCTAGAGTTCCTCTATTCCTCCCACGTTCCCCCTCCCTACCCGACTATGAATCAGCCTCCTTATATCAGAGAAAACATTCGGCATTTGGTTGTTTGGGACAGGCTAATTTCACTTAACATTATTTTCTCTAACTCAATCCATTTACCTGAAATTACCATGATTTTATTCTCTTTTATTGCTGAGTAATATTCCATTGTGTATATATGCCACATTTTTTTTATCCATTCATCTATTGAAGAGCATCCACATTCTAGCTATTGTGAATTGTGTTGCTATAAACATTGATGTGGCTGTGTCCCTGTAATATTCTGATTTTAATTCTTTTGGGTATAGACTGAGGAGAGGGATAGCTGCGTCAAATGGTGGTTCCATTCCCAATTTTCCAAGAAATCTCCATACTGCTTTCCATATTGACTGCACCAATTTGCAATCCTACCAGCAGTGTATGAGTGTACGTTTTTCCCCACATTCTTGTCAACACTTATTGTTGTTTGTACTCATAATACCTGCCATTCTGACTGGAGTGAGATGAAATCTTAGAGTAGTTTTGATTTGCATTTCTGTAATTGCTAGCAATGATGATTTTTTTTAATATTTTTGTTGACTGATTGTATATCCTCTTCTGAGAAGTGTCTGTTCAGGTCCTTGGCCCATTTATTGACTGTGGGTTTTTTTTTTTTTTTTTGGTGCTTAGCTTTTTGAGTTCTTTTTTTTTTATTGGTTGTTCACAACATTACAAAGCTCTTGACATATTATATTTCATGCATTAGATTGAAGTGGGTTATGAACCCCCAATTTTACCCCAAATGCAGATTGCAGAATCACGTCAGTTACACATCTACAATTTTACATAATACCCTAATAGTAATTTTTGTATTCTGCTACCTTTCCTATCCCCTACTATCCCCCCTCCCCTCCCTCCCCTCCCAACTTCTCTCTCTACCCCATCTACTGTAATTCATTTCTCTCTTTGTTTATTTTCCCATTCCCCTCACACCTCTTATATGTAATTTTGTTTAGCAATGAGGGTCTCCCTTCATTTCCATGCAATTTCCCTTTTCTCTCCCTTTCCCTCCCATCTCAAGTCTCTGTTTAATGTTAATCTTTTCTTCCTACTCTTCCTCCCTGCTCTGTTTATAGTTGCTCTCATTATATCAAAGAAGACATTTGGTATTTGTTTTTTAGGGTTTGGCTAGCTTCACTAAGCATAATCTGCTCTAGTGCCATCCATTTCCCTGAAAATTCTATGATTTTGTCATTTTTATTGCTGCATAGTACTCCATTGTGTATAGATGCCACATTTTTTTTATCCATTCATCTATTGAAGGGCATATGGGTTGGTTCCACAGTCTAGCTATTGTGAATTGTGCTGCTATGAACATCGATGTGGCAGTGTCCCTGTAGCATGCTCTTTTAAGGTCTTCAGGGAATAGTCCGAGAAGGGCTTGAGTTCTTTATATACCCTAGAGATTAGTAGTACTCTATCTGATGTGTGAGGCCTACTATTTCTTTAAGATAGGAAATAATCAAGAACATAAAGAAAGAGCCTACAGAGTGGGATAAAATCTTTTCCACCTGCACCTCAGACATAGAATTAATCTCCAAGATATATAAAAAACTCAAAAACATTAACACAAAAAACAAATAACCCAATCAATGAATGGACAAAGGAACTGAAAAGGTACTTCACAGAAGGAGAAATATGAATGGCCAAAAACTATATGAAAGAATGTTTAACATCTCTAGCAATTAGAGAAATGCAAATCAAAACTATATTTTCATCTCAGTGTCAAAAAAGGCAATGTCTAGTCAAAAAGGCAATTATCAAGAATACAAGTAACAATAAATGTTGGCAAGGATTTGGGGAAAAGGAAGTGTACACTTATACATGGCTGGTGACACTGCAAATTAGTGCAACCACTATGGAAAGCAGAATGGAAATTCCTCAGAAAACTTGGAATGGAATTACCATTTGACCCAGTTTTCCCACTCCTTGGTATATAAAAAAAGACTTAAAATTAGCATGGTATAGTGACATGACCACATTAATGTTTATAGAAGCTCAATTCACAATAGCTAAGCTATGGAACCAACATAGGTGCCCTTCAACAGATAAATGGATAAAGAAAATGTGGTGTATATATACACACACAGTGGAATATTACTCAGTAACAAAGAAGAATGCAATTATGGCATTTGCTGGTAAATGGATAAACTGGAAACTATCATGCTAAGTGAAATAAACCAATCCCCAAAATCCAAAGGCTGAATTCTCTCTGATATGTGGATACTAACACACAATAAGTGGGGGGAGGGGAAAAATAGAAATTCATTGGATTAGATAAAGTGGAATGAAGGGAAGGGAGGGAGGATGGGGATAGCAAAGACTGTAGAATTAATCAGACATAACTTTCCTATCCTTATATATAAATACATGGCCAGTGAAACTCCACATAAGGTACAACTGTAAGAATGGGATCCTAACTAGAATAAGTTATACTCCAAGTATGCATAATATGTCAAAATACACTCTACTGTCCTGTATACCTCAAAAGAACAAGAACATGAGGAGATCCAGTGGCAGTTTTCCCCCTCTGGGAAGCTGTCCTTGATTCCCTGGTCCTATTTAAACACTATTTTCTGTGCACCCTGTGCACATCTGCATTCCTCTTACACAGGGAACTTGAGATTATAAACTTATAACTACATACCTCCTGTTAAAGCTTCTTGAGGGCAGAGAACATATCTTACTCTTCTTGGACTTTTCAGCATCTGTAATAGCACTGGGGCACTATTATTGCTATACACACTGTTATTGTATACATAACTTAAGGGAGAATTCATGGGGTTGATACGTGTGAAGTAATGGAGCCTGTATTCCCAGTGCCTTTCTTGATAGGGAAGGTAGGGGTTGCATTACCCTCCTGGGGTTTCACCTTCTTTCCATAAAGTGTTCCGAACCCTTCTTCTCTATCTGGGTGACGAAAAGATTATGGAAAAGGTCTGAGTAATGTAGCTCATGTCATCTCTCATGAACCAAAGCTGAAGAAGTACTGCTTCTAGACACAGTGGGTCTGGAGCTGTCTTTAAGAGATGGGTGTCCCTTCAAAGATGTCAGTAGAAGATCCAAATGGGACATGAAAAAGAATCTCTAAAAAGAAGGTCAAAGGAGTCTGCAGGTAGTAGAAATAATTTAATCATGCCATTGTTTTATCCTACCTGGTACTAGGTGCTTTTAAATGTATCAGCTAACTTGTTATGGGCCAGGCTATATGGGCAATGATCAAACAGCCTCCATTTTACCCTGAGACTCCACATCATATAAGAAAGCCTTCTCCCAGGGAAAGCCCAGCCTCTGTACCCATCACTAGTTGCTTAGCATAGCATGTTTGGCAACACAAAATGGCAATTCTTATACAATGTAAAAGTGTTCTCTTTTTGGTTCCCATTTTTCTTGGACAATGTGCCCTTTCAGAAATTGATTGTCTAGATGTTGGTCACCATTCTTTAACTTGTACTCAACTAGGGACGTTTTGGCCCATTCCCTTTTCTGCTTATGATTTTAGATCTCATGATGTTTGTTTATGGTTTTAAATCACAGCAACAGCCACTTAATCAATATGGTTTTGGACTATAATAGGTGTACTCAAACCCCAGGAGGGGGTCAAAGGATGTAGACTTTCAGCCTACCCATTGGCCCACCAGCTGGTAGATCCGGACTTCCAGCTGATGAATAAAGTTTCCATCTCCTGCTTTAAGATCAACTAGGTGATTTATTACAATCTAGCCTTAACAAACTTAATTCTCCCATCAACACCCACATGTAAACAAATGGAGCATATAGGAAAATTACCTCACTTGGAGCCTGACCCAATTAAAAAATACTTTTGATTTCAAAATAATTATAGACTCACAGAGGGTCACTAAAGCAGCACAGAGTCCCATGTACCCTACCTCCAGTTTCCCCAGTGGCAGCATTTTACATAACTAACTAGGAAGTTGAGATTACCCGTTTTTATGTGTTCTCTTGGTGCATGTGTGTGTCTGTGCTGCTCTCTGCAGTTTTGCTGAATGTGTAGATTCATGTAATCACCACCTCGCATACACAATTGTTTTCCAACACTCCCTTGTGCTACCCTTTTATGGTTCTGACCCATTTTTGAAAGGGAAGTTGGCAGCAGAACCACATGCTTAGCTAGCCACCGACAGCATGGCACCTTTCAGATACCACTGGTAGTGGTGGTACTACAGCGAGCCAGGAGGGGGCGCTGCGTATATCTCCCCTGGCATCAATGGTGTGGACAAAAGGTTCAATGTCAAAAGCCCAGGGCAACTCTTCTGGCAGTGCAAGGAGCAGCCATAATTCCTCCCTCTGCACCTCTCACAAGGGACCCTCATGCTTCTGATGTCCTGAGATTCCAAGGAAAAATGACCCATCTGGATGAAAGGTTTTTCTCTGTGTCCAACACGACAATCCATCCCCAGATCCTAGTGTATCACCTGCTGTCACTGATTGCTGCTCAGGTAATTGACGTCCTTCATTGTTCAGATCAACAACTGAAGAATGAGGTGAGGAGCCAGTCTCTAGCTGCTTGGACTTTAAGGAATCAGAAGCTGGAGGAGGGATCCTCCATCCTCCGTCATGACCTGGCTCCATGTGCATTAGTAGTAATCACAGTAGTAGCTTCATTAATGGATCACTTTCTACAAGTTAGGTATTGTGCTAAGCAACTTATTTCACGATCTCATTTGGTCTTCAAATCTAAGCTATCTCATCCTACAGGCTACTTTCCTTGACCACTTTCTATACTACCTCTTCAGGTGCCCAATAATTGAGAAGTCTTTATCAATATGATTGTCGCATTTATGTTTTTAAAATACATGCTCCTCTCTCTTTCCCTTTCAAATTTACCTTTTGGGAGTGTCCCACCATGCTCCACAACTCTCACAACTTCTGAACTCTTAGTTGTATTTAATCACTCGGTCCTCCCAGAAGATGAAGAGCAGAGATCAGTCTGGAACAATGGCAGCTTTCCAGATGAGCTGCTGCTGAAACCCTTTCGCCTTGCTCCCTGCTCTTGTCTTCGCAGAACGTTTCCACCTCAAGGCCCTCATCTGGTCCTTACAAAAACCTAGCCATCTGTGTGGCCAGGGAACTCGTGTTCAGGAAGTTCCCTGCCAGCTAGGAAGTCTTCTGGCTCCAAATCCCTTGTCAGTTTTACCTTGCCGAGCTCACAGTCAACAATTATTCGGAAAGAAGAGAAAGTGGTGATGATGATGGTGATGATGGTGATGTCATGAAGACGCTATGCCTATTGCTGCTGCTGTTGCTGCTGCTACTACTACTACTACTACTAATACTAATACTAATACTAATACTATAAAACATAAGCTCTACAGCCCTGGACTTGAATTTTAAAATAATCATTTTCAGTTACGTGAATCACAACATTTTTTACTATTCACATTAGTTTGTGGCATTTTATGACACTTTGCCATATAAATTATCCTAAATAATGTTAATACATATCACCTGCATAGCCACTGTAGAAAAGAGGCAGGGTGGATGAGTAAAGGAGTCAAATCATTTATCATATAGACTAGGACATTTTTGAGAGTAAATGGAAGCCCTAGTAATAATTACATCAGGGCAAGAGGTATAATTCTGTGATGTTCCTAGGTATACTGAAATATAAGATCTGTCTACATACATGGAAATCAAAGTTCTGAAAGTTTGGGCATCTGTCCAAGGTTTCACAGCTGCTGAGTGATAGTGGATGGATTTGGACTGAAAAGAGACTGACTGCAGAGCATGAACTTCACCCACTGTGCTAGGTTATATTGCCTCTCTGTTTCAATGCAGATTGGAGGCCCCGACTTCTGCTCTATCTATCGCTGGAGATAGGGCACTTTCATGGGAAAGAGACAGGCAGGATTTCCTGAAAAGGCAGTTAGGAACATAAAGTACCTCACTACCAATCTCACAGCATGGCCTAGGACTGATGGATGGCTGTGGAGGGTGCAGAAACCAGGGCAGCTCCTTGGCTCCCATTGACTCTTCCCTTCCTCCCTCCTGGAAGCACCACTACATAGGAAGTGCTTCCCGACAGAATGGAGTCAGATTCCATGGATGATGTCATGTGCAAAGAATTTTAAATCTCACTTTGTAAAGCACAATTTTCTCATCTTTTAAGTAAAATATATTATAAGAGCATTATAAGTGTTACATGGGGGCTTCACTGTGGCTAAGCTGATGTCCCTGTTCCTTGGATACATTCCCATCTCCCTTCATCCTCACTCCTCTGCCTTGCCCTAGACTAGACCATGCTCAATTCTTGCTCTTTCTTCACTCTCAGTCTTGGCATAGGCTGTTATTTCTACCTGCAATATCTCCTTTCTGCAACACTCTATGCAGTCTAGAAAACTATACATCCTTTAACTCAAATGTCACCACCTCCAAAAAGCTTTCCATGACCTGGTGAGAAAGCAGTATGTGTTTCCTCTCCACATCCATAACATCTCACTTAAACCTCTGGCCTACCCCTAAGTAAATTTGCTATCATTGTTTGTTCTTTTATTTTTTATTTTGAGACAGGTTCTCACTAGGTTGCTTACAACCTAAGTTGCTGAGGCTGGCTTCGATTGCCCTGCCTTAGCCTCCTGAGCCCCTGGGATTATAGGCATGCACCACCAAGCCTGGCATTGTTTGTTCTTAAGACTACTTAATCCAGTATGAAGCAGAGAGAGCAGAGACTTGAGTTCTGGATGTCCTGGCATCCCCAGGCTCAGCACAAAAAGGACACTTAACAAATGTATACTGAATGAATGAATATTACAGCCAAAAGCTCTTAATCCTGTGCTTTGCTGTTCTTATGGTTTCTACATCTAAAAGAAGAAGGAGGAAACACATATTTATCACTGAATATGCTCAGTATGTGGTTAGATGTTCATTTCATTTCATGAATGAACAATCCATACAACAGTTTGAGAATTCGGTATTTTACAGATGACACTTCAGAGAATCGTAGTAGCCTTCCAAGGTAATCATGGTAGTATGGGTGGCATTAGGTTGAACTCTGTCTTGATTCAAGGACTATGTGCTCCTTACACGCCTAAAGGGAAAAACACTGCATTCCTGGCAAGGCCTCCAGACTGAGACAAGAGTCTCTGTCCTCTACCACCAGCAATCGCTCCTCTGTCCCTTGGTTCTCTGTCCTGTAGGGGCCCTGGTAGGCTCTTGGGAGTTCTGCAGGGCATTTCTCACTAGAATCTCTGAGCTCCTTCCCCAGCACCATTTGACTGATACATATTCTTCCTCTTACCTGGTGCCCCTAGTCAGCCTTGAAGTGATCGTGCCTAAGGCTCATTTCTTCAAACTCAGCCCTTAGCAGTAAGCATACAGGATCATCTCTCTTGGTTAATAGATGGCTCCCTTTTCTCAAGATGAGATATTTGTATTTAAGGCTCTTTTTCCTGTAGACTGAAAATCCACATACAATAGATATAATAGTGGGAATTCCAGGAGGCAGTCTGTGGTGAAGGGGAAAAAGAGAGAATCTAGATATGGGGACCTTAAAAACTTATCACATGTAACTTATCACTTTAGTGGCTTCTCACCCCCCATTTCTCTCTCTCTCTCTCTCTCTCTTACACACACACACACACACACACCTGCTTCCTCTCCCCACACATGGAACATTGCCCCCAGCCAGTAGCACCTTCTGAGGGTATTTGTTCTATCACTGCCAACCCAAGGACCCAAGAGACAGAGGATGAGGAATACAAGTAAGTTAACAAAAATAGGAAACATCTTTGCAAACACCCAAACCACTACAGCACTAGCTTAGAAGAAAGCAATATAAAGTCAAGGACAAGTACATTCACAGGAAGGAAATGCCCTGCAAGTGGGAGAGATTTAGGAGAAATTGCTTAACCTGAGAATTACAATGAGCCAGCACTTACTAAGCACCCACTTAAACCTAATTTCAAAGCTTATTTAAACCTCATAGTAAGTACGAGGAGTGTGCTATTGGCATAGCCACTCTGTGGATGAAAAAACTAACATCAAGAGAGGTTAAGTAGTTTTTACCAGCAAATAAGTGGTATGTGACCCAGCTCTCATCAGTCTCTGAAATTGCATCTACCTGTTACCCTATCACATCACTTTGTTTTTATTTATAATATAATTATTTGAAATTGTCTTGTTTTGCATGGCTTTATCTGTCCCTATCCTCCATTCATTCCCTCCCAGTCCTACTACAAAATGTAAACTCACAGATGGCAGGGTCTATATCTGTTTCATTCACTGATGGGGTATCCCTAGATCACAAAAGATCAGAAAAGATTTACATGAATGAAATGGTGGAGCAGGAATTTAAAAATAAATCTGTATTGCTCCAAGGTCCTTAAACACTATTTTAGTTCATCTTCCATCTGACTCACCGTTAGCTAACCTAGAAAATGAAGGTAAAGACACTTTTATGATTTGGATCTGGAATGTCCCCCAAAAGCTCATGCATTGAAAGCCCCAATGCACCAAGGCTCAGAGGTGGGGCTTAGGCAATGATTTGGTCATGGGGGCTCTGACCTCACTAGTGGATTATGAAATTAATCTATTGACAGTTGAATAGGCTACTCGAAGTGAATCTGGTTGGAGGGGGTACGTCTTTGTGGGTGAGCCCAGGAAGAGCTTATCTCGTCCCTGCCCACTTCTTCTCTTTCTCTGTGTTCCTGGCTGCCATGAGCTGACAGCTTTCCTCTATCACATCCTTTCCCAATTATGTTCTGCCTAAGTTCAGAATGAGAGCAATGGAATTGGCCAACCATGGACTGAATTCTCTGATACCATGAGCCAAAATAAATCTTTTCTCCTCTAAGTTGTTCTTCTCAGGTATTTTATTCATGAAACAAAAAGCTTACCAGACAGACACCTACCTTTCATGGGAGTGATTATGTTCCAAAATGCCCTAATGCCTTGCCTGCCACATAAAAATGACCCCCAAAATGATGGCCTTTGTTATTATTTCTTTCCTCTTGAACACATTTTCCATTTGGCAATGCAGACTCCATGCAAAGTAGAACTGGCACCCAGTCCCTTTTGCATAGGCTATTCTGAAAGGAATTCTTTCATAAGAAATGAAAATATTGATTTTCTATCAAGCTCTGGGAACACCCAGAAATCTATGAACTTATTAGAGCTTAAGCGAAGTATGGAGTCTGGGACTAGGTCTTGGCAATAGGGACCTGCATGTGCTCTGTTATTACACAGTGTAAATATCCTAATGAGCCCCAGGGGACAGCTGCTGCCAATAGGCCTCATTTATTACAGAAGAGTTTTCTCAATGACCAGACTGACTGTTGTGCCCACCTGGAGCTTCCCCAGCTTGCTCTTCCCTGGCCCAGCAGCATACTCATCCCAATGCAGACTCTGCAACCAGATTCCAAAGTTATCAGGATTAGAAGTGCCCCATGTCTAAGTGTATGCCTCTCTAAGTCACCCCTTTCACCCATTTAAAAGAAATAGTATTCTTTTTGCCAACATTTTTTTCTTATTTGCAATGCCTTCCACTGCCTTCTTACCTAAATTTTCTAATTTGGGGGCGAATTATCTTTACTAACTTTGGCTTTGAAAGAGGTAGCTATCAGCAAGTTGATTCTCCAGGAGGTTTCACTCTTTTAAGACCAAGGAGATCTTTCAGTATCTGAGCTATTCTGCTCATTCAGACCATGCCAGGCCACCCAGGTCAAATTTGGAGCTCTACTCTCAGGTCAGCTAGGAAGTCTCTGGGTAGATGGGCTCAGCCGAAGGAAGATAAAAGCGTGCACACACTTTCTATATTAAGAGTTTGGGCAATTAAGGCATGAATGTCTTTGGCCATGGCTTCTTTGGCCATAGCTCCTCCCAGTAAGGAGCATCGATCCAGCTGATGAGTCGGTTTAAGAACAACCACCCAAACTACTAAGGGAATATGGTCCCCCAGTCCATAGAGGACAGGGATGTCAGTGTGAACTGGGATGACTAAGGAAGACTTCATAGATCTGGGATCGCAGGTGAAGTGTTGAAGGTGGAGTAGACTTTGGATAAATAAAGAGTAGAGAGGAAGTCCAGATGGGAGGCTAAGCATAGGCAAAGACTCCAACATGGAAGGATGGGAGTAGAGGAAGATGAGAAACAGTATGTAATTGGGAAGGTGGGGAGACTTGGCAAAAACCAAATCTTCATGAGAATAATGGTGCGAAATAGGGCTGGAGAAGGACACAGCTGTTTGGCATATGACTCAATAACATTTACTTAACCTAGTTTTTTTTTTTTTTGGCCCTTGAAGGAGAAATGGAATGTTCTACTTCTTGATATCTTAGTTATTCATGTCACAAGGGAGGGATTTTGAGGCATACCTAGGTTTAAGGAAAGAAACACATTCTCCTTTGCTGGGCATTCTTTTGTCTACTCTTAAAATATTTCAGAAATCAATCCTTCCTTGACTTCCCCTCTTTCCCAACATCCTCTCAAAGCAATTGCATCCACCCCCATGCCTTCAACAACAACTCATGTGCTATGTCTCCAAAATGTCTATCTTTGCCCCTGGTTCTACTCTTTGAGTTTCAGGCCCTAAGCTCATCTATATGCTAATCACCTCTTAGATTAAACAACATCTTCTTGCCAAGAACTACTTTTCTCTTACATTCCCTACCTCTCATAAATAATGTGCTTTCTTTTTTTCCTTTCTTCTACATTAACTGAATACCCCCTGAATATGAGACATTATATTAAATGACCTTATGCCTTTGAGGAGTTCATAATATAGTAGAATAAGTTGATGAGTTCAATAATTCATTTTTATTATTTAAAAACCATTTATGAAAAAAACTACTTATAAAAATAAATATCCATAAAACACTGAGACAATCAGAGAGACACAGAGTTCTTAATGATTCCACAAAATTTTACCCAGAACAGTAGGTTCAAGAAAGGTCTTGGTTAGATAAAATCTGAGCTGAGTCTTAAATATTGAGAGATTAATGGGACAAGGAATAAAAGACAGAAATAGTGCATGATAGGACACATAAAATAGAGAATGAGCAATATTTGAAAAAAATATTCATAATAATAAAAATAACAACTAACATTTGTTTAGCTCTCATTATGTACCAGTCACTAACATCAATCAGCCCATCACATGTTTAGTTTCAATTTGATATTCATATTGATACTCATACTCATAATAACCTCAAAAATATTAGTAGCTCTAGGTATTGTATAGTTGATGAGATAGAAGTACAGATGAATAAAATTACCCTTGAATTTTTTTTATGCTACTGGGGATTGAACTCAGGGACATTCAACCACTGAGCCACATCCTCAGCCCTATTTTGTATATTATTTAGAGACAGGGTCTCACTGAGTTGCTTAATGCCTCACTTTTGCTGAGGCTGGCATTGGAATCGCCATCCTCCTGCCTCAGTCTCCCCAGCCACTGGGATTACAGGCCTGCACCACCACACCTGGCTGCCCTTGAATTTTGGGGGATGAGCAGTTGAATTGGAACCCCAAGTTGCTCTGACTCCAGAGCCTAGTAAATGGAGAAGTGTAAGAAAGTTAGAGCAATAAGCAGAAGCAAAAATCCTAAAGAATATTGCATGCCTCAGGAAAGGGCATAGTTAGTGAGGAGTCACTCAGGCTATGAAGCAGAGAAGTTTCTGGGGTGAATCTCCATGTACCAAGTCACTTTTGGAGAAGAGATCAGGATGAATTTGGGGATGGGAGGCTAGATGGATCCTGTCGCTGTCGTAGTCCTGCAGAAAGCGGCAGAATGGAGTGCCATTGACAAGATTGAGATGGTGGGAAAAGGCTAGTTGAGAACAGTGCCCAGAATTTGAAGAAGTTAATTTGCTTCTTAAAACACTACCACCCATTTGACAGTTCATTCAAGCCTTTCTAGGTCCTGGAGATAAAAATTGATCAACAAGATATAGCTGCTGGCCTCAGGGATGGAGATAAATAAAAATCACCACAAATAATAACTGTGAGAGCTATGTACACATGTGTCTCATGGAGCTTGAAGAGGGCGAACGACAGGCTTCCTTAAACTTTCTCTTTTCACCTGTAAACTCATATTTCTGATGACTGACAAGTCACCTGTGCTGGTTATACTGGATATGGAATTTAATTTGAACTCATGCTCTAATTTTCTCTATATATTCATTTTCTTAGTACTCTGTTTCATGTCCTGATTGACTTATTCATGTGATAGATATATTCTCTGAATACTTATAAAGTGCCAGGTACTTTATCAGACATGAAGCTTAGAGAATTCATAAAGAAAATTAATATTTTCATCTTGGCTTCAAAAGGACAAAACCGGAGCTGGAGATGTGATTTAATGCTAAAGCACTTGCCCAGTGTCATGAGGCCCTGGGTTGAATCCTCAGCACCACAAAGGAAAAAGAAAAAGAAAGAAAGACAGCAGAGGTCATGAGCTCTGAATGACATATTCTAAAAGGACATTACACGACCTAACACAAGTAGCATTAAGAACACCAGCTTTCACATTTCTGCATTTTGTAGCACATTTTGTAGTTAAAATCATGGTTCACCCTGGGATCAAATGGATGAACAGGACTCTGAGGCAGGTTTTACCTTATTGAAAAGCAGAAACGCTGCTCGCCTACTGCCCTGACAAAGACCACTGTGAGGTGAGAGTGACACTGTTCACCCCCCAAGGTCTAACTCCAGATGGAAGAAGCAGGCAGGGGGTGTCAGGCTCCATGCTGCTGCCACCATTCAGGCTGGCTGGAGTGCAGATGATGAGAACAGCTTGTAATGTTCTCATGATAAAGACCCAGAGATTTAATGGAACATTTCTACTGAGCACAGCTTGGGATCTTTCACACAGTTCTACCCTCCTCCAGGGCGGCTCAATCTTTGTTTGTATGAAGGCACAATTCTCTACAGAAGCTTTGTGATTAACTACAGAGGAGAAGAATGGTGATAAAGATGATTCTGGGGATAATACAAAGATCCAGAGAGAGGCGTCTCCCTCAGGACTGAGCCTTGTTCCTAACATGCAGTACATTTAAGTGTGCACTAAATGAATGAAAGAGCGAATATGTAGATGGAGGGAGGGTGGAGGGAAGTCTGTTGGAAAGCTGTGGTGGGGAGAGAGGCTGCGTCACCCATTAGCTTTTCAATAAGGTGGTTTCAATTACACTCCTCTGTATTTGGTTCACTGGTATTTTATGCCTGAAGATCCTAGGGAGAGAACAGAGGCTGACATGTCATAATTGGCTCTATTAGATTCTGAGATCAGTGCACTGGGGAACTTCTGCCAAATTTGCACTCTATGTGGCACCTTCAGAGTTCCAAGCAGATGCAGATTTCTATGGAGAGTTCCTGTGATCTAAATTGCAAAGCTCATGTTTCCAGAGCTGTGGTAGAGGAAAGAGGTAACAGGGAGGCAATTTTCAAATGTGAGATCCTATACAGATGTTTCCTAACAGTCTCCCAAAGTCCCAAGACCCCCAAACTCCAATCCAGCTGCCCAGAGTGTACTATGGATCTTGAAAAATCGGTACCAGCACATTGAACGCTCATGCCTAAAAAGAAAACAAAAAAAAACAAAAAACCCTCATTTATGCATCTACTGAGATATGCGATCTCTATCAACTCATCTAACCACTGAATTAAGCCCAGCTGAAAACATTTGCTGAGCTTCCAACACTGAAAGAATTTTATATTTCTCTTCATTCCTTGGTCAAGCCTGTGGCCAAAAGTCAAAGTACAAACTTGCCCTGAGAAAGTGAATCCTTGATTTTAAAGCTCACTCTGAATGAGAAAGTACTTTTCTCTCATGAGCAATCTTGTTCTCACAAGTTAGATAATTCAGATAAATCTCTGGGGTTTGGAAAAGTTTGGAGAACACTCTGCAAACCAGGGCCATCGAATAAACTGAACTGTTTAACCTTGTAAAGTTTGCACAATTCTCACCACAAGTCTAGTCAGAAAATGGGAGCTTACTCTCCAGCTGCAGAGGTTCTGGGTTGTGGGCCCGGAGCCCAGCCACCCATGGGCGGGGAGGTGGTTAGAACAGGCTCCCAGGCATGAGCAGGGCCCAAAAAACATTCCAGTTGGAAAGACATGAGTGCTGACAGGGAGGTCACAACCGAAGTTTACAACTACAACAGATGGAAGAAGCAGAACCACCTAAATCTTGTGAATGTTTTGAGACTGCTGCCCACTTCACCGCCCAGGGTTGACTGTGTGGTCATTGGAATGGCCAGCCACTTCCTCCTGCTTCACCTTTAGGGCATCCTAGGCCAGATCTTTCCAAGTGGCCCTTTTTTCACTGCTGTTCAACAATCACAGAGCCGGGCCAAGGCCAAGAGGGTCATCGAAGCTCCTTGATCTTCATGTCCCCAGGAAGGAGGAGGGTTACGAATGCAAGTTCAAGGATCCGGACTTACACACAGGTTCAAGTTGGTTCCCAAGATCATAGCAGGATATTTTCTCATATTTTTTTCTTGATAAGTGACTGTGATTATCACTTTTTAGTTTAACTGCTGTTACTTAATTGATGTTACATTTGCTACTTTCTATTAAAGTTTGGTTGAATTATTATTCCCAAGGTAACATTTTGAGAATATAGATGGTTTGGACATTCTTTTATGATTATATTTATGCCTCATTGGAGGCTAATTGGATAGCATAAGTTGTGTAGCTTGACCAAAGAAAAATGTCTACTCTTTCTGAAAATCATCATTAAAGTTTGACATGACCAGTGGAGACTTTTAAAAACATAATGAACACTTCCATATGGTCTGAGCTATTATAGAAGTCTCTAAAAGTAATCTTATATTTATGTCAATAATTTTATTTTTAATTGACAAAAATTATACATATTTGTGGTATAAAACATGACATTTTGATATATGTATACATGTCTGAAATGGCTAAATCAATCTCTTTAGTATATGTATTGTCTTATATTTTATGCTAAGAACACTTAAATATTCTGTTAGCATATTCAAATATTTAATATGTTCTTCTAAACTGTACCCACCATGATGTACAATATATTGCCTGAACATATTCCTCCTGATTGAAATTTTGTGTCCTTTAACTAACATCTCACCAATTCACCCATCCTAGCTTCTTGTAACCACCACTCTCTCTTTCTAAGAGTTTGATGTTTCTTACACTCCATATGTTAGTGAGGCCACGTGGCCTTTAATTTTCTGTGCTTGGCTTATTGTACTTAACATAATGTCCTGTGGGTTAATCCACATCATCACAAATGACAAAATTTTCTTCTTTTTAAAGGCCAAATAGTATTCCATTGTGTGTATATTGTGTGCATTTTAAAAATCTACTCATCCATTGATAGACACTTAGATGGATTCCTTATTTAGGTGATTATGAATGCTGCTACAGTGAACCTGGAAGTGCAGATATCTCTTTGACATACACATTTTAGTTGCTTTGGATATAAATCCAGAAGTAAAATCACTGCATCATATGGTAATTACATTTTAAATTTTTTAGTAACCTCTGTACTATTTCCATAATGGCTTTACTTATCTAAAGTCCCACCAATAGCATGGAGGAGTTCCCTTTTCTCCACATCCCCACCAACACTGCTTATCTTTCACCTTTTTTAATGGGGATGGGTACTGGGGCACTCAACCACTGAGCCACATCCCCAGCCCTATTTTTTATTTAGAGACAGGGTCTCATCAATTTGCTTAGAGCCTCACTTTTTCTGAGGCTGGCTTTGAACTTGCTGTCCTCCTGCCTCAGCCTCCTGAGCTGCTGGGATTAAAGGCGTGTGCCACTGCATCTGGCTCATCTTTTTGATAACAACCATTCTAACAGGTATGAGATGATATTTACTATGGATTTAACTGCATTTCTCAGCTAATTAATGACAGAACATTTTTTTCATAAACACATTGGATATTTGTATGTCTCCTTTTGAGAAATGTCTATTCAGATCTTTTGCCCATTTTTAAATTTGGTTATTTGTTGTTTTATTACTGAATTATTACAGTTCCTTATATTATCCACTTATCTGATGTATAGTTTGCAAATATTTCCTCCCATTTCGTGGATTGTCACCTTACTCTGTTGATTCATTTGTTGTATAGCTTTTAAGTTTGATATAATTCCATTTGTCTATTTTTGCTTTTACTACTTGAGCTTTGGAGTGATATCCAAAAACTTCATTGCTTAGATCAATGTCATGGGACTTTCCTCCTGTTTTCTTCTAGTTGTTTTCCATGTTCAAGTTTGACATATAAGTCTTTAATCCATTTTCAGTTGATTTTCACATATAGTGGAAGATGAGGGCCTAATTTCATTTTCTGAATGTAGATACATCCAGTTCTCCTAGCACCATTTATCCAACCTAGTGTCCTTTCCCGGCTGAACATTCTTGGCATCTTTGTTGCAAATCAATTGATGTTATATGCATGGATTTATTACCAGGGTTTTTATTCTGCTCCGTTGGTTTCTGTGTCTATTTTTATGCCAGTACCATGCTGTTTTGATCAATATACCTTTGTAGTACATTTTCAAATCAGGTGGGATGATGCCTCAACTTTGTTCTTTTTATTCATATTACTTTGACATCTTTGGTGGTTCCATGTGAGTTTTAGGATTTTTATACTTCTGTGAAAATGTGGCTTGAATCTTGCTATGGATTATTTTGAGTCTACAGATCACTTTGGGTAGTAGATGGAAATTTTAAAAATATTAATTCTTCCAATCCATGGACATGGGGTATATTTTGTGTCTTCTTCAATTAACTTAAATCATTTTTTATAGTTTTAGTGTAAAGATCCTCTCTCTCCTTAATTAAATTTATCCTTAAGTAAAGTTTTAGAAGTATTGTAAATGGAGTTTTTTCTTTATTTCTGTTTTGGGTAGTCCATTGTTAATGTATAGAAGTGTTATGATCTTTGTATGATTTTGTATTCTGCAATTTTACTGAATTTGTTAGTTTAAATAATTTTCTTGTGGTATTTTGAAGGCATTCTACACATAAGATCATATGATCTGCAAACATAGACAATTTGAATTGGATTTTTTTATCACTTTCCCTTGCCTACTATTCTGGCTAGGACTTCTAGTTCTATATTAAATAGAAGTGGCAAGATTAAGCATCCTTTTATTTTTCTTGATCTTAGAGGGAAAGCTTTCAGCATTTCACACTGAGTTTGACATTAGTCACCAGCCTGTCATATAAGTTCTTTATTGTATTGAGGCATGCTCCTTCTATATCTCATTTTTTTAGTGTTTTTGTCATGAAAAGACACTGAATTTGATTAATTGTCTTTCCTATATTTTATCTATTGATAAACTGTCTATTGATCTATCTATCTATTGATCCGATAGGTTTGTTCTTTGTTCTATTAATGTGGTGTATTACATTTGTTAGTTTCTGTATGGTTTTTTTAGAGTAAAAGTTCCTTTTTTGGCAATTTTTAAAATTGCTTCTAGTTAGTTATACATGACAGTAGAATGCATTTTGACACATCACAGTTAAATAGAGTATAACTTCTCATTATACATGTGTTAGAATTACACTGGTTGTGTAGCATATATGCATCTAGGGTAATAATTATCAATTTATTCTACTACCCTTTCTACTCACATACTCTCCCTCTCCCTTCACTCCCCTCACTCTGTCTAATCCAGGACCTCTATTCTTCCCTAGTCACCCCCCAACTTATTGTGAATTAGCATCCCCATAACAGAGAAAACATTTGGCCTTTAGTTTTTAGAGATTTAGAGATTGGCTGATTTCACTTAGCATGATACTCTCCAACTCTATCCATTTACCTGCAAATGCCATAATTTCATTCTTCTTTAAGGCTGAGCAATACTCCATTGCATATATATACACCACATTTTCTTTATCCATTCATCTATTGAAGGGCACTTAGGGTGGGTTCCATAGTTTAGCTATTGTGAGTTGAGCTGTTCTATAGCTTAGCTATTGTGAGCTGAGCTGCTATAAACATTGATGTGGACGTGTCACTGTAGTATGCTGATTTTAAGTCCTTTGGGTATAGACTGAGGAGTAGGATAGCTGGTCAAATGGTGATTCCATTCTAAGTTTTCTGAGAAATCTCCATACTGCTTCCATAGTGGTTGCACCAATTTGCAGTCCCACTAGCAATGTCTGAGTGTACCTTTCCCCAACATCCTCACCAACATTTATTGTTGCTTGTATTCTTGATAATTGCCATTCTGACTACAGTGAGATGAAATCTCAATGAGGTTTTGATTTGCATTTCTGTAATTGTTAGAAATGATGAAAATTTTTCATATATTTGTTGACTGATTATTTTTCTGTGAATTACCTTTTCAGTTCCTTAGCCATTTATTGATTGGGTTATTATTATTATTATTATTTGGTGTTAAGTTTTTTGAGTTCTTTATATATCCTGTAGGTTGGTGCTGTATCTGATGTGCATCTGGTAAATATTTTCTCTCATGTTTTTCTGTAGGCTTTCTATTCATATTCTTGATTGTTTCCTTTGCTGAGAAGAAGCTTTTTAGTTTGAATCTGTCCCATTTATTTTGTTAAGAATTCTTGATTTCACTTTTTGCACTTTAGGAGTCTTGTTACAAAAGTCAGATCCTAATCCAACATGGGGAATATTTGGACCTTCTTTTTCTTCTATTAGTTGCAAGATCTATGTTCTAGTGTCTAAGTCTTTGATCCACTTTGAGTTGAGTTTTGTTCAGGGTGAGAGATACGGGTTTAATTTCATTGTGTTACATATGGATTTCCAATTTTCCCGGCCCATTTGTTGAATAGGTTATCTTTTCTCCAATGAATGTTTTTGGCACCTTTGTCTAGAATGAGATAGCTGCATTTATGTGGGTTTGTCTCTATGTCTTCTATTCTGTACCATTGGTCAATGTGTCTATTTTGGTAAGGTCTGTGTTGAACCATCCTTGCATCTCAGGGGTAGATCCCACTTGATTATAGTGAATGATTTTTTTAATGTGCTAGTGAATTTATTTGCCAATATCGTGTTAAGGATTTTTATATGTATGTCCATCAGAGACATTGTCCTATAATTTTCCTTTTGTATAGTATTCTAGGTAGCATTGGCATCAGAGTAATGCTAGTCTTATGAGTTGGAAGTGCCTCATCTTCAGTTTTTAGGAAGACTCTGAGAAGGATTGATATTCATTCATCTTTAAATGTTTGGTAGAATTCCAGCAGTGAGAACTTCAGGTCCTGGCTTTTCTTTGGTGGGAGATTTTTCATTACTGATTTAATCTCCTTATTCATTACTTGTCTGTTCAGATTTTCAATTTTCTCACAATTCAATATTGGTAGAAAGTAAATTTCTGGGAATTTATTCATTTTCTCAACTTAGCCAATATTTTTTGGCATATGATTTTTCATGGCAGTGTCTTGTGATATTTGTATTTTTGTGGTATCAGTTGTAATGACCTCTTTTATTCCTCATTTTGAGTTTGCTTTCTCCTTAGTTTAGTTAAAAATTTGTTGATTTTATTTATCCTTAGCAAAACATATTTTATTTCTGTTAATCTTCTATTATTTTTGTAGTTTCCACTTCATTTATTTCTTCTCTAATCTTTGTTATTTTCTTCCTTCTCTAACTTTGGTCTTAATTTCTTTTTCTTTTTATAGTTCCTTGAGGGGTAATATAGGTTGTTTATTTGGGATCATGCCTCTTCTCTTTTTATATAGACATTTATTCCTATAAATTTCCCTCTTAGAACTGCTTTTGGTGAACCCCTTAGATTTTGGTATGTTGTGATTTTATTTTTGCTTGTCTCAAGACACTTCTCCTGAGGCAAGAGGATCTTGAGGTCAAAGCCAGCCTCAGCAATGGGGACGTGCTAAGCAACTCAGTGAGACCCTGTCTCTAAATAAAATACAAAATAGGGGTGAGGATGTGGCTCAGTGGTCAAGTGCCCATAGTACCAAAAAAATTAAAGATACTTCTTAATTTTGCTTTTGATTTCCTCTTTGACCCATTGGTTGTTCAGGAGAATGTTTAATTTTCATGTGTGTAAATTTTCTGAAATTCCTCTTATTGATTTCTAGTGTTATTATAATGTTGTGGTCAGAAAAGATATTTGGTGTGATTTTACTCCTATTAAATTTGTTGAGACTTGTTTTGTGAACTAATGTGTGATCTGTTTTAAATAATGTTCCGTGGGTGCTTGAGAAGAACATGTATTCTGGTGCTTTAAGATGGAATATATCTATTAGGCCCATTTGTTATAAAGTGTGGTTATATCCAATGTTTGCATATTGATTTTCTGTCTGATATTATTATTATTACTATTACTATTATATTTCCATCTAGTTTTCTTTTCAGACTTCTCAGTGTTTGCTTTATATATTTAGGTGCTCCAATGTGAGGTGCATATGTATTTATGTTATCATAATTTCTTGATGAATATCTATCAATATATAATCATCTTCTCTGTCTTACTTTATAATTTTTTATTCTATATATTTAGAGTATTTTATAGCTATGCTATAAGCATAGCTACACCTGCTTCATTTTGGTTTCTGTTTGTCTGGAAAGTCTTTTTTTCATGCTTTTACTTGCAATCTGTGTGTTATTAAAGGTATAGTCAGTCTCCTATAAGTAGCATATGATCAGATCTTTGTTTTTCTAAATCCAGTTAGCTACACCATGTCTTTTGATTAGAGAATTTAATTCAACTATCTTCAGAGTGATTGTAGAAAGGTAAGGAATTATGACTGCCATTGTGTTGTTTTCTTTTGTGTATGTGTGTGTGTGATGATTTTCTCTCACAGGGTGATTTGATGTCTTACTATTTTTGTATCGACCATATATTTTTGCTTTGTAATTACCATGAGGCTCACATAAAACATCTTATTATAATATGCTACTCTCATAACACATGACTTTGATCACATAAAATAACTATACACTTTCATTCCACCTTCCCCCACTTTGATATCACAATTTATATACTTTTATATTGTGAATAATGAATTTGTTGTAGTTATTATGAGAGTTTGCCTTTGTGTGGTTTGCACGTCACCAGTATTACACTAATTTGAGTACTTACTTTTACTAGTGAGTTTTATAATATCTTAAGTTTTCATGTTGCTAATTACCATGACTTTTTTTCCAGCTTAAAGCATTCCTTTAGCATTTCTTGTAAGACAGGTCTAGTGGTGATAAACTCAGCTTTTGGTTTTCTGGTAAGAACTTTCTTTTCTGTTATTTTTGAAGGACAGTTTTTGCCATGTATAATATTCTTGGTTATATTTTTTTTTCCTTAAGCACTTTGAATATATCATCTCTCTATCTTCTAGCCTATAAGGTTTCTTGGGGAAAATCTATGGATAATCTTATTAAAACTCCCTTCTATGTTTTTGCTTATTTTCTCTTGGTGCTTCTATAATCCTCCTTTGTGATTTTTGATGGTTTGAATTATAATATATGTTGGTATAGTCTTGCTTAGATTGAATCTGATTGGAGATCTTTGAGCTTCTTATACCTTGATATTTATATCTCTACCTAGATTTGGAAAGTTTTATACTATTATTTCTTTAGCTTTTCTACCCCTTTGACTCTCTTTCTTGAACTCCTATAAATTGAATACTTTGTTTTGATTCTGTTCCATGTATCCTATAAGCTTCCTTTATTCCTTTTTCTCCACTGACTGTATAGTTTTCAAATAACCTATCCTTGAGTTTTTTTCTTCAGCTTCATCAATTCTGCTCATGAGACTTCAATTGCATTGTTTTTGTTTCATTCATTTTCAGCTCCAGAATTCCAATTTGATTTTTTTAATGCAAGTTCAATTACTCTTCTTAGATTTCTCATTTCACTGAATCATTTCTATTTTTTATGTTTACTGAACTTCCTTAAAACAATTATTTTGCCTTTTTTGTCAGGTAGTTTGTATGTGTCTATTTCTTTGGGAATAGCTCCTAGGAGATTATTATGTCCTATTGGTGGCTTTCTGTCTCCTTGTTTTTTTTTTTTTTGTTTGTTTTGTTTTTTGTTGTTGTTGTTGTTGTTGTTTTTTTTTTTTTTTTTTTTTTTTTTTTTGTGGCCTTACACTGATGTCTGCACATTTGATGGAACAGTCACCTCTTAAAGACTTTACAGGCCACTTTCACTATGGAAAAGCCTTTCTGCATCAGGGGTGAAAAGGCATTTGCTGAGTGGGGTTCAGTGATTCTGGCACCAGTGAAGGCACAGCTGTGTAGCTCTGTGCAGCTCTGTCAGCTAGGGCGGGGATGAAGTTACCAGATCTAATGCTGTGGATGTCCACAGTAGTAGCCAGGGTTGTTAGGGTCTTTGTTGGAATTGGCTGCTAAAGGTACTTCCAATTTATTTTTTCTCCCACTGAGGAAGTTGTGGTTCAGGGATCCCTTCTGGACCTGGGTCTGGCTTGTGAGCCCACTTGCAATGGTGGTGGCACTAATGTCTGATGAATGGTACCACAGGAGTGGTAATGGCACTGAGGTCTGAAACGTGATCATCTGTGAAGGAGCCACCCTCTGGGCTAGGAGGCATTGAGTGTTGTGGTGTCTGAGAAGGAGGCACTCTTGCCGCTGTGCTAGTAACAGCATGTGAGGCACAAATGCTCTGAAGCAGTAGGAGGCACTGAGAAAGGGAGCACAGACCTGCACAGAGTTAGTGGGGCTCCAGGGTGGGGCAGAGTCTAGCTCTCCTGGTACCTGAGCCAGTACCCAGAACAGGAGCATGGAGGGCCAAGGCTTGGCCCCCCCCAAAATTGAAAACTCTTTGCTGTCCTGCTGACTCTAAGATATCTGATGTGGTGGCTCCATGACAGCCACAGAGCCCAGATCTGAAGTGTAGATACTCATGCAATGGCTGCAGCTTTAGGTTCAACACATGTGTAGCTGGGAGAGATAGGGGCTCCTTTCTCAAATAAGCTTTAGAAAATCCACTTTTTATTGGGTTTCCTGGTAGAAATGACCGTTGGTTCCTTTAACAGCAAGAGATGCCAGTGTTCTATAGGGAGCAGGTCACTGAAGACCCTGGTGATCGCTACCATTTGACTAATAGCCTCTGCACTTCTATTCCTCACTGTCACAGGTGTGACAGTCTTTTTTGTAATTTATTCTTTATTGATTCTTTTTAGTTACATATAACATTAGGATACATTTTGACATAATCACAAAAGCATGGAATATAATTTTTTCCAATTCACTCTCCAGCAGTGCCCCCCACCCTCTACTCTGCTGATCTTTCTGCTATTTTTTTAAATTAATGTCTTCGGATATACTTGATGTTGGGATTCACTGTGTTATATTCATGTATGTCCATATAAATTTCAGTCAGATTCATTCCACTGTCAGTCTTACCAGTGATACTTGCTGTGTGGATATTATCCATTTCTTTTCACTCCACTGTGTTGCTCATGCTTCTTTGATTGTCCCTTGAGCCCTCTCTAAGATAAAAATAGCAGTCTAAATTTATATTTTCATAGCAGTATGAAGGCTGCTATCTCATTCCCTGTCATCTTGGGGATAATTACTCTCCCCAACAAACTTTGACTGGTTTAAAATGCATACATGCACATTCCTAAACAATAACAACAATATCTCAAGCTAAACTGAGTAAACTTTTATGAGCTCAACACTACCTAGCTTTTTAGATCACTTTAGGGGTGTTGACATTTTGCAGCCATTTGTTTCTTGTTTTGTAAACTCCCTTTGTCGATTTGTTTAGGATAATCTTTGCTTTTCAAACATTTCTAAATCTATATGTTCGAAGTGAAAAATTTTGCCTTATGCAACACAAAAGAAATATTCGTTTTCACTCCACGTTTCTAGTTGGTTTATATCATACAGTTTCTCAGGATAGAAAGTTTAACTTTTTTTTTTCAGAAATAGAAATTTGTTATTTGATTTTTGAAAAACTCTTCATTTAGTATTTTAGTAAATATAAACATCACATCTACAAAAATACTTTAAAGAATAATGTGAGAAGACTGGTGAAGGGAAGAACAAGAGAACATGTCACAGAAGCATAAATAGCCAAGCATGCACGGTATCTACAAATCATTCAGCATCACAAGAGCATGAAGCATGAGGATGGGTCAGGTTAGCTCAGCACACAGCATTCTAGGTCATGATAATTGAATTATATTCTCTATGTGATTGAGTTCTATTTAAGGGATGGAAGGAAATATGTGTTTCAGAAAGATCACTCTATCTAGAGAGGGGAGATTAAAAGGGAGGGCCAGGCCTGGAGGACAGGAGAACAATTAGGAAGGTAGTACTGTAACCCAGATAAAATTTTCTTTAACTAGGGCACAAATACAAAGATAAGTACAGGGGAAAGGATAGACTCCAGAAACACTTAGCAAGTCTAGAAGAAGGGGCATATTCTAGAAGTATTTAATTGGTAAATCCAATAGAACTTAGTAAAGAGTCAAGAATGATTCTTGGCTCTCAAGCAAGTACTTGAATGCATAAGGTTACCATTGAGAAAGAGAGTTGAGGGGGAGGCTTTGGGAGAGGGTGGATGAGTTATGCTCTGAACATCTTTGGCGCGATAAGGTTAATTTGGATATTTTCTGTGTACTTTGTGTAGTTTTCCATTCTGCTTAGGTTCTACATCTCAGCTTTGAATTTTGTGTCCTGGATTTAATAACTATATCAGGAAATATAGATATAGACCCAGACCCAGCCTCTCAATTCTGGCTTTCAATTTAGTGAATCAGAGAATCAATTTGGTAGCTATGGTTTCTGAGTACGTGTTTGCCCTGAATCAATGGCTTGTTTCAATGACCTCTAGACTTGATGGTGGTTGGCACTGTCTGATGCAAAGAGACAAAGTGTGACAAGGAGGACACTGGTATATGTCAGAACAAAAGGTCATGAACTAGGTCTACTTACTGTGGACGCTTTGCTTTCTCTTGATAAAGAGCTTAATGTAGAGGTTAGAGGGCTGTAGACCTCATTACTCAGTTTGTAAGACTGGGACTTTAAGGTGTGAAGCAGCCCCAGGCTGAAAAATAAATTCCTGCAGTTCTTAGACCATCTCTGAGTTTTTGAGTTGATCCTAGAGCAAGCTTGAGCCACTATTTTCCCTACTATATTAAAGTGTTTCTAATATGAGATCCATAAACACTCCTCTGTTTTATGGCTACTTTCCTTGACAGCTAGATAGATTCCCAACAAATGCTTGTTGAATGGCTGTTTAGTTTCTTCTATAAGAATCTTGGTTACCTGACATCTGCTATCTTTGGTATTGGGACTGTTACTCAGGTGAAATATTTTTTCCACCCTCTTTCCACCTGTTCTGCAGAGCCTTGTCTTTTGCCTAGAAATCTCTCTCTCTCTCTCCCTCTCTCTCTCTCTCTCTCTCTCTCTCTCTCTCTCTCTCTCTCTCTCTGTGTGTGTGTGTGCGTGTGTGTCTCCCCTCTTTCTTTCATTTGCTTTGTAGGAGGAATGGCCAACACAAGATGTTCCTTCTGTAGTTCCCTCCTATTAACTTCCAACAACATTACTAAAAGATAATGGTGCTCTTTTTAAAAAAAAAACTGATTTTATTTTTTAAATACATGACAGCAGAATGCATTACAATTCTTACTACATATATAGAGGACAATTTTTTATATCTCTGTATATAATGTATGTTCACACCAATTCATCTTCATGCATGTACTTTGGATAATGATGTCCATCACATTCCACCATCGTTGTTAAACCCCTGCCCCCTCCCTTCCCCTCCCACCCCTCTGCCCTATCTAGAGTTTGTCTATTCCTCCCATGCTCCCTGTCCCCGAACTCAAAGTAGATCAATGACCTAGGAATTAAACCAGAGACTCTGTGTCTATTAGAAGAAAAAGTAGGCTTTAATCTTCATCATGTGGGATGAGGCCCCAACTTTCTTAATAAGACTCCTATAGCACAAGAATTAAAACCAAGAATCAATAAATGGGATGGACTCAAACTAAAAAGTTTCTTCTCAGCAAAAGAAACAATCTGTGAGGTGAATAGAGAGCCTACATCATGGTGCTCTTCTTTACTGAATTCATTAAGTAGCCCCAGTGATCTTGTTTAACTATTCCAATTTATTATTCACTGTGTTATTCAGTCCCTTAAGGATTCCACATTCTCTCTCTCTCAATCTGATCTATACTTGACCATATCTTTCACCTGTAACTATTCATAATTTGCCCATTTGTAATTTGATAGTGACCATAATTTATGTCCATTGAACCTTTAAAGATATAACCCCTAAACAGTTACCTTTTAATTCCCAGGAAGCACCTATTGCCAGCCAAGATGTGTTACCAGAGTAGGTGATGCGATTACTGACTGACTGATGGAATAGGTCAACCAGTAGTTTTCAAATACTTATCAAAAAGTAGAGTTATTTTGGTACTCAGACTCCTTCTGTTCCAGAAGTTAAAAATAAAACAAGAATTCAATTAAAAATATGCACACAATCCACCCAGAGTTGTGCCAAATCTTCTGAGAAACTATCCTACTTTCCAGCCTATCAGAACTGAAGTGTACATATGCCAATAAAGAAAAGACCTGAGGATGCCAAAATACTTTAATTAAATAAGAGATATATCATTGTATATGCAATATAGCCAAGATTGCTTTTAAAGCAGCATATCCTGTTCTTAAACTTCTTGTCCATATATTTCTGCAGAGGAATGACATCAACAGGATGTGATGAACTTAGCCATGTAATACCTTCTACTCCACTTACCTCCTCTAAGGATGGTCAAGGTCAGGATGTAGGGTGTCACTAGTCACTTAACTTTCTACTCTATAGTACTCATTCCAGAATTGAATAAACCTGGACCCACTCCAGAGTTCAAAAAAAGAAACTAATGTGTGTAAAATGAAATCTAATGGTCTCATTCTAATTCCAATTTTGCTGAAAACTCTGGAGAAACAATTTCCTTATAGATGGATAACTTTCATATTTTTTCACTGAATGAATTTTTTTTACTATATTCTGTTCAAAGTTTATGCCTAAAGGAATCCATTAAATTAGATAATCCATTAATCCTGTTACTGTGTCATTTCTCATTCTTAGGATCCAGATTCTGAGAAGTGATGATGTAAGCAAGATGATGACAGCTTCTTTCTAGTTTGCATGCCCAGGACAGAGGTACTGCAATCAATTCACAGTCCAGTGAGTGCCCACCTGGGAGTGCTGAGGGGAAGGGAGAACACTGAAAGAGAAATCTAATCATCCTCAGTGAAGCTATCAGATGATCTTTAAATTCCCTTCCTAACCTGCAGTTCTGAGAGATTCTCTAAGTTGTCCCTTCAGATATTCAACACAGCCAACAACTAGTCATCAAACATCTGCTTTATGCCATAAAGTATGTTAGACACTGCATGTACCACATGGAGTATAACACACCCCTACTCTGAGAGTTGTAGAAGCATCATTTGTGCAATAAAAATTAAAAAATTAGCTCTCCACCTTTCCCTCCAAATTGTCTTCCCTGCATGCTCTCCTTCTTAATCATTACACCCAGTTAGCCCCATCAAAAATCTGGAAAGCATCAGTGTTGATTTTTCGTCAACCAATGAATCTCCAATGTATCCCCAAATCCTATTAGTCCTTCCTAATCCCCCTCCCCCTGTGCTATGGTTTAGATATTTGTTCAAGTGTCCCCCAAGTGTACATTGTGATTGAAGGCATTGGGAGGTTGTGGAATCTTTAGAGGTGGGGCCTAGTGTGAAATCCTTAGATATTAGAGAAGTGCTCTGGGAAGATAGCTCTCATATGACCCCTTGAGATTTTTAAAAATATTTATTTTTATTTGTTCTAATTAGTTATACATGACAGTAGAATGTATTTTGATACATCATACATAAATTAAGTATAAATTCTTATTTGTCTGGTTGTACATGCACATTTTTCTGTTGTATATGATTCTTATTTGTCTGTGTACATGTATTACACAGGTCATGTAATCATATATGCACATCAGGTAATAATGTCTGATTCATTCTACCATCATTACTACCCCCATATCTCTCCCCTCCCTTCGCTCCCCTCTGTCTAGTCCAAAGTACTTCTATTCTCCCCCCTCCTCTTACTATGAATTAGCATCCACATATCAGAGAAAACATTCAGGTTTTGGTTCTTTGGGATTGGTTTATTTTGCTTAGCATGATATTCTCCACTCCCATCCATTTACTAGAAGATAGCATAATTTCATTCTTCTTTATGGCTGAGTAATATTACATTATGTGTGTATATGTATGTATGTATGTATGTGTGTGTATGTGTGTGTATATACATATATATATAATTTTTAATCCATTCATCCATTGAAGGGCACCTAGTTTGGTTCCGCAGTTTAGCTATTGTGAGTTGAGCTGTTACAAACATTGATATGGCTGCATCACTGTATTATGCTGACTTTAAGTCCTTTGGGTATAAACAAAGAAGCTGGGATAGCTGGATCAAATGGTGGTTCCATTCCACGTTTTCTGAGGAATCTCCATAATGCTTTCCATAGTGGTTGCACCAATTTGTAGTTCCACCAGTACCTTTTTTTCCCACATCCTCACCAACATTTATTGTTGCTTTTTTCCTTAATGATTGCCATTCTGACTGGAGTGGGATGGAATCTCAGTGTAGTTTGATTTGCAGTTCTCTAGTTGCTAGAGATGTTGAACATTTTTTCATAAATTTGTTGATCAATTGTATTTCTTCTTTGAAATACCTGTTCAGTTCCTTTGCCCATTTATTGATTGGGTTATTTGTTTTTTTGGTGTTAAGATTTTTGAGTTCTTTATGTATCCTGGAGATTAAAAATGCTGTATCTGAGGTATGTGTGGCAAATATTTTTTCCCATTCTATAGTTTCTCTCTTCACATTATTGATTGTTTATTTTGCTGTGACCCCTTGAGATTTTTGTTTCAAGACAGCTTTGATAACAGGAGTAAGCCTTGCCTGTCCCACCCCTTTGCTCCTTTTCAAGATGTGCCTACTTGCTCCTACTCAATGTTCCTGCTCTGATGACCCTCCCCAGAGGCCAAACAATCAGAGCTGCCTGATTTTGGCCTTTGAATCTCCAATTTTTTAGTTAAATAAACCTCTTTATTCATAAGTAGTCTGTGTCAGGTATTTCATTATCATGACAAAATGCTGACAAATGTACTCTGCTTTCTTCATTCTCTTGCCCATGCTTTGGTCTGGGGCTTTGTTATTTCCTGCCTGAATTTCTTCAACAGTCTCATAATTGGTTTACTGGCTTCTGCTGTCACTCCCCCCATAACCTATCCTGTGCACAGGAGTGATCCCTTTAATGCCCAAATCTGTTCCACCTCTGCTTAAAATCCTTCAGTGATTTTGCAGTCTTTGGCATAAAGTCAAACAAGTTGGCTCAGCACAGAGGTCCTTTTTGATTCAACTACTTATGAATTCTCATTTCGTCTCCCCATTATGGCTTTGTGCCCTGTGTCCCAGCCACAAGGACCTCCCTGCAGAGGTTAAGGACATGGGTTCTGGCGGCAAGCTTTCTGAATGTGACCACCAGCTGCACTTCTTCCTGGGTGGGTGGCCATACTACTGCTTGACACAGTGCTGTGAACAGCCTCCCCTGGAGCCATGGAACACAGCTGCTCCAGCGTGCCCTTGAGCAAGTTCACTCCCCTCTGCCTCTGTTTTCTCATCTAGAAAATGGGGATGATAGTTTTGCCTCCCTTACAGGGTTGTCAGAGAGTTAACACACAGAGTTTCAGCTCAAGTGACAGCTCCACTGACAAGCTTTACCTGAATTCTTCCTTCCACTGAATGAGACTGAGTTTGCCCTCTCGCTGAGCCCTATTCTTTGCAGAGTATCCCCCAGGACTTTTGGCATATTGCTTTGAAATTATTCTGGAATGTTTTACCTTGAAAAATTTTCAAACATATAGAAAAGTTGAAAGAAAAGTAAAATGAGCACCACCTGGATTTGGCAAGTTAATTAACACTTTGCCAATTTATGTGTTTGTGTGCGCATAAATTGTTTGTTTTGGGTTTTTCCTTTTCAATCTTTGTCAGCCCAATTTTACAGAGCCCCAGCCGGAAATCTCAAGAGGGTAGAAAGAAATTTCTCTCTGTTTTTCTCCCCTTATTCCTTTCCCTCTCCTCATATATTTATATTCACACCCACATACAAACATACATAGATAGATGTAGACATAGATAAATAGATATACCTATTTACATTACACCTATTTACATTTTTAATTGGACCATGTTAATGCAAGTTGCAAATTTCAACATATGTCACCTTGTATTTCTCCTAAAAAGAATCAAGACATTCTTAAATATAAACATATTTTTGGCTATATTCAGCTTTTCCTTCTTTTTTCAGAAGTAAGTTCCTTAATGCTTCTTCAAAGTCAAAGGAAATAATCAAGAATTTAATAGTGAATTCTCAATCATAACAATCATGCAGAACCTTTTCCAGACACAAAGAGGTTTTCCCAGCTCTAGTCAAGACAACCTGTCCCTCATTCTTCTTCAGGATCAGCTTTCTATTTCAAAGAAGCTGGCATCTAGACAGGCAAATGGATCTTAATAATTCTGTGGCAAACGTATTCATATTTTTGGTGGATATTCACTCAGATACCATAAAAATCAGAAATTTCTTGCTTTCCTTCATGGTTTCTTCTTTTTTTTCTTCCACATGGTGAATTATTTTCTGGGGAATCCTGTGTCTTCCGCATGGAGCTCATCTTCTGGTACAAGCTGGACTGCAGCATCTGCAGTAAATTAAGTGACTGGCGTCCATCTTTCACACCTTAATAAAATACAGCACACAATCTGATTGAAGTCACAGAGGAAAGCAAAGTTCCTGCCCATCTCACTCCAGAGCAGTGAAGGACACGTTCTTTGGATGTAGAACTTCTCATTAATCCTGATGGAGGTGAATGTTTCATGTTGACAGCTGTGAAACATAAAGTTAGGCAGCAGAGAGTGGAGACCATGAACTGGTCATCCTTATTTGTCAACAAAACATAATAGAACACTCAGAATGTTAGCATGGAAGGCAATATATCTATGTGAGCCAGTAGAATATATATCTATGTGAGCCAGTATGCTTTATAGAATAACTACTATTTTATGTCTGTGAAGGAGATCAAAATATGCCACTTTGACATGAGAATTATTTTGTGCTGAAGGCATTTGAGTTTATTAAATCCTCTATTTCCTAAAAGCAGCACCTCCCAAAAGAACTCATTTGTCATAAATCTCCCTGTAAGCAATTCTAGCCTTCCCTTCTAGAAGTCCACATCACACCAAACAATATCACAAATTATTGTATTTCTTATTTATTCTCTTTAGGGCATATCTTTCCAGAGTCATTTTCTAATTTGTACATGCGCTTTCTCATCTTATCTTTCCCTACTAAGTTAGGTATTTACATCCCACATTTTAACCACTGCTTTGAGTTACTCTCATTACTGAGTGCTCATGTGTGTGTGTTGGGGTGGAGGGGGAGATGCACATATTAACCACTTCTGTTTGTTTTTCTTTTGTCAATCTGTCTTTTCATCAAATAATTTTATGGAAACATAACCAGAGAACCTAGGAGGGTAGAAAGCAAAGGAATTTGTTTTCTCCTTAAAGCTGAAAGGAACCACTCTGATTGCCTAGTGGAGAGGCCACTGCAGGCACAGTGGAGCCAGAACTTTAACCCAACCTTGTAAGCTCAGGTTGTTTCTCCTACATGATCCCCTTTAGTATACACCAGGAATTATTCTTGAAACAAGCAGTGGAATAGTAGCCAGAAGCCAGTGAAGTGCCTTAGAAAATGAAAACCACCATGGAAGTCAGTCATCTGCTTTGTTCTGTTTACAGTTACTTCACTCAGGGAGCAGAGAGCTGTGGCCATCTGGAGTAACACACGTTTTACACTTAATGTGAACGAATAGGGCAAACCAACCAGAGGGGTCTACTTGGGCTGATTTGGGTTTTCCTTGCTTTTTTTTTTTTAAAAAAAATAGGATGCTATAAATTCTAGATATTTGTACATGAGTCAAACATTCAATAGAGTGTCTCATAAAATTTCACTTTCACAATGAATTTAAATAGCTCAGGGAAAAAGAAAGTCATGTGAATTGAAAACTGCTAAAAGGGATGACAGATTGAGTGTAGGGTGAGGTTTTCCAGGATCCAGCACTGAACCCAGTGTTCATTCAAGGTACTCAAAAAGGTGTGTGCAGACTGGAAACATTGTCACACTACATTTGCAGTACCATGCTCAGAGGTGACACAGATTGGCTCAGGGACAGATAAATAGATGTATCTGAGAACAGACAGATATGTCAAAAAGTGCTAGAAATAGAATGAAAAAATAAAAATAAAAAGAATCCTTGAAAATCGACTTACTTGTAAATAATGAAAGAAGGATTTAGTAGTAACAACAATAATAGTAAATAGACATAAAACCCTTCGTAATGTTTCAGGGACCCCACGCATCCCTATATATTGCTCTTCTGGCTTTCTCTTTGCTCCAGCCAAATTTCTTTTAGTTCCTTGAATCTGTCCTGACTCTGGGAATTTGCACAGGCTCCTTTGTCTACAGAGAACAGTTTTCCCATCTCCCAACCCCTTTCATCTAAACATCATTACTTTCTCTTCAAGTCCCAGATGAAAGAACTGCTTCTTAAGGACACTTTCTCTGATTTCTTAAGAATAAATGAGATCCTCTGTTTATGTTCTCGTGGTTGCTTCTAGCTCTTCAAAACAATTTTGGACATTTATGTTTCTTGTTCCATGCAACTTCTCCCTCCCTTGGAGTCAGAGACTTCATCCGTATCCCCAGTTTACAACACGTGCCTGGGATGGGATTATTCAGCAAGGACTTGTTGAGCAAAATACTGTTGAACAAAATAACATCTTGATTTTGTTTTCTGGTAATAAATTATTTTCATTTCACAGGGAAAGGGAGTGTAAGTTAAGAGCTCCCTGAAATCATCATAAATTATATCAAATTCTCATTTACAACAAGTCATACAGAACATTAGAAAGTATTATAAATATTTTTTACATAGTCGTTTTAAATTTCTATTTTATATATTCATTCTAGCTTTCTTTTCCCTGTGAATTCTTTCATATCATTTTAATCAACTCAAAGAAAGCAACTAATTTGAATTTTTAATTCCTGTCTTTATTCATTCATTGATTGAAGCATTGGTTCAACTGTTCATTCATCTGCTCTCTCATGGGAGGTGGGGGAGGAGTTGTGCTTATCTTTGCCACTTTTGAGCCTAGATAAAAATAATGCAAGAGTGGAGAGCATGAGGAAGACTAAGAGAAAGCCAGGAATGTACAACAGTCCCATGCTGAATAGTCAACTTATTGACTAGAAGTGTCTCCCACATAATTCATTCCAAGGATAGTCCCATGCAAGAGACTTCTCATCCTGGGGTCTTTATACTTAAAAGAGCTTTAACTCAGGCCACCCAAGGGATTGTTTGCCCTGAGGCCCATCAGGTCATATAGAAGTCCACAGCTAGGCTAGCACCTGTCAAGATGGCACTTCCAAAGCCTTAGAGAAGAATTGAGGGTGTGTGTCTGTGTGTGTTGTACACATATAAACACAATACAGGAAGTAAATACATTAATCATCATTATTGTAGGGAAAGTTTGATAAATTTATCATTGGTGTTTCTCATTTATAAGTTATCATTCATATAATTACATTATTCTTGATTTTTTAACTCAGGAAAAAATAAAAAGCTCCTGTGATATCCCCATGATAAATGCCTTGTCCAGTTCAAAGCCTTTCAGTGCTCTACCAGTGTGAGCCAAGTGGCCCTGGAAAGAGAGAGAGGTATCCAGCAGAGGTAAGAGGTTTCTAGTTGAAATGGCCATGGGCCTGGCAATACCCAGTGGTATCCACTATTTGGTGAGTAGTTTTTCAGCAGACTGGATTAGTGAGTGAGGACAAAGCCTAGCAAAACTTAAGAGTTCATCTGGTCAAGGAAACTTTTCTTCTAGAAATATGCATTCTTTAAAATCTAGTTTCCCTTGGCTAAAATAGGCACTTCTCTTGAAGAAAGGCCTCTCTTTCTCCTAGTTTCCATGCACCATAGGCTCCAGGGAGAAGGAAGTCTTCTACCTTCACTGACTTTCCAGTGTTGTTTTCAGTCAGTTCTGTGTCTACCAACTCACCTGTCCCTGTTTGTAAAAAGCCCATCTATTGACAAGATGAACCATGTCTGATGTCTATGAATGACCTCTGACTTCTGTGGAGATTTACCTTTCACCTTAGATTATCACTTATCCTGTATAACTAAATCTCACCAGGACTGGTGCAGATGTAGGGGAGAATCAGGAAAAGCTGGAGAGACCTTCTCAGCATTCTTTAGTCAGGATAAGAGTGCACACTCCAATACATGTGGAAAACCATTGCCTAGTTGGACAGATGCCAGTCCTCCTTCCCCACCAGTCTGACAGCCTTGAAGGGCTGGGACTATTAGCTTTACTCCCGTTGTCCAGTGTTATGTGCTCTGTAAGCTTTTCTGCCAACAGACAGCTCAAAAAGAATGCCAAATGAATCACTCTGTGACCTAGATTTTTAATCTTTTCTAGGTTTCATACCTTTGGAAAAAAATAAGCATTTCACTGAGTGATTCTTAGTTTTTAATAAATAGTGAAGTGAAATGTCACTCCTGCATTCATTCAGGGCAATGAGCTCTTATATAAAAACTTGATTAAATGGCAATAAAGTCATAAATATAGTTAACTTAATAAAATAATAAATAATAAATACCTGGGTGATTTAAATAATCAGCTGTTTATGTGTAAAAGAAATGCAAGGGAGTTCCCCCCCATATTTTGGGTGTTCTGATGGATTGACCATACAAATGACCCCAGTTCTCTATTGATTTCTCATATCCACAACCTATGTAATAAAGACTTTGCAGCAGTTCCCATCAAGGGACTGAGTCTATTTCCCTACTCACTAAATCTATCCCTGTCATGTGGGATGTACTTGGACCAAGATAATGCAGTCTAAATAAGAATGCGTAATTTCTGAGTCTAAACTTTAAGTGGCCTTTTATACCTCCCTTTCTCTGTCTCTGCCTCTCTCCTGCCATTGGATAAGAAAAAGCTGAGTGAGACTGTGAGAAAATTAGAGACTGCATGGCCAACAGAGCTGACCAACAGAGGTTAATTGAGACCAGTCAGCCTCCAGCTCACCATCAGCTATTCACATATTCATTACAATTCAGTTGAGATCAGTCTAGATAAGCACAGAGATGCAGAACTTCCCAGCTGGCTCATGGAAAATACATTTTTATGAATGTATGCCATGAAATTTTGTGGCTTCTTGTACATAGCATAATCATATCAATCAATAACTAATATAGTTCAATAGTTTATAGGTAAGGACAGTCATTTTTAATCATTCATTATAATTTTCACTTAACCCATGAGCTGTTTTTCCTACAAAAGTGTAGTATACATCATTAAATGTTTTCTTTAGCAATATAAAAGTTATGAAGATGGATAAAAATCCAAATTTTAAGAGTTTAAGTGATTTCTGTAAAGCTACATATATAGTGAACATCAAACCAAGACCTTCTAATTTCACCTTCAGTCAACAGTTTTCTTTTAAATATTTTATTTAGACATTTATGGCTCTTTATTTATATGCAGTGCTGAGAATTGAATCCAGTGCCTCACATATGCTAGGAAAGCGTTCTACCACTGAGCCACAACCCTAGCCCTGTAAGTTATAATTTTTAATCTTCATCTTACATGTGAGAAATTGGACTCAAAATAGTAAAAAAATACTTGCCCAAGATCACATAAGTGGTAAGTGGCAGACATGGTATTCAAATTTCTGTGTGCTTGAGTCCATAAATTCTTAAATTTCTGTTTTCTCAGCCTTCTCTATATAACAGTATACATCACAGACTTACCCAATATGCAAAACAGCCAAAGAAAAAGAAGCCAAAAACAACACTAGGAGAAGTAATCAATCAATCATAACCAGGATGTAGTTGTTTAATTCTATTATTCCCATAAAAATATAGAATCTAGGTCCCTATCTTAGCATATGACTTCCTTTTGTGACAATTATGCTGTAAGTACTTGTGAAATGGGGCTTGCTTGCTGTTGCTCTTGGAATCCTTCAACTGCCATTCAAATAAGCCTGGGACATTGCCCTGGAAAGTGAAGGATCAAGTGGATGGAAATCTCAGTTGTCCCAACTGTCCAAGACAAGGCTCTTTCAAACCAGCCAGTCCCAGAGGATCCCCATCATTGACTGGAAGCCCATGAGTAAACTAGGCCAAGCTCAATCAAGCCTGGCCCATATAAGAAGCATCCAGCTATACCAATCTACAGAATAATGATCTAATCAAAGGGTTGTTATTTCAAACCATCCAGATTTGTTCCCCAGCAAAAGCCAGTCAGTTCACATGAGCAGCATAGTACCTGCACATACACTGTCATGTCAATCATGTCAATCTTTCATAATTGGTGCACTAAGATCCAGAACTGTTAACAGGGCAATGCTCACAGGATACGGTTAGCAGATGACTCTGAAGACACCTTATGAGTCTGCTATTCTCCTAGCTTTATAACAATAGAATATGTTATGCTGCTGTGTTTTGTAGTTAGACAAATCCTGTCCTATCAATATTTAATATCCTGACTCTTCTTTCTTCCTGTGTCCTCTGATCAAGTCACAACACTGAGCATTTCCTCTCCCCTGTTCAGCTGGGAGCCATCTGTAGCCAAACATGATTATTTTGGTCCGTACCACCTTGAGTCTGTAGAATATTATGAATCTGTTGAAATTATCTTAGGCCACACTTCAGAAAGCTTTTTTAGAAATTTTTAAGTTCCTGATTCAGTGGTTTCACTCAGATGCCCTAGGGAGGGCATTTTTCATTCTCCATAATAACTGATTGCTGATGTCCCTTATCCCAAACTATCTACACATGAGTCTCTCTGTCCCAATAAACTGAAAATTCTTCAAAATCATAGGCCATATCTTGTGCTTCTTTGAAATTTCCATGCTTAGTGAAAAGCCTGACATAAAAGTTCTTAATATGTTATGTGAAATTAATGAATAAATCAATAAACCATGTGCTTTGGAAAGGCCTAGTTTCATATTGATTCACTAATAGACAACAATATGAGAGTGTTGTATTCTTTTTTGGATAGCAGGCTTCTGCTTTTTGGCCACTTTGCATAATCAAGGGTTTTCCTTTGTCTAACAAGATTTAGCCTTGAGTCACTTTGATTTGCAGAGTCTCAGTGTATATCTAATAAAATCAAATGTAGATTTTTTTCTTCATTATTTCTACAAAAATAAAGATTAAGGATTAAGGGACAATGAATCAGGAGAAACATCTTTAGAATTCTAGGCATAGGGAAAGCTGTTGTTATTGTAAGGAGCTGGCTTTAATATTGCCTTCTCCAGGAAGCCACCACTTACCATCCCACTTAAAACTATAACTTTCCACAACATATGACAGCCAAATCCTGCTCTATTTTTGAAAGCATAGATGACCTTCAGATATGACTTGATAATGCTTGGAAGATAGCAGGTGCTCAATGAACACTTGTTGAATCAATGAATATATCCATGGATATTGTGGGGTAGGCAGAATCTTAGACCATCTTCAAGATTCTCATCTTCTGACTCACACACCTATATAATTACCTCACTGAAGTGAGAGCAGGACCTGTGAATGTGATGAAATATTGATCCCTACACCTATGGTTAGGCCATGATGTGTGACAAAGAAGGAGAAGAGTTCACAGATGTGATTAAGGTCCCTAAGTTAATCAAGAAAGAATATCTTGGGTGGGCCTGACTTGATCAGGAACTGATTTCTACCAACAACAACGAGTTCAGAAAAGCAGCTGGTGTCTCGGGAAGGACTGCAGTCCCTGCTGACACCTTGGCTACCATCAAGTAGAGTAGAAGATCAAATCTAAGTTTTTAATTGACTCCTGAGCTACAAAAACTATTAGATAATAAATATATGCTGTTTTAAGCTGTTGTGCAATAATAGAACACTTATACACAGATAAACTTACTTGTGTTGAAGAAAGGGGCAGGAGGAACCATGTAACCCATGGAGTTTTTCTCCAGGATAAGAAATAAAACCTCTACTTGGCCTCTGATATCTCTTCTACAATATCAAATATGATGTTGTAGGCCATCTGTGCCAAAGGCCATTCCCTCCACACCTCTTCTGCAGCCCTCTAAAAATTTAAATTTGTGTAGCTCAGAGGATATTTAAGGGATGTCCTGCCTTCAGATATAGATGTGAATTTGGTGGGATCTGGAACTTTACTTTGTGGCTGAGTGCCCCTTTCCTGTGTCACCTAAAGATCCTGTCCTATCCCATCTCAGTCTCCTCCGTCTTTATGCCTGCAGTCTCTTACAACAAGTAGTTGGACATTGTCCCAAAACTCAACACTGAGGCAGGAGCTTATCCCCAGAGATCTGGGCTCAGCTGTCAGGAGTCTGGGCTTAGACAACAAATTGGCAACAGCCTCTCTGCCTCACCACTGATATCACAAAGGCGACCAGGGTCTGGGGACAAGGGCTGGCTCCTATCTAGTGACCAATGCTGAGGCAAGCAACTGCTTCATGTGGGTGGACAGGGTTTCTTCTTAGCTCAAGCAGGGAGAGGGAAGCCACCCTTGAAGGGGCCTGTCACACAGTAGGTGCTTAGTAACCATTCATGTCAACTTCACAGTAAAGCCCTGAGACAGGTGCTGGCATGACCTGGGTTTACACATGAGAAAACTGAGTCCCAGAGACATGAATTGGCCACAGCCACACTTTTGGGGAGGTACAGAATACAGACACCAATCACCTGCCCCCGATTTTGGAACTTATTCTAGAGTTCTAACAAGTTCCTCTCACAGACTGGAACTGAGGCCTAGAAGAACGAGAGGAGGTCTTCTCTGAGATCCTTGAACCCTAAGCTTCTCAGAGCCAGATCCTTGTCCTGGTGGTCACTTCCCCACAGCAGTCCCTGCCCTAAGAATCAGGATGACCCTGGGGGATGTCCTTCCCCTCTCTTATGGGGACTTCCTCATCTGTGAACTGCAGTCCTGGCACAGTAGATACTTATTTAATAGTCATTGGAGAACTGGAGTTTGTAAGATAAGAAGGATAATAGTGAAATAGAGGATAGCTATATTGCTCTGTGATGGTCTATGCATAAACGTTTTTCTTAAAAGTTCCCTGGGATGATCTAAAGTACTTAAAGATTGTCTCTGATTTGGAACTCAAAGATTGCTCCTTCTTTGACCTTTATAAGAAATCAAGCCTGCCAGTATGATATCATTTTGGTAGACTTGCTGTGGGCTTCTGGGGATCACAAAAAGGGGATTATTTTAAGGTGGCTGTTCCCTATCTCCTATCTCATGAGCTTCAGCCTTACTGATGTTTCTTTCAGACCCTTCCAGTAACCAGCTTCTGAAAACCCATACTCCCACTGTGGAATGCTTGGTGTATGCTGTAGTCCCCTATAACTATAACTCAGCCAGTCCCATCCCATCTCCAGCCCGGAGATCCTTCTATTACTGGGAGGAGTCACATAGGTTCTTTGGGACTTCTTGGGTGTGTCTCTGTCTTGGTGTATTTGCAGATCATTTTCTATAAAAAACCTCCAGGCCTTCTACTTCTCTCCTTCCCTTTCTCCCTTCCTCCACTTAGGCAATTTTTAATCCTCATTTTATCTCATTGAGATCTCTTTCTGTTTTACCAATCCATTCATTCGCCCACCTGGATTTACTTGATAAATGATTTCTTCATCAACACTCCAAGACCTGTAATTCCCTCATTCTCTTGCTTTTATATAGCATCACCCAATAAGCTACCTATTCTGTTGTTTGGGGCATGAAGTGGTAAAACTCCCAAAGTCTAGCTTCTACTAGCCATTTGCTTATATTGTGCTACTATTAATAATTTTTTTAAAAAATTTTTATTGTTGGTTGTTCAAAACATTACATACTTCTTGATATATCATATTTCACACTTTGATTCAAGTGGGTTATGAACTCCCATTTTTACCCCGTATACAGATTGCAGAATCACATTGGTTACACATCCATTGATTTACATATTGCCATACTAGTGTCTGTTGTATTCTGCTGCCTTTCCTATCCTCTACTATCCCCGCTCCCCTCACCTCCCCTCCCCTCTTCTCTCTCTACCCCCTCTACTGTAATTCATTTCTCCCCATTGTATTATTTTTCCTTTTCCCCTCACTTCCTCTTGTATGTAATTTTGTATAACCCTGAGGGTCTCCTTCCATTTCCATGCAATATCCCTTCTCTCTCGCTTTCCCTCCCACCTCTCATCCCTGTTTAATGTTAATCTTTTTCTCATGCTCTTCCTCCCTGCTCAGTTTTTAGTTGCTCTCCTTATATCAAAGAAGACATTTGGCATTTGTTTTTTAGGGATTGGCTAGCTTCACTTAGGATAATCTGCTCTAATGCCATCCATTTCCCCGCAAATTCCATGATTTTGTCATTTTTTAGTGCTGAGTAATACTCCATTGTATATAAATGCCACATTTTTTAATCCATTCATCTATTGAAGGGCATCTAAGTTGGTTCCACAGTCTAGCTATTGTGAATTGTGCTGCTATGAACATCAATGTAGTAGTATCCCTATAGTACGCTCTTTTAAGGTCTTCAAGGAATAGTCCGAGAAGGACAATAGCTGGGTCCAATGGTGGTTCCATTCCCAGCTTTCCCAGGAATCTCCATACTGCTTTCCAAATTGGCCACACCAATTTGCAGTCCCACAAGCAATGTACAAGTGTACCCTTTTCCCCACATTCTCGCCAGCACTTGTTGTTGTTTGACTTCATAATGGCTGCCAATCTTACTGGAGTGAGATGGTATCTTAGGGTGGTTTGATTTGCATCTCTCTGACTGCTAGAGATGGTGAGCATTTTTTCATGTACTTGTTGATTGATTGTATATCCTCCTCTGAGAACTGTCTGTTCAGGTCCTTGGCCCATTTGTTGATTGGGTTATTTGTTTTCTTATTGCTAAATTTTTTGAGTTCTTTGTATACTCTGGATATTAGGGTTCTATCTGAAGTGAGGAGTAAAAATTTGTTCCCAGGATGTAGGCTCCCTATTTACCTCTCTTATTGTTTCTCTTGCTGAGAAAAAACTTTTTAGTTTGAGTAAGTCCCATTTGTTGATTCTTGTTTTTAACTCTTGTGCTATGGATGTCCTATTAAGGAATTTGGACCCCAACCCCACAATATGTAGATGGGAGCCAACTTTTTCTTCTATCAGACGCAGAGTCTCTGACTTGATATCAAGCTCCTTGATCCAATTTGAGTTAACTTTTGTGCATGGTGAGAGAAAGGGATTCAGTTTCATTTTGTGGCATATGGATTTCCAGTTTTCCCAACACCATTTGTTGAAGATGCTATCCTTCCTCCATTGCATGCTTTTAGCCCCTTTATCAAATATAAGATAGTTATAGTTTTGTGGATTGGTTTCTGTGACCTCTATTCTGTACCATTGGTCCACCCACCTGTTTTGGTACCAGTACCATGCTGTTTTTGTTACTATTGCTCTGTAGTATAGTTTGAAGTCTGGTATTGCTATACCACCTGATTCACACTTCCTGCTAAGCATTGTTTTTGCTATTTTGGGTCTTTTATTTTTCCATGTGAATTTCATGATTGCTTTCTCTATTTCTACAAGAAATGCCGTTGGGATTTTGATTGGCATTGCATTAAACCTATAGAGAACTTTTGGTAATATCGCCATTTTGATGATGTTAGTTCTGCCTATCCATGAACAGGGTATATTTTTCCATCTTCTAAGATCCTCTTCTATTTATCTCTTTAGGGTTCTGTATTTTTCATTGTATAAGTCTTTCACCTCTTTTGTTAGGTTGATTCCCAAGTATTTTATTTTTTTGAGGATATTGTGAATGGAGTGGTTGTCCTCATTTCCATTTCAGAGGATTTGTCGCTGATATACAGAAATGCCTTTGATTTATGCGTGTTGATTTTATATCCTGCCACTTTCCTGAATTCATTTATTAGCTCTAATAGTTTCTTTGTAGACCCTTTTGGGTCTGCTAGGTATAGAATCATGTCATCTGCAAATAGTGATAATTTGAGTTCTTCTTTTCCTATTTTTATGCCTTTAATTTCTTTCATCTGTCTAATTGCTCTGGCCAGTGTTTTGAGAACTATGTTGAACAGAAGTGGTGATAGAGGGCATCCCTGTCTTGTTCCAGATTTTAGAGGGAATGCCTTCAATTTTTCTCCATTCAGAATGATGCTAGCCTGAGGCTTAGCATAGATTGTTTTTACAATATTGATGTATGTTCCTGTTATCCCTAGTTTTTCTAGAGTTTTGAACATAAAGGGATGCTGTACTTTGTCGAATGCTTTTTCTGCATCTATCGAGATGATCATATGGTTCTTATTTTTAAGTCTATTGATGTGGTGAATAACATTTATTGATTTCCGTATATTGAACCAGCCTTGCATCCCAGGGATGAATCCTACTTGATCATGGTGCACAATTTTTTTGATATGTTTTTGTATCCGATTCACCAGAATTTTATTGAGGATTTTTGCATCTAGGTTCATTAAAGATATGGTCTGTAGTTTTCTTTCTTTGAAGTGTCTTTGTCTGGTTTAGGAATTAGGGTGATGTTGGCCTCGTAGAATGAATTTGGAAGGTCTCCCTCTTTTTCTATTTCCTGAAATAGTTTGAAAAGTATTGGTATTAGTTCCTCTTTAAAAGTTTTGTAAAACTCTGCTCTATACCCATCCGGTCCTGGGCTTTTCTTAGTTGGTAGTCTTTGGATGGTTTCTTCTATTTCCTCAATTGATATTGGTCTGTTTAGGTTGTCTATATCCTCCTGACTCAATCTGGGCAGATCATATGACTTAAGAAATTTATCAATGCCTTCACTATCTTCTATTTTATTGGAGTATAAGGATTCAAAATAATGTCTGATTATCTTCTGTATTTCTGAAGTGTCTGTTGTGATATTGCCTTTTTCATCCCGTATGCTAGTAATTTCAGTTCTCTTTCTTCTTCTCTTCATTAGCATGGCTAAGGGTCTGTCGATTTTATTTATTTTTTCAAAGAACCAACTTTTGGTTTTGTCAATTTTTTCAATTGTTTCTTTTGTTTCGATTTCATTAATTTCAGCTCTGATTTTAATTATTTCTTGCCTTCTACTTCTTTTGCTGTTGTTTTGCTCTTCTTTTTCTAAGATTTTGAGATGAAGTATGAGATCATTTATTTGTTGGTTTTTTCTTTTTTTAAGGAAAGGAGCTCCAAGCAATGAATTTTCCTCTTAGAACTGCTTTCAATGTGTCCCATAGATTCCGATATGTTGTGTCTGTGTTTTCATTTATCTCTAAGAATTTTTTAATTTTCTCCTTGATGTCTTCTATAACCCATTGATCATTCAGTAACCTATTGTTCATTCTCCAAGTGATGCATGATTTTCCCTTACTTCTTTTATTGTTGATTTTCAGTTTCATTCCATTATGATCAGATAAGATGCATGGTATTATCTCTACTGCTTTATATTGTCTAAGAGTTGCCCTGTGACATAATATATGATCTATTTTTGAGAAGGATCCATGTGCTGCTGAGAAAAATGTGTAACTGCTTGATGTTGGGTGGTATATTCTATATATGTCAATTAAGTCTAGGTTATTAATTTTGTTATTGAGTTCTATAGTTTCCTTATTCAACTTTTGTTTGGAAGATCTGTCCAGTGGTGAGAGAAGTGTGTTGAAGTCTCCCATGATTATTGTCTAGTGGTCTATTAGACTCTTGAACTTGAGAAGAGTTTGTTTGATGAACATAGCTGCACCATTGTTTGGGGCATATATATTTATGATTTTTATGTCTTGTTGGTGTATGGTTCCCTTGAGCAGTATGTAGTGTCCCTCTTTATCCCTTTTGATTAACTTTAGCTTGAAATCTATTTTATTTGATATGAGTATGGACACTCCTGCTTGTTTCCGAAGTCCATATGAGTGATATGATTTTTCCCAACCTTTCACCTTCAATCTATGTATGTCTTTTCCTATCAAATGCGTCTCCTGAAGGCAGCATATTGTTGGGTCTTGTTTTATGATCCATTCTACTAGCCTGTGTCTCTTAATTGGTGAGTTTAATCCATTAACATTTAGGGTTATTATTGAGATATGGGTTGTTCTTCCAGCCATATTTGTTTATTTATGTTACTAAACATGGTTTGTTTTCCTCTTTGATTATTTCCCCCCCTTTACTGTACTACCTCCCTCTGTTGGTTTTCATTGATATTTTCCATTTCCTCTTCCTGTAATATTTTGCTGAGGATGTTTTGAAGAGATGGTTTTCTAGCTGCAAATTCTTTTAACTTTTGTTTATCGTGGAAGGTTTTAATTTCATCTTCCATCCTGAAGCTTAATTTCGCTTGATACACAATTCTTGGTTGGAACCCATTTTCTTTCAGTGTTTGAAATATGTTTTTCCAGGGTCTTATAGCTTTCAGAGTCTGTGTTGAAAGATCAGCTGTTATCCTGATTGGTTTACCCCTAAATGTAATCTGCTTCCTTTCTCTTGTAGCTTTTAAAATTCTCTCCTTATTCTGTATATTGGGCATCTTCATTATAATGTGTCTAGGTGTGATCTCTTATGATTTTGCACATTCGGCATCCTGTAGGCTTCTAGGATTTGGGATTCTGTCTCATTCTTCATGTGTGGGAAGTTTTCTCGTATTATTTCATTGAATAGATTGCTCATTCCTTTGGTTTGGGCCTCTATACCTTCCTGTATCCCAATGACTCTTAAGTTTGGTCTCTTTATGTTATCCCATATTTCTTGGATGTTTTGCTCATGGTTTCTTAACAGTCTTGCTGCGCTGTCTATGTTCTTTTCAAGTCGAAATACTTTGTCTTCATTGTCTGATGTTCTATCTTCTAAGTGTTCTACTCTGCTGGTAGTATTCTCAATTGAGTTTTTAAGTTGGTTTATTGCTTCCTGCATTTCTAGGTTTTCTGTTTGTTTTTTATAACCTCTATCTCCCTGTATAGTTGATCTTTTGCTTCTTGGATTTGTTTATGTAATTCATCGTCGAAGTGATCTTTCATTGTCTGATTTTGCTGTCTAATGTCTTCCTTGAGACTCCAGATCATCTGAAGCATGTATATACTGAATTCTTTATCTGACATTCCATCTGCTGCAACTATTACCTCTTCTAAAGTTGAGTTGAACTGCATTGCTTGTGGTCCTTTCTTTCCTTGTCTTTTCATACTGCTCGCGTTTCTTTCTGCTTGGTGAAACTGTTGTGTTATTGAATTTTATATTTATATTGCTCTTGTATAGTTGAAAAGTCTCCCTTGCAGGGGCGGGCGGTGGCTGTGCTCCTACTCCAATTGGGGTGATCTCTCTACCACGCTGACCGGCCGCTGGGCCCGTCCTGCTGATCGATTGCAGGTCTGCCTACCTTGAAGGCGCGGGCGTCGGCTCTGCTCTGCCCTTACTCCAATTGGGGTGATGTGTCTACCACACCAACGGGTCGCTGGGCCTGTTCCAGGTGCGGGAGGTGGCTGTGCTCTGCCCCTACTCCAATTGGGGTGACATGACTACCACGCTGGTGGGTCGCTGGGCCTCTTCCGGGCGCGGTCGGCGGCTCTGCTCTGCCCCTACTCCAATTGGGGTGACGTGTCTACCATGCCGGCAGGCCGCTGGGCCTGTTCCGCCGGTCGGTCACATGTCTGCCTACCTTGTGGGCGCACGCGGCAGCTCTGCTCTGCCCCTACTCCAATTGGGGTGACGTGACTACCACGCCCGTGGGTCGCTGGGACTGTCACTATTAATAATTAATGCTAAACACTTTCCTTATCAAGAACTTTGCATTCTGTAATTTAATACAATAGGACATGAGATAAATATTACAATTAGTCCTATTTTGTAGATGTTGAAAATGAGATTTGTCAAGAACTACATAGCTACTGATGAGATTTGAGCCTTGGTCTATCTGAGAGTCTCCATGCTAAGGAACTATTGTTTTCCACCTTGCAGGAGAAAAACTCTTGGCTTTACTAACTCCATTTTTTGATTCACTTGTGATAACACATTTTTTCCTCCTTCCATCTTGTTTCAAAAAGAAGCTACCCCTCTACACCTATGGTTAATTCCTTCCCTAAAGGGCTATTACTTAGTTTTCACATACCTGCCAAGGTCATAATGCCATTCCATTTCAACGATTTCTTCTCTTTGTATGTTTAATTTACTCCTCATTACTAGTTCTTTCTTTTTTGCAACTTAAAAATAAACTCAGATGGCTAGTAGGCATAGATACTCCTAGATATCTTCTGGACCCTTCAAATACAATCTGTCCAAAACAGAATTCATCAGATGCAATGTCCCCATCCCACATCCACCTGCCCCAAACCTGTCCTTACTCCTATGTACTCACCTATGAATTTGTAAGCATATTTGATTTTAAGATCTTTTCTCAAGCAAAAGCTTACATAAATTACTATGAAATATAATTATAAATTATATCTAAATATTGCTTTTTCTATTAATGGTACATAAAGCATCATGCTGACAACATAAACCATATCAGATAAACAAATGTAAACTTAATGATTACTAATTGAAAAGAGCTCACAGATCAGTTCTCTATACCTTGCTAAAGTGGTCATTATGAAATCATCTCAAACTAGTAGCAACATTTGCCGTGTCTAAACAAAACCAATATTAGTATGAAGGAAGAGTTTTAAAGATAAAAATTGTGCTTCAGTGTAGTAATATACATCAAGGCACACTGAGCAGAAACATGAAATTTGTGTTATTTCTAGACTATGAACTCTGTGATGGTCAGAAGCTTACATATTTTGCTCTGCTCTACATTTCCAGCACCTAATATAGAGCCAAGAGCATATTTAGTGGTCAATACATATTCATCAAATTCATAGATGAATGGGAGAACTTTATGTAATGGTTAGGATAGAGTAACCTCCATGACAAACAGAAGCTTGTTGGTACTTATTTTTCACTCATGTACCAATAATGGGCAATTGAAATCCTCCTCTACATAGTCACTCAGGGATCCCGGTTATTGGAGATTTTAGCACCTTCAACTTATGGCTTTGATTAATGCCCCAGAGGTTGTCTCCATTTCCACCATCCAGAAGAGGAAACAGCACATGGAAGAATGCCTCATGGAGTTCAGGGGACAGGCCTGAGATCAGTGCACATCACTTCCACTCACATTCCAATAGCCAGAATTCAACCATGGGGCTGCAGCCTATTGTAAAAGAAACTAAGATAGGTTGTCTAGCTTTGCCCAGAAAGAGGAGATGAGGAAATTTCACAAGAAATTAGTAGCCTCCATTTCATGCAATGCCCTACATACACCTTTGAGCAGGTGGCAACCAGACCCCATTTTATCTCCTGAAAACAACATATTTTTGTCCACATTAAAAAAAATTGGCCACACCATTCTCTTTTCTGATTGTATAAAAAAATGTGTAGGGATCCAGCTTGATATGAATTTGGAAGTATTTTTTTTTAGGACATTGGGAATGGGGTAGTTTTCCTCATTTCCCTTTCAGAAGATATGTCACTGATATATAGGAATGCCTTTGATTTATGGGTATTGATTTTATATCCTGCCACTTTGGTGAATTCATTTACTAGTTCTAGAAGTTTCTTGGTAGAACCGTTTGGGTCTGCTAGGTATAGGATCTTATCATCAGCAAATAATGCTAGTTTAAGTTCTTCTTTTCCTATAGTTATATCTTTAATTTCTTTCATCTGTTTAATTGCTCTGGCTAGTGCTTCAATAACTATGTTGAATAGAAATATGTTGAGAGAGGGCATCCCTGTCTTGTTCAAGATTTTAGAGGAAATGCCTTCAATTTTTCTCCACTTAGAATGATGCTGGCCTGAGGATTAGCATAGATAGCTTTTACAATGTTGAGGTAAGTTTCTGTTATCCCTAGTTTTTCTAGTGTTTTGAACATAAAGCAGTGCTGTATTTTGTCAAATGCTTTTTCTGCATCTATCAAGATGATCATATGATTCTTATCTTTAAGTCTATTGATGTGGTGAATTACATTTGTTGATTTCTACATGTTGTACCAGCCTTGCATCCCAGGGATGAATCCCACTTGATCATGGTGCATGATCTTTTTGATATGTTTTTGTATCCGATTTGCCAGAATTTTATTGAGGATTTTTGCATCTAGGTTCATTAAAGATATTGGTCTGAAGTTTTCTTTCTTTGAAGTGTCTTTGTCTGGTTTTGGAAATAGGGTGATGTGGAATTTAAGGAGCCAGGAGTACTTGATGATATGTCTAATAGTTAGCATTTTAACCTTATAAATTAATCAGATGTCTAACAAACAAAATTACTTATAAATATGAGTAATCACTTGTCAAATATACTTTGCTTATTTTACCAAAATATCAGATAACTATATTGAACAGTATTAGCCATTTCTTTCATGTTGGAGAAAATTTCTAGACCAAGGGATATTATACATTATATAGACATCAACATTTTATTAGTTCTTTGACCTCCTAGAGAGACTTGTGAGTTAAGTTTAATTTTAAAGACATCTTTACTTTTATCTGTTTACCCAATTAAAATTGAACCATTTTAAATCATGTAAATTAAAGATATTTAGATCCATTTTTTTTAATTTTATGAGCTCTCCTTATATATCTGCCAATTTTCATATGCACATATAGACATACAACATATAACACAAGTGTGCACACATAACACAATAGTAAAGGGCTTGTAGCTTTTCGCAGGGAAAATCTCCATTGCAATGTTTAAAAATGCCATAGTTGAAGAAAAAAATAGAACTGATTGGAAAAACCTTAACCTAGGTCTGTAGGATCAAAATCATGAGCTCAAAAATACAGAATCTAAGAAAAAGCAAGAGTCCTAAAATAAATGACCAGCCAGTAGCTAGTAAAGTATCATACAATTTACTTTTTTGGTTTAGTCTAATATAACTTCAGGTAAAGGGCACTTTTACTTTTTTTCCCCCTAGTGTTTGAGTCCTGAGATCTGGGGAAAATTCCTATTCTGAGCAGAAACCTCATGCCTAAGGTGTTTTAACTTTTTTTGTTGTTTGTTTGTTTGTAATTGGACAGGTTTGGATGTCTAAAATTATGATGCCTTACTTTCTATTACCTTTGAGACCAAAGCTACAATGTTAAGTTCCTTACTAAGATAAGCCATTTATTATTGAGCAGGTCCATTTCTTTATATGACCATTCCTAGGGTTATTATTCCTCTCTCAGTGATAAGCAGGTGAAATCTTGCTCCAAAGCCTGCTCAGGGGGAGTAAAACTTTTGGTAATAGGCTATTCAGATATTTTTAGAAGAGAAAAGCTGGTGCTTGTATTCAAAGGGGAAATTGACTTCTGGCTCCCTACAGAGAAGCAAGAGAAATATACCTGGGACATTTGAGGCTAAAGTTTGGCTAAGTAGTAGCATAACATCTTTCGAGGTGAGGTGAAACATCTGGTATAAGTTCTGAAATATCTCAATATAAAAATACATTGAGTATATCTGAGCACAACAGTCATAGGAGATTTTAAACTGGCTTGTGAAGACTAACTATATGAACAGAGGGAACCTGGATGTTTTCTTACTAATTATCCCATGTCTTTCTTTTAGTCCTATAATCTGAATTGCTAGTGTTTCTGATAATTATTTTATCTCTGATAAACCAATTCCCAACTGAAAGATTGTACAATACTTCAGAAGACAATTCAAAGACCAGATTGTTACAGTAAAACATCTTTTTTAGACATGTTTACATCTATAGGTGACCCATTCAGCCGAGATTATTCCCAAGAAACAATACATAAGATCAATATATTATGGCCCATGTCTTAAGGGGCTAGAAACAGTTACAAACAAAAACACAATGACAGGCAGAGAGGAGCTCAAAACTATGGCCAACAGACAGGAAACTTTAAAACAGACTGGCCAGATAGGGAAAAATCTCCCCAAGTTTCCAACTCCTATTTAACCATGACTCCTACACCAGTGGCACCATAGATGTCCCCACGAGTGGACCAGATGCTCCCAAAAAGGGAGAACCAGAAGTGTAAGATCAAGGGTCTCAGTATGGTTACTTTACTGTATTCAGTTTCCTTTTTTTTTTTTTTTTAAGTAGACAGAGACAGGGCAATCCTTACAGTGCAGAGAAGAAAGGCAGGAGTTCCCCAAATCAAAAGGGGATTTGGAAGCAGCTGGGAGTCCCCCAGCCCCTCCCTTTACTTACAGAAATAGCTCCTCTGGTTCTGTCAACCCCAGGCATATTTGCTTGTCTCCTAACTTTCCAGTAGTCAGCTCTCAGAGAGTTTCATCTTACATCATACGTCCTCGGCATGTTGCTTGGAGTGCTAGGCTTCCCCAAGTAAGTGAAGTGGGGGCTGCTCTAGAGTCCCACCTGGGGTGTCAAAATTTGTAACTGAAAATTCGGTTCATGTCTCCAAAGCCAATTAATGCCAATTAAATAATGAGGTCAGGGTTTTGAGAAAAAAGAAAAGAAGATTTATTGCTTTGCTAACAAAGGAGAAACACAGGGGATTCCTGTCCCAAAGGCTGTGACTCACTTGATCTGGAGGGACAAAGGGTTTTAAAGCAAATTTTCAAGAGTTACATTTCAGTAGGGGTTCCCAGGTTTCCCTAATGGCAGGTTAGGATTCACTTGTTAATTTGGGAGATATTCATTTCCTAGATCCCCAGCAGGCATTTCCCTCCTGCAGTGGGTATACTCAAGGCAGCCAACTAGGGGAAGAAAAGAAAATGTTGTTTTCCTATCCTGTTTAACAAAGGGGGGTAAAGTTTGTCGAAATTCCTGAAAACAAAGCCCAAAGAAGTATTAAACTTACTTGTCTTATTCCCCATTTTGTTGTTCAATTGTCTTAAGTTTCTACTAGAGAAAACATCCAATGAAAAGGCAGAGAAAATAAACATAGAGCATAGAACAAAACACAGGAGAATAAGAACCAGACGCAAACACCCAGGGAGCAGTACAACATCTTGCTAATGCTCTGGACAGGAGTGTATATGTGCCTCATCAGGCATCTCTCTGTCCCCACCAAACCAATACCAAAGGACAGTGCAACATTTTGCTACTGTCCTGGACAGGAGCACATTGTGTCTCACAAGACACCTCTCAGAAGAAATTCCTTGCCAACCAATACCAGGAGTGTATATGTGCCTCACCAGGCACCTTACTGTCCCCAGAAGAGATCTTTCTTAACCCAATACCAGATGTTATAAGGGCACCACTTACCTAAGCTAATTGTTTCAGTATAGAAGTTCACTCCTACCTATGCTAATTGTTTTAATATAGAAGTTCATTCCAGCAATCTGATATTATAGGCATACCCAGGGGCCTACTTGGAAGTCTCAAGTTGTGCATCCCCTGGGGCAGCACTCCAGCTCCAGAGTCCTGGAGCGAAGGTCTGGCTTCAGAATTTTTGGCAGTTTGATCTCACTGGGGCCTCCAGATGTTAAACCCCTATGCAAAGAAAAGACTACCAACTCCAATTTTAAATCAAATTAAAGCAAGCTTGTATTTGTGTACACTGGAACTGGCCAGGACTGTCTCTCCCCAAAACCCTGGGCTAGAGATCAGTTCCCCTGCTCTCTAGAAACACAGTTTTATAACACAAAAAGTTGCAAAAGTGGGGGGCGGGGGTCTTGAGAACTTACAGATAACAGGATTTTGACAGGCATAATACAAAGGCAGATAGTAGGTTAATAACCTACATGGCTTTACATTTCAAGGTAGGGAATAAATTTAGATCCCAACATCAGAATTTATGAGGTGCCACTAAGGTTTCAGAGAGGGTTGTTATCTGGTCAGGGAAAGCCAGACATGGGTGAGTTCAAGGCACAGGCAGGAATTCCAAACAAGTTTAGAATTGCAGTAATTTATAGTAAAACAGAAATTAACTTTTCATGACTTTGTGATGAGATGGCTCCCAAACTTAAGATGGAATTAGGCTGGGTTCATCAATTAGGCCAGGTAGCCTAGCTTAAATAAAACCTTACGCTTTACTTCCCTTTTTATGTTGAATGAGGCACTCATTGGCTCTTTATACATTGCATTGCTAAAACTAAAAACATTTTCAGAGTTCATAGTATACTTAGCTTTACAGATAATAAATGGAAGATAAAAAAAGCTTATTCTCAAAGCCACACAGATAAGTAACAAGTATGTAACTGAGCCTGGAATGCAAACCAAATTCTACAGAACTGAAAGCCTTGGCATCTTCCAAATGCTCCTTTTATTTTGACATTTCCAGTCTGATGCCAGGAACATGATAATGGGTCTCAAAGGCTGAGAGTCAGGGCAAGACTTACCCATCACATAGGGGATATGTCAGAGATTTCTTTATTGAGCATTATTAAGTAGAAAAAAGCAGTGTTTTGATAATTTGACATGCCATTTTAACATCACTCCACCAAAACATGGTGCTTTGTTCTTCTGCTCATTTACTACCATCAGAATCAGGGCACACACAATGTATCAGCTAGAAGGACCCATTTGGAATCATTTCGGCCCCTTCCTACTACTGCTGAGAAGAGCAGGGAAGAGATATGCCAAAGGTCACAAAGAAAGCTGGTGAAAGCACTGTGTCCAGAGCTTGGCTTCCTGGCTTCCTGAGGACTCTGCATGTCCCTAGTCCCTACCTCACACAAAAAATCCCGCCTCACTCAGTCTATGCTTGTCTCTCCTTTTGAGCTGACCTATATACACCAAAGCACATTCTGGAAATCCCACTCCATGTTGTCCTTTCCCTTTATTTATGCTAATAGCCATATTCAAAGTCTTACAGAAGCATAAAATTTAACTACATGTAATCAGTCACACTCATTAAAAGAATAAGATTGAGCAACATTTTATTCTGAGTGAAAAAGAAGCAAACTCAAAAAAACCAGAGAATTAGAAAGTAAAAATTTGAAAGTTCAGTTACAAGATAGTCAAAATTTTAAATAAAATTAAGTAAAAATATTAAGGATAATTATTATTAAAACATTTTTATATCACTAAAAATAATAAAGAGCACATGTTTATTATTTAAGGGTACAAACTAAAAAAATGTAATCATTTATTACTTTAGATTAAAGGGTTTAAAAAAACAGAAAGTAGGCAGTAGAATAAATTTCTGAACCAGAATTCTAGAATAAGAGCAACCTTGGCCAATATGTTTCAGGCAGAGAGTACAGTGGCACAGAAAGGAATCTTTCTCTTACTATTTACCAGAAATTCTGGAAGCTTCTGAAAATCCAGAGTAGACAGTGGTCATACCTGACTCTAGAAGATAGTTCTATGCATGGTACTTGGTGATACTTCTGTTTTATATTGCTATTAAATCACTTAAAGAATAGTTGTTCTGTCATCCTAACAAGATAAAAACTTTTTTATGCTTAAATTAGAAATTCAACTTAGCTTCTAGTCCTGGCTCCATGGCTCCATCTCTATTAGCCTTAACATGGCTATGCCTCAGTTGTCTTCCAAATAGAATGCACATAAGAGGGCCTGGCATATTGCTGTGGTTGTGAGGAACTAATAAGAAAAATCATTTCAGTAAAGCAGTACCAGATAGACAGTCAATGCCTGGGAAATTGTGTAAGTGAATGAGACTCAAACTCCCTATAGACAAAACCTGTATGTTTTGTTCACCATGGTGAACACTAATCACAGTGCTTGGCACATGGCAGGAGTTCAAGTATTTATCAAGTAAATTAATATAGTGATCTTTCCATAGTTTTTCATTTTCTTTTTTCTTCTTTGACTCATTAAAACACACACACACAGAGTTAGCAACAATTATATGTCAGATATTCATATGCTATAAATGAAAATGAATAAGTAATCAAAGATTTTAATCGGGAGTGTGACTAACCCAGGTGTACTTTGGGCTACACTGATAGCAATGTGGAGTAGGTTAGAAGGCAATAAACTCTGATCCAGTTGAGTAAAGATAATGCTCTTGATCAAAATACTGATCGTGCACATAAAAGAGAAAATCAATCAAGAAATGGATAAGAACTTACATACTGGAGTTCCAATGGATTAAATATGGGGACTGAGAAAGTAGGAGTCTCGTGTCTTAGGTACCACACAACATGCTTGCTATGTAACTGACATAGTACGTGATTCCACTTCCATTTATCCATATTTTATTTGAATATCATTGTTATATTTTTCTTTGTATCAGCTAATAAATTAAGCATTTTAGTAGGTATAAAGTCATTGTTTTGTTAAATTAACTAGAATAGAATGAAAAATCAATTGACCCAACATGCACTGAGATTTTTTTGTATAGTTTTGTTTCAAACAAAAAGTGAACCATGTCTACTCTCAAATGCAATAGGAAGCAAAAAAGGGAAGACAGAAAGGAAAAGGAAGAAAGATGAATCATAAAGTAGCCTCTGAAATGAGCCTTTTTACCCATAGATCATTTGTGATGTGTCTATAAGTTACTTGGGCAAATATTACTCAGTTATTTGACAATTATAGTCAGGTAACAAAAAAAAAACCACTTGCAAAGAGAGAAAGTATGAGTGAATTCCTCTCCCTCTGACATAATAAAAGAAGAAAAACATATGAAAAAATGGAGAGCATATAAGGAAATCTACAAAATCATTATGTGAATTTTCAAATTTTCATTTTATGCCATTTCTAAGCACTATTTAAAATTTATACTAAGTATAAAGGAAGGTTGCATTTCCACTTGCTCCGTGGCTTGGAATTCAATACAGCTTCTCAGAAAGATAGGTGACAGCGAGAATTTACTGAAACTCCACATTGGATACTCAGAGACCCAGGAATTTTGGTGCATTGCACAAATAAGAAAGAGTTTGTTGGAGCCAAGTCAGTTGCAGTGTAGCAGTTGTGCCAGTTAACCACAGACAGGAGGAGTAACATACAGAGTGAAACACAGTGAATGAATTTGGTACAGAAAAACCTGTAGAACAGAATGGTAGACTGAACTCAGCTGAGCTAGAAGCTACACAGCAAATTAGTATATGAAAAATGCTCTGGCAAGCAAAGAGCTGAGGCAGGGAGACATCTTAAAGAGGCCCTGCTACAGCTTGCTGCTGTGGGAGCTCAGGAGATCATAGCAAATATTGCCATACTGTTCTGGCAAGTGCCTGCCATGTGGCCTAGGGTGTACATAGCACAATGTGATTCAAATGGGTACAGAGAAGATTGTACCCAGGAGAATTCAAGTCAGACATATGGAGAGGAGTTGCACTTTGAATATGGCAGCTCACATGACCAGCTGAAGGAGGTCAAGAAACTGGACAAGTGGGCATAATTATATTTGGGTCTGAGCCTGGGAAGGCCATATTCATGGGCAGTAGAGGACATAAGACCTACAGAGGATTGGCTCCCCTTACAAGCATAGATGCCAGCACAGATGGGCATCTGCCTGCCCTAGGGGTGTGTTGATCTAATCTCTCCACAGCAGATACCACAATGATTAGGTAAGCCCCAATCACTAGAAGTTCCCATTTAGAAGCAGAAGCCATGCACTGGGAGTTGATTGATCTTGTCTGTCCAAACAAAACTCCAATTGATGTTACTACCCATCAGTGCTATCCTATTTTATACTAGTGATAGGGGAAGCTGAAAGCTATTTCAACCAGCTTCGGTTTTAGGTCACTTCCACTGGCAGCTTGGTGAACAACACAAAAAGAGGAAGGGTTTAACAAGTCACAGCCCTTGCTCTATCTGAGGGGAAAATAGTTCAAGAAGAAATGGAAAAAAGGACAGTGGGGTATAGGCAGAGAACATCCACCTTTGTCAACAGTTTTGACCACGTCAACAGAGAGAATTCTTTTATTAAGAATTCCCCCCTCCCCCCCCCACACACCTCTTTTGGTGTTCTTGCTGTGATGATTGGTTCAAAACACACACACACACACACACACACACACACACGGACACATGCACACACATTTGTTTCTATTTTCTCATTTTTAGCATTTTATGTTCATTATGTTTGTTATTTTTGGTCATTTAAGGGCTAGGGTTTTTGTTTATTTTGGTTTTGTTTTGGTGACTTTCTTGTGCTTCTCTGTCTTTCCTTTCTACTTCCTCCAGTTGCCAAATTTTCTTCTTTCTTTCTTTTTTCTTATTTATAGCCATCACTTGCTATATCCCTTCTCCTTTTTCTCTGTTCATATTTTGAATATCCTAAACTTATTTTCTCTCATCCTATCATGTTTTCTCTTCTCTTAAAGAACTCTATTTTACCAACTTTTAGAACTGTTTAGTTTATGTAATTTCTGCCCCCACTATTCATATTGTTGCAGTTATGAGTACTGTGGATGGTGTAATTAAAACCTGCTGTTTACTTTAATGCCAGAGTTAGTTCATAGGTATTTATTATTGTTACTGTTGGTAACTGCTTACCTCCCCATTCCTGTTTTTATGTTAGTTAGTGTTGTAGAGGTCATAGTAGGCACTGTGTATTTATTTTATTGCTGTATATACACACATACACACACACATATATATGTATATATATGATTAACTTATGTTGTTCATTTCCCTCTTTTTTTCCTGAAGTGCTTCTAATTTGCAGAGACATTATGAGTTTGCAGGGTAGAAAATCTATTGCTGAACTAAACTCAGCCAAGAGACAATGCACTTTGCTTCACACTCAAACAAATCATGTTCAAATTTCAGTGATACTTTAATACAAAAAATAGGAGAGATGAAAACCACAAACAATAACAAGGCACCAAACCGGAATGGGATCTCTCAGATCCAACTCATAGATATCCACTCCTATAGCCAAAACAGAATTACCAGAAAGACTGTGAACACCACACCTATGAGAAGTCTTGATCTAGATTGCTCTCATATCCATTTAGAATATACAGAGTTGTTAAGGGAATAACCATAGTCACAGAGAGTGTACCACAAAAATCCTGTTGTATACAATGTAATTGCCAGATTCAGAAGAAGGATCCACACTAATTTGAGATCTTCAAGGAAAGTAGGATCCTCAAGCTCTTATACAATACTCACCATTAAAATGCACTAATCATAACCAAAGTACTTACAAGAAAATTATACTACAAAACCCACTTGGAAGCACATTGAAAAATTCTGAACAACCTGATATCCAGAATACATTGCCAAGAGAAGTCAATGCCCTAAAAAGGCCCAGATATAATAGAGAAAAAGAAATTCATCATAAAACTCAACATGGTATTATAAGAAACATTAAAAAAACAAATTAACATAATGCCTTCTAAAGTTCGTAATTCACCAACCAATGACTCCAAAAATATTGATGTGGATGAAATACCAGATAAGGGATTAAAAAGAAAGATTATAAAAATGATGAATGAATTCTAAGAGAACAAGGAAAAAACAATTGAATGAATTAAGGAATTCAGCACAAGATATGAATAAGAAATTCAATAAGGAGGAAGAGATATTTTAAAAGAATCGAACAGAAGACAGAGAGCTGGAAGACACAGTGGCCAACCTTGAACATTCAGACAGTGTTAAATAGAAGAGAATAAGTAACCATAATCAGAACACAAAAGAACTCTGATACAACACTAAGTGACTGAATTTAAGAATCATTGGTGAACAGTGTGTGAGTTACAGGATAATGGCATGGATAACAACTTCAGGGAAATCACAAAATTTTTCAAGTCTTGAGAATTCAATAGATAGCCAGATACAGGAGGATTTCAGAATCCCAAATGGACAAGATCACAAATGGACCATTCTACATTAGAATTAAAATACCTAACATATAGAGCAAGGAAAGGATTTTACAAGTCCCAAGAGAAAAATGTCAAGTCACACAGGAAATTAATCAGAATAACTTCTGATTTCACAGCATAAATTCTAAAATCCAGGAGAGTTTTGGAATGCCCTAAAAGAAAATAACTTTCTACCAATGTTGCTAAATCTAGAAAAGCTACCCTCAGAATCAAAGAAGAAATTAAAACCTTCCAAAATAAGCAGAAATTAGAAGAACTCATGATTACTAAGCCAGCATTACAGAAAACCCTTAAAGAAATGCTACATACAGAAGAAATAAAAATCAAACACTGGAACTCACAAATGAAAATCTCACTTGAAGAGTTGGTAATAAAATGAGTAAGAGGACCAAATTAAACATTAGAAACAAATCAAAATGGCAGGAATGGGTAAACATCTCTCTATAATAATAATGAAAATGGTCTCAAATTAAACCATAGGCTGGCAGAATGGATTTTTAAAAACTTTTAAATTTTTTTTTCAAGAGATTCACCTTACAAAGACAGACACAGGCTGACACTGAAAGAATGAAGCAGTGAATATGAATATGCAAATGAAGCCCCCAAATAAACAGGAGTGGCTACTCTCTTATCTGATAAAGCAGACTGCAACTCATAAGTAAACAGAACAAAGAGGATTGTATCATACTGGTAAAGGGAGTAATCCAACAAGAAGATAAAATGATAATAACTGTTTATTTCCCCAATGTTGGTGCACCTACTTACATAAAACAGAGACAATACTCAATTTAAAAGCTCAGACCCCAGTACAATAATATTGGGTGATTTCAACATAAATATCTCACCAATAATTAGGTCATCCAGATATAAGCTGAGTAAAGCCTCTTCAGACCTAAAAATATTAAAAATCTAAGAGAATTAACAAACATCTATATAATATTCTATGTAAGAACAGCTGAATTCACTTTCTTCTCAGCTGTCATGGAAACTTCTACAAAATAGACCATACTTTATATTACAAAGTAACTCTAAAAATCAGTATAATTATTTTCATCTTCTCTGATCATAATAAAATGAAATTAGAAATCAACCACCGTCTCAGAAAAAAAGAACTCTACATATAAAAATACATGGAGATTGAACAGTACATTTTTGAATGATGAATAGACGATCGAAGAAATGAGGGTCAAAATTAAAATATTCTTAGAATCAAGGGAGAATAGTTACAAAACATACAGGATTTTCTGGGACACTATCAAGCTGCTCCTAAGAGGGGCATTTACAGTCACACAGAAGACTACAGAAGAAAATCAGAAATATTCCAAATAAGCAATCTAATGATGTATCTCAAGGTCCTTAAAAAACAAAAACAAACCAATTTCATAATCAGTAGAAGGAAGAAAATAATTAAGATCAGAGCTAAAATCATGAGGATATTTATTGATTTTCATGTTAAAACATTCTTGAAATCCTGGAATTAAACCAACTCAATCATGATATACAATCTTCTTAATATGTTGCTGAACTTGATTTGGATTAATGCATATAAGTTCATCAGAGATATTGGTTTATAATTTTATTTCCTTGATGGTCCTTATCTAATTTTGGTGTATGACACTGGCTTCATAGAATGAATTTGGAAGTGCCCCACCTCTTTCTATTCCATGGAATAATTTGAGGAGAATTGGCTTCAATTCTTTGTTAAAGGTCTGATAGAATTCAGCTGAGAATCCATCTAGTTCTGGGTTTTCTATATCATAAAATCAACATACAAAAATCAGTATATCCCTATGTGCAAATAATGAACACTGAATTCAGGAAAACAATCCCATTTGCAGTAGACTAAAAATACTTAGGAATAAATCTAAGGAGGTAAAGGACCTCTACAAGGAAAACTATAGAACACAAAAGAAAGAAATTTTTAAAATCATTAGAAAATGGAAAGACCTCCTATGTTCATGAAAAGATGAAGAATTAATACTGTTAAAATGCTCATATTACCAAAAGCAATATATAGCTTCAGTGTAATACTTACCCAAACACCAATGACATTCTTCACAGTACTAGAAAAAAGTAGTCATAAAATTAATTTGTAAGAATAAAAGTCCCAGAATAGCCAAAGCAATTCTAAGTCAAAATAATCAATGTTGTAGGTATCACAATACTGGACTTCAAAATATACTGCAGAGCTATACTAACAAAAACTGTATGTTACTGACATAAAACAGATGCATAGACCAATGAAACAGAATAGAAGATACAGAAGCAAGCCCACACAGTTTCAGTCATCTGATCTTTGATGAAGGATACACTGCCTAAAATATATGTTGGAGAAAAGGCAGCCTTTTTAACAAATGGTGCTGGGGAAACTGGTTAACTATATGTAGAAGAATGAGTCTGAATCCTTTTCTTCCACTTGGCAGAAAAATCAACTCAAAATAGATCAAAGGTATTAGACCTAAAAACACAACTCATAGAAGAAAATAAAAGGTAACACTGCAGCATGTAGGCACAGGCAATGACTTTCTCAAGAGGACTTTTAAAACTCAAGAAATGATACAAGAATTTATAAATAGGATGGCATCAAAATAAAAAGCTTTTGTATAGCAAAGGAAACAAATAAGAATGTGAAGAGTGCTTTACATAATGAAAGAAAATCTTTGCTTGTTACTCTTCTGGTAGACAATTAATATCCAGAATATATAAAGACTTTAAAAACTTAACCTCAAAACACAACTCAATTAATAAAAGGAAAAATGAACAGAACAGAGACTTCTTTAAAGAAGAAATGCAAACAGCCAACAAATATATGAAAAAAAAAATGTTCGACATCTTTAGAAATCAGGGAAATTCAAATCAAAACTATGCTGAGATTTTTCCTTACTCCAGTTTGAATGGCAGCCATCAAGAAAACAAACAATAATAAATGCAGGAGAAGATGTGGGGGAAAAGGAACAGTTTTACACTGTGTTGGGACTGTTAATTAGTATAACCACTATGGAAATAAGTTTGGAGGTTTCTCAAAAGACTAGGAATGGAACTATCATATGACCCAGCTATGCCACTCCTTAGTATTTACCTTAAATAATTAAAGTCATCCATTTTATAGTAATGCATGTATATCTTCCCAATATATATATACACACACATGTATATATAGTTTTATATAGCCATAAAGAGTGAAATTATGTCATCTGTATGAAAATGGATAGAACATGATAATATTTTGTTAAACAGAATAAGCCAAACTCAGAAAGTCAATGGTCATATATACTTTCTCTCAACTTTGGAAGCTAGAGAGGAAAAAGAAAAAAGGTGTGTGTGAGTGAGGGGTAAGTAGATCTTATGAAAATTGAAGGGAAACCAGTAGAGTAGGGTAAAGAGACCAGGGGAGGAACAAGGAGAGGGAAACTGGAAAACTGGGGAGCTGGCAAAATTATAGTGACATATTGTGTGCATGAATGAATATATAACAACAAATCCCACTATCATATATAATTACCAATAAAAACATGAAAAAGATTACGAATTTCTTTAAAATTGAATTTTTATATTGAATATAAATTGAAATTAGGTTATAATAGAGCAATATATAAACTGAAATTTTTAAATCCTTATTTTGAATTGTGTTCAATTAGTGAACATGGAGATCAAATTTAACTACATGTAAATCCATTATGGTAAAGACAAAGAGATGTCTTTGATGTGCTGACAGTAATAACTATGTACTTATAATCTCATATTTTTATAAATTATTACTCAAGAATAAAGCAAAGACATATTCTCATGAACAACAAAAGAGATTTGATTGCTTAGAGAGATTCTCTCTGGAGCAGCTTCCAAAAGCAGCACCTCAGGAAGAAGAAATTTCAACCAGAAGAATGGAAGTGAAATGCTAGGAAGAACAGTGAGCCGTGAAACTAGTACAGAAGTGCAAAAACCTATCCTGATATTGACTGTGTGGAACAATAAAAATGACAGTCTAATTTGAAAGTATAAGTGGTAGAAAAATTACTGAAATTAGAACTTTCTAACATCTTTGTATTTTTCTGGAGGAGGGTAAAGATGTTTTGTTCATATATGCATGTTAAAGTGTTAATGGCAATGTTTGAAGAAAATAAAACATGTGACTTCCAAACCTGTCAAGGTAAAAATGAACTTAAAAAAATCAATCAATCCAAATGAAGTTAGGGAGGAGAACAACCTATAAGGCAGGCTGAATATTAGCACAAAATAAAATGGTAGAGAAGAATTCATATATATCCATAATTACAGTTAATGTAAATGAAATAAGCTCTTGTTGATAAATGCCAATTGAGAATGTTGATTTGGAATTTTAAAAAGTCACCCACATTCTATCTACTTGATGGGTATTTTAAAAATGAGGATATATATACTGGCTGAATTTCAGATAAAAATAAATTACATGAAAGAGTCATGAATCAAAAGCAAGCTCCGTAGCTCTACTTGCTAGGGGGAAAAAAGATAGTAAGGTGAAAAAGTTTACAAGGAATGAAGAATTCTCACAGCTTTATTATGATTTTTTAATGGAAGGAATATTTTACCAGGAAAATACAGTAATTCTTAACTTGTACATTGTGGGAAGCCATTCTTGAACTATTTATCATCTTTACTTGGCCTTAAGCCAAGGAGATTTTGGTCTGGCATTGCCCCCTATTTTGTTGCCCCTCCCATTTAATGGATTACACAGTGCATGTGACTTCAATCTTTGCTTGGCTAGGAAGACTGACCTCCTTTCTCTGGAATTAGGTATGACCCATTGGGAACCTGACAGCCCACCTCCTACCTTAATCGGCTAAGAACACTCTGTAGGAAATTCCCCCATATAAATGAGGCAAACAGGGGTCTTGAATGGAAGCTTGACCCATAAGGTCGAAGAGCTGCCCTGCCCCTGCTCTTTAAAACTATTTTCTGTGTCATGTGATTTCTCACTGTACATTTCTCTGGGTCAAATAACCATTTTATTCTCAGCAGAAACTTTTGTTACAATATGAGCTAGTAATAGTAAGTCTATAACACTCTTACTAAATAGATCTTGCTTAAAACACAGAATAAATGCCACTTTTTGTTTATCCATTCATCTATTGAAGGGCATCTGGGTTGGTTCCACAGTCTAGCAATTGTGAATTGTGCTGCTATGAACATCGATGTGGCAGTATCCCTGTAGTGTGCTCTTTTAAGGTTTTCAGGAAATAGTCCGAGAAGGGCAATAGCTGGGTCGAATGGTGGTTCCATTCCCAGTTTTCCCAGGAATCTCCATACTGCTTTCCAAATTGGCCACACCAGTTTGCAGCCCCACCAGCAATGTACAAGTGTACCCTTTTCCCCACATCCTCGCCAGCACTTGTTGTTGTTTGACTTCATAATGGCTGCCAATCTTACTGGAGTGAGATGGTATCTTAGGGTGGTTTTGATTTGCATTTCTCTGACTGCTAGAGATGGTGAGCATTTTTTCATGTACTTGTTGATTGATTGCAGAGAAATGGATGGCACTAGAGCAGATTATGCTTAGTGAAGCTAGCCAATCCCTAAAACACAAATACCAAATGTCTTCTTTGATATAATGAGAACAACTAAGAACAGAGCAGGGAGGAAGAGCAGGAAGAAAAGATCAACATCAAACAGATACATTAGGTGGGAGGGAAAGGGAGAGAAAAGGGAAATTGCATGGTAATGGAGGAAGACCCTCATTGTTATACAAAATTACACATAAGAGGTTGTGAGGGGAACGGGAAAATAAACAAGGAGAGAAATGAATTACAGTAGATGGGGTAGAGAGAGAAGATGGGAGGGGAGGGGAGGGGGGATAGTAGAGGATAGGAAAGGTAGCAGAATACAACAGTTACTAATAGGGCATTATGTAAAAATGTGGATGTGTAACCGATGTGATTCTGCAATCTGTATATGGGGTAAAATTGGGAGTTCATAACCCACTTGAATCTAATGTACGAAATATGATATGTCAAGAGCTTTGTAATGTTTTGAACAACCAATAAAATAAAATAAAATAAAATAAAAGACAGAATAAATTCAAAAGTTATCCACAAATCAGTTAAAATAAAAGGCCTCAATAAGCAAGAACCACTATAAAGAAACTCTCATTTTACCCATTCATGTTCTCAGATTCTGCCTCCTTCTTTCTTGCCCACAGGTGAGGACATTTCTAGGTCTAGTCCCACCCACACTTGCAGGATTTAGACTCAAATAGTAATTGGTGGACCTCTCTGGTCTACAAGCACTGCTATCTTAACATTGTTGTCTTGATTACTAGTGACATTTGACTTCTCCACTCCTCTTCTGGATCTAGTTCAAGGTACCTGCCAGGTACCCAATTGTACCTGCCAATCCCCATGCTTGATAGTTGTGGTTCCAGGCCTCTACCCTAGTTCCAGACCATCTGTGACTGATGTTTAACTTTTGCTTTCTAACATGTATTACCTGATCTACTACTCAGTGGAAAATTTTTCAAGCTCACCTAAATTCCTAACTCAGAATATCTATCCTAGGCCAAATGGACCTGTATTCTCCTGGGAGATAAGATGAATGAAACCTCTCTGGTGCCAAGATTCTATAATAGGAAAACAGCAACCAGAAAGGTATATTTATAGCTACCCCAAATATGAGACTTTCTTATGTTAGATGATAAAAAAGTGTATTATCCAGAGTTCTTGGGTTGCAAGCAACAGATAAAGCTCTAAATTCCATCACAGAAAAAAATTTTTGCATAGATTTGCCAGTTCAGAATCAAAGAGAAAAAAACTTTGAAAAGAATAGGAATTTAGGTATCATCAGAGACCAGTGCAGAAGGAACTAAATCCAGTCTCTTCAGGAGACAACAGTAGGCTAAATAAAACACAATGCTTTAATTCCCTTATGTTACTTTTCAAGATATCTTTGGTTAAAGCCTATTCCTTGCCTTGAAGATGATGGGGCATTTTGACAAACCCAGGAATAATCCATCAAGAAAAGCAGAGATAATTCCTAAAGTAAGAGAGAACTGCTATTACTAGAGGAGAGGAGGGGTTGAGCTGTGGAGGAACCTCAGCAGATGTCAGTCACAAACAAACAAACAACAACAACAACAAAACCGGCCTGGAAAGTATCTATTAGATGTTGACATATTATATCTAGACCAAAGGGTACCAAGCACAGAAACTGAAATGTGTGTTATCCTGAAATATCTGTGCAAATGGTCTCTTTGAGATCATTATAGACTACCAGTGCCACAAGTGAGGGAAGAACAGTGTGAAGGAGACTTAATGGAGGAAGCACTGGTTTTCAGGAAGGAAACCAAGAAAAGCTTCAAGGAGGAATCAGCATTTAATATGGGTAAGGAAGGAAAAGAGGAGCAACAACACTGGTAACAGCAGAAAGAAGAAAAGCAAAGGCAGGTTTTAGGAAGGAAAACTATAGTTTTTAAGGGTAGGTATTTTTATGAGATAAATATACAGATAATGATGGAAAGTCAGGTTGGGGCAGGTTATGGAAGAACAAGTTAAGCAATGAATTTCCTCAGGAAAGAAGTAATAATAGGTCTTGATCTTGGTTGGCAACAGTGTGCAGCAGAGGGATTGGATAGCAGGCAGGGAAATGGGAACAATACTATAGAGGTTATTAGGAGACTGCTGAAATGAACTACAATGTGGTGAGTGATCAGCAAAAAGTCAAAACTGACACATATTTCAAAGCCAGAGCAAATCAAGAGAGACAGGCATGAATGTGTTAAACCTATGATGACAGCAGGAGTTGAGGAAGACAGCTCAATTCTGGAATCATCTGTCTAAAATTTGTATTTGACACTAGTTTTCATGTGGATGAAATGACTGAGAGAAAGTGAAAAGAGGGACAAAGATAAAACCTCACTGAAGACCTAGTTTCATAGGGTATGAAGGTAGAATCAATGATGTAATTCTTTTTGTGATGCTATAACGTAATACCTGAGACTGGGTAATTTATTAAAAACAGAAACCTATTTCTCATAGTTCTGGAATCTGGGGATCTAACATCAAGGGGCCAACAGGTTTGATGTCTGGTGATGGTTCAGCCTCTATGCTTAAGATGGTACTTTGAACACTGCATCCTCCAAAGGGGAGGAATACTGTGTCCTCACACAATAGAATAGCGGAAAACCAAGAGAACACATTTGCACCTTTTTATTAAGGCATTAATCTCTCCATGAGGGTGGATTCCTAGTGGCCCAATAACCCCTTAAAGGCCCCACCTCACAATATCATTCCACTGGCAATTATACTTCAACTTGAGTTTTAGAAGGGGCTAACATTCAAATCCTGGAAATCAGAGGCATAGGGAAAAGCAGGAAAAAAACAGGAGAAAAGTGAAGGGAGGGAATGACTAGTGGGAAATATCATGGCATCCAAGGGGAGAGAGGATGATAAATAAGGATGGATCAATGATGTCAAATGGTGCTGATATGAAAAAGGATGTTGGGATGCAAACTTTAGGAGGTTTCTGGTCACTCTGGGGTGGTTTTGGAGATAGGAGATAAATTGCAATGGTCAAAGGTGCACAAGGAGATGGGGACTCAATGTTTGGCACTGAAAAGAAAGAATGGGCCAAGCTAGTCTTTTGAGAATAAAACAAAATAGAAGGAATATTTTCAAATAAAGGAGACCCAACTTTCCATAGGCTTAGAAATCAGGAAGAGATGTAGAGAAGATGAGAGAAAATGAGAATCTCATGGTGGAGCAGAAGAGAGCCATATGAGGGAGAACCAGATCAGAAGGGGCCCTGGAATGCAGGAGGAGAGAGCAGGTGGCCATTCAGAGTGACTGGAAATGAGCAAACTTGAGTTTCTGGCTTTGATCTTCTCAGTAGGTTGAGGGTGAAGTCATTTTCTGAGAGTAAGACTGGAACGTCTGAAGTTTAAGAAAAATAGAAAAATTTGAAACAACTGCTGTGCGTTATCTAAGATAACCATTGCCAGAATAGTGGAAAACAGTGCTAACTTTTCTTAATTCCTGGAATCTCCTCATTTGTGTGACCCAGAACTCAACAATCTATGAGCCAGAGTGCTCAAAGGACTGCTCTATTCCTTCCTTTATTGGACTAATAATGGCATCCCCAAGTATCCCAATCTAATGGTGACCATGCAGTGGAATTATCAGTCCATTGCTTTAGGGCCAGGTTGTCATTACACAGCAACTTTCCCATATGGAGCTTGATAACATCAAGTACTGGTGTCACTGTGCGTCCCTGTGTCTGTGTCACTGAGCAGGCAGGACTTGGTGAACATGAGACAAGCCTTCATGGCTCCCTCACTCAGTCATTTTATAACATCAAACCCCTGGAGCTGCCACAATATTTTTGAACCATCTATCATTTCTATTGTTTTTACTCTTAGTCACACATTGTGAAGAATTCTGAAATACAGAAAGTGGAAGAAAAACATAAGACAACAATTCCGCAAATTCACCTCAAGATGCTTTCCTAGACCCACAGATAGCATTTGAAGTTCTCCTATCACACATCAGGATGTTTCCAGGATGTCAACAATGTTTAAAATGTAAAATATACTGGTGATTATGTACAATTTGACTCTCCATCTACTGAGAATAAGGCTTATCAACAGCTGCAGTGTGTTATTTGTGAAATGCTTGCAAATCAAAGCTGAAACTTCCTCCCTTATCTTGTAATTTAGAAACAAAACCTGAAAATTATATTTGTGTACAAAAGGATACCAGTTGATTATTTTAAATTCAAAAGAGAAATTTCAAACATTAAGTTACGAAAACAATTATTGATTCTAGAATCCAATCCATTTTAAATACATTTTTGGTTCCAAAGTCAAAATATAAAGTTATATTAAAATGTATTTGTCCATAAATCATGCTTTTTCATATTGAAATGAGTATGAATCAAATAGTATGTATCACTTGATAAATGAAAATATTGAAATTTCCTGTAAAACTAATTACTAGACCATTAACGTGAAATGCTGGCAAAATATTTTGTTTCTTATATTAAAGTATTTGAAGAATACAAAAATGTGAGGATAATAATATAATAAACATCACCAACTAAAGAATTCATAGTATGAATATAAAATATATCTATTTTGCTGGACGTGGTGGTGCACACCTGTAATCCCTGCACTTGGGAGACTGAAGTAGGAGAATTGCAAATTCAAGTCCAGCCTCAGCAACTTAAGGAGGCCTTACACAATTTAGTGAGATCCTATCTCAAAAGAAAAAAATAACAAGAGCTGGGGATATGGCTCAGTGGTAAAGTAACCCTAGGTTCAATCTTCAATACCAAAATAAATAAATAACATGTCTATTTTAACTTATAATACCTTGTTAATTTATACTATGTAAAAATGATTAAATAATTTTAAAATTCCTAAGGGGACTTGCAAGAATTTTTTGATAAAAGGATTTGACAAGTCAGAAACTTTGAGAAATGCTGCCTTAGAGTGTTTACTGAGGTCAGAAAGTACTTTTAGCTAAGACTGGAGTTACTCACCCAATGTCTTGCAGGACCTGCTCATTCATTTCACCAAAGAACTCATGAAAAAGCAGAGAATAAATGCAACTCAGATATAGTTATTTTTAAGTGCAGAACAAACAACACAAAAAATTCATCCTGTATTCTCTATACTCTGGGCCAGTTCTGTGGTGGGTTCAGAAAGCCAAGAGCTGGGTGAGAGGTAATAGGAAGCCATTGTTATACCAAGGGTCCTACTGGGTGTGAGACCCCATATCAGACACATTATACAGCTTAGTTCATTAAACTTGTGCAGCCATCCCCTGAAGTAGGTATTATCATGGTTACAATTTTGCAGCCTTAAGAGGGTTTCTTAAGGCTGGTGGCATTGAAGCCACACCTACGTGGATATGTCCTAAAACCACATGAGGTTTATTTTCTGTATCGTTAGTCTGGGGACTTTAAAGTTTAGAACAAATAGCCACATGATAAAACATCACAAATGAAAGCACAACATGTTCATCTAATCAAGAAAGGTTTACAAGCCTCTTTCCTCATTTTCTCTTTGGAAAATCTGGGGGTACTGGGGCCTCAGCAACTTCTGATCTTACTGTTGCTGACAAGAAGGAAAATTGAATTGCCAAGATGACAAGCAAACTAAGAAATACACGTTAAGAACATGCCGGGTCCCAATTGCTGGGTTGCCAGGGCCCCTGTTTTCAGTGATGACCAAAATTTCAGAATGCATTTCTGAAATAACTGAACTACTCACTGATCATCTTCAGTGTGAGTTCAGGGCACTTTCCAAATGCATTCCCATTGTCTGCCTTGTAGCTCTACTGGAGAACCCCTCCACTGTTAATACTCAAACCCTGTGCAATATTCAAGATCTACAGCAATATCACTTTGAGAAAGGAAAGAGGGAGGAGGAAAACAGTAAGAGGAGAAGAAAGAGGAGCAGGAAGAGATGGAGGAAATGAAGAAAAATCTCTTTGTGGTACATTGTGTTGATCTATTAAATGAGAGTATGGGATGAATGCTTTTCTTAATGTTTTCTGGATGTTAGAGCTATATTTTACACACAGTTCCAAGAAGTTTGTGGACTTCAGGTTAAATATTCTTAGACTAGATTCTGTGGGAGTAATCCTGCTATCAATTGAAATGTAGCATGTTTTGATGCTATCAAATTCTGGTTCTAGTTCAACAAGGTGGTGGGCAAATAGTAATATTCAAAATTGGCTATATGCTTAGAAACCTGCAGGTGAAATCTAAATGAAAGTGAAATAGTATTAAGGATATAATAATTATTCCAAGTATCTTAATATTTAACAGGTAAGTCTCAGCTCCCTAAACGTGAACACTCCTAGTAGGAGTCTGAAACCATGTGAAGCTGCTGTGGTACTTCTTGGCCTGGCTGTCTTTCTCTCCACTCCCTACCCCAGACTCCACACCAAACTTTCAAAGAACTTGTGGGGAGGTTCTTTGTTCTGAAGAAAAAGGCTTAATGGTGAAATGAAATGGGCAATGATTTTTTCCGGTTTTCTCTTTTTTCTTTTATAGTCTGCATGATAATGGTAGAGGAAGTTCTCTTGGCAGTGTTGTGTTTCCATGGTGACAGGAGAGGTCAAGGTTAGCAAACCAGGGTGCTGGGAACCTACTACTGCAGGGTGGATGTGAAGGAAGGGCTGGCAGTCAAAGTGTCACCAGGGGACCCAATTTCACAGCCTCCTCCTTTGAGTGAACCACAGAGCCTGACTTGTGCCTCTCTGAATGGACAAGCCAGTGATGTCTTGAATGTAATAATAGCTCCATCACTTCCCCCAATGCAGAAATTTGCTGTGCCCTTCCTCTCAAAGGCCAAGAACTGATGCCTCTCATGACCAACAATCCGCAGATTGTTGGAATATGTATGTGCTCTTTGTATTGGTACCAGAAGCTCAGAGATGCCAAGTTTTAGAAACCAAATGTACTTTAGAAAAGTAATTTGATCTTTGAGAACAAGAGATCCTAAATAAGTTTTGACCATGTCAGGGCAGGCCAAACAGATGAATTAATTAAGAGTAGGAAGCATACAGTTTAAATTAAATATCAGATGACTCAAGTAATTCTCCCTAAAATCTCAGTTATTTTGCCTGAAACCAAATATCCTGATTTTACTCTAGGATTCATTTCTTAACTTTTAGGTGGGTGTATACAAAACTTCCATAGTTTTGTTCAAACTAGAACTAAAGGGGAAAAATGTGGGAATCCAAGTAAACTTCAATTACCAAATATTTTTAAAGTATTAATTAAAAAATCTGTAATTTCAAGATGGGCATGATGGCACATACCTATAATCCCAGTGACTCAGGAGGCTGAGGTAGGAGGATCACGAGTTCAAATCCAGCATCAGTAACTTAGCAAGGCCCTGAGCAACTCAGTGAGACCCTATCACTAATAAAATATAAAAAGGGCTGGGGATGTGGCCTGATGTTTAAGCACTCTGGTTTCAATCCCTGGTACAGAAAAAAAAAATCTATAATTTCTTGAGAGGAGACAGGAATGCTGTTAGGATCTTAAAGATGGAATGGAATAAGACACTGGTGCATTACAGAGCTGTGTTAAAGGCAATTCAGATATGGGGAAGTTCTTTCCATTTTAAGTAATATTGATGAATACTTAGGAGTTCTGCTATCCAGAAGATGTAGCCTTTCTTGGGCACACTGTCCTCCATAATCAGTTTTGTGCTAAAAACTCTCAAATCTCAATCCAGAGTTACAGACACATACATCCAATCACCTATCAGAGTTTTTGAAAGCTCATCCAACACACGAAACTCAATAAGAACCAAACTGAACTCCTCATCTTTGCCCCTCCCTCTGCTTCCCCTCTATTTCATGGCCCCACTGTGGTAACTAGTCATTCACCACTAGTCCAGCTATACACCTTGCTCCCTATTGCTCCTTCTTTCTCCCTCATCCTAAACAACAATCCTGAACAAGTCTTGTCTATTCTCTCTTCTTACTCTGTCTTCATTTCCACTTGCCCTGTTTAGCCTTTCATCCTCTCACCTAAGGATTCCCACATTCTTCTATGCTGAGCTTTCTGCCTTCAGTTTGCCCACCAGTCCAAATTAAATGATCTATGGCCAGATGACTTGGCAGTGTTGTGTTTCCATGGTGACAGGAAATATGATCATGGCCATTTTTCAGCTTGAAACTAACCAAGGTACACTGCTGTGATTCTAGCAGCTCAGGAGGCTAAATCAGGAGAGGGGCAAGTTTGAGGCCAGCATCAACAACTTAATGAGACTCTGTTTCAAAATAAAAAGGGCTGGGGATGTAACTCAGTAGTAAAACACCACTGGGTTCAATCCCCAATAACAAAACAACACTAATAATACTAGCCAATGGTTCTCTATTGCCTTCAGAATAAATCCCAAATTGTTATGAGTACTATAAGACTTGACAGGATCTGGGTCCCTACCTCTCCTGCTTCACCTGTGGATACTCCACCTTCCCCTCCCTGCTCCCCTGACAACATCCCTACCTTCTCTGCATACACAGTGTATATATAAATACTAGATGGAACAAATTACTTAGTTACCTGAATGCACCTTCTTTCTCTTGACTCTGGGTCTTTAGCTTGAACTCTGCTCATACTCTAACCCACTTTCCTAGCCATTCATCTTTCTGGGTTAGGACACTTATTCCTATAACATCTAAAGGTGTCAGCTTAGTTGTAATTTCTTCAAGGATATATTCCCTGCCTTTCGAATTTAGCTAGTAGGATCCCATATACCCCATACTTCCTCTATCAAAATATTTACACACTGTGATTATTGTTAATGTTCTATTATAAGACTATTCTCAGTTTTTTTTGTTATTTTAGATATAAGCTCCATGAGGGCAGGACTGTATCTATGTCATTCAGCACTATACCCACAATGCATGTTCTTGAAGAACCCCCATCAATAATTAAGCATTTAATGGAATACTGAAGTATAGATTATATAATCTCAGAAGTTCTTATGCTTTCTTTGACAAATCATGAATTTTCTCCAAGAATTAGCAAAGTCTCAGATACTTATTGTGGTTAATGTTCTCCTTTCTCTCTTATATCCTATGACTAACTTGAGTTCATCTTTCCATAGAGTCCCACCAGAATGATACTGGAAGAAAATTTTGGCAATTCCCCCTTTCTAAGTAAATTCCTATGTATTAAAATTTGGCTCCTGTAGGAACTAAGAAACTAGCCCTTCCAAAAAACATTGGGTGGAGTGCATTTCCCCAACATTTTTGGCATTTTCTACAAGACAGGGAATAATTTGGATGGAAGAGAGGATTGAAGATTATCTCCTTTGGAAATAACATATAGGGAAAGAGGAGTTTGCCAATTGCCTAAATATTTTCACCATGATGTCTTGGGCCACTTAGTAATCTCTTTAATTTCTAACAAATGTAAAAAGTTTCTTTTTGTAGAACTACAGTATTCGAGAGTGTTTGTAGCAGTCATCTGACCCTGTCTGAAAATTTCAATCAGGACGTACTTCTGCTGCCAACCACCTTTCTAAAATCAAGCATTGATTATAACATCATCACTTGCAAAAACCTTTATGGATTACTCCAATGGCTATTTAAATAAAGCCCGTGATTAGTTTAGCTCATGACACCCTATATTACACAACTCACCAGTCTTTTGAAAGTTTGTCCTTCCCAAGGCTCTTCAGCTATCTTATATTTTAGCCACACTGTGTGACTTGCCATCTTCTAAACATACTTCTTTCAAGATGCCATATTTTTGCACATCCTATACACCTGGATTTCTTTCTTCCTTAATGATCTTTGTCTAATACACTTTTACTCGTCCTCCAACCCTCAGTATCCCAGTGTCTTAGATGTTAGAAAAACTAATGGGGATCCTAAGCTAGAGCAGGATTCTAAGATAAGATGACAGCAGTTGAAATTGATTTCCAAGAAATGCAATGAAGGATTCTGACTAGATGGATGGTACACACAGGTGGTGTTCAGTGAATACTTTAAGACAAACTAAGAGTCCCAGGGGCCTAATATTGATATTCATGTAGAGTCAATTTATAAAGGAAAGTTATCACCTCCAAGTTCCCTAGAGGTAGACCCCGACATTCCCATTATTCCTTTGTAGTCTGATATATATTGCTCTCAACATGGTGGCCTGCTTGCCACACTGATGAGCAACTGTAAACTTCTATTGGACACACCAATCTGTACAAATAGAAGTGTCTCTTACATTGTCAGGTACTTTTTATGTCAGTCTTGATTTCTTAGGTTGTTAGGTTCGTGACATCTGCCAAGATCTCCCAATTAGCTACCTGCAAACCAGCTTCATGCTGAAAAATGAAAAATCAGAATGGACGTGTGTTTACTCAATGCTTCAGTGAGAGGGAGAGAGAGAGAGAGAGAGAGAGGGAGAGAGAGAGAACAATCTTTCCAGTTCATCTCTGTCATCATTTCTTATAGTTTTAATAAATTGTAGAATAGGAGAACCAAAAGATAAAAATAAAATCACTTGAAAAGGATTAAACTTAAAAGTCACTGTGCTTGCAGTCATTGTCATTACACTGGAAGGAATGGAAGCCAGTCATACCCAAATGATAACATATTCAAAAACTACTTAATGACAAGGGCATTAAATGGGTAAAAAAGATCTGATGCCCTGTAAAGGAAAAATCAGAAACTTTTCAATTAAGGGAACTGCTTTGAAGCAATCTAAATTGTTTTAGAATTCATGTAAATATATCCAAAAATTTTTATCTTAAATGGATGTATTTTGCTCGTGCCATATGGTTTGTAATTACTTCAGAATTTCTCATTGTTCTTCCTGGCTTGTTTTCTCTCTTCACATATCAGAGTTATCTGTCATAACTTAAGAGAGAAGAAAAAAAGATGCCTTGTCTTCTCATACAAGAGCTAAGTACTTTCTTTTTGTCTCTTTGTTTCAATCCCCTACCTGGGAAAGAAATTATTTTTCTTGGTTAGTTTTGGTTGTTGTTTTTTTTGTGTGTGTGTACCAGGGATTGAACACAGTGGTGCTTAACCACTGAGCCATATCCCTAGCCCTTTTTTATATATTTTGTTTAGATACAAGTTCTCACTGAGTTACTTTAGGACTCCACTAAGTTGCTCAGGCTGGCTTTGAATTCATGATCCTCCTGCCTCAGCCTCCTGAGCCATAGGATGAGAAGTGTACATCACTGAGACCGGATCTTGGTTAGCTTTATTGGGCTATTAAATACAACATTTTTTTTAAATTGAAGGTTAAATTCCTAAATTTATTTAGACTAAAATTTTATAGATTCTGACTTCCCCATGCCCAACTCCCAAATAATAGGTTTTTCAATTGAATCTAATTGGAATTTCTTTGACCTGGTTTGTGTATGTGCCCCCTGCATTGGAAGATATCCTGAGATTGTGATTTTTAAAATGGTTTACAATTTAAATCGGTACATGAAAGAGATAGCTGCATCCCCATGTTTACTGGAGCACTCTTAACAACAACCACGGTACGAAGTCAACTTGTTGTTCACTGACAGATAAATGGATACGGAAAATGTGGCATAGATGCACAATGGAATATTATTTGATCTTAAAAATGAGATCCTATCATGGATGAAGATGGAAGACATTAAGTGAAACAAGTCATTATAGAAAGACAAATACCACATGCTGTCACTTACATGTAGAAGCTAAGAAGGTCACTCTCATAGAAGCAGAGAGAAGGGTGGGAGGTAGGATATACAGAGAGGTGGTTGATTAAGAGGTATATGATGGGGCTGGGGATGTGGCTCAAGCGGTAGCGCGCTCGCCTGGCATGCGGGCGGCCCGGGTTCGATCCTCAGCACCACATACCAACAAAGATGTTGTGTCCGCCGAGAACTAAAAAATAAATATTAAAAATTCTCTCTCTCTCTCTCTCTCCCCTCTCTCACTCTCTCTTTAAAAAAAAAAAAAAAAAAAGAGGTATATGGGTGTGGTTGAATAAGATGGATGATTCCTAAGATTTTATGACAGTAGGCTGCTATAGTTGACAACGATTAATCATGTATTTCAAAATGATAAGTAGAGAGCATTTTGAATGTTCCCAATCCACAAAAGGATTTGTTTTGTTTTTTTTTTAGGTGATGGACATGCCAATTACCTTGGTCTGATCATTAGATTATATATATATAATATATATCACAGTACCCTAGAAATAGGTATAATTATTATGTGTCAATTAAAAGTAAAAATATTTTAAAAGTGATTTACAATCTGAATAGTACTTCATCACCCTTCCCTAGCTCCCACAAAGATTAGCAGGTGTGACTGCATATCTATTTTTTTTTAACTTTTGAAGAATTCATTTGAGCTTTGTTTTTTAGTTTTAAACATTAAAATTTTATTTTATTTGTTCCCATTAGTTATACATGACAGTACAACTCATTTAGACACATCATACATTAATGGAGTATCACTTCTCCTTTTCCTGGTTGTACATGATTCACATGGGTCTTGCAGTCATTTATATATATATACATAGGGAATAATGTTCAATTCATTCCTCTGCTCTTCCTACCCCCATACCCCCTACCCTCCCTTCACTCCCTTCTGCCTAATCCAAAGTACCTTCAGAATATTAAAATTTAATGTGAATTTTATTATCACAACTCCTTGTGGGAAAAAAAGAGGATTATATTATATATTATCAGCAAGTCATGTGTGTATACACTGGCATACTGAAAAACAGTAGCATTTATTCCACAATCTCCAAAAGAAATTTCCAAAAGAAGTCTGTAGCTCTTTTCAAGGGAGGGGTAGGTGACAGCTTGAGTGGTTGCAGGTGGATGCCACAGGACTTCCTGTTTCTTGATTTCTGGCTCTGCTAGGGCTTGCTGGAGACCTCCCTTGGTTAAAAAACAACTTCCTGCAAGCCTTCAAAGAAGTTTTCAATAGGTTAACACCCACCACTTGAAGGGAGAAGTCCAGAGAGAGGAGGAGGTCAGGGCTGAGAAGGCTTGTCTTTGAGAACTTGGTTTGACAGTTGGCAGGGAGCTCCCTGCTGCAGAGGGTCACAACCTCAAGCTCTGCTTCGTGTTAGGGAGTCATGGCCAAGGTTTGTCAAAACAAAGCCACACAAAACACCCTAGTGCCAAATGGGCAGGAGCTCTGGCCTGTTGCAAATGAAATCATTAGGAATTCCTTTGGAGTAAGAGCTACAGCCCTTGAGTTCTCTGTTGCTAAGCAAATGCAGATGTCTAATTGTGCATGTTGTTATCTCCCTCAGGCACAGCTTGGAGCATGTCACTTCCCTTTTCAAAATCCTTTAGGGATGCCACCCTCCTTGAACAAAGTCCAAAATCTTTACCCTGCCTTTCAGAGTTTTCCCAAGTTTTGTTCTATGTACTCACCCAGTCTCAAGTCACAATGTTTTAAATGTGCCAAACACCCTAGAGGTCATGGCCATTGCTCAAGCAGTTATCTCTGCTGGAGCTTGGTTTTCCCTCAAGGAAGGTCTTCCTCAATGCCACACTTTCCCTCTTATAAATAGTCTTCCTCTCACTCTGTTCAAGGACATCTCACTCTGTTATAACATTTCTCATATCATCCTTCTCAGGGACAATGAAAACTTCAGACATTTACATCAAACACACTGGGCTCTTCTCTCAGCATTGGAGCTTATGGAGTGCAATGTCACCTAAGATGCTAATCTTCCCTAAGCCTCCATTTGTTACTCTGCTGGGAATTATTCTAAAATAGGTGATTAAATTTAAAAAAAAAATGTCAGGAGGAACACATTTAGAATATGCCTGGTACCACATACAAGATTGCTGTTTATCATTTGTTTTTCTCACTATGCTGTGATGTAGGGCCATATTTTCACATTCTCAAAAGCCCTGTAAGTTCTGCTTGGTAAGTATGAAAAACTTCATGTTGAATTAAGATGTGTGTTGAGTAGATTCACAGTACAAAGACAGGAAAATGACACCATGCAATGCAAATATGTGAGATTTCTACAGAAGCCCATCCTGAAATTGGTTTGGTTCAAGTCCACTATTACAAACCTCTAGACAGAAATTCTGAGGGAACCATACCCATCTCCTGCCAAGGCCACCACCGGCTTGCTTCCTAGAGTTACCAATCCTTGCCTGTCTCAACTAAGAAGAAAGATGGGATTGACAGATTCCAATAGTCTCTCTAAATCTGACTACTACTTTTTCCCCCTAAACCTGAAGAAAAAAAATATTGCAAAGATGATTTGGAGTACTGACTTTCAAACTTTTGGTCTAAGGATCCTTTAAAATTCTCAAAATTTTGAGGTCTCTTGGTACCAGGCATATTCTAAATGTGTTCCTCCTGACATTTTTTTTTTTAAATTTAATCACCTATTTTAGAATAATTCCCAGCAGAGTAACAAATGGAGGCTTAGGGAAGATTAGTATCTTATGTGACATTGCACTCCATAAGCTCCAAAGCTGAGAGAAGAACCCAGTGTGTTTGATATAAATGTCTGAACTTTTCATTGTCCCTGAAAAGGATGATATGAGCTATGTTTAAGTGAATTGTTATCTAATTATATTCCATCATATCAAAAATTAAAGCATAAATTTTTTTTGCATTTCTTTTTTTTATTGGTTGTTCACAACATTACAAAGCTCTTGACATATCATATTTCATACATTAGAATCAAGTGGGTTATGAACTCCCATTTTTACCCCAAATACAGATTGCAGAATCACGTCGGTTACACATCCACATTTTTACATACTGCCATATTAGTGACTGTTGTATTCTGCTACCTTTCCTATCCTCTACTATCCCCCCTCCCCTCCCCTCCCATCTTCTCTCTCTACCCCATCTACTGTAATTCATTTCCCTCCATGTTTATTATCCCGTTCCCCTCACAACCTCTTATATGTAATTTTGTATAACAATAAGGGTCTCCCTCCATTTCCATGCAATTTCCCTTTTTTCTCCCTTTCCCTCTGGAAAGCAGTATGGAGATTCCTGGGAAAGCTGGGAATGGAACCACCATTTGACCCAGCTATTGCCCTTCTCGGACTATTCCCTGAAGACCTTAAAAGAGCGCACTACAGGGATACTGCCACATCGATGTTCATAGCAGCACAATTCACAATTGCTAGACTGTGGAATCAACCCAGATGCCCTTCAATAGATGAATGGATAAAAAAAAATGTGGCAATTATACACCATGGAGTATTACGCAGCACTAAAAAATGACAAAATCATGGAATTTGCAGGGAAATGGATGGCACTAGAGCAGATTATGCTTAGTGAAGCTAGCCAATCCCTAAAAAACAAATACCAAATGTCTTCTTTGATATAATGAGAGCAACTATGAACAGAGCAGGAAGGAAGAGCAGGAAGAAAAGATTAACATTAAATAAAGCATAAAATTTAAAAAAATTTATTTTAAAATAGCAATAAACATACATGTTAATACATAATGTATTTAATGAAAAGTAGCTATTTTGTAAAAGCCAAAAACTTAATGAAAAGTGTGGCTTTTTTTGTTTGTTTTTGTTTGGGGGCAATACTCTTTAATGTCTGGTTTCATAGACGAGAGCTGGATTCCCTTGTCTGGTTTGCATTGAATTGGTTATGACATGTTGTTTTGGTTAAGGTAAAAATTATGAAGAAAATTGGCCTCACACTGATATGTAATTGGAAAGTTAGGAGGACTCAACAAGGGGAAACTTTTTAAAGGTTAGTTGCATCGTGGAATCTAAAGCATTGTCAATGACGTTTTTGTACTCTATTATATTAAAATCCATTGGTCAGTCTTGCCTTATAAATGGATCTTTTTATTAATTTTAAAAATTTATTTATCTATTTTAGTTGTAGATGGACACAATGGCTTCATCTTATTTATTTATTTTTTATTCAGTCCTGAGGGTCAAACCCAGTGCCTTACATGTGCTAGGCAAGCGCTCTACCACTGAGCTACAATCCTAGCCATTAAGTGGATCTTTTAGCATGCATGGTTTTAATTTTTAAAAATTCATGCATTTGAAAAACAATGATTTACTGAATCATGCAGAACTTCAAAATGTTAATACATTTCATTATATAATTTAAAAAGCTCTCGTTTGTTACTGTTGCCAACAACCTCATCAGTACAGTCTTTAAGTATTGGGAAGCTGTCAAGCTAATGGTGAAAGATAAAAAGTTTCTAATTCTTGCTTGACAGCTCAAAATTTTATCATTGGTATATTATCAATTGTTTTCCTTAAAATGATAGGCTTACTTGGTTAAGTTTGTGAATGTACCAAAACCTAAGTAATCAGGGTTTTTCCTATCAGTTTTTCTTCCAAGAAAGCAATGTCATTTCATGTAAAGAGAAATGACACTATGGAAAACAAAAACAAAAACAAAACACACAAGAGTGCTTTATTTTGGAACAACTATTATAGTCCAGTGTAGAACAGAATTGCATTATGTATACTTCCCATTTTATCACACAGAATAAAAAGACATGTAGTAAAGGACTGATATTTGATAAAAATCAATAATTTTTACTGCTTTACAAGGTCCTTCTTTAACAGACATTTTGTTTTTACTGTGAGTTCACATCAATGAAGAAAACAATGGCTCTAAGTACACTGTTTAGAGTATTTACTAAATGTGAGGGTGAGAAGCTGAGATTGGCAATTATAATTGAAAAGATATTTTATAGGCACATAGATAAAATTCCTTTCTACTATAACATGGGTTCAGAACAGCTCTTTCCCATCCTCCCCAGCCTTCCTTGAATTTCTTCCTAAGAGGACATATATTCAGGACAAGATTCAGACAAGAGTGACATTTTCAGATGTTAGCTAAAGAGTGCTATTCCAGGGCTTGTGTCATCTGATATTTCTCTTTAAATTTGGTCTCTTTAGAAAGGGACACCAGCTGGGAACCAGAATGCATACTTAACCCTAAAGAAATATCATTCAAATGTTTAAATAAATTCTAGAAGATTGAGTCTGTCAGCTGTAATGTCCCTTCCTAATCAAAATATTGAAAACAACTTCATTTAACATTTACCAATTCAATTAATAAACCCCTTCTTGTCTCCTTACAGACTTGTATGTTAACAGATACTTTATCAAAAAACATCAGAGTTATTAGGGTCAGTGAGAAATCTGATGATCTTATAAAAGAGGTAAGCATAAAATTAAAGATCATTCTCTTCAAAAAGAGTAAAGACCTCCCCCAGATGACTGCTTTCTTGAGCAAATTTTTAGCTTTTAGCTTTTGGCAACTCACATCAATATTCACAGAAATCAAGTTCATGGGATTCATCTGTGCACAGAAAAAATCGATTGAACCAGATCATCTAAAGGAATGGAGAAAGGTCACATACTCCTCAGGGTTTAGCATTGGGAAGAATCAAAGTTGTGCTTACCTTAAACATTGGAAAGACTCTGGAAGAAGTTGTGTGCAAATAAAGTGGTAAATGAATAATCTAAATAAATTCATTCCCGACCCAAATTTCTTCCTGAGTGTATATAATCTATCTATTCCAGAGAAGTCTAGGTCATTAAGCCTCATCACTTCATTCTAAGTTAAAAACAGATACATCAATGACTAACAGGGAGAGTACATTTTTTTTCTATTTGTACAGACCAAATAATATTTTTCATATCTTTTACCCTGAGCAACAAAATAAGTTCTGAGTCTATTGTTTTGTAGTGAAAATATCTTAGAAGAAGGAGATTCGGGACGTGGATTCTTCTCTTGACCTTAAACATTATTAGGTTGACCTGGGCACATTGTTCTGTCCTTCAGAGTCTGAAATGATCACCAGATGGTTCAGCTCCCCTAATTCACAGATATAGATCTTTCTATATTCAGTTGAAATGGACAGCCCCTAAGCTCTAGGTTTAAACAAACAAACAAACAAAAAACAGCACTGCCTTGAACAGGTGGTATATCTCCACTTCAAGGACTGAGGAAATCATAGTCTCTATGAATTCTTTGGGGACTCAGGTTCTCCTGGTTCCTTTTCCTCCTAGACTCTTTGGTCACATGCTTGGTGATACCATACCTTACTTAATGATAGAATTTTATTCCCATCTTTGGTAATGCACATATACACTACTTAGCTTCCTATTATTGCAATTTTAATAAAGTTTAGTGAAAATAATAACTTCAGAGCCAGTCCAGAGCTGAGAGATGATAGACACTTTGTTGGCTCCTTTCTTAAAGAAATCTCATTTAGAATTCTGATCTAACACTTAATTGTATGGCCTCTCTGAACCATTTGCTTAGTCTCTCTGAGCCTTCATCTCCCTCTCAAAAGACATTGCCTCCATTATAGGTTTACTGTAAGAACAAATAAGATAATGCATATGCGCCCAAGTTTCTAAAAAAATTTCCAGCTTTCTAAGGTCACCTTCTAAAAATAGATATAAAAACAATATTAGAAGTTCATGTCCAGGATGGAGCAGATTAATCTCCCTGTAAATACAACGAAAACACTTGGATATTATATATTAGGGGAAAAAAAACATTAAAAAGACTCTTGAGAAGTAAAGAAAATAAGACATATACTAGGAATCTCAGGACAGAGGGGAAAACACACAGTGAATCCCTGTGTTTTCTTCTTACCTTAAATATTTTAGATTTGGAACTGAAAAATAGTGGCAACTGGGGAATACCATTAAGCAGAGACAATAATAGCCCCAAGGAAAACTGGTCTCTCTCACCAAAGGACCAGGAACCGGGGAAACAAGCAAGACAAAATTTTTAGACAATAACTTTCTTACTCTATTGAAACAGCATCTATATGCATGCCAGAAAAATGTAAAATGAGGGGCCCAGACTTCCACTCTTGCAAGATATAATGAACATTCAATGTCCCCTCCAGGGTTGTATCATAAAAGACTAAGTAAGAGATCCAGGACTTTCTCCATTATCCAACAATGACACCACTTGCATTGCATTTGTAGTGGAGATCATGTGGGAGTTTACGGCCCTTACAACCAGCAGTAATGAAATTATATCCCTCCTCCTCTGCTATAGCAGCATCTGAGAAAACCAGATAAAACAGAAGGCTACAATAAGGTCCTTAGTCTCACAACCTGATATGAAAACGAAAACGTCTAAGTTTCAAATATCATTCATCATGTTAAGAACTAAGAGTATCTCCAACTAATAAATGAAGGCAAAAAATAATTGCCAACACTGAGATGACAGAGATGTTAGAATTATCTGACAAAAATTTAAAGTCTTATAAAAATGGCTTAATGAGCAGTTATAAAATATTGAGAAAACAAAGTGAAGTTTTAACAAACAGAATCTTTTGTCAAGGAAACAGAAGATATAAGACCCAGTGCAAACGTTAGAATTGAAAAACACAATAATTAAAGTAAGAAAGCTCAGGGGGATGTGCTCAATACCATATCAGATGACACATAGGAAAAATTAGTGAACTGTAGGATAGAGTAGAAACTCTCCAGTCTGAACAATAGAGAAAGAACAGAATGAAGGAAAAATAGGTGAGTAGGGCCTCAGAGACCTGTGACACTGTAGGAAAAGATCTAACTTCCTTGTCATTGGAGCCCCAGAAAGGGAAGAGTGTGGCTGAAAAAAGTACTCAAAGAAATAGTTTCTGAAATCTTCCAAATTTCCAAAGACATGTAAATATATAGATTTAAGAAGCTGAAGAACCTTCAAACAGGATTCACCTCATAATTAAGCTTTTGAGTATTAAAAATAAAGAATAAGAAAAAAATCTTGAAATAACTAGCAGAAAATTAAACTTTCCCTAAACAGGAAAACAAGTCAAATATCAGTAGATTTATCATTAGAAATTAGAATTCATCCCAAAAAAGTGAGAAGGGAGGTATATCTTTTTCAAATGCTAAAACAAAACGAAACAAAACTTCTACTTAGATCTGACATTTTACAAAAAAAAAATTACTCGTAATACATTATATAGATTACAGACATTTAAAACATAAAACTACAAACCTTTTTGAAAAAAATAGGGGACATTTTTTAAGATCTGTAGCTAGGCAAAGATTTTTTAGACTTGACACCCAAAATTTGACTTATAAAGAGAAAAATTGATAAATTGGAGTTCATCAAAAGTAAAACATTTGCTAAGAAAAAAACTGTTAAGAGGTTGAGAAGGCATGGCAGATTGGGAGAAAATATTTGCAAACCACACACCCAGCAAAAGACTATTATCTAGAATACTTAAAGAATTCTCAAAACTATGCAATGAAAAGAGAATCTAATTGGCTAAGAGACAAACATATTTCAATAAAGAATGAATAAAAAGACAAATAAGGGGCAGGTATAATGGCACATGCCTGTAATCCCAGAGACTTGGGAGGCAGAAGCAGGAGAATTCTGAGTTCAAGGCCAGCCTCCGTGTAAATTACTAGTGAGGATATAAACAGTACGGACCCTGTAAAATAGTTTGGCAGTGTCTTTTAAAAGTATACATACAATATGTGGATGCTAACCCACAACAAGGGAGGGTGGAGTGGAAAAGAATAGAAGTCTATTGAATTTGACAAAAGGGAAAGAAGGGAAGGGAGGAAGGAAGGGAATAGGAAGGACAGTACAATTAATCAGACATAAGTTTCCCAGCCTTGTATTTGAATACACGACCAGGGTTACTCTGCATCATTCTCCAACACAGGAATAGGATCCTAATTGGAATAAGGTATACCCCATGTATGTATAACATGCCAAAATACATTATACTGTCATGTATATCTAAAAATAATAAAGTAAAAAAAATGTAAAAACTATTATACATGCCAGCAATTATACTCCTGGGAATTCATCCCAAAGAAATGAAGATTTTATGTTTATAAAATAAGTGTACAAAAGCCTAGCAACTTTATATGTTGCATCCCTAAACTGGGAACAATTTAGATGTCCCTCAATGGGTAGATACTTGAACAAACTGTGGTACATCCACGCCCTGGTATACTACTCAGCAATAATCAAAGACCTGCATGCATTGATGCCTTGGGAAGACCTGGATGGATCTCTAAAGAACCAAGTTGAATGAAAACAGCCAATTCCTAAAGGTTGCATACTATATTATTTCATGAATAGATATTTTTAAAATTACCAAATTAAAGTTTTGGTGAACAAAGCAGAGGTTACCAGGAGTTAAGTAGAGGGAGTAAGGCAGAAGGGAGTGATGCAGGTCAACTTGAGGGGTTTTGTCCATGGTGGGAGTTTCTGGAACATAAAAGAGCACTTACTTTTAATGAATGAATGTATGATTTATGCCTTTGGAATTCTCCTTAGAAAAATATAGTATAAACCAAGATTATATAGTAAAAGCCTATTATTTTATTCTACTACTTTTATGGGTTTTGTTACTTTCAAGTCAGAAGTCAATCTCTGAAAACTGAGGGACAAAAGATATAGTATGAGGTAAGACTCTACTTTGATTTTCACCCCTAAATGTAGAAACCAAACACAATTGAATAAGCTATACTTCACTACCAATATAAGATATCGTCTTTATCATCAAAAAAAATATTACATTTACTTTTATCTGTCTGTCTTGGCTTTTATATCTGTCCATTTTGCCATTTTATTTATTCCAGTGCCTAAGAATCACCTGAATAAGACATTTAGCAACAAGAAAGTGTGTCCAGTGAAAATGAGCAATTACCTAGCTTTCCTAGTCCATTAGCTTTGGAAAGTGTCTTTCTAACCTCAGTTTTTCTCTCTGTAAAATAGAGCTAAAATTCAATTCTACATATTACACACAGCATATGGAAATACCCCCTTCAAAAGTGTGCTAATATAGAATTTTGTAAGAACATCTGCTTACTTGGCTTAGTCTTTTCAAGTCCCAGAATCTTGTTTATAACAATCTCTAAAAAACAAAAAAAAAAACCCAAAATAAACAAACAAACAAAAACAACTTCATTGAGATAGTTTAGGTTTAAAGAAGAATAAAAATGGCCAGAGTTCCCATGTATCCTTCACTTAGCTTTATCTTATATTAACATCTTGTATGTCCATATTGCAATTGTCAAAACTAAGTCCTTAACTAACACTAATAAATAAACTACAGACTTTATTTCATCAGTTTTTTCCATTAAGGTTTATTTACACTTTCATGATCCAATCCAGGATCCCACTTTACTTTTATCTGTCATGTGTCTGTCCTTAGTCTTCTCCAGTTGATGACAGTTCCTAAGTCCTTTCTTATCTTTTATAATTTTGACACTTTTGAAGAATACTGCTTAGTTATTTTGATAACAGCCATTCTCAAAATAAAACTGTTTTTTTAAACCAATAGCAAATCATTGTTCCCATTTTATTTTTTCCATCTTTATTGCAGTATAATTGACAAATAAAATTATATATATTTATAATGCAGGTGAAGCTTGGACATAATTAGATATTGTGAAATGATTATCACAATGAAGCTAATTAACACATCCTTACCCAGCATAGTTACCACTGTGTGTGGGGTGGTGTTGGTGAGAACATTTAAGATCTATTCTCTTAATGATTTTCAAGTATTCAATGCATTTTTGTTCACTACAGTCACTGTACTATATATTAGTTCCCCAGAACTTATTCATCTTACATACAGATGGCTGGTGACACATAGAACTAAAAGCACTACTTGATCCTGACTTTTCTTACTGGAAGAAATGGGATTTAATAGTCTCAATTCTTATATGTACGCTTTGGGTCCTATATGCTAAAATAAAAGGCAGCAAAAAGCTCAAGTTGTTTTGTAAAATTAAAAATAAATGAAGGAGGAAAATGATGCAACCCTCTGCTACTCTCCCCACTGACACAACTGGAAAGGGTTAGCTTAGGACCATGAAAGAGGAAAATCTCCACACTTCCTTAATTTCACATGTTATATGTAGTTACTATTAACACATGTGCTTCCAATCACCTTCGTCTTAAAAACATTGCAAATGTAGATGCTAAGAGAATTGAACCTGCCAAATATATTTGACATCACAATACCCTTGAAAGAACTAGCAGATATATATGTACACACACACACACACACACACACACACACACACACACCTCAGCAGTTCTATTTTATTAAACTCACAACATTTCCACCCAATTTAAACTCACTGTGATAGCACACGTCATGATGGATTTGGGTGGTGGTTTCCTTTCCAGTTGGCTCTGAGAGTATTTTATGGAGCCAGACCACAATCAAATGCCAAGTCCCTGATCAGCTCTCTTTGCCACTTGGGTCTCTTGTTTTTTGAGCAGATATGCAATGCTGGATAGGATGACTTGTGGGTGGGCAAAGGATAGGACCCATTTGAAGAGATGTGACAATGGCTGTGACAATCCACTTAAAGTGCTGCAAGTCTTGTTACTTTAAATGTTATGTATGCTTTTTCTGATAAGGGCTGTTGTATCTGTAATAGTGATTGCACACTAGTGGCCCCTGGGCCATGTAGGGCTCACAGATGTGTTTTATTTAGCCAGCTCAGTGTTATTAAAGCATCTGAATTTTTGGCCAATATTTACATATTAAGATATTCTACACAAAATCTGGATTTCTGGCTTTTCATGAAAAATTTGATGTGGCCACATCAGGCCTACTTTTCCACATGGCAACAATTGGCTGGGGCTGAAGAGCAGCTGGCTTTTTGAGACAGGGTTTGAACCATCTGGGTAGCATAATCTCTATCCAGCTCACTTCTCCCAGTTATGCAACTTGCTTCATTTCTGTGAGTGTTTAGATTTTCAACACTAAAGAACCCTTCAATTATCAAAGCTTCTGGTTTGACAAAGGTGAGAAAAACTGTGCTGAGAAAAGATGACCTGTGTCTTAGTCTGGCTTTCTTCAAAAGTAGACTTTAAGACAAAGATTCAAGGGCAAATAATTTATTTAGGCTGTGAAACCAGGAAACACGGGTAGGAAAATGGAAAAGTGGGTGAGTGACAAAATGGCAATCGATAAAGAATGCATTATCAAGAAACTAACTGCTGTGGTCAACTGAGGCTTAATCCTTCTGGGGAATTTTGGGAAGTCATGTAAAGTATGACCCTCAGAGTTACCCCCAACAGAGGGCAAGAGAGCTGTGACATTTACTGACCTGTTCCCATCAAGTATTGGTTGGTGTCCCCAGAAGCAACAAATCTCAGCATTTCCAGTCTGCCATGCCCATAGGCAGGTCAAAGAAAATGCAGGACAGAGAGAGGAGGATGACAAAAATTAGAAATTTGTGCAATAGGCTCTGAGTAAAAGACCTAAGGGGTGTAATATGTAGGGTACCAGAAGCCATCATCCACACTTGTTTCTGCGACTACCTGCAAGTGATGAGTATGTAACAGTGGTCCACTTCATGCTTTGAAAATAACCCTTGCTATATTCTGCCACTCAGGCTTATCTTTAAAAGAACATTTCTCAATCCCTGGTATCACCCCCCCACACACCCTCCAAAATAAACTAAGTTTGAGGCAATCTTTCAATGATAAAAGTGTTCTGGTGAAAAGATCAGAAACTGTTCTACTTGGTGCTTAATGAAAATGTTTTGAATGAATGTATATACAAGTTATTGGCATTTCTTTATATTAATTCAGAAATTATCTGTCAAATACATAATGATTTTTCAAAAATAAATAAATGAACATTTCTCCTCTCTTCCAGCTCCCAAATTAACAAGTGAATCACAGTCCCCCTACAGGGAATACCTGGAATGTAGCCTCAGAATAGCTTCTTTAAAAACCCCCTCTTCTCCCTGATGGGCAGAATCACAGCTTCTGGGACCGCAGTCCTCTGTTTCTTCTTTGCTAGCAAAGCAAGAGACCTTTTCCCTTTTTCTCAAAACCGTGTCCTCGTTATTGAATTGGCCTTAGGGACAAGGATTGAGCCACTGAGCTTTCTTAACAAGCACAATGATGATTTTATCTTACAAAATAGAGTGGTGGCACATGGTATTTTGGCCTTTACTTCCTGCCACTCATTCCCAGGTCCCAGGTAAAAAATTACATTCAGTCAAACTACCCAGAGCAGGAGAGCTGTGAGGATACAAAAACATGACATTTAAAATTTTTTTTGATTTTATTTTTTATTCTAATTTGTTATATATGATAGAAAAATGCATTATAGTTCATATTACACATGTAGAGCACAATTTTTCATATCTCTGGTTGTACACAAAGTATATTTACACCATTTGTGTCTTCATACATGTACTTAGGGTAATGATATCCTTTGCATTCCACCATCTTTCTTACCCCCATGCCCCCTCCCTTCCTCTCCCACCTCTTTGCCCTATCACCTACCCTTTTTCCCTATCTAAGAGTTTGTCTAATCTTCCCTTGCTCCCCCTCCCAACCCTACTATGAGAGCCCTTATATCAGAGAAAACATTTAGCATTTGGTTTTTTGGGATTGACTAACTTCATTTAGTATTATATTCTCCAACTCATCCATTTATCTGCAAATGCCATGGTTTTATTCTCTTTCATTGCTGAATAATATTCCATTGTGTATACATACCACATTTTTTAATCCATTAATCTACTAAAGGGCATCTAGGTTGGTTCCACAGTTTAGTTATTGTGAATTGTGCTGCAATAAACATTGATATGGCTGTGACCTTGTAGTATACTGCTTTTAAGTCCTTTGGGTATGTAGTATGCTGTTTTTAAGTCCTTTGAGTATAGACCAAGGAGTGGGATAGCTGAGTCAAAAGATGGTTTCATTCCCAGTTTTCCAAGGAATCTCCATATTGCTTTCCATATTGGCTGCACTATTTTGCAGTCCCACCAGCAATGTGTAAGTGTGCCTTTTTCCCCACATCCTCACCAATGCTTACTGTTGTTTGTATTCTTGATAGCTGCCATTCTGACTGGAGTAAGATGAAATCTTAGAGTAGTTCTCATCTGCATTTCTCTAATTGCTAGAGATGTTGAACATGTTTTCATATATTTGTTGATTGATTGTATATCACCTTCTGAGAAGTGTCTGTTCAGTTCCTTGGCCAATTTACTTGTTGAATTATTTTTTTTTATTTATTTATTTATTTATTTATTTATTTATTTATTTATTTATTTATTTTGGGTGTTTAGCTTTTGAGTTCTTTAGTACTCTATCTGATGTCCAAGTGGTAAAAATTTGCTCTCCAGCTGTGGGCTCTCTACTCATATCACTGATTGTTTTTGTTTTTTTTCCAGAGAAGAAGCTTTTTAGTTTGAATCCATCAATTTATTAATTCTTGATTTTAATTCTTGCACTATAGGAGTCTTATTAAGGAAGTAGGGGCCTAATCCGATATGATGGAGATTTTGGCCTACTTTTTCTTCTCTTTCACAAATTCCATTTAACATAGTTCTTGAAACACTGGCCAGAGCAATTAAACAGAGAAAGGAAATTAACGGGATATGGATAGAAAAAGAAGAACTTAAACTATCACTATTTGCCAATGATATGATTCTACACCTAGAAGACCCCAAAAAAATTCCACCAAAAAACTTCTAGAACTAGTACATGAATTCAGCAAAGTAGCAGGATACAAAATCAACACCCATAAATCAAAGGCATTTCTGTATATCAGTGACAAATCCTCTGAAAGGGAAATGAGGAAAACTACCCCATTTACAATATCCTAAAAAAAAAAAAACACTTAGGAATCAACCTAACAAAAGAGGTGAAAGACCTCTATAAAAAAAACTACAGAACACTACAGAAAGAAATTAAAGAAGACCTTAAGACCTTAGGAGATGGAAAGATGTACTTTGTACTTCAATAGGCAGAATTAGTATTGTCAAAATGACCATACTACAAAAAGTTCTATATAGATTTAATGTAATTCCAATAAAAATACCAATGATATTCCTTATAGAAATAGAAAAAGCAGTCATGAAATTCATCTGGAAAAATAAGAGACCCAGAATAGCTAAAGCAATCCTTAGCAGGAAGAGTGAAGCAGGTGGCATCACTATACCCGACCTTAAACTAATACTACAGAGCAATAGTAACAAAACAGCATGGTATTGGCACCAAAATAGACTGGTAGACCAGTGGTCAGAATAGAGGACACAGAGACAAACCCACATAATTACAGTTATCTTATATTAGACAAAGGCACCAAAAACAAATATTGGAGAAAAGATAGCTTCTTCAACAAAATGATGCTGGAAAAACCCATATGCAACAAAATGAAATTAAACCTCTGTCTTTCACCATGCACAAAACTCAACTCAAAGTGGATCAATGACCTAAGAAAAAAATGACTTTCGAAGCCAACAATAGGCATTGGTCTCCTTATTCTCAGTTTATGTTTCTTTATTCCAAAGCAAGGACATTTAGCACTTCCTATAGTGAGCCCAGGATCAGAATCCAGATGCAAGTAAGCTACATTCATTTTATTTTTTAGTTACCTACAATGGTGAATCATATGAGAATTGGATGCAGTTCAAACATGAGTCTAGTGCATGTGAATGCTGTAATTATGTTGATGTTTCCTTGGTGAGAATTCCTGATGTCCAAGCATCATGATATGTTTATGATTTTTGAGCTAAAATAGAAATTTGTAAGTGATATAATTATTCATACTGAGTTTCAATCCTTAATTCATCCAATCTTGCTTGCATGACAGCTGGTGGCACTCAGTGGCCCAGTGAAAACTGACTATAATATCCTCAGTGGTAGGTACAACACTTAGGCTGGATATGCCTGTACATAGAAAGGGCTTGCGGAGTCCCATTACTCATTCTTTGCTGCATGGCACAAAATAAGCACTTAAACATTGCATATTCTCTTCATCTTTTCTTTTTTCTTCTTCCCCTCCAAGTTTACCATTAAAAGTGGAATGGGGTTGACAGAAGTGCATGCTAGATAATGAGATATAAAAACAGGCAAAATGAGGTGGTAGAACACACGCAGGTTTATTAGAAAATTGGCTCATATTATCACCAATGTTGAAAAGTTCCACAATAGCCATGTTCAAGATGGAAAACTAGAAAAATTAGCAGTGAAGATTCAGTCTAAAATGCTGAAAGCATCAGAAGAGTGTGTTCAAGAAGGGTGTGCATATTCAGAGAAAGGCTAAATAAAAGAATATGGATTCTCAAGCAACAGTGAAAAAGGAGAGGAGGCTATAGTGAGAGAATGTAGCAGAATTATTTTGGGTTAGTCAGTTTCCCACCACTATAACAAAATTCCTGAAGTAATCAACTGATAAAGAAAAAAAGGTTATTTTGGATCACAGTTTGGAAGTTCCAGTCTATGATGTATTGGCTCCTTGGCTTTGGGCCTGTGGCAAGGCAGCACACCATGGCAGGAGTGTGTGGTGGAACAAAATCACTCACTTCATGGTCAGGAAACAATAAGGAATGAGGAGGGGGCCACAGTTCCACAATCTCCTTCCAAGCTAGGCTTCCAATAACCTAAACACCACCCACTAGGCTTGACCCCTTAAAGGTTTCATCACCTCCCAATAGTGCCAACCTGGAGACTAATACTTTGACACATGGACTTTGGGGGACCTTCAACATTCAAACTATACGGTACCTGGATAACCTGTTTGATTACAAATCTCCCTCTGTTTCAGGGAGTGCTAGTCTGATGTGCCACTAAGTAACAACATGTGGATTAACAATGCTGTGCACATATATTCTTTAAAGTATGCTGCTCCCATAAAATCTTGTATCTGCTTATCCCAGGGTGGAGGGCCTGCTCTTGACAAAATGTGCTCTGGACATAGTACAACCTTCCTGATGGGAGTACTGTTCAATGCCCAGAAAGACACAGAGCTCATAGCCTCTATGGAGGACAAGCCCCTCTTTATATAATCCCCATTGGTGGAGGTTCTGAGATTCATAGAAAGTTCCATTCACCCCACCCCACTAGAAATGGTCATTCCCAATATAGCATGAAAAGAGAACTCTCCCTAAAAGTCAAAGTCGAACTATCACTTCACTGACTACCACTGTGTCCGTCCTGTGCTATTAGAAACTTCACTGCAAGGTCCCTGTTACAATGAAATGCATTCCTTGTAGTAAGTAATGTGCTGATCCACATCACTATTGGACTATATTTCATATAATAGATACCACTTATTTACTGGGTGATAAATGCACATTACAGCATTCATTCAAAATACCATGGGGTGTTGTTATTCTTATCCTTTCCTACAGATGAGGAAACTGAGGCTCCAATAAGATTCAGAAACTTGCCCAAGACATCACAGAGCTAATGGTCAGAATCATCCCTCCAGTACATTGGTGAAGACTATTTCAGATCAAGCAACACTGTCCAGTGGTGAGGAAGGCATGACACTGGAGAGATGGAGGCAGATTCAGTATCCTGTTTGTGGGAATCTTGGAGGTGACAGTCTTGTGGGAAGCAGGGTGGAGGTGGTGTTTCTTCCCTCCCGCTATCTCTGGGATACACTTCGAAGCTGTGTTTACACAACAAGCATATGCATTATCTGGAACAACTTAAAGAGGAGAGTTAATGGAACTTTTAGGGGAATTGAATGTTCCTAATCACCCCCTTAATAATACCTTTAAGTTTATCCAATGGTGTTTTTAAGGCAGTTACATGCACCAGACTGTCTCTGAACACTAGATGTATCACAACATGAGTATTGGAAGGAACATACACAGAAGAGGGTGAAACTCAACTCTAGAAAAAAAGGATCAAAACCAAGGAAAAGATTCTCTGCCCAGATCAGACAGAAGCCAGACTCCTCGTGATGTTGCAGGATTAATTCCTACTGTAACTTAGGCACTGGGATGGGGTCTTCTAAGTTTCCCTCTAACTCAAGAACATATTCTTTTAGAGGAAGTCAGAGAAGAAGATTCTGGTGTAGAGCTGTGTACTGAAGGCTGCATCTGGATAGGCATTGCAGAGAGAGTCAGGCTAGTGTGGAAGAGGGAAGAGGTTTTAGCACAGAATGAAAAAGAAGGAACAACCAGAAACAAGGGCGGTAGAAACCGTTTGACTTTGGGCCTAGACAGACCTGGATTGAAGTTCCATCTTGCCTTCTCTTCAGAGTGTGCTTAGATGAGTGACTTACTTTTCAGAGCCTCACTCTTCTCACTCATAAGACTATTGAGAGGATCACATGATATAGGTACCTAAAGCACCTTAGTATGATGTCAAGGACATAAGTTGCTCAATAGATGGTCATTATTATTAGATTCTTACCAAAAACTGTAAGTTCCCCTATGGCTAGTCCTCTCCTTAATTTACCCTGACAGTATTGTTTCTAAATAAATGACATCATCATTGAGCCAAAAGTCTTCTAGACTTGGATAAATCACTTCCCTTCTATAGGAAGGTTGTCTAATTGGTTTTGTTGTTTCATTTTGCACAAACAAAAAGGCTAAGTGAATGCTTCCAGAACTCCCTCTCAGTTCTACTCCTTATTTTTTATTTCTTTTTTTTTAATTTGCCATCCCCATGCCTCAGCCTCACAAATTGCTGAATTATAGGCATGCACCACTATGAATTTTTTTCAGCTCTATGAATAGGTAAAAGTAAAGCCTGCCAATTAAACAATATCCTTTTTTTTCTTTTCTTTTCTTTTTTTTATTGGTTGTTCACAAAATTACAAAGCTCTTGACATATCATATTTCATACATTAGATTGAAGTGGGTTATGAACCCCCAATTTTACCCCAAATGAAGATTGCAGAATCATGTCGGTTACACATCCACAATTTTACATAATGCCCTATTAGTAATTGTTGTATTCTGCTACCTTTCCTATCCCCTACTATCCCCCCTCCCCTCCCCTCCCATCTTCTCTCTCTACCCCATATACTGTAATTCATTTCTCTCCTGTTTATTTTCCCATTCCCCTCACAACCTCTTATATGTAATTTTGTATAGCATTGAGGGTCTCCCTTCATTTCCATGCAATTTCCCTTTTCTCTCCCTTTCCCTCCCATCTCATGTCTCTGTTTAATGTTAATCTTTTCTTCCTGCTCTTCCTCCCTACTCGGTTCATAGTTGCTCTCATTATATCAAAGAAGACATTTGGTATTTGTTTTTTAGGGATTGGCTAGCTTCACTAAGCATAATCTGCTCTAGTGCCATCCATTTCCCTGCAAATTCTATGATTTTGTCATTTTTTATTGCTGCATAGTACTCCATTGTGTATAGATGCCACATTTTTTTAATCCATTCATCTATTGAAGGGCATCTGGGTTGGTTCCACAGTCTAGCTATTGTGAATTGTGCTGCTATGAACATCGATGTGGCAGTATCCCTGTAGCATGCTCTTTTAAGGTCTTCAGGGAATAGTCCGAGAAGGGCAATAGCAGGGTCAAATGGTGGTTCCATTCCCATCTTTCCCAGGAATCTCCAAACTGCTTTCCAAATTGGCCGCACCAATTTGCAGTCCCACCAGCAATGTACAAGAGTACCCTTTTCTCCACATCCTCGCCAGCACTTGTTGTTGTTTGACTTCATAGTGGCTGCCAATCTTACTGGAATGAGATGGTATCTTAGGGTGGTTTTGATTTGCATTTCTCTGACTGCTAGAGATGGTGAGCATTTTTTCATGTACTTATTGATTGATTGTATATCCTCCTCTGAGAAGTGTCTGTTCAGGTCCTTGGCCCATTTGTTGATTGGGTTATTTGTTATCTTATTGTCTAATTTTTTGAGTTCTTTGTATACTCTGGATATTAGGGCTCTATCTGAAGTGTGAGGAGTAAAAATTTGTTCCCAGGATGTAGGCTCCCTATTTACCTCTCTTATTGTTTCTCTTGCTGAGAAAAAACTTTTTAATTTAAGTAAGTCCCATTTGTTGATTCTTGTTATTAACTCTTGTGCTATGGGTGTCCTATTAAGGAATTTGGAGCCCGACCCCACAATATGTAGATTGGAGCCAACTTTTTCTTCTATCAGACGCAGAGTCTCTGATTTGATATCAAGCTCCTTGATCCATTTTGAGTTAACTTTTGTGCATGGCGAGAGAAAGGGATTCAGTTTCATTTTGTTGCATATGGATTTCCAGTTTTCCCAACACCATTTGTTGAAGATGCTATCCTTCCTCCATTGCATGCTTTTAGCCCCTTTATCAAATATAAGATAGTTGTAACTTTGTGGATTAGTCTCTGTGTCCTCTATTCTATACCATTGGTCCACCAGCCTGTTTTGGTACCAGTACCATGCTGTTTTTGTCACTATTGCTCTGTAATATAGTTTGAAATCTGGTATTGCTATACCGCCTGATTCACACTTCCTGTTTAGAATTGCTTTTGCTATTCTGGGTCTTTTATTTTTCCATATGAATTTCATGATTGCTTTATCTATTTCTACAAGAAATGCCGTTGGGATTTTGATTGGCATTGCATTAAACCTATAGAGAACTTTTGGTAATATCGCCATTTTGATGATGTTAGTTCTGCCTATTCATGAACAGGGTATATTTTTCCATCTTCTAAGATCTTCTTCTACTTCTCTCTTTAGGGTTCTGTAGTTTTCATTGTATAAATCTTTCACCTCTTTTGTTAGGTTGATTCCCAAGTATTTTTTTTTTTTTGAGGATATTGTGAATGGAGTGTTTTTCCTCATTTCCGTTTCAGAAGTTTTGTCGCTGATATACAGAAATGCCTTTGATTTATGCGTGTTGATTTTATATCCTGCCACTTTGCTGAATTCATTTATTAGTTCTAGTAGTTTCTTTGTAGACCCTTTTGGGTCTTCTAGGTATAGAGTCATGTCATCTGCAAATAGTGATAATTTGAGTTCTTCTTTTCCTATTTTTATGCCTTTAATTTCTTTCGTCTGTCTAATTGCTCTGGCCAGTGTTTCGAGAACTATATTGAATAGAAGTGGTGATAGAGGGCATCCCTGTCTTGTTCCAGATTTTAGAGGGAATGCCTTCAATTTTTCTCCATTCAGAATGATGCTAGCCTGAGGCTTAGCATAGATTGTTTTTACAATATTAATGTATGTTCCTGTTATCCCTAGTTTTTCTAGAGTTTTGAACATAAAGGGATGCTGTACTTTGTCGAATGCTTTCTCTGCGTCTATCGAGATGATCATATGGTTCTTATTTTTAAGTCTATTGTTGTGGTGAATAACATTTATTGATTTCCATATATTGAACCATCCTTGCATCCCAGGGACGAATCCTACTTGATCATGGTGCACAATTTTTTTGATGTGTTTTTGTATTCGATTCGCCAGAATTTTATTGAGGATTTTTGCATCTAGGTTCATTAGAGATATTGGTCTGTAGTTTTCTTTCTTTGAGGTGTCTTTGTCTGGTTTCAGAATCAGGGTGATGTTGGCCTCATAGAATGAATTTGGAAGGTCTCCCTCTTTTTCTATTTCCTGAAATAACTTGAAAAGTATTGGTATTAATTCTTCTTTAAAGGTTTTGTAAAACTCCGCTGTATATCCATCTGGTCCTGGGCTTTTCTTGGTTGGTAGTCTTTTGATGGCTTCTTCAATTTCATCCATTGATATTGGTCTGTTCAAATTGTGTGTATCCTCCTGACTCAGTCTGGGCAAATCATATGACTTAAGAAATTTATCGATGTCTTCACTATCTTCTATTTTATTGGAATATAGGTTTTCAAAATAATTTCTAATTGTCTTCTGTATTTCTGTAGCATCTGTTGTGATATTGCCTTTTTCATTCCGTATTAGTAATTTGAGTTCTCTCTCTTCTTCTCTTCGTTAGCATGGCTAAAGGTCTGTCGATCTTATTTATTTTTTCGAAGAACCAACTTTTAGTTTTGTTATTTTTTTCAATAGTTTCTTTTGTTTCAATTTCATTGATTTCCGCTCTGATTTTAATTATTTCTTGCCTTCTGCTACATTTGCTGTTGTTTTGCTCTTCCTTTTCTAGGGCTTTGAGATGAAGTGTGAGCTCATTTATTTATTGGTTTTTTTCTTTTTTTGAGGAATGACCACCAGGCAATGAATTTTCCTCTTAAAACTGCTTTCATTGTGTCCCATAGATTCCGATATGTTGTGTCTGTATTTTCATTTATCTCTTTTTATTTCATTACTACCATTAATCATACCTTACTCTTGCATAAGCTTTTATCATAGGACCCTAGCTCCCTGCTCTCCATGCCACAGTACAATTCGCACACTATTCATACACATTACACACTTGCCCATACAGACACACAAATATACACGTTTATACACAGTAACACACACACACGCACACATATACATACAACCCTCAGCAGTATTCTTTTTGCTATTCTCTTTCTATATAAGCCCAGAACTAAATTATGAGTCTCGGGTTGAGTCACATTTTTGTCTGAAATAAATGAAGCATAAGATTTTCCTTGGACAGAAGCCAAACTTCCCCCATCTCCTCCAGGAAAAGTCTACATCTCTCACTGAGGGCATATCAGGGAGATTATGGCACAGATGAACAGCAGACCCTTTATTTAGGTCACCCTAGAAACCCAGAGGGAAGAAGGAGCACAGCTTTGTGATCACTTGAAAGGTGGTGAATTCAAACATCTGAAACTGGTGGTACAAGAAATTCCTATTTCTCCCTCGATCATCTAAATGACCACTGTCACCTCTGAGGACGAGACATGGTACTGTTCTCACAATGCTCGGAGCTCACAGTATGCATTCTCAGGGCACACAGCTTTCATAAAGCCTGAGCACACTCCTCCTCCAGGCTTGCTGGTGCTTGTGACAGACAGAGATGGAGACAAAGACAGATGCCCAGAGCTTTGCAGGGAGGACTCAGGGCTCCCTGCTGGATCCAACAAGGTTCAGGAAATGCAGAGTTAACATTCCTGCTGTCAGCAGTCACACTGGAGACCCGCCTCACTCTTGGCATTCCTGGGCTGTCATCAGTCTGCCTCACAGTTTCAGGGTGCCTCCGTGTCTGTTTTGGATTTGATTCTGTCCCACACATCACACCACGCGCCATGTCGTGGTTCTGCCCTTGGAGAATGGTTAATATCTGAAGAGGGTGGGCGCCCTCACCAAGAAACCCCAGGGGAGACATGGAGCTACAACGATAACGATCAGTTTCTCTGAGAAAACCACACAGGCACAAACAGCAGAAACTGATATTTAAACCCCAAACTCATAAGGGACCCCGCGTTTTCACATTATCTGGCTGTCTGTTTCTCCTCATCAGTAAACATATGTTCTCCATGGAACCAGCCCAGCCCATCTGAACCAGTTACTATTTTTGCAAGAAGTGGGAGGGGGAGAAGAAAGAGAAAAAAATTCATATCACCCTCTTCAAGTGGTGCTATAAATAGGCACCCATAGAAAGCCATGGGGGTCTCATTTGCATGAGTGATACATAGAAGCCAAATACACCTCTGTGAGCTAGTGCATCTCTCCCTCTGTCCTCAGTATGCTGCCTCTGTGCTGGGGTGGGCTCCAGGATACCAGAGACCTGTGTTGGAATCCCAGCTCAGCAACATCATATTGTATATCTTTGAGAAAAACATAATTTACTTCCATTTTCCAATTTCAACTGTCCCCCATTTTTTACTATTATCTTCTACCTATCCAATTCCTGCCTCCACCACTGCTTCAGCCCAGTGACACTCTGATGCTCAGCAAACCCTTCAGCGCATTCACCTATAAGAATTTCACCATCTCTTACAATATTCATGGGCTCCTTTCACTCATTATTCATCTTAAAATCCCACGTTCATGCAACAATAATTCCTTTGCATATATCCTTCATTTTCTTGCCCTTTTCCTTTGAAGTATTTGCTTGGTTAAATGACAAAGCTAATTATATCCACCTCTTGGTCTACTGTATATTTGGAGTTGGTTGGAGAAAAACACATCATCTTACTGACTAGTTTCATTAAATATGTAACTGCATCTTCAACTGGGGCCTCAGGGCTGCCTGGCAACCATGCCATGGTCCCCTGGTGTTGGGAGCTGCCACGTGGGAATTGAGTGCCCCTTAGCTTTGAATGATGAGAGTGTGGATATGTGGCAAGCCAGCCACGGGCTGTGTGTGTGTGAACTATGAGCATTGAGCTCACAGGGGGAACTGAACTGAAGTTGCCCCTGTCTTTGGGTGGGCAACATTAGCATCTTTTCACTTGCTCTGCCATGATCCCCACACAGACCATGAGATGGGGGTGGCCTTCCTAGATGTCAGTCAACCTGCTGACAGTAAGACTTCAGGCAGCTAGACTCAACCCCCCGAAACCTGACCCCTTGCATCATTTGAATGGCTTCTCTCCAATAAAAGGGTTCAGCATGTGCTCCTCTCTTTTTTGCCTGCCTTGCTTCCTTTGTGGGAGTTGGGTCAGAGGAGCCATCACAGAACCCAAAGAAAAAGGTATTTCTCTGTCTCTGATTATTGATTATTATTATCTGATTATTTCATGACAGCCCAGTTCACCTGGAGTGACCCTGACTGGTTTAGTTGGTGTTGCGACACCCTGGTCCATCCACTGCTTCACTTCTTGGCTGATCATCTCTATTTCTTCTGCTCTCTTTGGAACTCCCCCACCCCAATCCTCCCACTCTGTTTCTAGCATCACTTCCTACTTTCCTGAGAAAAAAAATGAATCAAAAGAGAGAATTCCTACAAACTCCCACTGTCACATCTACCTTCCCCACATGCTGCCTAATTTCTACTGATGTGCGTACCACCCCCGGCTCTGACCTTAGCAAGCCTTTCCACTTTCTCTCCTACATTCCTTCTCTGTTTAAGCCACTCCCATCCTAGCATGTCACCCTATTTTACTAAGAGGTTTTCTTTTGACCCCTCACTTTCCTCTATACCTAAAGCCCCTATTCCTCCCTATCCCTTTGTAGCAAAAGCTTTTAAAAGTGGGCTCCATATACTCTCTCCCAATCCTTTCTTGAACATACTCTTATCACATTTTTGGTCCAATGAAAGTACCCTTATTAGACCACCAGTGACTCTCATGTGACTAAATGTAATAGTAGGCACTCAGTATATATTTTTAAATGAATGAATAAATGAATCACTCTAAGCCTCATTTTCTTCATACATAAAATGAGATAATAATACTTCTGATGTTGATTGTGAAGATTTGATACTCTGTAGGTAAAGGATTTAGCAGAAAAAAATGCTAAATTTTATAGAGAGCAAAGGAAAATATTTACCTCCAAAGACTGAAGTTTTTCTCAATGTTGAATGAACTTAGAAGAAAGATGTTGATCACTCCAGGTAATAGCCACTTGTCCTTATGGTAACATTCCTTCCCATTCCTGGAAAGAAGGGGACTTGACTTCTATTTTGCTACATTTCTTATTAAACATTGATACACTGAGAGGAAGGCATTTGTACTGTTTGTTAATGACACTACGGGTCTTCCTGATAGGCATCTGGGTAGAAGAGATACCAGCATATTCAGTTTATTCATTAAACTGATCCTAGAATAGGTGTATAGCCCTTTGAAAATAATTGAAATCTGCTGAGCACAGGGAAAGGAAGAGAGAAAGAATGAAAATGGAGAGGTGGGTATAAGAAGTGACCAAAAACTGAGCACTGTACCTATTTGATTCAGGATATTGAAGGATAAGCAAGCTGAGCCCAGCTCACAGGCAAATAGATTTGCCAGTGGAAGAATTCTAGAAGATTCAAAAATTCTCTGCAAGACTCGAACCATACTCTGCTGGAGTGAACATAGTTTCCTGAAACCTTTGGGAGAAATTTGGAATTGTATTATAAAGGTTTCTAGTATGTCCTTTAATCTAGTCATTCCATTTCTTGGAATGTATCACCAGGAAATAATAATGGATTTACCCAGAGATGTGGTTACAGTGCGACTTACTATAATGTGCTTCACAGTGTAGTAAAAAGAAAATAAAAAATAGAAAAAATCTAAATGCCCACCAATAAGGAATTGTTTAAACATGTTATTCATTATAATGACATTTAGTGTAGCCATTAAAATATGCTGGATGTTTTATTATTTGAAGTTGAAATATGCTCACAATCCATTGTGTTAAGTGAAAAAATAAGGCCACAAAACAGAATATAGAGAATGATTCTATATTTTTATAAATTACAGGAAATTTTTGAGATAATATATAACCAACTATTAATAGTTATGAGATGTCAAGTGATTTTTATTTTATTCTTTTCATTTATAATTTTTCTACAACTATGCATTATTTATATAATAAAAGCTAAATACCCAAAAGAAAGTTCTGTCTCTAGTTGGTATAGGACTCTCTTTCTCCTGGCCCTTAACAAACCTGAGCAAATAAGAGTTGAAAAATGGAGTTATGCACAAGTTAACAAGCCAGCAGCAAGTTGGGACTGATTAGGAATATTGAAGAACATCCATCTGTTCATTCACAAAATATAAGTGTGAACCACGTTCAGGCACTGTATAAGTCCCCAGCCAAGCAAAGAGGTTGCTGTGGGTCCATGCCCCTGTATAGTCATGCAGCTACTAAAGAAAAGGGACATTGAGACAAATAATAATTTAAGTATGAGGATCGTTACAGAAGAAAAGTTCTGCTATGACAGGAGGACACAGAAGGACTTAACCAAGTCCAAGGGATATAAAGACTTCTCTGGGTGAGTGATATTTAACCTAAGGCCTGAAGGGTGAGCAAAATGGGTCACACATATAGGGAGAAAGAGAATTCAGGTCAGAGGAAGGAAAGAAAGTTCTCTGCAAAGGGGCTGGCATGCACATAGGCCCCAAGTCAATAATAAAACAGGGCATTTTGGAGGCAATGAAAGAAAACCAGAGCATTGAGAACATATAGGTACGTGTGAGAGACAGGTGTGCTTCTGGGCAGAACAATACCAGCAGTGTTCCCAGAGTATGCAGGCCACGTGGGAAGCATGTGGAGTCCGACTACCAGAACTCAAAGTAATAAGTGTGCCAATCTAAATCAGAGCACCCCTAGATCCTGCAGAGTTCCCAGTTGTGTTGGCCTAACAAAATATGCTTCTATAATAGCATCATAACTTCAAACACTCACATGATCCAGGCATTTGCTATGAGCTTTATGTGCATCACCTCACTTACTGCTGTCCATCATTCCTTGAAGTGAGAATGCTTATTAATTATATATATATGTGTATATATATGTATACATATATATATATATACATATATATGTATATAATATTTATTATATATAAAATATATTTATATAATTTTATAGAGAAGGAAGCTGAGGCTTGGATAGGTCAGGTATCTTCCCAAGACCAAAAGGTTAATGAATAGCAAGAGTACAAGTTCAAACCCAAGAAAGTCCATGATGAACCCTCAATGAAAAGAGTGAAGGAAACTCAGGAATGAATGTGAAGAATCAGTCTACTCATGGAGAGTAGACTTTGGTTTATAAACCAAGTTGAATTTCAAGCCCTTGTTCAAATAAACTCTTGAGTAACTTGAATGTAGCATTCTCAAGGTTCCCTTGCTCTTTCTGAGGTTTAACTTCAGCTGTGGGGTTTCATGCAGCACTGTGGTTCTGGGGAGTTCCCTCTGCCTCACCTGTCATCTCTCCTGGCCTTCCAGAGCACCTAGACACGAGGCATAGAGGACTTTGGGGAGGACAGGGGTCCTGGGCCTAAGACAGGATGCCCCATCCTGAAGTCTTGACAATCTCTAGAGGCTGCTAGAATGCAAAGGTCTCCCTTCCCTTCCTTTCCCTTTAGCCTGGGAGAAAAACCTCTCTTCTCTGTGTTTTCCCTAGAGTCTTTCCTTGGCTCCTGAACCCTGGATTTAGACTTTTGGAAAGAAAATCCATGAAGGTCAGTGCCTTACAGGTCAGAAGGAGCCTGGCACCTTTGTGGCTCTTAAAGATAATAGCTCTATTTTTCTTTTCAGGGGTCTCTAGCTAAAAGTTTCCCCAATGTCTCTGAGTGAGCCCTTTAGAAGCATCTGCATTACTCGCCATAAGGCCCCTTCACCACCTCTTCAGGTTAGAGACATGAAAAGAATACTCTGAAACAAGGCTCAGACTTATCTCTGCCTTCCTAACTCCTTGTCTGACTGAAACTGCCAGTGTGGTCTGACCGATTGATGGTCTATTGCTAGTCTCTAGATTTACAATAGAATTGTAGACCCCAACCCAAAACACACACTGTACCAAAAGACAGGAGACTTGGCCCAAGCCCTACCTCAAGTCCTAGCTGCGTGGTCTCATACAAGGCACTCTCAATATTTACCCCATGAGCTCGTTCCATTAGATGACTCAGCTAAGGACTTCAGGAGGAAGAGAGTCTGACATGGGAATGGAACCCCCGAGTTATTGGCTTTGTTAGACTTTGCTAAAGTGGAGTGGGGAAAGTCGAAGAAGGTTCCTAGAGGAGGACTCAGGTCTGTGTTTTCCAACTGATCAGGAACAGCCTGATCAAAAGCACAGAGGTTGTGATCAGGTTGGTGTGGGCCAGAGCCTGATCAGTGTGTAAGAGGAGAAGGGCCACAGAAAGTGAGTCTCATGAGGGAGAAGAGGGCATGGAGAGGCCTGTATGTGATTAATAGGTAGGACTGTGTTCCAAGAGAAAGCAGGATCATTGAGGATTCAAATACAGAACTAATGGAATCAGATGGACAGCTTAGACAGTTTCCTCTGCCTACAATATGGAGAATATCTAAGGGGCCAGACTGGATGCAGGAGATCAATGAGAAGACTGTTGTAATAATCCTGAGAGAATGAGATATGAAAAGGAGAGATGGGGGGCTGGGGATGTGGCTCAAGCGGTAGCGCGCTCACCTGGCATGCGTGCGGCCCGGGTTCGATCCTCAGACCACATACCAACAAAGATGTTGTGTCCGCCGAGAACTAAAAAATAAATATTAAAAATTCTCTCTCTCTCTCTCTCTCTCTCTCTCTCTCTCTCTCTCTCTCCTCTCTCACTCTCTCTTAAAAAAAAAAAAAAGAAAAGGAGAGATGGGCAGGGAATCCAATACCAAATAATACCAATCTAATGGACAGGTCTTGGTGTCTGGCTAATCAACATGGGAAGGCAGAGGCCTGGTATGGTCAATTGGATAGACTCACTGGGACTAGGGTAGGGTGAGCTTGAAGTGGAGGAAATCATGGATTCCATATTGGTCACATCCAGTTTGAGATTTCCAGCTAGCAGGTAGTGAGGAAGATCTGAAGCCCAGGAAGGAGGCCTTGTGGAAGACTTATTTGACAGCCTGAGCTGATTACTCATTCACTGATGCCATGGGCAGGGAGGAAATGTAGGGTGAGAAGAGAGCAGCAGGACCAAGAGTGGACTGGAGAGCGCTGCATTTAAGGGATAAATGGAAGAAAAGGAGCCAGCAATGAAGAAGCCAGAAACCATGACCAGAAAGAGAGAGAGAAGAAAAATAACTGAGCTGTTTCTTATTCCTTCCTTTCTGATTGTTGGAGAACCAGATGGAACCTCACATTTAGTTGTGTAGGAAAAAGATTTCTTTAAGTATGTCCAGGTGGGGATGGAGGAGGCGGAAGACAGGGGTGGAAGTGGGGGTGAAGGTGAGGAAACTGTGCCTCATTCTTCTAGCTCAGGATGAATTGGGAAGTGAGAGATAGGAGGCTGGGTAACCCCTTATATTCCTGGAAAAAGACACAAGATGCTTTACCTACAGTGAACTGTTTGTTGTTTGGTTTGTGACAGGTGGAATCACCACTGATCACCAGGACACAGAGCCTTGTACTTATAGCAGGCTCTGGAAGCAGTTTCAGATTCAGGTTGGAAAGGAAGAGATAAAACCCATCTACTTTGGCTATGAATAGAGCCAGAATCAAAGTATTTTTAATGGCGAACCAGAGATTCCCCCCACACACATGGCATCAGCCAACCAGAACCTGCAGTGGGCCCTGATTTAGCACACTCAGCCCACCCTATGTATAAGCCGCAGGTCAAGGCCCATGGGGAGGCAGGTTGAGTGGGAGTCTGAATCTACACCCAGACATGGGTGTCTCACCTCACAAGGGTGGCATGACATCCAATTCTTGATCTGTGGAATTTGACCTTCAGATAAGTGACTTAAGCAGAAGTGGGTTGTTGAATCTAAGGAGGGGGATTATAATGCAGGCACGAAATGAAAACCTAGCCCCATGCCATACAGTCCAGTGGAATAAGGACAATTCCCTGTGTGTGAACTGAGGAGCACAGCTTTTGCCTACAGCTGTCCAGTGGCTCTGCTGAAGAAGCAGTTCCTACGGTTGATGACTTCCAGAGTAATAATGCCACATATGCTTAAGCGATAACAGTGCTCAGGGGAACTTCAATAGCTTTTTCAGGAAGAAGAAATTGAATTTCAGACCTTTGGGATTTGTGACTGATGCCCGGAGAACATGACTGGGGGTAGGCCTCACCCAACACACCTATTCTGCTGCCTTAGAGGTGAGCCCACACTAGGCCACGCCCTTCCTCTCTAGGCCACGCCCTTCCTCTCCAGGCCACTGCTTGGGAAACGGTGGACCCTTCTTTCCTCCCTAGAAGGCTTGTGTTTCCTCTGGGCTCTGTGCCCTCTGAACTCCACCCCTCAGGACCTTTGTGCTTGTGATTCTCTTTGCTATGACTTCCCTCAGCTATCCTGTGGCTATCCTGATTCAGTAGTTGTCTGTTTGTCCAACTGTCACCTTAATTTTAAATGATAGAGAATGGAAAATCCAACCCTCTGAATGGGCTCAGTGTCTAGATTATCTCTTTGTCCTGCATATGGGGACACCAGAAAACATCACAGTGATGCAATGAACTTTATCCCCTTCTCTATTTTTGCTCAAAAAACTAAGAAAGGCTGGTACAGAAAGATGACTGAGTTTGGGGATAAGATGGATGGGATTGTTTGCATCACAATAGAGAAAACAAATTGAAATGGAGCATTAGACATTCACCTTTTTAAAAGCATTTGGCCACCTACCTCTGGGGATTTTATGGCCCATTTAAACCCATTTAACAATCCTGTCCTCTATCCATCTAATGTCATCTCTCTCCCTCTCCTCTCCTACTATCAGTTTTTCTGCCCATCTCTTTTTTTTTCCATAAGAACACAAAATTTTCCACACTACTCTGTAAAGCAATTCATCTCTCCTCAGCTCCCACACACAATTTCCAGACCCATCTGTGCAGATCTAAGCCCATTAATGTATACTTCAGAATGAAAGGGTCTTTTCTGGAACAAAACTCCATCTTTCCCCAATGACAACTGTACTTGTTAATAGTAATAGTTTCTCTCTGGGAGGAAAGATTTAATCGCAGGCTAAAAAGCAGGGCAGATGGGGAATCCATCTAGCTATATATATTTAAAAAACAAACAAGGCAAGAAGCCCTGCTATTTTTTCTATGAGTTCATTTTCCATTGTCCTGAATACATATGAGGTGACTCTACAGGGAGAGGTTCTGGGAAACAAAGGTAATTTGGCAAATGCTACTGTCATTGATGTAATGACATCATTGGTACTCTGAGGTGAAGGAGATAATAGCACAAGAACCCCAGATAAGTCAGCCTCAGAGCAAGGAGACATTTACTTGGTCATTTGTTAGTATGTTATGTAGTCTAAAGGTACAATGAGTGTTCTGGTACCTTACTGGGCCACCCGGGCAGAGGCTCTGGGTAATTTGCAATGCTCAGCACACAGTAGGTGCTCAATAAATATCAAAACAAGTGGAGACATAAAAAAATATGGATGGCCCCAGTGACTGAGTAAGTTTGGGTGTTTTATGATGCACAGGCCCTGATAGGGAAGCCCAGAATAAAGGACTCCTTACAGATGTGGACTCCTGACAGATGGGGAGCAGTAGTGGGGCAATTGGAGACAATGAAAAGGCAGTTAGATGGTGGGAACATCCCACAGAACAGCCAGCAACTTGCAGCACAGGTAGAGATGGGACCATGCTGGACCATGCCAGGATTCCTGAGGTAGTAGAAACTTATGGTTTTAGCATGTCCTTAGAAAGAAATATATCTGGATGGGCCCACACATGATAAACATATTCTCAATTCTCCTTCCAATCATTCTAAACCAATGACATGGTAGCACTTGTCTGGGACTGAATTTCAAAAAGCTTCATTGAAGTCACATATATACCTAAACGAGAGAAGGCTAATAATAAGGTTGACTTTATTTTCTTAATGCCTGGAATCTGAACATCTCTGCTTAGAACATTTGTTTTTGTTTTTGTTTTCCTGCTTCTCAGATGCTGGCTGAAAAATGGGCTTTGGAATCAGGCAGAATCTGGATTCACCACTAATTGACTGCATAATCTTGAACAAAGAAGGCACTTAACCCTCTGAGCCTCTGTGACTGTTACCTAGGGGGAAAGTGTAGAGAATGTGCCCACCTGATAGAATTATTGTGGAGATATACCAGAAGTGTGTCCACACATGTGCTTGGGATGGTAGAATGATCATGTCTGAATTTGGAATTCAAACCCAGATGTGTTTGAACAGATATGAGCAAAAAATCAGATATGCACTGATTCCACTGACTGGGGAGCAGCAGTGAGGCAACTGGAGACAACCAAAAGGCATTTAGACAGTGGGAACATCACACAGAACAGCCAGGCAACTTGAAAGTCTTGACCAGATTTTGGATATAAAGGGAATTTAAAGTGGCTGATTTTAAAAAGAGTGGATGGTGAGGCTGGAAAGGGAGGCAGGGGCATCGGAGTGTGTGGACAGATTTTGTGGCAGCAACTGGCACCAGCAGGTCTGCGAGTAGAGGGAAAACAGGCAGATTGTGAAAGATGGCCTGGGGAGGAGAACTGGAAGATTTGTCATCATTATTTAATTGTCACTACTAACAAAAACAGCTACCTGTTACCGAGCTTCTGCAGTCTTCCCGACAGGGCCCTTAGACAGTTTTCATGCTTTGTCTCTGGTCGCACCACTCTAAGAGATGGATGCGATTAGCTCTGATTTACAGTTGAGAAAACTGAAATCTAGTACGTAGAGAACTTGCCTAATGTCATTAGGGATCATTTCTAAAACTCAAATCCAAATGTGTGTCTAAGATCCAAGCTCTGCTGTCCTGCTGTTCCTGGGCAGCGATGGTGGGAAAGAAGACCCCACCTTGAAACACAGGCTATGGAGCAGGACTCTGCTCTGACAGCGGCTGCCTTCCTGCCTTCCGCTTCTCACCCACACTCAAGACCACGGGGTTCTGCCCACCTACAATGCCACTGTCTGCTCAGTCTCTACACCTCACACAGCACTCATGTGCACACACACAGACATGTGATAGTAGACCCCAAATGCTATTCTTGCTTAGATTATATCCAAGTTCTGTCTCACCTTTTGGACATGATGCTTTTGGTCTTTCTTGAGTATCTGCAGTTGTGAAAGTCTCCCCTGTCTTTTCCACCCTAGGGGAGACTCAATTCTTGGTCTTCCTCACACCCAGTCTGATTATTCTGAATGATGTTCAGTCTATATCTATTGCTGCCTGTGAAATATGACACAGTTGTGTGTGTGCAGTTTGCCTCAAGCGTTATATAAAAGACAGCTTACAAAACTAGAGTGCAAAATGATGTGGGTTCAAATCTCATGCCTACCACTTCACTAGCATGCCTTGCACAGATTCCGGAACGTCCAATGGGTGTACTTATTAGAAAACTTAGGAGCCAACAACAGAAATCTGCTTTTAGGCATACACACAAGAGAAAAGAATTCATCAAAGAGACACAAAGAGCTCCCAGAATCAAACAAGTGGTCAAAAGACCTGGCCTTGGGAGAGACAGGAAGCAAGGCCCCTTTGATATCTCAGTGGCATCTGGCAACATACCACTTTTTGTTTTGTGACAGCATCTGGATTCTAATTTCTAAGAGATTTCTGGGATGCAAGAAAGGCTCACTTTGCAGTTTTACAAAAGCAACATGTGTATAAGTGTCAATTTTATAATTTAAATAACTTCTAAAATAAAAAGAAGTGGAGAGGGAATCGATTTTTATGGGGGGTGGGGGAGACAATGCTTTTATGTCCCTTCCTTCTTATCAGCACATCATCACCCATTTTCTTACCCAGAGGGACAGGGCACCCTGAATTTTCATCTCAATTGACAACAACCAGAATTTTGTCAGGACAAATTGAAGAGTTTTGGAAAGCAGGGGCACACATAAAGGGACAGAGTAAGAAGGGTGTCATACAGTTCAGAGAGTTAAAAATAGTACCTTGATTTTTTTCTTCAAAAATTAATTTGGGAAATAAATGCATATGTGGCATTGGGATCAAACCCTTGAAGTTCCATTAAAAGATCAAGAGAGCAATTTGAATACTTCACCTGGAGCTCCATTGTGCTAGGTCCTGTGGCTGTGAGAACAGTAAAACACATCTTCTCTCCACAGGCAGTTCTAAGGCTGGAGGGGAGGGGAGCAAGAACCAAGTATTAAAAAATGATTAAGCATTATGATAAGTGATGCAGCAGAGCTGCTCAAAGCAAGAGGCAGAACATAGAGTGGAATGTGGACTCCCAGATCCCTGTGTGGGACTGGGGCAAGCTGTCCTCTCTCACCCACCCCTGCTTCTTTTATTTTTTTTCCAAATATTTATTATTTAGTTGTAGTTGTACACATATACCTTTATTTTATTTATTTATTTTTATGTGGTGCTGAGGATCGAACCCAGGGTCTCACACATGCTAGGTGAAGGCTCTATCGCAGGGCTCTACTGCTGAGCCACAACCCCAACCCCCACCCCTGTTTCTTATCAGAAGCTCAAAGAAGGGGAAAGAGAAGCCCTCTAACAATCCATGCTCTCTCCATAGACTTTCTTTCCAAGCACAGTATGTTTCATGAAAAAAAAATCATATCCCTAGTTAGTTATTTTTTTCCCAGGGAAATTATTATTCTATTCATAACAAATTTTACAATAACATTCTTCTAGCACTACAGCTCTCCATTCAAGGCCCCTTGTACCCAAAATACAGGAAATAAGGCTACTTACCTAATCAGAGAATGCAGAAGTCGAAATTTATTTTTTTAATCTACCATTAATAGACAAGATAAAATATCTTTTTCTTCCTAAATAATAAGAGTTTAAGTTTGCAGAACACTTTCACATATATCTTTTGATCCATGTAGTTTATAAACTGGATATGACTAGTATTCTCCAATAGATTATTAAAAAAAAACTAAGGCACCTAACATTTCAGTTAAACCTCACAAAACTCTAAGGTTGTTAATAATTTTTTTTCTATTAGATACTTGCTAATAGTATTAGTTAAAGGTAAGAGCCTGGAGTCACACTGCTTTGGTTCAATTCCTAGTTTTATTATTTCATGACTGTGTGACATTAGGAAAGTCACTAGAATTCTCTGTGTCTGAGTTTCTTCATCCATAAAAATGAGATAATATTTAATTGTCAAGATAATATTTAATTGTTAATATTTTATGTCAAGATGACTTAATATATGTGAAGCACTTGAAATAGTGCCTGGTACTTCGAAAGTATTATTGAATTGTGAGCTCTTACTTTGAACCAAAAGATTTTGATTTTTGATTTATAGTTCTATTCCCTGGATTGTATATTCCCAGAATGTGTTTGTGGGATGTTACTAGGCTTTATTGGGAAGGAGGTGTTAAAGAAGGTCCTATTATTGGATATACTGGGGAAGTCCTTCATTAGATCAAGTCAAATATCTCTCTTCTCTACAGTATTTCCCAGAGCATTTAATACATTTGTATTAACTGTGGATTTTGTCAGAGGATTTTTCTGACCAAATGCTGGCACTGAGGCCTCTCCATCCTCACTGTCTTTGCCCCACTGGTCACAAAAGCTCTTTGTTTGGGTATGGAGGACTTAGGTGTCCTTGGCCTTTGAAAGATGAACAACATCCAGAGGCAGAGGTCTTTCTGGGACATGGCTATGGAGGCCTGGCTTGCCTTCTGCCATTGGGGATCCATAGGCAAATTCCTGAAGCTGTAGATGGAAGCCCACACCTCTTGGAGACAATGTAAGAAGCTAATGCTCCTCCTGCACCTGGTGAACTGTGGTGATCCCTGCAGCTATGATGACAGGCCTGCATTTCACAAGGTACCCATGCTTCATTCTGGAAGGGACAATCAGGGTACAGGACGTTCCTCCAGGATGCTGTCTCAACCATGTGTGGGGAGGCGCACAGGGGGCTGGCTAACGGTCTTGTTCTCTTCTGCTCTCTCTCTAGTTCAACTGATCTGAGAAATTGTAAACTTTGCTAGGGATGGAGTAGAGGAAAGAAAATTCAAGTTTTTATATGAATGCAGATCCACCCTTGGTAGACAGGTGGGTGGGTTGCTTGGGAGAATTAAAAGTTAAAAAAATGTAACCAATATTTGTGAAATTCTTAGAGTTATCAAAGCTTTTTATCTACACAATCTCTTTCGAGTGTCTGGACTGGATGTCACAATTAGTTTCATGCTTGACATGCCCACCTTATAATGAGAAAGTGAAGGCTGGTAGGATAGGAGACCTCTCTCTCAGCTAATGATTGGCAGGACTGGGACCCAAAGTCAGGTCCTTCCATTCCAGGGTTTTGCTCCTTGCCTCACACTGTGCTGCCAGGTCTCTCTGGGAGGAGAGACCTGGGAGTGGATGAGGAAATAGGAAATAAGAGCGGGGAGGCAGATTTTCTGCAATGTAGCCTTAGGGTGGGTTTGGAAAGGAGCTGCCAACCTTATACATTTGATAAGACAAAACCTGCCAAGAGTGAAAATCCATCCCGCTGAGGAGTTTAAAAAATAACTTCAGGCCGGAAATTGCATTTTACCTTTTCATCCCACTTAAGTTCAAAATTCAACTCCCCACAGTTGCCCTGACTCAAAATGAAGAAAAGATTCCAGCTTCACAATTCAACGCACAGTGAGTCAGAAGTCCCTGTGCAGCCATGCTGAAAATGGCCAATGGAATTAGAGTGTCTGGCAAATAAGACAGGAGACTGCACATCTCTCAGCCTCAGAGCCCATTTTCATCATTCATTATTATTGAAGGAGAAAGATTTGTGCTCATGTGCAGAATGTGGATAATACTAATCTCCATGGTAAAATTTCCAGGGATGAAGACTCTTCATTACTGGTTTCTTGGGAAATAGTCTTCCCTAAATCTAACAGTTAGGCAGACCAATACATAAATAAATTAATTAAAAGGCTACTAAAAGTTTTGTAAGCATGGTTTCTGCCCAGATAGCCACAGAGACAATCAGGGAGAGGTAGTATATTAAAAGGGAACATTGACTTTACAGGAAGTCACATTGGGTGTAAACCCTATGACCCCATTCACAGGTTGTGGTTATAAGTTTCATAGGTTTTATTGTAGGAATGAAACAAAATATCCTGAGTAATCAATAGTGACTTGAGCCAATTATGTGTTTAATTAGCTTTATTTAAATCAAAGTCATCACAATTCAGAACAAAGAGACCTTGGTTCCAGGCCTAATGGCACACACCTGTATTCCCAGTTACTCAGGCAGCTGAGGCAAGAAAATCATATGTTCAAGGCCAGCCTGGGCAACTTACTGAGATTCTGTCTCAAAATTTAAAGGAAAGGAAGAGAGAGAGAGAAGAGAGAGAGAGAGAGGCAGGTTACAGTTATAATACAGTGGAAGAATACGTGCCTAGAATGTATAAGGTCCTAGTTTCAATCCCCAGGGGGAGAGAGAGAGAGAGAGAGAGAGAGAGAGAGAGAGAGAGAGAGAGAGATATGCAGACACGGATCTTAAGCGTGATCCTTGATTAAGGCAAACTGATGCAGCTGTGCAACCAAGAGCTATTCTGACCAGCAAGTTCTGAAAGCAGAAGCTGGTGAAAGTCAGAAGCAACCAGGAGTTACACTGGTCCCGTGGTCCACTTGTGTTCTCCATTACATCAACCCCAGAACCTGAGGTCTAAGGAGCTAGGGCAGGGGTGAAGCGTCTGATACACAGCTGACCATGTGCCAGCTCTGGCCCAGAGTAAACTAGTCAAGGAGGCAGGGCAGGGGATACCGACCCAATCCTGGTGCCTGCCAGAAACATCCTGGAATCCCGGTAGGCTGACAGCCCAGGATGCCTAGTGGGAGCTGGTTGCCAAGGAGGTGAAAACTAGAATCAAAACAAAGAGTCAGGCTAAGGATGGGTTGCTGAAGGGTAAAGGGAATGTTTCTTTTAAGCTTATCCAGGAGCAGATCCAGGGGTGGAGATTACAGAGGTCAAGGGAGCTGTCTAGTAAGAAAGCCCTGTCTTGCTGCAAGATCAGCCTGTTCAGCTATCACTAGATTACAAAGCACCTTATGGGACCAGCCAGTGGGTAGTTGCATGGGACTGGGAGGGGGCCCTTCTCTATCTACATTAAGTCAGTTCCCTGGAAAGCTGGACTCTGTAATCTGACTCCCTACATAAATAGTTTCCTTGTGTTACAGTGCAGTGGAAATCTCCAGGCTCTTACTCAGAGTCTAAGAAATAGCTCCAGAATGGCTGCTTCCTGAACAGGTCATTGTGCCAATCGATTTTCTTAAAAAACCAAAAAGCTCCCTTTGGCAAATTTCTTTTAGAGTAGCCAGATAAAGTAGAAAGGCCAAAGGCTTTGTGACTGGAGACCTAGATTGGAATCCGGGCTCTCTATGCACTAGTGACACCCTGACACTGGAACCCTATTTTTATGTGGAGATAGTAGCACTCTCCTGGAAGGTGTTACAGGAATTATAGGCGCTGTTTACTGGATGTTTACAACGTGCCAGACACCCTACTAGGGCTTTATAAACACCTTGCTGAACTCTTACAGCCAATTTATGAGTTAGAGATTATCGCCAACCCCTAGTTCAGAGATAAGGGATCCCATGATCCCATACCTGCTTGAGCTTTTAGGTAAATTGCCCCAAGTTTCCCAGCTGGTGGGGAGGCAAAGGTGACGTTCATGAAGCTCTGGGCAATTCCTAGTTGGGTGCCAAACAAGCATCATCCACCTTGTCCTGCTCCTCATGAAGACCTGAAATGATCTCTTCTAATTATAAAAAGACTGAGCTTATTCAGACTTTCCTGTTTCCCCATTTCCAATGTAATGTTCAAGAACAGAAACTCTGTTTCATGAGTATTCTATTTCCCCAATGTGTTCATGGTTTTGAATTTCCTATTTTAGCAACTCTATTATAGAAATATGTTTATAGGCATTGCACATGCTACATCTCCTATCTCTCAGAAGCAGAGGTTACAATCCAGGGTCTCTACATGGACTACTAATGTAGGTTGGATACAGCCCTAATTACAAAACAGGGACCTTTTTTTTTAAAAAAAAGACTAAGATATTAGAATGTCTGAATTCAAATGAAGAATGCCCTTTAAAAGGGGAACTTCCAAAGGCTAATCACATATCACAAAGATAAGTAATTCAAAACCCCTTGAATGGTTTCTCTATGGGAATTGTCTTTAATATCTATGGCATGACTTTCCAATCCTTAAATTCACATCTGGGGTGTATGTGCGGGATTAATTTGGGGAACAGATAAAACTCATTCAAAACTAAAACTGAATAAGCAAACAGACAAAACTATGTTTAAAGAAAGCAATGAAAGCAAAAAAGGTACATCAACAACAAAAACAAAACAAAACAAAAAACCCAACCAACCAAACAAAAAAAAAAACCCACTAAAATTGTTAATAATAAGTGACTAAACTGGAGAAAATGGACTTCAAGTCAAAATCAGATCACTATTAAAATATAAGGATGTTAGCATTCTCATGGGGCATAGGAAGTGGCTAGAAAGACCTTGTCAAATCCTGAAAATCAGATACCTCAGAGAAATTTGCCTAGCAGGATGCTGAAAAGAGGTGGTCTGTTTGAAGGAGGAACCCTCCTTCCTTCCAGAATGATGGGTAGGAAAGAGGGTCACAGAGATGGAAGCCATGGCAACCATGGGAGGATGGCCTTGTGTTCATGGCAGCATTTGAATCAGGCTTCTGTGAAGTGAAAATATATGGAGAAGATGATACTGAAAGTCAGAGGACTCATGTTTCCTTTAGTACGGGTCAGATTGCTATGGGAAGAAACATCAGGAACTCTCATTTCAAGGACCAGGCTGGGGTCTAATTGGTGAGAGAAGATGATTTAACCTAGAGTTAGCACGTGCAAAGAAAAGCAGGAGAAATCACAGGCTATTAGTCACTGATACCTACAAGAATCATCTCCTATATCATGATTGGGAGACACTTGGTTTACCACGTCCTGATCTAGTTTAGCAGTCATATTCAATGTTCAAAAGACTTACATTTTTGTTTCAGTGACTGCTCTTCACACCCCTGTGATGTGGCTAGGGTAGATAGTATTATAAAAGTTATTTGACAGTAAGAAGGCCAATAAGCAGATAAATTAGTTGACTAATCCCTCAAGGTCACTTAACATTAATGGCTAAATCATCATCACTACTGGAATCTTGATCTCTGCCCTCAGCGTCTGAATTTATCTACTACTTTTCTATTTTCTTGACCAACAAAGACATAAATTCTGAGCTCTTTTCTACAAAGAAATCATTGCAGTGACTTCAGTGGTCTTTACAAGCATCTTGGAAACCACATTAAAAATAGATTTGAAATTTGAAAAGCCTCTCATGACAACTTGTCTTTGAAACTGAAGATTACATATACACCCTGCTTTATTTTGTGCATGTTCATTGTCTGTTACCCTCTTCCTCTGAGGCAAAAAGGAGCACAAATATCATTTACTGTGATGTAGAAATGGGAAAGTAAAACTAGGAGAAAGGAAGGAAGGAGAGAGGAAGTAAAAGAGGAAGGAAGGAGAGATGGAGTGAAGGGAGAAGGTGAGGAGGGGGACCTGCATGTTCAAGTCTGACCAAGTCTGACTGGGCCTGGTCTTTGGTCTCTGTTCTTGGACTTAGTGTAAGCAAAGAGGGGAGACCCTTGGGGGTGATATCAGCTCCAGCCTGCTTGCCTGTTTTCAGCCCTTGATGATCTTAATGAAGAACAGTTATAAAAATACTTGGTTTGTGTTCATTAAAAATTGCCAAGGAACAGAGAAAAATGAAGACTGGGAGTTGATTCTACCCAGAGGCATTTTTACCAGTAATTCTTGGCTTGCCTTCTCTCTATGAGCCATGCCCACCTCAGGAGACTTAATCTGGATAAAACAAATTAAAACAAAACAAAACAAAAAAGACTCCTGTTAGGTCTTGTGGAGTCTGTAAGTAGAACTCTATCTTCTGGGGCATTTGTTTACTGAGAGGAGGTTGATGACACCCTTCTAAGACAAGCACATCTTCTCTATCATCTCTTTTCCTGACCTGCCCCCAAAACCAGGCTGATATGGTAATCTACAGCTAACCAGCTCTCATCAGGAATTTTCTACCCCATGGTTTATGCAGTTTTTTGCCTCATACATTCATTTTGCAAGTATTTCTTGATTGTTTACCATGTATCTGGCACAGCGCATTATCGCTCCTCCCTTCCTGCCCAATAGCAATGTGGAAGACAAAGGAAGTTTGTGACTGAGGGTTATGTCTCCCAATGGCCTTTTGTTCATTTAGAACATTCTGGACTTCTTCCCAGTCCAGCATCTGTGGAAGGCAACAGAACCCACGGACCCACGGGGAGCATGATCTGCAATGGATTCTAATTCACTAACACAAAGTTAAGACCCCTTTCCTGGCTCTCAAGACTTTAATTGTTTAGCTGCACCAGGGCAGTTTCTCTCTGGAAACAAACAATAGAGTGAAAAAGCAACCTAAGAAATGGGAGGAAACAGTTGCAAACTATATATCTGATGAGGAGTTAATTTCCAAAATATATAAGAAATTCCTACATTGCAAAAAAAAAAGGGCAGCAATAAAAAATCATTTTACAAAATGGGCTAAAGACTTTTATAGACATTTCTCAAAAGAAAAAACAAATGGCCAATGAGCACATGGAGAAGTGCTCATCATCATTAATCATTAGGGAAATACAAATCAAATCCATTATGAGACACCTCCTTACAGCTCTCAGGATGGCCAGTTTAAATGAACAAACAAAAGATAGTGTTGACAAGATTGGAATCCTAGCATACTATTGCTGGGAATGTAAATTAGTATAGCTATTACAGAAAACAGTATGGAGGTTCCTCGAAAAATTTTTTTTTAAAAAAAATGCAACTACCATTGGATGCAGCAACCCTATTTTGGGTTATTTATCCAAAAGAATCAAAATTAGGATCTCAAAGAGATTTTAGTACTCCCTTGTTCATTGCAGTGCTATTCACAATAGCTAAGATGTGGAAATAACCTAAATGTCTACTGGCAGGTGAATGGATAAAGAAAGTGTGGTACATATACAATGGAATATTATCAGTCTTATAAAAATAAGGGAACTCTCAGTATGCAACAACCTGGATGGATCTGGATTAAGGTGTGGACTGATATCGGCTGCCTTTTGTTCATGGACTTAACCTGCTCTTGGCCTTACCTTTGATTCTAGATGCAGGTGTGGCACTCAGTTCCATGTAGGCTTTGACCCACCTTCCCTGACAAAGCCTCCCCTCCAACATGTACCATGGGCTTCGGTGAAGCATCCCTTAAGGAGTACTATTGGCTCCATTCATTCACATCCCAGAAACAAGAAGGAATTTACATTTCATGAAGTGACCCTGGACAAATGGGGAGCAGTAGCTGTGTAATAAGTGTCCTTCCTTTTGTCCTTCAGGTAGATAATTTTGATTCATGTGGTAGAGATCCCTGCAGGATCAGGCACCACAGAAATAACTAATTTACTAAAATATTCTTGCACTTATTTCTCACTTTCCCTATTCACTCTCCTCAGTCTTTTATTCATAGTTTCTAGGACCACATCCCAAAAGAGACCACTGAAGCACAAGCCCTTGTTCCAGGACAAGGACAAGACCAGGCTAAAATACTCCCAGTTGCTCTCTGGAGCAGAACTGCTGCTCTTGTAGAGTTTTGTCTCCAGTGGCCACTGCCACAGTCTGGCTGGGCACAAATCACCCAGCCGCCACAAAGCACTTGTATATTCAAACAGGAAACTTTATTGCCTGAACTCCAACAGCATTCCACTCACACTCCCCGGGAACTCTCCCGAACGCCACCCACGTGGCTCCTCTCCGGCACACCATACCAACCGGAACTCCCTCCACCGGGCTGCACGTGCACTCACTCTCAGAACCCCGGGAGAACTCAACGGGAACTCCAAAGTAGCGGGTGCCCGAGGCAGCAAGAGCCGCCATATTACCAGACAGTAAAGGTCTAATATACAATTGAATCGATCCAGCATCATCTTAATGGCTCACCTCTCAACCATTACTTCTTGCAAAATGCCAGGGGCCATTCCGACTCAGCTGTGGCTCTCAGCAGGCCACACAGTTCTTATTCTCTTAATTCCCAAATAAATATTCTTTTTCAAGGGATGCCCCTCTTGATATCACTTCCCGTCTCTTACTTTGTTTCCTGCCCAGCACATTGTTGTAGTGTACTATTTTAATCTATTTCATTTTCTTTGAAACCTGGGACTTTCCTACAAGCACACTCACAATGAAAAACCTCAGAGAAAAACTTCTGCTATTTTCACTGCCCAGTGTCTATTTACCTTTCTCCTAATGAGAATCCCCACCTCTCTCCGAGAGCCACTCTTTTCACCATTTGGCTCATGGTAGAACATGTGAGGGGTACTCAAGTCAATAGGGTAGTTTCATCTGTTCTGTAATGGTGCTGGGTTCAGGAATAAGTACATAGGTCAATCAAGCCCCATTGGAGGAAATGCAAGGGCTTTGGCTTGAATGACCAGGAAAAATGAGGAATTTCTGCTGGAGTATTATTGCCTGTTTCAGAATGGAACCAACCCATCAGAAACAAGGTTGAGCAGCATCAGACTATACTGACGTCATTTGAGCCTCTGCACAAATTTTACTATAAATAACCAGACGCTTGGATTTTTTCAGTTCTTTAGACCTCATAACCCTGTTTAATCCAGGTTGAGATGGATTTTCTTAGTTCTCCTGGACCAGTTGTACCATTTGACTTTTCTGCTTCTACTACAGTTAATGAAAATTCTGCTTTAAATTCATAGTGTCTAAAATTAACTGCTCTCTCAACATCATTTCTCTGTCATCCTACATAACATGGATATGCATGTAGAACATATAGGTATGTCATATATATGTATACATGAACACACATATACATGTGTATTTGGGGGGGCATACCAGGGATTGAACTCAGGGGCACTCAATCACTGGGCCATATCCCCAGCCCTATTTTGTATTTTATTTATCACTGGATTACTTAGCACTTCACCATTGCTGAGGCTGCTTTGAACTTGTGATTCTCCTGTCTCAAAGACTCCTGAGCTGCTAGGATTAGAGGTGTGTGCCACCATACCTGGTTATTTTTTTTAAAGTTATTTCAAATCCTTTCATCTTTTCTCCCCTCCTTTAGATAAAAAGATGTTTCTACCTGAGCATGGTGGTACACACCTTTAATCCCAGCAGCTCAGGAGGCTGAGGCAGGAAGATCACAAGCTCAAAGCCAGCCTCAGCAACCAAGCAAGGCCCTAAGCAACTTAGTGAGACCATGTATCTCAAATAAACAAAAATAAATAAATAAGGGCTACAGATGTGGCTCAATAGTTAAGCATCTCTGGGTTTAATCCCTGGCACTAAATAAATAAATAAATAAATAGATTTTGAAAATAAAAATATTTCTGGCTTCCCCTACTTTCTTCAAGCCCTTGTATCATTCTCTCCTAATATTCCACAGACTTGCCTGATAACTCATTACCCAAATCAATTAACAAAATTTCCAATTGTAATGGTTACCAGCAACTAGTAACCATCACAGTGTTACTCTACAAATGTTATTGAAAGAAGACATTCTTCTTTGTATCATAGAAACTATAAATTGTGACCTAAGACCTAGCAAAACATCTGGTATGTTGTTGATGATCAGTAAATATTTGGTGACTGAATGATTGATTTATCTTTTATTTAAATATAATCTGGGGCTGAGGTGGTGGCTCAGTGGTAGACCGTTCACCTAGCATGTGTGAGGCCCTGGCTTCAATCCTCAGCACCACATAAAAATGAATAAGTAAAATAAAATAAAGGTATTGTGTCCAACTACAACTAAAAAATAAATATTAATAAATAAATATAATCTACCTAATAAATAGCAACTATTAATAGCAAATATTATATAAATATATATTCCATGCATATCTACCTAATAAATAGATATGCATGGAAAATATATTTACATATGCACATATCATATAAAGTGCTTTTGTTAAACTGTCTCATCTTTTTTTACACAAAAAGAGAAAAACATATGGAATATTCATATTTTCCCCTACACATAATATACAGAATACTGACCACAGAGGGGACACCTCTTTTTGGTGCTGAGGATTAAACTCAGAGTTTCACACCTGCTAAGCACATACTGTTCCACTGAGCTACACCCTAGTCCTATGGAGAAGGTTCTTAATAAAAAATCTCTGCCTCCATCTTTAGCCCTTTCCTGATGCCTCCTAACCTGACAGAGTACTTACTAGAGACAACCCACATTTCAGAATAAAGCTCAATGCTACAGTAAACAATCAACAACCAAGAATACACTAATTCTTCTAACTTTGTGGAGCAACATGAAAGGTAGTAGCCACTTAAGATATATACAGGATCTCAAGACTTATTTACCCCAAGTACACTGAGAGACGAGGTGGAAACTAATACTTGTGGAAGTTAGATGACATTCCCAAGCCACCTGGCATAGTTCAAACCAGACCTCAGGTTCCACACCAGTCGTCCCCCCATAGTAGCACTAGTTCCTTTTTGGTAGTCTAAGATCCAATATGTTCTTATAAGTTTGGAAAGTCTTCCAAACCCTGTTATTAGTCATTTTCCCATACAGGGCCCAAGTTAGGGCACAGAGAACTCAGAAAAATGATATTGGCTATAATCCTGTCTTTAAGAATCTTTCATTGTGTTTAACCCAGTTCAGCCCATCCATTCAGGGAAAAGGCAGTGATGAGGAGCACGGTTGATTTAATGCAGCTCATTTCTCCTGCCCCAGGAGCCTATTATCTCATGTACCACCAACTCCTGGTTCTAAATCAGATATCAAAAAGAAAAGCTTGCTTCTGTCAGTGACCCTGTCTATGTACTGAGGTTCAAATCGTCTGGAATGCCTACTTAAGCAGAAAGCTGTTACTTCCTCAATTTCTACTTTTTTAAAAAAGCCAAAGAAGTGTGGTGGATCAAAATGTATATCTGTTTGTGATATAATAGGAAAAATGTTCTTTGGAGCTAAAAACGTTTTTTTTTTAACTGACTCAGAAAAAGGAGAAAGAACATGTAATATGCTAACATGCCAACACCATTTGCTGATACTATTTTCAAGCAGGTAACCTTTGAAAAAGGTTTCAGTGTAACAATAATCATTAGTGCCTACTATGTGCTGGGGATTACAGTAGGCCCTACAACAGGAAGACTAAGATGGGTCCTCTGTTCTCAGGGTGGATCTAAAATGACTCTACCCTGTCTTCTCTACTCCTAGGTCTCATTAAAGCCAATAGCCACCTCTCCCACTCTTCCCCAAATTCAGAACTTCCTCCTCCCATATCCCATCATATTTCGTTTGTACACTATAGCCAGTTTTTATCACTGACTTGAGGAGCTCTTTTCTCTCAATTCAAATTTATAAAAGCCCTATGTTCTTTTGCCCAGTGCATTACCTGCCCCCTTCTATTCCCTCCCCAAGCCTTTCACCAGATTTCTGCCTGACTGCTCTCTAATCATGACTGCCTCCTCCTTATTCCCTGTCAGACTTCACCCTTGCATCCTTTATTATCTCCATAAACCTGAAGCTAATGTGCTCCTAAGAGGCTTGGCATCCTTTTTCCATTCCCAACTCCAAATCCCTCCTTTTGTACTACCAAAGTTTGGAATGACTGCATATTCTACATCCTCTAGGTGCTTTTCCCTCCTTCCTATACCCAGCAGCCTGAATTCAAGAAAGATACCTGGCCCTCCCCTTAGGAAGCTACAACTGACTTCAGAGACGAGTACCTCCAACCAAAGCCAGACAGTGTTGGAGGGAGGATTACGCACTCAGTGCTGCAGGGAGGAGCCTGCTACTCAGGGACACAGCCTCTCCCTTTCTCTTTGCTGTACAAACTGTGTTCCTCCTTCCTAGTGGCAAAAATGGGGTTGTATCAACAAAGCAATTTCCTGGGATCTGCCCACGCCCAATCTTCAAGAAAGACAAGGCCCTTGAAATTCTTCCCAAATGGCTCTGGCAAGGCACAGGCTCATTCTTTGGCTGGCACATGCCTGTCTTTTGCCTTCCCTTTTTTTTTTTTCTCCTGCTCTAGATGACAGTAATGACGACTTTCATGGCTGCCAATGACAAAGCAGCAGCTGTGTGGTGGCTCCTGCAGGCCCAGCCAGTAACGCTGCCAAGGCTGCCAACAGAGCAGAGCTGATCTGGACCCCTGATGCTCTGTCCTTGACCACGTAAGATGCTGTGCTCATGCCAGCAGAAAGCTAATGCTTATCAATGTCCCCACTGTATCTGTTGACAAGCCCCCTCCCTCCACACACACCTCTGTCGCTGGAAAAAGCACAATCTCCTATTGCTGCTGGCACCAATTCTGCTGCCACCTGGGGCTTACAGTAGCCCATGGAGATTTAGGCAAATCAACCATTTTAGTTTTTATTTATTTTATATCAGAGCTCCCTGAACCTAGGACTTAGATATAAATCCAGAGTTGCCAAATCACTGGATGACAGATAAACACTTGTGCTGCATTTAGAGAATGGCTCTTTCCCTCTGCACTCTCCAGAATGTCCCTGGATTAAGCCCTAGCTGCTCACTGTTCCCTTCCTTAGAGTGAGCTGGGCTCTCATGTAAATGAACTATGTCAGGCTTATCCTGTCAGTTCTCCCAATGTGCCTAATGGAATACAAAAAATCCTCTCAGCAGTGCAACAGAAAACCTCAGTGGAAACAAATGACCAAAAATTAGAAAATCCATCCAGAAAAAGTCACACTACCCCCATAGGTGCATATGCACAGAACACAGTGGCTTTCAACTGAGAGGCTACTCCAGAAGAAAATAAATTAGCAAAACCACTAATCAGAATCCTGTTTACTCGTCCAGCCCTGTGTTCCTTCTGAATGAGAGCTTTATCCCTTAATTATAGCTCTTAGTGACTGTCAGCAATGGACAATTTAATTATTGCACAATTTCTCAGAATTTACTCTCTTATGATTGTAAACAGCCACTATTTTCACAGAATCAAAGTTCTCAATATTTCTTAGGGGCTTATTCCAAGTGAGTAACTGGGCTTCACGACAGGATACCACAGAATCATGTGTACAAATCTATGCCTCAAACCCAGGACCCCTGGGTATATTTGTAGGAGGAACAAACCACACATAATGGAAGAAACTTCAAAAACTCTGTGATTCTTCCAAGATGCATACTTCTGTGCTCAAATACTGAAGTTTCTCTTTCCTTGGAAATTGAATTTCCCCAAAATGTTTTCTTATAAGTGGTATTTCTGTCAAGGAGCTCTCTTGCTTATGTAAACTACCTCCACTTTTCTTTGGTCAAGCTCTGGAAAAGCAAGAGGTATCTGCTTCTCATTGTTTTCTTGCTCTTGGCTTTGAACTTCACCCACTTCTAGCTGATGCACTTCCTGAAATCCTTTCTTTCCCTGGGAGTGTGGCATTCCTAATACAAACCATGGTCAGCCCGGTGGGCTGGGTTTGCAAAGGAATGTCTCAATCAGAGACTGCAGTTTTTATATCCTGCTTGTATAACTGTGGATATTATTGGATTTGATTCTATGAAATCAAGTTCAGGGCAGACTGTCTTATCTTTTTATGCTACACTGTTTTTATTATGCCTTTTATGTGCCAGTGGTCCTCAACAATACTGCACTTAACCTTTTCTCTGTGAACATCGCTTCAGTAATTTATCACAAAATTGCACTCTGAACTGAACTTGGGTATCTGCTGTTATCTTGTTATCTGCTGTTCTCCTTTTAAAAAAAAAATCACAATTGCTACCCAATTCTGTAGACCTTCGAATCAAAAAGACACACAGGAAGAAAAAGAAACACAAAACTAGGTATTAAGAGTCTTGCATAAATGTTGTTTATGAGGAAGAGTTTAGGATAAATTCAATTTTCATAAATAAATATATCTGAATATATTCTGTGTGAAAACTCAAAGTTTTGTTTCAGGAACTGAACTATATGCCTCTGAGGAGACTTAGTTTCTCTGTGCTTCAACTCCCTTCTGCATAAAGTCAGAATAATACTATTTGTCCTGTCATAGGAGTTACAATCATATGAGCTATTCATAGGAGACAATTTTAATATCTATAAAGCTCCATGCACCTTTCATTTTTTTTATATTATCATTAGAAGGGTAGAAACAACATCCCCAGAAAAAGAAGTCATTTCTTATTAAATGATTTTCTCTTTACTCTCAGGGTTGGTCTTCTGATGAACAGAATAGACAACTCCTATGTGGCAAAATCTTGAGACTTGGAAAGCAGCTTTGAAACCCAAAGAAGTCTATGCCACCTGCTTATTGATATTTGAAATATAACCAAAGCACACATTTATAGATGAGGCTGGCAAAGAACTCCTGAAGGAGCCACCATTGATATATTTTCAAATCTATGGCATAAATTAAAAACAGATCTGGAACTTATCTATGTAGCAGGTTTGGATATGATGGAGAGAGGTGATTCTTGCATGATATTCTAGTCTCCTAAAGCATGCATTTTTTGGTTTTCTCCCAATTGTTTCTCACTCTTGATTCATTAGTTTATTATCACAATGGCCTAAAAATATAACAAAATAGCAATTACCTCCCATGATCACAGTTGATGTTGGAGGGTTAGGGGTATCTCTAACCCTCCATATGTTTGAGTCTGTAGGTTCACAAGTTCGATTGGGATATTCAAAGTTCCTGCATCAAGGCCACTCTAAATCATACAATGTCAGAAACAAAAGGACATTTTAAAGACTAATCAGTGGCTCAGTAACTTAAAATCCAGAGGCCAGGTGAGTAACATGAATGTGTGAATCAGGATGGTTATGAGAAAATAGTGAATGGTGAGGTCTATGGCAAACTAAAGAGAGAACAAATGTGAAGCACTTGAATTCAGATCTAAAAATTGTGTTGGTCAAGTCATGCATATCCACAGAGTGACTACAATTGGCATCTAGTTGCCAGTCTGTGACTTCTGACACAAACTCCTTACTATAGAGGTAACCTGTGGGTACAATTGCTGTCAGCTTGATTATTAAACTTCATATTCCTCCCGGTCTAAAGCAACCCCAGTTGTTCCTGGATACATCACAACACTGTCTCAGTCTCCCTGTGCTGTCTGCTTTGATCATCCCTCTCTCCTCCTTTATCTCCACTTAGACTGCTGATCTTAAAGCTGTGCAGGGGAGCTTACTGTAGCTAATACTGATGGTGCCCTTGTGGAAACACCAATGTTATTCCAAGGTGCTACCCCAACGCCCTCAGCATCACCATTCCCAGGCTGCAGAGAAGGGAGAATCACTGTCCAATTCAATGCACCTCTTGGGCACTGGGGCCCCAAAGTCATACTGGGTGAGCCCAGAATAACAGAAGGCTTCTTTTGAAAGGCAGCCCCTATGGCTTCCTTCCTTTGGACCAGCCTCTCATACAGAACTCTAAGACAAACATACAAACACCATCCATCTCTGTCAAAATGAGCCATGACACAGGCATGGTGAAAATAGTGCCAAGAAACATTTTTACCCCACCCGCCCCATCACCAAATAAACAAAAGCAAATTTGCAAAGGCATTGCTTTGACTAAAACATACCCAGAAGTTTACACTAACCCAAAGAACCCAGCTTCTTTGTTTAAAGTCTCAGCAGGAAGAAAACTGTCCAGTCAGTGCAGTGAATCAGGACTGGGTTTATACTTGTGCAGCTAAGGGGCCTACTCAGTTGACTGTGCCAGAGCAAAGGAGTACTGAGTGTAGCTTTCAACGACACAGACAACTGGTAGCTTTCAAGTGAAATGTTTCAGCTTCTACTCATAGTCTCTGCAAAGAATCTTGCAATTGAGTGTCAGTCAGCTTATCTTATATCTTGTTATACAGTTGAGACTTCAAGAGGGGATATGTCTGCAAGTGGTACCAAAAAGAGAGTGAAAAGAGAAAACCCACAGACGAGGAGAAAATATTCACAAATTATATATCTGATAAGTGATTCCCATCTGGTATATTAAAAACTTTTGTAACTCAATGATAAAGAATGACCTAATTTAAAAGTAGATAAAAGATTTAAATTTCTCCAAAGAAATAATAAAAATGGCCAATAAGCATATGAAAAGATGGTCAAGTACATTGGTCATCAGGTAGATGCAAATAAAAACTATAGTGAGATATTGCTTCATACCACTGTAACAAAAAATATCAAATATTGTCAAAGATGTGAAGAAATTGGCATCCTCATATGCTAATGGTAGAAATGTCAAACAGTGAGACCACTTTTAAAACTAGTTTTGCAGTTCCCCAAAACATTAGACATATTTACCACATGATCCAGGAATTCCATTTCTCCATATGCAACCAAGAGAATTGAAAACATATAAACACATGGAACTTGTGCATGAATAATCACAGAAGCATGATTCATATTAGTCAAAAAGTGGAAGCAACCCAAATGTCTATCAGCTATAAATGGATAAATGCAATTTCTATACCAATCTAATTAAATATTACTTAACAATAAAGAGGAAAGAAGTCCTGATACAGGTTACCACACAGGTTAACCTTGAAGACTTTGTGCTAAGTGCAACAGGCAAGGCATAAAACATTGAGTATTGTATGGCTCCACTAACAGAAGCCCCTTCAGCCATGGGGAATATATCCCAACACCCCTGCTGGGGCCTGAAACTGCAGATAATACTGAATCCTATGTATATTTCTTCTCCTATTCGTACATATGATGAACTTTAATTTACATATTAGGCACAATGAGAATAATGATAACTAATAACAAATATGAACCATTATAACAATATGCCATAATAAAATTTATATGACTATAAGACTTCTCCCTTTCTCCTTCTCAAAATACCTTACTGTACTGTAGATCTTAGCAACCTCAATGTATCATCTTTTTCTTTCTTTTTTTCTTCTTAACTTTTCACTTAAAAGAAACACTTCACAGCTTCTCTTTGACATATTCAAGTTGCCAGCATGACCACTCTTGCACTTTGGAATCATTATTAAATCATAAGGACTACTTGAATGAATCTGACATAACTTTCCTATGTACATATATTAGTATACCACATGAATCTCACCATTGTGTATATCCACAAGGAATTAATTAAAAAAATGACTATGAGTTATTAGAGGGAAGGGAACCGAGGGAGGCAGGGGAGGGGAAGGAGAGGTACTGGGGACTAAATTAGAATAAGATATATTCTATGCTTTTATAATTATGATAATTATGTCAAAATGGATTCTACTGTCATGTATAACTAAAAAGGATCAATAAATCATTTAAAACAAATTTTTAGTTGTAGATGGACACAATATCTTTATTTTTATTTGTTTATTTTTATGTGGTGCTGAGGATTGAACCCAGGGTCTCATGTATGTGAGGCAAGTGCTCTACCACTGAGCTACAACCCCAGCCCAATAAATCTGTTTTTTTTTTAAATGATCTACTTGAACATAAGTGCTCTGATGCCATGACAATTAATCTGATAACCAAGACAAGTGCTGAGTGACTAATGGGCAGGTAGTATATACAGTGTGTATACCCTAGACCAAGGGATAATTCATATCCCAGGATCAGAACAAGATGGCACAGGACATCATCACACTATTCAGAATAGTGAGCAATTTAAAATCTCAAAAAATGATTAAAATATATTTATTTTTTTAAAATAATGAATATGGATGCTTAGAGGCATAACCAGGTTGACTGACCTTGATTCCTATGTGTAAATCTGTAGTAAAAGTGGTAGAGACATGGATATAGAAATAGATATAAAAGGAGACACAGGCTTTTTAAGTGTTTCAAATACTTATATTACTGTCACTTTGTATATTGAAACACTGAAGCTGACTCACTAAAAATTACAGAAACAGTATGGAGAGGCCCTTATGCCCTTCTCCTAGATTCCTTCCATGATAATACCTTATATGGACTTAGTGCCTTAGAGACACAGCTTTTAAATCACTTCGGAGAGTTCTTCCCCTTACTTGTGGTACATTTCTTTGTGGGAGAGAGTCTCACACCTGTTTTGTTCCTGCCTTCAAATTTGCCAAAACAGGACAAAACCTCCATCACCACCAATACCACAAACTAAGGCCTGTTTGAAATTCCTGAGTTTGTCTCTGATGCCCATAAAAGGTAAGTTTGCCCAGCCTCCTTCAAAATGGCTCTCGGGAAGACACCCTGTAGCCAGAAGCACCACGAGGTTGCAAGGCATCACCTCAGGCCCACAGACCTTGCAGGAGGCCACTGAGCCTGCCAAGCCTCTCTCCTGAGACTACAACTGACATCTGAGCTCGACACACTGGATTTAAGAAGAGGGAAAGAGAGCAAGTGTGAACGAAGGTGTGAAAAACTTCACTTGAACATTTATTGCAAGGGTAGGAAAGTGGGAAGTGAGGCTGCTGAAATGTCAAGTGAGGAAATAATAAGTCAAGAGCAATGGATGGGCTTTGGTGGGCCGATCAGATCTTGGGAGCAAATAGGGACAGAATGCAACCCTCAAATGGCTGAATGCAAACGTGAGAAAAATGAAAAAGGACTGGCTCAGTGCCAAGGGCAACATTCAACTAATTCTAACAGCAAAGCAAAATGCATAAAATGCAAGGAAACATTGAGTCACTCAGGTTGATTTGAATAGGAGAATACAAAATATGAGCGACCTCCTCCAAGGGCATTTCTGAGATTCTCTTGCCAAGTCCTCCTGGGGCCACTGCCCTTCCATCATCCTGGGATTCTTTTCAAGTTCAATTAAACTCAGGCTAACCCAGGCTTTAAAGTCCAACTAACAGATGTCCCACCTATTCCTGCTGTATTATCTTAAGTTAGTTACTTGTCTATTGTGAGCCTCAGTTTCCTCATCTATAAAGTGGGAATACCAGTAATAACAGCTCTACCTCAAAAAGTGGTTATGAAGATAAATGACAGTAGCATGGACAGCTGTCTGGTCTGTCTCCATCTATTTCTGAACTACAAAGAGCAGGGAAAAGTCTTTAAAGGCCTTACAAGTAAAGTCTCAACAACAAACTAGATGAGAAGTGCTGGGAATCAGAAAGAGCAGGGCAGTCTTCCCCTGTTCCCTACTTCACAAGTAGACGACAGGAAAGAGACAGAACTATTTAACTAGGATGATGGGGAGATGCCACTTGAAGTGAACACAGGAAAGTGGTTCCTGCAAATCACTCTGAGAAATGAAGAGATTTCAACTTCAAACCAGAGAAGGGAAAGAGTTATTGAACTTGACTCTTAACTATGTCTATGTCTAAGTCTATGTTTATGTCTATGTCTATGTCTATGTCTATGTCTATGTCTATGTCTATGTCTGTCTGTCTGTCTCTCTCTCTCTCCCTTCCTCCCTCCCTCCCTCTCATATATTGTCTTATTGCTCTGTCCCATTGACAAGAAAACAAACTCAATTTTATTTATATGAAATATCAAGAATTGATAAATTCATAGAGACAAAAGCAGATTGGTGCCAGGGAACTGGAAGGAATGGAGAATCAGGCAAAACAGCTTAATAAGTGTGGGTTTTATTCTAGGGTGATGGAAAAGTTTGAGAACTAGAGTGTTGTATAAACACAACATTGTGAATGTACTAATTGCCACTGAACTGTTCATTTTAAAATGGCTAATTTTATGATATATGAAGATTCTTAATAAAAAATATATATATTTAAATGCCTGAAAAGCATTGTCTCTAGTTTCTGCTGTAGTTGTTCATTCCTCACTGTCTGTGGACCTCATACAAATTAAGCTTTCACCCCTATCACCCCAACCAAACTGCTATTTTTAGAGTCCTCACGATTTTCAGAATTCTAAATCCAATGGTAATTTATAGCTCTGTAGAGCTTCAAGAGATGCTGAAAAGAGTAGTCTTTATTCTAGGCAGTTGCATCTCACTAACACCAACCTTTCTATTATTAGAAACACAGACAAAATTGATAATAAAGGATAACTAGAAGTTTTTGTTAGTTTCTTTTAGGGTAAACTATTAAACACTAGCAATAGTGTGTATAGTCTCCAAACTGGGAGATTTGAGTCAGGGGAAAAGGACTTTTTAAAAACTTGATTAATTCAGGAGATAAGAAAGAAGGGATATACAAAAAAATATTTCAATAAGCAGAACACACAAAGTAGGAGGGCAGAAATAATTTGAATATATAATTATCACTATTATAAATGCATAGGCCATTACTTATAAGACAGATCCTTTCCATTAATTGGCCTATTTCACCTCAGTTTCCAAATATGTGGACATACAATATTTCATAGCATTTATTTATTATCTTTCATTTCTGATATTAGTAATTTGTATTTTTTTCTCTGTTTTTTCCTTAGTCTGGTTGGAAGTTTATCAGTTTTATTCACCTTTTTAAAGAACCAACATTTTGTTTCATTGAATTATTATTTTCCTGTTTTCCATTTTATTGCTGTTTGTTTTTATTTCATCAGCTTACTTTGGATTTAGCTGGCTTCTTTTCCAGCTCCTGAGGTGGGAACTTATATTATTGACTTTTTATTCTTTTTCTTTTCTAATATATGCATTCTCAATACTATAACGTTATAAGTAAGGACTGCTCTCACTGCATCCTATACATTTTGATAAGTTGTATTTTCATTTTTATTTAATTCAAATGCTTCTCTGAGACTTCTATATTTGACCCATGTGTTATTTAGGAATATGTTGTTTAATCTCCAAATATTCGGAGTTTTCTAGCTATCATTCTGTTACAGATTTCTACTTTATAGTCTGAAAGCATACTGTACTTTGATTTTTTTTCTTTCAAATTTAAGGTGTAATTTTAGGCTCAGAATTTGGTCTTGATGACCATTCCATATGAATGTGAGTGGAATGTGCATTCGACTGCTGTTCAATGAAACAATCTATGAATGTCAGTTAGATCCAGTTGATTGAGGTACTCTTCAGGTGAACTATTCCTACTAATTTTCTTTCCACTGAATCTGTCAATTATTGATAAAGGGGTACTGATGTTTCCAAGGATGAGAGTGAAACTCTCTATTTCTCCTTGGAGTTCTGTTTTGTTTCATGCATTTTGATGCTTTGTTTCTTGGGCACATATACATTGTTTATCTTCTTGGAAAAGTGACACCCTTATTGATACGATGGACATCTTCATCCCTGATCATTTCCCTTGTTCTGATGTTTGCTTTAAATAGTGTTATGCTTGAATTCGGGACCCCCAAAAGACCACCAGAGACCCAAGATCGATGTAAGCAGTAAAGAGGTGTTTATTGCGAGCTAGCTCGGTCCTCCGCACGCACACACAGCAACTGGTGACGCTGAGAGGCCCCGAGCCAAGGGTTTGCAGCAGTTTTATACAGTCTTTGGAGAAGGCAGGGACTTTACATACATCATAGCATCTCTTAGCAAATCATCACACACCTCGGGAAAATCAAATAACAACTCTAAAACATGATTAGCACATTCACTGGCGGGAACAAGTTGGGTAGGGGTGATTGGTCAGTACAAAAGGGGTATTCATTTGAACTGATTGGTTTAAGCCAAGAGGGGTGTACATGCTGAACTACATGGTTTCCCAACATGTTACCAACCACCATAAACTACTGGGAGGGTCATCTGGCATCCCAGGTATTTCCCTGTCTCATGCTGATTGGTGGCTGCTAGGGGGTTGCTATGGATCTCCTGACTGAGTCAGGGACACCTGGCGCAGCAGATCTCTCCTGTTATCTGTAGACAAACAACCTAGCAGGGTGGGAATGTACTTAGGAGTGCTCTGTGGGTTTTTCCAAGGACAAAGGCCATGTCCCTTCCTTGGACAGGCTTTGCTCTGAGATAAAGGCTGGTTTTTCAATAGAGCTTCTAAATTAGGTAGAAAAATCAAAATAATGTTCTTCATTGTTTATGAACAAGAAAAATTTACACAGAACAGTTAAAAACAAAGGGATGAAAAAAGTCAAATGCCCCCAGTGACTTACTTCCTCCAGCCATGCCTCACTTGCCAATAGTTACCAGTTGGTGTCCATTCAAATTATTAATCCATCTAATGGATGAATTCACTGATTAGGTTACAACTCTCATAATTTAAACATTTTACTTCTTAACATTTTTCTGCATTTTATAACATAACCTTTTTTGGGGAAAACACACATCCAAAGCATAAACTTGCACCCCTGACCCCCAAAAGCTTATTCAAATCTTACTAATGCAAAATGAACTCAGTCTATTTCCATGAATTCCCATCATTATAACAGTTTTAGCATTTTCCAAAAGTCCAAGTCTACAGTCTTTTCTGAGTTTCAAGGCAAACTCTTGGTTATGAACCCCTGTTAAACTCAAAAACAACTTGCATGTCCATTCCAAAAGGGAGGAATAGCAACATAGAAGGAAGGAATGAGACCCAAGTAAGACCAAAACCCAGCTGGGCAAATAAGTTCTGTGGTTTCACAACCAGTATCTGGGGTACATGGTGGTGAGATGTGATCTCAGAGGCCTTGGGCAGCCCCATCACTTTGGCCTTGTCTGTTACAGCCTTATGCCCTTTCTTTTGGCCTGGCTCTGTTTGTAGCAGACAGCTTTCCTCAGTGGACAGTCCATGTTACTGGCATCTCTTAATCCTGGTAGTTATTTCAGCTCTGACTTCATCTCCAAATTTAGCTACAACATTCACTGGAGTCCTGGGCTCTCCCAAATTCCATCAGGTATAGTTCAAGGTTCTTGTGCTCTTCCCATGAGACCCCCCCCCCATATCTCTTCTGGATGAAGGAGAGGAAGAATTGGAAGCAGTCCTCTTTACCCCCAGGGGTGAGGTGGGAGTCAGAGGTAGATACAGAACTCTCTGGCATCTCTTCACAGAAGTCTGCTACCACCTCAGCCTCTGATTTGATCCCTCTAAATGGGTGATGGCCTAAGGGTACCAAAAAGAATTTTATCTCCATCCTTTAATGTCTTGCATAAATGGTCTTAACAGCCTTTTTTGGATCTCCTGTTTTTTGGTCTTTTGCAGTCAGGAAGAGGCCATTTGCTTACCTGGCTGCATAACCACAGATGGATATTATCATACAATGAGATGAATAAATGTAGAGGTGTTTTTGCTTTAAGGAGTCCCTATCTCTAGAAACTTGTATTCCACATTTGCCTGGTCTTCTTAGGTTCACTCAGCTTAACCCCCAGGCACTTGTGTTCTGATAATACCAGGAAGTCATGCCAGGAAGTGGGGGAAGGGAGATCATTTGGAGGCAAGAGAAGATCCAGCCATTTCAGCTTTCTTCAAGTCAAGGCCATGCTTTTTAGCATTTGTTTAGCAAGGTGAACTTAGAAAATGCTTATTTTTTTTCTCATTTCATATTCATTGTGACCCTTGTGATTCTGTGTTATTGTCCTAATTTCTTTGCAAGAGAAGTATATTCTTTAAGGTTATGCAGCTGTTTATAACACAGAGGAACTTAAATTCCTGTTCTTTCTCTGCCCTTGAGCTTGATCTGCATTTGAGCCCACACAGTCCTAGCTTCTTACCAAAAAGTTGAGATGGAGTAGAGTTTTAGTCAATACATCAAAAAGAAAAAAAAAAAAAACAAAACAGGCTAACTATTCCCCCTAGCCAGCCCTGTAGTTCAGATTAAGTTCCACGAGGTAATCACAAATATATTTGGAACTGTATAGTGCTGTCTCTTAGATATATGGTCTTCAGGAATGCATTTGTCATTTTTAGTGTTCTAGATTGTTTCTGAGATTGGAGATAAGTCTCTGAAAATATTGTCTAATAAGGAAGAAGTACTAAGCAAAAGCCTCCGAGTTGGGTCTCACAAAGGTTTTGATTTGGTTTGTGATTTATCACATGCTTAATTTTCAAAACAAATTAAAACATTCCCTCTCTAATTTATGCCCCCAGAGTCTCCTACGTGCTCATGGCACTCTCCTTGCCAGCTGGAGCAGTTCGGAAGAAATGAGTGGGCTCTCCTAAGAGTGAAGGAGAAAATGCAGGATGGTATCAACATTGTGTGATCAGACTACTTGGCTCTCACGTGTTCCTAATAAATCACTGATGTCAGAGGACCCATAAACACAATGCGTAAGGCAGACTTCAGGACGATTGCTACTAGTGCACTCAGCATGGGTTTCTTATTGACTGTCCCCAGTCCCATAAAGCAAACGACATCCAGAAATCCTTATTTGAAATGACAAAGTTATTGGCTATTTTATCATGAGTGTACTGCTTGTGTTTTAGGAGAAAAAAATTTCATTTTTATATCTAATGTAATTCAGATTCGGGATAAGAAACTATGACTCTGTGGGGAAACTATTTTTATGAGTTTTAGCTACCTAAAGTAGAATATTTTAAAAACACCTCTTAGCAAAAATAAGTTAGGATCTTATAACTCAAATAAACATAGACCTAAATGAAAAAGAAAACTACAAAACTCCTAGAAGATTGCATAGGAGAAAACCTAAATGTCTTTGATTATGGTGAAGACTTTTTAGACACAATATTAAAGATATAGTCCATGAAAAAAATAATTGATAAGGTGGATTTCATTTAAAACTTCTACTCTGCAAACAAACATTTCAAGAGAATAAGATGCCAAACCACAGACCAGGAGAAAGTATTTGCAAAAGACATATATGATAAAGGGTTATTACCCAAAATTAATAAAGAATTCTTAAAACTCGACAATAAGAAAGCAACTACTTTGATTTTTTTTAAAAAAGTGAGCCAAAGATCTTAAAAGATACCTTACCAAAGAAAATATACAGATGACAAATAACCATATGAAAATGTGTTCTGCATCATATGTCTTCAAGGAAATTAAAACAACCCTCAGATACAATAACATACCTCTAAGAAGAGCTAATGTGCAGAAGATTAACACCACCAAATGCTGGTGAGAATGTGGATCAGTAGGAACTCTGAATAACTGCTGGTAGAAATGCAAAAAAGATCAGCCACTTTAAAAGATGGTTTGGTGGCTTCTTACCAAACTAAATATGTTCTTATCATACAACCAAGCAATTACACCACTTGGCTTTTACTCAAAGGAGGTGAGAACTTATGCCCACATAAAATATCTTCACACTGATGTTTATAATAGCTTTGTTTGGGATTACTAAAAGTTAGAAGCAACCAAGATATCCTTCAGCAGGTGAATGAATAAACTATGGTAAATCTGGAGAATCAAGCATTATTCAGTACAAAAGAGAAATAAGCTGTCAGGCCATGAGAAGACATGAAGAACCTTACATGCATATTACTAAGTGAAAGAAGCCTATCTGGAAAGGCTACACACTACATGATTCCAACCTCTGCAAAAGGCAAAAGGCAGTAAAAAGATCAGTGGTAACCAAGGGTTAATGAAGAGAAAGGGATGAAAAGGCAGAACATGGAGAATTTTTAGGGCTGTGAAAAATACTCTGAGTAATACTGAAATGATGGGTACATGTCATTATACATCTGTCCAAATCCGTTGTATATGCGACACCAAGAGTGAATGCTAAGGTAAAACAGATCCTATAATGATGGGTACATGTCATAATATATCTATCCAAATCCATTTTATGTGCAACACCAAGAGTAAATGCTAACATAAAACATGGTCTTGGGGTAATTATGATATGTCGACATAGCTTCATCAATTATAACAAATGTACCATTCTGTTTGAAGATATAAAATTGGGGAGGCTATGCCTGTGGGGATGGGGGAGTAGATGGGAATTCTCTATACCTTCCTCTCAAATTTGTTGTAAACCTAAAACTTCTCTAAGAAAAACAAAATAGTCTTTTTTTTAAGTGCATACACACAAAATAAAATAAAATAAGAGTGGATTGATCCCATAGGCATTCAGGGTGCTGGTTCAAGCCTGACACAAATGAAATAGAAACAATTAGTTGCATTAGGCAAGAAAGGGAGTGTCACTGGAACTGCACTGAGCTCAGGAAGAGTAAACTGAGGCTACACCAAGATCTAGGATCCTGTCTCAGCCTCAGTTGTATTACCTGAAAATTGGGTGTACCATGTAAATCTGAGAACCCAGAAACAAATCAACATTTTCATAAGGTCCATTCAAAAGTTTCTGTTTATGATTTTCTTATGTACTATCTGTGAAATCCCCTGAGTGAAGAAAGGAGACTAGTACATCTCTTAGAGAACACTGAAGGGTATGAATCTTGCCTCAGGTCACTCACTGGACAAGTGACAGAGGCAGGGAAATTATTTACCCTCTATGTGCCTCAGCTGTAATCATCCTTGAAATCCCATAGAGTAGTTGTGAAGATCAAATGAGTTGCATACATGAAGCATTAGAACAGTATGTGGCACCAAGTAAATACATAGTAGGCATTAGCTCTTCCTCTCCTTTTTCATATTACAAATTACATATATAGACCAACTGTTGTAAACACATTCAATATTAAGATTGGCAATAACCAGTATTTGATCCATATATAGTACAGATACTGCTGGGCATCCTATATATAATTTCTTTGACATTATCAATGATTCTTCAAGGTAGACAATATGGAATTATGACTCTGCTAACTTTTCAGATAAGTAAATTTAGAGTCATGTTCAAATCCACACAGTAAATGGCAAAACTCTAATCTAAACCCAAGCCCATTTGAGTTATTAAACAAACTGCTTTGAGAGTAACCAAGGCCACTCTTCTGAATGCCTGCTCTGGGTCAGCTGTGTTGCTGGCCACTTTCCTTTACTCATTGTGTCTAGAGCTCATAGTCCTGAAGTGTGAGCACCATTACCTCCATTTCTTTTCTCAAAGAGCTGATCCAAGCCTTCTACTTCACATCCTATAGTGCTGCCCAGCAACAGTCAGGTGGGAAGAATCTGAAGCCATTCAAAGTAGGAGTTGAGATGACATTGCTGACAACACTCAGATATATTTATTTCCAACCATGCCAACTGGTACTCTGGCACCTCATATTAAATAATGAGGCTCATTCAAGATGGAAGGATGACTCATCACCTGTCAGTGTTAACTAACGAGATTGTCTGACTGTGGCCTAAAGCCAGGCACCCTCTCTCATTAGTGCTGGGGATGCACACCCTCACCTTCTGGCATGAACACTTCTGAGGGCTTCATGCCCCCACCTCCAGTTTCTCCACCACTCTAACTCACCTGTACCATGACAGGGCAATGCCAGGGACAGAAAGCCCAGCCTAATTACCCTAACTAATGGCTTGTCACAGCACAACAGACCATGAAATCTTTACCTAGGGTGAATGCTCAGGCTTGCATATTTACTTTTAATTATGGCATCTCATAAAATTAAGAGAAGTTAAAATCCTGAAGTTAAAATTGTCGTTGTGATGTAGGAATTCCAAACCAGGTGCTACTTTATTTTGGGTGAGTATTCTCATCAGGCGTGCTCCCAGAGGGCCTGGCTGTTTTGGTCATCCCATGTGGGCCCATGTGTGCTTGGCTACAGCAAGAAACCTTGGTGCAACCACTTGTCAGGTATCTCTTTGGAAGAAGCAAAATAAAAGAGTAGCACCCAGAAAAGAAGCTTATGAGGTGAGGACGTGTGGTCAAGCTCTACAATCATTACTTCTGTAAAGGTAAAATTTCTAAGCTGATTCTAAGCTGCAAAAGTCTGAGTTAAAGTGTGAAAGACCGGGCATTGTAAAGTCTCTAAATGGCGAGGCCTGGGCTAAAAAGTAAAAGACAAGGCATTGTTACAACTCCTCTGCTACCCCTGGAACCTGTAATCTCTGTAGCTGTTAGGACAATACCTGAACTGCCCAGTAAATATTTCTTTTGGTCCCCTGGTTGTTCAATAGCTAAGGGCTCCAAGTAGCACGGCACGTAAGCATCTAGGCTCCAAAACCAATCAGTTTAAATGTGTACCCCGCTTAGGAATGACCAATTACCCCTGCCCAGACTGTTCCCGCCAATGAATGGACTAATCATGTATCAGAGTTGTTGTTCAATTTTCCCATGCCTCATGATGATTTGTTCTGATGCATGCAAAGCCCCCTGCCCTCTCCAAAAAGTGTACTTAAGCTCTGCTTGACCTCTGCTCTGGGCTCTGGGCTGCTCTCCCTTCTTGAGTGAGCACGGAGCCCCAGCGCGCTGGAATGGATCCCCAATAAATCCCCTTTTGCCAATTGCATGGAGCCAGTCTCTTGTGTGGTCTCTTTCTCCAACGCTCCGCCGGACCCTTACACTTCTCAGGAAACTTGTGTGGCCCCTTTTGTCAGATCAGGCGAGGCAGGCAATAGCCAAAGGAGGCAGATTTAAAAGGGCCACTGAACAGGCTTTATTGAGATATCACTCCCACAGAGGGGACAGGAGAAGGGTCTGAGGAGAAACCGCGTGGAAGCTCGACCGGACTGGACTTTTATGGGGCTTACAGCAGGAAGAGAAGGGCTTGGGACAGGAAAAGGTGTTTCTAGGGTCCCTTGCCCCCTTGAAGTTGGTCAGAGGAGTTGGCTGAACTCCAGGATTGGCCAGGGGGGTCCTGTTGATTGACAGGCATTAGTCAGGAGATCTGGCTGATTGACAGTTTCCGCTGGCATCTGATTGATGTTCTTTTCCAGTGCGGGCTGCTTTGTTCTAAGTTGCCACTAAGTCGCCACCAAGTCGCTGCCACCAACCTAACACCTTTATTTCTCTAGTCCTCGTTTTTCAGATGTAGTTTTTAAAACTGTGGCTAAAAAGGTGATTTCTAAGAGTTTTTAGGTATTTTATCCTCTGATTCTATAAGCATCCACATCTTGCCCAGGGGAAGCTATTCTGTTTAAAATACTGCAAAGACAATTTTTCCCCAGCCCTTGCCTTCCTGGCCCTCCTGTGGTAAGCCATCCCTGGAGGGAGCAAGCTGTCTCATAGGGTTCTTTCTTGAACAGTTTCTCCCTAACACCCTTTTTACAGCATGATTTTTGGTTATAATAAATGCTAAGCTCATTATCTGGCTGCTTCTCCAAATTTTCTTACAGTCTAAGTCCCCTTTAATTTAGTCTTTTCCTAGCCAGGTGCTAACTTCTGAGTGCTCTCCAGAAGATTCTTAAGCCTCCTTATCTCATAAGAGACCCCTGGGCTGTGGTTAAGCGGAACATTTCTCAAAGAGTGTTCTGTGAAACACTTATTACCAAGGATGTGAAATAAGTACTCCAAGATCTGGCTCTAGAATCGAACATATTTTGGCAATGCTGGGCTGAACAGAGTTGAGAAAGCAACTTATCACAAGTAGTTGGGGTCTGTCTTCCTCACCTGTTAGAGTTGCTGGGACTGTGGCATAAGGAACCTAAGGCAGAGGAATTTCCCCATCCTGGCACATTTACCTGAACCTTGCAGACAGGAAAAAGAAGCAAGGGAAAGTCCTTTCCCTATTGCTCCTATAGGCTACCATCATGACATTCCCTACAGAACACCCCTGCTGCAGGGGATGTCATGGAGGAATGAACAGGTCAATGACTGGATGTACGTAAACCACTGAAGTTCAATTCCAACTCCACACATTCTGTGTGACTTTAGGCTTATTATTCTCTCTGAGCGCTATGTCATCATTGATGGAATAAGGATAAAAATACACCTAGTGCAGGCTTGTTGTGAATAATATCTGAGGAAACACAAACAAAGGGCCCATATAGTCAGAAAACTCCAATACTATCAGAAGCAAAATCCAGTTTCCCTTATTATCAACCAGCCCCCCTTTCCCTTTCGAAGATGTGGTTGACCTCTCCCTTCCAACCAGGTTTACTTCTGTTCTTTCTTCCTCCTCAGGCAGTGTTGTCCTGACTTTCAGACCCAACATGCCCACTGGAGGGATGCCACGTCCAACTCTGTGCAGCGCTGGTGGCGGATGGATGCCTAACATGGGCAGGAACGTTCTGTGGAGAGGCAGCTTGTCAGCAATTTGAAAACCCACTGAAACACCACAAAGTGGAAAAATGCAGTGTGGAAAGAGTGAAAGAGAAGAGCCCCTGTTCCTGATGTCTGTTGAAAGCCCTGCAGGGGCCATCCTGGCTCTGGGAGAAGGTGGGAGTGTCATCTGGAAATCAGTCAACACTCACCTGCCACCTCCAGCCTTTAACAAGATAAAAACTGGCAGCCCTCAAACATGTTTCTCTTGGCCCACACGATGGTCTTAAAAATTCATGTGAGTTGCCAAGATTTCAAAATTCAGAGTTTACACAAAAATTCAAATTTATAACTTCTTTTTAAATTTAAGTCTTCCTGCCCTGCAGCAATTGCCCAAAGTAGAGTAGGTGCCATCTCTCTTCAGAGGATAGTAGGAGGTCCACTCTCCAGTGTGTCCTCCTCTACTTCACTGCAACTGCTTTTCTTGATTTCCTGTGGCACCTCCAGGCATCTGAATGTAAATCTTACCGATTAACAAATTTTGTGCCAGGTACCATGCTGGGCACCAGATGTATAAAACAGGCAAGTGAGGAAGAAAGATATGCAAACAATGGCAATATGCTTGGGTGCTCTGACAGATGTAAACAAAATGCTATGAGAATTCAGAGGTGGGAGAAATAATTGCCTAACAATTACACCTAAACTTGACTGAGCATTTACGATGTGTGAAGCATTTTGCTTAAGGAGTCAGAGATAGCTTCACACATGTATTTAACTTGCATAGCCCTTTAAAAAATAAGAAGGCTATCAAACAGAGAAGGATATTTTAGAGAGAATCATATATTCAAAGGCTTGTGAGTACACCAAGATAGTTCAGAATGGAAATCATTATGTGGTTGCAATCTGAGTTGCATGGGAACTAGGATAAGACCAGGTCCTTTCCATTTAGCTTTGGGATAGAGAGGACCAGATTTCTATCCTATGGCCAATGGAAAAGAATCTGAATTGTTTTAAAATTTAAAACATCTAATTAGGTAGTAAAAGTTGGACAATGAAATGATTGACATGTTTTGTGTAATGATTATCACAAACTAACACATCCATAACTATCCATTGATTAGATATCCAGAACTTATTCATCTTACGACTGACTGACTGTACCCTCCCATCAGAATCCCTTCATTTCCCCTCTCACCAGCCCCTGGCAACCACCATTCCACTCTCTAATTCTATGACATTTTTAGATTTCACATATAAGTCAGATCATATTGTATATTTCTGTGTCTGGCTTATTCCACTTAGCATGATATCCTCTAGATACATCTATTTTGTCATAATGACTGACTTTCCTTCTTTTTATGGATGATATTCTGATATATATATATATATATATATATATATATATATATATATATATATATATATCATTCCCACATGCATTTAATAAATTTATCAAACATTGTAGCTTAGTCTAGCTTGCCTTAAACATGCTCAACACTTACATTAACCTACAGTGAGGCAATACCATTGGACAAAAAGCCTATTATAATCAAATGGTGAGTATCTAATGTAATTTATTGGATGTCTACATCCAGGCTTGCAGTACCCCTGGAGAGCATTGGCTGCTTCTCCTGTGATCATGTGGCTGGCTGCAAGCTCTGGCTCTCTGCCACTGCCCCACTTCATGAGAGAATATTAGCACATCGCTAGCTGGGGAAAAGATTAAAATTCAAAAATTGAAGTATGGATTCTATTGGCTTCATGATGGTGTAAGTCAAACCGTGGTAAGTCAGGGACAGCCTGTAAATTAGTCCAAGTCCAACGTAATGAGGAGGATAAGAATGGTGCCAAACCTACTGACAAGGCCCTTGAAACCCAAGTGAGATCCAGTCCCTCTACCTTGTGTTGATCAGACTCCTCCCCCACTCTGAAGGAGCTTTCCTTTCCGTCTAAGTCTCTGCAAATATATACCTTTCCTCTCAAAGCCACGTTCAGAATACCTTTCCAACATACATGCTTTTATCATTGCTCTTTCCAGCAACTTCACTGTTTTCTGTTAAATCCGCTTTGCGAATCACTTCTCTTTGGCAACACCCATTCATGCTAATAGACAAAGGGGTCACTTGGGGGTTGGGGTCTGGGGCCACTTTGCCATGCAGATTATTTAGGAGAAGCAACACGAGAGCCCTTTGGGAAATTCTCGCATGTAACTAAATCAGAAAGTAATATCCTGTTTTGTCTGCACTCTGCACTAGTCCTCATGTGTCCTGTAGAGGAATCCTGGAGTTTCTCCCTGCTGGCTGAAAGATAAACAAATCCCTGGCACCCAGCCCTACCCTAGAGCTGTCCTAGGGAATTACACTGAAAACAAAGTGTCATCAAAACTGAACCAGAAGGACACAAATGCAGCCTCCAAGCTCTTACTAGCTGCAGACTAAAAATGCTTGGACCAGAAATTTCCACTTTTGCTTGTAGAACCAAAGCATTTCTATCAAGAGTAGGTGACGCCAAAATTTTTCATAAAAAGGAAGGCCCTTTTTTTTTTGAATATTGAATGTCAATATCAAGCAACTGAGAAAAAAATACAATGTTAGAAATGATTCAGAATTTTAATTCTCTTAACCATAACAGCATCTTTATTTGCCCATTGAAAAACAGCATCTCTCTTTTGCTCAGTCTGAAGTGTACAAAGTATTACTAGGTAAGCTTATGGAAGTGTTCTTTCCCACACTCCATCCCCAACAGGAGTTCTCTACCCACAGAGTGAAAATCACTGTGACTCTGGAGAAACAGCAAGGGTGCAGTGTTCTGTGTTTCTTTTAGGTTTGTTTTTTGATAATGCTTACTGCCAGAATCCACAGCAATATCTGTGAAAAACTAATGGGACTTGGCCAAACTCCTGTAAAACTGTGCTTTCTGGCTGAGCTCTGTGGTGCATGCCTATAATCCCAGCAGTTTGGGAGGCTGAGGCAGGAAGATCACAGATTCAAAGCCAGCCTCAGCAACTTTGTGAGCCCCTGTCTCAAAATAAAAAATAAAAAGGGCTGGGGATATGGCTCAGTGGTAAGTGCCCCTGGTTTCAAACCCTGGTGCAAAAAAAACCAAAAACAAACAAACAAAAAAACCCCTAAAAACTGTCCTTTCTGCCTGGCTGCCTTCTAGTTGTATTAGCCAGTCTCCTCAAAGGGTAGGCTCTTAGATGGTCTCTTTGTCACTTACTCCAGATGGAATAGTCTTCAGAGTCTACAGCTCCATGCTCAGTACTTCATATGAATATAGCAGTTTTTCCTCTGGGAGTTAGTACTTCAGGAGGGATCAGAGTAATCTGGACTTAATACAAGAAGAGACCTCACAATGGGGCTAGAAATGGCCAGGACATCAAATCCCATAAAGAATTTAGTCATAATCTACCTTCATCATGTATTGAATATGTACCACATGTCTAATAATGTGAGGCAAAAATTGAAAATCTGACCTAGTGAAAGACACAGGTAGAGGTGTTTTTAAGCTTATTCAATAGCTACGGAACCAGTTAAATTCTATCTAAGGCACACATGGAAAATCATAGTTCATAGGGGAAAGTGGTCCACCAGCCAGGTGAGACCTGTGTAGACCTACGAAGGAAGTATTCAAGTTGGGCCTTGAAAGGCAGGAGATTTGGACAATTCTTTAAATTCTATGCCTCCTATAAAATGTTTGTGGTTTGGATCCAGAAATTTAGAGTGGTAAAGAAATAGTCACTTGGCCTTCATCTAATTGCAGAGGACTTTTCAGTAGAGGATAGTGAAAGAACCTTTGAAAGAAGGTAAAATGTACACCCCTCTCACCAGTCAATGCAATTGGTAAACTTCCTGATTTCATGAGCTAGTCACAAAGGTCCAGGTTTATAATTACTTTCCCTATTAAAAACTGAATCTAACCCTCAGACATTATATTTGAAGTCCTAACCCCTAGTTCTTCTGCATGTGATTGTATTTGGAGATAGATTTCCAAAGAGGTAATTTAAGTTACACTAAAATCATTAGAATGGGACTTTATCCATAAGATAAGTACCATTTAAGAAGAAATGAGAACATGGGCAGTTACACAGAAAAGAGCATATGAAAACAAGAGAGATGAAGGCCATGTATGAGCCAAGGCCTCAGAAATAACCAACTCTGTCAACTAGGACGACTAGTGGGACTAGCAGCCTCCAGAACTGTAAGCAATCAACTTGTTTAAGCCATTTGATCTGTGGCACTTGTTATAGCAACCTTATGTATGTATATATCAAACATACATTCCCTATGTTACAGTTTCCTGATCTTAGAATCATCATACTTCTTGGATTAGCATATTTGACTACAAATTTTTATGCAAAGACCACTGCACCCCACCAACAGCCTTCTCTATTGCATACTTCACACTCTTACCTACAGCACCAAGTCACTTATTCTTTTTCTTTGGGGTGTGGTGTTCTGGGGCACTTTACCACTGAGCTATATCCCCAGCCCTTTAATTTATTATTATTATTATTATTATTATTATTATTATTATTATTACTGAGACAGGGCCTCACTAAGTTGCTCAGGACCTCACCATATTGCTGAAGTTGCCCTCAAACTTGTGATCCTCCTGGCTCAGCCTCCCAGGTTGCTGGGATTATAGACATGAGCCACCACGCCTGGCTGCTTAAGAGAATTTTGCACTCACAAAAAGGTACATTACTTTATGCATCTGTGTATGTCCTCTCCTTTGCCTGGTATGTCCTTATGCCCTCTGTTCATCATTTGGGAGTTCCTTATAATCTTTCAAACTCAACTCAAAACCATGACTTCTGAGTAGGTTTCCCTGGCCTCCTCTACCCAATTCTTGACCATTCCCCTACCATATTCTGAACATAGTTTTATTATTGTCATACAGTTATATCTTACTTCCTAATGAGCTCCTTTCTACACTGTGTCTGATTTATCTCTGTGGACCCAGCACCTAACACAGATTCTGACATTCAGCAGGTACTCAATAAATGCTTACTGCCTTGAACAAGTAATTGAACAATCTATCATCAAATAAATTCACATCTTAACAAGTATTTAATAGGTAGCAAACTCTCCAGTGGGACAGAAAACACAATGGATATTTGTGATTGAAATGACAATGACACAAAACTTAATTCCTCCCAAATACTTTTTATTATCATCAAATATACATGTGTATGTACAAATACATATTTACATTTATGTATACACATACATTTATGTATACATATACATATATTTATATTTGTATGAGTGTGTCAGGGACTAAAATGATCTTAAATCTTGGATTAAATATCTTAAGTTACAAAGGGAGAACATTAAGTGAGGAGAAGAAATTTATCCAAGTCACCTAGCCAGTCAAGTGGGAGACAGAACTAAAACAGACACTCCACAGCTGACCCAGTGCCCTTCCACTCATTGAAACTGGCATCACCATTTCAGGCCTGGATTGAATCCCAGCTCGTCTTTGTAGACTCTTCTTATTACTCCAATCCATGCCAACAGCCCTCTCCTCCAGAGCTACCATCAGCCCAACTTACACTGACTCTTGATTTGCTCTCGCATGCAATGCCTCATAATTGGCATTTGATTTTCTGCCTTGATTAAAAAATTAAATTTCCAGTAAACTCATGTCATTCTGACAAGAAAGAGTGTGAAGGTCTCAAGTCTCTGATGGAGGTCATCCTTGAAATCAACCTATTGCTGAGCATAGAATCGAAAGAAAACTGAATAGGTCTACAGACCAAAAAGAAGATGATTTGACTCAAATCCATAACAGCTGATATCCAGAGCTCCAGCTTGTCTATTCTTACATCTGTGACAGTGATTAACCAGGATGCTTTTTTCAATATCTATTTTATTATTGCCTTTTCCCATATCATAAAGTTATCTTTTATTTTTGAGCTCATACAGACCTAGGTTAATTTTTTTCTGATCAGTTTTATTTTTTGACTGTGGACTTTTTAAACATTGCAATGGAGACTTCACTTGTGTAAAGCTACAAGGCCTTTACTATTGTCTTATGTGTTGTATGTTATGTGTGCACACTTCTGTCTTGTGTTGTATGTCTATATGTGCGTATGTCCATAGATCATATATGAGGAGCGCTCATGAAAAAATGGATCCAAATATTTTTCATTATTCACGTGATTTAAATGGTTTAATTTTAATTGGGTAAACAGCTGTTGAGGATTGTTTTAATATGTGAACAAATAAGGAGGTTAACAGATCTGTTTGTTTACTTTCACCTTTCCTTCTCATTATATTTAATAATTCTGTTCAGAATAATGTAAATTGTTCAGAAAATTGTTTTCTTAGTGCCTGTTGGAATGTTACATAATTTTTTTTTTTTAGCCATCATTGTCAGAATTCCTACCTTCATCTGAGTACCGGTGAAGACAAAGATAAAACCAAACTACAACTTCTTCGATAGCTATCACAGTAAACTGTATAAACTGATGCATCAATGAATATTAACTCAACAAGTAATGCTCAATCAAGGAGTCGATTTATTTTGGGAGGAAATGGACATATTGATAGATTCCTCCAATTTGAACTGCTTGCAAAACTTGCCTGGACTATATATCATTTGTATGCATTGTGAACTATCTGTTGGTGCAGCGAATTGTGGTAGTGCTGGCGTATCTTTGCTGATGGTGTCACCAGTGATACAATTTTTCCAAAGGAGCCGTCAATTGGCTTGGTGTCGTGGCATTTCTGTATCCTCCTCCCTTCTACTACTGATGGTCTAAATTTGGGGGCCAACAGAGGTGAGGCAAAGAATCTCACCCCCCCCACTGGCACCAAGGCCAAATTTTTGGGGCCAACAGAGGTGAGGCAAAGAACCTCACCCCCCCGACTGGTGCATAGGCCTATCGACAAGTATGGCTGTATGCTGGACCGGTAGTCAGTGATGGGTATGATCCAATTGCAGTGGTACCAACCTAAGACAGGAGGCTGACGCCTAGAGGTCAGCTCATCCGATCATGGGTAAGGACCATATGTTGTATTGGACAACCTAACAGGCACGGTCCCTAAGCCACATTGCTTGTTGCTTAATTAAATAGAAGGGGGGAGATGCTAAGAGCCATAGCCAAGTAGGAATGATGCATGGCATTTTTGGTTGAAAGGTGACGCCAGCAAGCCATTGAGATGATATGATTATGTTAAGATCTGCATTCAATTGGATATTAGACCCCTGATGTTCCCCTCGGCCTGCTACTTTGGAGCTCTAGTGGGACTCCTGGAGAATCCCCATTGGTTGGGGAAGTGCGGTAGGAGGGAATTCCGGAGGAGGGATTTCCTGTTGGAGTAGTGTGGCCCAGGAGAACGCTGCGTGTGTGTGGTTCGGCATATTTCCCGGGAGCGTGCGTGTCATTGGTGGGAATTTCAGAAATAAAGTTTGTTCCTGCTTGAGTGGCTCGTGATTTTGTGCCCAGCCAGACTGCGGCAGATGTTAAAATAGACTTACTAGAAAAACAACTGAAGGAAGAGAAATCTACAGGTCCAAGACAATATAAGGTGAGAGTGGATGTCATAAGAACTCTGCCCAAAAGATGATTCAGCATCCATCCAATTCCACGTGAATGAAGTCAAAACAACTTTAGAGTTACATTAGAAGAGTGGAGAACCACTAAAGAAGGGATAGAGAGGATATGGATATGAATTTCTGAAGTTTTAAGAGAACATAAACCTGTTTTCATGAGATACTAACACAGAAAAAATGAGCATAGAGCACAAAAAAGGCTGAACATTTTAATGCAGGTATGAAAAATACTATAAGAAAAAATATCAGATCAAGTCTCTTAGTGAATGCCTAATGTTTTAGTCCATGTTATGCTATAATAATGGAATGTCTGAGATCAGATAATTTATAATGAACAGATTTATTTATTACATCTGGAGATTAGAAAGTACAAAGCCAAGAGGCCTGCATTGGCCAAAGGCCCTCTTGCTGCATCATAACATGGCAGATGACATCATGTGATGAGAGGGAAAATTCACTGTAATGATAACTAACCCACTCTTGCAGTAGACATTAAGTTGTTCATGAGGGCAGGGCACAATTACCTCATATTAGCTCCCAACTCCCAGTACTTTTGCACTGGGAATTAAGTTTCCAACACATAAATTTAGGAGAAAGAATTCAAACCATACTTCCTCCTAAAGATAGCAGACACAGCATATACAATGGTGTCTGGAAGCTGAACAAAAGGAGAGTTAAATTGGAGACAACCAAAGTGATCAATCAGAAAAAGGTTTTGAAAGAACTTCTTTGCATCCCTGAGCTAAAGTCCTTCCTTATAAATTCTTAAAGAAGAGAGTTACCAAATATATATTAAATCTATGAAGATGATAAGAAGAAACACTTACGAATTATGTAAAAACTCTCTAGAGGAAGAATGTCCCTTGGGAATCAAAAAATGCAAATTATGGAAAATCAGAGAGCTTAAATTTAAAATGATAACTCTAACAAGGAGATGAAGGGAAAAAAAAACCTCAGAGGTGGAAGGAGAAAATAGTTCAAGGATAAAGGAGAAATGTCCTAGCATGTAAAAAACATGAGCCAAGCCCCAGAGTCACTGGATACCTCTGGAAAATAATATAATACTAAGGGAGGAAATACAGACTCATGAGTGCTCTGGAAAAGCAGATTATTGCCATTGGTAACAAAGCACATATACAGTTAATACTTCAAATTCCAATGACTTGCAAGAAGGAGGTAGACCCTGTGGACCAAAATTAACTGAAGCAGATGTTACATTTGAGCTTTTAGAAAGGGTATGTGAAGTGTGGGTAATGAAATTACCAAATTTGGCTAAACTGAAATTGGAATCCTTAGATTATCAGATCACCATGGCATGAGTCATGTTTAACTGGGATGGCTCAGGCTTTCAGGTTCCAAAGTAGGTGGGTTTCATAGGATCCAGATCCCAGGAGGAGGATCTCTCCGTCCTGTCAACCTAATCCTGGACCAGTTCTTCCTCCAGATGGGTTATAGAGCTCTCCCTATTTGCTCATAACTCTGAACATCAATCTGGATCAGTCTACTCACAAGTTTTATAAGTCTTCTTTTGATGGAGCATAAGGTCTAACATTCTCAAAAGTAGAGTCTAGTAGAAAGGACCCTAACATGCTTTTGAACAGTTTTGGCCTTCAGTTTTCTCTCTTCAGTTTTCTCAACTGAAAATGGAGCTGCTGGCGAGGCTTCCTTCCTGCCTGTCTGTATCCAGACAGGTGTCCCATGCTGGAAACTGATTCAGAGTACAGGTCCAAAGGAATCTCCTGCTCCTCTCTATTCCAATAAACTCATATAAAGCCCCTCAAATTACTTCCTGCCCAAGGGATTTTCTGGATCATTCCATCCTCCAGTAGAAACTGAGCAACATTTGTCCCTCAAGGGACAGCCTCGAAATCCTTGGCCAATTTCATCTCTGCCATCACTTTTGGGAAGATAGAGTAAAAACCTGAGGCACTAGTTCCCCCTTCAAATGAGCCACCTTATAAAGATCTAGAACCAGGGAAAGAAAGATTTTGCTTATTTTCTAGCATCATTTGGAATGCTTCCTTTTTAGAATTAAAACACTTTTAAATGATTATACATTTGTTCAAACTGAAGTTGATAGAAGCATGAATCATTGTCATATTTATGTATGTTGAGGAGACTTATAAATTAGGATCTTATAAATGTTATTTTATTATCCTCTTTAGATAATGCATTGTATTTTAGTTTGATTAATCAGCCTATTATAGCATAAGCAATAAGATGAATTTTGTGGGGTAATTCAGCACCTGGACATATTTGAAATTTTAAAAGCTATTTCTTTTTTACAAGAACTATATTTTTATAGCTTTCTACAGTTATAGAGTATAAAAGTAGTTAAAAGTCTCAAAAAATGAATTTTCATTAATTTTAAATAAACAAATATTAATTCTATATGTCCTCCCTTAATAAAAGCTTGAGTGGAAGATGGAGATGGTAACTAATATTTCCTTAATATTTTTAGCACATATATACTTCTTAAAGTAAGCACTAGATCCTTAAAAACTACTGAATGAAAAGAATGAGTTCATCAATGAACTTTTTCTAAACTGTTCCTGTTTTATCATCTATAATTTCACATTTATGATAAAACAATTTTCTAAGTAACTTTTTTACCTGTTGCACTTAGCAGTTCCTATTGGATTTATGGGTAAGACCAGTTCTCATTCTGGGTTTCCCAGTTTTAACCTTACTGCTGAGTATGTTTGATGCTTAAAACCTCAAATTTGTTTGAAGACTGATGACGTAATTCCAATGGTAACAACTATAAGTGCTAGCACTTAATGAATGCCAGTCCCAGACACAGAGGGTCAGACACTATAGTAGCCATATTGCATGTATCATTTTATTTCATTTTTCATGTGCTGTAGAAGATTGGTTTCCTTGTTTTCTTAATCTTAGGCACAAAGAAGTTAAATTAATGGCTAACAAGTAAATGGCTATGCTTTGAATTTATCCTCTCTCCACTCCTTCTCCATCTCCCTCTCTTTAAAGTTTAAACTCTTATTCATTATGCTATAATCACCTCAGTAAGAGGGCAAATTACACATTCACAGAACCTACCATCTTATGCATTTAAGTATATGCTGTGTAGACCACCTTCAAAAGACCTACACTTCTAGTCCAATTATGTAATAGCACTCATGGCCTTGAGCCAAGCCATTTATACTCTTTTGCCTAACTTGCATTCTGACCCATGATCCTCTTCCATTTATTAGGATTGATATAATCCTGCCCTATAAACCTCAAGGATATGTTGACTCAAACTCAGTTCTTCAATATGGATCACCAGCTCCTCTAACCCTAAGAACCATACCTAAGAGAACTGCCAAACCCCATTATTAAGGACATCCGCTAATCTAAAGCCATTGTTGATTAGTCCTGGAAAATATTTAAGAATTTTTTGCCAAGATCCTGCAGAAAACCACTGAGTCAATGCTGAATTCCTCTTAAGGGCATAATAATTTTTAATGTGTGAATTTCAATATTACATTCTTACTTAACCCTGTACCTAAAAAGAACTTCTGGTTGGGATTCTAGGTGCCTAAGAAAACTTTCTCAAGTGGTTTTTACTTTTCTTACCATTAGATGTCAATTAAAGCTAATAGTTATTGTACAGTCATTTTCCTCATTAATTACAAAGTCTCTAGAAGTGTTAGGTTCTAGACTTTAGACAGAGAATTAGTTAATTTTGAAATAGAGAAGTGGCAAATCTTAGGTGACAATAGTTTCTTCCAGTCTTCTCTAACCAATTTCTTTTCTAAGAGGCAACTACTGGTAATCACAGAGTCTACGGTTTCATATCCTGCTGCTTTCCCAAATGAAATTAATTCCTGTCCTAGAAGCTGGTAAATAATAAAATGTCCCCAGAAGGACATTTGAAAATGAGATTTTACAAAGAAAAGAGCTGGAATTTCAGTAAAGCAGAACAATTTGCATGTGATAATTAATAATTGCCACAAAAATAACAGAATATTGGACTGCACTACTCTGGAAATACACAGAAATCCTAGCTCTTCTGAAAGGTCTAAGATTGACTCTTACAGATCAAATGAATCCTTCTAGAAATCCTTGAGTATAAGAGGAATTATGATCCATGTTAAAAATCACATAAAATTATGCTGCTACTTCAGTCTAGAATTATTTTTCTTAAATGCATTGTTGTGTAAGATCCAGGAAACTGCCCATGCAGACAGTATCCACATGCAGCGAGAGTCTGAGACTGGATCTCTGGGTTCAGTTATTTACCCTCTTCCCCAATACTGGAAGGAGGCAGGACCTAAACAGTAAGGAAGCTGTCCAGCCTTGCAGAGTCAGGGGTGGTGAATCCATTGTGAACAAACTGGAGAGAAGACAAACTGACACCCCTCTGATAGAACTGGCTGTCTTCATTTCTCTCCTTCCTTACTGAAATCTTTTTATCCATAAGTACTCATCCCCTAGAAAAACAGACAAGATGCAACAAAATTAAGAAACATGGGGAAATCACAAGCATTCCAGAAATTTTACAAAGTTCTTTTTTTTAGGTAAAAATCTCAACTTTTATTTTTAAATTATGCTCAGTAACCTCTTTCTGACCATTTTAAATGTTAATCTTCAGATCCAACTATAGATATTAAGTACAGAGCTATTGGGAGGAATTTCATCATGGGTCTCTTTCATGTCTTCATATCTTACAAATAGAAATCCTGTCCATTCTTTGTTCTGGACTCCCTTTTAAAAGTTTAACAAACAGCCTTGGAGAAATGTTTCTCTCTAAAGTAAACATAAGGCACAATTACTATTCCTTATAAAAGATGTGGGTTCCCTTAGCTCCAAGTTCCTCTTCTGAGTTGATATCAACTGCATGTACAGTCCACTATCCTGTCCGAATTTTCCCAGTTGAACTTGAGCAAGAGGAACTGATCCAAATATGCTCCTGTCACTTGCTGAGCCATGACAGGTCCTTTGTAACCCAGAAGGTTCATTCCTTCTTCCACCATCTATGGGATTCCAAGCTAACTTGTTAGGCTTGTAAGCAGGGTAAAAATCACAGTTTTTAATAAATGTTAGTATTCTCACTTAGGTTTCCCCCTGTAAGCCCTGGTAAGGTCTTTGCTACTTCTAGGATCCACTTCCTAATCAGCCTCCCGACATAGTCCTTCCTTCTTCCTACTCTGAGGCTAGTCCTTTAGGTATTTCTACTTAAGGAATACATCTGCTTCTCTGAGCCCTAAAATTTCCTCTGTCCTACAGAATTTCTGGCCTTCCTGTATATTGCTTAGGCTTCACCTATTAGAAATCTTATCCTCGTATTTAGTAGCATCCATATCTGGTCTTTGTAGAATCTTTCATCTGGATTTCAGATTCTCTGCCCTTCATTTGACCAGTTGTTCTATCCCTAGATCTGGGGAGGATTTTTCATTCAGTCATTCCCCCAGAGCCCTGCAGATCCACAATGTTAGCATTCCTGTCTGAGACTCCGGGCATTCCCACCCAGGCTAATGCTCACCTTAAACACTGTCCTTTCCACCTTTTCTTTCCTTCTCCTTTTTATTATTTATTGATTAGTATGTCTCTCCTGTAAGCATTTTGGAGAATAACATCGTATTCCTTTTTGTATACTCTCTACTGACTAGGGATTTCACAGTAATTGCATTCATTAATTAAAATGAAGTATAGTTTTACATATAAAAGCTCAAACATAAGCCAGTCATGGTGGCTCAAATTTATAATCCCAGTGACTTGGGAAACTGAGGAAGGAGGATTGCAAGTCCAAGGCCAGCCTTTGCAATACCCTAAGAAACTCAGTGAGCTCTTGTCTCAAAATAAAAAATGAAAAGGGCCAGGAATGTAACTCAGTGGTAAAGTACCTCCTGGATTCAATCCCCAATACAAAAAACAAACAAACAACAACAACAAAAACTCCACAGGCATATATTTCATTGATGTTTTATTGTCACATGGGCCATTTTCTCCTCCTCTTTGCCCTCACTGTTGCTATTTTTGAACACCCTACTGCATATGTCTCCCTTGATAAGAAAAAAAGTGATGTCACAAACTAGGTGCCATACTGAAGAAAACTCAGAAGCCAGAGTGGAGTTACCAGGTAAAGAATCCCTGGAGATCTAAGTGACAATGAAGAAAGCACATTGGTTACTGGAGAAAAGGAGTTCATCAAGGTTACTTAGGCCCCCCACTGAAGACCTTCAAAATCCCCAGAGGGAAGACTCTATAGAATGGGGAAAATTCTGGGGGAACGCTAATCTCAGTAGGATATATGCCGTTAGTGTGGGTGACTGCAGAAAAAGGAAGGTCTTATTTTGGTCTTGCTTTTTAGAAAGTTTCCCTAGGGAGGTATTCTAAAGGCAGGCAGGAAAATTATCTTGGAGTAGGAAGGTCACTTAGTAAATCCAAGGGTCTTATTCTACACCACTCTGCTTTTCACCCTTACTCCACTGTCAAAACAAAGGTTTTCCCTGGCCCACTAAATCCAAAACTGCTCTCCTGCACTTTCTGAGTTTCAGAAGAAATAAGGCCTTAGGAGAACAGCTGCTCCTTTCATAGCATGCCTTGCCACCCCTTGGAGATGAAGACACAGGGCGTGCACAGGGTCTTCATTTTATTTCTCTGATGTGCGTGGCACAAATGCCAAAGACAGCTACAAGTAATTGCTCTCTAAGCTCCAGTGAACTAGAACATCTTCATTTAAGTCATGCATAGCCTGGAATTTTTTTTTAAAGGAGAGAAAGATGACTTTATGTGGTAGTTGCTAAGCAGCCAGACTCTCAGGGAGCTCAAACACACATTCAGCTTTGCAGAATCTCAGCAGGAAGCCACACTGCCCTCTTTACAACACTCTCCTTATGCAACCCTTACTGTCTTCTACTGCATCCAAAATGTGAGTTTTTCTTGTTGTTTGTTTTTAACTACTCACCATCCCCACACCTCATTAACCAATGATAAACCAGAGATACCTACTCTGAGAATTCCAGTGAAAGTATTGGAAGAAGTAAGATTTCATAGCTTTTCATTTATTGCTTTACAAGTGCATGAAAAGAAATTTGGACATTGCAGAGAAGTATAAAGCAATAAAAAAAATTTTTAAGTGTAATTCCATGACAGAGAAAGTAAATTATAATTTTGGTGATTTTTTTCTCTAAGGATACATAAAAAATTGGGATGAATACATAGATTTAACACAATGGCTAGAAAATGGTAGGCACTTATATTCAATAAATAATTTTAATAAGTGGATGAGTACATTCCATCTTATGTCAGTTTTTCAATGAATATTGCAATATAAATATAGGCACATTATTGAAAAATGTTAGTAATTGATACTTCAGCATATTTATTACAAAACTTTTTTTTCTATTTTTATCTATTCTGAGATATTTATTCTAAATATAAGCTAACTTAAACAAATCTGTCATTTACATAATTCTTTATCTGTTTTTCCTATTCTTTAGAATTAAATCCCTAGAATTAGAATTATTTGACCAAAATGTATAAATTTTGCTAGATTTAATTGCTATTGTCAAAGGGCTTTCAAAAAAATTGGTAATAATTCATATCATAAATTATGCTAATTTTTGCCTCATTGTACCTTCATTCACATAGTAAGTATGTTGTTATTTTAACTGTCAATTGTGTTGACATTTTATTCTATAAAGAGGTAGTTGTTAAATATAAATGTCATTTCAGTTTTATGTTAACTATTTTTTCATATTTAATGGCCACTGATATTTATTCTTTCATGAACTGTGACAAAGTGACCTTTGTAGACTTTTTTCATCCAAATGACAGGACATCACAAAGGCCTGGGTACCAGGAGGCAGGGCCACCTCAACTATGTCTGTCATAACCAACCTTAGACTCACTTGTCTCATGGGCATAAAAGTACTAAGGTTTAAAAGGCCATGAGGAAGGATTTCATTTTAGAGAGTTGTCAAGGTAGTTGGCATTTCTTATTACACCACCCTATGGAGAGAGCAGGCATGGAAGAAAGGGTTTGCCAAGGGAGAGTGGGGGCTCCATGAATAGCATGCAGAGTCTGGCCTGTGTCCCATGGAGTCTGGGGAGCACAAGTTATGAGCAGCTAAGCCTAGGAATTGCCTGAGGAGACAAAAGCCTAGGGGAAACCCTCAGCTTACTGGACTATATCCCACTTGGTAGGGACAGAGCACCTCATGGATCAGATGGAGGCCACCTGGAGGCATCCTGACTCCTGTGCAAGATGACTGCTGGGACTGGTGGCACACAGCTAGTGAAGGGGCAAATAGCCAGATGCCCAGGATCAGAGTGGAATTATGGCAAAGGTAAACCATGGCACATGTTAAAAACCCTCTGCTTGAAGACTCCACTGGTGTAATGTGGCTATGACTAAAATAGCTAGCAGGAACAACTTAAAGAAGCATCAGTCCACAGATGGCCAACTCCATTCCTTTGGGCCCAAGGTGACACAGTGCATCATGGCGGAAGGGCCTAGTAGAGGCTCAGCTTGTGGTGGGGTCAGAAGCAAAGACACAAAGGAGAGAAGGGGCCACAGGGAAGATGCACCCGCCTAGGGCACACACCTAGTGACCCACTTTCTTGAGCCATACCCCAACTGCCTGCAGTAACCACTCAGTCTATTCAAACTAGAATGAACAGTTAAGTTACAAATCTCATAATCAAATCATCTCCCCTCTTAATATTTTTGTATTAACACAAAAACTCTGGGGGAACACCTCATATTCAAACCATAATAGCAGTCCTTCCCGAAAAGCCCATGAGAGAACTCCATGAGATAAGGTCCTGTGTCAGGTATCAGGATCTTTCCTGACCCTCATCTCTCCTCCTTTTCCCTCTCCCTCTCTTCAAGGGGCCAGAGTGCTTGGTAAAATCCAAGAATAGAAGAGCAAGATCCCTATCAGCCAAGACATCAGGGCAGTCTTTGCTTCCTTTACTATAGCTTTCTGGTCTTAGTTGAGCGAGAAGACATAAGTTTTTAAAAAAATCTTTTAATTTTGTACAACACTGGACAATATAACCACAAAATGAGAGTGTTTTCTTATCATTAAAATGAACAAAATTAATTTTTCAAAATCCAAATGTAACTGGAAACTTCAAAATATCTCAAAGTTTTCATCCAAAGAATTACAAAGAAACAGTCCACAAACACAGTTCAGGGTCAGCAGTAAGAAAGAATAAGTTTATTTTTTGCCTCTACTCTATCAAGTTGAAACTCGGTCAAATATCTGGCAGAAGGACCCCAGCATTTCTGTACCTATTAAAACAAATTCTTGTCTATTCTAATCTGTTTCTTTTTCTCAACTAGCTTTAAATTACTAAAAAAAATTCATAAGTAGGATTTTTATTGGAGTAGGCCTGTACATTTCATTTGGGGAAAATTTAGTTCTCTGTAATACATGCTATCCTAGAACATGGTGTCCCTCTGTTTATGCAATTATTTTTTTAATTTCTCAGTAAAGTTTAATAATAACCATCTTCATTATATCCTATATATTTATTGTTGGCTTTAAAATCTATAAATGTTATAGTTTTACTGATGTTTTTGTTGTTACAATGGAGTATTTCCTTCACGTCTTAAAATTGGCTATTGAGTTTAACTTACAGATGCTCCTCAACTTGCATTCCAATGAACCCATCACAAGTAAAAATATCAAAGGCTGAAATTGCATTTAATATACAAAACATACCAAACAGCATGGCTTGGCAGCACAGCTCACCTAGAGTGTCCCCCGTTATCATCATGACCACATGGCTGACTGGGAGCTGCAGCATATCATTAGCCCAGGGAAAGATCAAAATTCAAAACTCAAAGTATGAATTTTACTGAATGTGTATTGCTTTCATTGTAAAGTTAAAAAGTTGTTAGTCAAACCATTGTAAGTCAGGAGTTTTCTATATAATGATTGATGTTTATGTCAATAGCTTTACTAAATTTTTGTTACTTTAAAAAAATATTTTAGTTGATTATTTTGTATTTCCAGGATTTGTAGTTGAATGATCTACAAAATTAATATGTATGTGTCTTCATTTTATAGCTTTAATTTCTTCTTTGTATTTTACTCCATTGACAAAAAAAGATCTAGAAAAAACACTATGAATGGTGATATAGATCAGATAGGTCATGTTTTTTATTTAAACTTGAATTTTTCTATTTTTCAACCTTGAGGTTGAGGTCAGCTATTGTCTTTAGAAATATGTCTTTGTGTGTGAAGGAAATAAAATGTTATTCCTGGTTTTACAAAAATTAGGTTAAGAAAGGGTATATAACAATTCAAAGGCTACCACTTCAAGATATTTTGACATTCAAAAAAGCAACTCTTCAAGTGCTTAATTACCTTCTACATAATTTAACTTTATTTCACAAAGTCAATCTATATTCTCATGTTTTGCCTCAAATAAAGGCACAAAATTGTTAGTTCTTACAGATTTTTAAGGCCCATATGAAAAACTAATAAATTTTCCAACAAGACTGTTAATCACTAGACTTTTATACATGTTCAGTTTTCAAGAGGAGATATGACAGATTTTTTTCATGTTATAATCATAATAGTAGTTAACATTTTTAGCATTTGTAAGCACTTAGGAAAGAAAGAATAATGTAATCACCAGGAGCCATATATGTTCACTGAAAATAACATTCCAATTAACCAAAATACTTTTCTTTTTGATAGTTATTAAATGAGAAATTTCAGTAGACAGAGTAGAATTGGATTTCATGAATTCATTTATGAAATGTATTTGTTAAAGCCTCTCATGATGTCCTTTTGGTAAGCTGGCAACATGTGGATGGAAGTATAGATTTACAGCTACTTGAAATTAGAATCTCAATAGTGGTTCTGTGTTCCAAGGAGGAATTACCAGGAGAGGCTCTTCATCTTTCCTATTAAACATTTTTTTTTAAATCAATTCTTGGAATGAAGCTATAGGAGGCACACATGCCAAACTTCAAAATGTCACAATGTTAGGAAAGAGAAGAAATCAAATGGCCTAGAATATAAAAGCTTTAAAAGATTTTATATTAGTGACTTGAACCATGGGTAGAAATATGAAAAAAAATTAAGAAAATGAGTGAGGTCTTACATAAATAAATCTATCACAAAAGCATAGGATGAGGTGACTGGCTTGGTGCTACTCACATTAATACTGTTAACTAAATGCCCTATGAGATCTAGTCAATATGGAGCACCTGATATGGATGTCACAGGAGGGTGCCTAAGGATGCAGTGGAGAAGGGGAGGCTGGTGGACAGGAGGTTTACTAGGAATGCCCTTGGAAGCAACATCTGTGAAGGGCAGGTGGGAAGCAGGAGCAGGCAAAGGGAAAAGCCAAACTGCAACATGTACTCAGGGGCTCCTTGACCAAACTCATGGCATGCTCAGAAGTAGAATGGCTCCTCAGAATTGGTCCTGAGTTGGTCCCAAGTTGGACCAAGATGGCAGGGCCTCTGTATTCTTACACCAACCGGCCATTGGATGTGGGCTGCCCAGGGAACAAAAGGGATATGACCTTGAATGAAAGGGCTCTCTGCAGCTGAGCAATTCCTAAAAGGTTGACAGCTGAGCACTATCTACAGACAGTACTGCCAGCAGCTGGGTCAACAAATCCTTCAGTGAAGGGGTTTCTGGGCCATGTATCACAGTGTCCACCACAGTGGGAAACCCCAGCACTTGCTCCAAACCCATAGAAATGCTGGGGAGAATATATTTTTTAAGATGTTTTTAATACATGGTTAAGCATAGAAAAGCAAGAGAAGGTGCCAAAAGTAAAGCAGGAGCTGACAGGCAAAGCACATGGCCCAGATATACGCCTTAGAAGAACATGAGTTTAAGTTCTTTGAGAAAGAAATTAAAGCCCTTAGTCTCTATTCCCAGTCAGCCATCAAAACCCAGAAAACCAGACACCTGACACCCGTGGGTGTGTGGTCTGAATTTTTACTATTCTCAATTTGAGAGTACACTGATTGAACCATTAACTTAAAAATTGATCTAAAAATGGACCTATGTATAGATCCTCAGCAAAGGAAAAACTCAAAACACCCCAACACCCCATGGGATGATACCACCCCGGTTCACCTGAGACTCCCATGGTAATCAATGTCACTGAAATGAGCACACATGCACAGTAAGAGGGACACGGGTGAAAACTTCCACCTGCCAGAATCTATAAAACTTAGACCATCTGAAGGAGACTTAAAAACGGTTTAAAATATTCAGAAAAATTAGGAGAAAAATCCAAAAATGAAATAGACTGGAGAAAATCACAAATAGAAGTTCTAGAAATTAAAAGTATAGACATTTAAAAACAAAGTTAATGTATTAGAGGACTGATTACAGAGATCACCTAGGATGCAGTCCAGAAAGATAAATTAATGAAAAATATGAAGTATCTACTATGTTCAAGAAATCTTTTAAGATGCTGAAAACCCTTTTTCATTCATTAAACATGTATTAAATAACTACAATGTGCCAAGTATTGTGCTAGATATTGAGAATACAATAATCACCAAAAAAGAGTAACATTTCCTTAAGTTTTCGTTGGCTTCATGAAAATGTAGTTCACACTTTCATAATCCATGTCACCTTATAATTAAATAAATGAATTAAAAGTTAAATATGAAGAGCTGTCTGGTAGACTTGAACTATGACCTGATGATGAAGAAAATTTTGTCCCACTGTGCTTTTTACTGGTTAATCATATCTGGAGTAATGTGGTCCTTTCTGGACATCACAACTTAAAATTGAGTGTTGATAAATTATGGAGAAGCCAGAATCAACAAACAAGGATAAAGAAAATCCTGGAATATAGGGTATTTAATAAGTAGCTGAGGAGTGTTCCAACCAGGGAATAAGAAAATAAATAAATACAAAACCCTTTGGTACTTTCTAAATCTAAAGTGTTCTGATTCAGCTCAAGGCTTCTGTGTCAATGATGAACAGTTCACCTCTTCCTTCTCCTCACTACACAGGTGGACTATGTCCCTAGCTTTGCCTCTAGTTAGAAAAGTTCATATGACTGAGTTGTAGCCAATAGAATAGGAAAAGAAGTGCTTTGTACCAATTCCAAGCATGTCCATAACAACCTCACGTGTGTCTGCCTCTCACCATCTGCAGATTTGGTGCACAGCACAGTGACCTTGGAAGTCAGTGCTGAAATTAGTAGTGCCACAGGATGGAAGGAGTTGCATTCCCTGAGTCACTGTTTGGAGAAGAACTTCCACCAAGGACATAAAATTATTCTGGGTTTTACATAATTGAGAAGTATAATTTTACCTGTTTAAACATTTATACATTTTTTTTTCTTTTTGACAACAGACCAGTAATATAACCACAGCCTAACAAGATTTAAGGAATAGCTCATACAATGGTGTGAACACCCAAACATCATACTTATGAATCACAAAGGTTTTTTTTAAATTAATACCCTTTACTAATACAGATTCTTAAGTTCCCCCATCCAATTTTCATTTCTAGTGGCTGCCTAATTCATCTTAATGGAATTCTACTTATCACAATCCTATTTTCCTCAGGGAGGCGTTCTTGAAGGGAAAGCTTTGTCATTACCTAGAATTCTTTTGGTCATAGAAACTGGCACATCATTTTGTCACTGGTCCAACTTCTTTAAAGGAAAGAATATTTCTTACTCATTCTCCATCAGAAATTTAAGTGTTTCCTCCTCAAAGAAACTGAGTTACCTAAAGATTCTTTCATGCTTTTGTTTATATCTTCAGGAATGATCAAGGTATACATCAGGCAATTATTGACTGGGTCAATTAATTATAAATGAGAAGATGTGCCTCTGAGCTTTTTGACTCTTAATGAGAAAACCAGACAGAGCAACATTTTGCAAAAAGAACAGAGACTATGTATGAATGCAAACACATAAAACATTTCAGTGGTAACATATATCATGTTTGTATATAAATGAGAACAGGTTGACTTCAAATCAGTTGTTTCCGTATATAAAACTAACAGCTTCCTTTTTTGTTCTCTTTACTACATCAAGGAAACCTGGATATGTAGCTATTTTAAAAATACACACAGGGTTTCCCTGAGCAAATGGTCTTTCACTAAATTAGTAAATGAGTAATGGTAATGAGATTACTCTGGTATTGAATAGCACATGTCAGAAAATATAGTGCTCAGGAATCAAAAAACAAGCAACCAAGACTTTCAAGAAATCTTAATCTCTGCTACTGAACAAACACATCTGTTCAGCTCAAGGCCAAATAGCTAATAGATCCCTGATTTTTATGAGCATAAATAAAAATTTATGCTATGCTCAAGGGCAATGCATTCTTACCTTTCTCAGGGATTTGCACTGGAATCAGAAATAAGAATGAAAGAAAAATATGGGCTTGTTATTTTCAGAGACTAAGAATAAAAGCTCGTGCTTGGTAAGTAGAAAACATCTAATTACTGTGTACCTTAATGATATTCTAGAAACCTGGACCCGCCCCCTTGAGCCTTCTGAGACTTCTCCACTGGCACAGATCACATAGCACAGAAGTTATACACTTCTACATCTGCCTTCTTCTCCTTAGCTAAGATTCATGAGGACAGGCCTCACTGCTGACCACACATTTGAGCCCAGGGAATTGGCACCATCAAAGCCTTTAGTAAATGTTTATTAAATTCTTGCTATATAATCTTGGAATTTTCCTAAAAGCATCAATCCAATTGTGATGATTTTTCTCCCTGTTATGAGTAAACTTTGAAGAACAGACACAAAATTAATCAAGTTTCACTATCTGTGTGACCTCTAAATTAGTGAGTTTCATGTCAGCTAAGAGCAAATGATGCTAAAGAGCTTATCTAGGTTTTACCCTACCAGTAATAATCCCTCTTCTAAGATTACCTTAACTAGAAATTATGTTCTATGAAAACAGAAACACATCTGTCTTACTCAAGACAGTATCCCAGCATGCATGCAATAATATTTGTTGTGTAAATGACTGATCTCTCTTGTGTAATTTTTTGAGAAAGTTTCAATGACATTAGCTTATCAAGACGAATCCTTGACATGATCACTTCTCTGATTCCCTTTGTATTTCCAACTTGTCAGCTGGCTTACCTCAATGTATTATTATTTTTTTAATCACTGCTGTAAAAGATTTCAAAAGCTTAGCTTATTAGTTCACAGTTCTCCTGGTCAGAAGTCCATGCAGGCTCAGAGTCTAATCTGAATCTCATAAGGTTGAAATCAATGTCAGTCAAGATGGGTTCTCATCTGAATGCTTTGGGGGAAAAACCACTTCCAAGCTCTTTCAGATAGTTGGCTGAATTCAGATCCATAGGATTGTTGTACTGAGATCTTTGAGTCCTTGCTGCTTGTTGATCAGAAGTCATACTCGGAAAAGGAAGATGGCGGTGAATAGAGTGCATCACCCCCATGTACCGTGTCACTGTGCAGGTGAATAACGAGTTAGAACGGCCAAAAGCTATCTTGTTAGGAATTTCCAGCAAAATTGGGGTGCACTGAAACCTAGAGGAAGGATTTCCATCACCCAAGGATCAGTTACTGGGGCTCAATCGCGAGTGAACCGTGCACCCGGAGATTCAGGCTGATTGATTGGTGGCCCGCCCCGCAGCCAGAGACTGCGTGCTGAGAAACGGCATGCTAGCAACACAGAGAAACGGCGCTGCGGAGTCTGTGGGGTCCGCCAACTGTGCCCGCACTGTGCTCCAGGCTGAGTTCTGGGTTTGAGACGGGGGAGAGAAACAGTCCAGATCTGCCCTCCACACCAGACAACTCACGGAGGAAGCCAGCGGCCACCATCTTGGAGAGCTGACGTCACCATCACCAGTTTCAGACATAGTAAGTTCAGCGATACAACAGGTGTGTGACATTTAGCCCTTCTCCCATACAGTGGGGAAACCGCATAAAATCTCTCCCTGGCTTTCCGGGGGCGTGAATATCAGAGTGAGCGTGAATAGAAGCATGGGGAAAGGTTAAGGCACCTGACCTCCAATTCCCCCCTCCCACCAGCGGTGGAAACGAAACCTGTCTCACCAGCTCTCAGAGGAATGGCTATTGGAGGGAATCAAAACAATAGGGGGCCAGTTCCCAATAGCCTCGCTCCACATCCATGAAACTGCAGGCCCAGAGTGTAGCTTGAACTGCAGAGAGGTATCACACTGGGGAAGGCCTGTCTGGCAGGAGAAGCGAGGAGACTAGAGACCAGGAATAAACCTAAGCTAACAGGTTTGGAGAGACACCAGGTGGGGGAGGAGGGAGGGCAAAATCTTGGCCCAGAAGGCACAGCACCACCTACTGGAAGCGAAGAAAATAGAAGCCTAACAGTGCCTTTTTAAAAATTTTTTTTATTTTTTACTTTTTTAATTTTAATTTTTTAAAATTATTTTTTAATTGTAATTTTTATTTTACTGCATTTTATTATTTTTAATCATTTCTTTTTCTTTTCTATTCTTTTTGCTTTCTTTCTTCTCTCCCTTTGTCTTTCTTGGTTTGCTTCCTTACCTCTTCCCCATCTTTACTATTAAGCATGACTACCCAGATTACATATAATTTACTAAATGCAAATAGATGAATACTACAAGCTGATCTATAGTCCACCTAAGCCCTTAACTACCCCCAAATACTTCTGTCTATTCTCTTGCTAATATCCGCCTGCATTTGAGCAACCCCCCAAAGAAGCTAACATATACTAATCTCCATAACATCAAATCGCCCAACCTTAACATAAAATCCTAAGTTTAAACCTCAATTATCTATATGCCATCAAAATCTGTAGGCCTTTAATAAAACTAATGAATTTACCTTAAATCACAATTAAATCCAACATCTCTAAACATTGTCTCCCAACACAAAGGAGAGATATTGGAACTATAAAAACCAAAACAAATTTAAAGGAGAAAACAGAAACACAGCAGTCAAACAGAGTTGGAAAGTAACTTGAGCACCATGAAAAAACAAGGGAAAAAAGGATTACAAACAATGCAGGACAACTTAAATTCACAGGAGAACCTACAGGCATCAGAAAAATGGACAGAGAAAGAACTCAAGGCATACCTAACTCAGATGGAACGGAATCTTAGAGAATACATTAGACAGCAAGTCCAAACAATGAAAGTATACTTTGAAAATGAATTACATAAGCAAATTCAAATGGCAAAGAATGAGCTCTGCCAGGAGATAGAGATTTAAAAAAAAATCAAACAGTAATCCTAGAAATTCAGGAAACCATAAACCAAATTAAAAACTCAAATGAGAATATTACAAATAGACTAGATCAAATAAAAGTCAGAACATCAGATAATGAAGGCAAAGTTTATCAACTTGAAAAGAATATAGTCAACACAGAAAGGATGCTAAGAAATCACAAGCAATCCATCCAAGAGATATGGGATGTCATAAAAAAACAAACTTGAGAGTCATTGGGATAGAAGAAGGTGTAGAGGTTCAAACTAAAGGAATGAACAATCTATTGAATGAAATAATCTTAGAAAACTTCCCAGATATGAAAGATGGAATGGATTGCCAAATCCTGGAAGCCTACAGGACCCAAAAATACAAAACCATAATAGACCAACTCCAAGACGCATAATTATGAATATATCCAACATACAGAACAAGGAGAGAATATTAAAAGCTACGAGAGAAAGGAAGCAGATTACATTCATGGGTAAACCAATTAGGTTAATGGCTGATTTTTTATCACAGACATTGAAAGTGAGAAGATCCTGGAACAACGTATTTCAAACGCTGAAAAATAATGGATTCCAACCAAGAATACTGTATCCAGCAAAATTAAGCTTCAGATTTGACAATGAAATTACAATATTTCACGATAAACAAAAGTTAAAAAGAATTCGCAGCCAGAAAACCAGCACTGCAAGGCATTTTGAGCAAAACACTACAAGAAGAGGAATGGAAAAACAGCACCCAAAACTAACAGTGGGAGGTAACTCAGTAAAGGGGAGAAAAAAATAACCAAAGAGGAAAAACTAGCCATATTAAAATTAATAAATAAATTAGCATGACTGGAAGTACAAACCATATATCAATAGTAACTCTAAACGTTAATGGCTTAAATTCACCAATCAAGAGACATAGGCTAGTAACCTGGATTAAAAAAACAAATCCAACAATATGCTGCCATAAGGAGACTCATATGATAGGAAAACACATACACAGGCTGAAGGTGAAAGGTTGGGAAAAATCATACCACTCACATGGTCCTCGGAAGCAAGCAGGAGTGGCCATACTCATATCGAATAAAATCAACTTCAAACCTAAGTTAATCACAAGGGATAAAGAAGGACACTATATACTGTTAAAAGGAACCATCCACCAACAAGACATAACAATTATCAACATGTATGCACCAAACAATGGTGCTGCAACGTTCATAAAACAAACTCCCCTCAAGTTCAAGAGTCAAATAGACCACAACACAATAATTATGGGTGACTTTAACACACCTCTGTCACCATTTGATGGTGAATTTGATGGGACATTTTTAGAACTCTGCCTACTACACACAGAGTAACCAAATGAAAGAGCCCCGAATGATAACCAGTCTTTATGTATCATCTCAGAAATCACATCCATTGTTTCTACCATATTCTAATTGTTAGAATCAAGTCAGTAAATGCAGCTCACATCCAAGGGAAGAGAATACACCATGCTTTGAATATTAGTAGGCAGGGATCACTGGGGACCACCTGAGACATTGCCTACCACAGAAAAGAAAGAAAATGGCATCCTCTTGTCTGGATCAGCTATTAAAAGCATTTATGTAATCACAGTGATAGAAACATTGAATATGAATCTAAGAAAAATTATTATAGCATTAAATTAAGAGGAGAAGGTGATAGAATAAAAATGTGTTTAATAGAAGAGGGAAGAAAGAAAGATAAGCCTGCCTAGCTGATGTGGGGATTCTTAAATATGGCATGTAAAGAAGTGGTATTTAATAGGTTCTTTGGTGACACAAAGGGGAAATATCAAATAATCAGGTAAAACTCTGGGACAGGGAAATGTTACCAAGGGAGGGTTGTTCATGAGGATGGCTATTATTTATAACAAACTTTATAGAGCTTGTTAACTCTTTAAACCAGGTATGCTTATAACTTTGATTAGAACAACATGGAAAAACGAAAAATGAGGCAGCAGAGGAAAACCATGAAATCATTTTCATTCAGTGAAAATAATTTAATGCATCTCTGAAATAGAAAAACTTTAGCCCAATAAAAACAAAACAGGAGGATGCTGTTGACAAAGACTAAGACCAGTTCAGTGGAACTGCAGTTAGGTGCACACTAACCAGCCTGACCCACATGTACCCTTGAGGCCTATGACAAGTGGCCAGCAAGGCCAGCTCCCAATTTGCCTCTCTTTGCTACCACCTTCATTTTTTATTCTGGCTCAACTGCTTCTCCAGATTTGTTTTTATTGCTAGATATTAGTCTAGCCTCTAGACTTTGGAATATTTTGAATGTTACCTTTATAGCATTGGATTATTTGAAAGATGATGAAGTCTGTTCCTGGGCCAAACTCACTTCCACCATAGGCCCCCTGCCCTTGCTGTTCTGCAGCCATGGACTATGGCTGGACTGACCTCTGCTGCCTCCTCCTTGTCATTCATTATTTCCTTCTCAGAGTCTTTTCCTGACTACCCAGACTAAATGTGCACTCTCCCACAGCCACTCATCACTGTCTATCACTTCGCCCCATCTTGTTTTATTCTAGCATTTGTCAAAATGCAAGCTTATTCTGTTCATTTAATTTTGTTTTATTCACCATGGTATTCCTGGGGCCTATAAGTATCTAACATATGTACCAGTTAGCCAACATGATTGTTGAATGAAAAAAATGAATTGGGTAGCATATTAGTCCAATTTTACCAAGTCACCCTAAAACTAGATGTCTTAAAATAAGCATGTCTTTCTTGCCCATGGATCTGTGGATCAACTTACATTCAGCTGATGTTGGACGAGCTCAGCTGGGCTTGGACCTAGGCATGGGCTCTGTTCAGTTTCACACCATGTGTTTCCTCATGCCTTGAGCTATAGACTACCCTTGGAAAACAAGAAGGCAGGCAGAAGCATACCATGCTTCTTGAGGTCCATCATAGGACTGGCACCCTGCTAGCTATAGGCACTTTCCACTAATCAAATCACATCACATGACCAAGATTAAACATCAGTGGAGTGAGTGGGAAGGAACAGTCTGGCCACCATCATTTGTGATTATTATTTTTTTAAATATTTAGCTATTTTTCTATTTTTTTATTCTAATTTGTTACATATGACAGCAAAATGCATTACAATTCATATTATACAATTTTTCATACCTCTGGTTATATACAAAGTATATTCACACCATTCATGTCTTCATACATGTACTTAAGATAATGATATCCATATCATTCTGCTGTCTTTATAGCATGTATACAGATAGAAATGTCCATGTTATTGCAGCTGATAAAGCACTAAATATGTCACAGAATATTTAAAACCATAAAAATTTGATCTTGCCCAACCACTTCATTTGCAGACAAAAAATTTAAAAACAGATCCAGAGAAACAGAAATGACAAGAAACACTTTAAGGTTACAAGGCAAAGGAACAATCATATTAAATTATAAGTCAATCTGATCTGAATGAATTAATAAATAACTACACTGGTATAAAGGATCCGGTAGAGGAACAGAAATTTAAACTATAAGAAAGGTAGGCCTTTGAGTGGAAGATTCTTCTCAAAGGGAAGAAGGAATGGTAGGTACATAGACATACTTCTAGGTAATAAGGAAGGAAAAATTAGAATTGGAAGTTCATATTTGTAAAACAGAATACAACACTTGTTTGACTTAAAATAATACACCTAACAATAGTGTGCATGTGCATTTACATACATCATGATTGGTGATAGGTTCTCAGACTCTGAAACTGTCCCGACTGGCAGGACACATCAACGTGGGCGGCGAACCTAGGTGGGGAGGAATGAAGGGACAAGAGACACGAGGGATGACAGCAAGACAGGAGTTCTGATCAAGCTGCAAACTTTTATTGTTCACACAGAGGTATTTATATGCTGGGGATGGGGAAGCTCTCTTATCAGCAGTTGCTGGATGTCTTCACAAGGTGAGATAACTGCAGGATGTTTCAGGAAGACAGATGGCCGCAGGATGTCTCAGGGAGATAGATGGCTGCAGGATGTCTCCCAGGCAGGATGTCTCCCAGGGGGCTGTTTCTTGTAACTGTCAGGCTATTCTTTGAAGGAGAACTTCCTTCTAGCCCCTGACATCTCCCCCTTTCTTATATAAAATATTTGACCATACCTTATTGGCCATGTTTTTTAGGGGGTGATAGAGGCTCTGTTCCTCTAGGAGGCCTTAGAATATCTCCTGATCCGAGCGAGCGTCTTCACTAGGAGATTTCGTGGTGGCCTTGGAATGTTTTTGGAGGAGACGGCTTTGAGGGGGGAGCATGCCAGCCGCCATCACCAGAGCGTGTCACTCAGAGGTCTTGGGTTTGGGGATCCATGTACCCATCCTCCTGCAGTCCTTCCTGAACCCTCCGTTATTATGGCCTAACGTCTTCACTCCATGGGTGCATCCTCCCCCAAGCGGAGGGGCCCATGGAGGAGCGATAACTTAACCCTTATGGCAAGGGCAGAAGATGGTTGATCAGAGCTGTTACTTATACTTTTATATAAGAAAGAGAGATCTGTGAGGATGTAAACTTAAGAAATAAGCCTGTGAGAAGGGTAGAACATCCTTTTAAATGTTGGCAGTGTGGTCTTCCATCTCCAGACAATGATAGTGGACCTGTATTGGCTTAGAGGCCAAAATATTAATCTGTTCTTTAATAAATTGTACCAGCCTGTTTATAATGCAGGGTCCTGTGGACACCATTAAAAGTAAACCCAACAAAGGGCCTAATAGGGGAAGAAGGTAGGGTAGAAATCCATTAAGCTCAGTCCAGAGGGGATTTTCAAATAGTTCCCTTCGTCTCTTTTCTAAATCTTCTTGAAGCTGCTTAATTTTAGTACGTACTATGCCTGATTTATTAGCATAAAAGCAGCATCGTTCCCCTAAGGCCAAGCAAATATCTCCCTGGTTAGCTGTCAGCAAATCTAAGCCTCATCTGTTTTGAAGGACCACTTCTGCCAGGGAGTCTATTTGGTCCTGTAAATCTTTAATGGTTCCTGCTAGAGTTTGTACATCATCTATAAGTTGTTGAGATAGACGACGGTAAGAGTGTATAGCCGTGCCTAAGCCAGCTGTACCTGTGCCCACAGCAGCTGTTATTCCAAGGCTGGCAAGGAGTGGTAAGGCCTGTATTGCCCGCCTGTGTCTTTTGACTAAGGTGTCTAGGCTAGGAATGGGTAGAGGTTCGTCTCCTGGGACAATAGTTATATCAGGGAGTAATAAGGCAAGAACACAGCCACCGGTCCAATTCGCTGGAAGCCTGGGGAAGGCCGAGTTTCCTCCACACATAAAAACTGTGCCATTGGGGGGACAAAGAGATGGGGTGGGTGAGGAATAATTTTTTACTGTTGAGCAATTTCCAAAGGAAGTAACTCCAACATCAATATCATAGATATTATTCTGCATCGCGCCTAAAAGACATAATGTAAAAGTGCCTATAGGCTGTACTTTAAAAGGAAATCCGGGTTGGCATGTATTATCATTGTCTATGATAGAATTAATAGGAACTGCCATAGGCATGACTGCCCCTGTTGTCATGCAGAGCCAGCAATCACCAGCAAAGGAGAAGGTAGTTTCCAAAATATCTAATGTATTGGTATCTAAATCTGGGAACTGGGATTTAGGCAGCATTAAGGGATGATATGTGAGCTCAGGGATTTGGGGTTTCAAAAGTTTGATTATCTGAAGATGCTTGACAGCATCAGTGGGTCCTCCACCATCAGAGACCCCTGTAGGGGCCTTAATGGGCCAGCAAGAGGGTTTACCAACAGTGCCTTGGCACCCAGCTGACTGTAGCTTGGTGTATTTGCCTTCTCCTCACCAGTCAAAGAGAACGGGGATATAATGAATAGTGGTCCCCCCTGCTGCATGAGTTTTAGTTAGGGTGGCTTCAAAAAATTGTTCTCCCTGCTTGTTAACACAAATTGAGGCCGACGCATAACAAGAGACATGCATTGCCTGGGTATGCGTACAAGTTGCAGAACAATTTTGGAGAGCTTTACTTGTACTAGGGGGAATAATCTTTGGCTTGTTAACACATACCCATTTAGGCTGATGAACTCCTCTGAGTTTATGGTCAACCTTGGCACGGAGGTAAGCCACCTTAGTCAACCAGTCAGCAGTCTGGGTCTAACTAGTGGGAGCCTGAGTCCAAGATCCTCCCTTGCATTCGCAAGGGGGGGCAAAAAGGTACTCCATGATGTTGGAAGGTGGAGGGCCAAGGCCTCCCTGTACAAACCTGTTCAACAGAAGTGCCTTAAGCAGGATCCTCACACAGATTATTGGCTGCATCTGAAAAAGAGGAAAATTTGTCCTCAGGGGGAGGGTCTCCGTCCCTGGGTTGAGGTAAGTCATTAACCTGTTTAACCAGGAGTTCTGGTAACCATCTTGGGGCTGCTTGCTCTTGGTCCAAAACACAAGCTGAGCCTCGTCCCCAGATGAGGACAGGATCTGGGCCTTTCCATTTATTTGTAAGGGGATCGCGCCACATAACAGGTGGGCGAACAGAATTGGACGAGGGATGCCAGTGTCTGTCTGCGGCCGAATGGCCTTCAATGTCTAGGGTAAGAAAATTAAGGGCAAATAATGCATGGTTAAGGTGATCCGTGGGAGTGGTAAATACAAGGGCGGAAGCTTTAAGGCGGGTTAGCCAAGTCTTTAAGGTAAGGTGGGCACGTTCCACAATGCCTTGGCCCTGAGGGTTGTATGGAATTCCAGTAGTATGACAAATTTGTAAGGTAGCACAAAACTGTTTAAACTTGGCACTGGTATATGCAGGACCATTATCTGTTTTAATATGTATTGGTTTACCCATTACGGAAAAGGCTGAAACAAGATGAGAAAGGACATCTTTGGTAGCCTCTCCGGAATGTGGTAATGCAAAAATAAAGCCACTGAAGGTATCTATAGAAATGTGTATATATTTGGTTTTTCCAAATTCAGGAAAATGAGTAACATCCATTTGCCAAACCTGATTGGGCAGTAATCCTCGGGGGTTAACTCCCAAGTGTTGAATGGGGAGGGAGATAGCTCAAGCAGGACATGCTTTTACTATTTCTCGCGCCTGTTGCCTGGTAATTTTACAAAGTAATCGAAGGCTCTGGGAATTTAAATAGTGAAGATTGTGTAACTCTGTGGCCTTTTGAACGGAGCCAACAAAAATTGGAAAGATGGAACGAGTTACTGCATCAGCTTGGGCATTACCTTGTGTTAGAGGGCCGGGAAGAGCAGAGTGTGCCCTGATGTGTCCTAAAAAAAAAATGGGTGTTGTCTGGCCTGAATTAGCTGCTGAAGCTGGTGAAACAGAAAGGCCACATTGGAAGAAGGCTTAATGGCGGGTGAAATCTCCAGCAGGGGCACAGAATGAGCAATGTAGGCACTGTCTGTATAAATATTAACAGGCTTATCGAAAAATGTTATAAGAACTTGTGTTATGGCAAACAATTCCACGAGCTGTGCTGACTGATAGACAGTATCAAAGGTGGTAGGCTGGTTATTGACAACAAAGACCGCATGGCCATTACTGGACCATCTGTAAAGACAGTAAGGGCTTGAGGAATGGGAGCCTTTTGAGTAATTTTGGGAAAAATAAATGGATGTAATTGGGCAAAATGTAAAAGGGGGTCATTGGGGAGGTGGTTATCAATTGTTCCCAAAAAGCCTGATAGGGCAATATCCCATTCATCCCCTGTCTGTAGTAAAAATTGGGTTTGGTCCTCAGTATATGGAATTAAAATATTATCAGGGTCTTTGCCAAAATGTTGTTGAGAAAGCAAGCGACCTTTGATAATAATAGAAGCTACCTGGGCAGGATAAACAGTAATAACCTTGGAGGATGTGGTGGGTAAATGGACCCAAAGCAAGGGGCAGCCTTTATTTTTAAAATGTGGATCCTGCTGCCAAAATATTCCTGTGGGTGTATGAGGAGTGTGTAAAATGACCAGAACCAGAGGAAGGTTATAAGAAATTTGTGTAACAAACTGTTGGGCAATGGCTTCTGTGACTTGGTTTAATGCCTGTCGTGCCTCGGGAGTAAGCTTTCGAGGGGAGGAGGGGTGGGAATCACCTCTCAAAATATCATTAAGGGGCAAAAGTACACAAGTGGGTAATTTTAAATATGGTCTTAGCCATTGAATATCCCCCAGTAATTTTTGAAAATCATTAAGGGTGTGAAGATGGTCCACACATAGTTGTATTTTAGGAATTTGGATCTGATTATCTTGAAGTTTAAGGCCCAAATAGGTATAAGGGTCCTGTGTTTGAACCTTATCAGGAGCTATCTGTAGTCCCAAGGTAGTGAGGGCTTTGTAAAGGTCCAAGTAACAATTATTAAGGTCATGGGTATTAGATGCAGCAATTAACAAATCATCCATGTAATGTAAAATATAAATTTGTGGCCATCGTTCTCTCACAGGGTCTACTGCTTGAGCGACGTATTTTTGGCAAAGACTAGGGCTGTTGGCCTTACCTTGGGGAAGAACCTTCCATTGAAATCTCTGCATAGGGCCCTGAAAATTAATGCGAGGGAGACTAAAGGCAAAATAGGGTCTATCCTCAGGATGTAAAGGAATGGTAAAAAAGCAATCTTTTAAGTCAATAACCATTTTACAATAGTTTTTGGAATAGCCACTGGTGTGGGAATGCCTGGCTGTAGTGCTCCCATTGGGCACATAACTTTATTAATGGCGCGCAAATCTTGTAAAAGGTGCCATTTGCCTGATTTTTTCTTGATAACAAAAATAGGAATATTTTGAGGGCTCTACATGGCTGGCTGCCAGCTGTTCCTGCACTAACATGGAGGCAGCCTCCAATGTTTCTTGGGTAAGGGGCCATTGATCCACCCACACAGGAGTCTGAGTCTCCCAAATAATCTTATCTGCATGGGGTACAGGAGGCTCAGGGACCGACACTAAAAATCCGAATACCCAAGTCCATATGTATTTGTTTTTTGTATGGGTTGTATAGGCTCAACCAGTCCTTGTCTCAGTCTCCCAAGGCCTGTACCAGGGACAAAATTCATATGAAGCATTTGATGAGTCACCATGGAATTGGGACTGGCAAGAATAACTTCCATTTGGCTCAAAATATCTCGGCCCCATAGGTTAACAGGGAGGTCAGGAACAACGAAAGGAGTCCAGCTAAGAGCCCTAGAGCTGACCAGAGGATTTTTTGACTGTCCTATCCCTTTAAGGTCAGTCAAGGATGGGGTGAGGGGCCAACTTGATGGCCAGTGTTTTTGAGAAACAACTGTGGCATCAGCTCCAGTATCTAGAATTCCTTGGAATTCCTTTCCTTCAATAAGTAGGGTAAGGGTGGGTCTATTGTGAGAAATGGGCTGAACCCAATACACATCAGAGGAGCCCAAGGAGGCAGTCCCCTGTGGTAGGGTTTGGGTGGTGGAAGTGCCTCCTGAATCTAAGGGAAGGAGTATTAATTGTGCAAGTCTTGTTCCTGCTGGGATGGCCGCAACTCCATTAATAGCTGTGGCCAGTATTTTTATTTCTCCAGTGAAATCATTATCAATAATGCCATGGAAGACCTGAACACCTTGTAAGGTAGTAGAGGCTCTTCCAAGAATAAGGGCACACGTATGAGATGGAGGGGGACCCATAATTCCAGTGGGTATTACCTGGGGCCCTTGCATGGAGTCTAATATTGTATCGGTGGTGGCACAGAGGTCCAATCCTGCGCTGCCTGGGGTGGCTCATTGGAGGGAGGCAATCGTGGAGAAGGATTTTGAGGTAGGTTGGGAGTTTGGGAGAGAACAAACCTTATTGCTCCTGGGTTTGTCCTGGGGGAGGTCGGGGCCAGGAGCTGGCCCCGAAAGGAGTTTCCCGAGAAGTGGGAAGAAATAGGCTGTCCAAGGGCATTTGTCTTAGATCTATACTCATTGGCCCAGTGACGACCTTTACCACATCTAGGGCAAAGGGTGGCTGGGGGCGGTTTAGCCCCAGTATGAGGAGACTCTATCCCTAGGCTTTATTTGCCTGTCGGACACTCGCGTGCAAAATGGCCAGGTTGTTTACAAGTAAAGCAAGTACGTGAGCCAGGATTGCAAAAGGCCTTGGTAAAGGCAGCACCTATGGCGAGACCCATGGCATGGGCTGCACCCACCCCCAGGCACAGAGTCTAATAAAGTCAGAAAGTTCCCCTTTATCCTTATGTGGTCGAAGAACATCCTGACATGCCTGGTTGGCGTTTTGAAAGGCAAGATGTTTTACAAAGGTGCTTTCGCTTTCGCTTGGTCCAAGCAGGCGTTCCGCGGCTAGGTTAAGCCGGGCAACAAAGTCGCTATAAAGCTCGTCAGGCCCTTGTCGAATTTTTGCCAGGGAAGTGGTGGCCGAGCCCTTTTGAGGGAGGCGTCTCCAAGCATGTAAGCCAACCGTCTGAATCTGCCAAAAGTCAAGCAGGGAAACATGCCTGTTTAGGGTTAGTGTCAAAGGGCACATTGCCCACTAGCTTAACATAAGTCCAGGATTTAGAGGAGGCCTTAGTTAAATTTTTTTGAGCAGTTTCCCGACAGTGCTCTTTGAAATCTGCATTCCATAACAGGAAGCCTCGGGCACTGAGGGTAGCTCGGGCTAAAAATTTCCAATCATTAGGGGTAAGCCATTGTGCACTGTGGCTTTCTAATAAAGCCAATGGCGCAGGCCGATGCGCAGCTTAGCCTTTGTATTAGACCGCCTTGGGCCAGCTCAGGTTGACTCCGTGCCTAAGGCTAATGAGCAGAGCTCAGAGTCAAGGGATCTTAATTCTTTTAAAAGTTGGACCTGTTCTCATCTATGTTGGAGAGATTCTCGCAAAGGAGCCAGGTTAGGCAAGGGAAGTGGAGAAAAAATATCTGAGGGGGCAGTTGGCCCCTGAAGGGCCGGAGCACAAAAGGCAGGAGGGATATAGGAGGGAGGTGGATGTGTAAGTCCTATAGGCTGTGGCAGGGTCCTGAGAGGTGGCGGGTCTTCTGAATGGTAGTGAGCTGCTTCCTTCTCCAAGGTAGCCTCCTCCCCAGGGGTCAATGTGTCTCCGGGATTTAAAACTGGAAAAAGGCGGTGGGTAACCGTTGGAGCCTTATTCATTAGGGTGGGATTTTGAGGGGGACCAGGAAGGTTCCCAGGGTTCTGGGGAGACTGAGAAGGATCTATGTCTATACTAACTGAAGGGCATGCCAATGGGGGACGAGAGGTCTTTTGCATAGGCTCTTCCCCAATCCTGACAAGTTTTAAGGTACCATTGTCAAAGGGTGAACTTTTAAGAATTTCATTAAGTTCCAGTAAGAAAAGGTGGGAAAAGTCACCTTTTCTGGGCCAAAGGATTCATAATAATCTTTTAAACATTCTCCTACTCTAAGCCATCCTTTACCATCAATGGTCCCTTCAAGGGGAAACCACGGACACAATTCTCCTATGTATGAAAAGAATAATTTTAAGTCCTTTTTCTTAACACGCGCCCCCCGTGTCTTGAGGGCCTCCTTGAGGCCTGACAAAAACAAATCATGTGACGAGACTGCTTGTCCCATGGTGGGTCACTCACCGTGCGTCGTCCCCACTCTCCTCCTGGATCTGTCTCTCGGTTGTGTCTGCCGAGGCGATCGCGCGCTCCTGCTTGGCCAAGTCTTCCCGGAGGACAGTGTTCACCCTCAGTCAAAGGCTCAAGCCCCAGTCGTTGGGCGCCAAATGTCCCGACCGGCAGGACACATCAACGTGGGCGGCGAACCTAGATGGGGAGGAATGAAGAGACAAGAGACACGAGGGATGACAGCAAGACAGGAGTTCTGATCAAACTGCAAACTTTTATTGTTCACACAGGGGTATTTATATGCTGGGGATGGGGAAGCTCTCTTATCAGCAGTTGCTGGATGTCTTCACAAGGTGAGATAACTGCAGGATGTTTCAGGAAGACAGATGGCCGCAGGATGTCTCAGGGAGATAGATGGCTGCAGGATGTCTCCCAGGCAGGATGTCTCCCAGGGGGCTGTTTCTTGTAACTGTCAGGCTATTCTTTGAAGGAGAACTTCCTTCTAGCCCCTGACATGAAACCCCAGGCTAGGTGGCTGCCCCACTTAGCAGTACCACAGGAAGGTTTCAATCTCTCAATACAAAGTCTCTGAGTGTTGCTATTATTCCACTGGGATGATCCCAATTCTCAATGATACAGATGTCAGAGACCTTTGTCTCAACTGAAGGCAGAAGGGTTGTATAGGTGGCATGAGGCAAAAGATCAAAGTCTGGAATAGTATCTGAGGGAAATGGGAAAGAGATGACCGAAAGCACCTGAAGACCTAACCACCATCAAAGGGTTGGCAGCACTGAGATTAGACCATGAATCAGAAGCAGTACCATCTACGTGGATGCATGATTTACTGTAGTGCTCCTCTGTTCAACCATGTATGGAATGCTATGTGAAAACAGGTAGAGTTCCTACCAAGCAGATTATAGTCTAATCAGTACATAGCCAGAATGAGTTAATGATTAGAGAAATAATTCAGTTATAATTCAGAATTTAAAACTAAACACTGAGACATGGATTCATGCAAATGTAACCTTTCCATCTCATCTGCCAGTATCAAATGTCACTGTCATTTAATTTTCTAATAAATTACAGTCATATACAGTGCTTAAATGCAAAGTTTAATGAAGTCAATAAAGTATGGGCCTAAAACAGCAGAATGTAAATTCTATTCCTGTCCTTTACTACCTAATTGAGAGATAAATGTCATTTACCTTGAGATAATATTTTCACAAAAGCACTTAGAAGAAGTTCAGCTCAAATATTCCAAAGAACCACTGATGGCCACCATTATACAACATACAGAGAAATAAACCTCTATAAAATGGCTGTTTAATATTAACTGTTAGTGTCACAGAATGATAAAATTGTACAGAACTTTGCTCTGGTCCAACCATCTCATTTACAGATAGAAAATAGACAAGGACGTGAAGAAGTGCAATAAATTCTGCAGAAGGCACACAACAAATTAGTAGCAAATAAACAAATTCAAAATCCCCTGATTCCCACTCCAGGGCCATTCTACTGCCCTATTCTGTTCCCTTAACTGTACTTGGACACATTATCAAGCAGGTGTCCCAGGTTACCATGACGAGTAGCTTTAAACAAAGAAGGAAAAGAAAGGCCTCAAAGGGCTAGTTGTATACAATCTCACTCTCTGTTCTTCATGAATCAGCAGAGCCTCAGAGGAGTAGCCCCACCACACAGAGACTGAGGGGCATACAGTCCATGGTAATGGCACAGTCAACAGCAGACCCTTCGAGGGGCCGACAGAGCCAGGGTGTCTAACACTCAAAGGTGTTTTCTGGCAAGGAAGTCATATACCATCTAAAAATCTGAATGAATATGGTAACTGTATGGGAGTAGAAGGTGTCATTTTCTTTTTTTTTTTTTTTTTTTTTTGAAAAGTTTGTGAAGTCACTGGGTGCTGACTCAGTCATATGGCAACCAGGATGCTGGAAAGAATATAACCACCCACCCCCATCTTCACAGTTCAGGATTCACACCAGTGAAGGGATGCTAATATGCTGTTTAATGATCTAATTTCCATTCTCCATAAGCCTCCCAAAGGCACAGACCACAAACCTTGAACTTCTGACATTTCCGACTACTTCATCCATTTTTTCTTCTTCACATTTCCAATATTCCTTGTTACAGGTTTTAGGAAGTTGCAGGGTATATCTCAAGTTATTCCAGGATCATATGCAGAAAAGGTCTTTATCTTTGGTCAAACAATTCATGGGGTATTGTGTTGTGTTCATTTCATTTTAGGAAGTTCATGAAGAAAACAGCACGAGAACTGACAAGTCTGAAATGATTGAAGAAATTTAGATATTTAGCCTGCAAAGAACATACATCAAAAAAACTGATTTCTCCAAATGTTTTTAAAATAATTGTCTTTGCATTTGTAAAAATTATGCACTTGTTAGTTTTTTAAAAGTCAATTAATACAAAAGAAGATCCAAGAGGATCAAAAGACTTCTCAAAAAGTCTAAGCATATGTCATGGATTTGGAAGAATATGTGATGAATCGAGAAAGCCTTCCCCATTCATTCTGGAACTGGTAGAGTCTCTGGGCTAGGAAAAGAGAATCTAAGGTGAGCATGACTTGTGTAGAATATGTAGGTCCATTGAAAGAGAAGCTTGATGAGGAAATGATAGTGCCCCGAATGAAACTGAGGACTCTAAGAGGGAACAGAGCCCTATGGGACACAGACTCTAGAGGAGGAAGGCGGGGTGCTTTGTCAGCAAACACTGGCCCACAGCTGCCTCACAGTGTTCCTGGCCCTGGTGGGGCCAAAGAGTGACCAGAATATCCTGGGAAGCCAAGAATGCATGAAATTGTCAGGGTCCTAAGGAATCTTGGAGCATTTGATGGCCTGGAATGGACTGAGAGCTGCACATTCAATTCCTCCACACACGAAAGGTCATGGAAGGAGGATTGAAGATTTTAGCAACCTCAGAAAGGCTTTCATTTAAGAACATGTGGCAGCTAGTCAGCAATCTGCATGGATTAATCACAGAAAATGAAATAAGAATAAAGACATCTCAAATATCAGGATCTACTGATGAAAGGCATCATCTATACCACCCCCCTCACCCCCCAGAACTCACATACATATCAGGGAGGAAAGACAGGGCAATTCAAATCAATTGAAATTATGTACCAAAATTTCAGTGATAGGAATACTCAAAATAGAATTTTTCTTTCTAGCCTACTAACTCACATTTCTTCTATCCCTTGACTTGTGGTATGTGAGTATGTCATGTGGCTTCAATACATGTTATGATGTATATTAGAAGCCCTTTTCTTGTCTTTGACTAACTCCCTCTTTTAATGCCTGGGTATTGCAGGTGAGCTGGTAACAGTGTCTCTAAAATTGAATTCTAATGCCACTATGATTAAATTATCTGGTTCATGTGAAATCTGCATTCATATTATCTATATAATTACCAATATTATCTGGATGGTGGAGTCCTTTTTATTATGCCAAAATAGGAAAAGTAAGCCTTTTAAAAATAGCATAATTCAATGAAAAAGTTAAAATCATCATTGAGTGATGTCTCTGAGTTCAATTAAACATTTAGCCCCTTAGTGGAACAGGAGACCCCAATGGGATGGCCATGGAAATCTGTTATGGTCTGTAGCAGTGGCTACCAGCATGCATGTGCTTTTGCATCTAAAACTCACCGACTTTTCTATCTTAACTTTATAAATAGGTAACATTTGGCACTGATTTTTTTCCCCTGACATTTGCATATATTTTGTGTGAACTCATTTATTTGATCCTTACAGAAATCTCTAAGTTCAAGATCATTATCCTGATTGACAGCTCAGGAATCCAATGGGTAGAGGAAAAGCAACTGGCTCAAGGTCAAAGAAGTGCTACTGACCAATCCAGTTCTGCAGGCCTCCAAAGCCTACTTTCTTAATTATTAAGTTATTCAACCAGCCCAATAAACCCCTACCCACCCAGTGCTAAAAAATTTCAAGTTAAAAGAAAAATATCTGGTCATTCAGGGACACAATCCATGACAATGTATTTATAATTCAGGAAGAGGAGGCGGGGGAGGGCATTCTCTACTAACCATGGTAAGCAATCTGTTCAGTCCCCAAAGCATGAAGTTTGATTTTCTTTTTATCTGGTTTTTATGTTCAAGGGAATATAAATGTCAGGAATCAAGCATTCCCTCTGGATGGTGGAGTAATAAATATCTTTCATACCATTTTGCACAGATGCTATAACTAAATTGAGACCAGGAAAGATACAGACAACTATAGCAACACACTGATGATGAATCTATTTTTGAGAGCAACTATTAAATTAGAAAGGTTTGTCAAGTTTAAAAAAAGAAAAAACTTCAGAGGAAATAATTTGGGCACAATTCTAAGAAATTCAAAGGAGATTTAAAGATAGAGTGAATGATCACTTCCCCCATTTTAAACAAAATTCTGAATGTTTTTAAAGCATAAAAGCAAAAGAAAATTTTTATACCTTGAAAGGCCTAAAATGCTACTTAGAATACAGGCAAATATTTCTGAAATGATAAAAACTTTACACTCTAAATTGTCTAATATTTCTAGTAAACAAATAATACTTTCCAAATAATATTAAAAGTATTATCATTTTGGGCTGGGGAGGTGGCTCAAGTGGTTATGCACTTGCCTGGCATGCATGGGGTGCTGGGTTCGATCCTCAGCACCACATAAAAATAAAATAAAGATGTTGTGTCCACTGAAAACTAAAATAAATAAATAAATATTAAAAAATTCTTTCTCTATCACTCTCTTAAAAAAAAATATTATCATTTATCTGTCTTTAGTGAAAGTCACACTTAAAACCAAGTTAGAAACAGTCATCCTAAGTTGAATAAATTTAATTTCCTTATTAAATATTTTGTACCACTACAGGCCAGTAATAATATCCCTGGGTATTTATCTTAAGGTAATAATACAAAAATGTCAATAACAATAAGTATTCAATGAAACATCATTTTTAAGCAATATATCATAAAGAGAACCAAAATGTAGGAAACTAATAATTTACTCAGTAACAATTATTTGGCATATATTATCTGGATACTTTGCTTATGGTATTGACTTCAATAGGATTAATCTAGATATTCTTTTCATAATGAGGAAATAAATTCAGAAGTTACCTGTCAAAGATCAAACTACAAGTTAATAAAGGATCAAAATATAATCTGAAAGAATCAAATAGAAAGATAGTTAATTAATTATATCTACAAATTTATTATTATTTATGCAGGCATTGAAACTAATAGTTCTGAAGACCATAAAGCAGCATAGAAAGTGCTTAAGATTTAATATTTAAATGTGTTTATGCCAGCATGCATTTTATTGCCTTGGTGCTATAATTAAATAGGTAAAATCATCTGTACCAACAAGTGATGAGTAGAACATAAGAATAGCTCAAATTTGTTAAGGTAGTACTTAGAAATGACTTTCCTTAATTCAAAATCTTCCATTTTTCATTATATTTAAGAAATACTTATTAAGAGCCTGCATCCATGAGCAAAATAAAGTCCTTGTCCTCCTGGAGATTATATTTCAGTAGGGGAGAAAAATAATAAAGAGATAATGTTTCATGAAATCAATAAATGATAAATGCTATGAAGAAAAATGAAGGTGGGGAGGATGGAGAGTTGATGGTGTTCACTTTGGAAACACTGGACACAGAAGACATTCCTACATGGTAAAGTAAGAGAGAGGGAGTTTTAAGAGAAATAACATGGGCAAAAGTCCTGAGTCTGAAATAGGATGCCACATAGATATGTTAGGCATAAATAGAATAAGAAAGGCTATAAAGCTGTGCCTGCATCTAACAATTATGTAAAAATCACTGAATAAAGAAATAAAATAAACGGTATAACAATATGTTGGTGGTGAGTTATATTGGTATAAATTAGTTTTTAAGAGCTCTAGAAGACTGTCTGGATTTAAATCTCTGATTTTTGACCTCTGGGAATTTACATAGTCTGCCCGTCTCATCTATAAAGTGGAAGTAATAATAGTACCTGCACATACTATAGCATTACAAATAGATATGGTAAGCAGAGTAATATCCCGATTTTTCCACGTCCTAATCCCTGGAATCTACATGATACCCTACAAAAACAAAGGGGAAATAAATTGCAGCTGGCTTTAAACTAGGGAGATTACCTGGGGTTATCTATTCAGGCCCTAAATGATGACCAGGGTCCTTAAAAGTTAAAGATGGAGGTAGAAGAAGGGAGAGGGATGAGAGAGAGATGCCTGTTTGGGCTTTGAAGATGGAGGAGGGGGCCCTGAGACAAAGAATGTGAGCTGCCTCCAAAAGCTGGAAATGGTGAAGAAACATCCTTCCCTAGAGTCTCCAGAAAAATAACAAAAATTACATGCTGCTGACGCCTTGATTTTAGCCCAAACATATCAGACTTCCCAACTAGAGAACTATAAAGATAATAAATTTGTGGTGGTGCAATCCACTGAATCTCTGGTGATTTTTCAGAGTAGTAATAGAAAACTAATACAAGAGAATGAAATGGATTTTTAGTGAGTAAAATATTTAGAATAATATTTAATTTAATAATAATGAGCATTCTCTAAGCTGTTAAAATATTCACAGTGGTGTTTTCTCCCATGTTTTTCAATAAATAATAAGTATGATTTGTTTTTTTCTTTAAAAAATAAGGGGAGAAAATGTTTAAAAAGAGAAACTGTTCATTAGGATTACTAATACCTGAAAAGGAAGATTTTAATTGTTATTAGGATTACTAATACCTGAAAAGGCAAGTTTTAATTGCAGGAAAACAAATTAATTGAAATGTAAAATAGAAATAACAAAACACAGCAAAAAAACTCTTCCCTAAATTAAATAGACCTTATGTTTTTAAATTGCATTCTTTAGTTGCTAACAAAATACTGACAAGTTGCTGGGACTGGAGTAGATTAAAAGAGGTTTCATTTTGGGTAAGTGATTTATAGACTATGAGGAAAACCGTGAATCCATCTAGAATCCAGATGTGGGTCAGTAACCTAAGGTATGGGGTCCAGTAAGTTCCTTTACAGACAAGAATCATAAAAGCTTGGTATTTCGCTCCTAGTAAAAGCCTCTAGGAATTTGTGAATTTCATTTTCCTTCCAACAGAAAAGTGACAAATCAAATTGTAGCAAGTAAACTCAAGCAACCCCTTTCTTGATTCTTGGCTCAGTCCGGTCTCCAGGGCACTCAAAAATTTCAATTCCATCCAAACACTTAGCAAGCATATCCCATATGTATGGCTTGACCAGCATAAGTAGCACTGAACTTACAGACAGTACATAATCTGTAACTCTTATAGTTGAAAAAAATACAGCTTTGTTATTTTAAAAAATCAGAACATTTACTGTTCATACTCAATTTCTTATTCAAAAATATTTATTGAATGTTAGGAATATTTTTCAGATATGAAATATTTTCAAATGCACTCCATGGATTCTCAAATAGTTTGTAGGAAAGAAACAGGAAATTTTGTAGATTTTCTACTTTACTGTTTTGGAATTACTTTCAAATTCCTCACCATTTAGATATCTGAGGGGAGGAGTCAGAATATTTATAATTTTGTAAGAATTATGTAATAGGACATTTTTCAAAATGGTAGATTTTGAGATAGTGCTTTCTGTTTTATAATTTCACTTTTACTAGAGTAACACACACACACACACACATACACACATACACACACACACACACACACCCCAAATATGTACCTAGCCATCTGCTTTCCCAATTCCAACACCCCAGAAAATGCCACTTTCAATGCTTCGTCTGTTTTTTTCTGGTGTTTACTTTCATATTTCTAAATATCTTAATTATATTGTTCTTTTATGATTTTATAAAATTTAAAATGTATCGATGCAAAATGAGAATTTAACTCACAGTCAGGCCCCTACCCTCTTACAAATGTACAATCATCCCTCAGCATCCATGGGGGATTGGTTCGGGAACTCCATGAAGTACCATCATCTGGAGTGCTCAAGTCCCTTATAAAATGGTGCTATGTTTACACATAGTCTATACACATACTCTCATATACCTCTAGATTTCTTATAATGCCTAATGCAGTATAAATGCTATGAAAGTAGTTGTACTAAATTGTTTAGAGAATAGAAATAAGAAAAAAAAAGTCTGTACATGTTCAGTATACATATAATTTTTAAATTTTATTTTATTAATTTTAGTACCAGGGAGTCAACCCAGGAGTGCTTAACCCTGAACCACATCCAATACTTTTATAATTTTTATTTTGAGACAGAGTCTCACTAAGTCACTTATGGCCTCACTAAATTGCTGATGCTGGCTTTGAACTTGAGATCTTTCTGCTTCAGCCTCCTGAGTTGCTGGGATTACGAGTGTGAACCTCCGCACCCAGCTTTCTGCAAATAGTTTCATCCCTCACTTATTTGAATCTTGGATACAAAATCCAAGGATATAGAATCCACTGGAACCTCATTTTTTCTATTCTTCTAAAAGAGCTGTATCACTTTTTTTGTGATATATAATCAATATTTATTGTTTATATTTTGTGACTATATAAAATACTGCAGTGGAGATAAAGATACTATATTCTAATTGCATTCCTTTTCTCCTATAATACTTGATTTCATAATTTTTTTCAGTTCAGTTGTTCGCTTTACTCTGACAGAGCTGAACTTCAACACAACAGGAAGTCCATCAGTTTTGTTTTTGATTGACTGATTGATTGCAGACATGGCTGTTGGAATACTCTGATCCTCCCACTTTGAACTGGACTGGTTGGTTCAGAGCTCTGCCTCATCACAATCATCATGTGACTTGTCTTCTCCTTCATTCTGAAAATTATCTTCACCTCCAACCTTGTTTCCAAGATGCTTTACCTTCTCTCTTGGATGATGTCCTGAAGTCTTGGAAACAAATCTTGTTTCCAAGATGCTTTACCTTCTCTCTTGGATGATATCCTGACTTCAGGAAAATACCATCCTTCAGGAGCTTCCAGAATAGGATCCTTAGGACCTAAAGTTGTTGAGAAATTACAAAAATGGACCTTATACCCTCATGCTTAATTGTTAGTTTGACTAATAGGATTCTGGTTTGTAAATTGAAATGGTTAAAATATGCTATTCTGGCATACTGAGTTAAATGCATTTGAAGAACAGCAGGTGCAAAAAGATCACTCTTATCTTCTAATCCATTTCTCTTATGGTTTAGATGTTAGGTGTCCCCCAAAAGCTCATTCAAGAGACAATGCAAGAACATTCAGAGTTGAAATGATTAGGTTAAGGCTATCATAACCCAATCCTCTGATGAGGATTAACTGAGTGGTAACTGAAGGCAGGTAGGGTGTGGCTGGAGGAGGTGAACATTTTCTTCTGTGGGCTCCTGTGCCACATAGCCACATAAAGCATTTATAAGTAAATGTGTATGTTTCTATCCTGCTATGCTATCTTATATTAATGAAATTCTCTGGCAATTGTGACCCTAATAGAATGGAGATGGAGTTTTGTCACCCCTACAAAACCCGCCCACTTCTAAGCATTCTGTATTGTTTTTGAGAGATTAAACTTATTATAATTCCTGATTAGTTATGAATAATTATTATGGTTTAAATGTATGCCCTCAAATTCACAAGCTAGAAACTTAATTCCCACTGCAAAAATGCTGGGAAGTGGGGCCTAATAGGACATGATGAGGTGACAGGGGCTCTATGTCTGTGGATGGATTGTTATTGCAGGAGGGGGCTAGCTATCACGAGATAACTAATTTGTTAAAGGAAAGTTCAGCCCCATCTTGCACATTTGCTCTCTTGCCCTTCTACATTCTGCCATGGGATGGCACAGCACAAAGGCTCTTTCCAGAGGCCAGTGCTATGCTGTTGGATTTCCTAACCTCCTTTACTGTGAGACAAATAAACTTCTTCTATTGATTATTAATCACCCAGTTCTTAGAATTCTGCTATAGTAGCAGAAAAAGAATCAAGACATAACTTTTCCATCTCTCTTGGGGGTCTTTTAGAATTTTCTCTCATCATGAGTATCCTAAAATATTTATGATGAAGGATCTTGCTTTAGTTTTAGTTTATGTTTTTCATTGTCTATTTGCTAGTCAATCTCCTGGCCTTTTTTCTTGAAACTTAATTCCTATAATTCTGAGAAGTATTTTTAGAATATATCTTAAATATTTTTCATTTCCTCTGGTTCCTCCTTTTGGAACTTCTATTATTATGATGATGTCAACTGATCCTTTAATTTCTTATTCTATTCCAGCACTTTAGGGAGATATATTTTGAAATATTTCCTCAATTCTATTTTCTAAGCTTTCCATTCCACTGAGTGCTTAATTTCTGCTATTACTTTTTAATATCCAAGTTTTTCTTTTTTAAAGAAATCTGTTCTTTTTATGGGAATGTTTTCTTTTATTTCTAAGAATATTAAAAGGTTTCTTATTTGTTCAGTTCACTGTTAATCTTTCTTTAAACATCTTATGATTTGTGGGTACCTGGATGCCTCTGTGTGGCATTTATTGACTAGCAGGCATCACTGCAAGATGATCTAGCATGGACACGGTCGTCCTTTTGAAGAACCACAAAAGTGGTCTCTTCAGTAGTTCATGCTTGGGTATGTTTCACAAATAAGAGTCTTCCAATCTCCTGGTTTAGGAAAAGGGTCGTAGTTCCAAGTTTCATGGCTGGTGTTCAAGAAGCCAGGTGGGGTGGGGTGGAGGTCTCATTTTTTTCAGGGTACAGCTCTCTGCTTAAATCCTGTTTTCAGTAAAAGGTCTCTATTTTACCCAAAAAGGACAGCTGTACCTGTTTGTGGGCCCCTGTGATTCACCCTACCTAGATGAATCCTTAAATGAGCAAATTTCAAATATTTGGACAGCGTATAGAGGACAGTTGTCCTAGGAAAGAAGACTTGGAGGCCTAAGTGCTAATATAAATAAATATTTTCAACCCATCCATCTGTTTTTAGCCCCATCCTACACCTTCTACTTTTTTCCAGATACCTGCAGTCTCAAATTCCTGAGACTTTTCCAAGTTATGCAGGATGAACCCGTTTGCTTGTATTGGCTTTCCAAGCTGTAGGCTTGGATCTTTGATTTTTTTTTTCAGGCCAGTTAAGTCAGTTATTTCTAGTTCCTCCAAATTCCTGCTTTCAGATTTTAAAAAATCAGTTTGCTATAAATTCATGCACCTCTGTCCGCGTGAATGTGTACCTTAAAAAAAAAAAAAAAAAAAAAAAAAACCTTTGTTGTCACTTCAGTGAGACTTGGGGAGGAAGATGAGGTAAATACAAGGTTTACCCTACTATGTTTACCTAGAACAATGCCTTTTATTAATAAAATAATTCAATATCCCTTTATTCTCTTGATGCTACTTTGAGATTTTGTAAGTATGAAGTAGTATCTTAAAGGAACATATGATGCAGGTCGGGAGGCTAAGACAGGAGAATCGCAAGTTCAAAGCCAGCCTCAGCAATGGTGAAATGTTAAGCAACTCGGTGAAACCCTGTCTCTAAAAACCAAATAGGATGGGAGAATGTGGCTCAGTGTCTGAGTGCTCCTGAGTTCAATCCCTGGTACCAAAAAAAAAAAAAAAAAAGAAAAGAAAAAAGAAAAAAAAAGAAAAGAAAAAAGAAAAAAAAGAAACATATGATTATTGGAAGCAAAGGCATTCTTAAATACCCATCTTCTTCATTTTCCAGAAAATGAAGCACTTTCTAGTAAAATGGAACTAATAATTGTATCTACACCTCATAATAAAGAGTACAACCAGAAGAATGGGATCCTAATTAGAATAAGTTATACTCCGTGTATGTATAATATGTCAAAATACACTCTACTGCCATATATATTGGGAAAAAAAAACAAATTAAAAAAAATAAAACGCTATGAGACAATTCACAAAGGCTACCCAACACATAGTAAAATGTCAAATGTTAATTTTTTTGGTGGGGTGGGTACTGGGGATTGAACTCAGGGACACTCAACTCCTGAGCCACATGCTCAAATACACCCTCTTTTGTATTTTATTTAGAGACAGCTGTCACCAGCTGGCGGGCTGGCAACTAAAAGGCCACACAAACACAGAAATACCTTTTTCAGGGGTTAGGGACAGCTCTGAGACCTCAGGAGTCAGCTCCCACGCTGAAGGGCAAGAGGAGCAAGGGAGGCAAGAGACAAGAGAGCGAGCAGACCCCCAACCCCCCTATTTATTGGGGAGAAGACATTCTATAGGCTATTCCACCTAAATAAGACAAGGGGTAGGATTTCGAAGGGTGGAATCTTGCTTGATGATGTCTTGTGGTCAGCAGATTTGTTGACATCTTGGCTAGTCACACCCATCTCAGGTGCTGTGTGGGATCACAGGCAGAGCGAGAGGAAGGCACACTTGCATTATACAGCCCAATCAGCATACAATGCCAGACCATTCCCCACTTATGTTCAAATATGCATAGCTCACACACACAGCCCATGGATGGCTCCCAACAGGGTCTCACTGAGTTGCTAATCACCTTGCTAATTGCTGAGGCTGGCTTTGAATTTGCGATCCTCTTGCTTCCCGCTCCTGAGCCGCTGGAATTACAGGTGTGCACCATGGTACCTGGCTTCAAATGTTATTTTAATTATTATATAAAACATTCTGCTTTAACAGGACTGAGACAAAACTTTTTTTTTCATATTCAATAACTTGCTTTGTTCATTTTAAGGGTTTTTACTTCTAAAAATGATTTCACCAACCATTTAAAATAAAATGTTAAAGAAACATTGTGATTGGAAGGAAAGGCATTCTTAAATACCCATCTCCTTCATTTTCAAGAAAATAAAGCACTTTTAAAAGCACTTTCTAGGGCTGGGGATGTGGCTCAAGCGGTAGCGCGCTCGCCTGGCATGCGTGCGGCCCGGGTTCGATCCTCAGCACCACATACCAACAAAAGATGTTGTGTCCGCCGAGAACTAAAAAATAAATATTAAAAATTCTCTCTCTCTCTACTCTCTCACTCTCTCTTTAAAAAAAAAAAAAAAAAAAAAAAAAAAAAGCACTTTCTAGTAAAAGTAGCATATTGGCAACTATGTCACATTCATTTTGCTACTAACCCTCAGGATGAACAGCAGTTCTCTTTACCAGAACATCCAGCAATCAATGTCATAATACGAATTCTGTAGTAATGAAGTAGAAGATGGGACAGCATTGAGAGGGGGGAAAAGAATACATCGATAAATGTTAACTTCAGAGTCAAAATAAATAAAATAAATAAAAAAGATTTTGAAATATGTATTAGGAGAAAAATGTATTTTTCTACATCAGCTTCACTTTTTGGTGAAATCTGGGAAAAGTTCAACATTGTTTGATTTCAACAATCATCGCATGAACTCATACTAAATGATTATACTAAAAGAATTGGAATGCTGGTATTGATGAACTAAAAATTTTTTAAAGTTTCTAAGGTAAACAGATTTTAAGAGAATCTGTCCATGTTTCTAAATGGCTAAAGATAACACTTTCTGAACATATTTTAAAAGAAAAAATCTGGGGCTAGAAGTGTGGCTCATGGTTGGCGCGCTTCCCTGGCATGTGCAAGGCACTGGTATGGCACCGCATAAAAATAAAGGTATTGTGTCCATCTAAAATTAAAAAAAAATCCTCACTTTCTTTAGCCCAATAGCTCATGCTTAGTAATTCTACAAGCATGCAACCAACTAAAAGCTCTCTCAAGATATTTTTTAAAAAGTGCTAAGGCCTTATTTCTTTCTAGTGTCTACTCTTTGTGTGCCACTTATGGGAGGCAGGGAACCTTTATTAAGACCATATATGGGAGAGGGGAAGATAGCGGCGAAGGGAGTGCATCACCCCAGTGCGCCGCGTCACTGTGCGGGAGAAAGACGAGGTGAAACAGCTGAAGGCTATCTTGTTGGGAATTTCCAGTGAAATTGAGGTGCTCCAGAATCTAGTGGACGGATTTCCATCGCGCGAGGTTCGGCTGCGGGGGCTCGGACGCGGGCGATTTCTCTGCACGAAGGGTCGCGCCCCACAGCTGGAGTCTGCGGCACGCGCTGGGAAGCGGCGAGGTGCCGGAGCGGGGGTGCAGCGATGCAGATTCTGGGGGCTCCTGCCAGTGGTGCAATGGCCGTGCTTAGTGCTGAGTTCCGGCTTTGAGACAGAGGAGAGAAGCGGTCCAGTTCGGTTCTCGACACCGATCGGACCACGGAGGAGGACAGCAGCCGCCATCTTGGAGAGCTGATGTAATCATCCCTGTTTTCTACTGATCACAGCTCATTCAGCTACGGAACAGGTGATTTCAGGCTGGTATTTGCCTGCGTCTTGCAGACAGATCGCTCAGGCTCGGGGCTGGAGAACCAGTGGAGAATACTCCTAGGGGCTCGCTCCTGGCAAGGCGTGCGCCGGGCTCTGAGCGGCCGGAATCTGGTTCCCGGGGCTGCTTTGGCCCAGGGCTGGGGAACCTGCGGAGACTGCGTGTTGAGGCCAGCTCCAAGTGGAGCGTGCGCTGAGCTCTGGGCGGCAGGGTTCTGACTCCCGGAACAGTTTTGGCCCAGGGCTGGGGAGCCCGCGGGGACTGTGTCTTTGAGCCTGCTCCCAGCGGAGCGTGCACTGAGCTCAGAGAGCTTGGAGCGGCCGGGCTCTGGCTCCCGGAGTTGCTTTGGCCTGGGGCAGGGGAACCCGCGGGGGTCGCTCCTTGGAGCCTGATCCTAGCGGAGCGTGAGCCGGGATCTGAGAGTTTGGGTTCTGGCTCCTGAAGCTGCTTTGGCCCAGGGTTGGGGAACCTGCGGTGACTGCTTCTCAGTCCAGGTCCTGCTGGGTGCTGTGGGGGCCAGGGGGGCAGAGTGGAGCTGCTGCCTGTGCCTAGAGCAGGCCAAGTGACCCGCCGGTGTGGTATCACGACACCCCAACTGCAGCTGGGGCCGAAGAGAGTAGCCGCCCACACCTAGAACAGGACCAGCGACCCGATGGCGTGGTAGCCAAGTCACCCCATTTGGAGTAGGGGCTGTGCAGAGCCGCCGTCTGAGCCTGCAAGGTAGGCAGACCTGCGTCACACTGGCAGGACAGGCCCGGTAGCCTGCCAGCATGGTGGACACGTAGCACCGAGGCAGTCACGACACACTGGTTGGAGCGGGGGTGGAGCAGAGCCGCCGCCCATGTCCAGAAAAGGCCCAGCGACCCGTTGGAGAGGCAGTCAGGTACCCCCATTGGGAGTGGGGGCTCAGCAGAACTGCCGCCCGAGCCCGCAAGGTAGGCAGACCTGCGACCCACCGGCGGAACAGGCCTAGAGGCCTGCCAGCGTGGTAGACATGTCACACCAATTGGAGTAGGGGCCAAGCAGAGCCGCCGCCCACATCCAGATCAGGACCAACGACCCGAGGGCGTGGTAGTTACGTCACCACAATTGGAGTGCGGGCAGAGCAGAGCTGCCACACGCGCCCGCAGGGTGGGCAGACCTGCGACCGACCAGAGTGGTAGACAGATCACCCTAATTAGAGGAGGAGCACAGCCACTACCCACCCTGCAAGGGAGATTTCCCAACTATACAAGAGCAATATAAATAAATAGGGGGAAAATTTCAAAAACACAACAGTTTCACCAAGCAGAAAGAAACGCGAGCAGTATGAAAAGACAAGGAAAGAAAGGACCATAAGCAATGCAGGTCAACTCAACTTTAGAAGAGGTAATAGCTGCAACAGATGGAATGTCAGAAAAAGAGTTCAGGATATACATGCTTCAGATGATCTGGAGTCTCAAGGAAGACATGAGACAGCAAAATCATGAAACATCACTTTGACAAGGAACTACATAAACAAATCCAGGAAGTAAAAGATCAATTACACAGGGAGATAGAGGTAATAAAAAACAAACAAATAGAAATCCTGCCCAGATTGAGTCAGGAGGATATAGACAACCTAAACAGACCAATAACAATAGAGGAAATAGAAGAAACCATCAAAAGACTACCAACTAAGAAAAGCCCAGGAACAGATGGGTATACAGCAGAGTTTTACAAAACCCTTAAAGAGGAACTAACACCAATACTTTTCAAGCTGTTTCAGGAAATAGAAAAAGAGGGAGAACTTCCAAATACATTCTACGAGGCCAACATCACCCTGATGCCTAAACCAGAAAAAGACACTTCAAAGAAAGAAAACTACAGACCAATATCTCTAATGAACCTAGATGCAAAAATCCTCAACAAAATTCTGACATATCGGATTCAAAAACATATCAAAAAAATTATACACCATGATCAAGTAGGATTCATCCCTGGGATGCAAGGCTGGTTCAATATACGGAAATCAATAAATGTTATTCACCACATCAATAGACTTAAAAATAAGAACCATATGATCATCTCGATAGATGCAGAAAAAGCATTCGACAAAGTACAGCATCCCTTTATGTTCAAAACTCTAGAAAAATTAGGGATAACAGGATCATACCTCAACATTGTAAAAGCAATCTATGATAAGCCACAGGCCAGCATCATTCTGAATGGAGAAAAAATGAAGGCCTTCCTTCTAAGATCTGGTACAAGACAGGGATGCCCTCTCTCACCACTTCTGTTCAACATAGTCCTCGAAACACTGGCCAGAGCAATAGACAGACGAAAGAAATTAAAGGCATAAAAATAGGAAAAGAAGAACTTAAATTATCACTATTTGCAGATGACATGATTCTATACCTAGCAGACCCAAAAGGGTCTACAAAGAAACTATTAGAGCTAATAAATGAATTCAGCAAAGTGGCAGGATATAAAATCAACACGCATAAATCAAAGGCATTCCTGCATATCAGCGACAAATCCTCTGAAACGGAAATGAGGACAACTACTCCATTCACAATATCCCCCCCAAAAATAAAATACTTGGGAATCAACCTAACAAAAGAGGTGAAAGACTAATACAATGAAAACTACAGAACCCTAAAGAGAGATATAGAAGAAGATCTTAGAAGATGGAAAAATATACCCTGTTCATGGATAGGCAGAACTAACATCATCAAAATGGCGATATTACCAAAAGTTCTCTATTAGTTCAATGGAATGCCAAACAAAATCCCAACAGCATTTCTTGTAGAAATAGATAAAACAATCATGAAATTCATATGGAATAATAAAAGACCCAGAATAGCAAAAACAATGCTAAGCAGGAAGTGTGAATCAGGCGGTATAGCGATACCAGACTTCAAACTATACTACAGAGCAATAGTAACAAAAACAGCATGGTACTGGTACCAAAACAGGCGGGTGGACCAATGGTACAGAATAGAGGACACAGAAACCAATCCACAAAACTACAACTATCTTATATTTGATAAAGGGGCTAAAAGCATGCAATGGAGGAAGGATAGCATCTTCAACAAATGGTGCTGGGAAAACTGGAAATCCATTTGCATCAAAATGAAACTGAATCCCTTTCTCTCGCCATGCACAAAAGTTAACTCAAAATGGATCAAGGAGCTTGATATTAAATCAGAGACACAGCGTCTGATAGAAGAAAAAGTTGGCTATGATCTACATACTGTGGGGTCGGGCTCCAAATTCCTCAATGGGACACCCATAGCACAAGAGTTAATTACTAGAATCAACAAATGGGACTTACTCAAACTAAAAAGTTTTTTCTCAGCAAAAGAAACAATAAGAGAGGTAAACAGGGAGCCTACATCCTGGGAACAAATTTTTACTCCTCACACTTCAGATAGAGCCCTAATATCCAGAGTATACAAAGAACTCAAAAAATTAGACAATAAGATAACAAATAACCCAATCAACAGATGGGCCAAGGACCTGAACAGACACTTCTCAGAGGATATACAATCAATCAACAAGTACATGAAAAAATGCTCACCATCTCTAGCAGTCAGAGAAATTCAAATCAAAACCACCCTAAGATACCATCTCACTCCAGTAAGATTGGCAGCCACTATGAAGTCCAACAACAACAAGTGCTGGCGAGGATGTGGAGAAAAGGGTACACCTGTACATTGCTGGTGGGACTGCAAATTGGTGCAGCCAATTTGGAAAGCAGTATGGAGATTTCTTGGAAAGCTGGGAATGGAACCACCATTTGACCCAGCTATTCCCCTTCTCGGTCTATTCCCTAAAGACCTAATAAGAGCATGCTACAGGGACACTGCTACATCGATGTTCATAGCAGCACAATTCACGATAGCAAGATTGTGGAACCAACCTAGATGCCCTTCAATAGATGAATGGATAAAAAAATGTGGAATTTATACACAATGGAGTATTACTCTGCATTAAAAAATGACAAAATCATAGAATTTGGAGGGAAATGGATGGCATTAGAGCAGATTATGCTAAGTGAAGCTAGCCAATCCTTAAAAAACAAATGCCAAATGACTGCTTTGATATAAGGGGAGTAACCAAGGACAGGGTAGGGATGAAGAGCTTGAGAAGAAGATTAACATTAAACAGGGATGAGAGGTGGGAGGGAAAGGGAGTGAGAAGGGAAATCGCATGGAAATGGAAGGTGATCCTCAGGGTTTTACAAAATTACATATAAGAGGAAATGAGGGGTAAGAGAAGAATAATACAAGTGGAAGAAATGATTTACAGTAGAGGGGGTAGAGAGAGAAATGGGGAGGGGAGGGGAGGAGATGGGAGGGGAGGGGGGATAGTAGAGAATAGGATAGACAGCAGAATACATCAGACACTAGAATGGCAATATGTAAATCAATGGAAGTGTAACTGATGTGATACAGCAATCTGTATACGGGGTAAAAATGGGAGTTCATAACCCACTTGAATCAAACTGTGAAATATGATATATTAAGAACTATGTAATGTTTTGAACGACCAACAATAAAAAATAATAAATAAATATTAATTGAAACAAACAAACAACAAAAAAAAAAGACCATATACGATTTGAAGTCAGCATTACTATCCCATGTGTAGTAGTGGACACAGATCCTTTCTAGTCACTGCAACTTATCAAAAGATTGGCACAAAACAACCAACCAACTCATACACTTAACATGCATACAAATAAACTGGGTACCTGGTCAGTTCCCTTCTCTGCCCTGTATTTCCTATAACTGTACTGGGCTGGATCAGTCAGAGACCTCGGGGTGCTCATCAGGGACTATGCTTCCCTACAGAGAGTAGCCTCTTCTATGTGCTTGCAACCAAAGTAATCCTATGCTGCTGGCCTTAACTGACTGGGCCCAAGGTCATGGGCCTATGCCAAGGACAGCCCACTAGGGATGCTCTGTTACAGATGACAATGAATAACCCCAAAACAAGAGCAACATATGCCTTAAAAATGTAAAAGGACAAGTATCAAATGGAGCAGATTCAAATACAGACAAGATTCTAATCAAGTTGTCAACACATAAAAAATTTTTAAAACACCAGCTTAGAATAAGACATAAATATGGAACAGAACCTTGGTGTAAAATCAATTTCATTCCAGTAGCCTGAGATATGGAAAACTTCTGATTCTGTACCTTCTGCTTCCAGAAACTCATCCTTCTTGTTGGAAGAATTTGCCACCTATACCTTGTGAAATGCAAACTCACTGAGGTGTTGGGTGTTGCTGGTACTTGCATATGAACTTAACCTTCTGAGTTCCCTCACTCCTAGGATAATGTCATACAGTAAAACAGCTCTGCCCTGGAATCAGGGATCTCATTGACTGCCCAGTCTCCCTGTGAACTTGGACAAACTGCATCTCCCCTAGACAAGCCTGTCTTCTTACTTGTGGTAGAAAGAATCGAGCTGGATAATTTGTAAGGTTTCTACAGGAGTCATTTGGTGAAAGAACAGTTTTAAATCTACTTTCCATCTGAAGAATGAAGTATGGTAGGTAGAGTATTGTCCCTGCCCAATATGTCCACAACCTAATCGCAGAACCTAGAAATATTACTATATATGGCAAAAGTGTCTTGAAAATGCAATTAGCTGAAGGATCTTTAGATGGAGAGATTATTCAGGACTCTCTGAGGGGCCTGATATAATTACAAGGGTCCCTGTAAGAGGGAGATCAGAGGGTCATAGTTGAGAAGGAGATAAAAAAACAGAAGCAGAGATTGCAGAGATAGGACCCAGAGCCAAGGAATGCTGGCAATCTCAAGAAGCTGGGAAGGGCAAGAGATAGATTCTCCCTAGGAGCCACCAGAAGGAAGACAACTCTGCTGACACCTTGACTTTGGTTCTGAAAGTCAGACCCATTCCTGATGTCTGCCCTCTAGAAATATAAGAAAACAGATGCGTGTTGTTTTAATCCATTAAAGTTCTGTTATAAAAACAATAGGACACTAACACATGCAGTAGTAGTGTGGGGATGGGGTGGAATGCTGACTCTGAATGGAAAGGAAGAGTCGAGGAAAGAGATGAGGCTCCAGAAGAGCAGGAGGGGCTTGTATGGGAATGGCAGGAATTGGAATTGTCATGTGTGCTATCAAGTGATGTGTCATACTCACTGAGTTTTGCCTAACAACCACAGAGTCCAAAGGTAGTGATTCCAAAAAACACTTACTAAAATTTATAAATGCACCCTCTTCTTAAACCTAAAGAAGAGGACAATCAAGAGAAAAGTCTTGCTTAAGTATGACTCCATATATATGCAAATGCTATGTCACTAAATGTTTTATTGTTTTTTCTTTTATCCATTTATTTTACATAAATATCTATTAAACATCACAGATATCTGATATTCTACAAATGCATAGAAATCTAGACACAGGAATTAAATGATAAAATAATAATAATAACACCTTCATGGAGCTTACAGACTAGCAAAAATGAAAATTATTAAACGTGTTAGGCTAGGTGTAATGGTGCATGCCTATAATCCCAATGACTGGGGAGGCTAAGGCAGGAGGATCACAGGTTCTGGGCCAGCCTCAGCAACTTTGCAAGGCCCTAAGCAACTTAGTGAGCCCCTACCCGCCTCCCCCCAAAAAGGGAGTGGTAGTTAAGGATGTGATTCAGAGGTAAAACACCACAGGTTTCAATCCCCAGTACCAAAAATAAATAATTAATTAATAGGAAAAGAAAGAAAAGAGTTTTTCAGAGTTCTTTATGAGAGAAGACAGAGACATAGACACACACACACAGAGAGAGAAAGGAGATATTAGCAAGGCCCTAAATAACTTAGTGATAGCCTGTTTCAAAAAAAAGGCACTAGGTGTGGTAGTGCACATCTGTAATCCTGCGGCCTGGGAGGCTGAGACAGGAGAATCATGAGCTCAAAGCCAGACTTAGCAAACTCGAGGCACTAAGCAACTTAGTGAGACCCTGTCTCAAAATAAAATACAAAATAGGGCTGGGGATGTGGCTCAGCGGTCGAGTGCCCCTGAGTTCAAAACCCAGAATCCACCCCGGGTCCTGACAAAAGGCAGGGGATGTGGCTCAGTGATAAAGTGCCCTGGGTTCAATCCCTGGTACAAAGAAAAATTACAGAAGCACATAGTATAGAAGTTAACTGATAGAATGGGGGAATCAAAGGAAGTTCCCTTTGGGCTTACATTTTACCCATACCTAAGGGTAACGCCTAAGCTGGGTCCCACAGGATGCATAGAAGCTAGCAAGACAAAAGGGAATAGAAAGGAAGGAGTGTTCTAGATAGGGAGAGGCAACAGCCCCAAGACTGAAGGAACATCAATACTGAGTTCCTATTTTTAAAATCTGACTATGGTTGCCATGTAGTGGCTAGGATGCAAGCAACTGGGTACTAGATGGTTAGGAAGAAGAGGTTGGTGGTAAACATCCAAATCAAGGGTCCAGGAAACTGCAGAGCTAGTCCCAAATCTCCTGCTAAATAATGATAAAACCTATCCTTTACTGAAGTGTTATTGTGTACCAAGCACTGTTCTAAGTTCTTTACCTAGAATACCTTACTCCTCCTCTCTGATGAGGCAGAGATTATTACTATGCCCGTTTTAAAGAAAAGGGATTTAAGCACATAAGAATAAGCTATACCCTATGCTTGTATAGCTTTATCAAAATGAATTCTACTGTTATGTATAACTAAAAAGAACCAATAAAGTAAAATTTAAAATTAAAAAAAAAAGAAATGTTATGTGCCTTGCCCTCAAACACCTAGCTAGTAAGTTACACAGCTGGGATTTTTCTTGTTTCAGAAGTTAGTTTATCTTCTCAATTCTCCATGCCATGCTGCCTCTACTGACCTACTGGATAGTCCAGGAAAAATATAAAACACAGCAATTGTCCTACCAAAGAAAGAAACAGCTCAGTGGGCCTCCTCTGGAAAGGGAAAGAATTGAACTGAACCAACACTTAGCTCCTTTTAGTTCCAGTTCTACAATTTTGTCTGGAAAAACCAAGATTCTGTAGCCTGTTCTTTCCTCAGGAGAAGTATTTGGGGCCTGAGAGGAGTATCCAGAGCCTGAGGCCATGGCTGAACTTAAACCTGGATCAGAGACCTTGGAGATTCAAGTAGGCCATACCTCCACTCTACATGCTCTTCCTTCTGACTGCAAGCCCTGCTCCACTGCACCCAGTCCATTCTATCCCCAACTCAAGAGAGCCCACTCCACGGCCATCCCTAGGACTTCCATTTTCACCTGGATGAAACCAGAATCTCAATCATTTATTTTGGAGTTGTGAAACCATGATTGACTTTTGGTTTTGTTTTGGGATTTTTCTGTTAGGAACATGTATTCATTAGGAAAAAGAAACATTTTTAAAATGTGTTCTTAATGAGGTATCTAATTGGTGTTACTCAATAGTTTGTGAAGTTCAGTTCAGTAATTAAATTTTTTCATCCCCCCAAGTAATATTTAATATCCAGAAGACCAGACTTAAAGTAGGCCAGGCCATATACCATGTACATATGAAACTAGTAAAACTACAGGATGTTACAAATGAAAGTATTTTCATGTCATTGATCCCAGTGATTTTAAAACCATATGCCTTTGACTCTAAGGGGTCTGTAGATAACTCTTGATGCTACAAATAGAGGAGATGCAAATGTGTTTGGATACAGATTTCCTACCTCTTTGTCAACCAAACTTTCTTTTATCTTCTTTTGGATAAAAATGTTGCTTGCTCCAAAATATATTTAGAGTAGTTTGCTTCTCTCCATGTCAATTGCCTTCACTTTACTGGGATCATCATCCCTACACCAGATTATGGTAATAACCTCATTATCTAGTCTCTTTGCTTTCATGCTTGCCTTTTGCTCCAATTTCATCTCATAGCACCCCCACTTTATACTTTGATTACTGTATTCAAGTCATACTTGATTTTTATGTATTCTCCAAACACACTTATATTACCCAAAACAAGACAGTGTATGCTGAAGTAAAAAACTACCTCAAAGTATCGGTTCTGATAAAATTATAATTCTTTCACATCAGAATCTGATATACCTTCCCCTAAGAAATGACTCAAAGACCCAGTGTCCGTCCATTTTTAGGACATCATCATGTTTAATGCATGGCATTCATGATTGCCATGTAAAAGGATGGGGGGAGGGGACTGCTAAGTCTAAGTATGGAACAAGGGCCATTGACCAGAACTCAGACACAGACCTCAACCAATTACAAAAAAGGCTGGTAGGAATAGTCTTCCACAATTCTCAGAAAAGGGAAATGACATAGGATCTGGTGAAGAATTGGTCATTATGTAGAATGGTCTCTATCCTGCCAATTCTGCACAATTGCTTTGCCCTTTCCTCTTCATAGGATATCCTTCCCATAGCTTTTTGGCTATGAATCCTTCTTGTCTTTCATATTTAGGCTCAGTTTTAATCTCTTCTAAGATACCTTCTCTAATCATGAACCAAAGTAGTCTAATACGGCAGAGAATGCTTAATCTCTCATCATTCTTTCTCTCTTGCACCTTTAGCAAAGGGAACTTTTACATTTAGCTGTTCAGTTACCTAAAAACACATTTCTTATCTGTCTTTGCAGCCAGGCTTGTCCATGTGACTGTTTTGGCCAGTGAGATGTTAAGTGTGATATGAAAATGTCTAGAAAATTTAAGGAGATTGTATGTGTTTTCTTTCACTCCTCTCTAGCCTCTCCCTGCATCCATGGAGGCTAAAATAATTCAAGCAACCATCTCTGGACTACGAGGCAACATCCCAAGCAGGGTGGAACATCAGCTGAATGAACCGATATTCCTGATGACTCTGTAGTGCCACCATAGCAGACCTTGACTGCATGTCTCAAGATTTCTTAAATGAGGGAAAGAACACAATTTCTATCTTAAGATGCTAATGTTTTTATAAACCACTAATTTAATATAACATCTTTATTTCATGTATATATATGCATATATATGTATGTATATGTAGTATTAATTTAGTGCCTCCTTATAAAATCATGAACCAAGTACTCTAATATGGCAGAGAATGTTTAGCCTCTCATCATTCTTTCTTTTTCCTTTAGCAAAGAGAACATTTACATTTAGCTGAGTGTGTTGCTGAACTTATTTCATATTATATATATTTATATATGTATTTACATATGATTAAGTGCCTCTATTGACTTAAGAATTAGTTCTCTGACTTCCAGTTAAGTACTCTTCACACATCAACAGTCTTAACATGAAGTTTCAGCAAAAAACAAAAGCAAAACATGCTGAATTGCTATCATACTTCTCCAATGAACAGAAATATGTCATGCATAGTTTCTGCTCTTGTCATGATGACATTACAACATAGTAATATTATGACATAGACATGTATAAGCATGCACTTTTGCACTGAAATACAAGGAAAGGGACTGTTTAATTCTGACTTGCATTATAATAAAAGTAAAATAGGAGTCAGACCTTGAAGGGTAAATAAGAGTTTCTCGGGTATGAAGATAAAAGGCAGGAATGAGAGAGATTTTTTAGGCAGCTTAAACCCCAGTATAGAGGCATGGAATGTCATGCAAAGTCTAAGGACTGCTAAGAGCAGAAGTTTCAGAAAAGTAACAAATGAGTGAAGAAATGTAGGTTAATGACAGACTCTAAAGATCCTATATACAAACCCAGGACAAGATCATATAGATAAGGAAGGTGTAATGGGTTTTCATTCATATTGGAGACCTTATTATGTATTTCCTCTTCCTAAAATAAATCTAATTTCTATTATTGATATTATTCCTTAAATATATAGAGAAGTTCCTCCACTTAATGATGAGGTTATATTCCAATAAACACACTGTAGGTTAAAACTGCTGTAAATCAAAATATATTTAACACACCTAGCCTAATAAACAAGCTGACTTAGCAACACAGCACCTGTGGAGTACTGGCTGTTGCACCTCATGATCAAGTGGCTGAGGGAGCAGTGGCTTGCTCAACATTCCAAGAGAGGATGATTTGACATATTGCTAGTCCAGAAAAAGATCAAAATACAGTTTCTACTGAGTGCATATGATTCTCACACCATTATAAAATCAAAAAATTCTAAGTTGAATCATTCTAAATGAGGGATTGTCTATAGTGTGATGGAACCCAACTAGGGTCTCCACTCTCCCTCACCCATAGAGGCCAAGCGACCCAAGCTAAGCCAATTGGATGCTCCTGCTTTGGACCCTGAATCTTGGACAAAAATGAAGAAAAGAACACAAACAGTTGTCCCTTCCCCCATCAGCAAATCAAGGCCCTCACAAAATTGCTGTGATGCTGGATTGATTGACTTGTATATTTGACCTTTACTGTCGGGCAATAGGGCGGCTCTTGCTGCCTTGGCTCTTGCTGCCTTGGATGCCTACTACTTTGGAGTTCCCCGCAGTTCTCAAGGGGGTTCGGAGAGATTGGATGGAGCCCGGTGGAGGGAGTGTGTTCCCGTGTGGTGTGTGCAGTGCCAGTGAGAGTTGGGGAACAAAGAGTTGCTGTTTGAATCTACAAGGCTTTGTGGCGGCTCGGTTATTTGTGCCCAGCCAGACTGCGATGTTGAGAGCCACAGCCAAAGGGGCCCCAGCAAACTTCCAGCTGCCAGCAACCAGCTGCCAGCTGATGATTGGCTCACAGCAGCCCCAGCAACATCTAGCTGATTGGCTCCTCTGCGGTGATGTTCATTGGGCTGTTTCCCTGCCCTTCAGACTACCGGCTGATGATTGGCTCACAGCAGCCCCAGCAACATCTAGCTGATTGGCTCCTCTGCGGTGATGTTCATTGGGCTGTTTCCCTGCCCTTCAGACTGCCAGCTGATGATTGGCTCACAGCGGCCCCAGCAACATCTAGCTGATTGGCTCCTCCACGGAGCTGCTCATTGGGGGACTTCTTTGGCTCCGCCCACACAACCCAGCCAATCGGCCTCAAGAACAGGAGGATTGTGGGAGGTGGTGAGGTTTGTGTGGGGGTGAGAGGCTTGTGGGAAGCCAGTGGTGGCAGTTGGGCTCTGAGGGGTTTTTCCTGAGGAGCTGTTTTGTTTGGCATTTGTAGTTCTAAAAATAAAGTTAGTTTCTTTTGACAAGTGGCTCCTGAATTGTGCCCAGCCAGACTGCGGCATTTGGTGGCCCGTACGGGGAACGAACCAGAGGACTAAGTAGGGAGAGAAAATAGTTTGTATCAGGAATTATGAATGAGGAAGTTGGATTTTCTTGTTGGATTTTCCTTAGCATTCAGTAGTTTATACTTTAACCTTAGTTAAAACTGGGCTTTCATAGAAAGTTAAATGTTTTGATATTTTAATAGTCATCAAATTTGTTTGAAAAGTTATATAGGCTTCTTCTTAAGGCCATTAAAACACTCACATGTGGATATTTCTAAAAAGTAATTAACAGTGTACAGTAATTTCCAAACTTATTTGATAGAACATTTTTTATGGCAATCTCTCTCAAAAGTAGTTTTAAAAATAGAAACATGGATTCAGAGGAAGGTAGATTATTCAACTTGTTATTGATCCAAATTGTTTTTCAAAAAGGCAGCAGAGCCCTGGGGTCAATGATTCTAGAGTCATACTGCTTTCATATGCCAGTCTTCCACTTATGAGCATGGATGACTATCTGCAGAGACACTCACCAACAGCTGCTTCCTTCTCTGAACATGTGTATCACAACTTTCTTGAGGAAGTGAAGACTATTTCCTTTCTTCCTGAATCTGTGCTGATCTTTGCCTTGCTTTGACCAAAAGAATGTAGTGGAAGTGATGTGATGTGACTTTGGGGCCTAGGCCTTCAGAACTATCCGTTTCTATGTTCCCCCTCCTGAAGCCTAATCCAATATAAAGAGGCCAAACTACCTTGCTGGAGAATAAGGCCAGGTGAAGAGACAGAGGCTCTGAAGAATGAAATAAAAAAGAGAGTTTTAACCAGATCCCGTACTTCCTGCTATCCCAAATGAGGCAGAAGCCATGGGAGGGGAGCCATCTTGGGTCATCCAACCTCAATTGAGTGGTTCCACCCCTTGGAGCCTGAAGTACACATTCACAAGAAAAGATAAGTGGTGCTTTCAGCTACAAAGTTTTAGAGTTATTATATAATAATGGATAGCTAATATACTAGTTGTGACCCAGGGTAAGATACATAACTTTTTTGTGCCTCAGACTTCTTACCAAATATGAAGAACAACTCCTCATAAGGCAAGTGAGAGGGTTAAATGGGATTATACTTTTGAAGAGTCTACTGGGATATTCGGCAAAGGTAAACACTGATTTTTTTTTTCCAATGCTGGGAATTGATCCAGGGCTTTACACATCCAGGCAAGCACTCTATCACTGAAGTATATCCCCAGCTTGAATACTGTTACATGTAAATATTGAAAAAATGTTAGTTATTATCATATCAGTTATTTCTTCTTACTAATCAAGACAATGATTTTTTTTTCAGAGCATGTTCACCAATGTTAGAAGGAAATGGCTTTCCCTTGACCCCTATAAAGAATGGCTTTCTTTAAATTCTCCAAGTCTACGTCCCACCTTTTCTCTCATGACAGAGATGAATTAATTGGTAGGTAACTTATATTTTTAATGTGGTGGAAATAAGGTACTGAAAGTTCTGAGCATGTGGGATCTGGTCTTTTCCTCTTCCTCTCTATCCAGCCATGGGAAACAGCATCAGCCTGTGCATTCCCTCAGAGCTGTTGTTCCAAGATGGAACTCCTTGGAGACTGGGGAGTCAGGAGCTAGCACACTAATTGAGGCTTAACCCAAGCTACATCCATCAACCTGGACACTGTCAGTAAAAGCTTACTGACTCATTTTTGCCTTACTTTTCACTTGGTTCAGAGCTTAATCATGGAAGACAGAAACCACATAGAGCTCCCTCAAAGACCTCAAATGAGATATGCTACCACAGGTAACCTATAGGACAACATGGGAAAAGGAAACCATTTTACATTCAGTCTCCCCATGAACAGCAGAAAAGTGTGCCCAAGCACACAGCCAAGGCCTGGACTCTCATGTCCTAACTCAAGATCCTATATTTTTGTCCCTAAAAGGATTGTCCAGCTGGGTTTGTGAGCCTCCTGGTTACAGCCCCCAAAGCTTTCTCTTTTACAAATTCAGAGTTGGTGATCATGAAATCCATGCTTAAGACAGGAAATCCATGCTTCCCATGAGAAGTCTTTTAGGCCTGACCTAGATAAAACCAAACAGTCTGTCCCTGGATTCTTACATTCCTCTGGATTCATAGAGCAGAAGCAAATGCCAAGAAGGAAGAGTGCTTTAGGGCAGGGTGCAATGGATTTCTGAATCTTCCTTAATTAAAAAGGGATTTAGGGCATTTATTTTATCAAGATCCTTAGATGATTCAAAGAACACTTTTTTTTAGATAAATGATCATGTTACTGAGAGTAATAGGAGATATTATTAAGGGTTTCATAAATATTTAGAGAATGATGAGGAATTTTAATGATGCAGGGTAGAAATTTTGCCTCCCCCTAAAAAATAATTCAGACTAATGGAAGACCTTGAAAGTCATCTCAACTATTTCATTCTAATCCCTGCACAAAAACGCACAGATAGGTCCTGAGGTGGGCTATGAAACTGGAACCACTCATCACTGTCTTTTATACTTCAATCCTGATCTTAAATGTTAAGTGAAATTCAAGTGGGGTAAACTAAAAAACATCCATCCAGAATCATCTTTCTGGATTCATAGGTAAACACCCAAGAAAAGCTGCCAGCAGTTTATATTCTCAGCCTTTCTACTATCTATAAGCAAGGATTTCCTATTGTTCAAGGATTGAATGCAGATTGCCACTCTGTAAATCATCAAATCAGGTATTGAAGAACAGGAACTTAGTTTATAAATTATTCATTCCAACCACTGCACTTGACCAGCAGATAAACTAGAAAGAAAAAAAATCAGTCATCTAGGGAAGGTGGCAATCAGTTAAGAGCACAACCAGGAATCATTCATTGTCCCTGAATGTTGCAGATTTTTCATGATAATATGTGATACTGACAGGAGGACTTACAAGACTTTTTTTTTTTTTTGGCACTCATAGATGGGGGTGGAGATGAATAGAAAAACAAAATTTATCCTGATAGATGATGATAATATTCCTTTGGGTAGCTGGTGGAGAAGAAATGTCCTTTTCTTAAAAAAATAAAAAAGAAAAAGAAAAAAAGAATTATCTGCCATAAATAATACACAGAAAACATAAATAGTTTTCTATTGTGTTTGACATAAATAACGACAGCTTGGCCTGCCCATAAATAATAGTGCAGACTGGGTGGCTTAACAAATAGATATTTATTTTCTCAAAGTTCTTGAGTCTGGAAGTCCAGGATCAGGATGCCAGCATGGTCAGGTTAGAGTGAGGGTCCTCCTCCTGGCTTGAAGATGGCTGCCTTCTCCCCGTCTTCACATGGCGCCTCTTTTTATAAGGGTACTAATCCTATCACAAGGGCCTCACCCTCAGGACCTCATCAAAACCCTCATCTCTACACAACATCAAAGGATCAGGGCTTCAAGATTCTAATTTGGAATGGCCACCAATTCAGTTCACAAAAGAAAGTCACCTGAAAGGAAGCTGAAACTCTAAGGGTATTTCTCACCTAAGGCATCAAAAGTGATCATTAAACTGTTTTAAACAAGAAAGATCTTTCTACTAAGAAAGAATAGTAACTTAAAGGTAGTGGTGACGGTGCTATAAATGCATGGTGTAAAAAAAATAAAGCAACAGAAAATGTGAAAAGCAAGGAAAGCTGCCCCGCTGACTCCCTGGTGGGAGCAATTTGTCAGGCGACAGATGTGATCAGCAGAAAATCCTGGGAGTGGGATACCTGAAGGACTGCAATCTAGAAGATGCCTAACAGACATTTGAAGTCCATCTATATCTGCTCTGGTAAAATCCCTTCCCCAAGCTCCAAAGTTCCAGCTGATTTTCCTCCATACCCCATGTACTCTGTGGAGTGAGTCTTCCTATGGAATCAAGAAAAGTTCCTAGTTTTATACCTTAACCTTCTGTGAACCATGGATGGATACACAGGCTGACAAAAACACCCTTGAACTATGGAAAACCCCCAAAACATCAGAAGAATATAATCCCTCTTGCTGAACCAGAAGCCAATGATATCTGGCTCCCAAGAAGAAAGGAACCTTCCCTTACAGGGGTTAAACAGGCAAAAATATCATAGGTACTTATTCAGTGTGGACTGAAGACACTATCAAAGCCTATCTTTAGAAGATGTCCTGGGGAGAAAGAACCACCTCACTGAATACCTTAAGGTTATGTCAAGGCTCCCAGCTCTCTGCTTAGAGATTCCTAGTGAGGCAGCAATGTATCAACTGTCCTCTTTCTCTCTTAGTTAGCAAGAAAACGCTGGGGTTTCTTTTTCTTTTTTTCTTTTTTTAAGAGCTAACATATACATGGAGTGTTTTCTTTCTTCGAGGGTGGGATCAAGGGAAAACTTAAGTTGTCTTTCCTGTAAGTGATCAAATAGTCCTATTGAAGTATTTGCAAAACAGTTGTCCTTCAGAGGCCCACGTGTTGTCCCCCTCCCAGTCCTGATGAAAGATGACTCCAAATGTAATAAAATGGCCTCCAGAGAAATCTGTTTATTCCAAATATTTCAGCTAATGAGAAAGCCAATTTGTACTCCCTTTTCCTCAGGGGCTTTGCAGCCAAGCTCTCTGGCAGTGTCCTTGGCGTGGGCACTCCGATCCATTCCTTCTGCCTCTCCGGTTCTGTGGGGCCCACTCTCTCTCCAAGCTTATTATTAGAAACCCCATCATTCATGTGGGATGCAAAGGCCTCACTCCTGCTGATGCCTTTATTGTGCTCCACCCCCTCCCCAGCCTCTTCAGGCCCTCTCCCTTGCTCCACTCCAGCCCTCTCTCTCTGCAGGACTCCCTCCCATTCTGTCATCCTTCTGTGTGGCTCCTGGCAAGAAGCTGCCTTTGATGGATTCCACAGACCCCTGACCTTACTTTGAAGTCCCCACAGCTTAATCAAACACGCCCACCCCAACACTCAGCATTGCCCCTTTCACTGGCTTACAAACTCATTAGGCAACCAGAGGGATCCGAGGAAGGACTCCGTTTGCCTCCTGTGTGACAGGATGATAAGGAGGCTTGGGAGAAAGGAAAAGAAGTGTTATATTCTTGTACATACACCACTAAGAAAGCTGAGCTTCCCCTTGGAAGGAAGCCAAGGAAGCTGCCCTCATCCAGCCCCAGCCAGGACTTGAGATATCAGGCTTTGGGCACAGAGAGACATGAGTTAGGCCTGAGCTCAGTTCCAACTCTGCCTGGTTGAGATTGACCTTGAGCAGGACACTTTGTCAGAATTTATGACTAGCAATCATCCTTAAGGTCTTTGTGAGGATTAATCGACTGAAGTATTTAGCACAGTTTGTGACAAAACATTGTCACCCAAAGCATTATTATTGCTGTTTCCAGAAACAGGGTAATAGGTGCATCAGAGTTAAATACCCCATATCCAACCACGGTGTCCTCCTAACCTCTGATATCTTGCTGGTGCCTCTCATTGAATGATCCTAATAGGAACCCAATGACAAGGGAGCTAAGTAAGGCAGCCCATAGAAGTCAGCCTCCCTGGGTACAAGTGAGAAAAATCAAAGTCATGCAGCTTCTAAGTGGAAAACCTAGGACCTTGCTCAATTTAGATATCCAACATCAATCCCAATCCCTACTATAGAGATATTAGTGTAATTTTGGGGTAAATGAGTCATCCCTGGCTGGATTCCAACTATAATATAATGAAGGAAAAATTATTGGATACTATAAAAGAGAGCAATAGGATCTCAATGAAATTGAATTTGAGTCCAGAGGGCATTGCCTGTCCTTCTCTACCCCTTTTTCAAGGTACCCGTCTCTTCTTTGGCTCCTTCTGAAACATATGCATCCTCTGTACTCAGTCCCTAACAACTACAAGCCTGTCTGTCACCAGCTTCTGCTTTTTGGAGAATCTGCCCTGCTGGGCCATCTGCCTTACCCCCCACACACACACCTCAACTTCACCCACCCATACAATAAAAATCTGCTAAATTATATATTCTCCATCTGTTACAAAGAACAACAGTCAACAAACCTACCATGTGCTAGAAACTCTTCAAGGCCCCAAAAATCAGCAATGAAAAAGTAGATAACAAACCAGGCCCAGCACAGAGTCAGTACTTAGGACACTGTTAGGGTTTAGAGGTGCCTCTGAAAGCTCTTGTGTAAGATAATGCAAGAAAATTTAGAAGTGAAATGATTGGGTTATGGGAGCTCTAACTAATCAGTGCATTAATCTACTGATACAGATTAACTGGGCAGTAACTATAGGCAGGTGGGGAGTGGCCGGAGGAAGTGGATCACTGGGAGCATAACTTTGGGGTTTATATTTTTTCCCTGGTGAGTGGAGGTCTCTCTGCTTCCTTCTTACCATATTCCAAACAAATTCTCCTCCACCATACTATTCTGCAATGATGCTTTGCCTCACCTCGACCCTAGAGCTATGGAGTCAGTTTATCATGGAACCTCTGAAACCATGACCCCCAAATAAAATTTTTCTCCTCTACATTGTTCTTGACAGGTCTTTTGGTCACCACAACAAGAAAGCTCACTAAAACAAACACTGAGGCAGAAGAATTATAAGTTTGAGGCCAGCCCTATCTTGGTGAGTCCCTATCTCAAAATAAGATTTAGAAAGGGCTAGGGACCAGCTATATAACTCTTTGGTATAATATCCAAAGGATTTAAAATCAGCATACTAGAGTGACACAGCCATATCAATGATTATAGCATCTCAATTCACAATAGATAAGCTGTGGAACCAACCTAGATGCCCTTCAACAGATGGATGAATAAAGAAAATGTGGGGGGGCTGGGGATGTGGCTCAAGCGGTAGCGCGCTCGCCTGGCATGCGTGCGGCCCGGGTTCGATCCTCAGCACCACATACCAACAAAGATGTTGTGTCCGCCAAGAACTAAAAAATAAATATTAAAAATTCTCTCTCTCTCTCTCTCTCTCTCTCTCACTCACTCTCTCTCCTCTCTCACTCTCTCTTTAAAAAAAAAAAGAAAATGTGGGATATATACACAATGGAGTATTACTTAGCCATAAAGAATGATGACTTTATGACATTTACAAGTAAATGGATGGATCTAGAGACTATAAACTAAGTGAAATAAGCTAGTCCCCAAAAGCCAAAGGTTAAATGCTTTCACTGATATGTAGAAGCTAACCCACAATAAGGGGAAAGATAGGAAAATTAAATATTCAATAGATTAGACAAATGGGAATGAAGGGAAGGGAATGGGGATAGGAAAAGGAAAGAGTGGAATGAATCTGGCATAACTCTCCTATGTACCTATATAAATACCATAATGAATCCTACCATCAAGTACATTCATAAAAATGGGATCCTAACTAGAATAATTATACCAAAATGAATTCTAATGTCATATATAACTTTTAAAAATACAATAAAATTTAAAAAAATAAAGGGCTGGGGATGTAGTTCAGTGATACAGTGCTTATTCAGTATGTAAGGGGCCCTGGGTTTGATCCCCAAAACTACCAAAAAAAAAAGTAGGCAATAATTTCTGCCCTTGTGGAATATGTACTCTAATGGAAGAGCAAACAATAACATAACAATTAAGGAAAATATGTCATATGTTAGAAGATGACAAGGGCTAAGGAAAAACTCAAGCAGGAAAGGAAAATGAGGGGTTATGGCATAATAAGGGGCTACCACTTTAATTAGGGTGGCCTGAAAAGACCTCACCAGAGGTAGAGAAAACATGAAACATTTCACAGATTTGCATGCTATAATAAATGTTAACATAATTGGTCAAAGAAAATAGAAGTTTCTGACAAGCTATGCACTCAATTGTTTTGTCTATGTTGATGCTAGAGGCATGTAAAGGGAAAGGTTTGAGAATCACTACCTAGATATTGGGCGGGGAGGTTATCACAACAAACCAAGAGAATACAGGGTAACACAGGACGCCATATGCTTCTCTGTTTAGCTGGTCTCAGACCCAGCCCTTCCAAGTCTAAGAAATGGAGCAGCTCTCACAGAGAACTGTGTCACCTTTGGGCATTTAGACTCAGCTCATATAATTCATCCTTCCTCAGTATATTTAGAATATAAATGTTGACTGTGTTGAGTTGCTGACATCCAATATGGACTCCTGTGTGGGAGAGAGCTTTTAAATAAGTCATCAGTGATAGCAAATTCCCTTGTGGTCAGCTACAGTTGGATGTCCTCGACTAGGTCAGCTTAGGCCAGAATACACCAAGGCAGTAAATTAACAGAAATCCCATGAGCTTATAACTATAAAAGTTTATTTATTACTCATGCAACATCCATTCATGGTCTAGGTATTCATCAAGGACAACTCTTCCCCAGGCTGTTTCAATCTTATGGTTTCACTTCCTCCTCAATGACAGGGAAACAGAGCATACAGGAAGATTTCATACCTGCACTGGTGTCTCACCCTGGAAGTGATGAGTATTGCTTCTACTGAAAGATTCATCATTCAGATCTAGTGATGTGATCGTTATGTGACTAGTTCTCTACCAAGAAGTAAAGAGCCAGATGTTGGAGGTCATTAGCAATTTCTTCCAGAATCACTTGCCTCTACTCCAGGTGGTTGGGTCAGATACTAGGTAGAAATGGTTTCACTCTATGTGTACCAACTAAACTTGTTTTGTGCAGAAAGAACATATCTGCTACCCTGAGTCCACAACCCAGATATTGGAACTCTCCCCTCTGCAGAGGCAAGGGTGAAAAGAAGAGTAAGCACAATATGTAGACGCTGGCAATCTCAGCTACTGGAAAGTTTCACAATCTTCACAGGGTGTCAGCCCACTTTGAGAAGTAACTTAGAACCTACACAGTAGCCTTGCTTTGGAAAATGATCTCACATCATCTCCCAGTGAACATCCAGGGTGCTCTAGCCAGGAGTCATCTTGAGAACTGAGCTAGGACTGCACTAGGGGTCAGAAACCCAGCACATTTCATCTATGGGATTCCACAGGTGCTCCACTGCACTGGCTGGAATAGTAGCTGTGTTGTGAACTCAACTTGGTCCAGCCCAGTGGGTACTCTGAACTATAAGAGTCAGGTGTTAAATATGGAGGTACTTGTGAACCTGGGCATTTGCCCTTTGATACTAAAGGTGTGGCCAGTTAGTACTCCCGCCAGGTCCAGAACTAAAGGCTGGTTCCCACTAGCTTCCAGCTAACCCTCCCCCATGCTCAAGTACCTGTTTCTGACAGGCTAAGGAAGAAATACTGTGGCCACACTTCTAACCTGTCCACAGAGGCATGCTGTGGGGGCCTTTAACAAATCCACGTCTGTAGCTATTGCCATGTCCCCAGTATGCCTGGCTGGGGTATGAGGAACAAATGCAATTTTGCCCAGCTCTGGCAAAAGCTGGTGGGCAGTACTCCCAAGCAGCAGGGAGGAACACCACAGTTCTCACTCCTGCTCTGCCCCCACACTATCTGAGCATGCACTGCTTCTGGACTGGGTGGGAGCACCACAGTACAGGTGCTGCAGTTCTATCATCTTCTCTTCCCATATAGTATCTGAGCCCACCACTGACTAGGAGAAGAACAAATGCTTTCAGCTCCTAGCCACTACTAGGGCTGCCAGTGCCAGAATTCCTTACAGAGATGTTATCAATAGTGCCTGAGAAAACTCCCATAACTCAATAGGGACCACCATTCTCAGTGAAGGAATATCAACAGAGTGAGCATCCTACTCTCTGCACCATACCTTCCTTAATTGCTAGAGTGTCACCACTCTTGCATGGCATGCAGAGACAGTGGGTCTTTCCAACTCTACCACAATAGGCACTGTGCCCAAAGCCATTAGTTACATTCAAAGAAACTGTAGAGAGACTTCACTATGGCACCCAGCTAGAATCAAAGTCAACACTACACAACAAATCAAAATCTTAAGATAAACCATCAAAAGAAAGCCACTTGCTAAGAAGTCTACCCCATAAAAGGGCATTTGGTACCTGATTCACCAGATAAACAAATCTAAACACAGGAACACAACATGGAAAAGTGAGATAACTTGTAATCTCAAAGAGAATATAAAGAACATAATGACTTTCTAGCAACAGATGCCAACAAAATATGGTTGAAATGTCTAATAAAGAATTTAAATAATCATTATTTAAAAACTCTATGATATCCAAGAAACTAGAGATAGTTAAATGAATTATGGAGGAAAATGCAGAACATGAATGAGAAATTCAACAAATTGAGATTTTTGGAAAGAACAAAACCTATCTTTTAAATGAAGAGCTCAATAAATCAAATAAAAATACAGTTGAATTGCAGCAGCTCAACATGCTGAGGGAGGAGGATTGAAGGTTCAAAGCTAGCCTCAGCAACTTATTGAGGCCCTAAGTAACTTAGTGAGACCTTGTCTCAAAAGAAAAACTAAAATGGGCTAGAGATGTTGCTCAGTGGTTAAGCACACCTGAATTTAATCCATGTTTCAAAATTTTTTTAAAAAAGGGAAATAAGAGTTGAAAACCTCAACTAGATCAAGCAGGAGAAAGAATATCTGGTCTTGACAGCAGGAATTTTAAAATATTCTAAAAAAGAAAGAATGAAGTATATTTCAGACCTTTAGGAAATTATTAAACAAACAAATATCCACATTTTCAGAATATCCAAAGGCAAGAAGAAAGAAATTATTGGCATAAAAACTGTTTGATGAAATAGAAAATCTCCCTAATTTAGGGAAAGCTATGGACATCCAAGGAGAGAGGTTTATAGGACCACAACCAGATGTGACCAGAAAACATCTTCAGCATAGCACATATAGCCAGACTTCTGAAACCCAAAGAAAAAATTCTAAAAATCTGCAAGAGAAAAGTGGCAGGTAATATTAAATGGTATCCCCATTAGATTACCAGCAGTTTTTTCAGCAGAAACTCTACAAACCAGAAAGGAATGGAATGATATATTCCAACTCTAAAACAAAATAACTACCCACCAAGAATAGTATACTCAGCAAGACTATTAATCGAAAATGAAGTAAGTTCTTTGACCTCAAGCAAAACCTGAGAAAATTCATAACTACCAGACCAGCTTTACAAGAGATGCTCAAAGGAATCCTACATCCATTAGGGGAAGAAAGAAAATTATCATCATGAAAGTTATAGACTAATGTCTGGATAAACATAGATGTAAAAATTCTCAACAAAATATGAACAAATAGAATTAAACAATACTTCAAAAGGATCGTTCACCATGATCAAGTTGGTTTCATTCCAGGAATGTAAGGATGTCCCAACATATGCAAATGAATAAGACACCACATCAACAGAACAAAAGAGAAATATTATATGATCATCTAAACAGATGCAGGAAAATCATTTGGTAGCATTCAATTTTCCTTCCTAATAGAAGTTCTGAGCAAACTAGGTATAGAAGAATTTTAATTTAATGTGATAAATACTAAATATGACAAACCCATAGCCTAACATCATAGTGAATGGAGAAAAGCTGAAAACATTTCCTCAAAGATCACAAACAAGATAACATACTCACTTCATCACTTTAATTCAATATAGTACTAGAAGTTTTAGCCCAAGCAACAGAGCAAGAGAAAGAAAAGGCATACAAATAGCAAGTGAGAAAAATTATCCCTATTTTCAGATGATATAATTCCCTATATAAAAATTCCTAAAGATTCCAGAAAAAGATAATTAGAACTCATAAATAAATTCAGCAAAGTAGCAAGGTACAAAATTAACATACAGGAATCAGTAGCTTTTCTATATAACATCAATAATAAATTTTCTGAGAAAGAAATTATAAAAGCAACCCTATTCAAAATAACTGCAATGTAAAATACCTAGGAATACCACTTCAAGAAAGTGGAAGACCTCTACAATGAAAACTACAAAACATTGATGAAAGAACTTGAAAAAGACACAAAAAGATGGAAAGACCCCCCATGTTCATGAATTGGAAGAACATTATTAAAATGTTTATATTACCCAATGTGGTCTAAAGATTCAGTGTAATTCCAATCAAAATGCAATGGCATTCCTTAGAAACTAGAAAAACATCCAAATTTCATGTGGAAGCACAAAAATCCCTGAATATCCAAAGCAATCTTGGGCAAAACAAACAAAGCTAGAGGCATCACAATTTCTGATTTCAAGACACACAACAAAGCCATCATGACCCAAACAGCAATGGTACTGGCATAAAAACAAACACTTAGACCAATGAGAACCCAAAAGCAAGTCCACACATCTATAGCCAACTGATTATCAACAAAGGCACCAAAAACATACACTGGAGAAAGAACAGCCTCTTCAATAAACAGTGGTGGGAAAACAGGATATCCACATGTGACTGTACTTGACTCTTATTTCTCATCCCATACAAAAATAACCCAAGACAGATCAAAGATCAAAATGTGTGACCTGGAACTCTCAAATTACAAGAAAACATAAGAGCAACACTTCAAGACACTTCAAGACATTAATACAGGTGATGATTTTCTAAATAGGATCCCAAAGCACAGAAGACAAATTCAAAAAACAACAAATAGGATTACTCAAAAGCTTCTCCACAGCAAAGGAAGCAACTGGAATAAAAGACAAGTACAGAGTGGTAGAAAATATTTGCCTGAACATTTATCTCACAGAGGATTAATATCCAAAATACTAAGAAACTCAGAAAATATAACCAAAAAAATCGAGTAATCCAATTTAAAAATGGGCAAATATCTGAAGACACTTCCCAAAGGAAGAAATACAAATGGACAACAAATATATTTCTAAAAATTCTTAATATCATCAGCTGACAGGGGATTTCAAATCAAAACTATAATGAGATACCATCTCACTTCAGTCAGAATGACTAATTAAAACAAAAATGTAACACATGCTGATGAAGATGTGGAAGGAACCCTAACATCCTGTAACGGGAACATAGTAGAGTCATTATAGAGAACAGTATGAAGACTTCACCAAACACAAACAAAAATAGAACTTCCATATTATCTAGCTGTCCCACTTCGGAGTATTTATCCAAAGAAAATGAAAACAGCATCCAAAGAGATACTCGCTTGCCTATGTTTATTGTGGCATTATTTGCAATAGCTAAATATGGAATCAGTCTATCAGGGGATAGACTGATAGGTGCCCATCAATAGATGAATGGATAAAGACAATGTGGAATGTACAAAATGGTGTATTATGTAGCCAAAAAGAAGAGCAAAATCCTGTCATTCACAGCAAAATGATTGGAATGAGAGGGCACTATGTTAACTGAAATAAGCCATACACAGAAAAACAACTACCATATATTCTCTTTCCTGTGTGGAAGCTTAAAAAGAATCAACCTGAAAGTAGATTAGTGAATTACCAGAGATTGGAAATGATGTGAGATCAAGGGTGGAAAAAAAGGAGGATATATTTTATTAGTGTATACTATATACATGTGGGAAATGTCATAGGGGACTCCATGAACACATATGACATGCATTCATTTAAACAAAATGGAACTATACTTGCAAGCTAAGCTCAGAAAAAATTGCTTTGCCACATTCCTAAAAAAATAAATGGAAGTCAGACATCATTTATTTGAGATTAACTTAATGAATACTTTTCTGACTTATATACAAATAGCCATAACAAAATTCCTTATGGAATAAGAATTAAAAGGCACATGTGTGTTAACAGGAATCTTCTATCTTGACTTTTAATTCTTGTGTTTACCTACTTTGTGGACTTAGTTTCATATTCATTGTTTTCTGACACCCTCTACTATTCATTTTAGAAAATATTAATGATTGCTCACTATAATGCACTAATTATGAAAAGGTACTGTAGTTAAGATACTATAAAGATACTATAATTGAAATATTTAGAGATTTTTAAAAAATCTCTAGCATTATTTCTAATTCTTGAAATTCTCTGAATGGCCACAAGATTCTTATTAGTGTTAGAAGTGATCTACAAATAATCTGGGCAGTTCAGAAGACTAGGAAAACATACATCAAAATTTCCATTACATATAATATCCATTTATTCCACAAATACATGTTCATACCAAGCTATGCCTGCATGACAGAGGGGAAACAAGACTGGTCATTCCCTGCTCTCCTCTACCTTGCAATCTTGATGGAGAACACGGACAATAAACATGTAGTGAGGAGATAGGACTTTCCAGACACTAATGCCACGAGCAACAGAATGGAATAAAGGGATACATGCAGATTGGAAGAGGCTTACTATACTGAGGGCCCTTAGTAAAGGACTCTTCGAGGTGGGAACATTCTTTGCTGAGGCCCACAAGCCATGCAGAGATGGGATGGTTGCTCAGGCAGAGGAGGATCAGATGCCAAGGCCCTGAGGGAGGAACAAACTGGAGAAAGAGGGCCAATGTGATGGGAGCATGTTAGCGCCAACTGGAGTGGCATCCCAGGGACTGGAAGAGACCGAGGCATGTAAGAAGCTTTTTCAATGTTATTTAAAGTTCAACAGCAAAGAATTGAAAGGATTTGAGTGGTTTGTAAAAGATCCTTTGGTTACTGTGAAGAAAAGTGAATGTAAGGAACAAAAGCAGAGGCAGGAGGACCAGATGATTCAGAGGAGAAGAGAGCGGCCTGGACTGAGGTGTCAGCAATTGACCTGGAGCGCAGTGGTAGAGTCAACAGGCCTTGATGCTGGGAATGCAGGAAAGAGGATGATTAAGGATGATTCTGTCATCTATGGCTTGTGTGGCTGCCTCTGCTACAAGACTTTGAGGTCCTTGCTGGTCAGATATCTTTTTACCTTTACCAACCAGCACAGGGCTTGGAATAGGGTTCCTCTTAGTAAATAAGTAAATATAAGAACACATGGAACTTGGTGGTCTCTCTGTTTTCAAATAAATAGAAGAAAAATTGGGCCAAGAAGAACTCACAATGCTAACAGCTCACTGCAGTGGCCGCTGTTTGGCCAGGTGATGAAACTACATCTCAGTAGGAAGGAAGATAGGCTGTATTGTATTCAGACACAAAACTAATTTTTCTTTGTTTTAATCCAGAAGACAATCATAAAAGAACTGGGATAAGTACTATGCTTCTTAGCAAGTAAATACTACTTACACCATGTCCACAGGAGAGTCCTATGTGGACCTATATGATGATTACATGTTTAATTGCTCAGAGTGAGTATGTTGTTTCCCCTTGTTTGTTTCCTGTCTTCTCTTTGAGGGATATTTACAGATCCTATGGATTCTTTCTGGCTAACAAGTTTATCTAATTGTTCTTTGACATTATCCCTGAGGTCTGAAATGAAGACTTTTCTCTTTTTCTCTCTGCAGACTTTGACCAGATGTTTTCCCCACATTGACTCATCTAATGCCTACAGGTTTTAAAACATGACCACCTAAAACTGAATGAGATTTTTACATAGCAACAGAAGAGTTTTATTACACCAGATGGTGTTGTTTTATAGTTATGAAAATCAGTGCTTCCTACTCCAATAGCAGTCAGCTCCTCAGCCCTGAGGCATTTTAATACTTCGATGAAGGCTTTGTCAAGCACGAGTGTATCATATTCCCTACTTTAATCATGCCCAGTGCCTAGCACCGAGTAGGAGCTCGGTAAGATGGTTGTTGAACAACTGAATTAATTAGAGCATATTTTTAACACACCATGCAATTAATTATGCCATTTCAACAAACATGCCAGCTAGGCTTCAAACATTTTTTTAATCGATATGAATGAAAATGAGGGAACTCAGTTTCTAGAACTCTTCCTCTGGACTCAGGCCAGTGCAACTCTTTAATGTCCTGCTTCCTTTTCCTGCTGTTTGTCAAGGATGAGTTCTCACTATTTTTACTTAAGAACCAATCACATTGGTTAGGTCATTAAGTTTTAGTGAATATATGGCCATTTTGTAAATCCTTGACTTGGATATGCTGATTAAGTCATTTTTAACTGGGCCTCATTTCTTGGCAGCTCCTCTTTCCACCACCAAATATTCTCCACACCTATCGGTGGTTGGTACCTCACAGATAACCCATAGAAGAAGGGTTGGGATTGGATTTTTGTTTGTTTGTTTGTTTGTTTTGTTCCTAGGGTCTCTGTCAAGAAAAGCCATTAGCCAAGACAGCCACTCTCTAGGAGAACCCTGACAGAGCAGAAAGCTGGGTTCCGGTGTGTGCATCAGGCAAGACAGGATGAGGACGTGAAGCCAAAATGCATGAAATAAGAAATGTATTACTCACAGGTCCAGAGGAATTAAGGGTGCTGATAAGAGTCTGACGGAAAGTCGATGGCCACAGGGAGCTCAAGTCAGCATCAGGGGAGTGAGCAGGAGGGAGAGAGGAGATGTGAGGCTACAGCTTATCAAGGTCCATGGGAATCAGCTCTTCGGCTTTCCCAGCAGCTGTGGATCAGGTAGCTTAAACATATAGGAAGCAGGAGAACTTGAAATGTGACACAGGTGGTGACCATTAAGTTTATCATGATCAGAACCTGTGGGTAGTCTTGGTTTTGAGTCAATGAGATGAGGAAGAAAGGGGAACCACACAGGGAGAGGAAATTTGAATTAGGCCAGAGATGACAAGGGTATCCCTGGGTTTCAAATAATTAGTCAGTCCTAAAAATGGATAACGAGGCAGCATCTTCCATAAATAAACTTATGACAACAGGTAGCATAGAGATGATGTGTAACAACTTAAATCCATCTAGAATCAATGAAATGGATGGTTAGGCAGCTGGTTGTGCTAGTGATGGGCAATCATGTGGGGTGACTCAAAAGTTAAGTGTTCAATATCAACCATTGCTTCAAAGCTCCCTGAATGGAAAATAAGACTTTGGGACAGATTTCATAAAATTTGTTTTTACAGCATTACAAAAGTAACATGTTTTCTGAAATAAAACATACATTAAAAAAAATCAAAAGCCATCCTTCTCCCTGTCCTCAGCTTCTCACACCCAATGCAAATAGCCTTAAAGATTAATAAATTATAATACATTGCTATTATTCTTTTATACCTTTTATAGGCACACAAGCTCACACACTGGCCTGTACTACACATTTCCTACAATGTGCCATATTTTTTTTTAACAGAAAGTTGCAGAGTCAGCTGTGGTCACACATGCCTTTAATCCCAGCAACTCAGGAGCTGAGGCAGGAGGATTGCAAGTTCCAGGCTAGCCTCAGCAAATTAGTGAGGCCCTAAGCAACTGAGTGAGACTCTGTCTCAAAATAAAAAATAAAAAGGGCTGGGAATGTAGTTCAGCAGTAAAGCGCTTCTGGGTTCAATCTCCAGTACCAAAAAAAAAAAAAAAAAAAAAAAAAAAAAAAAAGTTGTAGATGTTTCAGATCAGTATAGAGATGTGCTTTTCTCTCTCTAATGGATTTTACATGTGACACTGTAAGTTGCTTCTAGATTTGTTTGTTTCTGTTTTTGCACTTCATGAGCATTTCTGTACCTATATCTTTGTGCATTCATCTATCGGATAAATTTCCAGAAGTGGCATTGCTGGGTTAAAGGGCCATACACCTTTGAAATTTTGTTTGATATTGCAAATACCTTGTACAAGGTGGTTGTAGGCACCAATTTATATTCTCAGAAACTCTGATTTGGTCATTTTTCCTGAAAATGAAAGTAGAAAAAAATGGAGAATGAAAACCAGGGATTCAGGAGATAAAGGACAGAAGCAGGAAAACAAGAGCAAAGTCAGCTCACCATCCTCCTGGCTGGTGCTCTGCAGGAGAGCCCTGCAAGAAGGAGCTGCTGGTTAACAAACATTTCTCCACTTCTCCACTTCTCCGCCAGTCAGAACTGGAGAGGCCCGTTTCCCAGTAATAGATACTTTTAGAAAATGAAGGCTTGATGGGAGAACATCTTCTAATCTACCTATCTGGCTTTGTCCAAGAATCTCTGTGCCTCACTCCAGGAGAGAACAGGCCTTTTGGACAAGGCTTTCTTTCAAAAACAACAAGTACAAAATGTTTGAGTGGTGGTAATTTAATTCTGACACCCCCCAGAATTCCCAGAAGAAACAAGATCCAGCAACACAGATGATTGAGTTATACAGGCAAAGTGGGGTTAAAGGGACTAACATAGATAAATTGGATCTTTCTGCCCTTTCCTGGCTCCATTAATAAAAAGCGCCTGAAACCTCTTAACCCTATGCTTGTCAAGTTCTGGAGCAATCCAGGGCTATTTCCCTGCTTGGATTTTCTAGGAGTAAAACAAAAAGATATCTGATCCCACGATAAGTACCATTACCTACTGCCAGAAAGTTTCTTATTGAAAAGTAGGAATAAAAATTAAGTTTTAAAAGGAAAATAGAATGCCAGGAGCAGGAAAATTTTGCCACTGGTATTTTTTTCAAAAGAATCCCCTTCAATGCAACTCCATTTGCATTCTCTCTCCCTTTATTTATTTACTTTTTTTTTTTTGCATTCCCAGGGTGGGCTCAAATCCTCTCCCCCTTTCCTAATCTGCCACCCTCTTTTGAGAAACGTCTTTTAATAATCCATAGCTTCATGACCCCCCAGTTGCCCATACCTGCCTGATGAAATGCCGGCCACAGTCCTACAAATGAGAAATATCTAAGAGATATGTGTCAACTCTCATTATTCACAGCAGTTTTAGTCTATAAAGTTGCTGCAAACACTGCATTAAAGAACACTGCACCATTGCACCTGGTGGAAATGTAAATTTGGTCCCAGTAAATCTGTGGTTTCAACACTTTCATCAATACATCAATATGCAATCTTGTTTTACGTATGCTTCTGTTTAAAGACATCTATTTTAATGTGTATTGTTGCCTCACTTGCATTGGCTTCATAGCCAATAACACTGTGACCCATGCCTGAATAAAGCTTATCAAACACATGTATTTTCTCTGAAAGGCATGTCACTGCCTTCTTATTTAGAAACACCAGACAGCACTTAGCACTGCATTGGTGGGCATTTTAAACAGTGAACTCACTAACAAATGGTACAAAAAAAAAAAAAGAGATACATATATAAAAGACTTGTTTATAGGATGACAGCAGTAGGAAGGGGGAGTGTCACCTTGTTGGAACTCCACTGGGAACATCCACTGCCAGCTCAGAGCTTTTGCCTCTTCATGCTTGTTTGTGAATAACCACAAAAGACCATGAGTGATGATTTTGGGGGTTACAAATACCAAGTAGAAGGATTCCCAAATACAGGATGAGGAATATTGAGAATGAACTGTTTCCCATTCAGGTCAGGGCAGACCTCCCCCCAAAACAGTCCACCCACTGCACTCTTCCCAGGTCCTCAGGTGTGGCCCAGTTTGGCTTGGAAGCTCCAACAGATTGAGCCTCTTAGTGAAGGCAGTGAATGAGGCTCCAAAGAGAGACATGGAATGGGCCCAAAATAACCCCACCCACCTCCTAGAAAAACTGAAGGGAGTGCTCACAAATGATGATGATTTTAGACCCAGAGCAGCGAGTGCCATTATAGACTAACGACATGAAAGGGATGGTAGATGAAGGCGTGTAAGTACTTCCTGCAGCTTTCCCTAGTATTCTCATATTTTCTATTGCGTCCTTCCTTCCTTTGTTTCTTTCTTTCTACTTTTTGGTACTGGGAATTTAAGCCAAAGGGGCTTAACCACTGAACCACTGAGCTACATCCCTGTCCCTTTTTTAATTTTAGACAGGGCCTCATTAAGTTTCTTCAGGCCTCATTCAGTTGCTGAAGCTGGCTTTGAACTTGAGATCCTCCTGCCTCAGTCTCCAAGTGGCTGGGATTACAGGTGTGCACCACCATGCTGGCAGTATTCTTTATTCTTAAAAGAATTTTTTATCCTTTATTCTTAAAGAATTATGACTCTTTTATTACTACAAGAAGTATTACCTCTGTTTTGTAGTAAAAAACAAAAATAATGATTTTTCCAAATGGGATACCAGAAATAGGATTGTCGGATTCAGCAAATAAAAACATAGGACCTCCATTTAAATTTGAATTTTGGATAAACGAAAACTGATTTTTTAAGTATAAATATGTCTCATGTTTATCCTAAAAATATAAATGCATTATATTTGTGTGTGTGTGTGTGTGTGTGTGTGTGTGTGTGTGTGTGTGTTAGTAAGGATTGAACCCAGGGGCCCTTTACCACTGAGCTACATCCCCAATCTTTTTTATTTTTATTTTGAGACAGAGTCTCACTAAGTTGCTAAGGCTGGCCTCAAGCGTGCAATCCCCGTGCTGCAGCCTCCCAAGCTCTTGGGGTGTGTGACACCTGGCTGTATTTATACTTTGTGCTAATATGTCCAATGCCCTGAGCAAAGTCAGGTGAAAGCTGAGGAGTGGGAGAGAGTACAAGGTGAGAGACATCTAGAGACATGGCAAAGGCAATTTTCCTTCCTGGCTCTACACTTCCTACCAAAAGTCACTTAGATATTGTTGGACTTTGGGTTCTTTATCTTTATTCTGTGCATATTTGTAAATTCACTTTATCATGGTAAGAACACTCAACATGAGAGTTCCCTCTTCAATTGTTAAGGGCACGATACAGGACTGTTCACTTTAAGTATCGCGTTATAAGCAAATCTATAGAGCTTCATCATCTTGCTTAGTTGCTACTTCATGCCCTTTGATTAGTAACTCCCAATTTCCCCTCCCTCAACCCCTGGTAATTATCATTTCACTCTTTAATTCTATGAATGTGTCTATTTTAGATACCCCATCTAAATGGAATCAGACAGCTTTTGTCTATGTGGCTGACTTGTTTCACTTAGCATATGTCCTCAAGATTCATCCATGTTGTCATATATTGAAGAATTTCCTTCATTTAAGGCTGAATAGTATTCTGTTGTATGCAAACACCATATTTTCTATATCGATTCATCTGTCTGTGGACAGATATGTAAGATCTTGATGTCAACTCTTTTGGATACCTCCCCAGAAATGGGGTTGCTAATTTTCTTTCACGTAGAAATTATTTTTCCCTCACCAGGCAATTGACTAGGAGAGCTCATGGATATAAATCCCATGCACAGACAGTGTCATATTATATCTGCAAGAGGGAGAACCAGCATCTCTGTGACCATTAAAAGTTTTGGCTGTTTTGTTTTTTGTTTGTTTCCAAAGCTGTTTTGTCTTGGGAAATACTATCATAGAAAGGCATGAAAAACTGCCAGTTTTTTTTTTAACACAAGAGAAATTAGCTTACTGCACAACTGTTTTTCTAGTTTCCTTAAGCTTCAGTCTCACTATGAAAAATTAAAAATGGCAATTACATGATCTGCTTTTACATCTCATCTAACATCTGGGTATTTTGAAACTTCTAGATGCCAAGTTTTCAAGTTTTAAAATGGATGTTTGTTGACTTTGTAGTAATGACTGTAAAACTCAATCTATGTCATTTCATACTTTTGATAGCATTTATGAAGTGAATTGTCCACACTCTAATTGTCCACACTCTTCATGTTATTCTTTTTTCAGAACCAAGAAACTAAGGATTCAAATGACAAATACATAATCAAGAAGCATGGGAGCTCATTCTGTGAATTCTGTCAAACAGAACTATTGTTTTGTGTTAATTTTTAAAATTTTCATACTCAGTGGCAGTAGCAATATCCTCAAACGATGCAGTGAAAGCCATTTGTTCATTCATTTGATAAATATTCACATTTCATGTTTCTGCCACGGGTTAGTCACTATTCTGGGCACTGGAGAAACAGAAATGAACAAAGAAATAGCAATTCTTCCTCTCTTAGAGTTTCAATTCAAGTGGATAGAGAAAATAGGTAGGTTGATAGATAGAACAAATGGTCTTGGTTGAAAAACCCCAATACACAATAGTTATTCTGTCAGAAAAGGAGACAACTCAGGCAATAAATGAGATAGACTAGAAATATGAACACTACACCTGTCCTTATGTGTCCTCCACCAGAGTGAGATAGACTACATATGACTCCTAGCAATAGGTAGCTGTTGAGGAAAATGGTCAGGATTGGGATGAGCCAATGTGGACTAACCAAGGAACACAGGCAAGGTAGAGGAAGGCCTAGCAGGTGTGGCAGCAGGTCTGAGCATCACTGTCCTGGTTGTATTCAAAGCAGCTCTCCAGTCCCTGTAATGCCTGGCCAGAGGACAGCAGGGATGCTGTCTTAGTATCTTGGTGAAGAGAGTGGGAAGGTGGGCGCAGGGGATAAGACAGGGGTTCAGTTTCTAAGTTGGACTTTGAGATTAGCAGCCTAACCATGAGGGTTAGGTGTTCATTCATTCGGTTCTACTTACTGAGCACCTACTGTATATCAGGTACTATTCTAAGTACTGGGCATACAACAATTAACAAGACAGACAAATCTCCCTCTTTATGGGGTTTGCATTTAGATATGAACAATAAACCATAAATAAATAGAGCAAAGAATGAGTCCTGGAAAGGTATCAGCACTTTTAAAGAGGGGTCAGGCCTTACTGAAAAAATGACATTTGAGTTATGATCACAAAGAGATGAAGATGGTTACAGACAGAGGAGATGGGAAACCCACCAGAGAATTCAGAGCAGAGGAGAATTACAGTCTGAGATTTCAACAAGCTCATCTGGCTGCTATGTAGAAAGTACACCATAGAGAGGCCAGGGCTCTTTCTAAACTAAAGGCATTAGTTCAGCAATAGATGTAAAAACACCAGTGATATGATGCTGAGTCAGCCCAACTACTGCCCCCAGGTTCTTACATTCCTTTGACTAAGAACAAGATTAATGACAGAGCTAGGGGCAGAGCAGTGGCCGCTGCAGCTGGGGATGAAATGACCCCAGCTGTGAGACAAATAGGCCAAAAGGCAGGAGTCATAGAGATGGGTGACTCTCAACCCCAGTTTCACATCGTTTCTTTAGGGACCTTTTAAAAATATGATGCAAGACCATACCCATAGAGATCCCTACTTTGTGGTTCTAGGGTGGAGGGTTTTTATTAAGTCCCCCACTGATTCTAACATGCAGCCAGGGTTCAGAACTACTGATGGAGACCATTGCAATCTGATACCACAAAAAAGCAGGTGGTCACCCATCCATTCATCATGCATTTGTTAAATATTTATATGCCCAGCTGGGAGCTACACACAGCCTAGCACATAGAAAGTACTCAGTGAGTGCTACATTTACTAGCATTAGCAATGAGAAAGTTTGATGGTCTTTGCCCTATGGAGTAAAATGTCATATCTATGTTTTGAAATTTTTTCTGGGCAGTGATATGCAAAATAACTGTGGTTCAGAAGAGAACCTGGGAGAATTGTTAGCTCAAGGTCTCAATTATCAGCATGTATCAGAATCACCTGTAGGACTTCTTGAACCGGTTGCTGGACTCCAGACCCCAAATATTCTTATTCAGAGGGCCTGGAGTGAGGTGCTTGAATTTGCATTTGGAATACATTCCCAGTTTCTGTCAATGCTGCTGCTCTGAAGTGTACTCTGAGACCTACACTGTGTTACCATTAGCTACAGCAAATGGTCAGGTGTGAAGTAAAGGAGAAAGGGAAGAAAGGGAACATGCTAAGAGATGCTGTGCAGGTAAATTCAATACAGTGTTGCAATTGGCTAAAGTGAGCACTGGAGAAAGAACAAGGGAGACACCTGTCATAATGCTGAAGTCAAAATGTGGGTAAGTTGTTCAAGATAGTGAACAATCCCTTTCTTATTTATTTGAGCTCCTCAGCAAAAAGCAAAAGATGTTCTTTGTTTTCTCTATACAGGTTTTTGCCCTTTTTTTCCCTACTAAATAGTACAATAAATTCCATGGCCTTATTTGTTTCATCAAATAAAAGAATGCCTGCCAATATCTGTTAGGCTAATATTACAGTTCAATTCCAGAACATCTTGTAATGGTTATTTCAAACATGTTCTGGAATCTGTACTTAGGGTGCTCAGTTCCTTAACCAACCCACATTTGAAACTTCACTGCTGGTGCACAAGCTTATCAAGGTTATTAAGCTACAGAGTAATTTATAACTGATATGGACCAGGATTTCCATCCTCTGATACCACAGTTATTTCAGTAATCTATACATTCAAAGGCTGACAATAGAACAATAAATGTTATAAAGTGTTTCTATTTTTGACTGACTTTTCTGGTAGATGAAACAACATAAATAGTTCAAAATATGTTCCTCAGGAAAGGATATTAAGTTGCCAGACCCATTCCTATAATTTAATAAGCTGGCATAAGGTTGAAGCAATGTTTAGTAGATTAAAGTCTATTAACTTGGAGAACAAAAAGAAACATCTTTTTACTGTTTGCTTAGATAATAAAGTATGGTCTTAGACCCTCTTCACCATGCCACCTATTTAGAAAATGCACATTCCTGGACCTGACCTCAGACTTTCTGAATATCTTGCTGGGACCTTAATATCTTTAAAATAAAGACTGCAGGGGTTGGGGATGTGGCTCAGTGTTAGTGTTAGCCTGGCATGCTTGAGGCCCTGGGTTTGATTCCCAGCACCATAAAAAAATAAAAATAAAAATAAGGCCACAGGTTTAAGAGAAACTGAGAGAAAATATACTTTGGGTCCTACCAGCAGGCAATTGATGCAAATAGCTATAGCTGGGAAGTTTTACAAATAGGGTTTCCACAGGAATCTATTTACATATGCGATTATATACCTAACCATCAAATTTCAAAGGAGAGAAAGAGGCTCACCCAGGCCTGTACCAGCAGTTTGTCATTAATGTGAAAAAGAAGCTCCCACTAGAATTCAGGTCTTCTTGCTCTAAATCCAGTGCTACTTAAGTGAGTGTCTTGTTTATTTTTAGCACTTTGCTTTTATGGATATCAGCATACAGAGCTTTTATGGTCATAATACAATCTTCCTTGCTTGGCAGCTACTACATATCTATTTGTTAGCTAACATCGGATGAAGCCAGGCTAACTAGGGATCCTGAAATCCTTACGACTACTTCGTGCATGTGTGCTAATTGTCTACCTACACAAACAGTCCCCACTTACGATGGTACAGATTTTTCAACTTTAAATGGTGCAAAAGTGAAATGCCTTCAATAGAAACCATACTTTGAATTTCGAATCTTGATCTTCTCCTGGACTAGTGATGCACAGTTCTATCCTTTCCAGTGATGCTACACAATGGCAGAGAGCCACAGCTCTGAGCCAACCACATGACCACAAGGGAAACAACTGACCCTCTTCAGGCTCCTGTGCTACTAAACTGTGATGTTTGGTAGGTTAGGTGTATTCAATCCATTCTGACTTATGATATTTTCAAGTTATGATGGATTTCTCAGGATATAACCCCATCATATCAAGGAGCATGTGTACATAACTTTCTGACATGCATTCTTTCTTTTCCCAATGCTTCTGATAGAAGCAGTAACTTTCATTTTTACTTTTTATTTAGCTTTATTGAGGCATAATTGATACATGATAATCTGTAGATACTTAAAATATGTCATTTGATGACTTGTGACATATATATATATATATATATATATATATATACACACACACACACACACACACACACACACACACTCCTGAAGCCATTGCCAAAATCAAAATAATGAATGTATTCATCTGTCCCAAAGTTTTGGTGACCCTCTGTGATTCCTCTTCTCCATGCCCCACCCATTTCTGTCACCACAAACCACTGAACTGTTTTCTGAAACAACAAATTCTCTGGAATTTTAAATTCAAGGAATCTCTTCTTTCCTCTTCTAGTACTTTCCTTCCACATTCTTATTTGAGAGTCATTTATGTTGTCATGTGTATCAGCAACTCTTTCCTTTTTAGTTTAGTGGGACCTCATTGCATAGATGTACCATTGTTCGATTCTCCATTCACTTATCGATTGTCATTAGGATTGCTTCCAGTTTCTGGCTATTACAAATAATCTACTATAAACTTTGCATACAAATTTTGTGTGTGTGTGTGTACATAAGTTTTCAATTATCTTGGGTAAACACCTCAAAGAATGACTAGATCATATGATAAGGGTACATTTAACTTTTTATTGTACTGCCAAATTACTTTTCAAAGTGGTTTTAATTCACCAACTGTGTATGAATTTCAGTTCCTCCACATCCTTGCCAACACTTGATATGGTCAGTCTTTAGAATTTTAGCCATTCTGTATTATGGAAAATATGAAAATGTTATTTTCATATTTCAATATGAAAATGTTATTCTGCTTTGCCAAGAAAAAAAAGAGAAAATTGGGGATGTAAATATGACAAGCCAGTAAAGTCAATATCAATCCCTGTCAAAAATCCAGAAGAATTAATCAACCAAGTAGTTAATAAATATTTAGAAAAGATTGGCAGTATCACTAACTGCTGACCTGGGCTTAGTCTCAAAATTCATACTGAGAAAATGTTAATATTTTGATAAGGCATTATTAGATCAGTAGATAAAAGAGAAAATGTAAGGTCTAATTATCATCAAAACATAGCAGTTGCCTTCCATTATGGGAAATACTTGTGCACGCCTAGGTTGCTATATCATGAGTACCTCAGTGTCCTTCTTTGTTTGTCAGCCTGTGTGTCTCCTCACCCTCATTCTGCAGCAGCAGGAATCTCTTCATTTATTGTTGGGTTAAATCCAAGTCCTTCAACAACCTCTTGTTTCATGACACTAATTTTGGTTTCAGTGTGTACTTTTCCATTCACAATGGCCCTCTTCCAATCTTCTACATGTTTTTCCATTTAATCTAGTTGTCAACTCAGGATATTTTATGAAAAATCACTTGTACATTGCTTGCCCATAAATTTTTGTAATTTTCTAACTGGCTTAAACATAATGGCCTATTGTATCTGTCTCATCATTATATTATCTACTGAACATTCAGTTTGGAGACAATTTTTTCTTAGAGGGTTCATGTCTATTAATATATAATGGTTTTTGTTATCCCAATTCATACTTGGGCATTAAACTTGGTTCAATTTTAGCCCTATTTTCAATTTTATTTGTGTCTCTTAATCCTAAAACAGTTCTGAATTTAAGCAGGTCTTAATCTACAAAGAGTCTCTTATTATTAAAATTGAATACCTACCTAAACATTCTTCAATTGTCAGCAAGAAGAAAATTAGAGGTAGTTTCCTAAGTTAGGGAAGAAAAAAATATTCACCTTCTGGATAAGGAGTGGTCATCAGTTGACCCCCCCACACACACACATAATACTCCCAAGATGCTTCCAGAAATGAAAGATACTACGATTTGCTACATATTCCTAGTAGCTCCTAGAGGAAAAAAAAACATTTTTTTTTATCTCTTGGGTTAGGAAGAAACATTAGAAAGATTGCTCATGATCATGTTTTTCCTAAATCAGGAAACTATCAACAAGATGGCCTCTCTTACACAATGGAAGAGCTGGCAAAGAATCTGGAGGTTCCTAAGCCAGAGACTATTAAACAGGAAACTCTAGAAGTAAAAATCAAACTTTTATGCAGGTACAAAAACAAAACCAGCTAGGAGAACAGGTAGCTGAAAACATAAGAAAAAACATGTTTTTCATATTTTCTGGGAAGATTATTTTCCTTAGATGATTAACACATTACAAAAACATGCTCTAAATATTTTTAACATGCAAATTTGAACAACCTGAACAATAAGATGACATCCAGATAAGTCTACAGGTATGAGCCAATTGTCCATCCCCATCTTGGAAGGTAGTAAGTTCTTTGGTTAAAAGTTTATTAATTGTATTTGTTTGTTTATGAATTTGAATTATTAATATAGTTTAGAGCTCTCAAAATTCAGTTTTAGTATTATATTCATCTAATGCAGAATCTTACACTCTCTTTAGACTTTGGTTCTAGGGAGAGAGCACAGCAGTCTGCATTTTTATCAAGAATCCAGGGAATTCACATGCTCAATGAATATTGAGAACCAACTGCTTTAAATCTTTGAAAAGGAGTTGTCATGGGTCCAGTCTGGTTCTAACATACAGGATCATTCCAGATACAAAAGTAAACTTCATATTTTTTTTTTTGGAATGAAGTTGTAGTTTGTAAATCATGTTAATCTGTCATCCTAAGCCCACTTATTGCTGGAGATTTTCTAGTAACAAGGAGATTTTACTGAACTGAAGGTCCAGCCAATACTATATGACGCCTTCTGCATTCAATTTTTTACATATAAACATGTACATCATGATAACCCTGTCCTGGAAATATATTGAATATGTCTCATTTAGTGCCTGGCATATAAAAAGCATATGAATATTTATTAATGAAGAAATGCTTGCTCATCCGATCTTTTCTACATCTCTTTGCCCTCAAAAGCTTCTGTCTTATGATCAAGAGTAATTATTATTGCCATGGTTTGAAAGTGTCCACTCCAAAACTCAGCTGCTAGAGCTTAATGGCCAGTATGATATTATTGAGATGTAGGGGCTTTAAGAAGTAATTAAGCCATGAGGATGCCTCTTATGAATGAAATTAAGACCCCTACAAAAGAGGCTTCACACAGAATTCAACCCTTTTTCACTAGTTCTCTGACTTCTGCTATGTGAGGACTCAGTATCCCTCTCTTCCAGAGGATACAGCAACCAGATGCCATCTTGGAAGCAAAGAACTGCTCTCTCTAGACAACCAAACCTCCTGGCACCTTGTTCTTAGACTTTCCAGTCTTCAGACTAGGAAAAGAAAATGCTGTTCTTCATAAATTACTCAGTCTCAGTATCTTGTTATAGTAGTACAAATGTACAAAGACAGCATCCACCCAGACTTCCACCCTATCATTCATAAATGATTGGTCACTAACTCCTCTCATGTTTGTACCATCCTGAATTTTCCTACTCCTTATAGCTCCATGGTTGGGTTAAATGATATGTTGGTAAAAGGAATAATAAATTGAAAGATGTAAGGATAATGAGCATATGTGTACCCAAGAATATAAGCAATAAATTATAAAATGTCATCCTATACAGGGAAAATAAAAAATTGTAATTGGAGATTTTTACACAAACCTTTTGGAAATTTTTAAATCAAGTTTTTTAAAAAGCAAAAATTATAGATAATTTGAATACCATGATTAATAAATCCAAACCAATAGATTTTGAGAAATTTACATCCAACAGAGAATACATATTGTTCTGCGCACAGTGGTTTTGGTCTCAAGCCAAAGGTAAGATGTCCTATGGGATCTGTGGTCTTATAGGATCAAACACTTTTCCAGACACTATTTCTCTACACAAGTGGCATGACACTGGTAATTCCTCCATGGCACTGCCTGCCATCTTATTTCTCAAAATTCCAAAGCAGAGCTGTAACTGGCACCACTGGGCCTCTGACTAAAGCTCATTCATTTTCTAAAACCCATGACTCGACATCCGCAATAGCCAACAGGGTACTCATAGCTGAACATATTAATACTCATTTAGTTGCACATGATAGGAATCCAATATAATCAAGTTTAGGCGAGAGATTAGAGTTGTTTTAATGTTTTTTAATTGTCAAAGGACCTTTATTTAATTTATTTTTTTAATAGTTATATGGTGCTGAGAATCAAACCCAGTGCCTCACACATGCTAGGCAAGCGTTCTACCACTGAGCCACAATCCCAGCCCCAAGATTAGGGTTGTTGTCTCATAGAATCCAGGGAAAAAAGGGACAAAGGAAGACCACTGAAATGTATGATATGAACTGATTTCAAAGACAACTGGAACCAGCAATCCAAATGTCATTCTATACGCTCTTTCCTCTGTCTCTCCTCTCTGTTTTTTTGTTTGCTTGTTTCATATTCTAAAGCTATGTTTTATTCTCTCCTAGGCACCCTTCTTTCACATCAGGGAAATATGGGTACCAAAAATCTCCCAAATGTCACTTCTAATAACTTCTAACAAAGAATAAGTTGTTGACTCTGGAAAAGTGATTGCGGACTCTAGATCAGATGCTCACCCAAAGAGGCAAGGTCATGTCCAAGCAAGGCAGCTTATACGATAGCCACATAGATGAGAAAGGCTAAACAAAGACACGGAGCAGAAAATAGGGCTTTCACTTTACAGAGTATCAATAATAACCAATGCATTGAAATAGAATAAGGTTAATCTGGCCTTCTATGAACCTTTTTGCTCTACTTCTAGAATAACACATAAACCACTTTTAATTCAATTCAACAAAAACCCAATATAAAATATAAAATCTCTAGAGAAAGAAACAAATTAAGGCAAATAGATAGCATTACGGGAGATAGAGGGTCACTTTATAATGGCATTTTTTTTCAACAGGAGAATATAATGCTTTAAATTTATATGCACCTACTAATTAGATATTGAAATAAATATGTAAGGCAAAATTGTCACCAGGAAAAACAGACACATTTAAATACATCTTCTTTAGGGGGAAAAAAGGCAATTTAGTCCAAATCACTTGGACCACCACTGCTAGAAGTCTAGTATCAAAAGACTTTAGTTAGCCTTCTGCTTGTCAAGACTCATTTAGCAGGCGATGCCCAAGGAATCCTGTTTGGAGCACAGAGGACCTAGTATAATAGTGTACCATGTTAAGAGTACTGAATTTTACATCAGGTTCAACGTTCACTAATCCCACTACAGGATGTTGCCTTGTGGTTAGTTGGGGTTGTTAAAGAGCAACATGGCAAGGAGATCTTTCTGATATTAAATGAATCCAAGCAATTCTCTAGCATGTGGAAGAGCATATCTTCTTGTGGAAAAGTCAGTCACAGAATCTCAGAAGTGGCCTCATCTTGCAGAGAAGTTAGGGTTTTCAGGGATTTTAGAGAAAGCCAGCCTCTTATATTCCTCAAGGAACTAATAGTTCTTTTTTAAATAATAAATATCAAAAAGTTATAAACTGTATGGAATAGTACTTCAGATATTAAATTTAAAAATCAACAATTTTAACATGAAATAATGGTTATACATGTATAAGAAAATACCTAAAACTAAATGGGTGGATCTTGGTGAGTGTAAGGCCAATTCATAGAATGTTCCTTTCACCCAACCCATGCCTAACCCTAGTACTCCCTAAGACCCACAGGAGGCCCCAGGACATGTGCATTTGCTATTTTCATTTAAATACAACAGATTTAATATATTGGTCTAAGGACTTCAGCTCACTGAGATCATATCTTGCTCAGATTAAGATATGCCTTGCTTTCTTTAAATGTTAAATCCTTTCTCTAGGATTAGATAATTCCCACAAAACTATAAGAAGTATAATTACCAAAGGCAGGACAGCTTCCTGATCAGGGATACCTTCTTAAACATGTAAGTTAAGCTTTACATGTTTTAGTTTAACTTCCCTTGGACTGCGCTAACCTTGAATGTCCTTAATGCTGGAAGTGGATAGAATTAGCAATCAATAAAGTGACATGATTAATAGAGGCCAGAGAACTAGGTTTGAAGACCAAAATGCAGTCACTGATGGAGAAATCAGTCATTTGTCTGTATACCCATAGCTTATACGCAGCAGGGCTCACGTGTGGTCCTATATAGTTCCAAGACCCATCCACTTTCTATTACATCTAATCTGGTTTACTATATTCAAATGTGTTTGGTTTTGTTCTTGTGTCTATGCAATCTTACACATAGGAAACAAATCTTTATGGGTGGCTAATCATAAAGGCACCAGGCTAGTCAAGAGATACAATGGGGGACAAACAAAGTTATGGCCTTCCTGATACATAGAGTTTAACAAGAAGACATAATCAAATGTTAAAAATGAATATATGTGGACAAACAAGAACTGGGGGTGGGTTCATAAGAACACTAGTACCATAATAAAGGCAATGTTTTAAGCAAGAGACTCTAAACAAATGCAAATGTTTGAGACAAAAGTATAGAGGCCCAGGCTGGCCCGGTTCCTACTTTATAATGTTATTATACTCATATAACTTTGTTATCAAATCTTACTCCAATCTATAGAAAGATAAGTAGAAAGGTAGGTAAGTGATTAGGTAAACAAACAGATGGTAATAGATGGTAAGTGAGATGGTCAAGGAGGGAAAGAGTAAAAGGTGACCATCTATACCTCAAAGGAGAAAAGCAAGACACTAATTTGGACCACATTTCTCCTGGCAGAAATTTGCTGTTTAGGCTGATGGTTTGAGGTCTAAGGTGGTCACTTTTGTTAACAATAAGCTCCTCCTGTATAACTCCTCTGGAAGCCTAGATTTGTTTCTGTTCATATGTTACAGGGTTTCTCATCAAATGGAATTCCAAGCAGTAGTCAGGCATTTGCCAAAGCTAGGATATAACAATGGTATGAATAATTGTGGATGTCAGTGCTGATACTTGTTTTTAATTTATACTTAAGTTTTTCCACGAATTCAGACTGACCTTGTTATTGGTCTAAATTAGTAAAACTGGGTATTTTGCAGGTAGTCTAATGGACTCTATCCTCTCTTAACACATACTGGATTCTTTTAGCTCATGAAAGAGGTTGCATTTAGATAGACAGCTGGCAGGACACAGCATAGCCAGGTTAGTCATAGACCATTCACTCTCTGAAGGCTATTTCTACCCCTGCCATCAGAGAGAAGAGACTTTACCCTAAGTATATCAGATATTCTGTAAAACCCCTAAGAATAAAATGTCTATACAATCAAGAAACAGATCTCCTAGCTCCCCAATTCTACTGCTCCTTTAATTTTTTTAATTAAAATAAACTTTCATTTATTTCTCCACAAATCCGTCAATCAACCCTTGTTAGACACCTGCAATGTTCCAATTACTAGTGAAAATTTAGGGAAACAAAAATCCTTGAGCCCATGGTCCTGTTCAGGGAGAGCTATGTTCACTGGTGAACTTCTGGGTGAGCCCAGTCAGAAAGACACCGCTGTTCACCACATGTTTTCTAAGAGTCCTACCACCCTAAGCAGATGTGTTTATTTAACTTTCTTGTGTAACTGCATATTCTAGGTCTCTAATTTTGTCCAGGGTTAGGTTTCCAGAATTCACATGAATTTTCACAGTTTTAAATTTCTTTAACTGCTCGAATGTAACCATCTTATATAAAATGAAAACATAAAAGCACTCAGAAAAATAATAGCTCATATCTTTGAAAAAAAATGGAAGAAAGTGGAGTAGCAATAGGGTAAAATAGCTTTATTAATGCCAATCTTATTATCTTGTCTCTATCTTAAATAAATGGCAGTGAGAATTAGGAATGGATTAGGCTTTCTAGAAACAGATGTTACTCTCATTTGCTTAGTAGATTTGACACCTACTTTTGAAAGTAACAAACAATGACCTCTAATTTCCTTATGGTGCCAAAGCTTCTGAATTATTATGTGCCAGGAATTGTGTCAGGCACTAGTGATACACAGATAAACATAACACAGTTCTTATTCTCAAAAATCTTTGTTTATTATCTACCTCATAAGTGAACCCTTTGGTCCATGTGATTTCCTAAGAAACTGTGTACTATTAAAAAATAAATGTATCTTAACATACAACATTGTCAGGATGGAAATGCATCTCTACCCTAAGCCCAGGAGCTCAAGAAGTCTGAAAATAATAAGCAGGTAAGTATAGGCAGCATGCAGTGGGTTCTAACTGTGCCCAGAGGAAATGTGCAGCCTGCCTCTTCATTTGGAAGTCATACACAGATGGTAAGCATTCAACTCAAAAGGAGAAACGTTTTGGAAGATTATAAAGGGAAGTGATGAATGATGAAGAGAATGTGACACTGAAGGCTGTAAACAGGCCTGGGAACTGATGGGTCACACAGTCTTGGTAAGATGTGAGGACACGAGACTGACTAGTCTAACACATGACCCCTAAAAAGCCTAGATAATGAGTGAATACCACTCAATTTCATCAGCACTGTCTTCATGATAACCTTTCTATTGGCCTTGAATAACCCCTTCAATAAAACCTATGGCATAAGGAGTAACAGAAAAGAGCATTGGGAGCCGACTGTCTGTCCAGGATCTTGGATCCATTAGTGAACCTCCCTGGTCCTCAGTTTCTTAACTTATAAAATTTGGATAATTAGTTGTTTGGATTATATTGCATAGTTAATATGGAGCATCTAGATGCTGTATGCGGAGCACATTGCCTGGATCCATAAATGTTGGCTTCCTGAGAAAAAGAAAATTATGACTCTCATAGCACATGCCTGAGGCTATGTTTGTATAGATAATGGTTATACTTCCAGCAGCCAAGATATCATGGCCAAAACCAAATAAAGAACAGATTTATAAAGCCTTGTTAGTAAAGCCTGGAATATGAACCAAGTGTTTAAGTGATAGGCAGACATCCCACAAATAACAGATGACTGTATTGAACTCAGTGCCTCCAAAAGAGTGCTGTTGTAGACATCTCTTATTCTTTGTGGCCACCCAGAACCTTGGAATACTCTTCCTATGGCTGGGGAAAGTTCTTCTCGGTGAGTCCTGCCTCCCAGCAAAGAAGCCAAAAACTTACTTGCCTTGCTTCTTTGTAGCTACAAAGCAAGCATGTGACCTGATTTGTTTGATAAGTTGCATCTAAGATACCATTCAGAAAACAGTGGCATAAAGGGAAAATACAACATGCAGAACCTAGGCTGGTAAAGACTCAAGAGATCCATCTTTTACAAGAAGTAACCTCTGGCAGGGCAGAGACCCTGGTGCTAGTATTCCCAGCCCAAGATTCTTGAGGCTATCTGAAGCACCTGTGCCAGGTGAGCACAGCAGCAAGATCTCTATGGGAAGAGTAGATGGTGTGAGTTGGGTAATATTCTTGGTCATATGCCTAAAAACTCTGACTCTGACCCTTCCTGATAAGCTCTAAATGACCTCCTTGGGTTTTCTGCAATAACCAATTAGAGTATATTCTGGATGTTTGTGGTGAAGTACCCTGACTGACAAGAGAGGCTCTTTGATATTCTTCCTGCCATACTTGGAACTGTACCTAAACATAATTCGATGTGAAAATTGGTAATCACTCTTATCTAGAGAAGGTAGTGAGGAAAAGAAAACTCTGACCCTGAGCCTATGAGCTCCTCTCAATCTTCCACTGAGTTCACTGACTTGAATCAATATTCCACTGACCTACTGCAAAATCATCTTGATTCATTCAACCCACATAAGCCAGATGTTTCTATTTATTTTGTCAAAGATTCTCTGAATACCTGGGTTTGTCCTATGTCCTTAATCTGATTCTTCCTCCATTCTTTCAGCAGATATTTATTGAGCACCTACTGTGTACCAGGCACTATTTCAAGCTCTGAGAATCTGGTGATGAACAACACAGACAAGGCTTTTGCCTTCATGGAATGCACTGTAGTTTAATGATACATGTATTATACAAACAAATAAATCAAATCACAAAGAGCCAACTGTAAAAAAATTAAAGCACCAATAATATATCTGATAATTTTTAGGGGAAAATGTAGAGAACAGAAAGTATACTTGAGAGTGTGTGTAAATCCATCTTGAGGAGGTGCTATTTAAGTTGAGGATACAGTAGTGAGGAGAAATCATCCAGAAGGACTGAGGAAGACTCTCCCAAATAGAAATAAATACCAGTAAGTGCAAAGGTACACAGATACAACAAGGCAGGCTTAAGTCTGAGTTGAGGAATGGAGGCTAAAGGGGTCATGAGTCATCAAAGTGTTTATGTCCATCAAGAATCCATGTGCAGGGATCCTCAGAAGTATAAAGAAGTTGAGACAGAAAACATTGCTTGTATCATCAGGATTCTGATGGTAATTAAAACAAGAAGAGTTGATGAGACTGCCCAAGCAGAGCAAGATAGTACAAAGCAGATGGGGCCAAAAATGGAATTGTAGAGAACCCTAGTATGTAAGGAATGTTCAGAAGAGACAGAATCCAGGAAAACAGAGGAAACAGAACAAGAAAGATTGGGGAAATGAATCAGGAATAGTGCCAAAGAACTCAAGAAAATGGGATTTCAGGAATAGAAAGTGGTTGCAGTCTGAATAAATTTATCCCCTTTCTGTTAACATTTAAGAGTGTTTGTGTCTCTTTGTGTACATGCACAGAAAATATCTGAAATTACTTATCAAGAAAATGTTAGTAGTGGTTATCTCTCAGGAATCAGATTAAGAAGTTGGAAATCAGAATGGGAAAATTCATGTCCCCTTCATTCCTTTCTCTACTGTACTTGTTTTCATAGTGAGCAAACATTACTTTTGTAATCTTGTGTGGAATCTAGGAAATTGCAATAGGAGGGCTGGAGAATATCACTTGGATCTAGGTGTGGGGACAGGCAGTCCAGTGTCTCTAGACATGGAACAAGTCTTTTGAGTAAGTATCTTGGATTGCAAACAGAACTTTAGCAATGTATAGTTCTCAGAAGGCAAAAATGAACATATGACATATGAAGAGAAATTGTGTCTCCCATACATATTATCAGGTATTTAAATACACATTCTTTGGTTATTCATCTCAACCACCCAGATTTGAAATTCAAGTTGCATATCCCTTATAAGAAATCCTGGGACTGTAAATGTTTTGGATTTCAGATTTTGAGATATTTGTATACACTTAATGAGATATCTTGGGGATAGGACTCAGGTTGAAACAGGTAATGCATTTGTTTCTTACACATTTATGCTCATTGCCACAGAGTCATTTTAAACCATATTTTTGATGATTTTGTGGATGAAACAAAGTGTCCTGATATGGAATTTTCCACCTGTTATGTCAAGTCAGCACTCAAAAAGCTTCAGTTTTGAAGCATTTCAGATTTCAGATTATCAGATTTTCAAATTAGGAATACTTAATTTGTACCACTTTTTGGAAACAGCATGCTAACATATGACATATATGAAATTTGTGTTCACCAAACTAGTATACTTTTATTGGAGAAAAGGAGACTACCCTAAATAGATATTTATTCACTTATCAAACACCAGTGGCACTCTGCTAAGAAATGTGAATGGAGAAGTTACAGTCAGTAGAAGATGCAAATGACTCCATGATAATGACCCTGCAAAGGTAGTCACAGGACTACAAATGGGCCACAAGATATACTGACCACAAGAGTTCAACGCCTCGCCTCTCCTCCTGGCAAACCATCAAATGACTGAAATGTCCTGCTGGGAGAAAATTAAGAATCAGAATTGGGAAGACTACACACGGGTGTAGCACTCCATTCCCAAATTCTAGGCCAAGTGAGTGCTACAGTGTGCTATGGGATACAGGAGGAGGAAGATTCCTCTTTTACCTGAATATACATCACCTCATTGTAAGAAGAATATAACTGATACATGTTACAGTCTTAATCTCAAAAGACGAATTAAATTTGAGTGAAAAAAAATACATGATGGATAATATATCAAGGGCTGAGTTCTGAATGAAATGCAGAACTACAAAAGACATTGCCTAAAGTCTTTAAAAGCTAACAAAGAAGCATTAAATATCTACAAATCACCATACCACCTGCTAGTGAACTAAATTGCATTTGAAATGCTGCTGAAATAGGGTGAAAAGAATAAATGGAATTTTATTATAATCTTACAGCTCAGTTTGTTCCTGAAATGTTAGGAACTGTTCTGAGCCCTAACAAGTGTGCTTGTTAGTTTCTAGCTGTGATTTTATCCCAAGTAGGTCTTTGTGCTGCAGAGAAGGATGGCTGTAGTTATCACCATTAATTAAAATCAGTTACATAAAAGGAGTTCAAAAGTAAAGTACCTTTTTCATAAAAGGGGAAACAGGAGCAATAGGGAGTAGGTTGCCACTTCCCTTAGGAAAATCATTCTGAAGAAGTACTGGGGAGAGAACAAATGGAATGATCATGCCAAGTGCAGGCCATTTAAGAGAAACTTTGGGGATCCTTGTGGCCATCGACCTTCTTATAAAGATGTAAGAGTTTTAGACCCTGGGCTTCCAATATTTATTTTATTAAGGACTTTCTACATATGAATTCACTTTCTTTACACAGGCTTATGATGTGCTTCATTGATTTACATACACTTCGACCAGTTACGAAAAGAGTTTAGGCTTTCAGAGACATAGTCCTGGACACAGGAAAACACACAAATTACGTATTGGCAATCAGGTGCCTACAAACTTGCATGGCAATCGTTTTTGCATCCACACGGTGGTTTGCAAGATGCAAACCGGATCCCACGCTTCTGGAAACTAGATGCCTCCTCAACTAATGAGGATCCTCCATATTGGCTCAGCCAATCATCAGCAAAGACATTGGCAAAAGCACCCATTTATTTCCATCTCCACCAACTAGAACAGAAAACAGCTAGGCTCTTTCAGTACTACTTGAAATCATTCAGGGTTCAAATGCATTGATTCCAGGAGTTTTCAAACACATGGTCTGATGAATTGAAGCAAAACAAACAACAATACACACACACACACACACACACACAACAACAACTTTTACAGTTGGAAAACACCTCAATGTCCAGATAACTATAGTTTTGAAAGCTTAAAGAAGTTCAGTTTCCTCATTTTGCATAAGAAATCTGGGAGACCAAAACAAAAAAATATTGGGAACAAACTATACATCGTGCTTAGACAGCTGTTATAATGCTGTAGCAAAGAGAATTTACAACAATAAAATGAGCAGACTGTAAGTACTTTGATGAATTTTAACTAATGCATAGACACTTGTAACCTTCCTATTTAGACATACAACAATTCCATCAACTTAGAAAGCTCTTTTGTGCTCTTTGAAGTAAATATCCTTCAACTCACACCCCAGGCATCCACTTAACTGACTTCTATCAACACAGGTTAGATTTTGTTCTGTTTCAGAACTTCATATAAATGGAAAAGGATAGCAATTTTGTATGTGGCTTCTTTCTCTCAGCATAACTTTTCTGAAGTTCATCTATGTTCTTAAGATTATGCCTTCTTATTGCTGGGTAGTGTGATATTGTGCAAGTGCAATTACTGTTTTTTTGTTGTTTATTGTTCTATGTCACACATACACTAATTAGTTCTAATAGCTTTTCTGTTGATTCCATCAGATTTTTCTACATCAATGATGATCAAGTCAGCTGTGGAGAGAGTTTTGTTTCTTCCTTTCTAATCTGAATGTCTTTGAATCTTCCCTTTGCATGGCTAGAACCTCCAGTACAATGTTGAGTAGATTAGTGAGAGCAAACAGTCTTGCCTTGTTCTTGATTTCAGAGGAAAAATAGTAAGCATTTCACAGTTAAGTATTAGCTATAGATATCCTTGATTGAATTGAGGAAGCAGTTCTCTGGTCCTAGTTTGCTGCAAGTTCTTAGGAGGGATGGATATTAAATTTTGTCACGGGCTGTGGTTATGGCTCAGTGGTAGAGCGCTCACCTTGTACGTGTGAGACCCTGGGTTCGATCCTCAGGACCACATAAAAATAAATAAACAAAATAAAGATATTGTGCCCATGTATAAATAAACAAATATTTCTGCAACCTGTACACTTGGAAAAATTTGATTCAAATGTATGATATGTCAAGATAATTATATTGTCATGAGCAACTAATTTAAAAAATTAAAAATAAATAAATAAATTTTGTCAAATACTTTTTCTGCTTCTATTAAGATAATATATTTTGTGTTTGTTTCGTCTGTCGCAGTGAATTGCATTGATTTTCAAAGTTTTCATCAAGTGTACATTTCTGTGGTAATACCCACTTGGTGATAACACATTATATTTTGATACATTATAGTATTTTACATATGTGTGGACATGTGTATGTACATATGTACACATGTACATGTGATTTCACAAAATTTTAAGAATATTCTCAACTGTGTAGTTTTATTATAATGTTTATGTTTTAACACCAGAGTAAATCTAGTCTTATAGAATAAATTGGAAAGTATTTCTTTCTTTTTAACTTTCTTGAAGATTTTGCATAGAATTTCCATTATTTCTTCCTTAAATATTTGGTCCAATTCACCAATGCAACCATCTGAGCCTGGATTTGGGGGATGGGGGCAACAGGGGTATAAAGGATTTTAACTACAAATTCCATTTATTTAATAGGCTATTTACGTGATCTATTTTCTTTCAAGTAAAATTTGATGTTTTTTTAATGAAATTAGTCCTTTTCATCTGAGGTATCAAAATTATTGTCATAAAGTTGTTGATGATATTTGTTCTTTATCTTTTTAACCTGAGAATCTTTAGTGATGTCATATCTTTTGTTCCTGATGTTGGTAATTTGTGTTTTCTTTTATTTAGTATGAGTTTAACCAATGTACTGACCTTTTCAAAGAACAAACTTCTGATTTCACTGATCTAGCTATGATTTTTCTGTTTTCAATTCTATTGATTTCTTCTCAGCTCTTTACTATTTCCTTTCTCCCTCATAAATTGGATTTCACTTGCTCTTTTTTTTCTAGTTTCTTAAGATGTAAGCTGAGGTCATCCATTTGAAACCTTCCTTTTTTTTCTATTGTCACTTACTTCTATAAGTTTTCCTCTTAGTAATGGTTTAGCAGCATCCCAAAAATTGTAACATGTTACAGTTCTATTCTTATTCAGTTAAAACACTCTAATTCTCCTTTCTATTCTTCTTTGACCCATGGTATATTAAGATGTATGCATAGCAAGTAAGAATATGAAATGCTGTATATATCTATGCAAAGATGTACATAAATACTCATTGAAATTTTATTTGTAATAACAAATAATTGATAACTCAAATGTAAACCAACTGAATGGATTTTTTTTAAATGGGAATATTCACACAATAAAAAGAAATGACCATTAACACATACAACAAAAATGAATCTCTTTATAATTATGCAGCATGAAACAAGACACAAAAGAAAGCACGTAATATATGGTTCCACTAATGTAAAATTCTGGAAAATGCAAACTACTTCATAATGACACAGATCAGATCAGCAATTACCCATGGAAAGTGGGAGAAGACAGGAAGGGATGGGAGGGAGGACTCCAAAGGGACAAGAGAAAACATCTGGGAATAATGGACATGTTGATAGTGGTTGATTATTTGAGGACAAATTGTATATACACACACACACACACACATACACACACACATACACATACACACACAAGCCTAACAAATTTTACACATTAAATGTACATAGTTTGTTGTATGTGAATTATACTTTAATATAACCTTTAAAGAGACCAATAGAGTAGGTGAAGGGGATTGAGAGGGAAGGAGGGGAGGAAGGAGGACGTGAGGACACAGAGAAGTACTGGGGAATGAAATCTACCAAATTATGCTATGTCTATGTATGAATATACCACAAGGAATCCAACTTTATAATACACTAATTATAATAATGATAACAGTCAAAGTGAGATCAGTAAAGTGGATGGAGGGAGGGAGGAAGGGAAAAGGCACGAATCAAATTATGTTATGGGAATGTATGAATATGACATAATGGATCCCACTATTATGTATAATTATAAACCACCAATTTAAAAAAGAGTCCTTAAACAAAAAAAAAAAAATCCAAACTCAGAAGAGATACAATGGCTCATCACCTGCTCAAAATACAGGGGCAGCTCTGGGGCCTGGGTCCCCTTGCCAGACCATGCATCTTTCCCTCCTGCAGGAACTCTGCAGTCCTTTGACTCAGGGTCTGTATCTCCTTGACCCTCTACTAGCTTCTCTGTTTCACTACCCTGTATGTTTGTGTGTTATGGCTCCAAAAAAAATACCACAACTGATATTTAGTCATGAGCCAGACATACCTCTTGTGTGTCTATTTCATTTGCTGCATCTATATTCCTCTTGTTAGATTAAGTGCATTCAGTTTCTAATCTATTATGACAAGTCAATCAGGGTGTCACAAGAGAAAGTGAACATGGCAGTAAGTGTCTTTGGCTGATCCCTGGGAAGAGAACCATGACTGGGGGGCTCCTTAGGCCCATTTTCTCCTCTCTATTACCAGCTGCAGGCTATATCTACTTTTCTCCTGGGTCCCCATAGAGGGCTGCAGGTTGCTGGAATGGGCTTAACAGCTACATCTAGTCCTCCTTAGAGGCCAGAGCTCTGAAGACAGCCAGCACTTCAGCTCTTGCTGCTGGACAAGAACAGCAGGCAGAGACTGACACATTGCTGAGCTCTCTCCAAAGCACAAATGGTTCTCAGGAACAATACATTACATAAACAGAAAATGTTACTATGCTCTCCCTGTGGTCAACTCCTGGATTGCAGAAGAGGTTAAGAGTATAATATATCTGCAGATCTTATGTTTTAACACAAATCTGCAAAAAGGAAAGAGAAAAGGAATCATCATTTGAAAAATTAGATTATGCTCTACTGTCTCCAAAGGCAGCATGCCACAGGAAAAGGTCACACTCAGAAAGGAGAGGCCAGGCGGAGACTCTCCCTGGTAGGATGTGGACCTTCCATCAGGCTATTTTCTCCAAGGTCCAGAAACAACATAACCCTGGTGTGCGAGTTTGTTTTAGTTCTTTGGGCTGGCGCTTCTGCCAAGAAAATCCTCGCTGCCTCTTTGTCCTGCTTGTTGTTTCATGGTCATTTCCACATAAAGAATTGAGATCCCATCACTGAGCAGAAGGAAGAAGCAGAAGCTCAGGTGTTTATTTTTTTTAACTCCCTAGTGCCCCTCTGAGATGTATGCACATGCGTAAAAGGACAGACACGTGAGATGGACATTGCTACCCTAAGAAAGCTCTCCAACACAAGGACCAGAGACCTGTAGCTCTTCAGCAAGGCTTATGTTTTTTCTTTTATCATCCTCTTCTCCCATTTCTGTGAGCTTTCCTTTTCAGTGATGATTCCAAAGCTGGTCATGTGATATACAGTAAAAATTATACCATCAGAGGCCAATGATGGAGATGGAAATGTGAACACATGTCAATCAAATAATCATGTCACCCACAACAAAGAGTTGAGTGGTTTACACTGTGGTTAGGTATCAAACACTGGAAACTGGGGTACTTCATAGTACACCAACACACACACACACACACACACACACACACACACACAGGGCCACACTCTAAAGTGGCAAAAAAGCACAGAGTTTAGAGTGGTCTAACTGGGGCCATACCTGAGCCTTGCCACTCATCAAGTGCAAGCAGCTCTTTCCAAACTCCATATTGCAACTTCCTCATCAGTAAATGAGAACAAAAATGACACCTAGCCTGCTAATTCCCCAAGGGTATTACAAGAATGGAGTTATATAGAAAAAGTGGTTATTATATGTCGTCACATTTTTTCACTATTATAATTCTCTATGGAATAGAAAAGAGTTTTTAATGAGAAATTTCCCTTCATTAACTTAACAATTCTTTATTGAATGTCTTCTATGTGCTAGATATTCCTATTTCTTTCTTTTTTTGGGGGGGACGGGGGGTGGTTACCAAAGATTGAACTCGGGGGCATTCAATCACTGAGCCATATCCCTAGCTCTATTTTGTATTTTATTTAGAGACAGGGTCTCACTGAGTTGCTTAGTGCCTCACTTTTGCTGATGCTGGCTTTGAACTCACAATTCTTCTGCTTCAGCCTCCCGAGCCACTGGGATTACAGGTGTACGCCACTGTGCCCGGCAATATTCCTACTTCTTAAACCCTTTTAATCTTTTAAGTTCCAGGGGGTTTTATTGCTTTTATATATTCTACATAGCTTTTATAAATAAACCTCTATATAACAAAAAGGAATGTGCACATTCCAAAAAGAGAGAAATAGAACATCACATCAATGTTACCAAGAAAGACATCAATGAAACCAAGATAAAATTAAAACCATAAGACTAACATTGACTACTCAGAAATATGCTATGCTTAACGTGTTTTAGAAAAATAAATCACAGAAAGTTGCTCTTAATAACTTGATAGTTTATGCTCTGAAAGGGAAAATGTAATTTGCAACATTTATCATCATCTTTTTATCAGAGCTTCTGAGCTATTGTAATCCTTCTTCCCACACTTTATATTTCTCCCCAATCTTTCACATGCTGAAGTCTTTTCACATTCTGAAGTTTAAGGATCTTGAACCTCCAAATAGTTCATCATGCTACTTACGTCAATTTTCTCCATCACTGGCCTGTCTGTTTACTAAGCTCAAGGCTAGAATTTGAGTTCACAATTTCAATCCTACTTCATCTGGAGCTTTCTCTTATTTCAATAGTTTAAAAATCTGTGGGTGACTTGCTGAAAGTACTTCATGAATAAACAGCAAAAAAAAAATGGACTTCAACATTGGAGGATGATTTAAGTTCCATGTTTTTCTTTCTTCGTGGTTTAGGGTTTGAATAAATAGACAAACTAATTTCTTTCAAAACAAAATAATCACTCTTTTAGTCTGTCGTATTCATCAGATTACTTCAAGTAAAACTTTTAAGTAAAATATATACTATAAAAATTGTGTTTCTCTTTTATGTTCGTCATTAAAATGTCTGGGGGATGACTCCTCTCGTTTTAAAGTACTTTATAGCAGTGATTGTTTGTACAGGGTTTGATGTATACTTTTTACTGTGTCTTTTTTTGCAAATGCAAATTCAGAAATATTAAAGGAATAAAATAACTTAAATGGAATTTGCCAAGAGAGATCCACAAAGCGTGTTGGGTATAATGTTTCAGACCTATGAGGACTGGAGTCAGACTCCAGTTGTCACAGACTGCCTTACGCTGATGCAGGGATGGGCTGTGTCTCCTACTCTTTCTTTTCCTTTTTGACCAGGAGCAGAGGGCTACATTGATCCAGCTGCCACCTTGTGTGCACACACAGCCACCCTGCCCATAGCCCTCAGCCCTCTCCCCTTCCTGCTGCCGTCACAGCTCTGTCCTTACTAGGATTGTGCAAACCACACAGGGGAAGGAGAGCTTCCCAGACAGCTTGGATAAGGATAAGGAAATGGTTCTCCACTTCAAGTCATCTTTGGCTGGAAAATTCACCCAGGGATGCCGAAAGGATACTTACTTCTCCAGCACCCAGAATGTTCTTTGAACACCTCCAAGAGAAGCAGGGCAGACAGGGCTGATAAAACATCTGCCTGAATGAATGAGAGAAAGAGTTCCTGTTGACAACCTCGCAGTGTGATTACAGTGGGAAGACCTGCCACTCACGGCCACACCAGCCTCCTCCCTGCTCACACAGCTGCAGGAACACCTCAGTGCCCCCAGCACTAACCCACCTACAACCGCCAGTCACTTTGGAAATGTGCCCTCCCACTGATGAATGCCACTGTACATAAATCAAATTCAACTTCTTTAGAATGGAGCACAGAGCCATGCCCCCATGGTTAATATCATTCTTTCTCCATTTTGGCAAAAGGCCATGTTCTTCTCAGTTGTTTGTAAAGCAATCATAACTCTGTCCTCTTTTTATACAACGGCAAGGGAAGGGTGGTTATGGGGATATCACACTGGCTGAACACAAGCAGTTTTTATAAGGATAAACTGTATAGGAAGAAGGAGAGAGAATTTCTTTGTTTATTTTGTGTTGATGTGACAAAATGTCTGAGGCTGAGTTACTTAAAGTAAAGAGTTTTATTTGGCTCCTGATTCTGGTGGCTAGAGGGTCCAAACAGCATGACACCCCCAGCATATTGGCCAAGGCCCCCTGGTTCTGTCCCATCATGGCAGAGAAACAGAAAGGGAGCCAACCACACACCAAAGGGGCACATGTGTAAGCAAGGAAGCAAGAGAAGGGAAAGGGGCCTGGATCACTCTTATAGCAATCACTTGTCATGAGAACGAACCCACAACAAAAGTCCCAGCCCACACCTGACCCACTCCTGTGAGGCAGCATTAATCTATCCTTGAGGATGGAGATCTAACTACCTTGCTCTAGATCCCACCTCTTTAAGTTCCACCACCTCAACACTGCTACACTGGGGACTAAATTTCCAGCACATGAACTTCCAGGGGATAGGCCACAATCCAACCGTAGCAGGAGGCAAGAATTGTACAGTTTTGCTAAGAAGTCTGAATTTGTTGATATTAGTTTCAATCACACTAAAAAGTGCCCCAATATTCTGACTCTTGGATAACCAACCTGGGTACTACAAATACTTTTAAGCTGATTTTTGATGAGTTACAAATAAGCAGAATTTTTAAGCGGGTAATAACTTAGCAAAAATGTGCAAAAGAGTTACTGGATTGAAATCCAGTGCATCTTCATTAAAATCATTGGAGATAATATCTATTGCATTTTCTTAAAACCACAGAGGCCATCCATAGTTTTGAGCTTTGAATAACAAAGGAAGCTCATACCAACATAGATTATTCAATTAATATCAGCAAAGTTCTTCTCTATTTCTTCTATATTATCTGGCTTTTGGGTGAACAAGTTTTCCTCACAATTAAATACCCTGATCCAACCTCCCATTATCCACAAAAGAACAAGAAGAAATAACAAAACTATTTTTTGTGATGATGTCTATGATTTGATCTTTACAATAATCCCAGAGAAAACTTTAGTCTGCTTTGTGCTCAAAAGACATAAATCTATTTTATAAGCTCAAAATGCCTTCACTTGTGAATGTTATTTTTAAGAATTAATTGTGAGCTCTGGGGATATAGCTCAGTTGGTAGAGTGCCTGCCGCACATAAACAAGGCCCTGGGTTCAATCCCCAGCACCATCCAAAAAAAAAAAAAAAGAATTAATTTTGATATAGCATTATTAAAATGCTTCATTATGGAATGCTCTGTATATTATGCATTCTTTTAAAAGCAAATCAAAGATTTTACAGTAACACCCTAAATGTGTCCTCAATCCTAGAGAACAACATTGCTAATAGTGGTTGTAGATGCAGGTAATTGGTGCTCACTTTCTGGTTAGGAGACCATGAAATGTCATGGATAGTGATCCAAATATACACAATTGAGCCATGATTATTTGCTATGCAAGATATGTTTTATGAGAAATAAACACCATTTCATCTGATATATAGAGTAAAAGTATCTTCTGAAAAAGAACATCAAATTTCAAAGAAAAAATACTCCAAAACAGAAACTTAGTTGTTTTTTCTTTATTCTTTCCCTCCCTCATCTTTTGTAAATGAGCATAACCTTGCATCAACTGATGTGGCAATTTTCCTAACAATAAAACTGCATGTCTTTTTGTAGATAGAAGTAGTCAAAGAGATATGACTAAAAGTCATTGAGTGTACTTTCTTAGAAAGGGAATTAACCCAGAGGGGAGGCAGGGTAGGAAAGCTGTAGCTATTGCAGCCACCTTTTAGGAATAAAGTTATCCTGAGGATGGAAGCCACTTACTATGGATAGTGGCACAGAAAGATAGGAGACTGGGTCCTCCAACCATGGAATTAAGGTACAAGTCCTTATTAGCCTTGCCTACTTCTAGAATTCTTTCAAGAAAAAAATAAAAACATGACTATATTATTTAAGTCATGGCTACTTTGGATCTTACCAACAACCAAACCCTATGCTGTCTTTCTTCACCCTCCCAAAGGTATCTGATGCATTTAATGATTGAAATAAATTATTAAAATATAACTGAGATGATTGCAACTACAGAGAAATAGAATCCTGCAGTTACTAAGCACGATCACTTCAATGAAGAACCACCTCTGGAGTATAAGAGAGGCAAATAAAAAAATCATGTAGGAAGAATTGGGAATCCTACAGTGTACCTCAGGGACTTTTGCCATAAAAAAGACCCATTGTTAAATGGAAATTATGGACTCTGGCCTTCACAGGGGAGAATCATGTTAAAGCACAGGATCAAAACCCAGAAAAATAGGAGAAAGAAGCAAGAGGAGAGAGAGAGAGCACACGCGCGCATATAACTAATTCATGGGGTGACTAAAATAGAAAAATGGTGTAAGCAACTATACAGTTGATAAATCCTCAGTGAAAGGGAAATAATCTTCTGACATGGGAGCTGGAGACCTGTAGAATTACAGAATAGGTGTGGTATCTGTTGTGGAGAATGGCAACTCTAATAGGTGCATTTAAACATACTAGAATTAGATTCTGGGGCCTGAAGAATCAAGCTCTTGGCTAAGCTTAAGAACAAGGCTCAAACTACACAGCAGAGCAGCCTGATGAAACAACGTGTTACATGACCGTGCAATTGCACTGTTTGACTTGAAGGCCCAACCATCATGCCATTTCTGCATCAGAAGCTGGCCTTAGCTGGACCCCTTGTTTAGCAATAAAGCCTACTTCCTCGCAATGATCTCCCTTCTTTCTGTCATGTGACTTGTGCAAGAGATCCTGGAAATTGAGAGTCAACTTCAACATTGGGAAGGAAGATTCATAACAAAGGAATTTCCCCAAATACACAGTCTTGTCGAAACATGATAGGAATACATGAACAGAATAAACACACACAACAAAACTTCTAAGGATGAAGAATTTAAGACATTCTGATTCTTCAACCTGGGAAAATAAAAAAAAATGATTGAAGAATTGAGAAAACTGGTAAAAGTCCAGTTTCAGATTAAAACCAGGAACTGAGCTAAGGAAGTCTTGGTGTTCAGGATGCAAGTGCTCTTCCACTCAGCAAATAGTCATTGAGCACCTAGCACATGCCAGGACCTTTGGAGACTCAGCAGTGAACAAAATTGATAAAAAGTCCCTAAGCCTTTCACCGACAAAATAATCAGGACCCGAAAGCCCCGATTGAAGAGTAAGCCACCACGTATGTACGGTTCATGCAGATATATATTGAGTTGTGTTCCCTAATTCCTTTCCCAATACCTCCCCAAGTATGTTTGGCCAATTGATAAAATGTGCTACAAGAATTAAAGAGGCTCAGTGATCAAATCCATTTGGTACGTGACAAAGAATCAAGAGTAAACAGGTTTATCAAAGGCAGGGTTTCTCAGAAGCATAGATCTATGACTGTGTCCTGGAATTCTCCAAGAAAGGGATAGAGGAGTTACACCGTGTGTCCCCAACCTGAATACCCATAGGACCTTTCTCAGAGATGAAAAATCTGACAAAACAAGAATTCCTGGAAACACTTTTTAAAAATGCTGTTTTACTCTGTAACAAAGTTGATTTTATGCTCTGAAAATAACTGCTGAAGGAAGTGGAGAGCCAGGAGCCCAATAACAGCAGGGAAGCCTGGTTGGGTTCCAGGGAAGCCACTGAGGGAAAGGATCTTCCTGGTTTTCCAGGTGGTGGAAGCAGGAGGCCACAGCAGTGCACCTAAGAACACCATGTCTTAGGAGTTCCAGGTAGTTTTCACAGAAGAGAATTCACTTAAAGAACATCAGGGCTGATTTGCTAAGGGCACTCAACAACAGAGAAATATATAATATGTAGGTAATCAGCCATCTTATAGTCTATGAAGGGGCCCTGTCACAAAAAAAAGTTAATTAAGGATCATATACAAAAGAAACTTTTCTCTCTTACTGGGAGCAATACAAAATGTATAATTCATATGCTTTTCAAATTACCCACAAGGAACACAGCGTTGAAAGCAGTAATTTGCAACACTTTCTTCCCCAAACCTTTCATTAGAACCATGAAAAAAATAGCAAATAACTCTAATTTTGATGTGACCTGTCCATACCCCTATGGAGTGCTGATGAATAGGTTGAATAGGTCAAAAAGCAGAGCACAATTCACACACACACACACACACACACACACACACACACAGAAAGAGAGAGAGAGAGAAGGAATAATCTCTACAGGCTGGAAGAAAAACCCTCATATACTTGACAGGTCACAGAAAACCTTTTAAGGGAATAGTGAGAAGCTTTGAAAACACAAAAAGGAGTTTCTTTTGAAAGATAATGTGAAACCTACCTCTTTTTCCCCAGAGGTTAAGTTTAGATGAAATGGATCAATATTTTGAACTCTGAGCCTTCCTCCATCTTTCAAGAATCCTGACTTTCGGAGCCCAGAGCAGCCGGGTTCTGGCTCCCGGAACTGCTCTGGCCCAGGGCTGAAGAACCCATGGAAACTGCTTCTTGGGGCCTGCTCCTATAATAACATACACGGAGCCTGGGGCGGCCAAATTCTGGCTCCCGGAACTGCTCTGGCCCAGGGCTAAGGAGCCCGCGGAGGCTGCTTCTTGGAGCCTGCTCCTATCAGAGCATGCACGGAGCCCAGAGCAGCCGAGTTCTGGCTCCAGGAGCTGCTCTGACCCAGGGCTGAGGAACCCGCGGAGACTGCTTCTCGGTCCGGATCCTGCTGAGTGCTGTGGGGGCCAGAGGGGCAGAGCAGAGCTGCAGCCCGCGTCTGAAACAGCCCCAGCGACCCGCCGGTGTGGTATCACTTCACCCCAACTGTGGTAGGGGCTGAGCAGAGCTGCCGCCCGAGCCCACAAGGTAGGCAGACCACTGGCTGATCGGCAGAACGGGCCCAGAGGCCTGCCAGCGTGGTAGACACGTCACACCAATGGGAGTAGGGGCAAAGCAGGGCCGCCGCCCACGCCCAGAGTGGGCCTAGTGACCCGCCGGCATGGTATCGCTTCACCCCAACTGTAGTGGGGGCCGAGCAGAGCTGCCGCCCGAGCCCGCAAGGTAGGCAGACCTGTGACTGACCAGCGGCACAGGCCCAGCGGCCTGCTGGCATGGTAGACACGTCACACCAATTGGAGTAGGGGCAGAGCAGAGCTGTCGCCTGCGCCCAGAACAGGCCTAGCGACCCACCGGCATGCTAGACACGTCCCACCAATTGGAGTAGGGGCAGAGCAGAGCCGCCGCCCGCGCCCGGAACAGGCCTAGTGACCCGCCGGCATGGTATCACTTCATCCCAACTGCAGTAGGGGCCGGGCAGAGCAGCCGCCCGAGCCCGCAAGGTAGGCAGACCTGCAACCGACCGGCACAACAGGCCCAGCGGTCCGCAGGCATGGTAGACATGTCACACCAATTGGAGGAGGGGCAGAGGAGAGCCGCCGCCCGCGCCCGGGACAGGCCCAGAGGCCCGCCGGCGTGGTAGTCACGTCACCCCAATTGGAGTAGGGGCAGAGCAGAGCCGCTGCCCGCACCCTGAAAAGGCCCAGTGGCCCGCCGGCGTGGTAGTTACGTCACACCAATTGGAGTAGGGGTAGAGCAGAGCCGCCGCCCACGCCCGGAACAGGCCCAGCGACCCGCCGGAGTGGTAGACACGTCACACCAATTGGAGTAGGGGCAGAGCAGAGCCGCCCCCCGCGCCCGGAACAGGCCCAGAGACCCCCCGGAGTGGTAGACAGGTCACCCCAATTGGTGTAAGGGCAGAGCAGAGCCGCCGCCCGCGCCTGCAAGGTAGGCAGAACTGCGACCGACCGACAGAACAGCCCCAGGGGTCCGCGGGCATGGTAGACATGTCACACGAACTGCAGGAAGAGCACAGCCGCTGCCCGCCCTGCAAGGGAGACTTTTCAACTATACAAGAGTAATATAAATATATAGGGGGAAAATTTCAAAAACACAACATTTTCACCAAGCAGAAAGAAACGCGAGCAGTATGAAAAGACAAGGAAAGAAAGGACCACAAGCAATGTAGGTCAACTCAACTTTAGAAGAGGTAATAGCTGCAGCAGATGGAATGTCAGATAAAGAATTCAGGATATACACGCTTCAGATGATCTGGAGTCTCAAGGAACATTAGACAGCAAAATCAGTCAATGAAAGATCACTTCGACAATGAATTACATAAACAAATCCAAGAAGCAAAAGATCAACTATACACGGAGATAGAGGAAATAAAAAACAAACAAACAGAAATCCTAGAAATGCAGGAAGCAATAAACCAACTTAAAAACTCAATTGAGAATACTACCAGCAGAGTAGAACACTTACAAGATAGAACATCAGACAATGAAGACAAAGTATTTCAACTTGAAAAGAACATAGACAGCTAAGCAAGACTGTTAAGGAACCATGAGCAGAACATTCAAGAAATATGGGGCAACATAACGAGACCAAACTTAAGAGTCATTGGGATACAGGAAGGTATAGAGGTCCAAACGAAATGAATGAGCAATCTATTCAATGAAATAATATGAGAAAACCTCCCAGACTTGAAGAATGAGACAGAATCCCAAATCCTAGAAGCCTACAGGACGCCGAATGTGCAAAATCATAAGAGATCCACACCTAGACACATTATAATGAAGATGCCCAACATACAGAATAAGGAGAGAATTTTAAAAGCTACAAGAGAAAGGAAGCAGATTACATTTAGGGGTAAACCAATCAGGATAACAGCTGATCTTTCAATACAGACTCTGAAAGCTAGAAGATTCTGGAATAACATATTTCAAACTCTGAAAGAAAATGGGTTCCAACCAAGAATCGTGTATCCAGCGAAATTAAGCTTCAGGATGGAAGATGAAATTAAAACCTTCCACGATAAACAAAAGTTAAAAGAATTCGCAGCTAGAAAACCATCTCTTCGAAACATCCTTGGCAAAACATTTCAGGAAGAGGAAATGGAAAACAACAATGAAAACCAACAGTGGGAAGTAGGATAGTAAAGGGTAAAAATAATCAAAGAGGAAAACAAACCATGTTTAGTAACATAATAAACAAATATGGCTGGAAGAACAAACCATATCTCAATAATAACCCTAAATGTTAATGGCTTAAACTCACCAATTAAGAGACACAGGCTAGTAGAATGGATCACAAAACAAGACCCAACAATATGCTGCCTATAGGAGATGCATTTGATAGGAAAAGATATACACAGACTGAAGGTGAAAGGTTGGGAAAAATCATATCACTCATATGGACTTCAGAAACAAGCAGGAGTGTCCATAGTCATATCAAATAAAATAGATTTCAAGCCAAAGTTAATCAAAAGGGATAAAGAAGGACACTACATACTGCTCAAGGGAACCATACACCAATAAGACATAACAATCATAAATATACATGCCCCAAACAATGGTGCAGCTATGTTCATCAAGCAAACTCTTCTCAAGTTCAAGAGTCTAACAGACCACCATACAATAATCATGGGAGACTTCAACACACCTCTCTCACCACTGGACAGATCTTCCAAACAAAAGTTGATAAGGAAACTATAGAACTCAATAACACAATTAATAACCTAGACTTAATTGACATATATAGAATATACCACCCAACATCAAGCAGTTACAATTTTATCTCAGCAGCACATGGATCCTTCTCAAAAGTAGATCATATATTATGTCACAGGGCAACTCTTAGACAATATAAAGGAGTAGAGATAATACCATGCATCTTATCTGATGATAACGGAATGAAACTGAAAATGAACGATAAAAGAAGGAAGGAAAAATCATGCATCACTTGGAGAATGAACAATAAGTTACTGAATGATCAATGGGTTATAGAACACATCAAGGAGAAAATTAAAAAATTCTTAGAGATAAATGAAAACACAGACACAACATATCGGAATCTATGGGACACATTGAAAGCAGTTCTAAGAGGAAAATTCATTGCTTGGAGTTCATTCCTTAAAAAAAGAAAAAACCAACAAATAAATGAGCTCACACTTCATCTCAAAATCCTAGAAAAAGAAGAGCAAAACAAGAGCAAAAGAAGTAGAAGGCAAGAAATAATTAAAATCAGAGCTGAAATTAATGAAATCGAAACAAAAGAAACAATTGAAAAAATTGACAAAACTAAAAGTTGGTTCTTTGAAAAAATAAATAAAATCGACAGACCCTTAGCCATGCTAAGGAAGAGAAGAAGAGAGAGAACCCAAATTACTAGCATACGGGATGAAAAAGGCAACATCACAACAGACACTTCAGAAATACAGAAGATAATCAGAAATTATTTTGAATCCTTATACTCCAATAAAATAGAAGATAGTGAAGGCATCGATAAATTTCTTAAGTCATATGATCTGCCCATATTGAGTCAGGAGGATATAGACAACCTAAACAGACCAATATCAATTGAAGAAATAGAAGAAACCATCAAAAGACTACCAACTAAGAAAAGCCCAGGACCGGATGGGTATACAGCAGAGTTTTACAAAACATTTAAAGAGGAACTAATACCAATACTTTTCAAGCTATTTCAGGAAATAGAAAAAGAGGGAGAACTTCCAAATTCATTCTATGAGGCCAACATCACCCTGATTCCTAAACCAGACAAACATACTTCAAAGAAAGAAAACTACAGACCAATATCTCTAATGAACCTAGATGCAAAAATCCTCAATAAAATTCTGGCGAATCGGATTCAAAAACATATAAAAAAAATTGTACATCATGATCAAGTAGGATTCATCCCTGCGATGCAAGACTGGTTCAATATACGGAAATCAATAAATGTTATTCACCACATCAATAGACTTAAAATTAAGAACCACATGATCATCTCGATAGATGCAGAAAAAGCATTCAACAAAGTACAACATCCCTTTATGTTCAAAACTCTAGAAAAACTAGGGATAACAGGAACATACCTCAACATTGTAAAAGCAATCTATGCTAAGCCTCAGGCTAGCATCATTCTGGATGGAGAAAAATTGAAGGCATTCCCTCTAAAATCTGGAACAAGACAGGGATGCCCTCTCTCACCACTTCTGTTCAACATAGTTCTTGAAACACTGGCCAGAGCAATTAGACAGACGAAAGAAATTAAAGGCATAAAAATAGGAAAAGAAGAACTTAAATTATCACTATTTGCAGATGACATGATTCTATACCTAGCAGACCCAAAAGAGGGTCTACAAAGAAACTATTAGAGCTAATAAATGAATTTAGCAAAGTGGCAGGATATAAAATCAACACGCATAAATCAAAGGCATTCCTGTATATCAGCGACAAATCCTCTGAAATAGAAATGAGGAAAAACACTCCATTCACAATATCCTCAAAAAAAAAAATACTTGGGAATCAACCTATCAAAAGAGGTGAAAGACTTATACAATGAAAACTACAGAACCCTAAAGAGAGAAATAGAAGAAGATCTTAGAAGATGGAAAAATATTCCTTGTTCATGGATAGGCAGAACTAACATCATCAAAATGGCGATATTACCAAAAGTTCTCTATAGGTTTAATGCAATGCCAATCAAAATCCCAACGGCATTTCTTGTAGAAATAGATAAAGCAATCATGAAATTCATATGGAAAAACAAAACACCCAGAATAGCAAAAACAATGCTAAGCAGGAAGTGTGAATCAGGCGGTATAGCAATACCAGACTTCAAACTATACTACAGAGCAATAGTAACAAAAACAGCATGGTATTGGTACCAAAACAGGCGGGTGGACCAATGGTACAGAATAGAGGACACAGAAACCACTCCACAAAACTACAACTATCTTATATTTGATAAAGGGGCTAAAAGCATGCAATGGAGGAAGGATAGCATCTTCAACAAATGGTGCTGGGAAAACTGGAAATCCATATGCATCAAAATGAAACTGAATCCCTTTCTCTCGCCATGCACAAAAGTTAACTCAAAAGGGATCAAGGAGCTTGATATCAAATCAGAGACACAGCATCTGATAGAAGAAAAAGTTGGCTACGATCTACATACTGTGGGGTTGGGCCCCAAATTCCTCAATAGGACACCCATAGCACAAGAGTTAATTACTAGAATCAACAAATGGGACTTACTCAAACTAAAAAGTTTTTTCTCAGCAAAAGAAACAATAAGAGAGGTAAACAGGGAGCCTACATCCTGGGAACAAATCTTACTCCTCACACTTCAGATAGAGCCCTAATATCCAGAGTATACAAAGAACTCAAAAAATTAGACAATAAGATAACAAATAACCCAATCAACAGAAGGGCCAAGGACCTGAACAGACAATTCTCAGAGGAGGACATACTATCAATCAACAAGCACATGAAAAAATGCTCAACATAGCTAGCAGTCAGAGAAATGCAAATCAAAACCACCCTAAGATACCATCTCACTCCAGTAAGATTGGCAGCCACTATGAAGTCAAACAACAACAAATGCTGGCGAGGATGTGGGGAAAAGGGTACACTTGCTCATTGTTGGTGGGACTGCAAATTGGTGCAGCCAATTTGGAAAGCAGTATGGAGATTTCTTGGAAATCTGGGAATGGAACCACCATTTGACCCAGCTATTCCCCTTCTCGGTCTATTCCCTAAAGACCTAAAAAGAGCATGCTACAGGGACACTGCTACATCGATGTTCATAGCAGCACAATTCACAATAGCAAGACTGGAACCAACCTAGATGCCCTTCAATAGATGAATGGATAAAAAAATGTGGCATTTATACACAATGGAGTATTACTCTGCATTAAAAAATGACAAAATCATAGAATTTGGAGGGAAATGGATGGCATTAGAGCAGATTATGCTAAGTGAAGCCAGCCAATCCCTAAAAAACAAATGCCAAATGTCTTCTTTAATATAAGGAGAGTAACTAAGAACAGAGTAGGGACGAAGAGCATGAGAAGAAGATTAACATTAAACAGGGATAATAGGTGGGAGGGAAAGCGAGAGGGAAGGGAAATTGCATGGAAATGGAAGGAGACCCTCATGGTTACACAAAATTACATACAAGAGGAAGTGAGGGGAAAAATAATACAAGGGGGAGAAATGAATTACAGTAGAGGGGGTAGAGAGAGAAGAGGGGAGGGGAGGGAAGGGGAGGGGGGATAGTAGAGGATAGGAAAGGCAGCAGAATACAACAGACACTAGTATGGCAATATGTAAATCAATGGAAGTGTAACTGATGTGATTCTGCAATCTGTATTTGGGGTAAAAATGGGAGTTCATAACCCACTTGAATCAAAATGTGAAATATGATATATCATGAACTATGTAATGTTTTGAACAACCAACAATAAAAAAATAATAATAATAAAAAAAGAGTCCTGACTTAAAATACCACAGATTGAGAAATATTTTACTCCATGTCTTCTGTGTCATAAGATGATGAAACAGAGATTATCTTTGAAGTTCTGCTCAAAGTGGACATGGTGGTAAAACCACCTGGGATGTGTGATTCAATGGCCTATTTTCTAAAACTCAAGAGGTATTTTGAGAAGGTCAGAAGAAAAATCATCAGCCTTGAAATATACAAAGTAATTTTTTAATTGAAAGATTTCCCTAAAGTGCCTCCTTTCTGCATTATCGGCTTTTATCAAATTCAGTATGTCTGATTGGGCATGTGAATACTCCAGCCATATTGACAAAATGAAATTTAAAAAATTATTGTGGTACCAGCTGCTATGACCTCCAAATTCTGTTGATTCTTATGAGAGATATATAAGAAAATAAATGGCATTTTCCTGCCGTTGAGGAGCTGACAACCTTTTTTGATAAAAAGAAATTATACATGGGAAACAAGCAGATTTGTAACAAATGAAGCCCCACATGGGAGCAGGCCTGGATCCTGGCCTAGAATGATGGGAGAAGGGGCCAGCCGCACAGAAGGAAAGAATCAGCTTTGACATATAGCTTTGGAATGTGCTGCAGAGAGGCCAAACTGGACAGAGAGAAACGAAGCAGAAGGGAGCAGACTTTCCAGGAGCCAAAGCAGGACAGAACCAGGAAGAAATAGAAAGAGATGGAGAGAGACAACCCAAAGGGAAGAAAGGGAGGCATTCTGGGCAGTCTGGGACTCTTGCTGGAGTGGGATGAAGAAGTCACATCTGTTGTCCTTTATTCATTGCCTGTTCTCATACAACAGTGTGCAGATTCCTCTGCTCATCACAGTATCATCCTGTTCATGAGCTTTTTCCCTGCTAGACAATAAACGCATCTGGGCGAGGAGCCAGGTCTTATTCTCCAACTTTGCAGTGGAGAATGGAGCAAGGTGGGAGCCTGATCGGTGGTCTTTCCACTGAATGCAGTCATGGGACAGCCACAGAGGGGCTTCCTTAGAGGCCTGGGTGGGATGATCGTGGAAGAGAAGAGTCTGGCAGAATCTAGGAATCAGGTCACAGATCTGGGTAGTTGAATCCAAAATCCGTAGGAGAGAAGGGGCAGAAGAGAAATCCTACAGGGTAACTTAACTTCCATTTCATTTTAATTTTTCCTTCTCTGCTGAAATCGAAGTTTGTATTCAATTTCCTGCTTTAAAAGATAAAAGAAATGCCTTAAATTGCAGCTTTCATTGGACATCACCCAGAGTTTCTCTAGCAAATATATTAAATTCGCCCCTACATAAACTAGCAGAAGTGTTTGAAATGGCTGACTAGATCACTAATTATTTCCAATTCTTGCCAAAAAAACAAAAGGGAAGAGAAAGAAAGTGACTCATTTGTTATCTGACCATAAAGTCTCCATCCAAACCACAGTCATGTGGGCCTTGACCACACCTCACCAACCCTAACTGTGAGAAGGTGTCGGGCTGGCGCCATCTTGCTTCGCAGGGCACAGGCCTTCATGGTGCACCAGTGCTGGAGCGTTGCTGCCTGGGATACTGTGGACAGCTGTTCCATGCCTGCCTAGCCTCAGCCTCCTGCTCTGTCCAGATTGGTGTTGCCTTCTCGTTCCTCTTGCTGGCAACTCACAAAAACAAAGCCTCCATGCAATTCTCTTCTTACAAGACCCACCCAGACCCCCTGAAGCCTAATGCATGTTTGTGATAGAACAAAGAGCAACCCAGCTGTCTCAGTAGTTACCAAAATCACACATCACTGTAAGTCTTCAGAAAGATAGCCAGCTAGCTATAGTTATCAATACAGAATCAGAGGTACTTAAAAGCAAAGACTTTAATCAAATCATGACAAAGCATACATTCAGAAGACAGTTCTATTCATTCAGGATCTAGAATGTGATTTGTGTTTCATTCCTTGATGAATCACGTCCAATTTCCTGTGCCTCCCTGAATCAGTGTGACAGCAGGTTTTTCATTTGCTTGTCTCTCTTACTGGACAATAAGCTTCCTAAGGGCAGGGACTCAACCATTCACTTTTGCGTCCTCTACCTCTGGTAGAGTGGTAGTCTCATAATGAACACTCCAAAAGAACTGTTGCTGAAGGAAAGATAAGTGACTCTTCCCCTCAAGGAGTATATGCAATAGTACTATGGGGAGGGGGTATGGCTGTCCCATGGTATCATGTCTTTAATATAAGGTAAAAAATAATAAATTTTATAAAGGAAGTCTAAAACGTATAGCCAATTTTTATTATTAGCAGCAGTTATGTTCTATAAAGTTGCTGTGAATATAGATTTGGCAAATGCTTCCCATAATGACATGGCTAATTTACATTCCCACGGACAGTATGTAAGGGGTTTCTTTCCCTCTGCATCCTCTGCATTTGGTATTTTTCTCTTTTTGATGATAGCCATTCCAACTGGGATGAGATGCTATCTCATTGTGGTTTTGATTTGCATTTCTCTAAGGATTAGTGCAACTGGACATTTTCTAATATGTTTTTTGGCCACTTGTAAGTCCTCTTTTGAGATGTGTCTGTTTCGTTTTTAGCCCATTTTTTAATTGAATTTTTTGGTGTTTAGCCTCTATTTTTTGTCTTTATTTATTTTTGAATCCCCTTATCACATATTACTATTTTTTTAAATTTGTTCTAATTAGTTATACATGACAGTAGAATATATTTTGACAAATCATACATAAATGGAGTATAACTTCTCATTCTTCTAGGTGTACATGATGTAGAATCACACCAGTCATGTAGTCACATATGCACATAGATTCATTCTACTATCTTTCCTACCCCTAGACCTCCTCCCCTCCCTTCACTCCCCTTTGCCTAATCCAAAATAACTCTATTCTTCTCTGCCTCCCTCCACACACTTATTGTGAATTAACATCCACATATCAGAGAAAATACTCAGCCTTTGGTTCTTTGGGATTGACTTATGTCACTTAGTATGATATTCTCCAGTTCTATCCATTTACTGGCAAATGCCATAATTTTATTCTTCTTTAAAGCTAAGGAATCTTCACACACACACACACACACACACACACACACACACACACACACTCATATATATATATGAGTTCCATAGTTTAGCTGTTGTGAGTTGAGCTGCTATAAACATTTATGTGGCTGCATCATTGTAATACGCTGATTTTAAGTACTTTGGGTATAGACCAAGGAGTAGGATAGCTGTGTCAAATGGTATGTCAAGTTTTCTGAGGAATCTCCATACCACTTTCCACAATGGTTGCACCAATTTGCACTCCCACCAGCAATGTATGAGTGTACCTTTCCCCCCACATCCTCACCAACTTTTATTGTTGCTTTTATTCTTGATAATTGCCATTCTGACTGGAGTGAGATGGAATCTCAGTGTAGTTTTGATTTGCATTTCTCCAATTACTAGAGGTGTTGAACATTTTTTCATAATTGTTGATTGATTGCATTTATTTTTCTGTGAAGTGTCTATTGAGTTCCTTAGCCCATTTATTGATTGGGTTGAATTTTGGTGTTAAGTTTTTTAAGTTCTTTATGTATCATGGAGATTAATGCTCTATATGAGGTGCATGTGGTAAAGATTTTCTCCCATTCTGTAGGCTTTTTTTTCATTGTTTCCTTTGCTGAGCAGAAGCTTTTTTGTTTGACTCCATCCCATTTATTGATTCTTGATTTTACTTCTTGTGCTTTAGGAGTCTTGTTAAGGAAGTCAGATCCTATACCCACATGGTGAAGATTTGGGACTACTTTTTCTTCTATTAAATGCAGGGTCTCTATTCTAGTGCCTAACTCTCTGATCCACTTTGAGTTGAGTTTTGTGCAGGGTGAGAGATAGGGGTTTAATTTCATTTAGTTACATGTGGATTTCCAATTTTCGTAGCACCATGTATTGAATAGGCTATCTTTTCTCCAGTGAATGTTTTTGGTGTCTTTGTCTAGTATGAGATAACCATATTTATGTGGGTTTGTTTCTGTGTCTTCTAGTCTATACCTTTGGTCTAAGTGTCTGTTTTGGTGCCAATACCTTGCCATTTTTATTACTACGACTCTATATTATAGTTTAAGTCCTTGTATTATGATGACTTCTTGCTAAGGAGTCCTTTGACTTACCAAGTCTTATTTTTCCAAATGAATATCATGATTCCTTTTTCTATTTCTATGAAGAATGTTTTTTAGGATTTTAATTGGAATTGCATTAAATTTGTATAATGCTTTTGGTAGTATGGTCATTTTGACAATATTAATTCTATCTATCTAGCAGCATGGAAGTTCTTTCCATCTTCTAAGGTCTTCTTCAATTTCTTTCTTTAGTGTAGAGGTCTTTTACCTCTTTTTTAAATTGATTCCCAAGTATTCTAATATGTTTTTTGGCCACTTGTAAGTCCTCTTTTGAGATGTGTCTGTTTAGTTCTTGAGCCCATTTTTTAATTGAGTTTTTTAGTGTTTAGCTATTGTGAGTGGGGTAATTTTTCTAATTTATCTCTCAGTAGATTCATCACTGATGTATAGGAATGCATTTGATATATTGGTGTTGATTTTATAACCTACTTTGCTGAATTCTTTATGAGTTTCAGAAGTTTTCTGATGGAATCTTTTGGATTTTTTAAATGTAGAATCATGTCATTAGCACATAATGATAGTTTGAGTTCTTCTTTTCCTATTCATATCCCTTTAATTCTTTCTCCTCTCTAATTGCTCTGGCTAAGGTTTAAAGATGATGTTGAATAGAAGTGGTGAAAGAAGGCATCCTTGTCTTGTTCTAGTTTTTAGAGGGAATGCTTTCAATTTTTCTCCATTTAGAATTATGTTGGCCTTGGGTTTTGTTGCTTGTATTCTTGACAGTTGCCATTCTGACTGGAGTGAGATGGAATCTTAGTGTAGTTTTGATTTGCATTTCTCTAATTGCTAGAGATGTTGAACATTTTTTCATATATTTATTGATGATTGTGTTGTGTTTAGCTCTTTTAGTTCTCTGTATGTACTAAATATTAATTCAAATACTTTCCAAAGCTTGTCTCTTAATTTTGCTGATTATTTCCTTTGCTGTGTAGAAGCCTCTTAGGTTAGTTTGTCAATTTTTACTCTTTTTTCTATGCTTTGGGGATCCTATATAAAAAAAGTCATTGCTTATACCAATGTGTTGAAGTGTTCCCCTATGTTTTCTAAGGTAATTTGGAAATTCCTCAAAAAACTAGAAATCAAATTACCATATGATCCAGGAATTCCAATAGTGAGTGTGTGTGTGTACATATGTATTTTATATATATATATAATATATATATATATATATATATATATATATATAATATATATAAATACATGTATTGAATTACTATATAGATAGAGATAGATATATAGACAGATATACAGATAATATAATTTGTATTGTGATATATATCTCTGAAGGAAATAATTTTATATATATGTGTGTGTGTGTGTGTGTGTGTGTGTGTGTATATATATATATATATATATATATATATATATCCATCCAAAGGAAATAAAATCATTATACAAAAATGATACTCTCTTTTCTGTGTTAATAGAATTTTCCAGAATAACCAAAATATGGAATCAATCCAGATACCTCTATGTGAATGAATAGATAGAAAATGTGGGGGAGGAGAGAAGATGGCGGCGATGGGAGTGCATCAACCCAGTGCGCCAGTGCGCCGCGTTACTGTGCGGGAGAAAGACGAGGTGAAACGGCTGAAGGCTACCTTGTTGGGAATTTCCAGTAAGATTGAGGTGCTCCAGAATCTAAAGGACTGATTTCCAGTGTGCGGGATTCGACGGCCGGGGCTCGGTCGCGGACGATTTCTCCGCACGGAGGGTAGCAGAAACTGCTCGGCGGACCGCCCTGCGGATGGAGTAGCGGCGAGGTACCGAAGCGGGAGTACAGCGATGCGGATTCTGGGGGCTCCTGCCAGCGGTGCACCGGCCGTGCTTAGTGCTGAGTTCCGGCTTTGAGACAGAGGAGAGAAGCGGTCCAGTTCGATTCTCGACACCGGTCGGACCACGGAGGAGGACAGCAGCCGCCATCTTGGAGAGCTGATGTAATCATCCCTGTTTTCTACTGATCTCAGCTCATTCAACTACGGAACAGGTGATTTCAGGCTGGTATTTGCCTGCGTCTCGCAGACAGATCGCTCAGGCTCGGGACTGGAGAACCTGAGGAGAATACTCTTCGGGGCTCGCTCTTGGCAAGGCGTGCGCCGGTCTTTGAGCGGCCGGATTCTGGTTCCCCGGGCTGCTTTAGCCCAGGGCGGGGAACCTGTGGGAACTGCGTGCCGACGCCAGCTCCAAGTGGAACGTGCGCTGAGGGGCGGCGGGGCTCTGACTCCTGGAACAGTTTTGGCCCCGGGGTGGGGGAGCCCGCGGGGACTGCGTCTTTGACCCTGCTCCTAGCGAAGCGTGCACCGAGCCGGGAGAGTTTGGATTGACTGGGCTCGGGCTTCCGGGGCTGCTTTAGCCTGGGGCTCGGGAACCCGCGGGGGTCGCTCTGTGGAGCCTGCTCCTAGCAGAGCGTGGCTGGGATCGGAGAAGCCGGGTTCTGGCTCCCGAAACTGCTTTAGCCCAGGGCAGGGGAACCTGCGGGGACTGCGAGCTGACGCCAGCTCCAGTTGGAACGTGCGCTGAGGGGCGGTGGCGCTCTGTCTCCTGGAACAGTTTTGGCCCGGGGCTGGGGAGCCCGCGGGGACTGCGTCTTTGACCCTGCTCCTAACGTAGCATGCACCGAGCTGGGAGAGTTTGGAGTGGCCAGGCTCGGTCTCCTGGGGCTGTTTTGGCCTGGGGATTGGGAATCCGCGGCGGTTGCTCTGTGGAGCCTGCTCCTAGAAGAGCGTGGCTGGGATCGGAGAGGCCAGGTTCTGGCTCCCGAAGCTGCTTTGGCCCAGGGATGGGGAACCTAAGGGTCTGCTTCTCGGTCCGGGTCCTGCTGGGTGCTGTGGGGGCCTGGGAGGCAGAGTGGAACTGCCACCTGCGCCCAGAGCAGGCCAAGCGACCCGCCGGCGTGGTATCATGACACCCCAACTGCAGCTGGGGCCGAGGAGAGTAGCCGACCACGCCTGGAACAGGACCAGCGACCCGAATGCGCGGTAGCCAAGTCACCCCATTTGGAGTGGGGGCTGTGAAGAGCCGCCCCCTGAGCCTGCAAGGTAAGCAGACCTGCGACCCAATGGCAGGACAGGCCCGGCAGCCTGCCAGTGTGGTGGACAAGTAGCATCGAGGCAGTCACGTCACACTGGTTGGAGTGGGAGTTGAGCAGAGCCGCTACCCAGGTCCGGAAAAGGCCCAGCGACCCGTTGGAGAGGCAGTTAGGTACCCCTACTGGGAGTGGGGGTTGAGCAGAACTGCCGCCCGAGCCCACAAGGTAGGCAGATCTGCGACCCACCGGCGGAACAGACTTAGAGGCCGACCAGCGTGGTAGACACGTCACACCAATTGGAGTAGGGGCGGAGCAGAGCTGCTGCCCACATCCAGATCAGGTCCAACGACCCGAGGGCGTGGTAGTTACGTCACCACAATTGGAGTGGGGGCAGAGTAGAGCCGCCACCCGCGCCCGCAGGGTGGGCAGACCTGCGACCAACCAGCGTGGTAGATAGATCACCCTAATTAGAGGAGGAGCACAGCCACTACCCGCCCTACAAGAGAGATCTCACAACTATACAAGAGCAATATAAATAAATAGGGGGAAATTTTCAAAAACACAACAGTTTCACCAAGCAGAAAGAAACATGAGCAGTATGAAATGACAAGGAAAGAAAGGCCCACAAGCAATGCAGGTCAACTCAACTCTAGAAGAGGTAATAGCTGCAACAGATGGAAGGTCAGATAAAGAGTTCAGAATATACATGCTTCAGATGATCTGGAGTCTCAAGGAAGACATGAGACAGCAAAACCAGACAATGAAAGATCACTTTGACAAGGAACTACATAAACAAATCCAGGAAGTAAAAGACCAATTTCACAGGGAGATAGAGGTAATAAAAAACAAACAAATAGAAATCCTAGAAATGCAGGAAGCAATAAACCAACTTAAAAACTCAATTGAGAATACTACCAGCAGAGTAGGTCACTTAGAAGATAGAACATCAGACAATGAAGACAAAGTATTCCAACTTGAAAAGAACATAGACAGCTCAGCAAGTCTGCTAAGAAACCATGAACAGAACATCCAAAATATGGGATAACATTAAAAGACCAAACTTAAGAGTCATTGGGATTCAGGAAGGCACAGAGCTCCAAACCAAAGGAATAAACAATCTATTCAATGAAATAATACAAGAAAACATCCCAGACTTGAAGAATGAAACAGAATCCCAAATCCTAGAAGCCTACAGGACGCCGAAAGTGCAAAATCATAAGTGATCCACACCTAGACACATTATAATGAAGATGCCCAACATACAGAATAAGGAGAGAATTTTAAAAGCTACAATAGAAAGAAAGCAGATTACATTTAGGGGTAAACCAATCAGGATAACAGCTGATCTCTCAACACAGACTCTGAAACCTAGAAGATCCTGGAATAACATATTTCAAACACTGAAAGAAAATGGGTTCCAACCAAGAATCGTGTATCCGGTGAAATTAAGCTTCAGGATGGAAGATGAAATTAAAACCTTCCACGATAAACAAAAGTTAAAAGAATTCGCAGCTAGAAAACCATCTCTTCAAAAAATCCTTGGCAAAACATTACAGTAAGAGGAAATCGAAAACAACATTGAAAACCATCAGTGGGAGGTAGGACAGTAAAGGGGGGAAAGTAATCAAAGAGGAAAACAAATCAGGTTCAGTAACATTAAAAAACAAATATGGCTGGAGGAACAAACCATATCTCAATAATAACCCTAAATGTTAATGGCTTAAACCCACCAATTAAGAGACCAGGCTAGTTGAATGGATCACAAAACAAGACCCAACAATATGTTGCCTACAGGAGACGCATTTGATAGGAAAAGATATACATAGACTGAAGAAGAAAGGCTGGGAAAAATCATTCCACTCATATGGACTGCGGAAACAAGCAGGAGTGTCCATACTCATATCAAACAAAATAGATTTCAAGCCAAAGTTAATCAAAAGGGATAAAGAAGGACACTGCATACTGCTCAAGGGAACCATACACCAAGACATAACAATCATAAATATACATGCCCCAAATAATGGTGCAGCTACGTTCATCAAGCAAACTCTTCTCAAGTTCAAGAGTCTAATAGACCACCATACAATAATCATGGGAGACTTCAACACACCTCTCTCACCACTGGACAGATCTTCCAAACAAAAGTCAAATAAGGAAACTATAGAACTCAATAACACAATTAATAACCTAGACTTAATTGACATATATACAATATACCACCCAACATCAAGCAGTTACAATTTTTTCTCAGCAGCACATGGATCCTTCTCAAAAATAGATCATATATTATGTCACAGGGCAACTCTTAGACAATATAAAGGAGTAGAGATAATACCATGCATCTTATCTGACCATAATGGAATGAAACTGAAAATCAACGATAAAAGAAGGAAGGAAAAATCATGCATCTCTTGGAGAATGAACAATAGGTTACTGAATGATCAATGGGTTATAGAAGACATTAAGGAGGAAATTAAAAACTTCTTAGAGTTAAATGAAAACATAGACACAACATATCGGAATCTATGGGACACATTGAAAGCAGTTCTAAGAGGAAAATTCATTGCTTGGAGCTCATTCCTTAAAAAAAGAAAAAACCAACAAATAAATGAGCTCACACTTCATCTCAAAATCCTAGAAAAAGAAGAGCAAAACAATAGCAAAAGAAGTAGAAGGCAAGAAATAATTAAAATCAGAGCAGAAATTAATGAAATCGAAACGAAAGAAACAATTGAAAAAATTGACAAAACCAAAAGTTGGTTCTTTGAAAAAATAAATAAAATCCACAGACCCTTAGCCATGCTAACGAAGAGAAGAAGAGAGAGAACCCAAATTACTAGCATACGGGATGAAAAAGGCATTATCACAACAGACACTTCAGAAATACAGAAGATAATCAGAAATTATTTTGAATCCTTATACTCCAATAAAATAGAAGATAGTGAAGGCATCGATAAATTTCTTCAGTCATATGATCTGCCCAGATTGAGTCAGGAAGATATAGACGACCTAAACAGACCAATAACAATAGAGGAAATAGAAGAAACCATCAAAAGACTACCAACTAAGAAAAGCCCAGGTCCGGATGGGTATACAGCAGAGTTTTACAAAACCTTCAAAGAGGAACTAACACCAATACTTTTCAAGCTATTCCAGGAAATAGAAAAAGAGGGAGAACTTCCAAATACATTCTACGAGGCCAACATCACCCTGATGCCTAAACCAGACAGAGACACTTCAAAGAAAGAAAACTACAGACCAATATCTCTAATGAATCTAGATGCAAAAATCCTCAATAAAATTCTGGCATATCGGATTCAAAAACATATCAAAAAAAATTGTGCATCATGATCAAGTAGGATTCATCCCTGGGATGCAAGTCTGGTTCAATATACGGAAATCAATAAATGTTATTCACCACATCAATAGACTTAAAATTAAGAACCACATGATCATCTCGATAGATGCAGAAAAAGCATTCGACAAAGTACAGCATCCCTTTATGTTCAAAACTCTAGAAAAATTAGGGATAACAGGATCATACCTCAACATTGTAAAAGCAATCTATGATAAGCCACAGGCCAGCATCATTCTGAATGGAGAAAAATTGAAGGCATTCCCTCTAAAATCTGGTACAAGACAGGGATGCCCTCTCTCACCACTTCTGTTCAACACAGTCCTTGAAACACTGGCCAGAGCAATTAGACAGACGAAAGAAATTAAAGGCATAAAAATAGGAAAAGAAGAACTTAAATTATCACTATTTGCAGATGATATGATTCTATACCTAACAGACCCAAAAGGGTCCACAAAGAAACTATTAGAGCTAATAAATGAATTCAGCAAAGTGGCAGGATATAAAATCAACACGCAAAAATCAAATGCATTCTTGTATATCAGCGACAAATCCTCTGAAATGGAAATGAGGACAACTACTCCATTCACAATATCCCCCCAAAAAATAAAATACTTGGGAATTAACCTAACAAAAGAGGTGAAAGACCTATAGAATGAAAACTACAGAACCCTAAAGAGAGATATAGAAGAAGACCTCAGAAGATGGAAAAATATTCCTTGTTCATGGATAGGCAGAACTAACATCATCAAAATGGCGATATTACCAAAAGTTCTCTATAAGTTCAATGCTATCCCAATCAAAATCCCAACAGCATTTCTTGTAGAAATAGATAAAACAATCAGGAAATTCATATGGAATAATAAAAGACCCAGAATAGCAAAAACAATGCTAAGCAGCAAGTGTGAATCAGGAGGTATAGCGATACCAGACTTCAAACTATACTACAGAGCAATAGTAACAAAAACAGCATGATACTGGTACCAAAACAGGCGGGTGGACCAATGGTACAGAATAGAGGACACAGTATCCAATACACAAAACTACAACTGTCTTATATTTGATAAAGGGGCTAAAAGTATGCAATGGAGGAAGGATAGCATCTTCAACAAATGGTGCTGGGAAAACTGGAAATCCATTTGCATCAAAATGAAACTGAATCCCTTTCTCTTGCCATGCACAAAAGTTAACTCAAAATGGATTAAGGAGCTAGATATTAAATCAGAGACACAGCGTCTGATAGAAGAAAAAGTCGGCTATGATCTACATACTGTGAGGTCGGGCTCCAAATTCCTCAATAGGACACCCATAGTGCAAGAGTTAACAACTAGAATCAACAAATGGGACTTACTCAAACTAAAAAGTTTTTTCTCAGCAAAAGAAACAATAAGAGAGATAAACAGGGAGCCTACATCCTGGGAACAAATCTTTACTCCACACACTTCAGATAGAGCCCTAATATCCAGAGTATACAAGGAACTAAAAAAATTAGATAATAAGATAACAAACAACCCAATCAACAAATGGGCCAAGGACCTGAACAGACACTTCTCAGAGGAGGACATACAATCAATTAACAAGTACATGAAAAAATGCTCACCATCGCTAGTAGTCAGAGAAATGCAAATCAAAACCACCCTAAGATACCACCTCACTCCGGTAAGATTGGCAGCCTTTAGGAAGTCCAACAACAACAAGTGCTGGCGAGGATGCGGGGAAAAGGGTACACTTGTTCATTGTTGGTGGGACTGCAAATTGGTGCAGCCAATTTGGAAAGCAGTATGGAGATGTCTTGGAAAGCTGGGAATGGAACTACCATTTGACCCAGCTATTCCCCTTCTCGGTCTATTTCCTAAAGACCTAATAAGAGCATGCTACAGGGACACTGCTACATCGATGTTCATAGCAGCACAATTCACGATAGCAAGATTGTGGAACCAACCTAGATGCCCTTCAATAGATGAATGGATAAAAAAATGTGGCATTTATACACAATGGAGTATTACTCTGCATTAAGAAATGACAAAATCATAGAATTTGGAGGGAAATGGATGGCATTAGAGCAGATTATGCTAAGCGAAGCTAGCCAATCCTTAAAAAACAAATGCCAAATGACTTCTTTGATATAAAGGGAGTAACCAAGGACAGGGTAGGGACGAAGAGCTTGAGAAGAAGATTAACATTAAACAGGGATGATAGGTGGGAGGGAAAGGGAGAGAGAAGGGAAATCGCATGGAATTGGAAGGTAAGCCTCAGGGTCATACACAATTACATATAAGAGGAAAGGAGGGGTAAGAGAAAAGTAATACAAGTGAAGAAATGATTTACAGTAGAGGGGGTAGAGTGACAAAAGGGGAGGGGAGGGGAGGGGAGGGGAGGGGAAGGGGGATAGTAGAGAATAGGATAAACAGCAGAATACATCAGTCACTAGAATGGCAATATGTAAATCAATGGAAGTGTAACTGATGTGATACAGCAATCGGTATATGGGGTAAAAATGGAAGATCATAACCCACTTGAATCAAATTGTGAAATATGATATATTAAGAACTTTGTAATGTTTTGAACGACCAACAATAAATTTAAAAAATAAAAAAAATAATAATAAAAAAAGAAATAAAACTTGTTGGAACAGCTTTCCCCCCCCAAAAAAAAAGAAAAAAAAGAAAATGTGGTATATTCAAACAATGGAGTACTATTCAACCATAAAAAGTATGAAATCCTGTCATTTGCAGCAATACATATGAAACCAGGGAACATCGTAATAACTGGAACAAGCCAGATAGAAAAAAACAAATACCACATGTTCTCACTCATTTGTAGAAACCAATAAGTCAACCTTGTAGAATGGAATGGATTAGTAGTCATTAGAGACTGGGAAGGGTAGAAGGGAGGGTGGAGAGAAAACTCAATAAGGGGCACAAAAAACATCCTTGGAATGGAGGAATCAATGCTGATTCTTTTTGAGGACAGTAGAATAACTGTTGGGTAAAACAACCTATGATATATTTCAGAGTAATTAGAAAACTCAATAAGGGGCACAAAAAAAACATACTTGGAATGGAGGAATCAATGCTGATTCTTTTTGAGGACAGTAGAATAACTGTTGGGTAAAACAACCTATGATATATTTCAGAGTAATTAGGAAAAAAGAGTATGAAATTCCCAACCCATAAAAACAATGCTTGAACAGATGGAAATGCTTATTACTCTGGTTTGACTATACATGTATAGAATTACTATAAGTTACCCCAAAGAGATGTGCAAAATAATAATGAGCAAATGTGAAACTATTGCTGCTAGGGGAAATACAGAACTAGGTTCCTGGAAACCCTAGGTCACAACTTTTTCATCAACTGAATTGCCATTTGTATTATAAAGTTTGTTTACTAACTTCTTTGTAAAACAATCTAGACTCATTATCACTGAAAACTTGCTCTTTCACATAACTATTTTCCTATATAATACTTACCAAGTATTTTCAAAATCTTCTGTGTCCTCCAGATCTGCAGAATCCGCCTCATCTGCAAGCTTAACGTCTATCATACCATGTCACCTCTTGGAACATGTGAACCAGCCAAGCCAAAGCTAGCCAAGAAGAGTTTCATATTTTCATAACATGACCATAAATTTCTTTGGCTTTCAACGTCACAACTGTGGCATACATTATGCATCTTTTTATTGATAGTCATCTCATGAAACCACAAATTCAGTTGCTTTTCCATTTTTTCCATAGGTTCATCATGTGCTAGAGATGGTACTTTACACCTCAGGAGTGACCTCATACAAAGATTAGTGAATTTCTCCTCCTTTCTTTGTATGCACTGAATTGTTGATTCACTAACATTGACCTCATGATTCACTAACATTAACATCAGCACTATATCTTAAACCTGAATTAAGCTCACCTAACATATGTATTTTCTTCTAAGACACATCACAGCCTTCTTGCCAGTAGGTACACCAAGTAGTACTTTAGCACAATATTTTGGGGACTGTTTTAAACAGCAAAATTACTAAAAAGTACAAAAATACAAGAAACATGGTGCTAAATAGACTGCACTAAATAGACTGCATTGCTTTGTTTGACCTCAAGTGGGAATGTGTACATAAGGCTCTCTCAAATTTTTCACCACTCTGTGCACATCCACAAATGACCATAAAAGTACTATGAGTATTGATTTTTGGATTATAATCAGATTTAGTAAGTAGGTGAATTTGCAAATATAGAATTCAAGAATAATGAGGCCTATACTATGGGAATGAAGTTCAGAGGAAGGAAAACTCTCTCAAGGAATTATTTTGATAATCAAATAATGTCACACATATTAAGCATTAGCATAATGCCTGACAGCTAGTAGTCCATAGATTCCAACCTATTAACTAATAAAATGAGATCACACTTAAGAGAGGAAGTAACTTTTGAGATGGCACCTTAAATGTAGATAAGACATGGACATACATGGATGAGAAGGAAATATTCCAAGCAGTGAGAACATTATAAGACAAAGGAAAGAGAGATTATAGGGGAAATCAAATGGCTACACCTCACTGAATTGCAGGGTATATAATGGAATTTGCCAAGAAAGAATTTTAAAAGGCAGGTTGCACCAATTTATAGAGTTCCTTAAATTCCAGGCTGAGAAATCTGGACATAATTCTATGGGCAACAAAGCAGGTTTAATGTTTCTTGAACAGGAAAATAACCATCAAAGCTGAGTTTCCAAAACTCATTTTGCAGACAATTTTTCACAGACCTTACATTACTTACTAATGGATTCCCATGGCATCCACAAATCCAGGTTAAGAATGCTGTACTTAAAGGATCTTAGGACATGGAAATAGCATACACACACACACACACACACACACACACACACACACACACACACACACCATTGCAATCACTAGCTTTGTCGAAACTAAGCTTCAGTGAAAAGAAGATTAACAATGAGCTCAGACATCTCAGCTCTTCATGATGGGTAGGAGTGGAAACTATAGTGAAGGAAGGAACTGAACTAAAAATTCAGCAGGCAAAGCAGATCAGCAAAAAGGTCTGGCAAGTTACAGGGAGTTTCAGGTGGTCATCTATTCTTAAAGACTTCCCATTCCAGCTGTCACGGCAACCTGTGTGACCCTGGGGAGAAAGGAGCACATGTAAGAGCTCTGCAATGACTCAGGGACCCAAGGTCCACTAAAGCCCATCTTGCCCCAAGTAAGCAATACAGAAGAGAGCATTTTCCTGCACCACAACATGAAGGGGCTAAAGGCATTGGTGGCCAGACAAACCAGCAGGGATCTGGGCCTAACTGGGCACAGGAACCCATGCATAACAGGCAAAAACAGCTGGAGTGAGGCTGTAATTCATGTAGCGGAATACAAAGTAAGAGTAACCTGGACCCATGGAGGATGTTCAGATTACTCAGGGAACTATCTTAATGTCAGAAAGTGTTCTGTATGTGTGTATGTGCACAACAGGGTATACATGTGTGTCTGAGTGTGTACATATGAATATGTGAAATGTGTGCAGAAAACTATGAGAAGCCACAAATCTTCCCTGATTCACTGACTCCTTCTTGGTTCAGAATCTTCCTGGTTTCATTCTTGCCTCAGCCCCTGGTCTAAGGTGCTTAATAGGCTCAGGAGCCAAACTGCTCAGTTCTAATCTTGGCTCTACCACATAGTGCTATGACTTTAGGTGATTATTTTAACCTTTCTGGGCCTCGATATCCAGATAATAGTATGGCTTCATTCATGTAAACCTGCCCTTAATACCTGGGGATATTCAAATAACATAGGCATGAAAAAATGATCACTGCTAGCCACAAATTCCTGAGTCACTTTCTCTATTGATTTACTGCCCTCCCCCATCCTCTGGTGCCCTCTCTCACAGAGTCTGTACCAAGAATCCCTACTGAGTGGGCAGAAAGCAGGGCAGTCTGATCACCTCAGAGGACAGTCAGTAAAAATAATAAGATTCTCTAATTCAGGCTGAAGAACTTATTTTTTTATGTAAATCTACATCATCAGACCAAATTATCTACCAAATTCTCCTATTAAGATGTTGCCTTTTAATTATCTATTTTAAAGTGCACTATAAATAGCTGTGGAGAAATTAGCACATTTCAGAATTCTTGTTCTTAACTTATATTTAGCTTTAAACTAAAATCAAACATTATCCACAAATAAGAAAAACTATAAAGGCAACTGTGATGGGACATTGCTCCTATTTTGATTTGTTCAGGTAATATTCAGAACCGTTACCAGAAATAATGAGATTTCTTCAAAAGTCAAGCCCAGTTGTCCCCTTTACCATCTTACACGTGTGTAGATAGATGTGTGACTTTGTGTGCTTTGTTTATGAATGTGTGAACATGTGTATGTGTGTGCACATGTGTGCAGCCAGTTACAAATGAGCAGTCACAAGTCCCTCCTGCTTCACAGGCTCCCACTCTGATCCAGACTCTTCTTGGTTTCTGCTGCTTAAGAAAACAGATTCAGGGACCAGAGCACTGGATTCTAATCCTAACTCTACCACAGTGCTATGACGTTAGGCAATTGTATTAACCTCTATACTTCCAGTTTTCATCTTAAAATAGCGTGTATTTACGCCATAATTTTTGAAGATTATAAGAATAGATATAAAACTCTTAGAAGCATGCATATCAAATAAACACTCAAAAAATGCTGTTGCCATGATTAATCATATCCCTTAGTTAGTAGAGAAATAGTTTCTTCTTTGACTGAATGCCAGCTACTCCTCAATTTTAAGTTGAAATTGTTCTGCTTATTGTCAAAGCCCTGATTCAGCAACCCCAGATGTAATATAAGATTTCCTGCTGTTAAGCTCTTCCATAAGCATCCGTTGTCCCCTAGGGAGTCATGGCCTCAGGTCTTCTCCCTTTGAAGATTTTATAACCTGACTCCCACCTCCCTTCCTCCCCCACCAGACTCCATAATTGCAGATTATCTCCCTTTTCCCTTAAGAGTTCAATTATACCCCCCCCTTTTTGTTTTGAACCAGGAATTGGTCCCAGGTATGCTCAACCACTGAACATGAGTCACATCCTCAGTCCATTTTATATTTTATTTAGAGACAATGTCTCACTAAATTGCTGTGGCTGGCTTCAAACTCACAATCCACCTGCTTTAGCCACTGCCATTACAGGTATATGCCCTACTCCTACTCCTTTTCCCTATTCTTCTCACACACACACACACACACACACACACACACTCCACAATCTAGAGACCCTCCTCTCACCTGAGAAAGACTGCCTCTTTCTCCAAGGTATAAGTAAGTACGTTTAAAATCCGTGTCCAAATTGCACACCCTTCTCTAATGCCCATTTACTTTTGACAATAACCACACACACCTACTGTCTTGGGTTATACTTCAACCCACGCAATTTTCAGGGAAATCTGAGGAAGTGACGTTTTGTGCAAGAAAGGGTCATTCAGGAAGCAACAACAACTGCCATGAGCCTGGGGTACAGCACATGTGGGAAGAAAAACAGAGAAAAGCTAGAGATACTGAAGATCTTGGTGGGTGAGGTCAAGGAGTTGAACCACTTCCTGTCACTGAGGAAGCTGGAATTATTTTGATCAGGGTAGAATCATCATCAAATTGACATTTGAGAAATATTACCTGATTACAGCAAAGAAAAGGAATCAGGGAAAAGAGAGAAAGGTGAAAGGCAATTTTCCAAACCACTATGGTGAAATGGTAAGGAGAGGCTTCAAAGCTAGAAAATAGAGGCCAGTTTTGAAAAGTGGAGTATAGCCAACAGGACTTGAAATTTTGTTGCTGATGTTTATTTTTAGGACTTGAATTTTGAGACTTTAAAAGTAGTGAGAGGACAGAGTGAATCTAAGATGACTGTAGAGCTGGCATAGAGAACAAATGTGGCATGCCTTTAACAGAAGCAGGCAATATAGGAGAAAGATAAATGACAAGGAAACAAGTTCAGTTTGGGACATGTTCATTTTAATGCTCACAGGCATCTGAGCAAGCACGACTGTTGGGCATTTTGAAGTTTACAACTGGCACCCAAGAGAAAGACCTAGAGGTACTCATTGGTGTAATATGCCAATATAGATATTGTGATAAAAACAGAAGTTTGGAACCTTAAGAGTAAAGAAAATAACCAAATAAATTAAACAAATAGAGCACAAGAAAAGGAGAGAGCCGGAGCAGGCACTCTTAAGAACACTAGCATTTAGCAAATGGGCAAAGGAAGATGGATCTGAGAGGGAATACCAGAATGGTTGGAAAACAATCAGAAGAGAGTAGTGTCTGCAAAGACAGGAGAGGACCATGTTCAGGAAGAAAGTGGTCAGAAGTGTGAAATTCCACAATAGGTCAAGTACAACGAGGACCGAAAAAAATAAATGCACATTGTATTTGGAAATTAGGTGACAGAATAAGATGAGGAGTATGAAACCTTAGCATGATTCTCCACAAATATCTTCTCTCACATGCATGGGGCAGTGTAGGGAATGTGTTACTAAAGATTGAGAATGACCCACCTAAGCAAAAGCACTTTCTGTGGAGCATAAAGTGTAGAAGTCAGACTTCAGTTAGAATAGAAAAGGTACTTTTGAGGAGAGGAAGTAGAGAAAGGAAATCAGGGAGCAAATGGTGTGCACCCACACAATGGATGACTTGGTTTGTTTTTATAAATAGGAGTGGGGGGGATTATATGGAAAGAAAGAATGATAGTGAAAGTGAGAGAGAGAGAGAGAGAGAGAGAGAGAGAGAGAGAGAGAGAGAAGATCATTGATTACCCTGTGAATGAGGAGTTGGAGAAAAACAGGATCAAGAATAGAACTGAGCAAGAAAAATAAGGTAAAATTTTATACACAACAGAAGTATTCTTGCTACATTTTTACTTTTATTTTTTCACAGTAACAGTAACTTCATTACCTTTCCTCAAAATTTCAAGTTGGTCAGGAAAGACAAAGAAGAAGTGATAGAGCCCAGAGGATAAAGAAAAGATCTCAAACCTATTGAGATGCTGAAGCCACGCTATGCTGGGCACTTTTATAAGTTACCTAATTCCACCCAACTTCATCACTAAGTATTACCATTCCTATTTTACCATTGGAAATTGGGATCCAGAGAGGCCAACTGAATTGAAATGCAAAAAAAAGAGCCAGAATCCATCACTAGGAAGAGATAGGAGAAAAAGAGGTGAGTAGAGGGAGATTGAATCTACATGAAGAAGCTGGGGAAACTGATTGAATTCATTCAATATGTAAGGATTGAGCATCTACCATATGTGCGTGATGATAATTACTGGATGGGAAGAAGATGCAAGGGAGTGTAGTTTCATGGTTACATCTCCAAAGGAGCTTACAGTTGTTATGAGAAGCAATACACACAACATTGACGTCACCAGTGACAAATATGATGACTCAAGAGATGGATGAAAACAGGAAGTAATGAGGAGCTAAAGAAAGGTAGAGATAGTAATTGCTATAAGCATTGAAACATGAGCCAAAATATAGTCAGACAAATTTAATGAGAAAGGTGACCTTTTAATAAAACTTTAAAGAATGGATTAAATTTGAATAACTTGGGGTTCAAAAGTAAGTACGCTAAGAAAAATGGAACATTGATATTGAACAGGCAAAAGTGCTCAATCGAACATCATAAAAAATAATAGTACAAATTAGGCAAATAGTTTTGGTCCACATTGTGCTAAGCTTGAATGTTGAATTAAGGCATTTCCATTTCCAACTGTTTGAATTAATTTCAACGTAAGTCAAGTCTTTGGGATCCTTGTATGTGTATGTGTGGAAAATGTCACTGAACAAAAGCCTAAGCTACATATCTTCTGTGATGTCAGACAGATCTCAGGCCAGAAATCTAGTGGGCTCAGGATGGAGCCAGTAAGTTAAATGCACTGGTGTTGACATCAGGTTCCCAGACTCAAGAAGCACAGTGAGGAATACCAGCCACCTCCTAAAACAGAAAAAATTCTGGGGAGGTATACCATATGGACAAAAAACTCACTCGAGGGGAGAAAGTTTGGGTTTCTTTAGTATGAACGTGTCCATTTTAATATGAAACAGTTACATGCATAAAATAAAGAAGAGGTGGATCTGGAATTCAGTAAGAGCAAGTTAAATGAAAAAGCTCAACAACATAGAGACCAATAAGGAATTGATGTATATAGCTGAGTAAAAATGTCCTTAACACCAATGGACAGGCAGCTTCTTCACATCTTAGTGGCAATGACTGAAGAAGGTAGCAGCTTAAAAAGATGCCAGTTAACACAAAGGATCAGGGTTAATCATGGAGACTTGGAAGTAAGCCATAGTAGAGTAACAATGATACACTATAAATGCCAAATACCTCTAATGGTCTCTTATAAACTTAGTTGATTCCCCTCGGAGACTGTGAAATGAGAATCAAGTGATTTTGCAGAGAGGACAGTGATTCACATACACCAAAATGTAACTGTTTTCATTAGCTCGCCACGATGCTGCTGTTATCTGGACAAATGTGTGACACCTGTATAAATACACACATTCATCCATTCAGCAAAATCAAGCCATATGAGAAACCAAACACCATAGGGCAGATCCTGAGCTCTGTAAAGATGCGAAGCATGCCTGTGTCACCTCCCTTAGCATCTCCAGGACAGTGCCAGACACATGGTCTCTGCTTCAAGGAGCTAAGGGCTTGACCAAAAGAGATAAAGATATAAAGAGAGAGATGTGAAAACAGAGAAAGAGATATAAAGAGAAAAGATATAAAGAGAGAAGTGGAAGGAATTATAATTGTTGGCTCAAATTACAGTTTGAGAGATAAAGAAGTAGACAATAAAATGAGAGAATATTATAAGGCATTTTGTGTTATATCTTGCACATAGTAAACACTCAATAAATAATTGCTATTCCTAATATTATATAGTGTGCTCATCTTAGGTACTCCTCCAAAAATCTTGGGAAATCCTAACGCTTAAAGATAAATTTGTATCTCGCCATAAGCTGGCTTCAGGTGCAGTTCAACCTTCCTAGAAGAGCGTAAGTCAGTCTCTTCAGGCAAGCGAAGTGTTTTTAAGACAGATGGTTTAAATCAAGTTATTTTATTATTCAAAATTCTCCCCCTCAACAGGAATTTGCAGAAGTTTAAACTGAAGATGAGTGGTCTTTCTCAGTCAGAGTCAGCCCCATCTTGAAAAATACCTCTTCCCTTATGTTTTGGTTACATTTTCTTTTGATAGACAAACAGCTCCAGCTGTTTCGACCCTAGAAGTGCCTCAAGGCTTCCTGGACAGGCTTCATATCCCACTCTTCCTACAGAGACAGGAGATGTGCATTCAGCCCCTGAGAAGTGGAGGGGGCCCCGCGTTTGCCTTCTGATCTTAGGCTAATCCTTTTTAGTAAACATAAAGACAGCCCCTTGGACTACATAGCTCTGTGGATATTATCTATCCAGGAAAAAGAAACTCACAGAGTTTGGGTACTGGGTACTGTTTTAAATAGAAAACACAGAGAAAATTGAACACATCAGCAGTTGATTATATAAATGTTGTTGGATGAGCAGGATAGAGTTCATTCATAGAACTAGAACTCTTCCCAAACTCATATTGACAATCCGCCCATGGTATCAGCAAATTATTATTAACTTTATTTTATTCCCTTTCATGTAGAGTGGAGTTTTAAGGGATTTGGAGGCTTAGTTTTATTATTTTCTATTAATTATTATTATTATTATTTTAATTGTACATATTTATGGTGTACAGTGATCATTTGATAGATGTATACAATGTACAATGATCAAATGAGGATAATTAGCATTTTCATCTCTTTAGCTATGTTTTTAAAAACATTTTGTGTATGTGTGATGCTGGGGATAAAAACTGGGGCCTCAGCATGCCTAGATATACCCTGTGTGCTTTTACATATATCTCATTAACATGTACCTAGTTAGGAGGTGTGCTTTATTCAAGATCATGGCCAGTTTGTAGTCCAACAACCAGGTGGGTAATTGACTCTCCTCAGTCTGGGAGAGTGACTGGAACACTATAATAGAGATGTTATATTTGATGTCACAAATACCAAGACAAAGTTTACTGAAAATGAAAAAGCAATTGTTGCATTTATTCTATCCTTTGTGGTAACTTCGATTTTGTAGATAGATCATTATGTTTTATTCACCCACTTGATATTTAAGATACAAAGATTTAAGATTGGACAACCTACTGTTGACTGCCCTCCAGCCTGATAGATAGACCTTGATTCCTTTTATCCAAGTAGAACCTTATGTGCTGCCTCAGAAGACATCCAACAGCACACGCCAAGCACGTTAGTGGTTTCCCCAGAGAAAAGTTCATTTTTCTTGCCAACAGTAATTCTACCAGGAATTGCTTTCTAGCTTAGGTAAAAATAACTGTTTTCATCAGCCATTATGCTTCCTGTTCAGCTGTTATATACACACCACTTCTACAAATGGAAAAAATTGGGGGGAGGGGGAGCTTTAATGTTATCAAATTCATAGACTGCTTCTGTATTAAAATATAGCTTATGATACAAATAAAGAAATAAAAAAGTGGACTTTCCCCACATCAAAAATACTGTGACCCTGGGTTTCATCCCCAGCACCACAAAAAAAATTAAATTAAATTAAAAAAATACTGATTGATAATTACAGATGCTTCCTCTGATTGAAGAGATAGTTTTTATTAAAAGAGATCATTTCTCTTAGGCTCAGCACCACAGTGAGATTTAGACCAAATGTACAGAATTTCAGGGAATTTCAACAAAGGACTTTGACTTATCATAGCTCATGAAAGTAAAAATAAAACAGAGAAGTCAGAGGTGTGGTCACCCATGGATTATCCTCCTCCAACACAGAAAACACTTATATAGTTGTTGATACTTTATGAATTGAGTTATCAAGCTGTCTTTCTTTTTTACCCAAGCAGTCTTTCAATCAGGCTGTGACTCTATTCATATATATACATACATATATATACATATACATGTTATATTTTATATAACAAGGCCAATTAAATATATATATATATATATATATATACACATACATACACATATATGTATATATATATACACACATATATATATGTGTATATATATATATATACACATATATGCCTATGTATGTGTGTGTGTGTGTGTGTGTGTGTGTGTGTATATATATATATATATATATATATATATATATATATATTGGCCTTGTTATACAAAATCCAAGGGATTCAAATATGTATCATTTAGAAAGCAAAAATACTTATGATCTCCTCTGCCTCTTCAGTCCTAATATTTTGTTGTTGTTCTAAGGATTTTCTACATAGTAAAATAAAGGGGATTCATACATTTCTGAAACACTGACTTTGTGTACTACCTAGTTTACTTGTCAGCTTCTAGAGGGGGAAAAAGAAACAACAACAAGTCTGAGTGACTGAATTACTTGTGTATCTAACAGAAATCTCTTATTCTTCACAGGCCAAATATTAAAATGGTGGAATTTCAGACCTGGAAAGGCCCTCAGAACAATGAGGTCCTAAATGTTTAAAAAGGCTACAGTTTGGGAAGCACTGTGTGATCCCAGCATGCAGCCAAGTTTCAGACAGAGAGTGCTGAATCAGTGCTTCTGAAATTTTAATGAGCAAAGGAGCCACTTAAGGGTCTTGTGAGAGCACAGATTCTGATGTGGTAGGTCTGGGAAAGGTCCTGAGAGTCTGCATTTCTAACCAGCTCCGAGGTAAAGCTGATACTGCCATGCATCGATGGCACTCTGGGTCACCAGGTCGCAGTGATCAGCTAGGCCAATGGTTATCAAAGTGTTCTCTGCACTCTGTTTCAGAAGACAGCATCAGAAGGGTGTTCTGTCAATCCTAGATTTCGCTAGCAATGACGCTTCTCTGAGCCCATATCCATTGCCCAATCTTCACCCAATTTCTCCCAACTTAAATTTGCCTATTTATTTAAACTGAGTGCATTATCCTCAGTGACTTTCTTTTCTATATGTAAATGTTATAAATGTAAGCAGAAAAATATACAGATCTGTTTTACATACATACAATTTTCTGTGAAAGAGTGTGTGCTACCCAAAAGCATTTCTCTGTATTGCCATCTTAATAGCTGGGGAAATTAAGGCCCAGAGATCATTGACCTTATGTAAGTCATATCACACTTTGTTACAGGCTAGCACAATTCCCACTCAAAACACCAGTTCTCTTCTATAATTCAAAAGAACCAATCTGCCTAAGGTCAAAGTAATGAAAATGCAATTGGGTTTCAGATCTGCTCATTTATGTCATGGTTTAAATAAAGCAATGAGACTGCATAACTCCTGGGTGTGGATACTGCTCCTGACCAGGGCTTTGTTGAACATAAAAACTTGTAGTTCCTAAGACACTTTTAGGAACTACAAGAAAATGGAAGAAAAGAAATTGTGACTTAAAAACAACATTTCAAGCTATAAAACAGTAGTGGGGGGGGAGTAAAAGAAGAGAGAACTAGAAAAGGGGGCTCAAGGGAAGAATCAAAGAGGCTCTCAAAGTTATATGAGCATCAACATAAGAGCTACTCATTCAAGGAGAACTCTATGACCAGGAAGGAATTCATGGAAGCAGAGGTCTGATACCCAGAGGGCTGTAGAAACCTCAGTGGTAAACTTGGGAGAAAGGCCTTGGAGAATCACTGAAGAAAAATAGCTCTGGTGAACTCTTTCATCTAGTGAGCATAGTAAAGGTGAATCAGATGTAAAACTGCTGACCCAGTTAAAATCAGATTGTCGTCATCTCTTGTGCCAGTCTTGTCATGATTCTGCTTTGTATCTTTACGTTTCTTTATGCTGGGATTTTTCTAGGGTTCCTTTTTTGCATTCCCAGCGACTGGGAGTGAGGGATCTGTACTAGGCGGAGATCCCTGTAGGCGACTCACTGCCAGGAAGTGAAAGCAGAGGCAAGATTCAGGGAGCAGAATTCTAAGAGTCCCCTATTACATTTGTATGACAAAATGAATCAGGAAACTTTTTGGGGGGGAGCTCCTCAGAGACATTGATAGTTGTTACAATGCTAATAAGCATTCAGCCTAATAAAAGACAGAGAACATGATATATAGATTGAGATGTACAGACCTGTTTATATATAATAGGTAAATATGTATATTTGTGTATATACACACACATAAACACACACATAGATATGCAAACATATATTTATTCAGGGCCCCAGCAGGAAACAGATGGCACCCTCAAATTTATTGAGTTTATAAAGGGGACTACTGACAAGGCAGAAGGCTGGGGGCAGCACCAAGAGCTGAAAGTAGCAGGGAGCAGAGACCACCCCTAGATTTGACAAGGCAATAAAAGAAATCCAAGGAGACCTAGGAGGAAGAGGGGGCTTCCCTGCGCCAAAAGGAACTGTGACGTGCGGCTAAGCCACTGCCAGCCCACAGCCTAGAAAGCCCAGGAAGGAGGCTCCTCAGCAGTAAATTCCCTGTTGAGTTTCTTCCACCCCTTTATCTCTTGCTGGTGCCTCCATTGGCTGAATTTAACCAGATCACAAAGAGAAAGGGAGCCTGGTTGGTTCCATTCATACAGGTCAGCATCATGAGACTCAGAGCTGGGGGCAGAGAATCTGGAGGGGCAAAGAAAAACATGTGTACTGGGAGAACTTCCATGATCTCCTGATACCCGGCAGTCAAAGTGGGCTCTTTGCACCTCCTGCACACAGTGTCTTCCTGCTCCTCTCCTTGCTGTTTCCCCTTCTTGAAACTCCTGACCACCTCCTTTGTATACTTAAACCCTATACAGGTGTTTTACACAAGAAACCTCCCATCTCAGGCACAATTTTGTCCACCCCAGTAGGCTGCAAGCTCTTTGTAGGCACAGCCATGATTGTCTATAGCAAAGGGAAGATAATCTGCTTCCAGCAACCTGCTCAGCAGAAGCCACAGGTGGCCCTCAGTGCTTGGGACGTAGCCTCTGCGGCCCAACTCCATGTGCCAGGGGGAGCAGAAGCATGACAACTGGAATCCTTAGCTCTGCTTATGATTCTGTCCTGCCTGCCTGTCCCTTATAACACCTGCTTTCCCAGTCATATGATCTTTGACCATGCATGGTACAATTCCAGGCTGCAGAGGGATTTGTAATCTATACGGTTCATTACCATTTGCAAATTAGCTGCCATCATTTAAAATCCAGGAGATGCCACATAATATGGATGCACTGCTTTTAAAAAATGAGAAAATTTGGCAGCACTAAGTCTATTCTTTTGTGACAATAACCAGCTGGAGCTGAACAGTGGCTGCTTCTTCAGATTCAGCACATGTTGGCCAGCCTATTCATGCTGCACCCCATCCAGGCTGTTCCACTCACTGACACTGGCCAACTTTTCCCTGTAGCATTCAAGTTTGAGACACTTGCTTTATAGGCACCAATGCTAAACCTCTCCCTTCCCCACTTCCTGCCTTCCAGCCAGTCATCCCTCACTGACCTTGAGTCTAATCCTTTCTGTTTATTCTGCGAAGCCCTCATTCTATTATAAACAAACTCATCTCTTCCCTCATCCCCATTACACAATGTCTCTTCTATTCCTTTCTGCTGTTGGTTAAATTGTTTCACAAAAAAAGATATATTGAAATCCCAACCCCAGTATATGTAAATATGACTTTATTTGGAAATAGGGGCTTTGTAGATATAATCAAATTAAGATGATGTCCTACCAGATTTGGGTGGCCCTAAATCCAATGGCTGGTGTCCTTATAAGAAGGCATATCTGAAGACATAGAGGAGATACAGGAAAGAGAATGGAGACCGAGATTGGAGTTATGTTGCCAAAATCCAAGGAAGGCCAAATATAGGAGCTAGGAAGATGCAAAGAGGAATCCCTCCCCAGAGCCTTCAGTGGAAGCATGGCCCTGCTGACAACTTGATTTTAGACTTCCAATCTCCAGAACTAAGACAGAATGAATTTCTCTTGCTTTAATGTCCTGAGGTTGTGGTACTTTGCTACCTAAAAACTCACTACATCTTCCTTTAACTGAAACAAGAGAAATATGCTCAAGGAGTAATATATTCTCATGTTCAGACAGCAGCTTTGCCCTCTTGCAAAATTCTTTTCTTCTTTTTTTAAGGCCTGTGACATTCAGTGATGCCCACCCTTGTTCCATCATCACCTTGTGACTATCACAGAGGATTGAAGTATCTTTTTTGCATTCTAATTCTTGCTATTACCACGATATCTTAAATGTGTGTATTTGAATCAGCTAACAACTGACCCCTGATGTCCTGGGCACTTGGACTCCTCCTTTTCAGTGATTTCCCATCTTCCTCATGTCAGCCAGCTGCTCCCATAACAAAACCCAAAGATGGCTGCTCTGTCTAGAAGATTTGTGGCCCCATTTTTTAAAATTGTAATTGCCTATTTCCCCCAACGTCTTCCTCCAACTATGCCTGTTCTTAGTCTTCATTGAGACCTCTCGGTCAGAGGCACTTTTACTCCTGAGTTCTTGATCACCTAGAAGGATATGGGAGGGGGGGGTCTATAAATATCCTGAAATTATATGCAGATGATGTGGCCAAGCTTCAGCCCTCTGCACATTTATGCAAATTAAAGCCACTACAAATGTGTGGGTAACCCACAGCACTGCCCAGAAGTCTTCCTGTTTCTCCTAAGTCGATGCTTTTTTGGCCCTTTCCCTGCCTGGAGATTTGGTGGGCTGCAAGTGTAGAAGCTTCATTGCCTTGCTGCATCCCACCGAATCCCCAGACTCCCCTTTCCCTCCAATGAACTTATCTCCTGCTTCACTACTCCTCAAATGTGTGCACTAATGTGTCCATCTTTCCCTCCTTAAGAGGAAGAGTCTGTGTCTCAGAGAAGGAAATGTTGTGCCTCTGTATGATAGAAAGAGAAGAAAGACCCCTGGTAGTGAGCATCTTTGAACTTCCTGCTCACCAGATCAGTTGGTGGGCTTACTGCACAGAGGAGAATGGATCCTGCATTCCCACCCAAAATTTGGTTTGAGAAGTGAGACTGAAGCTGCCACATGTGCACCAAGAGCATTTGAAAAAATTGATTACTCACATAATGAGCTTCTTGGATGGAGCAAGCAGGCTTCCAAGATGGTCTAAAACTGGCTGGAGAGAGCAGGAAAAGGAGACCAACTTGGCTCTTATTGCAATTAGGAGTTAGGCTGGTGTGAAGGCTCCCTGGCATGGGTTGGGGCACCAGCACCAAAAAAAAGGAAGCACCCAGATGATCCCAAGAGCTTGCAGAGGGGAAGGAGGTGTGATGGGGCTTAAAAGCTGTCAGCAACTAGAAATGGAGTCATGAGAAATGGAGTTGGACCCTTCATTAAACTCTCCAAGAGGTGGATTTGAAATTCTAAGTCTATTACTTTTGGTTGGGCACTCCTAAAAAAGCCATTTACTCATAATGAATCTAATTTATTAATAGCATCTCCCCGTGGTGTTTTTGTAAGAATTAAATGAGATAAAGTATACTCACTGCCTAGTATAGTTAACCTCATGTATCCTTTGGTTCCACATCTACAGATTCAACCAACTACAGGTCAAAAATTTTTAAAAATTTAAAAAAGGAATTAGTTCATTATTGAATGTGCAGACTTTTTTCTCATCATTATCCCCCAAACAATACAGTATAATGTTAATTTATATAGTACTTATATTTTATTAGGCATTATAAGTCATCTAGTGATTATTTGAAGTATACAGGAGGATATCCAGAGGTCATGTGTAAACATTACATCATTTGTGTAATATACTTAAGCATCTGCTGATTTTGATATCTGCAAGGGGTTCCTGGGAGAGACTGGGAATCATTTCATGGAAATACCAAGGGTTGACTATATAATGGCAAATACTCAATACTGTTGAAAGCTTATTCCCTCCCCTCTCCAAAGCTAGCTCTTCACCATATGCCCTGGATCCCCTCCCCTCATGCTACTGTAACACTGAACTCTGTCACTTATCTCTCTTTCTCCAGCATCTTCAATTTCTTCATTTTTAATGATTTCTCTAACCCTTAAACATCTGCAGAGTGTCTGTGTGTACATCAGGTACCTCAAACAGGGACACTAACCACTCCACATGTCTTCACACCACCAAGGACAAATCCTTGTGGTGCTCCAGAAATTTTAGTGCTGTGCTTCATATGTCCCTTTCAAACTCTGAACATCTAATTGGTCACCTAATTTCATGGATTCCAGATTAGAAGTTTCTTCCAACTCTTTTATCTCCAACTCTATTAGCACTATCTTGTCCAACATCTTATTATCTCCCAGACTACTTATTGGTCTCTGTCATAAGTTTCTCAAGATGCCTGTTTTGCTCCCTTAATTTCTCTATTAAAAATCTCTGCTGCTATTTTAATTATGCAAAAATGGATGCCATTATAGCAATAAGTGAATAAGTAAAAGGGTCTATAAATAGGAGAAAATGGGGGTGGAATAAGCTACAATTTTAACAGTGATCCTCTCTGCATGGTAATATTATGGGTATTTTGTTTCTTTGTGTTTTATATACATTAAAATTTTTCTACAATATGCATATATCACTTTATAAATGTTATTTTAAATAACAAACTCCACCACCTTCCTCAGGATTGTTAAATGTTATTTTAAATAACAAACTTCACCACCTTCCTCGGGATTGTTTTTTAAAATTCGAACTCCTGAGCTATATATACAATGCACTTCACAGTGTGTTCCTGCAGTAGCCAATCCCAATGACACTGAAGCAGTGCTCTAGAATGGTCCAAGAGATAAGAAATGGAGGTCTTCTGCCAAAATCCAGCAATGAACTTTCCAAACATGTGAGTGCACCACCTTAGAAGCAGACTCTCCAGCCCTGTCACATCTTCAGGTGACAGCCAGACTTGATGCAAGATTTGGAAACAGAATCACCCAGCTAAGCAGCTCCCCAATTTCTCACCTTGAAATGGTGAAATAATTTATTGTTTTTAAGCAACTAAGTTTTGAGATAATATTTTATACAGCAATGCACAGCTAATACAATCTTCAAAATATCTTTCTGACTTTATCTCCCCAAAGTCCCTTTTGTACACTATACTCCTACCATACTGAACTTGTAACCAGTTCCTAGATGGTTGCAGAAATTCATCTTTATATTTAATTCCACTGCTTAACTCTCCCTTATAGTCATTCAAAACTTGCTTCCTCCCTCCTGTGCACAGCCCTGGCCCTTTCTTCCCATTTTGATAATAGCATTTATCCTACTCTGCTGGAATAAATCTGTGAGCACATTCACATCTCCCTCTAGACTGTGAGGTATCCAAGGCCAAGGCCTAAACATCATTAATCTTTGCATCTCTAGCACCAAGAGCACCTGAAACATAGAAGACAAAAATAAATGGTTGATGAACAAACATACATCTGAATGATGGACTGAATAAAAAATTACAGTGCCGAGACTGCCTTTGCCAGAGTTGGAAATTCATAAAAATCTCTGCATGTTAGTTCAGAGAAGAGGTTAAAAATTATCTGCCAAAGCAATGACCCATAAACCAAGTTAACAATCCATAACCACCAATTAATTAGGTCAACATTCCTTGAGCTATAGTTAGCTGGTAAAAAACAAAGTCAAAGTTTTGGGAATATAATTATTAGGCAAAATCTAAATTCTGGAGAAAACATAATAGAATCTACCATAGCAGGACTCATTAAAATGTGGATTTAAATATAACTGGGACTGAATTGTTTCTCTTTCTCAAAACACTGCTAACTACCATGGAAGGACTCATGTGGCACACATAGGCCATTTGACATATTTCCAGTAATTCCTAAGCAGTTTGTAAATATTTTGCTTCTGAAGCAAGTTGTATGGACTTATTAGTAAAGTTGGTTAAAAAAGGATACATTAAGCTGAAATACTTGATCTCCTCCACCATCATGCTCCTCTGAGGTAGCAGCTACTAATCTTCACCAACTAAAACTATGGCTCAATTACTTGTTTATAAATATTTTTAAGGAGCCAAGAATTCTAAGATCCTGTGATATTACTTCTGAAGTGTTTATAATTTGAAATAGGCCATATTTAAGTTCATAGGGCCATGGCTCATCTTCATCTATAATGACAAGCTAATTTCTAACACACTATCACAGAATAACCAAAGAAAATAAAAGTCCTGGGTGGGTTGTCTTAATCTGGTCAGGTTTCTAATGCAAAATACCTTAGGCTGGGTAATCTATAAACTAGAGAAATTCATTCCTCAGTTCTACAGACTGGGAAAATCCAAGACCAGAGTACTAGTAGATTCAGTGTCTGGGGAGGGCTCCACTCTGCTCCAAAGATGGCGTCTCTGGCTGTGTCCCCACCAGGTGTAGGGTGGAGAGGGCATATGGGCTCCCTGCAGCCCTTTTATAAGGACACCGATCCCATTCATGAAGGCAGAGTCCTCATGCCCCAGTGGGATGTGAAGCACTGGGCCAAATCCATTCCAGCCTTAATTTCTTTGCTTTAACTCATCACTGACTCTTTTGTAACTTTGAGAAGTCTTCACCAGTTCCCCCCAAATTATGATTGATTTAGATAACTTATGACTTGAGCATTTTTAAAAGCTATGGTTGCTTTGCCATTACATTTTTGAGGCTTCACAACAGAAGAAAACATGTTTTGTCATAAGCATGAATTTTTGTAAAAATGCATAAATTAGATTTTTTTATAAACATCAAGAGTATTCTCAGTAACAAATTTTCCAAAATATATCCGTTTAATTGTAGATAAATGTGTATAAAACAAACATACTTTATGCAATACATGAAGGAGAACAATCCACAATATATTCAAAACTGATGTTTGTATAGAATATAATCCCAATGGAAAGACATTTAAATAATAAAAATATCTCCCCCCAGTGAGATTTTTGGTAAAGGCAAAGCCAAAAAAAAAAAATAACAACAAAAAAATACAACTTCATCATTATGTAGCTAAACAAGAGACATTTTAAAAATATGTTTTAGAGAAACTCTTTAGAGAATTTTAGTTCTGAATTCTGAATTTCTGTTGTGAGCCCTACTCTGGAAACAGGATTATCAAGTGATCCTGGCTCTGTTTCTAGGGATGCAGACAGCTGGGTCTTACAGAGGGCTGAATGCAGAGGATAAGGTTGACTGTGACTATCTTCTGTTCTGGGGACCCTAAAAAGAGTAAGAGCACCAAGCCTAATACCTCTAGGTAGGTGCTGTCAGACTTCCAGGAAGCACCTACCTACTGTAACAGGTTTCCCACCTCCTGTGAGGAAAGCCAGCGTGGATCCCATTAGTCCTCACAGCTCTTTTTCCCGGGCTCCCATGTCCATACTTCTCCCTATTTGCCTTTTTCTCTGAATGTGCATCTAACAAACTCTCCTATAGGCTTTGTTTCTCCTTGTGCCTTAAATTAAAACCAAGTTCTCTTTCAGAAGATCTCACCACCTTCGCCCTCTACTCACTGCCAATAGCTTCTCAATGTCTCCTTCCCTCCCTCATTTTTTTTTTTTAAGAATTCAACTCCTGCCATGGAAATGTTGGGTACCTCAGCTCATCCTCATTCTCTGGACCTCAACAACGACCTGAAGGAAGCAAAAGTATTGTAGCAGGGTACTGAATGTGACTAGTAATCGAGCAAATTCTAACTAGAACAGAACCCATTCATTCCAATGCCTATCAAACTAGCAAACATTTCAAAATTATAAGCCTAACAATATTTAGTTCATTGATGATATGGAATTACAAGACTCCTAAAGCACAAGAAGTGAAATCAAGAATCAATAAAGAGGATGGATTCAAACTAAAAAGCTTCTTCTTAGCAAAAGAAACGATCAATAATGCAAAGAGAGAGCCTACAGGATGAGAGAAAATCTTTACCACATGCACCTCAGAGCATTAATCTCCAGGATATACAAAGAACTCAAAAAACTTAACACCAGAAAAGCAAATAACCCAATCAATAAATGGACAAAGAAACTGAATGGACACTTCACAAAAGAAGAAATATAGTTGGTTAATAAATATATTTTTAAAATGTTTAAAATCTCTAGAGAAATGCAAATCAAACCTACTCTAAGATTTTTATCTCACTCCAGTCAGAATGACAATTATCAAGAATAAAAACAACAATAAATGTTGGTTAGGATGTGGGAGAAAAGGTACACTCATACATTAGTACTGCAAATTGGTGCAACCACTCTGGAAAGCACTATGGAGATAGGAATGGAACCACCGTTTGACCCAGCTATCCCACACCTTGCTTTATATTCCCAAAGGACTTCAAATCAGCACACTATAGTGACACAGCCACATCAATGTTTATATCAACTCAACTCACAATAACTAAAGTATGGAACCAACCTAAGTGTCCTTCAACAGATGAATGGATAAAGAAAATGTGGTATATATACACAATGGAATATTACTCAGCCTTAAAGAAGAATGAAATTATGGCATTTGCCAGTAAATGGATGGAACTGGAGAATATCATGCTAAGTGAAATAAACCAATCCCAAAGAATCAAAGGCTTAATGTTTTCTCTGATATGTGGATGTTAACTCACAATGAGGGGGAGGGGCTAGGGAAGAATAGAGGTGCTTTGGATTAGGCAGAGGGGAATGAAAGGAGGGGAGGGGGTCTGGGGGTAGAAAGAATAAATCTGACATTATTATCCTATGCACATATATGACTATATGACTGGTATGATTGTATAAGAAGAATGAAAATTTATACTCCATTTATGTATGATGTGTCAAAGTGCATTCTACTGTCATGTATAACTAATTAGAACAAATTTAAAAAATAGAATTCTCAGGCACTGATGAATAGTACCTTGGTACAGCCACAATGGAGAAGAAGATTGTAATAATAGCCAGGCCAAAGATAAACATACTTAGAAATGCTATCTCTAGATATATACCCACACATACAAGAAGAAAAACATTGCAAAATTGATTTCAGTAGTATTCATATACACAAACAACCTAAATGTCTATCAATGAGGAACTGGTAAATTAATTATGGCTTATTCATAGAATATAATAGTATATAGCAATTAAAATACATAGGCAAACAAAAACCGAAATTGGATAATGGTTATCTACAGGAAAAAAGAGGGTAGTGGAATTTGAGATGGGCACAGATGGATTCATCTATGTCTATTAAACTTTATCAATTACACTCAAAAAGAAGAGAAGGGACATGAAACAAATAAGCTAAAAGAGTTAAACCTTAGTAACAGGTACATTTTTTTAAAAAGGAAAAAAAATGTTCAGCCAATTCTTCTTGGCAACAAAATTGAAACCTGGAATAACTTTAGAATTCCAAATATCCCCCTAGCAATATAAATGTTGCGTACATAGGAAAAGGGAAAGATGTTTGGCAGTTATTCAATCGATTTCACTGGTATTAGATATCTAAGATTAAAAATTGCATGAAATTAATTCATGTGAAAAATAAATTATTTTGAGTATTTAATATTGATCATGAGTACCAAATAACAGTCAAATTCCCACTATACTTTGCACTACGTGGAAGCAATCTTATGCAAGTACAAATCTCTAAACTGTTCAGTGAAAAAAAAAAGTAATTTGTTTCTACACCTGGCCTTACTTAAGGAGAGTAATGCTTTATTTATTCAACATCATTGTGAAATGAAGTGTTTCAAATAATTTTACGCCTTTAAGTGCCAAGACTTTTCTTTTTATAATTTTAACCACTTGGATTGGAGTCATTTTTGGAAAGCTATTACACATTTGGATGTTTTTCTCCCTCTCTTAAGGCAGCAGACAGAATATGATTAAAGTTTTTGTGCTAACCTGGGGTCAAGATCAGTTAGGCTCCTAATCTCATTTTGCCTTGTAATTCCTGAGGATCCTTGTCCACCTTCCTCTCCAGGAAATATACGTTGTCAGAGTTCCTTATACACTTTGGGCTGTTAAACAATTGGTGGATGTTTCTCCGGAAAACTGTTCTTTTTCATAACCATCCAAGCCATCACTTCAGTTGGCTTCACTGGGCTTAAGTAATATCTATTCACTAACACACATGTGCCAATATCCTTTCATTTCCACAGAAGGTCTGATTGATCTAGTCCATACTTCATAATTATCTTTACCCATATTAATAGTTATTTGTACGTAGGGACTGCTTATCCCAAGAGTAAACTAGCACAGGGCTAGGGGGTTTTAAATTGCCATGTTTTAAGCTCCTGTACTCCTTTAGTCTCAGGATGTCAGCCCTGAGAAGCTGCTTGCTTTCCTGTTACCTTTTTCTAATTGGCTGGTTCTGATCCATCCCAGGCTAGGAAATAAGGTAATTTATTCAAAAGTAAGGATAAATACATTGTGACTGACAGGCTACATTATTGCCTATGAGGAAAATATGTAAACTTGGGTCTGTTCATCCCTTTTTAAGTGCTGCATGTGTGTCTAGTTCCTGCTCTTCTGTAATGTCCCAGAATAATCCAGTTCCTAGGAGCTCCCTTGAGAGGGTGAGCCATTACCAAGTGTGGACCACTTCAACTTAGGGGTGAATTGATTCCAGGGCTCATGTGCAGAATCATGACAGAATTTACCTTTCTTTTGATTTTTCTTCTGGACACACAAATGGCATTCTTACTCTTGAAACCTGGAATAACTTTAGAATTCCAAATATCCCCTAAATTTTTAGAACAAAATCTTATATTTTGGAAATTTTATTAAAGGATTTCTGACTGACAGACTGATAGCGAAAGCATGCAATATAAATCTATGCCTGTAGGTTATAAACTACTAGATTATATGTAATTCCACTTAACTTCCAAATCAAGAAATTTGAAGTAGACATTTTATTCTGTATGCCAGACATCAGCAAACTATAGCTTGCAAGCCAACTGCTGGCAGCTTTTGCAAATATAGTTTTATCAGGACTCAACTCATTAGTTTACATATTATCTATGATTGCTTCCATGATATAGTGGTAGAGCGGAGTGGGTGAGACAGAGATTGTATGGCCCAAAAAAACCTAAGATATTTTTAGAAAAAAGTTAGCCAACCCCTGATCCATGCTAACTAATCACCCTGGCCTAAGTAGGTTTACGAAGCAAATTCCAACAAACAGGAAAGATGCAAAACAATCAGACTAACTACTGAGCAAATGCTTAACTGTTTCTGAGCTATTTCAATGTTGTGGGTGAATTCTTAATGACTGACATTTGTCCCACTGGACAAGAAAATTTATAGGCAACACTGGAATTTACATAAGTATCTCCCAAGAATACCACTGCTGACACCCTCTAACTGCAGCAGAAGCACAAAGGAGAATGCACATCATAATTCTTTCCCAGACACAAAATTAGACATGAGATAGAAAATTTCTTAAATAATTACTGTGTTCTGCAATGCAAAGCATAATTAATATAGTGTTAGACCCACAGTTTGGAAAAACTACAAATACTGAGAAGTGGCTGGTAATTAATAGACTGTAATGTTACTCAGGCAAGCTAAAGTTTATACTATTTAAGAAAATAAAATAAATGTTATTTGGAACTACTTACATTTTATCCAGGTTAATCACTACAATATTAAGAAAAGGAAATACATCATAATTCCTTTCTAAATTTGGTACCAGAAAATAGATCCCTATAATTCAACTATTATATTTTATGAGGCATGTCAAAGACTTGCTTGATGAATATATTTATAATGTTTGGGGGGACATGATTTGACCCATGTTAACCCAAATCCCCATGAAATAACTGTTTAAATGTTATATGAGTTCAAACACGTTTTATATGTAGCACATACCTTTAACAAGCCCATTGGGTGGGATTTCATTAAAATTCAACCTTATTTCTGCCTCTCAATGCTCTTTCAAACTCTTCAGTGAATGAAGCTTTGCCTCTGCACTGATGAAAACTCAGCAGGTCTCATAAGTTTTCTCCTCATTTTAAGGTGATAAACACTGCCCCGGCCTTTTCAGAACATTTAAGATCTTACTTCGTAGATTAAGAGTCCAGTCAGCCTAAGACATTAATCAGCCTTTCATGCTCCACTCAACTAATAACACCTCATATTCATGTATTTCTTACAAAAGAACTACTCTGCATATCTTACCTAAAAATAACCTGAAATGTTACGATAATCAAGACAGCATGGTGTTGCTGAAAGCCTAAAAACATGGGTCAGAACAGATTCCAACAGAATAGTATAGAGTTCAGATCTAGACTCCACACAAATAGAGTCAAATGATCTTTGAAATAGAAGAAAAGGCGATTCAAAGGAGAGATGGTCTTTTCAACAAATAATCCCAGAATAATTAAACATCTATATAAAAACAGAAACCTAGACAGAGACTTTATGCCTTCTACAAAAATTAGCTCAAAAGAGATCGCAGACATGTGTAAAAGGCAAACCCACAGAATTTCTAGAAGAAAACAGGATAAAAATCTAGTTGATCTTGCTTTTAGATACAACATCAAAAGCAAAATACATGAAAGAAAAAAACAGATAAGTTGGAATTCATTAAAATTAAAAACTTCTGCTTTGTGAAAAAGAAACTTAGAGAATGAAAAATAACCACAAATTGGGTGAAAATCTTTTCAAAATAACATATTTAATGAGGAATTTGTATCTAAAATACACAAAGAGCTTTTAAAATTCAACAAGAACATAAACAACTTAATTTTAAAATGAACAGAAAATCTAAACAGAGACTTCCCCAAAAAAGATATGTAAATGGCAAACAAGCATATGAAAAGATGATCAACATTATTTGTCATTAGAGAATTACAAATACCACTACATAAGTATTAGAATGGCTAAAATCCCAAATTGACAATACCAATTGCTGATAAGAATGTGAAATAATAAGAACTGTCACATACTGTTGGTGGGAATACCACAGTGCAAGATAGTTTGGCAATTTCTTACAAAGCCAAATAATCTTATATGACCCCAGGTATTTGTCCAACTGAGTTTAAAATATGTCTACACAAAAACCAAACATAAATCTTTATAACAGCTCTACTTTATCAAAAACTGGAAGTAACCAAGGTCTCTTTTAATAGATGATTAAGTGAACAAATTGCAGACAATGAAATATTCATTTAGAAAGAACTAAACTATTAAGAAACCAAAAGCCATGGATGACTCTTTAAAAATGTACTTTGTTAAATGAGAGAAGCTAGTATGAAAAGGCTACCTATTGTGTGATTCCTTTTATACACATGCTAGAAAAGGGGAAAAGATGGCAATGATTAAAATGTCACTAGTTTCCAAGGTTTTGGGTAGTCACAGGAGAATTGTGTAGAGAAGTGAAACTACTGATACAATAACTGTGAATACATGATGTTATGCATTTCTCAAAATACACAGAACTTTGTAGCACAAACAGTAAACTTAAATGTATGTACATGTTAAAAATCATTAAGGAGGTCAAGGGAAACTCAGATGAAAAATGTAACAAAAGAAATTCATAAAATGTATGAAATGACCTCACTGAAAAGGATTAGGTAAAACAGTGCTGCCCTACTTTGGAAATGAGTGGAGTCTGTAAGACTCAATGCAAAAGGAACTGTACATAAGCACTGTACTCTAATTGATAAAGATGTTTCCCAAGCCAGGCACAGTGATGCACACCTATAATCCCAGCAGCACGGAGGCTAAGACAGGAAGGTGGTGAGTTCAAAGTGAGCCTCAGCAACAGCAAGGCACTAAGCAACTTAGTGAGACCCTGTCTCTAAATAAAATACAAAATAGGGCTGGAGATTTGGCTCAGTGGTCAAGTGCCCCTGAGGTCAATCCCCGGTAACAAAAAATAAGAAAAAGATGTTTCCCATAGAGCTATAATTAACAATTCTGAAGAACTATATATGCATGCTATAAATGAACAATTAAGTAAATGGATGGCAGATAGTAGGAGCTAGTTTTCTCACTGTTGGTATGGGAGTTTATGAATAAGCAAGAGTAAGAGGCTAGAGTGATCCACATGGTAATAGATTAGAGTTGGAGACATTGATATTATTCATGTTTAGCTTAATGTAGATATAAAAGGTTATGAACACACAACATACACATACTGTTAGCATACACATATTTTCTTGTTCTGTCAGTTGAGAGGGTTTAGAAGCAGCTACACTAGTCACAAGTACCATACTTACACTGAGAACTTAAGTTCTAACACTATACCTCAATAAAAGAAACCTTTCAATAAAAGGATTCTTATAGAAATTATGGGACTGAAGCAGGAAATATACAAGATGAGCATGAAGCATCCTGTACCAGAAAACAAAGAAATGCTCAAGAAAACAGAAAAAGAAACACACACACAATGACAACGGTATGTCAAAGAAAAATAGCAGTCAACAAAGGATCCTCCTGAAGTCAAAGCTAGAATAATTTGAATTTTAAAATAGGGTAGTTTGGGATTATAATGCAAAGTATAAATAGATATCCATGAATCTATACTGATAAAAAGAAATGAATGGATAAGTAAATGGCAGAGAAAAGACAATTTTCCAGTGCAAAATTCCAAATAATTTATACAAATACTCCACCCTCGAGGAGGTGGAACATAACTGTCCTCCCATTTAAAGGTAGATTGCACAAAATGAATTCTTCCAAAGAGTACACTATGGAAAGAAGGAAAAAGAAATAACCTGTGATAGTAGAGAAATCTGACAAACAATACCTTTAGCTATAGGGTGAAAAGATTGGTATTAGTAATAAGTCACATTGATAATATGTACCCTTGATGTGATGTGATGAAAATTGGCACTCTGTTGTCTTTCTTCCAGGAAAAAAATACAACCCCAGTCTCATTATGACAAAAATATCAAATAAATACCAATTAAGAAATATCCTATAAAACACCTGACCAGTACTTCTCAAGACTGTCATGGTCATCAAAAACAAGGAAAGTCTGAGAAACTACATTAGCCAAGAAGAACCTAAGGAGATGCAGCAACTAAAGGTAAAATGGTGTCTTGATTGGGATCCTGGACTACAAAAGGGACGTTAGTAAACGTGCAGGAAATTTGAATCATGTGTGGACCTTAGTGAAGAATAATATGTCAATATTGGTTCATTGTAACAAATATACAATATTAATATTATATTAAAATAAGGAAAATGGTGTGGGATATTTGGAAATATCTGTACTATCCAAATTTTACAAAAATAAATTTTAATAAAAAGAACAAAAACAAGGACCTGATGGTGTGCATACTGTCAGCACTCCTTCTCTATGGGAGAGTAAAAAAAAATCATGGAGAAAACAAATTCCTCCCTTCCAGCGGTCAAAGCTGCAGTTTGAACCAGGGTGACTTGAATGTGTGTTCTCATCACTGCCCTCTACCACTGTGCTTCCCCCATCCTTAGTAAGGGCTGTCATGACTGCAGAGAAAATGAGCTCTTCCTCACTCTCTGCTGACCTTCACCCCACCTATCTGCTTTGGACCAAGTGGGCTGAAGCAGGTGATGGGCAGAAGTCTGCATAGCCACAACCAGAAGTTCTTGTTTATCTATAAAACTACTACAAATTCATATCAGGCTCTACAGCCGACTTGCTTCAAGTTCAAAGGTATTTACCTGGAGTCTTTGGAGGGACCTGCAGGGCCCCTGTCACCTCAGGTGCCCAGGCCACGCACGCCTCTTCATCTCCCCTCATCTCTGGCTCTTAGCTGTCCTGTTGGTTCCTCTCTCCAGCCAGGCAGTTCCTTCTGGGCAGCACATAAAGGACTATGCTCACTCTCTGTCAGAGCCAATAGCAGGTCCACAGAAATCCAGGACTTCCCACTGTCTTTCCTGCTACAGCTGCCTTTCCTTTTGTGAAGTATCCCTACCTATAAGGAACACAGTGGACATTCTGAAGGATCATTTGAACCCTCTGTACTCCCCCTTGGATTCACTCCCTATTAGGTTGGAAGTGAAGAAGCAGGCATGTGCAGACACACACACACACACACACACACACACACACACACACACACACACCCTGAGAGCAAAGCTCAGCTTTCTCTAATGAATTCTGTTCACAAAATCTAACTCCTATACTTTGATCCCAATTGATCTGACTAGGTGATTCAGGAGTCAGGAAACCATTCTTACCCATTGCTTTTAAAATTCCTGTATTTTTTCCTCACATCTCATTTTGGTAAACAGCATCTGTTGCTTCAGTTGGAACTTCAATTTTAAGGCACTGAGATAGATAGATAGATAGATAGATAGATAGATAGATAGATAGATAGATAGATATAGATAGATATCAATAAATATTTGTGAGATAGCTTAGCCATGGACAATAATAAATAGAAATCTACTAACTTCATATGTTACACTCTAACTAGATGATAAATTTCTCAAGGGCTATAATATCTTTTACATCTTTGTAATACACACACACACACACACACACACACACACACTTTTATCTTAAAATTGACAAGAAATACTGGTAGCTGACCTGGAGATGTATCCATATATACTAAATTCTACAAAAGCAATCAAGCATGAATCTGAGGTTAGGGCATAAAATTTGGAGCCAGAATTTGAGACTGTGGGTTTCCAGCTAGGTCACTAGTAGCCATCTGCAAAGCTGGCATCGCAGACCACAGAAAGATCCAGATCAGACAGCCAATGCTGAAGATCAATGGAATGAAAAATGTCGCCTTCAAAGCAAACTGACATCCAAATATACTATCGTAATACATCATCCAGGTAAAATATTATTTTGTACCTCCTAATTTATTTGGTTCTGTAATAAAAACATTTTTAGTTAGAAGATTGGTCCCCTTATACTTGGCAGGCACAGAACTTAAAATTCAAGTGAAATGCATTATTTAGAACCACAAGCTAGCAAACCAACTCCATTCATACCTAAATCAGTAATAATGAAAATATTTCAGTTCTGAATGCTTCTTCCTTGACCAGGGATGCAGTTTTTCTCATACAAGATGGCCCAAATTGTTCACCCTCTGTTCAAAGACTGACAAGGATCCAGGACTGTGGGCAACCCATTGTGCACAGACAATGGATTGATGGGTACAACAGACCAACCGCTCATTCCACCCCCAGTCCTCATCATGGCTGGTATCTTTCCCTCCACACTCTGAATACTCTAATTGGCACTCCCCCACCCCTGGCCCCTGACACACACACACACATCCTCTTTCCTTCACCCTGGCTCTAGGCTTACCTCACCTTTGGGAATGGAAAACTCTAGCTAAATATAAGCATGCATCAGGGTCTTTTCTTCTCCATTGAGTCCATCAGCATTGAGTCTTTGTGTCTGCTTCTGTGTGGAACAGGAAAGGGAAAACAGCCCAGGGTACCCATGAGGCCTCAAAAGGAGAAAGATATATTAAACATAGCAAATATACCAATTAATCCTTCAAGCTACAGTCCCACCATAAATGCTTTCCAACCAATACCCTATGACCTTTGCAAAAACCATTACCCTTATTTACCTCCCATGTCATGTTCTTTAAAAGCAAAATAGTTTGGGGGAAAAAGGTACAATTTGAAAATGTTCAACCAAGAAAGATTAATAGGCATAATCAAAATTGTGGTCAAACAAGAGACATTAATAAGTTAGGCAAAGACGATGTCATGGTCAGGGGCAACAGAGGAGGGTATCTCAGGCAGAGTAATGTCACCATTAGTGGTCAGTGACCAGGCAAGGGAAGCAATCATCAGCCAAGAGAACCATGCCTGGTGGTAATCCACACCAAGGAGGCACATTGTTACTGGTTGAGGAGAATGGGCACTATAGCTCTGTGTGGATCCACTAGTCCTAAAAGAACAATTAGAGCTTCTAGAAACCGAATATTTGAATTGAATCAGTAGAGACAGATGTGGATTCTAGAATAATTCTAAAGATGATCCAATACCCAGTTCTTCTCTGAGAAATTTTTAATTGATCTGATTTTTAGACTCCATGGGGAATTTTGAATCTGCTTTAAGAAGGTAAGCAAAGGAAGGTTAGGGCAGTAATCCAAAATCTTCATCCACAACTCTCACCTCAAAGAGCATGGAAATCTTTTTAGACCTACACAAGTGACATTAAATTGCTTTGGATTAAGATACTGATGTTAGAAATTATGTTTTCATCCAGAAAGTTTTATAATTTCTTGCTTATAAAATATCTCCAATTATTATTATAATTTTTTCTTTTAATGATGCCAGGTGTCCCTTTGGGGACAAAGCATGTTCAAAAGGCTTGTAACCAGCATATTGCTCTGTCTCAGCTCAGTGGCATATGAACATGAAGCAGTTTCATTTTTCTTTAATTACTGCCTTCACCCAAGTTCAAACCAATCTGCCCTCTGCATCCCTTAATGATATTCTAGGCAAATTTCAGAACTTTGACATTTATTTTCCATTATTAAAACTCAGTCCAATTGAAACTTCAATCTAAAATTTGATACCACATCCTCTCCTCCTTTTAGCACAGTTTTGTGCTGAGACCTGGGGAGTTGAGAGAGGAAGGGACACAGAGGCTCCGAGTTGCTTCCTCCACCCTCTCTTTAAGGCCATGTTTCTCCAGTGTCTTGGCAGGAAGGAGGCAGAGTTCCAGGTGTCTCTTATTTAACCCACCCCTTTCCCAGCTGGTTGCTCTGCTTCTTAGGGTAACACTGACTAGCTGCAAATGCACTCCCTGCAGTTAATGTTCAAATACCTGCTTTTTTCAAGGAGTCCACGTGAGAGTTCTCCTCAGGGCTCCCAGGCCTCAGCTGGGTACATGTCCCTAACTCAGGACATCTAGTTCCCATTCTGCCTCTTCTTCCCACTTCCCACAGCTTCTACCTCTAGGGGCGCTTCCTACAGCACCATGACAACTCATCACCGGGGCCTCCAGCTCCGTTAGGCACTCTTTTAAGTGACTCAACCTTCCACTGTGGCCTACAAGCCCACAGGAGATGCCTGCATCCTTTATCTTGCTTACACTGTCTCCCAATTCTCCTTTCTCTGCTCAGGGAGGTACATGGAAAATCAGCAAATCATCCTACTGGGGACCAAGATGCCAATCTCCTTTTATGAAAGTCACCTCTAATTTCTACAGAAATTCTCTTAGTGTCTCCTCTCACTTGGCTTGGGGAAGAGGATGTATATCTTACTCCTCGGTCAAGGGAAAGAGAAGAAATAACTTCTCAATACAAGCCCAACATGCCAATGTCTCCTCTCCCCCTCTTCCATGTTTATCCAGTCATAGTCTTATTTGTGCTGCTATGACAAAATACCTTACTCCAGGCACTTTTAAATTTTTTTTAAATTTTATTTATTCTAATTTGTTATATATTACAGTGGAGTGCAATTCAAATCATATTACACAAATAGAGCACAATTTTTCATATCTCTGGTTGTACATAGAGTCACACCATTCATGTTTTCATACATGTATTTAAGTCTGTCTCATTCCACCGTCTTTCCTACCCTCATTCCCCCTCCCTTCCCCTCTCTCCCCTTTGCCTTATCTAAAGTTTGTCTATTCCTCCCATGCTCCCCCAACCCATATCCATTATGAATCAGCCTCCTTATATCAGAGAAAACATTCAGCATTTGGTTTTGGGGGATTGGCTAACTTTACTTAGCATTATATTCTCCAACTCCATTCATTTACCTGCAAATGCCATGATTTTATTCCCTTTTAATGCTGAGTAATATTCCATTGTGCATGCATACCACAGTTTCTTTATCCATTCATCTACTGAAGGGCATCTAGGTTGGATCCAAAAATATGGAACACTTCACGAATTTGCATGTCATCCTTGCACAGGGGCCATGCTAATCTTCTCTGTATAGTTCCATTTTAGTGTATGTACTGCTGAAGCAAGTACTCCAGGCAATTTATTAAGAACAGAAATGTATTTCTTATAGATCTGAAGGCAGAGAAATCCAAGATCAAGGCCCAAGCATTGATTGTGGCTCAGCAGTAGAGCGCTCGCCTAGCACGGGCAGGACCCGAGTTCCATCCTCAGCACCACATACAAATAAAGGCATTGTATTGTGTCCATATACACCTAAAAAATAAATGTTTTTTTAAAAAGAAAGGGCCCAGCATTCAGTGTTTGGTGAGGGACTTCTCACTACATTCTCAAATGGCAAGAGGAACAGACACTGTGTCCTCCCATGTCTGGCAGAAGATGGAAGGCCAGAAAGGACTCACTAGTTCCCTTGAGCCACAGGTACTAATTCCATTCCTGAGGATGGAGTCCTTATGTCCTAATCATCTCCTACAGGCCGGCCTTTAATATCAACACATTGAGTCTTAGTTTTCAACATGATAATTTTTAGAACCCCCTCCCTGGTTGTATACAGACGTGGGGGTGGGATGCAAGTAGTAGGTGGTAGAAGGAATTCTTCCTTGCTTCCTAATAGGCCTGAAAGGGTGGCTTCCCAGATCCTCCAAGGCTTAGGAGCTCTCTTCACAATGAAAGGAAGTTTGCACCTGTTATTTTTTACTATTGGCCCTAGGGCCCATTAGAGGTTTTAGGGGAAAGGCCACTTTAGCAGATTTCAACAGAAACGCACAAACTTTAAAAAAGAAAAAAAAAAGACAAGAAATATTTTTTGTCTTTTTTGTCCACAGAATCCAGAGCACAAATCTCTTTTTCAGGAATGAATAAGACATGTTTGTTTTATAGACAGAAATTCTCTCCTGTCCTAAAAGCTCATTTATCCTGTGAACAGATCAGGAAGGAAGAACTGTTTCATAAGCTGAGGAAACTTAGCAGCTGTTGGTGGGGGGAAACAGACCCCCAGATCTTCAGGACCTTGGTGCCCTCCTCTGACACCCACAGCCAGTTGACTAGAAATTCCTGAGCCTGTGGAAGACTCCATTTTCCCTCCTCCTCTAGTCTCCACTTAACCCCAATAGTCAGTCAGTGAGGCACTAACTGGAGGACAGTCTGAAGTCCATAAAGTGCAGATCTAAGAGGGAAAGAGAGTTGCTATCAGCAGAGGATAGGTGTTCACAGTAGACCCCTAAGGAGATGTGAGCTCCATTTGACAAGGTGATACAGAATAGAGGACTATTGTATCCAGGGCGCTCTATTCTCTCCCTTCACAGCTCTGCAGCCCCAACAGTCACTCCGTGAACTGACTTGTTTGTAGTCCCTACTGTCTTCTGTGCAGAGATGCAGAGAAGAGAGCTGGTTCCTACTCCCAGGCTGCTGCAAGTGAAGATGCACACTCCACCAACAATCCCCATCAGCACGTTTACTGATGTCACAGCCACAGAATAAACCTTTGTAAACCAAATTAATTTCAAAGGTTTCCTAGTTAGCAGAGTATTCAGCTATGTTAGGAAAGAAGGCAGGCAGGCAAGTTAGATGAACAATGGAGATGCCAAGAGCAGGCTGGTGGGGCTGCGGAGGGGCTGGAGCCGCCACCCTTGAGCTAGAACACTATTGGTATCTTGTAGAGGTTCCACCTCCAAGGATATAGCCAACAGGAGCTCAAGATGAGAGGAGCACACTAACAATATTGCATCAGCTTTATGGTCAGAAATAAAAGCTCTCTCACTCCTGAAGGCAGGTGGCATACCACGTTTCCTTCTTTTAAAAAAGTCTGGAAAAGATGCAGACTTGCATTATCTGATGAGGGCCAGCAAGATGGCAAACTGCGCCTCCCAAAGACCAAAGTTTGCTTGGCTTGATCTGGTATCTAACCTGGATAGTGATAATAAGCAATAACTACACTACCACAATGTAGCAGCTCTGAAATAGCTCCCCATCCTGCTCCCCATTTTGCAGATAAGGAAACTGAGGCATAGAGAAATTAAATGACTTGTCTATGTTAACACAGTTTGTAAGTGAAGCCAGGATATAGACCCTATAGATCCAGAGCCTGTATCCTTAATCATCTGTCTGCAGTCTCTGTTGAACTTGAGAAAAGTGCCCCACCCATCCACAACTCCCAAGATAGAGGGCTTCCTCTGTGTGCTCACTATTACCACTCTAGGTTTCCTGTACTGATTTGCAGTAAAAGTCAGGAAGTTGGGGAAATGGCCTCCTCTGCGGCCTTTCACAGAGGGAAAATTCAGGTTGGCTTCCGGGATTTTCAGGAAGAAGAGAGTACATTGCTTCTATATCACTGCAGTTCCCCCAAATTCCTTGCTTTTAACCCAGATGTCAGTGCCAACCCCTTTGGTGTTTTGCAAAGGGTTGAGGCACCACCTAGTGGTTGAAATTAAAAATACTCCCAAAGGAATGTCACTGGTGAATCCCAGGCAGAGAAAACAGTGATCTGAGGCAAGAAAAGGGAACTGAAAGCAAAATTTACTCATGCTGGAGGCCTTCTTCGTGCATTCCCTGTTGTATACAGCATCAAAACATGTCTTTTTATGACAGCCTGTTCAAGGACTCAAGTTTTACCCAGTGTGGCAGTCACAAAACAAGAGCTAGAATCCAGGAGACCTAAGTCCCACGCTCCAGTCACTTACTCTGCAGTAGAATGTTCTCTGAAGTCTCTCCTCGGGATTTAGAACCATCCTGGATATATAGATCCTACTCAACATCTGGGGGCAACTTAATGTAGAGGTTGGTGGCAAAGAAGGAGCAGAGAAAGAAGAAAGACATGGGGAAAGTATTTGTTCTCCCAAAAAACAGTTGCTGCTGAGTTTATGCAAAAAATCAGAGAAATGGAAGGAAGCAGTGGCACCTTTGCAGGCCTGTGCTCTCTTACTTGCCATCTCAGGAGCTGTTGTTCGTGGGTGTCTACCCTTACTTGTCAGGTTTAAAGGAGCAGCCCAAAGGGACCAGACCAAGCAAGTTTACCAGAGCACTTCCATGGGAGAGAGATTGGCAGGTCAGGTCCATGTATCCTCGACGCCCCAGAGAACTCTAGTCTAGATCAGGCATGTGGAGGGAGAGAGATATGGGAAAGAAAGGTAGCCAGGAGATGTGATCTGAGGGGACAGGATTAAAAACAATTTCTAGGACTCTGGGCAGCAAAGGTCAGCCTTTGGCTTCAGGTGCAGATGAGACCATTAACTGATGAAGCCAATTCATGATGATTCAGGGTAGCTAATTCTACTAGGACCTAGTCCCAGGAAACCAGGCAGCTAACTACTCAGCCCCACCTCCCCTCTAGAACACTGGGGATGTAGAGATATCCCAATGATTCAAAGGATCAGACTGGAAAGGACTAAGGGGACAAGAACAGATTCAGAAAGCAGCCAAATCTAGTATCAACCAGGTGTGCCAGGTTGGATGCTGGCCAGTCTGTACTAACTTGGTCCCAAGTCTGCTCATGATAGCATTGTGCTAGGGGAAAAAGAAACCTAGACCTTCAGGAATCTATTCTGGGATGTTTTCTATGAATGAGTCTCCAGATGTTCCTTTCTGTATTTGGGCTCTGCTACATCTACATTGCAGGCATCCCAGTCCCTACAAGGCTGCAATATTCAGGCTAAGACAGAGAATGCTATTTCTCCCACTTGACCTTCAGGAATTCTTGCCCTTCAGGCACATCTGGAATAACAGTTTACTCTTTCACCTTCCTATTAGTCTGCACGGTCAAGTCCCTAAAGTCTCGCTACCCATGTTCTTTATTGTCCATTTTGGTTCACCTTTACATTCAATTTCCAGAGTTGGTTCTATCCTTAGGGAGAATGTGGCTTCTTTGCCTGTTGTTAAGGTGAGCTCAAAGGTTAGTCTCGCCAGTGGCCATATAGCTTTACTGGTCAGAGTCATGTCAGGTCACTCTTTACTCCATGTCAGATCCGTGCCACAGCTACCAGACTATGATCTCTCCCTATTGCAAATACTCAGGTTATTGAGAAACTATTTAAACTTGTTCAGGATAATAGTGTCAACCCTAGGTCTTTATTCATTTGTTATTTGGAGCTGATTAGCATGCCCTAAAGAACAATGAGTGAATGGGCCTTCCTCTGTATAGATTAATGTATCACTTTCCTATTTATATTCATTTTGTATTTGAAAGGCTAAGCTGCTATAACAAAGAGGCCTTGAATTACAGTGCCTTAAAAATAAAGTTTATTTTCTCTCATGTTAAAGTTTCAAAATTTGCCAGCTATTGTACTGGGCACAGTCCTTCATGTACATTTCCATTTTTTTCTTCAATACCTATTAAAGAATTCTATATTCAATAAATACTTGAGCACTATTGTTTAAAGGGTTCTGAGTCTTATTTCACAGGAGATACATACTCTGGTCCTTCTCAGAACTCATGATTTAATGAGAAGACAGAGCAAATTAACATGTGTAGTTCAAAGGAGGGAAACAAGCACAGCAGAGAGATCTTTAGGGATTAAATGAGGGAACAGGTAAGTCTTCACAGAAAAAGAAATGCCATATAAGATAGAATTTGAAGGATAAATAAAATTTCAGTAGGTAAGGAAGAGAAAAAAAAGTTACCATTGGAACATGAACCAAAGCCTAAAGATTAAAAATATAGGAAATCCAGGAGGCAAATGGGAACAACAATATAGGATATTATACAATAACGAGGGCATCAGCCAGAGACTCAATGGGGGGTTCTTCTTCCTGCCCAGGAGAATGTAGCCATCTTAAACTTAGGGTCTCAAATGATTAATAAATAACAAAACACAAATATTTAGAAATATATTTACAAAAGCAAAGCCCCTGATAGATCTAGTCCACATGGGTGCTGGAACTGGACAAAGAAAAGATGGATCCCATGGTTTATTTAAGGGGATACATCAAAGGCAGGGATGAGGTTTCAAGGGCAGAGTCTTGCTTTCTGATGTCTAGTAGTCAACAGGTTGATTGGCATCTTCTCAGGTCACATCCATCCCATGTGCTATGTGGGCCACGGCAGAGCAAGATAGAAATTCACATTGTCCCTGGGCAATTGACTCAAGAAAATGTCCACTGGTCATTCCCAGACACCAGATGTTTCTATCCACTAGACTTCCATGCAAGGTGACCCGCATGCAACCCGTGTTACGATGGCTCATGACAATACTAGAAGGCTCTGAGGAAGTTCAGAGCCTCCCTCACTGTGGGCATTGGGGAATCATTGTGATTCCCAGTTGGACAATAAATGTCTGAGCACTGAGATTGATGGAGATGGACTGAAATGGAGATATTCACGGAAAATGAAGAGAAAACCACAAATGGGGAGGAGAAAACATAGGCTGGAGTCAGGTAATGGGTGTAAATAAGGAGCTTTAAGGAAAACCCCCACTGGAGGCAAGTCTGATGAGACTTTACAACTGAAAAGTTGAAAGTGAAAAGGGGAAATAAAACAATGCAGAACTTTCAAGGTTTAGCTAGTCCAAATATGGTACTGCTGCTACGGGATGGAAGTCAGAGTTGAGATGAGGTGGGGGGAGGAGGGAGAGGAGAGTTCAGTTTCAAATGTTAAGTTAAATTCCTAGAGGACCTACATGGAGCTTTCTAGAAGCAGTTCAAAATGTAATTCTAGAAGCAGTTCAAAATGTAACAATTCAAAAGCTGTTTCTAGTGAAAGACATGGATGCAAAAGTAGCCTGCAGGGAATTATACCTAGAGGGATAAGAGAACACAAGACTGCCAAGGACAAGGACTTGAAGCAAGGCTGGCCAGCCCTTAGAAAAATCATGTACTTAACTGTAGAGGGAAGAAATTTAGGGATAAAAAAGAAGCAGCAGCCTCATCTGAAAATCTGAAAGACCATAAGTGTGCAGTGCCTTAGGAGAGAAAAGAAGAAATTTTCAACAAGGGTCAGCTATGTCAGGCAAAGAAAACTCCAGGTGACACAGATGGGTGAAGACATTGAGATTTACGGTCAGTCTGTAAATTTCAATTTTTAGGATTATAGTTTGAGTCAACTGGGAAGGAGGAAAACAAATGCATGAGGCAGTGAGTTAGGGAAGTAAGAAAAAGAACATAGAAAGTTATAAAAGGAACAACAAAATAGACCAAAAGAATTAATGAAGCACAAAATAATGAATTAAAAATAGAACTAACGAATAAAAACACTTCTTACTGTATAAAATACAGGTCTTACTATATCCTTTTAAAAATCACTAGTGAACCTAGTTTAAAAAAATAAAGTGCCAACAGACATAGAAAGAAATGTGGGAAACCACCACACATAAAGAAGAATTTAAAAGAGTTACAATAGTCGACTTTGCTCACCTCTGCACACAAAAAATCTGAAAATCAAAATTAAATGGATAATTTTCTGTGGACATGTAATTTATTTCAATTATCCACTAATGATATAATTATATATTTGAAAACAATATAAGTGACCTTAAAACTACTGTAAATAATAAAATAATCAGTAACTTGAAGGGATGTTCAGATTAATATGTAGAAATCAATAGCTTTCGTATACAAAAGCAATGAATTGAAATATATTGGGGAAAAATAGTCCTTTTCCAATATCAACAAAATATATAAAATAACTGGAATAAACTTAATAAAAATGGGAAAAACATATAAATAAAATTTGACTTTGGCAATAAAACATAATCAAGTAAAATATGCTTATTTGTAAAAGTAAAATGAACCAAATTAATAAACGAACCCAAAAAAGTATAGAAAGCCAAGGGTTTAGAAAGCCAAGAAATGTATGAAATATATACATGCTTATTTAGATTATGATTAATGTAGCATTGAAAATCTGTGTGGGGAAAAAACAAAGTATTCACAAAATAGTTTTGTCATCTGAGTTCCAGTTGGATATGAGAACTAAATAAGAAAGCCAGAGAGAGACAGGAAGGAAAGGACATGGATGAATTCCTTTATAAACCTGGCTTGAAAAAATGTTTCTCATTCTAAATAAAAAAAAAATAGAAACCATAGAAAAAAGATAGATAAATAAAAACATATGCTTTTTAAAAATACAAATACTAAAGCCATAAGCAAAGTCAAAAGATGAATGACAAACATGGAAGAATTATTTGCAACTCATATTACATAAAGCACTGATCTTAATATGCAAATACTCCTAGAATTTGACAAGACAAAACACAATCAACCCAATATAAAAGTAGATAGTTCCCAGAAAAGGAAAGAGATAAGCGAAAAGATGTCCAGTCTCTTGATAATAAGAGAAATGCAAATTAAAACTATACTGAGATAACGTTCATCACCTTTAGATTGGCAAAGAACCTCAAATTTGATAACCCAGGATATTAGTTGCCTTTTTGCCGCTGTAACAAAACACACACTTACAGGGTTAAACAACACAGAATTATTATCTTACAGCTTTGTGGGTGAGAGCCCCACAACAGTGAATCTGAGCTAAAATAAAAGTGTCAGCAAGGTGATGTTCCTTCTGGAGGCTCCAGGAGAGAATCTGTGACCGGAATTTCCCCTTCCAGCTTCTAGAAGCTTCCCACACTCCTTTGCTTGTGGCCTCCTTCCTCCATCTGCAAAGCCAGCAATGTTGCATCACTGATCCTTTCTTTAGTCACATCTTCCTCTGACTCACCCATCTGCCTCCCACTTTCACTTTTAAAGACACTTATAATTATACTGAACCCAATAGATAATCCAGAAAATCTCCCTATCTTAACATTGGCTAATTAGCAACCTTAGTTCCTCTTTGCTATGTTCCCTAACATATTCACAGGTCCCAGGTATTGGTATTTGAACATCTCTGTGGGAAGTATATGAGGGATGATTCTCTCTACTGCAAACACTGCCTGTGCAGTTGTGGGAAGCTAGCATTCCCTCAGAATGTTCTCATCACTATGGCAGAGGGTAGGTTGGTACAAGGACTGTGAAGGGTAATTTGGTAACATCTACATTTAAAGATTTAAAATGCACATAACCTTTAATCCAGAAATTCTACCTTAAGAATCTATCCTACAGATATACTTTCATACAGATAAAATGATGGGTATCTAAGATTATTTATGATAGCAATGTTTGTAATAGCAGAAGACTGGGAACAACTTAAATGCTTATTAGTAGAAAACCGATTGAAAGAGTGATAGCACATCTCTGCAAAAGAAATTTTAAAGAATAGTCCCTAAGGTAATTAGGAAAAATAAAGAAGGGAATGGTGTACATAAAGTGCTGTGTGGTAGAAGCTGAAAGTAAGGTAAGAATCTATATTTACTAGTAAATACATAAAGAAACTAGGGAAAATACACAAAAAAACCTTAATGATGCTTATTTTAGAGGAGAAGGATGGATACATAGAAAACATATACTAATACACACACAGAGACACACACACACACACACACACACACATACACACCAAAACTCACCTTAAATGCATCCATCTGTAAGGATCCTTCCTGTTTTCTAAGTCTCTTTGTAGCCTCTCATAGTTCTTTAAACATTTATATTAATATTAGGGGATCCATGCTGCTTTTTTTTGCATTATCTTAATTTGTGCAGAACCCTTTCCTCCACTTTACCCAGTGATAAGAAGAAAAAGGGAAGAGGAGAAAAGATGGGGGAAAAGATGCCTACTTCTGAATCTTTAGAAGAAGGGAATGTTTTATGTTTATCAAAAAGAAGCTTGAATTTTAAAACCAGGAGGGCAGGGATAATAATCTCCAAAGAGCACTTTTCACACTGCATTCTAGCAGTCAGGTTTTTTTCTGCCTCCCTCACTAAACCACCAGCCCCTTGATGTGACTTTCCTTGTAGAAATACAATAGGTGACCCATTTGAAGGGCTGAATGAAAACTCATCTGCATTTCTTTTTAGAGGACAGGGTTGGGGAAATGAACTCACAGACACATAAATTTTGTAAAAGTTCTTCCTTGTGTTCAGGACTCTAAGATACGTATGTTTTCACAATCCAACATTTCCAAATGGAGTTGTGCCACAGTCACTGTCATCTGAGCAGAACTGATGGCACAGCTGTTGTCGCCCACATCACTGCAACTTAAGTCATAGCCATTTCTGCTGGCACCTTGGTTGAGGTATGTGTAAGGTGACCACATAATTTCATCTTCCAAACTGAGACTCTTTAGAGAGTAAAGGGGACATTAGCAGATGAGATGCCATGACAAGAGTCAACTTGGACCTTGTTCAAGCATACCTGGCCATAGAGTCACCCTAGTATGTAAATCACTAGCACTAAGTAGGTTGGATAAGTATCATTCAAATGTGCACATTAGAAAAAGCACTGACACTAAAATTATCATGCCCACAAAAAGCAGTAAAATGCCATAAATCAGTAAGATATTCATTTCTGGAGGAATGCCCACAATTCCATGTTTTCTTATAAAGCAAAACCCTGGAGTTCATGAAAACTAAGAAAAGAAAATGCCTACAAATATGTAAGTGTGTTACATTATGTTGGTGGGAAACATGCAAAAGAATTGCCTTTTAAATGTCACATAATGCAACTGAAGGCAGGAGATAGTGCTAAATCCCCAAAAATTCATTTAAAAAAAAAACTCCAACAGAAGGAGAAGGCTCTGTGACCAATACAGTGTCATGATTATTGCTAGGCACTATGACACAGTCTAAGGCAGCTGCTTCCTTCTCAGTGGTGCACAGAGTCATAATGTGTCTGACAATGGACAGCACCTTGGCTTCATGAGATGCACTACTTTATCCACACATGAGAAGTGAACTTCTCATTGACATACCTGGCTAAATCTGGAACAGGGATATTTCTGAAGGTGATATATCAGTTCTCCCTGGTGGTAGACTCAGGCCATCCTTCAGGCCAAGCTCTGGCCAGAATACAAGACTCTTCACTGGGATTGTCTACCTCTTTTACTCAGATATGAGCAAATTCCAGAAGAATTACTATGTACACTTGTACATACTGTCTTTAATAGGCCACAACATTTGATTCTAATATCTGGGCCTCGGTCCTATTTCATATTATACCATGAGGGCCATTGCCCACAGGTTACATAGTAATAGCACCACCAGACACTCACTTTGCAATTGTGCCATGGTGACCAGTCTAGACATAAGCTATCCATTATTTACAATGTCACAATGCCACAGAGGGGAGAAGCACAACATGGTTGGCCTCATACTCCACAACCAGCTTGCTGCCTGACACCAAATAGATGTGAAGTAAAATCCTTATTTCAACAGATCTCACTGAGCCTACTTCTTGGCTTACATAGTCAAGATCCCCACTTTGTCACAATTGAGATTTCTAAATATATGGGAAGCTTATGATTCTTATCTCCTGGCATTTTTGTTAATCTAACTTCTTGGTTAGAAAAAAAAAAGGGGGGGCTTCTTTTTATCCTCCTGCTATCACTGCTACTTCCCCTCACTACACCAGAGTTAAGGTGTAGCATCAGGCTCTTCACCAAAGGGAAATGTGCTAGAGTCCGGTGGGAATGGTCCAGCCTTTACCTGCAGGACCACCATTCCAGCTCACCTGGCCTTTCTATAGTCCCTAACCACCACTTTCATGCCTAGATTCTGGGGGAGATCTTAGAGAATTGAGTGACTCCAATAAGAAGTGTGAGGATCTAAAACCTGCCTCAGGCTCTATATACTGCTCAGAAAATAAACTCATCAGGCCCAAAGAGGTACTCAAGTCCTCCTGAAGGGGACAGTGGGTATCACAGAATGGTGTAGCCCAGTAAATAAAATAACTGCATACCTCAAAGTTTCACTAGCTCATGATTATATATTTTTCCTCTCCCACGGCAATGGATCAATATACCCTAAATTATGTCCTTCATCAAAGCATTACCCAAAATATCGGTAGCCTCAATGCTACTAAACAAAATGCTAAGATCAATGTAATCATTTGTCCCTTGGTGGTGATTTATTCTCATCCAGCAGATCTAGAACTAAATTCTCTCCCAGCCACACTAAGCGATATCAGCTGATCTCCAGTGTGAAGGCCATCTCTCATCTGCATTTTATTCTCCAACTGAGCTTCCATAAACATGCCCAAATGTCATGGTATTTGCAAAACAGCTGTTTCCAGATTCAAGGGAAAGTCTGTGGTCATGAAACTGGCCACATGTAGAAGGATCCAGATGGCTAAATAACCAGGACACTCCAATACGAATCCAAAGGAGGTCTCTCTAAATAATAATTCAATAACTCACTGACTTGGAGTCATCATTCTGGCACCTTCCCTACAGTTCAGCAATATAATCTATTGGCTATATTCTCCAGCCTGAGCCCTTTGACACTTTTCAAATGAAACATTCCAATGGTCCAACCAATGAGCATCCCTAACTGCTCCCTCCCATCCCCTCTAGATCCTGGGGAATAGGATGGCCTTAGGACAAAGGCAGGGTGGGGGAAATGAGGGGACTTTGGTTACCACCTTGGTGTGTCTGTTCCAGGGCCCCATACACCTGTGCTCCTCACCTTCACCTCCACCACATCTGCCTCACTGATAGTTTGTTAATGATGCCACCACCAAGTTGTCAGGAGATACCTTAACCTCCACAGCAGGGTCCCAGCCCTGGAATTAATAAGGAGACAGACACAGAGGCACTGTGGTCGGGAGTATCGGACGAAGACACATACTAACCATGCCTGTACTCTGTGGATTATAGTTTATTCACCAAAACCCACACTTGTTTTCCCTCCTTCATAGTTGGCAGCCCCAGATCATCATCAGCCTTACTGTGGCCCAGCAACCTGCCTGAGCCCACCAACAACTGAAGCAAACAGCCAAATCTATCACCAACCCACATCCTTCCATCAACAACATCCACTCAACTCTGTGAGAGAATTGTTCCCTTGAAATAAGAAAACAACCTTCCTTTGGTTTTATTTTTAAATGTATTTAATCATACGCAAGTAATACTGGAGCTCTAAATAAATGTGACATGTGTACCAGAGGATACTTTCAAGAACAAGCCAGTAATTATTGCAAATCAATTTCTCAGCTTTAATGTATTTTACCTCTTCTGATGACACTGAATATCTGAAATGCTTCTGCAGTGAATTGACATTTCTGCATTGAACTTCCTCTAGAAAAATCACAATGTCTTTGAGCTTCAGATTCTGGACCAACCTACTGGGAGATAGTTACAACCTCTTCAGTGTTGTATTTGGTTTGTAGCAAAAAAAAAAAAAAAAAAAAAGGTCATATTCATGGTAACACTTTTTTAACCATGAAAAATAATGGACTATCCTTTGCTAAGCTTCATCTTTTATATATTGCTGCTTATACCCAGAAATCATCATCTCTCATGGACTCTATGCACAGAGAAGAAAAAAATGAGAGACAGTCTTAGTTGGTATGAGGGATAGGTATGCAAATCACTGACAAGAACGGAAAGCCTAAGTACAGCTATTATATGTCAATAAAATAAATGAGTAAATGACATTTTTAAAAATGGAAAATAGCATGAAATCAGTACCATTACAGAAATTCAAACAAGGACAACTAGGAAATGGGCTGTTAAATCAATCTTGATGAATATACAAGCAAACTATGAGGATAATGTGGCATTTGGGATGAATCTTGAAAGATACATAAAATTTAATCAAGACAAAGTGAGACAGAGTGCTTTAGTTTGAGAGAATACTGTGAACAGAGACAGAGAGGGAAAAAGCCTGCAACTTACTTGTAAAACACTGACTAATTCATTGTAGATGTAGCAGAGCCCTCAACCTTTAATATTTAAGACTCACACAAGGGAGGGACTGGTTCAAAGAGCAGGTTATCTGGCATGATTGCCAGCATTCTAATTCAGTAAGTCCAGGATGGACTGAATTTTATCAGCTTCAAAAGTGACTATGAGGCAGGTGGATCAAGATCCACTTTGAGAAATCCGAGGCACAGGCTACTTGGAGGAAAGCAGTGACAAACAAGGTAGAAAGGCAGGATGGGGCCAGGTCAAAGAGAGCCTTGAACGCCACGCTACAGAGGTTGGTCTTCATTTGATTGGTGATGGGGTGTTATATCTGTGTTTTAAAATAGTTCTAATCTGCTTGAAAAAGTTTAAAATGTTCCATCCTTTTTAAAAAGTAAAATGCTAAAAGGAATCTATAAGCTTGGGGAACTTACTGTAGAAAGTCAGTAGTTCCCTTAATGATTTCGTTAATTGAATATAGAGGTGTTGGCTGGAAGTGTAAGTAGGAATGAGCTGGGGTGGGTGCTGGGGCATGCCTGCTTGAAAAAGGATAAAAACCACTGTGGTCACAGGGTCAACATGGCCATGCTTTTCCTAAGAGAAACAGGTGCTAGAAACTGAGAAATTGGGATAATTTTGTTTGGGAGTGTTATTTTTTTTTCTTTTGGATTTTTGCTTTGAAATGTAGGAACATAAGGGGTATATTCTATAAAGAAGAGTCTTGAGAAGCAGTTAAACTTTCAGGTTCCAGGACCCCTTTACTCTTCTATAAATTATAGACCCCCAAAACTTTGTTCCTCCATATATTTATTATATTATAAATTAATATTGTTTAATAGTATTTGTTCATTTAATATAGCAATAATAAAGCTTGACCTGTTAGCATAAATAACCATTGTTTTTTTAAGAAAAAACAACTCTATTGTCCAAACTCCAAAAATAAAATTAATTAGAAAAAAGTGTGTTTTGTTTTGCATATTTAATGTCCAGCTTCGTATATAACAGCTAGATTCTCACATCTGCTTCTCCTTTCAATTTGTTGAGATATCACATGCATCCATGAAAAAATGGAACGATAAAGGGCAAATCATTCATTAATTATATTATTAAATGGGGCAAATCATTTATTGACTTTATCATGAAAATAGTTTGGACTTTGCAGAACCCCTGGATATCAGTCTGCAGGACCCCGGGATATCTAGGACATACTCTGAATGCTCTAAATTCACTGTCTCAAATGATACAGTCAAGCTTAACGATCACTAGATGATGCCCATGTAGGCTCTGAAATATAAGTGCTATACAAATCCAGAGGAACCAGGAAGGCACCTGGTTCTAGCTCTGTTTAGAATCAGGAGAAGCCAAAATGATGTTAAGCAGTAACTCTAGGTAGTTAAAGATGAATGAGGGAAATGTCAGAAAGCACCCAAAATTTGTTTTCTTTAAATTTTGCTCTAAAGGAATTCATGGCACTAACTATGCATCATAATGACTCTCTTTTTAAAAGTGAGAAAGTTTGTTTTAAAAGGTAATTATCCAAATCTTACTTCAAAAGATTTGGTACTCTGCCAGGAGGGACAGGACAAAGATATTTTTGACCAGCTACACAAATGATTCTGCTTTACTGCAGAGTACAGGAACCTCTAGCTCCTATATTTGTTTCATAAATCATAAAAAGGCAATGCAATTGTATTTGTAACATTAATTTTGACTTCTATTTTCATTGGTTGTTTTTAATTATACATGACAATAGAATTCATTTTGACATAATTATAAAAGAATTTTTATAATTTTTTCTAATTCTGTCCCCAGTACGTCCACTTCTCCTTCCTTCCTCCCTCCCCCTGTTTCCTTCCCTCTATTCTATTGGTCTTTCTGCTATTTACTCATAGTTGTATTTTTTTAATTAGCATCTGTGGATGAACATGATGATGAGATTCACTGTAGCATATTCATATATGTACACAGGAATATTAGGTCAGATTCATTGCACTGTCTTTCCCTATCCCATCTCTCCTCTCTCCCTTTCATTCCCCACTGATCATTCTTCTATTGACTTCTGTTTTTTTTTTTATTTGTTTTCATTAGTTATACATGACATCAGAATGCATTTCAATTCATTGTACACAAATGGAACACAACTTTTCATTTCTCTGTTATACATGATGTAAAGTCATACTGTATGTGCAGTCATACATGTACCTAGCGTAACTATGTTCATCTCATTCCTCCAGACTTCTGTTTCTAAATGAAGACAACCTCCTAGGATTTTATCTACAAGTGAAAACCACTCAGCTTTTAAAAATCATGTACCCATAATCTAAGTCTTAAGGATAGTCCCTACTGAGAAACATCTACTTTTTCATACAAGCATCCTGTTTTAAAAAATATAACCCTAAATTAAAGGGGTAAAAAAATGCCACTGCTTTCATGAAACAAATAATGGATGCCTTGTTTTCATAATAAACATTTAAGAGAGCTTGTTCCTAATGGAAACTATTGTTACTGATTAAAAATCTTCTTGGGGAGGAAAAAAGTACCTTCATATACAATCTCCATTGGGGATGCAAATTGGACAGAAACATACACCAAAGGATTTGCATTTAATCAAATCCAAAGCAAGTCATTTCAGAAGCATCTCCACTGAATACAGAAGGCTTTTCCACTAGGATCAGGCTGAGCTCTCCAGGGGATCAGGATCCCTTACCAAAGAGTGGACACCATTTACAGAGGCCCTGTACTGCTGCTTCTAAGAAGGAAATTCACCAGAACCATCCAGAATGGAGAGTGGTAAGTCAATGTCAATTGTTACAATTTTTTAAAAATTTAATAATTCTAATTTTTATTTTTGACATCACAAAATTATAACACAAAGCAAAGGTAAAGAAGAAATATCACTAATTTTGACTAGACATATAAAAATACGAACCAGAAACCAACTATTTAGAACTCTTGGTAACATGTTAACAATTCTACACACATTTAATTATTAATTGTTAGATGTAATTTTGCTGTATTGAATTTAGATATGTACTCCAAAAGATCAATTTAATTAACATTATTTTTATAAAATTATTATCTGAATATTAATGCATTATTCTCTACAATTATGAAATTTTATGTTAAATGAAACAACTTCTGTTAAGTCCTCAGTTACAAAGTCCAGAAATACCTTTATTCAGGCATCTTGCTTTCAGCTCTTAAGGCTAGGATGAAAGGCAATACACTAACACATGATAAGTAAGAGATTCTCATTTCCTGGATTCAAACTACTTACAGATCTTCAACCTGAGTATTAGTGTCAATATAGAGAATAAAACCCCACCATTTCAGGAATAAATTTGAGATATAAACTTTAGCATTTAAAATGTTAATAAGTAATGACAGATAAAATATTTCAAAAATGCTTTGTAAGCTATCTTGAAAAAATATTTTTAAAAATCGAAGATCTTCTTATTGAAAAGATAAGGAGATAAAGTTAGAAAATCACCTATCTTCTGCAACATGGAATTGGTTACTGGCAGTAGTGCTGTTTTGGGATCCAACTATGAGCCTTACAAGGTGGGAATGAAGGGGAGGTCCAGAGAGACTGTGGATAGCAATAGTGTGGGCAAACCAAACTTCACCTAAATCCTAATATAATGACTAATTTGGCCTCCATCCTTAAAATTTTCAGTCTTTCTGATTTCATAAGCAGTATGAAAATAATAATTTGAACATTTAATTAGTGGACAAATTTAATAATTTGAACATTTAATTATTGGACAAATTTGGAGACTCTATGTTGCCTCTCCTTATATCCCCTTGGAGGTTTCCCACAGTAAAACTAATATATTCTCTTCCTAGATCAGAAGCAGAATACAAACAATAGCTTCTAGAATGCCCGGCACTAGTACTATTTACTCCAGGGCAGACATCCGCCTTCCCCTCAGTGAGAGGGCTCGATCCTCAGAAAGGCAAGCCTGTTGGGGTGGGAAGAGAGGTCCCCAAAGGACAAGAGGGGCAGCTGAGCCAGACAGTGACCCAACATACCATATTGCCACTGTATTTTCTGGAACCTCATTGTTGGCCCTTTCCTGACAGGCAGAGAATGGAACAAAGATGCAGAATGTCCAACAATAACCCATCATTCCAGATTTTTACTCTGTTCTGTCTTGATTGACAATGTGCCTTCATCCCAAAGTCATGAGGGATGATAGTTCAGAGACATCATCTACTATCTTCATTGTCCAGTTGCAGAACCCAAAATAGAAATGCTTCTTTTCTAAAGTAACTTTCTTTTTTCTTTGTGTTTGTTTCATGTGCCCTCTTTATTCACTTACCTTCTGTCACAAGCTTAGACTCTCTAATTAATTTCAAAGTAAAAAAAAATGCCCTCCACAAAAATGTCATCAGAAATGTAGAATTAGAGTGAATTTCAAATATGGAAAGTGGACTTACCATTTAATCACTAAGAATGGTTTAGGAATCACCTGCATTTTAATTATTAAATCAATTTCAGAATATACCAGTGTGATTTGATGCAGAAAATGTTTAATTTTCAAAATAATATTAAAGTGATAGCTGCATTAAATCTATTATGGACTAAACTCTCCATCAAAAAAAGGGGGAAGAATAAGGATGTCATAAGACTAAAACAATTTGCTGGGCTGGGGGCATAGCTCAGTGGTAGAGCACTTGCCTAGCAGGCTCAAGACCTAGGTTTGATCCCCAGCATTGCAAAAAATAAAATATTTTTTCTAATAAAAATAAAAAACATTCTGCTGTATGAACATAATTACAATCATACAGTGCCAAATTTTTATTCCAAATTCTAAAGGAAAAATTAATTGCTATTGATAAATTTGCTTGTGCTTTCTCTCCGGAAACGCTTGTCTTTGTTTTCTCAACAACTAATCTGAATGCAAGTTTGTATCTAGAGTATTTGAATAAAAACTCTTAAGCTCTCCTGGTTTATGCAGGTGTGGATTCTTTAAATAGACACATGCACAGAAAAAAAAATGTTTGAGACTAGGAATACTGGTAATATTTTTTGAACTCTATATATCATGTCTGTCTTTAAAAAAAATAGAAAAGGAGATTCAGAAATTACCCAAAACTCAAAAATCATGAAAAATACTACAGATGGGATTTTAAATAATTTGTTCGGGCTCCATGCTTTGTCAAAGTCAATTTCCCTTCTGAGCTGTTGTAAAGTGTAGGTGTTGGCCTTCCTGGACCACAGCAAGGGAGCAACGTTTTAGCCATGTTCCCATGAAACCCCAAAGAAAGGACATCTCCACCTTTGTCTTATGAAAGTATTCTTTCCCAAGTTCTAAGCCCATGGCCTTTCTTGCCTTCACTTTCCTCAATTTCTCTAAGGCATTTTGTATATACTACAAGCACTTGTTGAGAACCTGGGTGTCAGATGCATAACAGAACTGGTGGTAACCCACTTGCTCTCTGATCCTTCTTCCTTCATTCCCTTGATGTTTCTGCTCTGGTACACAGTGACTTTTTGGGCCTTGCCCCTGCCCCCACCCTGCACCCCTCCTACAGTGGCCCTTCTCTGTCCCTTCCTTCCCCTGGGCTCAGAACTGTAGCCATTTCCCAATGCTCTGTACTTGAACTGTACTCTTCTATTGCAAAGTCCTCCTTGGAAAACTTTATTTTCATTGCTTTAATTCTCATAGTTTTTAAGATGTTTCTTGGATGTAGAGTTCTAGCCCAGGTTCTAGTTTTAGGTACAGGATATTTTTAATTTAATTTGATTATGTCACCACAACCTCAAAGTCAACATAGTCAAAATTGAATTCTTCTTTCCCTATCAGAATCAACACTCTACTCTGCCTTCTTAGATTTCTCCTCTTAATCATGGTGTTGTTTTATTGTGTATGTTTGTTATTGTTGTTGTTGTTGTTTTTCTCTTAAATCTGCCCTTTCCTTGTCACATCCAGGTTTGAGGCTAGCCTCTGTTTGTAATTTCTTACCCTCTCCACTTCCTCATCTTTAGCCATTCTAGGATCAACGCTCAGATCCATCTTTCAAAAAAATTTTCAACTCTTCCAAAAAATATGATACACAATATTCTTATGCTGAAAAAAATCTAATTGCCTCAACTGCATGAAGGACAGCGGTCCCATGATATTATGTCACCTAGTGACATCATAGCCATTTTAAATTGCATAAGTACACTCTCTGGTGTTTGCAGAATGATGAAATCACCTAACGACGCATTTCTCAGAACACGTTCCAGTCTCTAAGCGATGTATGACTACATATATTTATATAGTCATGTTTTTAAGACCTTCAGCACCTCATTATCAACAGCAACAACAAAATGCTTTCAACAGATGTTTACTGGAAAGCTGCGTGGAACTTAGAGTCTTGCAAGGAGCAAACAATAAATCTCTAAATACAAAAATTTTACAGAACTTTATAAAGTGGCAAGTGCTACATGGGAATAAGTAGTGCAGGATAAGGGGGATCAGGCAAATTTTATGAGGAAGGTGCAACCTTAAATATGTTCTCATTGAGAAGCTGACATTTGAGCCAAGACTTGAAGGAGGAAAGAACAGTTAGCCATGTGGATAAAAGGAGGAAGAATATTCTAGCTGGTAGACATGGCCAGTGCAAAGTCTCAAGGCAAAAGTGCTTGGTACATTTCAGAAAACTGGTTATAGTACAATGGGCAAAGAGTAGAATCTTGGGAAACGAGAACAGAGGTATAAGCATAGGGTCACATAGGACAATTTTTAAGGACTGTGGCTTTTACTCTGAGTGAAATGAAGAACCCCTGTAGGATTTTGAAAAGAGCAGTGACCAAACTGGACTTTCTTTTTTGAAAGGATCACTATGGCTGCTCTGTTGAAAGCAGACTGAGCCAGGGGTGAAGGGTAGAACAGGAGGACCATTAGAAGGCTCCTGAAATAATCTCCATTAAATGACAATAGAGATAACCTGGATATTAGAGATGGAGGTGAAGATAAGTCAGCAGACTCTGGATCTATTGTGTAGGTGGCCCTATTGTGTATTCCCCAAAAATGGTTGTGAAGTTGTAAAGGACGCCAGCCTTGAAATTGAGAAACTAAAAGGACAGAATTGCCATCAACCGAGGTGGAGAGGACTTCAGGTAAAACCAAAAGGAAAGAGAAGAATGAAAGTTCAGATTTGGACATGTGGAATTTGAGATGTCTACTGGACATGCAAATATAGGTGGATATCCAAGTCTCAAGTCCAGGTCAGAGCTGGGCTATCCCTTTGAAGTTCATCTATTTCTACAAGAAGTTCTGATCTGGTTATTTGCCATCTTGTAAATTTCATTCCTCTATTAATTACTATGTAGTTATTTGTTAAACTTATTTAGAAGAGGCATATTTCCCCTAAGCTCTTTGGCATACACAGAAAGTATGAATTACTAATTCAGATTGAATCATCACTTAAAAAGCCTTTCAGAATAAAGGGGAGCCAAGACTGTCTGGGAACACACAAATGACCCAGCCTGGACCTCTTCTTCAACTCCCACCCCCTCCTCCTCCACAGGTCCAAGTCCACACCTACCATCAATCACTCGGATGTTCCCCTTCTTGCTCAACCAGAACTGCCTGAATTTAGAGTTGCCCCCCGCCCAACACACCCTGCCACACACAGGAACCTCACTCATAAAGATATTCGAAGTTCTCAAACTTCAGAGAACATCAGAGTCATCTAGAAGTCAGGCCCCATTCCTAAGGTTTCTAGGGTGCTTTGGGGTAGGACCTGAGAATCTACATTCCTACCAGGTTTCTAGCCAATGTTGATACTGAAGGTCTAGGAATCAAACTTTGAGAATCACCTGTGCTTTTTCTTGATTTGACTCATCCTTCTGGTTCTGACCCTTGCCTTCTTCCAACCTTGAGTGTCTGAGTTACTCTCCTCCTCCAGGCTGCTGCATGTATATTGGGGCTGTCGTAGTCCCTGGCAATACCATTCTTCCCCACTCACCACCCCCCCTTCCTTACTTTAGTGTCAGAGGCTGAGGACCAATTTGTGTCCTTGATTCCACTATATGGTCTTCCTCTTTGAAGTCTCCTTCTCTCATTTTTCCCCTTTCCAAAATCTTAAGTCTTTCCCTCCATTCCATTCAAATATCCTCAGTTCCCACCCACTGATAAATACACAGAGTTATAAAGCATAAGCAAACCTCTCTGTGACAATGTAATTCCTTCCAACCATCACCCAATCTCTTGCTTCCCCTTCTCATTCAAACTTCAAGAAGTAGTCGTCTCTCTCTCTCCTGTTTCCACTTCCTCCCCTGTATTATTGTCTGGGTTCTAGCCACGCACACTTCCAAAATCCACTCTTGCTGAGGTCAACACCAGCCACTGGATTGAAAGCACTGGATGCTTTTCCATCTTTATCTTCCTAGACCACTTGTACTGGTATCCAATACTTTTCCTCCTTCCTCCCATCCCCTGGAAATCTCTGCCCAAGTTCCACACGCCTTATTCCCCCTGGCTTTTACTGGATCTTTTCCAACAGTCTTCACGTGTCCTCTTCATAAGGCTTTCTTCTCCTCCTCTGACAGCCCTTCAAATGGAAGTGCTCCCCAGATTTCCATCTTGAATCATTCAGTACCGAGCTTCCCAACCAACCTGTCAGAAATCAGTGCTCAGGGCCTTCCCTAGATGCTGATCCTCTCAGCCCTTGCGAGTACCCCAGCCTGTTATCCCAGAGTGCCAGACACATTATTGTTTTCTCTGTATGTCATCATGTAACTGTCACAGGCTCCCTCGGGGATTCCATCCCCCTCCCTGGTTTCAATTGTCATCAATGTCATGATGACTCTGAAACTTATGTCCTAGAACCATAGTGGAAGCTTGAGAATCACTGGAGTCTTCCCTCTCCTTTCTTTCCCCTACCTACATAATCTTACACCTATCTGATCCTTGCCTGCTTATCTCAGACCCCAGCACCTCTTGCCTGAATTATTCCAGAATCCTCCTGACTCATCTCTATGAGTCTTTATGATTCTCAAATCCACCTTCCACACAGCTGCCAGAAGAGTCTATCCAAAATGCAAATCTAACTACACCACTCCCTTGCTTAAGAGCCTCCAGTGGCTCATTGCCGACAGGATGAAGTCCAAGCTCCTGTATACCAGAAACACCATGGTTAGTTAAACCTTACTTGTTTCCCCAGCCTCACTTCCTCCCTCACACCTCTTTCTGTTCTGCAGCCCAGACCTTTACCCAGGCTGCCTGTACATCTGGAATGTTCTTGCCTTCTAGAGTCACCTAGATGGTCAGGCCCCATTCCTAGGGTGTCACCTCCCTCCCCCCTTCTCTATTAAGCCTCAGATCAGAGGCTGTCCCAGTCCTCTCTCTGCTCCCCCAGGAAGCGGCACAGTCTGTTTCTCAGAATATCTTAGCCTTATTTCTATTGTAGCATCACAATTATCTATAATATATTTCTCTTCCAATAGATACCATGTTCTTTTGTATTCTGTCAACACATAGAAAATAGTCAATAAATAACTGATAAATAAATGTAGCCTTAGGCTGTTCAAAAAAAATAAATAAGATACTCTCAATTCTAGAAGCAACTTTTAGATTCCTTTGGAACAAACCTCTAGTCTTTGTGTTTTATGTTTGAGACTTATTTGAAAGGAGTACTTCAAGCCTCTTTAATTAAAAGACAGACAGGGGCTGGGGATATATCCAGTGATAGAGTGCTTGCTTTTCATGTATAAGGCCCTGGGTTCAACCCCAGCACCACACACACACACACACACACACACACACACACAAGACAGACAGACCAAAATTAGCCCAAAGGACCCTTCAAATAATTTTGTTTTGTTTAAATCAGGTTGTATATGGTTTTCTTTGAATTATGTTTTGGAACCTAGATTTTTTTCAACTCCTGCCCTCCTCCCCATTCCTCCACAGCCCCAAGTCCACACCTACCATCAATCATTTGGATATTCTCCTTCTTGCTGAACCAGGACTGCCTGGGTTTACAGGCACAGAAACTTGGTAGTTTCCAAAGCATTTTCATATGCATATATTATTTTTTACTTACAAACCTCTGAATATAGCAAAAAAGAGATCATATCCATTTTAACAGGGGGAAAAAATGAAACTGAAAAAATTGTGATTTTTTTTTCCCCAGGTCAGTGACTAACATGTAGCTGTGTAAACCCTGACTCAGGCCATCAACTTCCCCCACCCACTGCACCACCCTGCCTCTGGTTATAACTTCAATTATTTTGTTGTTGTTTGTTTTGTTTGTTTTTTTCCTTTCTTTCCTCCTCCCATTCTTTTTGTGATACAATTTTATTTGTATGTCAAGTAACTATCTGTAAATTCAGATTAGAGAATATTTTTGGTTATGTGCTTCATACATTTATATACTAATAACTCCTGCCATATATGTTGATGCTAAATTCTGTCCCAGCTGACTTGGCTGGAAAGCCAGCCACACTTCAATTAAAAGGGATTGAAGCCATCCAACCTACTACAGAATACCAATTTAATAAGCAAAATGTATCTTGAAATGTGTCTAGTTCAATCACTAACTTGGTGTTTAAATGCTTTCTAAAACAGTTCAAACAGTTCTCCCGTCATTGCTTGATTATCCCCAGTGACAAGGAGCTCACAATCCCTAGAAGCGACGTTGACAAATTTTAGAACCATGAAATAGGGTTTCTCTATTTCTTCATGCAATTTCCTCTTGCTAAAAGTGAAATAGTCAATGTGAATTGCAAATCACTATGATATCTTCAGTAAGTGCATGTAGCAAGTGCTCAAAAATTATTTGTTAAGTGAACAAATAACTCTTCCCTTATTCTTGGCTAGTTTTAAAGCAGTAATTCCTCATGTCACCATATTTTTAAAAACAAAGCACACTCTTTTAGTGTAGTAAACAAATGACTTTCCTCTTAGAAATGATCATCCAGTTGACCTACTCCTTCATCAGGTACCAAGATGTGGGACAGCCAAACAGTCTGTGACCTGAGTCATGCAAATCTAACTTCTTCTACATGTAATAAGAATCATTATTTCAATTTTTATCCAATACCTTATCTGGTGATTAAAACATAAGTTATCAATCTTGCTGGAGTAAATCTTGACAAATCAAAGTAGAAAAAAGAGGACATTTTAAAGAGCTCTTGTGCAGAAGACGCAGAGCGTTTCTTGTTTTACTTACCCAGAGCCTGGGTGAGTTTCCATCAAAGACCAGAGTTTGGACTTTACTGAAGCCACTTCATATTCCAGATCTCTACCATTTGAATGGGAAAACAGCATCAAGATTATTAACCCTGAGTACATCCCTGGGAGGTTGACCTTACTACCCCATCTAGATCTGACTGTGACTATCCCCTTTGCTTAAGTCCCAGGAGATTACAGCAAACGAGTATACCAAGGCGTGAGAGTGAAGCACACGGTCAAAGATCTCCTGGCAGAAAAACGATCCAGACAGAGTGACTCCAGACTTAACGTGAGTCCCAGCTTGACACACACTGAAGCCTTAAGGTCCCGGCCCATGATTGAGGGTGGCCATCTCCCCTCTCCCTTCCTCCACACACCAATCTCCTCCTCCTGGGTCTGATATTCTCAAGAGCAAAGCTCTTATTTACCTGGAACACACTATACAATGATGTTATTGTTGTGTTTTTTCTTTTTTATTTCTCCTGAGATGAATGACCTTGGCCAGCAGAGCACACCCCTTTGACAGTCTCCTGACTCACCCAGATGTGCCAACATCTCCACTTTAGCATTCCCTCCCCCTGTTGCCCTGTTCATCCTATTGTACGCTGGTTTGGGGAAAGAATTTTTATATCTCTATTTATCTGTATTGATTATATGCCCTTAGAAATAGAATGCACATTCCCTCAGAGCTGTATGTTTTGTAAATCACAGTGGAGTGCAAGGAATATGAACATAGAGGGAATAATGGTCCTTCTAGGGATAAGCTGTATGACCCTTGGAAAGTCACTTGACTTCTCTGGACCCAACATGAAATGAATTAAACTCTAGGGTTCATTATAATGTAACAATCTCTAAACTATTATTAACATCACAGCACATTTGTTAGCTACCAGCAGTGTTCCAAGAGTTTTGTGATCTTACTGGCTGGTCACTTTAGCTGGTGGCAATGAAAAGATGATGTGTCCCTCACTTTTCCATTTCCCCTAGTCATGAATTAACAAAGACTCAGTTTGTGGAAATAACACTGACCTTCATTCATATGGCATTCTAAATACAACAGAGATAACTTAGAAAAATTTATCTCAGTACCATAAAAAATCAGATTTTAAAATATTAGTAGAAGGTACTTGTATTGCATTTATCACTTCACTCTAAACCTCTGTCATCTATATCTTCATAAATGTCTGAGCTCTGTGTCTAAAATATTTCGGTGGCTTCATCCAAATCTCCAAGACTGATTCAAGAATGGCAATAGTATTTGGCTATCAAGGTTTGTAAATAGCTACCTATTCTTCTAAGTGCCATACAATAACAAGAATATTGGGCATCTGTTGGGCATCTCCAGATAACCAGGAATAAATGAGGCAGCCGTGTACAGGATCTAGTGCAGGGTCTGATGCACACTGGCACTGCATGTCTGCTAAGAGTGGGCACAGTGTTCAACACAGCTCCAAAAGCAAACTCCTGGAACACACTTCAAGTGAATCAACTCCAGCTCCAATTTCCTCATGCAAGAACATCCTGTATTGCTCATTTTCTGCTGTCCTCTTTTAAACCACCTCTCCTAGCTCCACAAATGGAACTTAGCTGATACAGAGAAATCTGAACAATTGGTTCTTGTCTGATCCTTGTTTGGTGTTTCTCCTATGCCTGCTCAAAAGCATCTGGAGTGTATGCTAAAAATATCCTTCCAGCTTAGTTTCCTGGTGGGGAGGGGCAGGAGGGAACTCAGTCTACCCAACTTCAAGTGGAAGTAATGTGAGGGCTTGGCCATGGATACAGGCACAACAGACAAGGGAGTAACTGGATTGTGAAACCTGATACAAATCCCAGGCAAATTGTCAGTTATAAGGGTAGGAATCATGCCTTAGGATAAGACCCACCATTAAGAAGCGGACATTCTGTCTGCCTAGTGTGAGGGAAGAGGTGACCCACACCTTGCTGCTATATCAATACCATAATGCAAATGACAAAGCACCACTCCAGAGTTCTATAGAAAGACATGTGATATAAGAGTCACAAAGATACACTGCATAGCCAAATGGTGGATAAAACTTTTCCCCTCTAAAATTTTACCTAATGTGATTTTTGTCCATGATCAGTGATAGTCATGTCACGGATTTTGTGTTTTCTCTTTAGTTTTTAAGTCTTTACTTTTGAAAAGATAAAATGATATAAGCATAATAATAAGTCATGTTATTGTATTTTAAAATAGATTCCTGGGCTTATCCCAGTCTACTAACAGAGTCATTAGGTGGGGGCCAGGGAGTAGTCTTTTTGTTATTTAGCCAATGCCCAAATCATAGGCTTTAACATCACCATTTACAAACTTTACCACAGACCAAAGAGCAAATGTCCAAGCCTCACACCACATCCAAGGCTCCTCTCAGATAAGAACTGGATGAGCTATTGGTACTGACCTAGTGACACTGAGTTATTGAGAGAGTAGGTTCAAGGAACATGGAGTACCAACATAGTCCCTGCCATAAAACCACAAATAACCTGGTGGAAAGGAAACATAAAAATATTTGTATTTAAAAAATACAAAATCATATAACCAAGCACTAGACTGAATGCTAAAGACCAAAGACCAGGCTATGTGACACAAAATCTGCAATAATACTTATGTAAGGACAGAGAAGGTGCCCCTCCTCATGCATCATTTCACTTCACAGACACACTAGCCTGTGAGGTTGATGTTTACAGTCCCATTTATGGATGAGTAAGCTGCCATCAAGAGAAGAGCAGTGACTGTTTCCAAGATGCCCAGTTAGCAAGCAGCACATTTTCTGGACTCCTAATTTCATATTTAAAAGAAAAGATCATGTGGACTAGCACAGAAGAATCTGCTACCTTCAAAAATAATAATAAAATGGATGAAAAAATATGATGCAGAAAGAAGTGAGACTAGAAAGTATAAATAAGCTCTGACCACAGTAGCAACTAACTCTCCAGTGCTCAGCACATAGGTGTTACAAGCTCACCCTTTCCTGTGTTTTCTATTGTGTTACCCAATATCTCAGTGCTAGTATCTTACCATCACTAATCTTTTAAATTTGGGTCACTAAATACAGAACAACCAAATGTGGGGTGATTTGCACTTACGGCATCTCACAGAGGTGACTGTGTTGTCTACCTGCTCGTGTCTTGTCCTCTACCCGCTATTCTAGAATATCTGAAAATCTCAAGGAGGATACCACATTCAGTTATCATCTACTCTTCAGACCCATGTTGATCCTGAGATGCAATTTTTAAAAATTCAATGATTAGCTTTTATGAAACTCCATTAAAATAGTGTCATTAAAAAAGTTGGCAATAAGAAATCTGATTATGTATTGTTGGTACTAGATGATGAACGGTTCATTATTTTGCTGTGAAGTGTGCAGGAATCACAGAGCACCATGTTGTGGGTAGACACTGATGGGTTTCTGATCACATGGGTAACACTGAGACTACCTCCTCTTTTTCATACCATTACACTAGGAGACAATGAGTCTAATATCTCAGTTCACATAGGGAAGCCATCCATGAGGCCAGCTCAAAACTTTTGGCTGACAGAAGGACTAGTGACCCAAGGCCCTATGAAGCAGCTTGACTGTATTGTGTCAGGCAAAAAAGAAAGAAAAGAAAAGAAAAAAATGGGGAAAAAATAAAAAGCCCATGTCAAATCTCTGGGACCTGTGAATATTGCCTCATAGGGGAAAATTTGTGATTAAGTTAAGACCTGTGCGGAGGCCTTTCCCCCATAAGGGGGAGTTTTGAGAGAGAGAAACACATGCAGAGAAGACATGAAAGAAGGCAAAGTGACTACTTCAGCAGAGATTGTGATGAGAATACAAGTCAAGGAATCCCAGCAGCCACCAAAAGCCTGGAGAGGCAAGGAACAGATTCCCCTGGACACCCAGATTTTAGACTATGGTCCCCAGATTTTAGACTATGGTCCCCAGAACTTGAAGGTAGATTCTGATGGATACAGCAGTCCTGGAAAACCAGTGCACACATATTATGAAAACTATCCTGTCTCTGGGGACAAGTAGGCTCCAGGAGGGAATTATCCAATGCCCAAATCATTGCTCTTCTCTGTGACAACACTCTGACAAGTTTACACAAACCATGCCGATCCATCTTTACCAGTCTCCCTCAATGACATCTGTTTTTGATACCATTTTCACATCTTTGCAGTGGGCATAAAAGAAAAACACCATTTTAAAAACAAAAAGCTTGAATCAAGAAGTTTTCACCAAAGACTGGAAATTAAAAACACTTCTATACATTTTAGCCATAATTCTGTGGCTTCACAACTACTATTGTGTGTGCATCTATTTAAAAATCATGGCTTTTCTTTTTTCTTTCTCAAATTGTTCTGTTATTATTTACTACATTAATAGATCGTCTGCCAGAATAAATAAATATGAGTCATTCACTAACATCCAGTACCAAAAAGTATATAATTAGATTTCTGATTGCCACATTTTCTTTCAATTACACTATTTCAATGGAGTTCCATAAAAGCTATTCATTGAATTTTTTAAAATAACATCACAAAATTCAATAAACTCTGTTATCTATAAAAACAGAAGCAGTAAGTCTAATAGCTGCAATTTTTCAGTTTTGTTTCAAAATTCAGTGAACAATTTGTAGGCTATTTAGCTTTCTAATCAAGTTTTTCTGAAGCTATCATAAAGATTCATTTAAAATCATTGAATATACAACAGCTGGCAGGAGGGAAAATTTGTAAAAACTTGCTGAGTAGGAAATGGAAATTGGTTTAAAATTAAAATTGCATGGGAGAATGGAGGAACACTGTGTGATATGCAGAAGATTAAGAAGAGAGCTGGAAGTGGGTTCTGATGATCAATCTGTTCTGTTGATTTGTGATTTATGGACACAGTTAATAGGTCTCCTGCTCTGCTCATTCATCAAAATTCCACAGTCAGTAAAAACAGTGAAATCAGTATGAATGTTGTTTAAGTTACACGAAGAAAAATAAGATTTCTGGTTCTGTTTTTGGAGGAAAAGGTTGAGGAGGAATATCCCAAGTAGGAAATACATATAGACTTTGTGGCCTCCAATTATACATATTGTGTAGATAACAGAGCAAATTTTAACTGCTTCTATTTGGCAGGATTCATTCATACCCACCTGAAGTGTTTGTCCTTCATTTATAATTACTTACAATTATTTTCTCTTTCTACATTTTCTCAAGTCCTGATGTTTAAATTAACAGTTTAAATATCTATGTCAAGAACACCTTGGATAAAGCCATATTGTCAGCTGGAGTTCTTAGTTAATAATTTGTCCTAATTGTTTTTGGAGTGACAACCCTGTAAGTAATGGAAATAATTATGACAATAGCACATACCTGGAGTAAAAAATTGAAGGAACATAAGGTAAATGGGTGTTATATAGTGTGTTTATGATACAGTCATTGAGAGTGTTTGATCTTGGTGAGATGTAGGCAAGCTCGAACTATAGACCAGATGTACACTGGCTAGCTTGGTTCCCAATAACTGTCTTTGCATCAGAACTTCTAGATGGAGGTTTGTTTAGTTGCATATCCAGCTGCTGTTTTGCTATACCAGTCATGGGCACAGGTAAGTTATCACTGACTACAAACATGTGATGTCCAGATCTGTAATTTGCATTTGGATTTCTTGTGAAGTAGTAGGGGGAAAAGTACACAATGGGAAACTGTATATTATGACATCTCAAAGTTTCTTTGACTTCCCTGCAACTTTGGAAAACATATAAGACATTTCTCCTACCCCAAAGAGAAAGTTCCCCTTCCTCAGTCTCTTGGAATGCCATGTTGTGGCAATAAGTGATCTTGGAAAGTTCCCTTCTCTCTGAGCCTCAGTATCCTTGTCAATAGAAACAGAGTTGGGCCATGTTTCTAAAATTTCTCTCATCTCAGTGTTCATTTTCTAAATAAATTTGATTATGTTTATTTGAGGTTTAGGTTATGTTATAGAACACATATAGAAAGTAAAATGATTACTACAGTGAAACAAATTAACATATATATCATTTCACATAATTACTTTCTTGTGACAACAGCAGCTAAAATCTACTTAAAATCTCCAAAATCTCTAACATAATACAATATTATCAACTATAGTTTCCATGTTTATGTGAGATCTCTAATGCTGATACTTTGTATCCTTTAAATGATAACTCAGAGTCCATTTTTAAGACTTCAGCTTTAAAACATTTATCCTGTTCTTTTATGTTCTTTATTCTTGCTATTCACATTTCATTCACATTTGTATTGCTGTTTAGGATTTAAAATAAACCTGAATGTGCAAGAACTAGCAATTACCTTGTACCCAGTTTGAAATATCCTTAAGCTGATATTTCAGATATATCTGTCACCTGAGTTTACTGAAGTTCATCCTGTAAGACCCAGGGGGCATAGCATGGTGAAGAGTTTTGGCTCTGGATCCAGATGACCTAAATTCAGTTCCCAGTTCTGCCATTTTCCAACTATGTGCTGACGGAAGTTACCCAACCTTGCTGTTAAAGGAAGACAATAATTCTACCTTGCCAGCTTATCATAAAGGTTGTATTTAATATTTGCCAAGGGCATGCCACATAATAGGTGCTTTATTAATGTGATTGCTGTTAAAAACTATTACATTCAAGTAGTGATGCTGGTTAGTATTCAAAGCAATAAGAAATCCACTGCCTTGAAGAAATAAACAGTTCAGTTGAAGAGGAAGAAATTATATATGAAATATGTGATTAAAATACCAAGGTGGCTTTGCTCTGATTTTGCCAAAATCATGACAGTGAGCATCAGTGAACACTATAGTTCAGAAGGGGTAAGTCACAGTGTAGGTGGAGGAAGTATCCATGAAGGAGGGTGTTCCTTGAGCTAAGATATGAAGGAAAAAGGTGACAAGTGAGCAGTGAGCAGGGGTGGAGAGTCCCAGCAGAACACAGAGAGCCAGCAGAGGCTAGGGTACAGGGGGCGCTCTACCTGCCATTGTGCAGTGAGGGAACCTACTTTGTCTGCAGAGTGGAGAAATAGAAGAGACTGTTGAGAGGCCTGTCTAGTGCACAATCCTTCAAAATTCAGCTTCGGGCTGACCTGGGAAGGTCTCAGACAGTTCCTTCTGCTCCCAGAGCCTCCAGCATATTTTTCTGCTAAATTGTTTATTATATTACACTGTAATTGCTTGTTTTCTTAAACCCCTTCCAGTGACTAATATCCTGCTATCTCTGATTGTCCTTCTGGAGCCTCTGGCCCAGGATGAATGGCAGTGCGGGAGGGTGGTTAGGACTTGCATGTCAGAACAAGACAGACCTTGGTAATGACTCTAGCATATGAAAGGGATCCAATTTCTCTGGAAGTCCGTTTCTTCTGATGTAAATGGGGACAGTGATATCCAACACAGAAAGCTCCATGAGAGAAAAATTAGATAATGTTGGCAAAGCACCTGGCACAACACATGGCACGTTGTAAGTGTTCAACAAATGGCAGCTTTTATGTTTTTTTATAGTACCCGACACATGGCAGCATTTGATAAATATTACAGCAAGGTGTGCAGCGCTAAGGTAGACACTAGATTATGGGGAGCTCTGAACAGTAGCCTTGGGAGTCAAATATCCCTGCCCTAATTACTACAAATTCTAACATAAATACTTCAAACCATTAGAAAAGGCCACTTGACAACTTTGTAGATCTGAAAAATTTATTCACTATGAGTGAAGGAAATAATACATTAGTAGAAGCAAGAGCTAGAAATCTTATTTTTTCAGTGATTGGGTTTTTAACTTTTTTATTTTTAATTGACATGTAGTAATTATACATATTTATGGGGTACAAGATGACATTTCAATACACATATCAATGCATAATGATCAGGGTGATTGATGTATCCATCACTTGAAACATTTATCATTTCTTTGTGTTGGGAACATTCTTTTGAAATATATGACTAAATGTTCTCAACCATAGTTATTCTTCTGTCATTCCATAGTTATACTACAGAACATTGGAAGTTAATCCTCCTATCTAGCCACACACCTGCTCCTGTTAGCCATCCTCTCTCCAGCCCATCTATTCCCTTACTGACCTTGACAATCTCTGTTAACCACTATTCTACTCTAAACTCTAAACTTCTTCTTTGTATAACTGAATAATATTCCATTGAGGGTGTACACCTTACCATCTTTATCCATTCATCCATCAATGGACACCTCAGTAGATTTCATATCTTGGCTATTGTAAATGATGCTGTAATAAACATGGTAGCAACGATCTTAATTTTATACTGACCCAGCAATACTACCCTCCTCCATTATGCAGGTTAAGATGGTTAGAGTTGAAGTTCCCACTTGGTACATTTCATTAAGATAATTTCAGCTGCTCCCATTCCACAGTGCTAAATATCCAAAGCCTTGACAAGTCCTGGATAATGAACCAGGAATTATATACTTGTCCATCATAAACTACTACTTTATGAGAAATCTAGCTCCAAATTACAGGAATAAAGAAATAAAAGCTTTGATCAAGATTTACTACCAACATACTGATCTAACAAGTAATTTTACTTTCTCAAGCCTACATTTCCTCAATATAAAAAAATTTTAAAAGTGGTGCAGATGGGAGGAAATTAGTGTTCACAGTATCTCAATGTGTCCCTTCTCACTACTGGGTACAGCTGTTTTTCTTCCTGACTCAATAGATTTTCTCAGAACTCAAAATATTCTACCCACAGGCACCCCAACCCCAAATCTCCAATTTCCAACACCAAGCTGAACCCCTTCTTTATTCTGAGAAAGATTTAAATCCTCTTTCCTCTAGTTCAACTAGAAGTTTGTAAATTCCCTGTTTGCAAAGAAAACGGAAAACAGAAAATCACATAAAGCACAAAAATGATTATGTGGCCTATAAATGTCCTTACACATCTGGTCAAAGACTAACATGGGTGGGATGGCTGAGGTGACTTTCAGGCATGAGTCCCCTTTCATCATCTCTCTCTAGGATAAATAAGAAACCACAATAATAATAACTGTCATTTACTGCTGAGCTCTGAAATAGGGACTTGAAAAATATTTTCATTTCTATATTTAAAATATATTTCATTTATCAACAAGAGCACAACAGCTTCAGGAGGGTGGCCCTGATAACTATTTTTCAGATAAGGAAAATAAAAATTAGGTAGAAAGCAGTGGAGCTTGGATTTTTGACACAGGTTTGTAAGGTAAGTCTTTCTTACACCCAAAGTATTATGTTCTTAAGTTTATATAGCCCCAGTAAAGAAGGACAGGTTTTGGAGTAACCACTTTCCTTCAGGTCCTCCTGCTCGCCCATCTCACCCCTTAGACTTCATACACGGTGTTTGACTCCAGTTATATGTTCGGCTCCCTGCAGGCCACATGTGTCTCTCTCCCGTCTTTGCAGTGTGTCTGAAATGGTCCAGGGATGCCACACCCAGCCTGAACAGAATAGGACCTTCCTTTCCTATGATTTACAGACATCTGAGAAGAAATGAGACCCAAGAAGTTTTTCATTTCCTTCTAGAACTTACTCTGGTTCTGTCCCAGAGTCCCAGAACCTGCCTCCATCATTCCTGCCCCTCCATCATTTCTACCTCTCCTGGATCTCTAGTCTCCTGCAGCCCTCCATGGTTTCACCGTCTCTGAAGAGCACCTCCTAATTCAGAGTCCAGGTATACCACTGACCTTGCAGCAGCTCCTTTTCTGCTCTCCTGGTGATCTCTAGGGCCAACCTCACACAACCCATTTCTCTCTGGCCTCTTCTTGTCTGAAGCTTACTTCCTTCCCTGCTGTGTCTTGTGATGAAGTGTGACTACCACTCTGATTGAGGTTGGTATCCTGTGAATCACTTCTGGGACTTGAGGTAGGCTGCCCCCTCACTCACTTGAGCAGGCAGCATATCAGCTCCCTCTTTTGAGACTCAGAAAGACTCCTAAACCCAGGAAACACAGCATTTCTTACCTCAGTTTACCCAGTGTCTCTGATGACCCCATCCTTCTGATTCTCTTCTAACCCCCATGGTGTCTGTACTTTTGTATATACATAAAAACACCTTACTCATATTCTTTTTTTTATTTGTTATAATTTCTTATGTAAAACAGCAGAATGCATTTCAATTGATAGTACACAAATGGAGCACAATTTTTCATTTCTTTGGTTGTACACAAAGTAGAGTCACATCATTCATGTCTTCATATATGTATCTAGGGTAATGATGTCCATATCATTCCACACTATCTTTCCTGTCCCCATTCCGCCTCCCTTCACTCCCTCCCTTTTGCCTTATCCAAAGTTCCTCCATTTCTCCCATGCTCCCCACCCCACCCCCATTATGGATCAGCATCCACTTATCAGAGAAAACATTCAGCCTTTGGATTTTTAGGATTGGCTTACTTCACTTAGCATGATATTCTCCAACTCCATCCATTTACCTGAAAATGCCATGATTTTATTCTCTTTTAATGCTGAGTAATATTTCATTGTGCATATATGCCACAATTTTTCTTTATCATTCATCTATCGAAGGGCACCTATGTTGGCTCCACAATTTAGCTATTGAGAACTGAACTGCTATAAACATTTATGTGGTTGTGTCACTATAGTATATGTTTTTAAATCCTTTGGGTTTAAACCAAGGAGTGGGATAGCTGGGCCAAATGGTGGTTTCATTTCAAGTTTTCTAAGGAATCTCCATACTGCTTTCCATAGTGGTTGCATCAATTTGCAGACCCACTAGCAATGTATGAGTGTGCCTTCCTCCCCACATCCTCGTCAACACTTATTGTTTGCATTCTTGATAGCTGCCATTCTGACTGGAGTGAGATGAAACCTTAGAGTACTTTTGATTTGCATTTCTCTAAATGCCAGAGATGTTGAACATTTTTTTCAAATATTTGTTGATCAATTGTTCTTAATAAATACAAAAGCTACTAAGGAAAGGGAAGGAAGTTTCCTAATGCACTTATTTCCTTATGGAACATGGGGAAAGATGGAGGGAAGAAGACCATCAATGCTCTCATTTCCTCATGTTCCATGCTGAAGAGAGACAGAACTCTTTCCTAATATATAAATCTAATTTTCATTAAGATCTACACCCGAAAAGCACTAAAACTTGAACAATTTGTGCACTGTACTACTTCTTTTTGGTATTCTAGTTGTGCTAAACAATAAGGAAAAGGCCAGAAGAAACAGCAAAAAAAAAAAAAAAAGAAAACATTCAGACCTCAAAACAAGAGGGTTGGCCACACAGAAATTCAAGGGAGAATTACAGTCATGACTGTATTTTCAGATCTAAGAATACAGATGGATGGGATATTGAATTGAGAGATGGAAAAACGGTCAGCTTTGGACTAAGACACCCCAACCCCTGAAGACATATGACTGAAAAAGTCAGCCCCGTGGCTATTTCAGGAAATGCTCATGCTCTTCTCTGATTTCCTAGAATTCACCATAAAAATTATTTCGCATCTCTTCAGCTTTTGCAAACTGAACTCACCCTACAATGTGTTCTAGCTTTAGTGAGATTGCATGCTTGTCTGGGCACAAAAAAAAAATAAACGACCATCAGATGGCCTAATGTACATCTTCCTGCTTTGCTATTGTTTTATTTTTTCTTATGTTTTCTGAGATTTTTGTTTTTTCTATATTATCTTTATTTTTTTATATTTTTAGAAGTACCTTTTGTTCTTTGTGTTTGATTACTAACACTCTTAGGAAAACTGCAGTTTTTCTTTAATTAATGCATCTCATTTGCCCTTGTTATTTTTTTCTGGATTCCAGAAGAATTTATTTCTTAGTATTTGTAATTTTTACAAGATTATTGACAAAGGGAATCCATGTCCATCCTGGGAGTGTCTCCCCCACACCTCTTGCTCTTTCTCACAGCACAGTAGTTTGCACATTGCCTGTTAACATTGCTAACCAAGCCCTTCATGAACCCAGAAAAAAATCAAAAAAAGAAAAAAAAACATTTTTCTGAGCAGGCAATGCCTTGTAAACTCAAAATGGCATCGTTTGAATACAGCTACACACTATACTCTTGGCATTCATTTGAATGAATGCTTTATTTTCTATGGCTTTCTAAAGGGCCCATTGTCTGAATTTAATTAGCCCACTGTCCTGACCTGTTTAGAGAACCAAACCACATTTCCAGGGCTTTCTGTGTTCCCCACCCAACCACCTGCTCCTTCACAATTGCAGAAATTTTTTTTATTAATAATAAAAGTGAACCTTTTGGAAGCAACTTATTTTTTCAGCTGTTCTACTAGTTCTGTCTTTTTTTTTAAATGTCATGAAATTTAAAATAATTCCTGCTGGTAAATTCTTTCATGCAGCTTGCAAAAATAATCAGGTTTTGCAGCAAAACAGCCATTGCAAGTCCATCTGGCAGGGTTGAAGTTCTGCAGATTCTGTTCTGGCCAAAGTACATCCCAGTGACTCCTGTTATTCTAACTTAGCTACATAAATACAAATAGCATTCCAAAGGCACACCAAGATCCAGGGGTAAAAAAAATATGTTTCATTTTGTAACTTAGGCAACAGCAATCATTTTCTCACAGAGACAGCCTGGGTATAATTTTATGCCAAGCAGGAGAGTTTTAACAGTAAAAAAAAATGGTAAGAAACTGTCAGAAAGTTGGAATTCTGTAACTGTGTGAGCCTTCCAAAGGACATAAAATAATTCATAACCCAGAAATTTAAGACATTTGGAATGTAGTTTTTAAAAATCTGAGATTTGCAATAAAGATAGAAGACCTAATGGCTATTTATTTTCATTACCTAGTTGCTTTAATTACACAAGAAATAACTTGTAAAATTTTCAAACAGAAACAAAGAGTATAAGATGGAGAATAGGAGTCTACTGAAGTCTCCCAGTCCCCTACCCACTGTGTTACATCTTAAGGATAACTACCTTTAGTTTCATGTGCATTCTTCCAGATTTTGCTAACATTTTATTTTAGAGAAATTAAGTTGTTGCATCAACAAGTTAATGAATATCAAATATGTTATATAATCACATGTTCTATTACAAAAATGCATAAATTAATATGTTCATGGTAAATTCCTTTCTCAGAATTTGACATGTTTGTCTGATTGTTTGTTGTACCAGGGATGTTTAACCACAGGGACATTTAACCACTGAGCCACATCCCCAGCCCTTTTTTATATTTTATTTAGAAACAGGGTCTTGCTAAGTTGCTAAGGGCCTCACTAAATAGCTGAGGCTGGCTTTGAACTTGGGCTCCTCCTGCCTCAGCCTCACAAGCTGCTGGGATTACAAGTATGTACCACCACACCAGGCTGAACTTGGTTTTGTGCCTTCATTATACCTTTATACATTTGAAGGCATTAAACAAATCATTAATACTTTTATATCAATAACATAGTCCCTACTGTTGCCCACACTAGTGATGGTGGAGATAAAAGTGGCACAAAACCAGGCAGGCTTTTTTCTTAAGAGTTAAGTCCCCTAGAGCCCAGGCTTTGTAGATGCAAGGGGTTTTTGAGGATATCTGTTTCAACGTTGCTTCCTCAATTAAAAATCCTTATTGGCCTTCAGATTGGACCTATACAGTGTACCATTAAATTGAACCATTGAAAAATGGTTTTTCCCCCTTGTAAGTAGGACCAACCCACTCTGTACACACATGCATCAGCCAGAAGGTTGTAATGAAGAAAAGAAGGAGAGAGCACTGAGACTGCACAGCACCCAGGACAGTTGGCTAGCAATCCTCAGCACCTTCGGGCACATATTAGACTTTGCGAATACATCCCCTAAAGGATGCCAAATAGATGTGGATAGAAATATCACCTGATGACCTCCTGAAATACCATCAGACACTTGCCAGTGGATCTCTGATCAAGTACAATATCCACATCATCAACTATTTCAGATCTGTCATTTCAACCTCAGATTCAATTTGCCTAGGACATCACTTTTGCCAAGTCTACACTGCTAAGAAATCATAGTCTGCTAGTAGACAAATTTGAAATCCTTAGCATCACTGAAAAAGCACTGTACAATCTGGTTTCTGCATCTTTCTCCAGCTTCTCCTCAACCCTCCTGTCTTCACACTTCCTGCTTGCATTTCCCTGCTGCTGACATGCTGTCCCACACATTCCAGGCTTTGGTTTTCTCCTTGATGTCAACACCTTTATGCTAATCTGCTTACTGATTTCCTTTCATTCTTCAAAACTTGACTCAGACATCACCTACATTATGATGTGTTCAATCACATTCTCCCAAGACAGTAAATCACCCCCAATCCTCTACCTGCACAAAGCTGTGGTTAGAGTAGATCGAGGTTAAAATCTAAACTATGTCGTCACTAGCTCTATGACCTTGGATAAGTCCTTCACAACATCTATGAGTTTTTCAATCTATAAACTAGGGTTAACAACAATCTATCTCATTGATTAATGGTATGGAGTTGATGAGAAAATGCATGTAAATCATTAAGCACACTGCAGAGTACATAAAGCTCTCAAATATTCATTGTCACTAAAGATCATGAGACACACTCATAAAGCATTTGGCACAGAGTCTGATAGGAAGTAGGTAACAGGAAATGCTAGTCCTCTTAACTATTTTAATTATTGTACTAACTACATATATATCCACATACACACACATAAATATTTATGTAACTATTTTCCCTATGAAACCATATGCTAAGAATAGAATTCATATCTCATCCTTCTTCATATCTCTGGCAATCACTACAATCCTGGAGCACAGTAGGCAAAGAATGTATTTTTATTTTTATCAGCAAAGTGAAACTTCAACTCCCAACAAATCAACTCGCTGATTATTTCTTGAAGAAAAGCTGTGATTTCCCTCCCAGGTGTTTGGTTTACAAAATTCCTCACACCTGGGAGCTTCCTTTTCTCTTTTTGCATCCCCTCAGCTTCAGCACCCAATCCTAACCCTCAGCAAACCAATTTCCTGCTTTTTTAACTTCCAGTTTGTAGATCATGGACCACACAACCTAGAAACGAGGTGCATACTGTTAAGTATCACATGCAACTGTTTCCTGAGCATGTCTGTATCAGATACTTATTTCTGTATAGGAAACCACCTTAATCTTAGCAGTTTAAAACAAAAGCTATTATTATTTCTTACAGTTGACACACAGTTTGTGTGTTCCAGTTCCTTTATTGTTTCCCCAGGGATTCCTCAGGCAGTTGAATTTAGCTGAAAAGTCTAGAATAACCTTTCTCCATGATCTCTAGTTGGTGCTGCTACTGGTTATCAGCAGGAGCACCTGGATTCACTTCCACCTAGAAGACTGGATCAGCTTCCTTTTGAGGAGGTTAAAGGGCATTTCAAGCAGATGAAGGTGAAACCTGCAAATCCCTTTAAGGCCTAGACTCTGAAACTTTCGTATTACTTCAGCCATATTCTATTGGTCTAAGCAAGTCACAAAGTCATCCTAAATTTAAGGTAGAGACATAGACTTCACTTCCTGATGCAAGGAGCTACCGAAAAAAAGTCTATATTTAATTTGTCACAGATAACTTGTCTCCTTAAGTAGGTCCTAATCTAAGCAGTTGATTGAATTTTTTTCCTAGCACCTGCAGAATCCAGCACTGTGCCTTCCACATATGGTTGGCCAATAAAATCCCTCTGGTTCAGTTGAGGGACCAGTGTACTTCTTATGTCTTGAAAGCTCAGTCTTGGGTTTCAATACTAGTTTTTTAATTCATAAGATGTGTGACCTTGGGTATATTACTTCTCTTTTCTGATGTTTTATTTCTCCTTTTGTAAAACAGAGAACATCTACTTTCTACTATGATAATATCATATAGAGCACCTGGAACATAGTAGATGCTTATAAGTGTGGTTTTTATCCATTATGGAGTATTTTCCTTATTTTTGATTTAAAATGTAACTCAAGCTTGGTGTGGTGGTACATATCTGTAATCCCAGTGATTTAGGAAGCTGAGGCAGGAAGATCATGAGTTCAGAGCCAGCTTCAGCAATTTAGCAAGGCCCTAAGCAGCTTAGCAAGACCTTTCTCAAAATAAAACATAAAAAGGGCTGGAGATGTGGCTCAGTGGTTAAGCACCTCTGGGTTCAATCCCCAGTACTAAAAAAAAAAAAATTAAAGAAGTGGCCTACAATCATAACCTGTTTCGAAGATTGCAAAAGTAATAAAATGTATTAGAATTGTTTGAGAAAGTATAATCACCATATAAGATTGGACACCAATCAGAATGCCCCTGGTTCTACCACATATTTATCACATTAACTAAAGCATCAAATTCTCTATTCTCATTTTTGTCTTGTGAAGAAAGTGTGCCATTCCAACAAGGTACTCATTTAAAGGCTGTGTTAGCCTAAGGCATATCTTTACATTCATTTTAAAGTTGGATGAAAATCATATAATGTCTTGGTGGGTCTACATTCAGACATTAAGATGTGTTATTAGAATGTTCAAGATAATATCATCAGTTCTACTTCCTCCCAACCAGATATAAAATGATGAGAAATTAAATGTATAAAATGCTATGAATTCCTTGAAGAGAGTAACCTCCGATTCACAAGTGGCTACAATTACTAGTATGTAAGAATTAGTAACAATATCTTTAGGTTTAAAGGGATACTTTCTAAATGATATAATTCAAATTTAAAGATAAAATTATGCAGCAGTGTGAAAATGTCAGGCCGGTAAGCAATCTCTTCCTAGTACCTTTGAACATATTATTTCAACTCAGTTGGCACCTAAAAATATTATAGGGTCATAAAAATTATAATAAATGTATTCAAGGGAGACTCCTAATCTTATCACTTTATTACCTTGGTGACCTATTAGTTCAAATTAACTCATTTTCATGGAGGGGCTTTTGGGGCAGCTGTGAGACTGCTGTGTTAGCTACAGGAAGTTTCAGACTGGCAAATTTCATTCAAATATAAACCTCTAAATTTGGCTACCTGGCATTGCAGGATCCTGTTGTTTGCAGTATGCAAAATAAAAATTATATACCATCTTACTTGGTCAAAAGCTATGGGCTCTTCAATATTCCTTTTAATATAATTTCTGGAGGACTGGTAGGCCAAGAGGCAACAGTGTGAATGTGATATATTGAACAAGGAAGACAGGAATGTGAGTTTTCCCTTCGCATGGAGAATGACAGAGAGGGTGCATGCTGAAGGCTCCAGGTTTAGGCTCTTCTCTCCCAAACTATAAAATCTGTGAATGGATGGAGAAGTGAGTACAAGCTCTGAAATCTGTCCAAGAAATCCTTCTCAGTCCCATGTAGACCCTTTAGAATTCTTTTAGGTTCTATGAGATGAACTGAAGAGACACATTATCATTTGTTTTTATATTGAGGCCACCACAGAAGGGACAGTACTAATTATAACTACAAAATAATTAATTTGATGAAAATGTTCTATATTATAATCATGGTGGTGGGTCAAAATTCACCAAATTGTATGCTTAAAAATTGTGAATTTTATTATATGTAAATTATACCTCAATAAAGTTCCTCTCTCAAATAGAATATCACTTGAAAGATGAAGGAGTATGTAGATAATCTTTAAATTTGAGTTATATAATTCAGACAAGAGGGTATCCAATCCCACTTGATCTTTGTGTTTTTTTTATGTAATCATATGATCTCTCTAGATGTCCCTAAGTCTACTTTATACTGGTATTTGTAAACAATGATGATTTCCTTTTTTTATTTTTGAGTTATTAAAATGCTTGGGAAATTAATGGTCAAGATAATAGTTACTGAAATCAGAGAGGTCCTTGCTTGATCCTACCCACTGCCACCACCACAAGCAGCCTCACCTGTAACTGAAGGAAACTTGTGTTATACTCTTATTATTTCAGCTTCCTCATCAATAAAATGAGAATAATATTACTTATCTTCTGAGTTTGTTGTGAAAATTAAATAAGATAATACACATAATATCATAGGGCATAACAATGCCTAATTGTGTTATGAAGCTACTACTACTTATTGCTTATGCATTACTTCTATTACAATTTAAATCCCTGCTATAAGAATCATAGAAAAATAAAAGCTTTTGTGCTGTGTAAACACCAAGAAGGCATCTACATCAAGGTTCAATATTTAGGGATTCAATTCTGCTCCAGCGAGACTAGATAGTCTTGGTTGGGGAGAGCCCTCCCCCACACACACACACAAAAGCCAGGTTCTGTATACAACAAATTTTAATGAGTTTTTGAGCTAATGAAATGGTAAGGAAAATCTTTAAATCTGGAGGTAGGATAACAGAGTTGGAATGGGAGGTTGGGAAAAGGTTTGGCAGAAATGAAGGCATTAAATGGTAAAAAGATGATCATGTTGAAAAGAAGGTTCCCTGAGGATAAGTATCCAAATTGGCTTCACTTGTAAAGACGGGTCCTTGAGCTATAGCCAAGGCTGGGATGTTGAGTTTATCCTGGGGACTCCAGGATCAATCGGGGGAATCTAAAAGGGATCCTGGCTCCAGAGAATTATAAATATAAATCTTCTGGAGGAAAGCAACCTCAGTTTAGGACCCCAGTTTTTCACACAACCAAATGAGTCTCAATAAAAGATCACCAATAAATGGTGGTGCACACCTGTAATCTTAGAGGCTCAGGATGATGAGGCAGAATGATTTGAAGTTCAAAGCCAGTCTCAGCAACTTAGCAAGGCCCTAATCAACAGAGGAGACCCCGTCTTTAAATAAAATACAAAAAGATCTAGGGATGTGGCTCAGTGATTGAGTGAGTGCTTCTGAGTTCAATCCCAGGTACCAAAAAAAAAAAAAAAAAAGAAAAGAAAAGAAAAAAAGAACCAAATCACTCTGAAAGAGTCATCAAAAGCAATAAATTTAAATTCACAGGACTTTTAAATATTATAATTGCCAAAAGAAAAGTAACTTAAATAATGAACAGTCAACATGAGTTCATCAAAAATTACCAAGCAGACTTTTTTAAAAAAGGAATATATAGAAATAAAAAAACTATAAAATCAATATAAAATGTTTAATATGAATGAAATGGAAAATTAACAAAATCTAAGGAAAGAATTAGTGAACTAGACATGGATCTGAAGAAATCCATATCAATCTATCCAAAAGTAAAGTAAACAGAAAATTATGGATATAAAGAAAGATTATGGGATTCCAACATGGCAGCGGGCGCAGAGAGATCAAGTCTCTGACCTCTTCAGCTGTGCGGGCATAGGGAGTTGTAAACAACCTAAATCTGTTTGCTCAGGATCACTAGGCAATGCAGAGCTGACGTGGATCTGGGGCGAACAGTCTGAGCCTCTCAGAACACACATTGAGCCCAGATCGGCTGAATTCAAGCTCCCGTTCACCTGCTTCCCGCAGACAAACAGCTGTGACTCAGCACTAATCCATCCGGCTGAAACAACTGGTCGGCCCTTCTCATCCTACAGAGGTAAATGCCTACCAAGCCTTCATAGGTAGTGGCCACAGGTTTGAAACGGGGCTTGGGAGAGACAGTAAGGACCCACCCGTTGCATTGGTCGCCCGGCAAAGGGAAACGAACTGTCGCCATTTGCAAGAGACACCACCATGGCAGAGAACTGACGTCATCAGACTGCGGCAGAGGAGATAACTTCATTGAAACCTGCGGCTACAGGTGTGTAATTCCCTAACTTTCCCTCTCCACACATCGGGGAAACCTTAAGGGCCCCTCCCAGCTCTCCCGTGAGCGCGATAGCCAGCCGAGGGAATCAGAGGTGGCGCGGGACCCTCGGTGCAGAACTACCGCTCCCACCAGGGCTGACTGCTGAGGTCTCTTGCACCAGCTACCAGGGGCATGGCTACCGGAGGGCAAGTAAAATTCGCTGAGGATTCTCAGCCCCAAGCTCTACAAACTTAGGGTCTGAGGGAATGGCAAACTGGAAGAGTGTGCCCAGTCGTTCATGAAAACAGGGCTCCCGGGAGCAGCAGACCTGGCGTGTAGCCAGTATTGTGGTGAGCGGCACCCATGAGAGGGGCCTGGCTAGAGGAAAAGTGGGAAGTGACTAGACACAAGAGGAGGCCCTAGGCACTCAGGATTGGAGACTCGCCCAGTCTGGGAGGAGCTGCTGCACAGTGATTGGTTCCCGCATATTGACAGGAGAAACTTGGGCTGGTGGGCACAGCGCCACCTACTGGAAGAGAAGTTAATCAAACTCTAAGACTGCATTTATTAGTTTTTTTTTTCTTTTTTTCTTTTCTCTTTTTTTTTTTTTGATTTGGGTTTTTCTTTCATTTTCATTTTTCTTTCTTGTTTTTTTAAATTTTTTTTACGATTTTTTTAAAATTTTTTTCTTCTAATTTTAATTTTAATTTTTTTTATTATTTATTTTTTTTAATTTTTTTTCTTTTTTTATTTCCTATTTTTTTTCTTCTTTTGTCTTTTCATTTCTCTTATCCCCCTTCCTTGAATTCTACCTGCTTACTCTCATTCTCTTTAGTGACTTCTTCCCTTCCCTTCTAATACCTTTCCTCCCAAGCATCAAATAAATTTATAGGAGTAAACAGTAACTCAGCAGTCAAACAGAACAAGAAGTAACATGAGCAGCTTCAAAAAGAAAGGAAGAAAAGGAGTACAAACAATGCAGGACAGCCTAAATATTCAGGAGGACCTAGAGTCATCAGAAAAATGATCATATAAAGAAATCAAGGAACACCTTAGACAGAAGGAATGGAACCTTAAAGAGGATACAAGACAGCAAATTCAAGCAGTGAAAGAATACATTGAGAATGAATTACATAAACAGATAAAAGAAGAAGTTAAGCATCTTTATCAGGAGATAGAGATTATAAAAAATAATCAAACAATAATTCTAGAAATGAAGGAAACGATAAACCAAATTAAAAACTCAATTGAGAGTATCACTAACAGAGTGGAGCAAGTAGAAGCCAGAACGTCAGATAATGAAGACAAAATATATCATCTTGAAAAGAGTCTAGCCAACTCAGAAAGGCTGGTAAAAAAATCACGAGAAAAACATCCAAGAGTTATGGGATAACATAAAAAAACCAAACTTATGAGTCATCGGGATAGAAGAAGGTACAGAGATTCAAACCAAGGGAATGAGTAATCTGCTGAATGAAATAATTACAGAAAACTTTCCAGAAATAAAAAAGGAAACAGATATACAAATTGAAGATGCATACAGGACACGGAGCACACAAAATCACAGTAGACCAATGCCAAGACACATTGTTATGAAGATATCCAATATACAGAACAAAGAGAAAATATTAAAAGCTACAAGAGAAAGGAGACAGATTACATTCAGGGGTAAACCAATAAGGTTAACAACGGATTTTTCATCACAGACACTGAAAGCAAGAAGGTCATGGAACAATGTATTTCAAACACTGAAAGACAATGGATGCCAACCAAGAATTCTGTATCCAGCAAAATTAAGCTTCAGGTATGACAACGAAATAAAAATCTTTCATGATAAACAAAAGTTAAAAGAATTTGCAGCCAGAAAACCAGCATTGCAAAGCATTTTGAGCAAAACACTACACGAGGAAGAAATGAAAAACAATAACCAAAACCATCAGTGGGAAGTGCCTCGGTAAAGACAGAGGGTGAGGGGAAAGATAATCATGGAGAAACAAACTAATTTTTTTTTAAAAAGGATAAATAATCAAACATGGATGGAAGTACAAACCATATATCAATAGTAACTCTGAATGTTAATGGTTTAAACTCTCCAATAAAGCGACATAGGCTGGTATCATGGATTAAAAAAACAAATCCAACAATATGCTGCCTCCAGGAGACACATCTGATTGGAAAAGACATACACAGGCTGAAGGTGAAAGGATGGGAAAAAATATACCATGCACATGGTCCTCGTAAGCAAGCAGGGGTGGCCATCCTCATATCGAATAAAATCGACTTCAAGACTAAGTTAATCAAAAGGGATAAAGAAGGACATTATATACTGTTAAAAGGAACCATTCACCAACAAGACATAACAATTATCAATATTAATGCACCAAATAATGGTGCTGCGACATTCATAAAACAAATTCTCCTCAAGATCAAGAATCAAATAGACCACAACACAATAATTATGGGTGACTTCAACACACCTCTCTCACCATTGGACAGATCCTCCAAACAAAAGTTGAATAAAGAAACTATAGAACTCAATATCACAATCAATAACCTAGACTTAACTGACATATATAGAATATATCAACCATCATCAAATGGATATACTTTTTTCTCAGCAGCACATGGATCCTTCTCAAAAATAGATCATATATTATGCCATAGGGCAACCCTCAGTAAATATAAAGGGGTGGAGATAATACCTTGCATTTTATCTGATCATAATGGAATGAAACTGGAAATCAATGATAAAAGAAGGAAGGAAAAATCCTACATCATATGGAAAATGAACAATATGTTACTGAATGATCAATGGGTTACAGAAGACATAAAGGAGGAAATCAAAAAATTCTTAGAGATAAATGAAAATACAGACACAACATATCGGAATCTATGGGACACAATGAAAGCAATTTTAAGAGGAAAATTCATTGCCTGGTGGTCATTCCTCAAAAAAAGAAAAAACCAACAAATAAATGAGCTCACACTTCATCTCAAAGCCCTAGAAAAGGAAGAGCAAAACAACAGCAAATGTAGCAGAAGGCAAGAAATAATTAAAATCAGAGCGGAAATCAATGAAATTGAAACAAAAGAAACGATTGAAAAAATTAACAAAACTAAAAGTTGGTTCTTCGAAAAAATAAATAAGATCGACAGACCTTTAGCCATGCTAACGAAGAGAAGAAGAGAGAGAACTCAGATTACTAACATACGGGATGAAAAAGGCAATATCACAACAGATGCTACAGAAATACAGAAGACAATTAGAAATTATTTTGAAAACCTATATTCCAATAAAATAGAAGATAGTGAAGACATCGATAAATTTCGTAAGTCATATGATTTGCCCAGACTGAGTCAGGAGGATACACACAATTTGAACAGACCAATATCAATGGATGAAATTGAAGAAGCCATCAAAAGACTACCAACCAAGAAAAGCCCAGGACCGGATGGGTATACAGCATAGTTTTACAAAACTTTTAAAGAAGAATTAATACCAATACTTTTCAAGTTATTTCAGGAAATAGAAAAAGAGGGAGCTCTTCCAAATTCATTCTATGAGGCCAACATCACCCTGATTCCTAAACCAGACAAAGACACCTCAAAGAAAGAAAACTACAGACCAATATCTCTAATGAACCTAGATGCAAAAATCCTCAATAAAATTCTGGCGAATCCAATACAAAAACACATCAAAAAAAATTGTGCACCATGATCAAGTAGGATTCATCCCTGGGATGCAAAGATGGTTCAATATACGGAAATCAATAAATGTTATTCACCACATCAATAGACTTAAAGACAAGAACCATATGATCATCTTGATAGATGCAGAGAAAGCATTCGACAAAGTACAGCATCCCTTTATGTTCAAAACATTAGAAAAACTAGGGATAACAGGAACTTACCTTGACATTGTAAAAGCTATCTATGCTAAGCCTCAGGCTAGCATCGTTCTGAATGGACAAGAGTTAAAGGCATTCCCTCTAAAATCCGGAACAAGACAGGGATGCCCTCTCTCACCACTTCTATTCAATATAGTTCTCGAAACACTGGCCAGAGCAATTAGACAGATGAAAGAAATTAAAGGCATAAAAATTGGAAAAGAAGAACTTAAATTATCACTATTTGCAGATGACATGATTCTATACCTAGAAAACACAAAGGGTCTACAAAGAAACTACTGGAACTAATAAATGAATTCAGCAAAGTGGCAGGATATAAAATCAACACGCATAAATCAAAGGCATTTCTGTATATCAGTGACAAAACTTCTGAAACGGAAATGAGGAAAAACACTCCATTCACAATATCCTCAAAAAAAAAAAAATACTTGGGAATCAACCTAACAAAAGAGGTGAAAGATTTATACAATGAAAACTATACAACCCTAAAGAGATAAGTAGAAGAAGATCTTAGAAGATGGAAAAATATACCCTGTTCATGGATAGGCAGAAATAACATTATCAAAATGGCGATATTACCAAAAGTTCTCTATAGGTTTAATGCAATGCCAATCAAAATCCCAATGGCATTTCTTGTAGAAATAGATAAAGCAATCATGAAATTCATATGGAAAAATAAAAGACCCAGAATAGCAAAAGCAATTCTAAGCAGGAAGTGTGAATCAGGCGGTATAGCGATACCAGATTTCAAACTATATTACAGAGCAATAGTGACAAAAACAGCATGGTACTGGTACCAAAACAGGTGGGTGGACCAATGGTATAGAATAGAGGACACAGAGACTAATCCACAAAGTTACAACTATCTTATATTTGATAAAGGGGCTAAAAGCATGCAATGGAGGAAGGATAGCATCTTCAACAAATGGTGTTGGGAAAACTGGAAATCCATATGCAACAAAATGAAAGTGAATCCCTTTCTCTCACCATGCACAAAAGTTAACTCAAAATGGATCAAGGAGCTTGATATCAAATCAGAGACTCTGCACCTGATAGAAGAAAAAGTTGGCTCCGATCTACATATTGTGGGGTCGGGCTCCAAATTCCTCAATAGGACACCCATAGCACAAGAATTAATATCTAGAATCAACAAATGGGACTTAATTAAACTGAAAAGTTTTTTCTCAGCAAGAGAAACAATAAGAGAGGTAAATAGGGAGCCTACATCCTGGGAACAAATTTTTACTCCTCACACTTCAGATAGAGCCCTAATATCCAGAGTATACAAAGAACTCAAAAAATTAGACAATAAGATAACAAATAACCCAATCAACAAATGGGCCAAGGACCTGAACAGACACTTCTCAGAGGAGGATATACAATCAATCAACAAGTACATGAAAAAATGCTCACCATCTCTAGCAGTCAGAGAAATGCAAATCAAAACCACCCTAAGATACCATCTCACTCCAGTAAGATTGGCAGCCATTATGAAGTCCAACAACAAGAAGTGCTGGCGAGGATGTGGGGAAAAGGGTACACGTGTTCATTGCTGGTGGGACTGCAAATTGGTGCGGCCAATTTGGAAAGCAGTTTGGAGATTCCTGGGAAAGCTGGGAATGGAACCACCATTTGACCCTGCTATTGCCCTTCTCGGACTATTCCCTGAAGACCTTAAAAGAGCATGCTACAGGGATACTGCCACATCGATGTTCATAGCAGCACAATTCACAATAGCTAGACTGTGGAACCAACCCAGATGCCCTCTAATAGATGAATGGATTAAAAAAATGTGGCATCTATACACAATGGAGTACTATGCAGCAATAAAAAATGACAAAATCATAGAATTTGCAGGGAAATGGATGGCACTAGAGCAGATTATGCTTAGTGAAGCTAGCCAATCCCTAAAAAACAAATACCAAATGTCTTCTTTGATATAATGAGAGCAAGTATGAATAGAGCAGGAAGGAAGAGTAGGAAGAAAAGATTAACATTAAACAGAGACATGAGATGGGAGGGAAAGGGAGAGAAAAGGGAAATTGCATGGAAATGAAGGGAGACCCTCATTGCTATACAAAATTACATATAAGAGGATGTGAGGGGAATGGGAAAATAAACAAGGAGAGAAATGAATTACAGTAGATGGGGTAGAGAGAGAAGATGTGAGGGGAGGGGAGGGGGGATTGTAGGGGATAGGAAAGGTAGCAGAATACAACAATTACTAATAGGGCATTGTGTAAAATTGTGGATGTGTAACCGACGTGATTCTGCAATCTGCATTTGGGGTAAAATTGGGGGTTCATAATCCACTTCAATCTAATGTATGAAATATGATATGTCAAGAGCTTTGTAATGTTGTGATCAACCAATAAAAAAAAGACCAATTTAAAGGTCACTTTACATGAAAAAAAAAGAAAGATTATGAAATTTAGAGGATAAAAGTAAAAGGTCTAAAATATATATATACAGTTTCAGAAGGACAGAATAAGGCAAAATTTGAGAAAATGTGGTTGAAAATTCTCCAGAATTTATAAAAGAAATGAATCCCTGTACAAATGAAGTATGTGGTATATCAAGCATGATAAATAAAATGAAATCTATGATAAAGTGCACTGAATTTGAAGTACCTGCATGACAATGGGAGTGTTAAAAGCCATCAGGAAGAAAAGATCACAACAAAGAATAACTGGAAGATTAATAGCAAACATTTTAATAGCAATCATGGAAACCAAAAGACAGTGGAATGATATCTTAAGTGCTGAGGAGAAAACATCCTATGAAGTTATAATTATAAATCCAGAAACTATCTTTTGAGTACAATGTCAAAAGAAATTATATTTTTTAAATAAATAAAATCTGAAACCTACACTTAAGGAATTTTCTAGAGAATTCATTTAGGAGAAAGAAATGGATCTAGAAAATCTGGAAGAAAAGCAGCAAAGAAAATGGTAAACATGTAAGGTAAACCTAATACATGTTTACTTAATAAAGTGATAATGATCATTTGTGAAGGTTTAATATAAAGAAAGAAAGTAAAATATTTAAAAAAATAGCATATACATGAGAATTAGCAGAGGAGTGGTAAGAGTTAATGTCCTCAGCTTCCTGTCTTTCAGTGACAGGGTTCAGATGTTATTTGTAGCTTTTGTTAAATCTTCATGGTAAAATTGTATGGGTAACCATAAGGAATGAAAATAGAGGGTGTCATTTCCACAGCAGGTAGAAGGAAAATTATATAAGAGAAAGGAATAGAAGAGGTTCTTTTCATCAAATATTTTTTTAAAAAAATCAACCAGACTTGTAAAGTCTCTGTAAATCCTTCAGATTTAAAAATGATTTGGGGAAATAGTGCTGATAGCTCGATGGTAGCAATTAAACCAAGGCAGAAGGAGGAGGGGGGAGGAAAGAAGATGCAAGGACTACTGGTGATAGAAGAGGAAGCTAGGAAAACTTTTATGGCTGAGGCATCAAGGGTGAAGAGACAGTGGCATATCCTGGTCTCTCTCCGGGCTTGGGGCAGAAGTAGGAGGCAGGGCCATGCCAGCTGATGACAGAGGCTGAGGGGAGAACAGGGTGCTGTTGTGGTTGTTATGGGCAGCTCTGGTGCTGGAAAGGTCCACACATTAAATTGGGATGTACACTTTGACTTAAAGAAGACTTCATCCTGGCCCCAACTTGGCCACAGAGATCAAGGAAGTAGGTAGATAGAGAAGGTGGAAGAAGAACTATGGGACATCTCCCCAGACAGCACCCAAGACAGCTACCACCCTGCCACTCCCCGATCATACTGGAAAGGAGGCAGAAGCCAGAAGGTATAAGGATTGACACAATCCTTGAAGGACAAAATCAGCCAGACAAGATCCAGAAACAAGAGGGTAACACTGGACAACATGGATCCTAGCAGCATGGGATGATGTGCCCAGACACAGGCACATCTATGGTTAAATCATGCAAATGTTAGGGGACCCTGATCTTTACCTACTCCTGGCCACTACATGCCCAAGAGTTCCCTCCTTCCACTCAAATATGTGAACTTATTGCACAGGAAAAACACATAAATTAAAGCATACTTAGAGGAAGATAGCACAGATTTAAAGGTACTTAAAAATACAGCAGGTTACAGCACTTTCCCCTCACCCCCACCATTATCCTCAGTTTCATTTTCCACAGTTTCAGTTACCCACAGCCAACTGCTGTCTGAAAATGTTAAATGGAAAATTCCAGAAATAAACAATTGGTGATTTTTTTTAATCGTGCACCGTTCGGAGTAGCAAGATAAAATCTCATGCCATCCCACTCTGTCCTGCTCAGAATGTGAATCATAGCTTTGTCTAGTATGACAACACTGTATATACTGCCCACAAGTGAGTCACTCAGCAGCCCTCTCAGTTATCATGTCACTGTCATGGTATCACAGTGTGTACATCCAAGTAGCCCTCATTTTACTTAATAACAGCCTCCAAAGTGCAAGAGCAATGATGCTGGTGATTTTATTACACAGTATATCATTATAATTGTTTATCCTTAGTTATTATTAATCTCTTACTATGCCTAATTTATAAATTAAACTCTATCATCATATGTATAAGTAGGAAAAAAAAGTATATTGGGGGTTTGGTACTATTCACAGATTCGGGCATCCACTGGGTGTCTTGGAACATATCCTCCACAGATAAGGGGGGACTAGTATAATAATAGCTAATGAGTATACACTTCCTATTCTGTGCCAGACACCATTATAAGTACTTGACATCTATGATCTCAGTTAATCTTCATGTCAATCTTCATGTACCCAAGATCCAACAACAAACAAGAGGCAGTGATGGAACTCAAACACTGGTTCCAGAATATTTATTTTTAATATTATGCTGCCTCTGAGGGGTGGAGGATATTTTGCCTGCAAAAGGCGAAATTCATGGTTTGAGCTATGGACTGAATGTTTATGTCCTTCTCAAAATTCATATGTTAAATCCCTAATTCTTATTGTGATGGTATTTGGAGGTGGGGCCTTAGACAGATAATTAGGTCCTAAGAGTAGAGCAGGAAGAGACACAAGTGAGATGATTTCTCTCTTTGCCATATAAAGATTCAGAAAGACACGAGAAAGAGGGCCCTAGTCATGACTTCAGACTTCCAGTCCCTTGAACTATGAGAAATAAATTATCATTTAAGCCAGCCACCCAGGCTATGATATTTGTTATAGAATCTGGAGCTGACTAAGACTGTTGGGGATAATGGATTGTCTTCAAATATTTGAAAGTCTGTACATGGAACAAGGGTTAAACTTTGTTTATATGGACCAAAAAGATTAGAACTAGGAGAGTGTTTTCTTTCCATCCTTCTGTATATAGTCAAAGTTCCCCGAAAAAGAAATGGGCCTCCCCAGAAGGTGCTGAGTTCTGTCACTGGCTATCAGATGCTCTTAGTTTTGGTAACATGCAGAGAATTTAAGCACTGAGTGAGACTATAAAATCTCTTGCAATTCCTGAGAGTATATAGATTCTTGAGGGTCAGGACTAAAAGCTCAGTACCAAAGAACTGGATGCCAAGGCTTCTTAACTTCCATAGCAACTATATAATCCACTACTTTGCTAGGGATCATTCTGGAGTTAGAATTTGCGTTTGAATGTTTTAAGACTCTACATGCCCAGATAGCTTGAGTGGTTGTGTCCTCCTCAAACTTTATCTGTCCTTCAGAGGTAGGCATAAACATCACCTCCTCCAGAATGTTCCCCAACCACTGCTAACACCATCGCAGGTGCCCACATCACCCCACCTTTCCCTGATCATGCCACTTCTCACACTACAGAGAATGTTGTCTGTTTGAGCATCAACCTCCCCAAGTTCATTTCCCAGGGCTATAGTAACAAATTACCACAAACAGACGGTTTAAAGCAATAAAATTTATTTTCTCACCATTCTGAAGGTTAGAAGTCTGAAATTAAGATGTCAGAGTAATGTTCCCTCAGAAGCTGCTAGAAAAGAATCTATCCTCTCCTCTTCTGAACTTCTGATGATTGCCAGCAATTCTTGGCCTTTGGTAGCTTAAGGTTATATCCCTCGATTTTCTGCCTCCATCTTCACATAAGCTTCTCCCCTCAGTCTGTATCTTGGTGCGTCCTTCTCTTTTTATAGGAACATCAGTTTTGTGCAATTCAGGGCCCACTCTATTTCAGTATGACCTCATCTTAATATAAGTAATTATGTCTTCAAAGGCCCTATTTCCAAATAAGGTTTTATCCACAAGGACCAGGGATTAAGACTTAGGTCTAGGATGGAGGCCACCAATTCTGTTTTAAAGCAGCTTTGAGCCTGCAGGGAGACAACAGGAGCAAAGCTCACCCTCCCAAGCTTAAAAAAAAAATTATGGGCAAGACATTATCATGGTGGAAGATATGTCCGAGGAATATTCAAGGGATTTGATCTCTTTATAAATCTTATGACAGATGAATGTGTGGAAATGGCAACTGTGGGCAACAGAACAATATTGGAATGGTGGTAATAGGAAGAAATAGAACCATCACGTTACAAACCTTAGAACAAGTATAAATAATGGCTGTTCAGCACAGAGATCCATGTCCCCTCTCCAAAGGGCTTGTTTTACTATGATATAAAACTGGGTCATATAATTTTCATATTAAGCTTTTTGTTTAATAAATTTTTGTAATAGTAAAAAGAAAAAAAATTCACTCTATCATTTAGAGGACATAATTCGACCAACCACATCACCCAACCCCCCACACTCAATAGATTGTGGGCTCTTCATTCTACATATTTTTATTCTGTCTATCATGAACTACATTCTGTTCTGGGCAACAAGGACAAGCCACAGTCAAGGTCACTAGATTTGATGGAGCTTCTATTCTACATGGAGATTGACAATAAAATGTGCCCTTTGGTAATTGAAGCCAAATGCCAAGTGTATATAAGTACATATTGCAAAATATATAAACACTTGATACATATCTGATGAATAAGTATTAACAATGAAACACAAAGGATAAATCATTGTACTTCACCCAGCCAGTGGTCATCAATGTGTTTACCAGAATCTGAGAGTTTGGTTTCTCTCTGTCCCTTGTAAAACTTTGTTCTTCAGTACTTGAATTCTTACTCTCAGTTGACACCCACGATCCAATTCCTCAAGTAATGTATTCTGACTACCAGAAAATAAAGATTGTAGAACCTGGTTTTTTAATTAAATTTGAGCTCTCCCCTAAAGAACACACTTGCACTCTGTTTGCCTTCCAGGGCAGCGTCAGCTCCTCCCAGTCTCCCTTCGTCCAAATGCCAGGTGAGTACTTCAATTCAGTGGGCAATTAATTCCCTTTCAAAATGAAACTGATTATTTGGGCTCCTGTTTTGTTTTGTTTTGTTTGTTTGTTTTTGTTGGTGGTGGTGGTTGGTTTTGGTTTTTTTCACAACTGCCTTACATGACTTTAACAAATTTTTTTCTTTAAAATAACTATTTTCAATATGTAAAATCAGTGAAGACAGACCTCATTCAGTCATTCCTATACTTAGAATCTATTGTGCCTTGAAGTCAGCCTTTTGATCCCCAGCCTAGAAGAAACTTTTTGCACAAAGGCAAGAGGAATTAAGCCCCTGGCAGTTTTTAAAACAACTATCTGACATGATATTATAGACGAGGTACCTACTTCAGACAGAAAGAGAAAGATACCTAAGGGCAGAGATGTGGAACTACCATTCAGTGGGTGCTCTCTGCACATCAACCACTCAGTTGAGCATGATGTATTCATTTCAACACACATCTCATTAAATATTCCTGTGAGGATGGAAAAGGAGTATTCTTTTTCTTTTTTCTTTTCTTTTTTTTTTTAATAGAGTCTGAGTTGCCCAGCCTGTCACAGTCCTCCTGCTCAACTCCAGAGTAGCTGGGGTTACAGATATACAGCACGAAATGAGGGGAATTCTTAGTAGTAGTCTGGGACATTCTCATCCACACATGCGCACACACAAAAAACCACTCCTCTGGGCGCTCAAACTCAGAAGTGCCATAGGCCGTCTCAATCGTTTTAAAGCCCACAGTACTGGATAAGAAAAATAAATAAGGGCCTTAGAGGATTTCAAATAAACAAATGTCTCTGTGTTAAGTTTTCTAATCATATTTTATACCATTGCACTGTGCTTTCATCTGCTCTCTTCTACACTGAGAAACTTCTGCAGCTTCTCTTTTCATCTAGAATTCTTCTTCCTCCTTTTAAGTAGAAAAAGGTAGGCTTTAAAAGAGCAGAGGTTTTTCCTTCATGGTTGTTTTTATTTAGAAGTTGGAAATAAAGATATGACAACCTGGAAGCTTTATTTACATATTCTTCATTCTGTTCTCAGCTTTAACCACTCATTCCTATGGTTATAAATTTATGACATGAAACAGAAATCTATTTATGGATACTAATTTGAATTTACACAGTTTTTTCCCAAAAAAAAGTTTGCTTATAATTAAAACTCTAACTGCAGCCTTCAAAAAGCATGAGTAGTAGAAAAAAAATGCATGAGTATATTTGAAGTTGGGATTATAGAATTTAAGATGAAAATGAAGTGAGTTGTATCATGCTAAAGGTTTTGATGGGGGAATTTTGATTGCTTATTCTGAATGAATAAATTTACATGCAATCGTTGAACACAATATTCTGTTATTCAGTTTATGGAAAAATGTATAAGACCTCAGCTCTGCCTCCATAGAGCTTGCAGATTGGCTGGAAAGACATTGTGAGAGATGAAAGAGTAATAAGCATAGTATACATAACATCGTGTGGGGGTGGCCTAAGTTCTGTGTGTGTCATCATGCAGGACTGAGTCATGATAACAAAGAGGAAGGGTTTCCATGAGATGGTCTTCTTTCCCCCAAGAGTGGGTGGGACACAGTTCAGAAGTCCTCTGCTCTGGTTGAGGGAAGTAAAGGGAAACATCACTGTGTCTTTCCCCTACTTCTACCCCTCTGTGACTCAGGGGGTTGGTCTTAGCCAATTAGACCACGCTGACCCCACCTCTAGCTGGAATACTTAAACCATCGGTTTTACACACTCTTCTCTACCCCCAAACATGAAGATCATGTATTTCCCGCTACAACTAAGATATGGGGTCAGAAAGTAGTTTTTTTAAAAAATTCTTCTCTTCTGGAACATCTCTCTGGCACTAAAAGACTCCTCAGTTTCAGCTTTTCCGATTTGCACCCAAGCTTTGGTACCAGGCACTCTTCCTAAACTTAGTGCCCAGAGAACTGAGTGATGGCCACAAGAGGGCACCAAATAACATCAAACTCATCAAAGCAGAAAGGTCCTCTGAAATTGGCTTCTGTGCAACCATATTATCCCAAAGCAAGCCCTTCATTGATGCCTTCCCAGTGAGCGACATGGTGTTAAAGGTCAGTACACAAAAGAATTAGAATACAGAGTACAACGTTCATCTGATCTGCGGTGGGGTTATCTTATCCGGAGATCCAGTATCTCAGCTAATAAGTCCAGAAGCAGCCCATTGTATCACAGGGACAGAGCTCAGACACTCCATTCAATAAAATGTAAATGCCAGGATATTCTTTGACTTAGATTTTTAAGCCCAGCCCTTCCTAGCATAGTGCCCAGTTCTGGAAGACAGAAGGTAACTGTGTGATGCCTATGTGAACGGTTGAGCAGTTACAGTATCATCTAAAATGAACTCATCCTTAAAGGCAGAGTGGACGTTAAACATAGTTACACGGGCCAGCACAGTTTTTAACAGTAGTGCAGGCATATTTCGAGCTTTGCAAGTTCTTTTTTTTTTATTGGTTGTTCACAACATTACAAAGCTCTTGACATATCATATTTCATACATTAAATTGAAGTGGGTTATGAACCCCCAATTTTACCCCAAATGCAGATTGCAGAATCACGTCGGTTACACATCCACAATTTTACATAATGCCCTATTAGTAACTGTTGTATTCTGCTACCTTTCCTATCCCCTACTATCCCCCCTCCCCTCCCCTCCCATCTTCTCTCTCTACCCCATCTACTGTAATTCATTTCTCTCCTTGTTTATTTTCCCATTCCCCTCACAACCTCTTATATGTAATTTTGTATAGTAATGAGGGTCTCCCTTCATTTCCATGCAATTTCCCTTTTCTCTCCCTTTCCCTCCCATCTCATGTCTCTGTTTAAAGTTAATCTTTTCTTCCTGCTCTTCCTCCCTGCTCTGTTCATAGTTGCTCTCATTATATCAAAGAAGACATTTGGTATTTGTTTTTTAGGGATTGGCTAGCTTCACTAAGCATAATCTGCTCTAGTGCCATCCATTTCCCTGCAAATTCTATGATTTTGTCATTTTTTATTGCTGCATAGTACTCCATTGTGTATAGATGCCACATTTTTTTTTATCCATTCATCTATTGAAGGGCATCTGGGTTGGTTCCACAGTCTAGCTATTGTGAATTGTGCTGCTATGAACATCGATGTGGCAGTATCCCTGACTTTGTTCTATTTCTACGTTAACACGGTGTCAGGCAGGCGTCAGGAACGTCCTTTCACACTAGAGCCACTCAGCGGCAACAGAGAGGCCCTGCCGTTGCTGGGGTGGGCCTTTTTGCCCACTTGTCTTTCGTTTGGCAACAGGTTCGCCGGTCATGTCAGGTTACTATGGCGTCAGAAGATCTTTTTTGTCTGACTCAGACTTCCACAACAGTAAGCCGTTTTCAAATGACGTCTACACCTCCGGCGTGGCGAAGCCCTTTCCCTGCGAGTCGTCGGCAGGGCAGAGCCACGCGGCGCTGCTCGAGTCCTACCTGGCCGAGCCCTACGGGGACTACCGCCCGCCGGCCCTGACCCCAGGCCCGGGCTCTCTGTTCAGCGCCTCCCCGCTGCCGCCGCTCCTGCCGCCGCCCTTTCCCAGCGACCCGGCTCACTTCGTGTTTGTGAGTACGCGTTATTTCGTTATTTCGGGAACAGGGAGTTAGAGGAGGAGACAGGGCTCTCTTGCATCAGCCCCGCCACGCGCTGGGCAACCAGGTTGAAGCGGGTCTGACTCCTGGAGACCCCTGAGGCTGCTCTGCTATTGCCCAAAGGGGCCAGGTCAGGCCAGCTCTGCCAGGACCCCTGAGGGAGACTTGCTCATAGATGGATGTTAACCTTGACAGCAAACGTTCATCTAGGGATTTGAACTTAAAAAAAAAAAAAAAAAAAAAAAAAAAAAAAAAAAAACTATAAGGTAAAATTTATGTTCATTTTGCTAATAGTCTACAGATTTTGCCACATGTTCCCCAATGCCATTAGCACAAGTCATTATCATTCCTCCTGCTCATAAGAGAGAAGCATGTAGTGACATCTAGACATGGCTAGTTGTCTTTCTGTGCCAGCACAGGTGGCTTCTTCCCACCCAGTGCTCTGCCTCCCACTTTCCCAAGAATATTTCTACCATAAAACGTTGTTCTCTGGATCCTTCCAACAAGATGAGTTCATAGAGATCTGAAGGATGCTAAAACTCTTCATGAAAACTAAAACTGTAAAGCCTTCTTGCCATAAAGGTGAATCTCCAAAGGTGGGAGAGGGAATTAACATTATTGAGTACCTATTCTATACCAGGAAACTTTATGGACTTTTGTTCATTTAATATGCACTAACTCAGGGAATATTTATGAAAGTATCATTTCACAGATGAACAAAGTGAGGTGCCCAGAGTTAAGAAGGGAGTAGGTAGCACAGCTATGAAAGAGTTCAGCCCACTCCAAGAGAGGTAGGCTTGAGGAGGTAGCATCAAACCTATTTCTTCTCTCACTGAGGTCAGAGCAGCCTCCCCCACCCACTCCAAAGCTTACTGTGTAGCTGGAAGTCTACTCCTTCAAAAAGCCGGCCAAGGGCTGACTTACCCACTAGTGTAAAGGGTATTCTGGGACCCAGAGAAACCTGAGCCTCAAAAAGAATGCAAGCAGTGCTTTATTGTAAACAATAGAATTCTGGGTACATGGCCATTTTATTCTTCTCACATTTTAATTCATTTAATGTTGTTTTCTGGGAAATGTAACCTCAATACATATAGGAAATCTCATTCAAGAGTAAAAAAAAAGAACCAAAACATTCCCCTCTGGTGTCAGGATGAAGCTGCCTGGGTGGGCTTTAATAGCAGAGGGAGGGTCCTGAGGCTGCTCTGGAAGTTGGCTCCAGCAGCAACCCTCGCAACAGAAAAGCATCAACTAATACATAACCCCATTCTCTCCAGAGGGACTCGTGGGAGCAGACAGTGCCAGATGGTCTCAGCCAGACAGACCCCATGCCCACCGATACTCTACAGACCTTGCTGCCCAGCACCAGCTGCCTCTCCCAGCTCGAGTCAGGAAGTGCCACACAGCACAGGAGCTCCACCTGGGGGACCTCCCTTGCTGGCACTCAGTCCTATTCTCTGCACACGCTGGAGGATCTGCACAACACATCTGGGTACCCCACCCCACCTCCTTACCCTTTTACCCCTTTCATGACAATGTCAAATGACCTACCACCAAAGGTGGTACCTCTCTCCCCAGATGAGGGGACAGACCCCTCTTCCCTTCATGACCATTCAACTTGGACCAAAGAAGACGGGAGTGCGGCCTGGGGGTCATATGAATGCCGCAGAGCTTACTGAGGGTGTGGACCAAAGGACTTCTGTGCTTTTCGTTAAGTTGAGTTCTGTATTCCAGGGATTGCTTTAGATGTGCTGGCTCATTCGGAACTAGATTTTCAGAATAAGCCATAATGCCACCCTTTGTTAATTGACGATGGCATTTATTTGTAATCTTTACCACCATAACCCAGTTGAAATACAATACAGTGTCAATTAAATATACCATGGACCATATTCTAGTGAGGCAACTTTACAGTGAGGTCATTTTGGAAATTTAGTAGCCAATTCCATTCTGAATCTTCTGTTATCTTTGAAATATCATTTTGGGGCACTGATTTTTTTCCTTAAATTATGTAGATCATAAAACAGAATGGTTCTTCTGTGTAATTTTTCTTAGTTATAAACCATGTGTATTATTTAATAAAAGAGATAGCTAGGGTATAATATAGGTTGGGGCACATAAAACAAAATTCATTTTATACCATATGACATTAAAGAGTGAAGTGTTATATTCATTTCCTTCATTACAAGGGCATGTAAAGGCACTGTAAAAAGATATGGCACTGAGTGTAAATGTGTTACTGTCAATAAAAGAGGATGAGGTCCAGAGATTACATGTGTGTTTTTTTAAATACATAGTTTCAACTCTGTTTTAAAGCCCAGGATGTCAAAAAATTAATCCAGCCCCTCCCTGCCAAAAAAGCCAAAAATTTTATTTGATCAGTGACTGTCTAAATTAAGGTAGACATGGTCTCTCTAAGAAATAAGCCTAGGGTTTTCAGAATGGATGAGTAAAATGGACAGTTGGTGATCAAGTCAGAATCCTTGCATTTTAAAGAAAATAGGAATAAGCTATTGACAAAAAACAGACCACCTAATGCCAAAAAGCAAAGTGGCTTGGAAGAAGAACATATTGTCAGGTGAGTCAGTGGCACCACACACAATGTCCCCTAACTGTGCCTTGCCGGTGGCTTACTGGTCAGAAATGTATGGCTCTCACTGTGTAAAAATGAAGAAACAATATCTGAAACACTAATCTGTCTCCTGTAAGTCTGACTGGAGTGGGTTCCTTTGCCAATGATGCGAAACCCCCACCAAGCAGTGCACCTGTCTGCAGGCCACGCCCATCATAAATGCCCGGCACACACTTTGACTGGAAGTACATAAATCAAGGCCCACAAATTACATGTACACCCTTCCTCCTGTCTTTCTACCACCGACCTTCCTTTACTTCCTTCTCACATCTTCCTTGCCATCTCCTGGAAGCCAAGACTCTCATTGTCCAGCCGATTGCCCAAAACTCTTCAATGCAGTCTCTATTGCATCTTCTACAAGTACTCATTCTTGTGGAAGAAGAGTCCCGAAACTCACACAAAGGGATTTGTTCACACTTAGATGTAAATAATTGATATTTCTCCTTCTCTACTCCTTTAAGGATATTTTCTGGTTCAGCAAACACATTTCTAATGTATGGAGTACCAGCAGAGATGCTTGGGCAGGGAGCCTTCCTTTACCTCACCCCCTAAAGCTCTCTCCCAGGAGAGCCAATCAAGAATGAGCCTCACCTGCTGTGCAGTATTCCTTCAGGCCACCCAGCTCTTTTCTGGCAGCCTGGTATAAAATTTTTTGCCTTAAATTTCATTTTGTATTAACAGGCAATAATTGTACACACTTGTAGAGGTACAATGCAATGTTTCAATACATGTATATACTAAATGATGACCCAAAGTAATTAGCATATCACCTCAAACATAATTTCTTGATAGCAAAACATTAAAAATCCTCTCTTCTAGTGTTTTTAAAATATATGATGTATTATTATTGACTATTATGGTTTGAATATGAAGTGTCCTCCAAAAACTCATGTGTTGAGGCCTTGATCCCCAGTGGAATAGGGTTCAGAGGTGGGCTTTCACAAGTGGATCATCAATGGATTAATCCATTCATAGCTGAATGGACTACTGGGAGGTTGTGGGCCATGGTTGGAGGAATTGGGTCACTGGGGCATGCCCAGGAAAGGTTTTTCTTGTCTTCAGCCCCTTCCATTCTCTTTCTGCTCCCTGACTGCCATGAGTTAAGCAGCTTTGCTCTATCATGCCCTTCCACCATCATGTTCTGCCTCACTTCAGGCCCAAGGCAATGGAGCCCACAGACTGTAGACTGAAACCTCTGAAACCATGAGCCAAAATAAGTCCTTTCTCTAAATTGTTCTTCTCAGGCATTTGTCACGGCTACTGAAAGCTGACTAACACACTGACTATAGTCACCCTACTGTGCAAGAGCAGAGCACACCAGAACTTATTCCTCCTAACTGTAACTCTGCACTACTCGTTGACCAACTCCCCCCCCCACCCGCCGCACTTCCCCACTTCAGCCTCTAAGAACCATTATTCTATTCTCTATTTCTATGAGATTGACTTGTACATATTATGCGCATGAGTGAAATCATGGTGTATGATTTCAGCTCTACAGCTGGCTATTTCATTTAACATATGTCATCCATGTCCTACCATGTTGTCACACAGGACAGGATTTTATCTTTTTGTGGCTGAATGGTATTACATTGTATCTATATAGCACATTTTCTCATTCTTTTATCCACTGATGAACACTTAGGTTGGTTCTTTATCTTGGGTATTGTGAATAGAGCCGAAATAAATATGCAAATGTACATCCCTCTTCAAATTATAGAGATTCCTCAAAAAATTAGAAACATAACTACCCTATGATCCAGCAATCTCACTCCTGGGAACAGACCCAGAGGAAATGAAATTAGCCTGAGCTTTATTTTGCTTAATATTTGTTTTTCAGTAAAAAGTAGAAATATTCAGTGTGGGAGAGAAAAACTCCTTCTTCTCCAGTGGAATTTGGGGCCTTAATCCTGTTCCAAATAACTTTCTCAGAGTCATCTGTCACCCAGCAGTTAACTCATACATGAACAACAGATCTCTGCATCAGACAGAAGAGATCTTACCCCCTCTATGGATTTAGGGATCCTCATGGCAGTCTGAGTCATTTTTTCTGAATTAATTGTGTAAAATATATAACTACTCACCATTTGTTACTAAGAAGCAACAATACAATATTGTTAATGTAATATATATATATATATATATATATATATATATATATACACACACACACACACAGAGAGATATATAGATATTTTATATAATATATAACATTAATATAATAATTATTATAGATAATATCTACATATTTCCACATAACTTCAGCTTTTGATTATAATGCTAAATATTAGACATGCTCATATCACTTACTTGGATGTTATCTGCCAATGTATTATGTCCATTCATCTCTTCACAACTTGAAGTTGCTTGGTTCTTAGTTAGGTAAAGCTCAGTAAACAGACCTCCAAACTCAAGAAAATGCAGTGAGTGCAATGATGTATACATTCTTCTTAAAGCATCAAACCCCTTTCTTGGTGTTTAACAAAGTCAGTTAATAACAAAGGAGACACACACAGGCCCATACACATGTACTATCCATTTTGGTTATCTAGCCTAAAAGTGCTTGGAGGGAACAAGAGTAATGCTAATGAATTCCAAATAATAAATGATTTTTAAAAAAAAATGGGCCAAGGACCTGAACAGACACTTCTCAGAGGAGGATATACAATCAATCAACAAGTACATGAAAAAATGCTCACCATCTCTAGCAGTCAGAGAAATGTAAATCAAAACCACCCTAAGATACCATCTCACTCCAGTAAGATTGGCAGCCACTATGAAGTCAAACAACAACAAGTGCTGACGAGGATGTGGAGAAAAGGGTACACTTGTACATTGCTGGTGGGACTGCAAATTGGTGCGGCCAATTTGGAAAGCAGTATGGAGATTCCTGGGAAAGCTGGGAATGGAACCACCATTTGACCCAGCTATTGCCCTTCTCGGACTATTCCCTGAAGACCTTAAAAGAGCATACTACACTAATGTATGAAAGACGATATATCATGAGCTCTGTAATGTTTTGAACAATCAATAAAAAAAAGAGCATACTACAGGGATACTGCCACATCGATATTCATAGCAGCACAATTCACAATAGCTAGACTGTGGAACCAACCCAGATGCCCTTCAATAGATGAATGGATAAAAAAAATGTGGCATTTATACACCATGGAGTATTACGCAGCACTAAAAAATGACAAAATCATGGAATTTGCAGGGAAATGGATGGCACTAGAGCAGATTATGCTTAGTGAAGCTAGCCAATCCCTAAAAAACAAATACCAAATGTCTTCTTTGATATAATGAGAGCAACTATGAACAGAGCAGGGAGGAAGAGCAGGAAGAAAAGATTAACATTAAACAGAGACATGAGATGGGAGGGAAAGGGAGAGAAAAGGGAAATTGCATGGAAATGGAGGGAGACCCTCATTGCTATACAAAATTACATATAAGAGGTTGTGAGGGGAATGGGAAAATAAACAAGAAGAGAAATGAATTACAGTAGATGGGGTAGAGAGAGAAGATGTGAGGGAAGGGGAGGGGGGATAGTAGGGGATAGGAAAGGTAGCAGAATACAACAGTTACTAATAGGGCATTATGTAAAATTGTGGATGTGTAACCGATGTGATTCTGCAATCTGCATTTGGGGTAAAAATTGGGAGTTCATAACCCACTTCAATCTAATGTGTGAAATATGATATGTCAAGAGCTTTGTAATGTTGTGAACAACCAATAAAAAAAAATCTCTTCAGCTTTACAATGTGTTTCTCTACTTCTTATAATTTGTTTTATTGTTTTGGGAACATTTTTGCTAAAAAGTGAAAAAAAAGCTACAAAATTAAAACATGAAAATTATGTTTATTTCCCTCTCCTATTTCTCATTTGAGTTCTCCCAATTTTTGTTGTTGTTGCTGTTTTAAAAATAATTTTACTATAAAAATTATTACTTACACTGTCATAATTGGAAATGACCACACATGATCAACAATTTCATTCCACCACTCATAAAATACCATGCTCTTAACAATCCAGAAAATGGGGCATTTGTCTTCTTGTCTACAAAGAAAGTGCTCCCTTCTCAAATACTTCCAATTTACTACTGCATGTGGAGACCAACCACACTTTCATGCCCAATACCAACATATGGAAAAGTGTACATTCTTCTCTCCCCCTCCTTCTTTGAACCTGCTCTTCTCTAGGAAAGCTAGAGAAAATTCAAGAGCTTAGATTCAAAACTCCATCTCTTTCAGGCCCTGCCAGGATTTAGCATATATGTAAGATTTAAAGTAAGCAGAGATAGTAATGTCAAATTCAAACTACTTTAAAAAGCTGACTAGATAAGAAAGTCCAAAAAAAGCCAAAAGTGAAATATATCCATGCAAAAACTGCAATGTAGACAACTATCCGTGAATCACTGGAATCAGACAGAGCATGGAGTTGGAAGTGTTTGTATTTCTCTTACAATGTTATTCAAACCCCAAAGAATGAGAGAATAAAACCACATCTTTACCTTATTTATTTAATAATACTTTTAAATGATCATTATGACCTGCCACAGCTCAGTTAATAATACAATGTCATGGTACTATTGTGGTAGAGGAAGAAGAATGAAGTGCTGCAAAGGAAATTCTACAAAGGGAAAAGAATTACTAACCCCAATAGTAAAATATATATTTACATATATACACAGAAAAGTATCTTTGTAATCCATTTTCAAAATGTAAATCTAAATGATACAGTCATAAGGAATTAAACATCAGTTATATTTAAAGTACCAAAATAACTATTGATGTCCAAGGTTTAATTCACATTGCATTATAGTGATTCTGTCAACCATATACCAAAATTATATTTATCCATTGGTTTCAATCACTGTGTTCTGTCTAAAGTATACTTTCTATTCAAAACAATATTGTACTATTCTTTTCACACACCATACTCACCACCTATTGACTCTAGAAAAGTGAAGTGCAAAATTACACACTCTAAAGAAAGTGATTCACTAGCTAAAGAAACAAGGAAGGACACATAGAGGGCTCATCACTGTTTCTCCAGCACATGGCTCAGGGCTTTGCATGTTGTAGGTGTTCACTAAATGTGTGGTAGGTTGAGCTAAAACTAGACCACAAAGATGAACAACTATTTAGTCCTTGACTCAGTGGATGACAGCTCCCTGAAACCAGTAAATGAGAAAATTCTCTCCAGTAGACAAGTTCTACAAATTCAGACACTAGGTGGATCTTGGGCTTTAGTAGCTACATATTTAAGATAATTGATTTAGTGTTTTTAAATGTCTTTAAGAAAGGAAATCACTGAACTTTTGAAATAGCACAGGAAAATGTTGACATTTCATTTAGCATTGACATGACTATATCAATAAGACTTATAAATAAAAATTATTTGTTGCTTGGTATTATATTTAGTGTTGTTAAAACAAGTCTGATAAACAAATCAGAAAGTAGAATCCCCCAGGGTCAAACTGAATAAATAATAATAAAACCTTCTACAGTTACTTGCAAATGATGAGACCATATTATATTTGATTCTTGATACAGCAGAGCTCTACCACCATGACCCCTACTAAGTAATCATGTAGGTTTGCAATATGCAATGTAATTTTCAGTACATTAGGAAAAAAAGAAAACAGTAAAAAAATGTTACATATTCCAAAAGGAAAAACAATGGGAACCAAAATAATAATAATATCTAGGAATTAGATATCGCACTGGTAAAATTGATAGGTGGTCCTGCTAACCTTTCCCCTAACAAAGTATCTTGAGTGGAAAAACCCAAGTTTCAATGCTTAATAATCAATTTAGTCAAAAATAAAAGAACATTCAACCATTTATTTCTTAACCGTGGTGATACATTCATAGATTTTCATCACAGTATTCTTTTTAAAATATAGTTTTATGGTTATACATAGAAGTTGGGTTCATCACAATCTTCTTGATGTATTTTTGTATTTCTCAAATATCGTGTAATAAAAATGTTGTAAGTAAAAGATGAATTTTTTAAGAAGTGTATAATATGATGTCATTTTTTAAGGGATAAATTATCAGGTTCTTGTTCCTCATGGAAACTTTGAAAGGAAAAAAAATTAAAACTTCAAGTGTGTCTTATGGGAAGAAATTGACAAACCATTGAATAGCTTTCACCTAATAGACTTCCTGGTCATTTTCATATGGGTCAAATGTTCATTCTAGGACTTAATACTTACCTGTTTCCTCCATGTATTCAATTTTTGGAACTTGATATTTCCCACAAGAAATATGGTAACAGTGTCCAAACTCAAGGTGACAAAGGAACTTTGCATTAATAAGGAAAATTTAGAGCTGTAGTCAAATTTGGAGGGAATAAATTATCCCTTTTCCATATACTGAAAGTCTTTGAATATGCCAGTACCTAAATATTATAAAACCTCCTAATTTGGGAGAAAAACATAATGCTCTGTAGTTTCATTTGCATACTAATGACTACCAAATTTTTTTTCAGTTAAAATTTTCAGTTTAAAACTTCAAAAGCAAATCTATTCTATTGATTTTGGTACTGCTGACTGACTTTAAGATGGTTAAGGACAAACTGAAGGGTTTCTGAGCTCAGTGAAAAGGTCAACCAGAGACTTGAAAAACAGATTTATGAAGAACCAGAGAAACTGCAGGTGGAGGCCTCAAGAACAGAAAGCTTGGGTAGAGAGTAGGCATGATAACTTCCTCATACGAGCATTAGACAGGGGCAGAACAGATAATCAACACATGGTTGTTCAATGAATGAATGAACTAAACAAACTTGTAATAGAACTAAACAAACTTGTAATGGAAGTGAGAGAACAGAGCCATTGATAGCAAAAACCAGGACTTATTTCTTTGTATTCCTGGTGTTTGATACCATGCCTGGTACATAGTGCTGCTCAATTAATACCTAATTGAATTATGGCTCAATCACTGATCACCATGTTGGACTTAGACTGTTCCAAGTCCAATCTTGGAACGGGTTGCCTTATAAATAATGAGCTCTCATTTCCTCTATACAGATTCTGCTATGAGCCAGGCTCTCAGCCAAGCCATGAAGCCAGAGGCTAAACAGCTATCAGCAGAGATATTGGGAAAAGACTCTAAGTCCCTCCTACTTCAAAGAGTCTTCCTAATACCAAATATTGAGTCCAATGTTATATTTTCAAGCCAAAGAGCCTGGTATAGTGGATTAAAACCCACAGTTTTTCAGTTTTTATTGTTTTTAATCAAAACCCCAAAGGGATTATCAGGACTTCAGGGCAGACACCCTAGAAGTGACAGTGCTTCCAGCAAGAGGGTTCCAGACTGAGAAGCACAGATGGTTAAGAAGCACAATTAACAGCTCATCCTCATCTCCAGCCAGTCTCTTCTTCAGGGTTCCAGCATTTCCAGAATACTCTCAAGTCAGTATGCTGTACCATCTTTGACTCCTTGCACAAATAAACTACACACCAAAACACTCCCACGAGCACAACACAGAGATGTGTGTGCATATCTTAAGAGTGCCACTTCTCCAATGCTACTTACAACTCATGAGAGGGTAACATTAAGTTACCTTAGTAACTCCCAATCAACATCTATTTCTCATAAACAGAATGAAATGAAAAAGCTAGAATATGATAGAAAATATCAGAGTGCCTCACATGCATAAATATACATTGATTCAAGGATAGTTTGTTTTATAAATGTAGATATTGTTGAAGGTATGTGTGAATTTCTTGTGGGCTAAAGTCCAGAAAATTTTAAGAGCTTCTGTTATAAAAGATAAGAAAGACGACAATTGTAGTTAACACCAAGGGCCCTGGTTTAGACTTATCAAAATATGAATCCCAATTCCACCACTGATGTGCTCAATCATCTTGGAAAGCCTGCTTCCTTGTCTATAAAATGGAGGAACCATACAACACAGTGCCTGACATCAATGAGCAACAGATGAGAACTTTAAAGAGTCTATGAGGCCAGACGCAGTGGTGCACACTGGTAATCCCAGTGGCACGGGAGGCTGAGGCAGGAGGACCACGAGTTCAAAGCCAGCCTCAGCAAAAGCAAGGTGCTAAGCAACTCAGTGAGACCCTGTCTCTAAATAAAATACAAAATAGGGCTGTGGATGTGGCTCAGTGGTCTAGTGCCCCTGAGTTCAATCCCTAGTATCCCCCAAAAAATCTGTGAAGATTACCCATTTTTATGGGTTTCTGCGGTTCTTGGGGTAGAAGCAGTTGATTGCTCAGGTGTCAGCATACATGCAGATTTATAAGGAGGAGTCCAGGATCTATTTAGAAAAGATTGTTCCCTACCTGCACAAGCATGGAGTTTGACTCTTAAATACCTGTGCTGGGATTTTGCAGTTACAGAAACATCAGAAACCAAAACTCCTTACTATTGGGCTAACAACCAGAATAGAGTGTGGGGAAGGGAAAGGGTTCTTCCCCAAACAGGGGTCAGGCATGGGGAAATTTAATTTTCTGAAGTTATTGACCAGCAACTTGATGTTCATCCCAGCAACAGGAGCCAACACAGAAGCCTCAGGACTGCTGCCATGGCTCAGGCAGAGGCTTCTGGAAGAAGGGACACAGGTTCTTTTCTGTCCCTACAGACCCCATGATTTCCAAGGAATACCCCCCATCAAGCCTCACATGTCTTCTCTAATGAGTAGCCTATCATTAGCATGAACCTCCATGATGTTGCCAAGGGAACAGAATGGCCTCCTGCCATCTCTGTCCATCTCCACGTGTAAAGGAAAGGTTAGGAAGGAGATCAAGCATGAAAATATGGAACAGCACCCCAGAACATGGGGAAATAGAGATAGCATAGGGAACCAGAGAGAAAAACAGCAATACAGGCAAGAAACTGAGGAAAGCAGTAACAGAAAGAGAGACGAAGGAAAATGGTGTGTGTGTGGGGGGGGTGTTTAAAAAGAAAACCAAAAAATAAACAGAAGATAAAAGTAATGGAAGAAGCTATGAGGACAAGAGACCATCCCTAATTCCAAGCAGTGCCCTGGCATGGCAGATGACAGGACAATGCAGAGATAGGGACTTTCTCAATTCCCCCTGCCCTTTCCTTCCTCACATCTGGTCTTCAAGCCTAGCTTCTATCAGGACACAGGCCCAGGGCCTTTGGAGAAATAAGCTCCAAACGCTGATATATCCCAAATGGATTTGGGACAAACACCTCCATCCTGCCTACTACTGCCAGGAGCCACCTCAGGAATCCCCATTCCTGATCCTTTCCCCCAGCCATATGGCTCCAGCTGTCAAGCAATTCACACTCATCATAGTCGCACACTTATCATTTTCAGAGATGCCCTTTCCTTGAGTTCTATATGATGCCCTTGTTCTGATACATTTGGGCACATTCAGATATTTTTCTGAAGGCCTTTGGGCTAATTATAATCCCTCACCCTAGAGAACTCATGAATGATTAAAGAACAGAGGGCTTTAACAATCACCTGGTCTGATATCCTGGGAATTATCCTGGTTATTTGCAAAGAAACCCCTGTCTCCTAGTGTTGTTACAGAGGATTTGCTCCCTCTCTGGCATAGCCCTGTCTCTCTTCCATCTTCCAAATCACAGGGAAAGGGCACAGCCAGTGCTTGGAGAAGATGAGCTAGCTAGCACAGCCTCAAGTCATTTGTGAGGGGCTCGGCCTAGCTCAAGGGTGCAGCCTGACCTCAAATCCCTTCCACCTCTCACCCCAAAGTAAGTTTTGAAAACCAAATCCATGTCCTTTCAGCAAAAATGAGCAGGCACCCAGCTTGTCACCATTTTCTCACAGGTGCTTCTACAGCTAGAAGGCAGGAGTAGCTCTAGAGGGAGAAAGACAAGAGCAGAAGGAGGGACCTCACAGTGCAGTGATGAAATACCAGCCTTAGAAAACTGTTCATGGGTGAGGCCCATGTGCATCCCCAGAGACATGCAATGGATCAAAAGGTCTTAATGGGCAGGAATTCAGTGCTGAAACCTCAGTGTTTGGGACCAAGTAAGGCAGCAGAATGAAAAGGGCAGGGAAGCCCACATGTGGCCAGGTGAAGCCAGAAAGACACAAAGTGCAGAGGGAAGGCCTCTGCTGTCCTCTGGCCTGCAATCTGAGCCCACAGTGACCCCTTGCTGGGCCACACCCACGGGTTGCCATGTTCAGTCACCAAAACGTGAGATTTCCCCTTAAATGGAGATTGGGCATGTGGGAATCAGTCTGGCCAGCCAACCTGGCTCAGGTGGTCATGAGGGTCAATCTAAGTCACTCTGGGCTTCTGAGTTATTTTTGAGGCAGAAATACAGAGCATCTTTGAGGACACCTGCTCTGTCTGTGGGAAGGTGGACAAAATGCTCAAAATACAATAAAAGCAAGGGTCAGGACCTAAAGGGGTCTCACTCCCTGTTTCTCTGGACTCCCTATGGGGTGCCTGTCTGCAGGATTTCTGCAGAAGATAGTCCATTTTGTTAAGCCTTTGAATATTCAAATTGAAAGTATCGCGCAATCATTGATTGTCAAATCATGGGTTTCTAGAGGTTTTAAATACTTGGCATGAGGGGGGAAAAACTCAAACCTATACCCGAAGGTATAAAACATTAATTCTGTGTGTCTCCTGCTCCAGGGACCTGGGTGCAGCCAGATGCTTTGTGAAACTTTAAAAATGTCGCATCTCTGCCTTTCTCCCTGCACAGGAGCCCTCCTAGGCGCAGAGTTCCTGCAGCTGCAGCATCCAGCCTGCGACCCAGTTCCTGCTGACCACGATGTCCGGTAATTCGGCTGCTTCTTTGGGGGTCAGATCATGCGGGCCAGGGGCATTTCGATCAGGGTGTATTTCCACAGCTTTTCCTGCATACAACAGAGAGGCACAAAGTCAGAGCACGCCAGTAAGGGCCGGGCAGGATCCGGAGAGGGCGCGGGCCAAGCTGTGGCCGCTCCCACTTGGTGCCTGCTCCCCAGAGCAGAGGCCCAGAACTCAAGTTGGCCGCTCCGGACATTGGAGTACCCCCAGGACCCCTGCCCTCCCTCCCACTTTTCCACCGTCTTGTCCTGGGACTTCGCGGCGCGGACCTTGCGCGCCCAGAAACGGCGGCGCGGGGGAGCTAGAGGTTCACCGTGAACCCGTGACGCGAGCAGAGCGCATCGGTAGCACAAAACTGGGCTGTGGCGGTCTCTGTGTCGACCCCAAGACGCGTCTACTGCCCACGGAGTCCCGAACCGAGCGAGGAAGTGGGAGCGGGAGGAAAGGAGACTGAATACGGAGAGGACGCGGCGCCTGGGCTCTGCGGGCCAAGAGCAAGATTCCCTGGGTCTGGGAGAAGAAGAGCGCGACCCCTTTCCTGGGGAGACCCTGTCTCTGGTCTGGGGTGAGGGGTTCCCTGCTATCCGGCTGCGGTCCCTGCAGTGACCAGGCGAGGCGCTGGCGGTCTAGCACTGTCACCAGATGCCCAGGCTAAACGCACTGCCGCCCCCAGCCGCCGCGCCCGGCCCCACCCCGCGCTATTCCCAGGCGCTCACTCCAGGGTCGAGGTCAGGGCAGGAGTCCTACAGGGCTCCTCGGCCGATCCCACCTCTAAAGCTCGCCCGGCCCGGCCCGGCTTGGCCTTACAGCCTGCCCGGCCTACTCACTGCAGCTCTGCAGGGCCGTGGCCTTCCCTACACGGCGCTGGGGTCCTTCCGGCAGACCTCTATGGCGCGCACCTGGCCATTTCGACTCGCCGGGGCAATCCGCCTGGCCCAGCTAGCTCAGGGGTGGCTCCTCCCGAAAGGCTTCCTCCTAACGATTGCGCGGTCCTCGGAAGCCTCCGGACGGCTTTTCCCAGAGCTCGCGCTGCGCGGACTCTCCCCCAAGGCTCCGTGCGCCGCTGGGAAATGCCTGCACCAGACAGGGAGGGGGTGGGGAGAGAGGGGAAGAAGGGGAGAGTTAGAGCAGGGCCTAAGGAGGGAGGAGGAAAATGTGAAGAGCGGGAAAGGCGGAGAAAAAGGGCGAAAGAGAGATGGCAGAAGAAGGAGAGGAGGGAGGAAGTGGACCGAGACTCTTTACTAGGTTCTCTCTCTGGTCCCACCGGCCCAGGTTAGGGCTGACCAAACCAAACTTTGTCCCAGGGCTGGGGCTGGCTTCCAGGCTAAGGGCACGTAGAGGTCGTAGCCTCCCCAGAAGTCAGGCCTGGACTGGGGGAAATGGAAGAGACTTAACACCAGTGGGAACATCACGGTGAAGTGGGCTGTCAGCTACTATGAATCAGATCCATAATACCTTCTCCCAGCAGGCTGGACCCAGAACTCCAGGGTCTCCCACCTTAGCCAAGGTGGTGGGCAACCCTGTATTGGCCTCCATATTCCTGAGCAGAGACACCTGTATGCTATTGTTCTAGGATGGGCCCAGCCTGGGGTGGATGACCCCACAAATTTCCATGTGTTCTGTTCCCACTGGGGCCCTAGAAATTGCTCAGCCTCTCTTAATCCTTTGAAATTTCTGGCTATCTTTTAGCATTCTCGTTGTGTTGTCCAAACCTAGAAACTTGGCCTTGGTGGACACAGCCTCTAAAGGGGGTCATCACTATGCAGCCTGATACCAGACCTTGGACTTGACCACTAACTCAGTTGCCTTTTCCCAGAAAAACCGAAGGTGTATCAAGGTGTCCGGGTGAAGATCACAGTGAAGGAGCTGTTGCAGCAAAGGAGAGCACACCAGGCAGCCTCAGGGGGAACCGTAAGCATGAACCCCTCATTCCCTCCCCAGCCCATAATAGACCTCATTCAGCCCAATATTAGGAAGGTGTGGACCATCTGCCTTCCTCAGATGTTCTTACAATGTCTATGCCCAACTTCATCCCAGTTCACCCCAGGAAGCCACAAAGAACAGGCGGGGCATGTTGTGGGGATCAGGATTTGGGGGAGTTCATCTGTCACTGGTCAAAGTTGGGTATAAAAGGCTTGTTAGTTCTCTTCAGGAAAAGAGTCAGCCAGGTAAGTAGATTGTTGCTGTTTTAGGAAGACAGTGTAAGTCCAGCCCTCACATACCCATGGAAAATCTCTCCTAGAAATTCACCTCATATAGGGGAGCCCTTCCAGCTTAACCTATCTGTGAACCATCTTTCCCACCCTCCTTATTCTTCTGAAACTCAGCTTCTGAGGTCATTTGTCTGTAAATCACTAGTCACTGAAGTTCCCAACACAAGAGAGCCATATCTCTGGAGTATACATAGAACTGCTTCCTTAAGATGTATGGAGGTCCAGGTTATTACAGATTTGGTCTGGGCAATCATAAGGTACCCTGACATACTGTATCCCTTTCTAAAGCACAAAGGATTGCTTAGGGCAGCAGCAGAACCCAACAAAAATGAGTGGAAGTCATCCCCCAGGAGGAGAGCTCTTACTGAAAGCCTCCATAGACAGTACATTGCTTGTGAGTTGATTTGGGTGTGGAGGATCAGGCAGCTGGGGCTCGTATTGCCTCTATTAGGATTGGTCCTTATCCAACCTGTGGGCATATGCCCTATAACGGTTTTTGTGCCTGGTGCTGTTTATGTTCAATGTCCAACTTCACAAAATGAGCTTTTGGCAATGAATCTCCTGAAATGGGAGGAGGCAAAGTATGTAGGAGTAGTGAGACAGGTTCAGAGCCAAATGGCCTGAGTTCAGATCTCAGCTCCTCCATGGTCTGTATCTTCCAGCAAATTACTCCATCTTTCTTGCCTGTTTACCCTTATCTTTTAAATTGGGGATAACAGGATTTTGTAAGGATTCAATGAGCTATTGCATATAAAGTGCTTGGAAGAGTGGTTTCCATACAGTGAGTGCCAATAAATATTATCTGGGAAAAGAAACTTAAATAAAATTACAACCAGGGATTGAAAGTCAGCTATTCAATAATCTTAATCTAACCCTCTGTTCAGAGTTTAGAAGTCAGGTGTGAGTTTGCTGTGAATTTGTAATACAGCTAGAGAAGTTAATATCTCTGCCTGCAGGATTTCTGGTCACTAAAAATTCATTACATTTATACAAGGCTTCACAGTGGTTCTTCATTAAAAGTACTTTTGCACACTCATTGTTTCATTTAGTTTCTATAATAACCAGAGGGGATAAGTAGATCAGAAATCTGCATTCCTCTATTATAGCTAAAGTTCACAGTCTTTCAGTTGCTATTGGTTGAGCAAAAGGTAGGACCAAGGTTGTTTCATATTTAGTATTATATTTAGCATTAAAAAACCTTCCCACCTATTGACTCTCTAAGTTCTCTTTCAGAAAACCCATCCATACTAAGCAGGAGTTTGGTAACTTTGATCCTTTCAGTTCAGAGATGGTTATATATAATTAATAAAATTAGGTCTGAAACACCCTCCCCCTCCCCACTGTCTCAGTCAAGATGTTCAGTACAAAACAATATCTTTCACTAATGAGCTTTGATACTTCCTAGAATTCTGCCTCAACTGCACCTGCAGAAATCCCATTTGGGCAAAGCAACTTTATTGCTATAGGGTCCTTACAGACTGGTTTAACCACTGTTCCCTTGTTAGCAAGCTACAGAAGGTAAAGCAAGTGGAAAGCATTTCATTTGTGTATCTAATCAGTTTCCCTGGAGCAGTTAAGACTTACTTTTTCTGAATCCGCACCCCCAACATAAACACACACACTCCTGGGGAGAAATAAAGCAGGACTCCTGACCCAGCACCTTGCAGGAAAAATACTACTCTGCTTCCTGGAAGATTTTGTCAGCCTATTCCTTCACAAGCACGTATAAGTAACACACATAATTTCAGAAGGCAAGCCAGATATAAAATCCCTCACTGGGAGCCATCAGAAGGATCTGAGATTCTAGGAATGCTGCAAAAGTATATTCAGTAGGCAAGGATGGCAAATACCCAAGGGTAATTTATGCCTGCTCTTTGGTGTAGGTAGGCCTTTCTAGCTTAATGGAGATTATCTTCAATTGTTCAATTGTTAAAGGACACCTCTGGGAAACTTTAAGCCAAAGAGAGAATTAATAGTATCAAATATTACAAAACAGGAAGAAATTTATCTTAATTTGTTGTAAAGTCAGAGTAGTTTCCACAGTTAAAAATTTAAGCATGAAAACATGAAGTTATAGTTTGAGAGAAATATCAGATCTCAAGCAGTGCCAGAGAAACTATGTGCATGTGCATGCCAGACTGATAATTTAACTTAAAAACACTGTCAACCAGATTAATTTGCAAATACTATCTCTCTCTCTCTCTCTCTCTCTCTCTCTCTCTCTCTATCTATCTATCTATCTCTATCTCTATCTCTATCTCTATCTCTCTCTCCCTCTCTCCTCCCCCCCTCTCTCTCACACACATTTCTTTTGTCTTCAGGGTAAAGAGATAGTACTTATCAAAATATATAATTTACCTTTTTTTAATCATTAGTTTGTTTTTTAACAGCCTTGATGTGTTTTTATAAAGTAGTGATTGTAGGTTTTGTGCTGTTTGAAACCTAAGAGAAAGGTGCTTTTCTTTTTATTGTTGGGACAAAGTAGAAAGTGAACCCATGACTAGAAAGATAATACCAAGTAGGATATTGTAAACATACCTCAGGGAGATAACAACAGGATAACAGGGAGCAGGCAAACAGGCCAATCCAGGGGAGAAATGGGGTTAAAGAGAGCTCTACAATGAAACAGATTTTTTAAAACCCACTCCTTCCAAGTCCTCCAGCTCAAGCTGTAGCCAAATATTTGCATAAAGAGCTGGTAAAGGATTCCAGCTTCCTGGTTCATGACATTACAGCATGGATCATTTTCAGAATGAACACCACCTCCTGTTTCAGCAGTGGCTGACTGTGCAGTTCTCCCAGTAGCTCAGTGTACGGAAGTGAGTATGCCCTGGAACCCAAGAGAGGTGTGGTGAGATCAACTTCCCAGACCAGAATCCCACAGCAACACTGTCCCTTTAAAATTTAAAGCTGCCGCCTGAAATCTTAAAAAAAAAAAAAAAAAAAAATCCTAAATTACTCCATTAGTATAATTATCCATTCAACAGGAAAATGCAGGCTGCTTTGCTGTAAATAGTTTAAAGGCACAGTTTCATAAACATTAAGTTTAAAATACAGTAATGAAAAGAGCAACGTTTATTTAAAAATGGTAAAAAACTTATAAAGAGCTGAAATATTTCCTGACCTTAGACTAGAATGTCGATTCTACTTCAACTGTTGTAATCAGCTTCAACTCCTGATTGTACCTTTAAGAAAATATTTTCTATTTTAATAGTTCATAGATAGTAAGACTGTGAATATTTTTTAGCTTCTCGGGCTTAACAAAGTTAGGACTTATGTTCTTTCAGAAAAATGTATTCCTAAGACTAAGAAATCAGATATTATGTGAAAATTGAGGAAAACAACTAAGTTCTAGTTGAATTATATAAATGTGACTCCTCACTATTGGAAACTAAATAGTTTAATAGGAAAGCACTTTGTTGAGTTTTCTCAAAGTGTTACATTTCTGTAACATAAAAATTATTTTTATCAAAATTAACAACTTAAAAATTAAGAGTATCAAAATTTAATATTAAATTTCTAATATCATGAAAAATACCCAAGCAAACAAAAAACATAAAAGTTGAATCTAAAAAAATACAGCATTGGTTGTATTTAAGGGAGACAACCTTTTTTAGAAGAAAGAATCTGGCTTACCTTACAGCAGCAGGAAACAGTTCCCGTCCGAGTCTTAGCTTTCCCTGTATGATATGCTTCTCTTTGCTTCATGGTCATATTCTTGCTTTGGCAGTTGTCCGGAGGCACCAGTATCCACCTTTCAGATCCAGTCGCACCATCTTCTGCAGGTCAGTACAGCCCGCATTACAGTTCCCTTAAAAACTTTTTCAAAAGTCCATCTCAAAGGTCTTCCAGTGCTTGATTCAGGGGTTAAGATAGGCACCACCATTTAATTGGAATCCAACCAATCAGAAGGTGAAAAAGGCATAGTGACTCCAGATGCAAGCCCAGCAAGGAAACTAGTGCAGGTTTTTGCCCTCATTTCTGAACTGTCTCTTCTCTGCTGCCTGTTCTGTCCCAAGACCATGTTCTTCACATTTATCCCAGCTTTTCATCTGCAAGTAACCCAACTTGACTACAAGATGAATTTTTTTTTAGAATATGTTATATATATTTTTTAATGCACTAGTAGTTGGAATATAGAACATCCTGAGACACTAAAATATGTTTTTGTTCTTGTTCATTTAGCTTCTAGCCGACAGGGGCTTCCCTCCCCTTCTTTTCTCTCTTCCCTGAAAGCAGTTCAAACAAGTGTAAGTTTTCCCAGCCCAATATGAATAAATCTATTACATAAACAGTCCTTCCTATGCCACTCAGCAGGTAAAAGTTTAAGAAGGTCATATATAAGAAAACCTGTGCTGATGGGGGTTCCCACTGAATGTGTCACTCTAACGTAAAGGAACTTGAGATTTAAAAAAAGAAGAAGAAGAGAGAAAGAAAGAAAATTCAATATCCTTGAGCCCCTTTGGTGGGCATACTCTAAACCTCTCTTCCTTGAGCACTTAAGGATAATTATTACATGTCAGTCCTATTAATACTAAAATGGAAAAGGAGTGATGTTTCCGAATTGTTTTTGTTTTGTATTTAACATGGTTTTCAGTGTACTCTCCTGTTAACATGTCCACTAAGAAAATGCTTTGCTTTTTGTAATTTTAAATAAGTAGTACTGTTTTCCATAAAGAAGTTTCTGGTTTCCATTTTTATCCTTTGCATCGTCATTCATGTCACTTCTCAAAACCCTCTCCTCAAAATTTAAATTATTAAGTGTGAAGACAATAGCCCTGAATCAAGAGAATTATTTCCCACAGCATCAGAAGTTTTCTTAAAGCCTTGAACATACCTCTGATTTACTTCTAAGAGGGTTACCTGAATTACAGATAGGGGCAGGCTGTCGATGCTTTTGTAGTCCGTGTTGGCAGAGGCTTGAACCATTATTCCACTTTGACACTTGGACACAGGTCAGGCCACCATGCCTCATTTTTACCCTAGCCACACTGAAAGCCAGTTGCCACAATGTTAACTAGATTCATTTCACTAACACTTGAATTAACTAAGATAACTAAAAAGTTACTGCCTACCTGTTTACTTTTCTGGAATTTCTTAAGTGCTTTTCCTAGAACAGTAACTCTTTAAAATTTTGAAGAAAACTCCATTCAAATCCATTTTGCAATTTTGCAAAAAAAAAAAAAAATTCCTTCTCTTCTAGGATTGTATTTTGAGCCTGAATCGATGTCTTCCACACCAAATTATTTTCAACCCCGAGAATTTAACACTTGTGTTTCTTGTGAAGAAAATCCAAGCTGCCTGGACCAGATCTTTGATTCCTATCTTCAGACTGACACACTGTCAGAGCCGTTGCCCAACTGCATGCAAAGTCCTCCACACTATTTCCCAGACAGCTTCCCGGCCACCCCTTTCTGCTTTAACCAGAGCCTGGTAATTTATCTTCATTTTTTATACAACCTGATTGTTGCTAACTCTGGGGTAGTGATGCTTTGTAAGAGTTTGCGTCATCTCCTGAGAAATTATACAAAGTCTATCAACAAGGAAACCATCCAGAAACAAGGAATCATTTAAAATTCAATGTATAAAGATAGTCACAGTTGCAGAGCATAAGCCTTTGGATACACAATTATGATTTTCCAAGTAAGTTGATATGTGGCAATAAAAAGGTTTCCTGGTAATACTTAATGTTTTTTAATTGTGAAGTTAAAACATCTACTAATTTAGAAATCGGTAGTTTAAACAATGGCCCTTGGATTTTTGAGATCTTGAAAACAGGATTAAGGCTGCTTGTACGTACTATGAAATTTCATTCAGATAAAGGGGTTTTGGTGTTTTGTTCCTGAGTTGACTCCAATAACTGGTTATTTGGATCTGCCGTAGGCATAGGAACTCATTTGGGTCTGAGATGGTTAGTAAAAATGAAGCCTAATCTTTTAATTAATTTGAATTTTGTGTTCTAGATAGATCTCAAGTGTTTGAAAATGTGTCATCTTTTTAAATGAAGTAAGGTTTCTATTAATAGATATTAGTTATTTTAGAAACTCATAATTTTTAAAACTTTAAAGTGTTTTTCTTTTTGAAGAAATTTGAATACTTTTTTATTTTGATTTTCTTCAGACATCTATATGGGCATCAGACTAAATTTTAGAAGGAATTGAAATTAACACTACAGAATATGCATATTATTATGGGGGAAATACTGGGCCCCAAACACCTATTGCCCTTCTAAGAAAGCCTTCAAGTTTCTTGGTAACTTGCATAAAGAGAAGGAAGTGTGTACCTTTTTCCTCAGGGAACAAGACTTGTGTGATGGGAAATAGCCCAGAGGCTGGGTCCTATTGGATCCAAGTTTTCCCTGGGCAGGTTCCGTGCTCACCTGGTTCTTCTCCATCAAGGGTGTGGAGAAATATCCAAGGTGCCACCTGCCCCTTATATTGTGGCAAACAGAAGGATTCAATACACAGGTGATCCGAAGCACAATAGGATTTTGTGGTTTAAGAACAAAACATCCTCTAATATATGGTAATAACAAAGGAAGCCAGTAAAGCAAGGCAATTTATTGTTGGAAAGAAATAGGTAAATACAGAATGTGGTATCATGAAAATATGTAGTCAGCAAATAAAATTACTTCTGCAGACTTGGGTTCTGTGTTTGGGGATTTTACCCCTAATTTTCTTACTCTGTGTGAATAAATCCACGGTGCTTTCTTCTTTTGATCCTGTTTAAGTTACTGAGCTCTTTGCTCCTTGGTTTTCACTCTCTAGACCCCAGGATCACCTTCAGATTCCTCCACTCTCTCTGGCTCCTTAGACTACAGTTACTCACCGGCTCAGCTGCCTTCATACCCTCCGGATAATTACAGTTCTCCCCCTTCTCTGGACACCCTAAACCATGGCCATTCTCAGGAAGACTACTCCTACCATCATTTGCCCTCGCATGCCCAGTACAACTGCTTCCCTGCAGCCCCAGCCTCAGTCTGCTACTGCGCATCCTGTGAGGCGGAGCACTTGGAGGCAGTCAGAACAGCTGAGTACTTCTACCCCAGCACCGACTGCATGGACTTCGCACCCTCGGCAGCCACTGCCAGTGATTTCTATAAGAGGGAAACAAACTGTGACATCTGCTATAGTTAATAGAAACGACACTAATTTGGAACATGGCATGGGTATAGCTACTTTTCTACCACATCTAGATAACACTTTGCTTTATGCAACCTGTTAACAAAATATCACAGACACAGTTTACATGTCACTGTTTTCAATTTTCTGATGCTAATATAGGTATTAAGATGAACTCCTCAAACCTGGTCATAGTACCATGCCTGCTGTACAAAAAATTGTCAACTCACAGTTGACATTTTTGTAGGGAATGTTCCATTGTTTTATTTTTCTGTATAACGAACAAATTCTCTCTTTTTTACTAATAAATAATTTTGCATTATTATTATATGCTGGGTTATTTTTTAAATTACCAACAGTAATTTGACTTGATTTTTATCCAATAGGCTAGGAAATTGATCACTAAACTTGAGTGGTCTCATCTTATTGATGATTTTAAAATTATTTTAGTGTGCTGAGATGCATGAGATGGAGGTTAGACACACTGTGAAGGTAATAAAGAGAAAATCTGCCCTGCCTCTAAATGGGGCTATTCATCAAAGAGCAGCATCAGAAAAAGTCATAGACCCATGTTTGCATATTGATTTATAGGACGGACTGTGTTGTTCAAAACTGACTTTCAGAATTTACTTCCTCCAATTAATCTGTTTGAAGAAACCCACTGTCTTTCAAGGTCCAGAATTACTTCAGCTACCTGTGCTAGACTCTACTATTAAATCTTGTTCACTGAGGACAATCAAAGAACAGGATTAATACCTGAAGTGAAGTCTTGAGGGGCATTTTCCATGCCCCAAGTTTCAGCATCATGGCAGTAATAACTGACACCAATAACACCATAGCCACCATGTTTTAGCCCTTTCTGTGAGCCAGAATTGTCTGAGTTTTCTGGCATGTTATCTCATTTAGTCTTCATAACAACATTGATAACAAAATGAGGAGTTTGAGGCTCAGAAAGTTTAAGTCACCTGCCAAGAGTTACCCAGCCAGTAAGCACCCAAGCTTGGGTCTGAAGGAATGCAAAGCCTGCTCCTTCCTCTCCAGTGGTTGAGCTACTCCTTACAAAAGACTGTTCAGGAGCCTATAGGATCATTAAACCCCAGCTTTGTCATACAACCTTGTTCCTATCACAACTAAGTCAGTCTTCCCCAGAAGAGCTAGTCTGTCCCCAGGATATCAAGATGACAAACACAAAGCTGCCAGAATCCTGTGATGTGGGGGCAGGAGAGAAGCTGACCCACTGCCATGGTCACTCAGTGGACTTCTTCCTATCCCGAGTCAGAGATGCTCTCCAAATGATGCCACCTGATTGTCCTTTCCCTGGAGACTTAACTGAGACTTAGGCAAACAGGACAAGTTCCAGCCTGCCTCATGGAATAGCTATGCCAGGAAAACAGAACAATCGCTGCCTTCCTGACATGCCAATAAAACTAGATTCTTAATGGCTTGAAACTGGCCTGTTGTCAACAAATACCTATTGACACAGACCAAGGCCCTTAGTACACCCTACCCGACTCCAGCAGTTATCTCCAAGGACAAAGAGCAGAGAAACCAAGGATGTTTAGTGTTTGGTACCAATATAGCCCTTTCCTGGATGCCCTTCTCCTCCTCCTCCTCCTCCTTTTTCTTTTTCTTCTTCGCTGGCTTCAATCCTCTGCCTTCTGAATTAATTATCTTGCAGCTCTAACAGAGATCATTTCCCAGCCCCCTTATTTCTCATTCTTTCTTCCCACACTTCAAGGACCTATTAACACAATCCTTATAACTCACATATACTAAATTCTCTCAATAGGCCAGTGCTGGGGTATTATCTCATGTAATCCTCAACCCATCACATAAGATACATATTATTATTGTTCTCATTTCTATAGATGAAACTGAAGTTTGGAGAGATGAAATAAGTTGTCCAAGGTCACATCACATACAAATCAGTGTAAGAGTTCTCTTACTCAAGTTACCTGATGTTATAGTCTGAACTTCCAAAGGCCTCAATACACTTCCCATGCACTATACTTCGAAGAATAAACTTTTTGGAATGTGCTCTTTTGCCTTAAATTTCACATGTATATCTGTAGCCAGTTCCTCATGCCATAGAGGCATCTAATAAAATTACAACTGGAAGTTTAAATGAATGAATAAGAACCATTAGACCAATTAAATAAAATGTTAAGTGCTTACCATATGTAAAACTGATCACATGCCTTCAAAATACAAATCACAGTTTTTTAAAAGGAGGTGATCTTAAAAATATAAATCTGCCAGAATTTCAGTTCGGATGGGTATGGTCTGATTATCAAACTCCTGGGAAACTTAAGGGTCAACTCTTGAAGTCAAGAAATTGTTACAATAAGCAGTGGCCAGAATGGGACATCTTGGCAGCTGGACCAAGCCTGCAGGTAAACATTTGGGAGCAATGTATAGATAGATAAGGATGACCAAAGTGATAGAGGAGAGAAGGCTTTCAGCTGATTTTAAAAAAAATGTCTTTAAAAATAATGTCTAGTTAGAGAGATGAAAGTTCAAAAAGATTTAGATCAAGCCCAGTGGAATTATGAATTCTATTAATACAATCCTGGACTCACTATCATTACAAATCAGCAAAGCTTACAGAACTAACCCCTGTGTGACCCACTGGTGAAGTTGCTCAGGAAAATGCCCGTCCCCACACCCCTGGCCTCTCTTCCTCCTACAGATAAGAGTATGGAGATGATGCCCCACTGAAGAACAGGATTGGGTCAACAGGCTGTCTCAAAGCACAGGGCTGGATTTTAGTGTGGACAGAGGGTGGCCATTTAGGGCCTGGTGGCTCTGCTTTAATTGGCCTCATTCCTTATGCTCCAAGAGGCCTTTGGAAAGATGAAGGGGCTAGAAGATGAACACATCTAAAATACAGCTTTGCATGTGTCCTAGATCACACTTTAGGAAACAGTTTTGTTCGTAATGGGCTTTGGGAAAATATGCAAGTTGGATGTGTGTGTGTGTGTGTGTGTGTGTGTGTGTGTGTGTGTGTGTGTTTTCCATTGGTTGTCGCCTGGAGAATCGGGAGGGAAAGGGAGATATCTTCCCCTCACCCTGTCAAGATTGGACCTAAAGTACCACAGCTCATCTGGGACTATCCTAGTGAAGCCACATCCCTCCTCTCCCACTGCATTATTTTTGGTTGATTAACTCAGATTTTGAGAAGAGCTTTGCTTGTGTTACTGAAATCCTAGGAAAGTGTGACTCTTAAGGAAGGATGAGTTAGAGGGTAAACAGCACTTTCCCTACAGTGGCTCCAGTACTGAGTCCCTCTGTGGATGTGTAAAGAAGTTCCAGGTGAGGAGGACTCATCTGAGGGGAGGGAGCTTGGCTAAGCATTGAGGTGCATCTTGGGGTGAGCTCCCTGTGAGAGATTTAAGTTGGGTCTGCTTTTCTCCTGGACTGTAAGCCCAGTCTTATTTGGCATTATGTTTTAATTTTTCCCCTCCCACATTTTAATCCTCATTGCTTAACTCCAACTGTTCAGTAAAGTCTGGTTTACCATGGAACTTTGAGAGAAAGTCAACAGAATACAAAGACTCTAAAGGGAGCATCTTCCCTCCCTGCTGAGACCCATATGGAGCTGGTAGTGCCTTCTTTCGGGGACTTGGTGGAGGGCTCTCAGGAAGTGAACTGCAGCTGGTAAGCAGTGGCCCTTGGTGACGGTCACAGTCATGGAGAAAGGCATCAAGTGAGAAGCAGCAGCTTATTGATACAGCTAGAGGAGAATGATGGTTGAAACTGAAGGAGTCACTCAAAGAAAAGCTAACTTTAGGACAAATACAAAGTTGTTGCCCAGTATATGATAAACTTATTGTCTCACCCTACATGATGAACATCTAAGTGGTTGCAAGAGGTTTAGAGAAATTAGATTGATAATATTTTATTGCTAGAAAGGGACCTAAAGATCATCTACTGCAGTGGTCCTCAACCATGGATTCATATTACAATGACCAGAAGAGATTTAACAATCAATGATGTCCAATTTATCATCCCAGACCAACAGATCACCATCTCTCAGGTGGGATTCGGGCATTAGGGAGAAAAAAATTAACTCTGTATTTTGAAGTTATAGGAAGTTGCACAAACAATACAGAGAGTCTTAGGTGCCCTTCAACAAACTTTTCCAGTAATGACTGTCATCCTAAATATCTATAATACAATATCAAAATCAGGAAATTAACATTGGTACAATATGTTAACTAGGCTGTAGATCTTATTCTGTTGTCACTATTTTTCTATGCAACAAAAATTAAAAGTTTTTAAAAACTTTCCTGAAGATTCTAATTTGAAGCCAGTGTTGAGAACTGGTAGTGCAATCAAGCTAACTCTCCTTTCACAAGGAAGGAAATTGAATCCAGGGTGGCAAACTGAACTGTCCAAGGACAATTCCATCTTTGGCAGGAAAGACAGCTGACATTTCTATTCTAGTATTCTTTGCTATACATAAAGTTACCTCTGCTCTTTGTGGTTATAAGCTAATAATGTACTACAGGGAAAAAAAGCTGTTTGGGGGAAAGGCAGGAGGTAGAAGAAGTATGTGCTTAATTTTTGAAGTCACCCTACAAGATAAACACAAAACAACTCTTGGTAGTCCTTCCAACCTCATAGGCTATTGAAAAACATTTTGAAGAGTCATAAACCAGGCATGGTAGTACATACTATAATCCCAGCAACTCAGTAGGCTAAGGCAGGAGGATTGCAAATTTGAGGCCAGCCTTGGCAACTTAAGGAGACCCTGTCTCAAAATAAAAAGGGCTGGGGGATGTAGCTCAGTGATAGAACACCTGGGTTCAATCCCCAATACCACAAAAATAAATGTTATGGTTTAAATATTAAGTGTCCCCCAAAAGCTTATGTGTGAAACAATGAAAAAATGTTTAGAGGGTGAAATAGGTTATGAGGGCCTTAATCTAATCAGTGTGTTAATCCACTGGGGTTTATATTTTGTTTGTAGTGAGGGGACCTCCCTCTGCCTCTCCTGGTGCCATGTTCCCAGCTGCTTTCCTCCCCACATCCTTCTGCCATGATCTTATCTCAGGTCCCAAGGAATGGAGTCAGCTGTCTATGAACTGAGATCTCTAAAACCATGAGACCCAAATAAACTTTGCTTCTATAAAATTGTCAGGTCTTTTGGTTGCAGCAGTGAGAAAGCTGACTAAAATAATAAGTAAATAAATAATAGAGTCATAAAAAGTATGAGCTCTGGACAATAGCTAACTCCCTCATTTCAGCCCAATGTTTGTTATTGTCAAAGAATTCTGGCCTGAAAGGATCAGGGGTCTGACATCCAATGGAAATTCTTATATTCTTTGACTTTCTCCACTTCCATGTAGCTCCTTTTGCTTGCTCAGTGTTGCAGACTTCTGGCATCTGGGAACTTGTGGTAAGACCTGTTAATGTGACCTTCTATCATGTTCTCCATTTGCACCATCAGCCAGGCAGGTAGGAGAGCTTGCTCAAACTGTGGGACTCAGAATCTTAATTTTCTGTGTTTCCTGACCTGAGTGAGACGTAGGAAGTTTTCTTCTTCTACAGTTAACTGTTCTTCAACACTGGGAGCTGCTCTTCAGTCAAATGCAACACATTTAGAGGAGAACATGGAAGATGGCCCCTGTGTGAGTGACATGGCTTCAGCCCAAATCCTTCTCAGCCTGAGCACCTCACCCTTCTTAGTAAGTCCTCTGCACACCACCTTTGCCTGATTCAAACTCATGCCAGGACATCCATCTAAACTTGAACTGGGGCTGGGGAATTGGCTCAGCAGAGCACCTGATTGGCATGTATGAGGTCCTGGGTTGACCCAACACCAACAAAACAAAACAAAACAAAAAAACTAGAGTCTAGGACCAGGAAGATTGAGGGTCTCCAGAAATGTGTGTGGCAGATCAGAACCCCGGAACTCGTAAGTCCACCTGACTCTCCTCCTCTGCTCCATCCACTGCTAAGGCAGCTTCTCACGGTCAGTTTGAGGAGTCAGACATTCATGAGGAGATTGCCTTCCCACTCACTCACTAAGCAGAAGTACATATAGGCAGTGGGGAAATCTCTACGCAGCTCCTTTACATTTCTCTTTGGAGAGTTGTAAACAGTCACTGGCAACCACGCTGAAAAGGCTGAGGTGTTCCCCCTGTTCCCTACATTTCACAAGGAGGTAAAAGGAAAGGTCAAAGCTACAGTGGACTTTCTCTCTAAGGCTTCATCTCCCCTCCTGCCAGATGGCTGCAGAAGAGCCCCTGCTTGGTGAGCAGCCCTTCATGGCCCCCGACCAACCCCCATCCCCACCCAGCACATCACTTCTGGGGAAGCAGGAGTTCAATAATTAACCAGAGGAGGCCATCTGTGGAGGACCAGTGGAGCCTTGCGTTCTGGTTAGCCATGCGGACCTGAACCATGGTGTTCCCTCCCACTCCCGCTGCAGGAGAAAGAAAGGCTCGTTTCTGTGATTCTGCTTCTTGCAGCGGAAAGTGTGGGTGTCCAACGTCCAAAATTCTGTCTCCATTTCTACATAAGGCAGTACAGTCCAGACTTAGTACTCTAGAGCCAGACAGACCTGGGTTTGACTACATGTTTCACCACCAGGTTAAGACAAGTACCTTAACCTCTCTGGGCTACAATTTAATTGCCAAAGAACACAAATCAATGGAAAATACCCTACTCATTTATAAACCCCTTCAAAACCGGTTTCATCCTGGAAGCAACCTGTGGGATGTTATTTTTCTTACATTGACTACAAGGTCACTTCAGTTGCCACCTCAGAGTCAGGTCACATCACCCAACACAGAAAACCTAAGACTTTTTCAAATTTTCCAAGACATTGAGACAAGGCACCATTCTATCTTGGAGGAATAAGTACATCATTAATAGCACTGAAATCCAAGAAGAAGGCTACTTGTTTTTGGAAAAGACTGCCCTATCTAACTGCTTTTAGTCCTCTCCTCACACTTAGGGAGGGAAAAAAAAAAGTCATGCTTTTGCTGACTTCAATAGGTCACCTCTGCAGATGGGACCTCAGTTGTTTTTGCATATGCTGCATATCAGGTCCCCTCTTAGACCACCTCCATGTATTACTTCACTCAGTTCTCATAGCTAGTCAATGGGATGTGTTTTATTATCCCATTTCTGGATGAGAAAACTGAGATTCAGAAAGGTTAAATCAAATGCTCAAGCCAGTAGATGAACATAATTTAAATCTAAACCTGTTAATTCCATAACCTATTATCTAGCCTATGTCCTTTTTCCATTAGGAAAGTTTCTGGATGCTTTTGACCTAGCCTTCACCCCCACTCAGGGTTGTCCTTCAGCAGAATGGCACCATTCACTCTGAGAGCAAAATGTTAACTGGAAAGCTCTGTAGGAAAATGTGGTAGAGAACAGACAGTAATGAAGAGATTTTGATCAGATGTTATCATTATCTCTATGAGAAAACTGTAATTTCACATGGTACCTTCAAACTGTTATTTTAAGTGTCCTAAAGAAGAACAGAAAGGCCACCATAAGGAGCATTCTTGGAAAGAGCTTGAAATTACTAGGCTGTTCCACATTCAGCAGACATTTACATGCTGCTAATAGCTATGAAATGCTGCCCAGCCCTACGCAGGTGGAAAGGTAATTATGACACATCTCTGTTGTTAAAAGCTTGTAATTCTATGTGAAATTTATATAGTAGATCAGAAAAGATGCAAAATTCAAAGAATAGAAAAGAATGGAAATACAAGTGTTACCAACTCTAAGTATTTAGTAAGTAGTTGCTATTTTTGTTCTTCTAATAAGTACACACAGATGGCTTAATGCTTTTGTTGGGTGATGTTAAGGACCTCATCTAGTGGGGTAAATCCAAAAATCTCTAAGTGATTTTTTAGCCTGAACACAGGTAATACTCAATGGATATAATACTTGAAGTATTCCCAGGTATTTGTTTTCAGGTAAACTTTACCCTTTAAAAGAATTGCTTTTCCTTGCTATCTATGTTGACCTTGGACGATTTACTTAATCTCTGCATGTCATGCTTCTTTTGCTCTAAAATGAGGGTGAGAAGAGTGTTTACCTCATTGGCTTGTGAACATCAAATGAGATAATATGTGAAAAGCATACGATCAAATGATCAGTTGTCAGGAGTTACATCATGAGTGGTTAAATATTTTTTACATAATAAAAAATGATGTTCCTGTAGAAAGAAAAGGAGGGAGTAGGCTGTGAATGAGTTCTCTCTGATTTCAGTTATTTTTTCTCCTGGTAAAATCCAACTTGCTTTGGCTGCAAAGCCCCATCCCCAGACCACGAGTGCTTGTCACATGCTCACCTGCACAACAATCACCTGGAGACTTGCTGAAGTGGGGAATCTGATCCTGCAGGTCTGGGCTGTGGCCCCAGGTCCCACATTTCTGACAAGCTCCCAGCTGATGCTGATACTTCTCAACAAACATGTTTGTTCACCTGGTGACAGCAATGCAACTTGTCCTAATGGTGTCCAGAAGGAAATAGTATGCTTTTGTAGAAATAATCTAGTTAGACCCAAACATATAAAGTGAAGGCAAACATCATAATCTTCTTGTAATGACTCATTAATTGGACAGTTTATTTTAGGTTGGATTGCTTTAGTTGAGGACCTTGTTCCTGAAAGCTTTCAAAAACTTTGAAATTATGGTTTTCCTTTGGAGATAGTAAAATACAAAAGAATCAGAGTCACTCCTGGGTTTGAATCCCTACATCTATAAGCTTAGGTAAACTGCTTAGCCTTTCTAAGCTTCAATGTGCCTGTTTGTAAAATAGGCATGAGAATGGCATCTGCTTGCCCCCTCTTGTTAAGGACTCAGTAAAGACACACATGAAGCATTAAGCCAAAACCCTGTCTATAGCAACACCACCATCAGCACTAGCTGTTTAAGCCTAAGGTTTCAACTCAACACTTCCATGGAGATTTTTTGTCCCCTACTCCCATGGATCTGCATCATGGTCACAACCTGTAGAAATGAAAAATCCAAGATTTTATCTTTAGAGACTGAATATGGCACACGTTTGTTGCAATACTATCCTATGATATGGAGAACTCATTTTTGTTTGTTTTTTTTTTAAAGATTCCATCTCAATCTATCTCAAAGAAGAACAAAAACAAACAGAGAGAGAAAGAGAGAGAATTTTTTAATATTTACTTTTTAGTTTTTGGCGGACACAACATCTTTGTTTGTATGTGGTGCTGAGGATCGAACCGGCCGCACGCATGCCAGGCCAGTACGCTACCGCTTGAGCCACATCCCCAGCCCAAGAGCTGGAATCTTAAGGCTCAAGAGATATTTGTAGTTTCACCAGCTACTAAAAATTCTTGATGTCATCAGGGGAATAAAGAAATAAAGAGGAACCCCTGAAACTTTCCTACTTGGTATTCATAGCCATTTCTTCCCTTTGAAAAGGGTCTGTACAGTTAACCTAGCACCTGTGGTGGATAACACTGTGCTGAGAAGGCAGTGGCCAACAGGGCAGCAGCCAGCTCAAAGAACCAAAGACTGTATGGCAGGAGGGCTGGGCAAGGAAAGGCAGTCTCTCCACCTGGTCTCTGCAGTGTGGTCACAGACCAGCAAGGTCACACTACAGAGAGCCTGTTGACAGTGTTTCTAGAAAGTCGCTGCAGATGCTGGCAGATCTGAGTCTCAGGACATGGTTCCTAGCCTCAGGGAGCCCCAAATAATTTTTATGAGGCCAAATTAGGGTGGGGTCCGGAAGAAACAAAATTAATATATGTAAAGAGAAAAGGGGGAAGGTTGGGAGGAAGAGAGGAAAGAGAAAGGGGGAAATCAAGGAGGCAGATGTGGCTAGGGAAGAGAGAAATAAAAGAAAGAGGGAAGAAAAGCAAAAAAGAAAAAAAAGGAAGGACACTCTTCCATGAATATATCACAAATGCTACTTAAAAAAGAAAAAAACATGAATGTGCTAAAGCATGCATCTGACTCCTGGGAAAAGAAATGATTCACCACATAAGCCAGGAAGAAGAGATACACACAGAGAGACATTTGATCAGCTTTGGTAGCTTATAATATTGGAAAACACAAAATCTGGTTATGGTTTGTGTCCCCTACAAATTTCATGTGTTGCCAATGTGATAGCTAAGAGTTGGGGCCTTTAAGAGATGATTAGGCCATGAGATGAATGGGATTAGGTCCCTTACAAAGGGGCTTGATACTTCACCCTCTTGCCCTTCCACCTTTTGCCATATGAGGACACATCCTTGCTTCTCTCCAGAGAACAGAGGATTAGGTGCCATCTTGGAAGTAGAGTTGGGCTTAGCAGACACTGGATTGTACATTTCTCAGCTTCCAGAACTGTGAGAAATACATTTCTGCTCTTTTCAAATGACTCGGTTTCAGGAATTCTGTTATAGCAATACAAACAGGCTGAGACACATTCCTGTTTCTTAAAGGAAAGCTTAGAAAAATACTCTTTGTTCTCTATTCCTTTCACCTACAGCTCATGAAACTAATGAAATGGCAGAAACCTGGGTGGGGGGCAAAAACTAAGAGGTCAGCCAACTCCCATGACCAAGTCTGAAGTCTACAAAACTGCCAATCAAATCTGCAACCGCGACCTGTCTCTTTCTTTAGTTTCCTCTCCTTAGGTTCAGGGGGGTGTTATATAGCTTGACTGTCCAAATTTGGACAGGTTTTTCCAAGTTTGGACAAGTTTAGAGCCAGGAAAGCTCCAATAACTTGAGGTCTCAGATTCACATGCATCCTAACTGGCAGAAATCTCCTTCTGACCTAGCTCCCCTTCTCCCTCCCCAACACCTCATTCCAGTCAGTGCTCACCTGCTGTCACTAATAAGTTCAAGGCTAAGTGAAGAAATGCTGCTAAGAATGCATCTATAAAAGCTATAGGGTCTTTTCCAGCCCCTCTCCCACTCTGAGGGGTCCTTCTGCTTTCTTAAACTCAGGAGAGCCCTGAATTAACCAGAACTGCCTCCCACCTTCCCCCCAACTTTGGACTATGTTTCCCTGACTAGGGCTTCAGAACTGGAGGCTGGTCAGCCAGCATTTTGAGGATAAAGAGGATTTCAGGTTGAATTACTCAAAATCAAAAACCTTAGGCCCATCTTGATCCTTCTCTAGTGACTCTCCATACAGCTAGACCTATCTCCTGTCTTTCCAGAAAATATCTCCATGGAAACTCCTTGTAGTCCATTTTAGAGCTTTTCTTTAAAATAACTGTTCAGAAAAGTTTTACAATCCCTGAAATATTTCTATCTGCACATCAGCTCCACAGCCACAGACCAATGGTGCCTCATTTAATTAGCCAACCTCTCATAAAGTGTAGGGCTTGGACCTGAGATTGTTCTGGGAGATACACTATGCAAATATCCCATTGGTTTCACCAGAGCACAGGAATTTAACTTGGAAAAACACAGTGACTGTGGAGCCAGAGGAAGGGCTCAGGGTCTCATACTGGTCAGTTGGCCCAGAGAGACCTAGCTGAGACCTTCAGCAGGTGGGACATGATGCTGGTGCCACACCTTGTCCTGGGACTTTTAGACAGTGATTTTGGCCAAGTACTTAAGCAATCTGAGTGTGTTTGCTAATCATAATAAACATAATAATGCCAACCTCATAGGGCCCAGTAAAAGAAAGGGTAAAGAAAGGTAGCCCTTCGAACAGGAAAGAGGAGGCAGAGGGAAGTAAAGGAGCTGGCCCAAGTTCATACAGGTGGCAGGCAGTAGTGTAAACCCAGATGACACATCTTGTATTCTCTTTCCACTCGGCTGGATAAGATAGGTGAGAAACATGCCCACGATTGCCTCGGCCTCACCTCTGACACATGGTTCCCAGCTGGGTGGTACATTTGGGTACCACCAGCTTTCTCCCAGCAGAGGTGTTTTAGGGGCAAAGTTTTATCACACTCACATAAGCCTTTTCAAGCAATTAGGTAAAGTGTGGGATTCCCCAAAGCTCTCACTCAGCTCAAATTCCCTGTTGAGGTCCAGAATCTGAAGCTGGGGCTCGTCCAAGTGCAAACGAGACACTAACATGGCAGCTTCCCATCAACTCTTGTACTCACCCCTGTCTACTCACCCCGAACTGCCCTATGTTAGAGCTCAGAACTCTCAATATTCCAGAAACAGCCAAAGTCATCCAAAACAGTAATCACTTTTATGGAGTATATATCAAGGTAAGTCAGGCTCTTTATAATATTAATATTCAAAATTAAACTAAGAGTAGGGTTTTCTTTACCATTCCCATTTCACAGTAAAGGAAACTGAGGCCTAGAGAGCTGAGATTACCTGCCCAAAGCCAGACACCTAGGAAAAGTGAGGCAGTATTCAAACTCAGGTCTCCAGTCCTGGAGAGCAGAGCACCATGCCAGCCCCCCTTGTAGCCAGGTCAGCCAGACTCTCAAAAAATGCAAAACTTGTTGGATAGGCAGTAATGCAAATGTACACACAGACCGATGCAGATCTACCCTGTCAAGTAACCCAGGTAGCCACTTGGCCATGGATTGTGCCCAGCCCGATAAGAAGGCAAATGCCTGGCACCTTGTGGGGCCAGGGCACTTATCAGGTTTCATTGCTGGACTGTGGCTACACAGAGCTCTGTATGTGGTCCTCACCTGCTAGGACCGGCTGGTACTGATGTCCACAGCCTGCCAGGCATGACAAGCCCAGAAGTCTGCCCCTGGGGGCTTTCTCTTGCTCTGAGTAGAACTCCTAATGACTTCTTGGGGAGCACAGCTCCCCAGCACCATACACCAGCAAACCTAGGAACACAGCTTCCCTTTCACCTCTGCCTACATTTCTTTCAAGGTCACTCAGGCCTCCCCTCCATCACACAAGCTCAAGAGCAAACTCTAGCCACATCATATGACTTGGATGATGCATTTCATTCCTCTGGGCCTTCATGCCCTTTTGTGAATAAAATGTGGGAAAAATATCCACCTCCCAGGGTAATGGTAAGGATTGAGAGGCCAGTCCTAGAAGCCTGGCACATAGCCAATGCTCAGCTAATGAAGGGACCACCTCACTTCTCATAGTGTTCTCTCTTCCCTGCATTTCAATCATTCTGATCACCTGTCTGTTCAACTTAGCACTTTATTAAACATTTAGCTGGCATCCCTTTAACATTCACTTTCTATTCAGTCTTGTCTCTCCCAGAGCTCCTTAGAGCCAAGAACCAAGGTGGGTCTTTCTTTTGTGTCCCAACAGACCACCCATAATGTGACCCATCTGTTGCTGGTCAATACACTTAGTGTATTGATACCTCTACTAACCTGTCTGTAGGAGAGGTTGAAGTGTGATGTGCTGTACTATGTGATTTCCATAATTATGTTTTTCATCCTGGCAACACGAAGCAGGTGCTTTTTTTTTTTTTATTCAGGAACCAAAGCTTAGGATAATTAATTGAAGTCCCCATAGTCACAAGGATGGGAAGTGAAAAAGATTTGAATCCTCATCTGTCCAACTCTGAAACTTAAGCTTTTTACCATTACTTAATCCCAGTTACTCAATCAGGGTCCATTCCCACGTTGGAACAGGGTTCCACCAAAAGCCCATGAGCAGCTAAAGAAGAAAGAAGACACAGACAAGGAAGCACCGAAACAAGCCCTGGGGGAGGCCCACAGTCGATACTATCTTCCTCTCTGGTCTAGGACTGACCCAGCTCTCACTCCATCCCCAACTCATTCCTGCTAAACACAAGTACAGGAAACAGAATCAAAAGCATAAAAATAAAGTTTCTTCTTCTTAGATTTAATGCATCTTCAACAGCCTAAAAGGACCACCAGATGGAAGTAGTTCACACAATGTCGATAGGAAAAAAGAACCTTGCTTTTGAGTTATCAGCTATACAGCAAGTGCTGGCTTCAGAGTGTTAATTCCACCTGTCTGTTACACCTCAAATTAAAACAATTTGCATATTTACTAGAGGGCTTTTAAATTCAGAAATCCATGTACTATAACTTGAAAGCCAAAAAAAAAAAAATCAATCAAAGCAAGCCAGGACTCGTTCCCAAGAGATATAACTGAAATTTACAAGAATCCACCTCAGTGATTCTGGGTGCTTTCCCTGCAGAGGCGCTGACTACAGCCTGGTTCTCAGCTCAGTCTGCTGGAAGGAGAACCTGGCCTGGCTCTGTCAGGCTTCTCAGTCCTGATTTCAAGCATGGGGCTGGCCCCAGGATATTTTGAGTCCTTCCTGATGCTTCCAAACTTAAGGAAGACAGAGCAGATGGTCAGAAAATGCAGCCTCAGACCATTGTCTTAATCAGACAAGGATGGGCTTCTTTTTTTTTCCCCAGTACCAGGGGTTGAACCCAGCAATACTTACCCACTGAGCCACATATCCAGACCATTATTTTATTGTTTATTTTGAGAGAACTTGATAAGTTGCTGAGGCTGACTTTGAACTTGTGGTCCTCCTGCCTCAGCCCCCCCAAGCTGCTGGAATTACAGGCATGAGCCACCACATTCAGCACAAGGAGGGATTTCAAGGAGAAAAAGAAGAAAGGAACTCCTATTCCAAGCTAAGCACCTTTAACTGAACCCCCACAAGCTCAGGGTTCAGTATTATTATCTCTATTTTATTCATGTAGAAACTGGGGCTTAGAGAAATAACATGGCTTGACTAGAGTCAAACAGCTGGTAAATTCAGACCTGCTGACCTCAGATTTCATTTCATTACACTTGGCTGCTCTGCCTCCCCAAAAGCCATCAGAGGTCAGCTCAAGCCATGTGCAGCCAGAGGCAGAGGCACTGTTGCATATACCATAGCCTGATAGCTCAGGTACTTTGTCTTGAGTCTGAGGTCAGAGGGAATCATAACTGGGGCAAGGGTCGGGTGAGGTGGCCTCGGGTATCACTGTCTGACTGGTTCTGTATCCTTGTGATGATGAGTGAAGACAGGACTGGGTGCATGCCAAGACCACAGCCAGGGGGAAAGGTCCCTGAAGCCACCTGCCCCAAGTTCCCTGCTGACTCTAGGAATCTGGGTTTTACAGGTCAGCCCTGAGCCTTATTCTCTCTTCAGCTCCTGGGTCTGTTTAGAACTTGGCCCCAGTCTTGTCTGGAGACAACACAGAGGAATGCAGGTGGCCAGCCCAGCTCTTCCTCCCACCTGCAGCACCAGCCATTCCCCATCACACACACATTACAGTGCATGCTCCCCCAACTAAAATTCCATTCCTCAATGCTGTTGTGTAATCTGAATCAAATTATAATCATAAACAGAACTCTGTGGCCACATGCCTCAATTTTAATAAAAGAAGAGAGAAGGAAGAAGAGAATAAACAAGCATGGAGCATCTCCTCTTTGTCAGTAACTGTGCACATAACTTCTTTTTATCCTTTCCAAAAACTCAGCAAAATAATAGATCTGATAATAAGGCCATATACTAGAGTCGGTAGAGGCACAGGCTATGAAGCAAAGACTGCCTGGGTTCAAATTTTGGTCCCTCTTTTTACTGCTGTGTGTCCTTGAGCAAGTTACTTCCCTCTCTATGCCTCGGTTTCCATACACAGCAGCTCCTGAAGAACTTTGACTAATATAGATAGTAGCAATACCTACGTCATGGGGTTCTCTAAGAAATAATTAGTTGAGGCTGGGGATATAGATCAGTTGGTAGAGTGCTTGCCTCACATGCACAAGGGCCTGGGTTCAATCCCCAGCAAAGAAAGAAAGAAAAAGAAAGAGAGAAAGAAAGAGAAAGGAAGAAAGAAAGAAAGAAAAAGAAAGAGGAAAGAAAGAAAGAAAGAGACAGAAAGAAAGAAAGGAACAGAAAGAAAGAAAGAGAGAAAGAATGAATTGAGATCCATTAAATTCTTGGCACACTACATGGCTCTTGATTATAGTGCAATGTGCTTTACCGTACAGATGTGAACAGTTGGTCAAACCACCTGCCCAACAGTTGAAACCAAGGACAGTCTGTACGGTAGATTGAGGGGGATAGGGTTGCTGAGGCACAGATGAGAGAATGACAACAAGCCCATGAATAAGGAAGCAAGATGCCCTGGCCTGGTGCTGGACTGTAATGGGGTCAGACCAAGGACATCTGGGTTTTGATTTATCCCAAGACTAAAGGACAGGGTATCTTGCCCTCAGTCTCAGGACAGAGGGTTTGGGGAATAGTTGGGATAACTAGTTTTCCCTGATTTTCCCAAGATTGTCCCTGTAGCACTCAAAGTCCCACATCATCCCTGCCAAACCAGGACAGCTGGTCACCCTGAAAACAGAGCTCCTGGATCAAAAGAGACTTGAAATCTCAGAGGTTCCTCTTACTCCTTGAGATCTTCAGGCTCACTGGCTTTGTGCTACAACTTCTTAGGAACTCAGCTTCATAAAAAGAATATTTTTTAAATTTCATAAAGGAAGTGCCAATCCTCCTTTATCAAAGCTCCTCAGTTCTCTTCAATCTCACCTGCTGAGTAGAGACCCTCCATCCCACAGTAAGGGCCAGCAAGCCCCTTGTCCTGTCCACAGATGAGGAAACTGAAGCTCAGCACCAGAGAGATGTGCCTAAGGTTACTCAATGCCTTCCTCTTAGTCCTAGGGGGCCCAGCCTGTGCTGTCAATCATATCCTGGGCTAGAACATTATCCACATTGACCTTGGAGAGGGAGCTCAGGCTCAAGCAAAGCACAGAAGACATGGCTTTTCTTTAAAAGGGTTGAGTGGTCAGGTGATGCTGGGCATGATTATGGAAGAAGCCCTGGGGTCTGCAGGTTCCTGCAGATAAACAGCCTCTGTGCCCAGACAGATCCACCTGCTTGCTGACCAGCTCCACCATGTTCCACCCTCTCAGGAAACAAAAGCCCATGAAGGCAGTGGACTTTCAGGCTGCCACTGAGCACTGGGTGACTTTTCACATCTGGGAAGAGAGAACTAAGTCCATGGTCCCAGATGCGGAGGGGAGACAACTGAGTCACTGAGATTGGCATACACACAGCATGAAGATGACCTTCAGAAGCCCTTTCTTTCCCTCTCCCTCTCCTCCTGCCCTTCCTTTCCTTTCTTTCTCTGGCACCATGCTTAGGTCTGCCCTCCTGGGGCAGAATCTCCAAGTTCTCTACCATTAAAACTCACCTCTCTTGTGCACTCTCTCTATCTTTCTCAGAATTCCCATCTGACAAACATTGGTTAAAAAAAAAAAAAAACAGATCTGATAAATGCAAAGGTGCTAATGTGCTTTCCCTCTGGAGTAACAACTTCTGCCATGGACTTCAGAGGAGTTAGAAAATAAAGGAAGAGGGACCAGGCCTTGGGAATTCCTTTGGCACAATGGAGATACGTATCAGGCAGGATGAAATGGAGTAGACTGTGTATTTAAGAAACTCAAAAAGAGTCAAGAGCTGTGAGCTTAAGTCCTAATGTACCATGCAAATATAATAAACTGTGGACCTGCCCGCCTTCCCCCCCACCACCACCACCAAGTTTTCCAAGAAGCAGGGCTGGGAGGATGAGCTCCCACTGTTTAGTTTACTCTTAAGCCAAGAATTGCTATGACCTCATCTACCAGTCCCAAAGAATACCACTCCTCAGGAGAGCTGGCCCGTCCTGCTGCAAAGTCAGTTAATGTTTTCATGCTGTGTTTGCCTGGATCTTCACAGGGGCCTCTGCCACCTGCCTCCCAAACCTCAGTGCCACAACCAAATAGGTCCTGCTTGGGGGCATCTACACACAGGTCCATCCACTATCCCTTGCTTCAGAATCAGTCAGGGAGAGGCCCTCTCATGCCCACAGCCCAGGGGCTATTTCTGGAGTCTCGTATATCTGTCCATTAACTTTGCCAACAAAACATCCTGAGCCACAAGGACACTAGGTCACTTTCCCAAGGCTATGCTGATGTGCTTCCAGGGACCACCATTGACTTCTTATTGTGAGCATTCAATTAGATAATAACAAAAAAAAATACACAAAATGATTAATTAGCATAAAGCCTGGTATATTTTAAGTGTCCTATAAGCATTAGCTTTGCTAATAGACATTGTTATCTAACTTTTACAAAGTTCTGAGTTTTAGCAAGGTTTCACAATTTTTTCATGGTTTCTCATACTAAGTGAAAGTCAGAGCCCAGATTACATTGTTGTGCTGCTAGTAGGAAAATAAAAGCCACCAAATGAAATCATTCCTCCTTTGTTTGCATTGCCTTAATGGCCTAAAAACCCTACATATCTATCATACAAAATATCAAAGAAGTTAGGGTTAAAAAGTTAGGGTATTTCACCATCAAAAACATGAGGAGGCATTTCTTGTGAGTTTACTATTTTCATGAGAAGGTAACGAATGCCCATGCTGTATGATATTCTACTTTTCCTAGGCTATGTCAGACAGAACTCAAGGTCATGGTCAAGGTCAAGGACAAGGCTTGTGCCTTACAGCTCTGCTCTGAAATGGGATAGACATCAATTCTCTGTTATTCAGTCCTCCCTAAAGGAGATGGCACCTGGGTCCAGCCCAGCTGTGGGCTTGCTATCCTTAAAGATTTTCAGGAAAACATCCTGAGCCTTTCCTGTCCTCATTTGGGACAGGGATAGCTGTTGTTTAGTGCTTTGTGTGTATATGGCCATATGCTATGAGCATCTCAATTTTCATAACAGACCTCTGATTAGTGAGATTATGGCCTCCAATTAGCAGGTGAGAAATGAAGATCAGAGAGGATGTCATCTGCCCAGCTGGAAGACTGTGACACCACTGCTCACACTTCTTGCAGCCTCCCACCCCACACAGGTCATTCCACAGTTTAAGCTCACTCTGTATTGTGCTGTCTGCCCTCCGTGGAGACACAGCACTTTTCCCCTCAATGTGAACATAAAAATCCTTAAAAAGATATCTGTTGGTGCAGCCACTGTGGAGGGTCATTTGTCAGTGTCTATGAAAATTGTAAATTTGCATACTCAAACACACAGCAATTCCACTTCCGCTGTCCTAGAAAAATATTCACAGAATTGCACAAAAAGCTACATCTTAAGGATCTTTACTGAAGCATAATGATGGTAGACATTTGATTACAGCTTCAATGTTCACCAACTGGGAAATGCTCAGAAACAAAAACCAGAAAATAGAGAACTATAGCATCTCTTAATATGAAATTTGGAGCAGTGGTATAAAGGAATAAAGGAACTTGCTTATGCTTACATGAAAAGAGGGTCAAGACATATTGTGAAATGACAAAAGTTTCAGCATGGTGTTTACAAGCATAATTCCAGGTATTAAAGAACAGCCAGAGAGGCCAGTGTTTCCTATGCATACAAACATGTGTGTGAACATGTAGGAAAAGGTCTGAAATTACGTAAACCACAATGATAAAAATTATTCATTGAGTGGGGAAAGTGATAGGAAATAGGAAATGATGGTCAGAAGGAATTCCAATCTTACCTGAGTACTTTTAATTTTTTCAAATGAATAATGATGTGTTCATGCGTTACTTTTATGATCATGATGAAACTAAATTAAAGTTGTTTTGATTATTTACATTGGTGAAATGGTAGCATGCAGTGGTCAAGGATGCAGTGTGGACTGAGACCAATCTTGGCTTATATCTCAGCTTGACCACTCAATAGCTGTGTGACCTTAATAAGTTACTTAGCCTCTCTATGTCTCTTTAGCCACATCCATATTATGAAGTTGATAATAACACCTCAGAAGATATAGTGAGGAATCAAGTGAGGTAATAGAGAAAGTACTTACCCCTGTGCCCAGAGTATAATAAGTCATCAATAATTATTGGCAGCTTTTATTGCTCCTAAACCCCTGGGAGGAACTGTGATTTGAAATGCAGCACTGCAGCGAGCTGTTGAGGAGTACCAAGTGTCCCATAACAGCTCCAGGATTTCTATCTGGGGGATCCTGAGAACTCGTGCTCTCAACACCCCACATGCACATGCACGCACGCACGCACATGCACACACACTATGGAAGAAGAAAAGGAAGGGCAGGTGTTGGGAAGAGGAAAGCTGGATGGGAAGCAAGGGCCTAGTACTGTGCACTGAGATCAGAAGATGCTTGTGTGCATATGGAGCAGGAAGACAGAACTCCAACAGCCTGCCCTCAGCATAGCACAGCCCAGGAATCCCCTTAGCTATGAGGACAGGAGATCATTCCCAGGGAGAAAATATTCCTAGAAAGAATCACTTGGAAATAGAAAAGGAAACATACAAGGACTTGAAGAGCATTTCTTCTTTCCTGTAAGGCCCTCACTTGGTTGACCCTGCTGAGTGCCAGCTGGGCAGAGGTAGACAGAGCAATGGGGACAGTAAGAGGGCCCTGGGAAGGTTTAGTTGGGAAAGCAGAGGACCATTTTATGGAGTAAGGGCTGGAGCTCCCCACTTGTCCCTCCAAGGCCAGCATAGACCCAAAACACCACATTGCTATTAAAGACCTGGGGCCTGGGGAGCTGTGCGGCATGCCATATTCACCTGAATCCCCGTGACTGACTTGGGGACAAATAACTGTAATCTTTCCCTTAAAGCTCAGACCAGGGACTAATACTTTCCTTGGATGCCTGCCAGAGTCTGCAAACACAGGTCCTAAGTGTTGCTTTACAGAGCTGAATCCCACATATCCTGATTAAATATTGACAATAGCTCTACCTGCTTTATCTTGATTCGGTGAAAGTCCAGTCCCTGAGGAACTATGTGGGGCAGAACTGACCCCCACAGCACAGCCATAGATGCTCTCATGGACTAGTTCAGCAAAGATGCTGCTCTAAGACTCGTAAAATCTAAACCCACACTCCTCAGCAAAATGGGTTTTATGAATTGTTAGACCCTAAAACAAAAGGATCCATCAGTCATCTGGGCTTTAGGAGCAAATAGCAGGAATGTCACCTGTGGAACTTAATACATCACTCATTAACTCGCTACCAGCCGGCTGTCTTGTAGGCAGGGAGAGGGGACTGGGAAGACAGAGGAGTTAGTCATTAGAGGCTCCTAAACCCTGAGCTGTTGAACAAATCAGGGTCTTCCAGCCCAGAGGTCGGGGGCTTGCTCTGATGTAAGGGAGCCCAAGACCCCATACCTCAAGGAAAAAACAAGCCAAAATCAAATTCCAAAGGGCAAAAGTATCCTCAGCTCCAGCCCTGACACTCCAGGTCCTTTTGGCCAGCCAGGAGCATGGTCTCCTCACAACATGCTCTCTGAGAAGGTTCTATGTCCCTGATCAAGATCCCTGTGGTCCCCTCCGCTAAAGCAGGAGGACTGGAATATGATTTCTTCCCAGGAGATGAGGAGGGGTAATCCCCTGTCCTAGGTTACCTTTTTAACAGAGGTCATTGGGGGTCTTCCTCACCAAGAGGTCTTCTAATGGCAGGGAGCCTGGCAACTAAGGAGGAGGAGATACTCAGAAGGGTGATGCACTTTGGCCCTTCTAACTTTCTCAGTGGGATTTGGGGTTTCTACTCTCTCTGGCAGACAAGTGAATCTAATCAGGAGCACAAATGCAGTTTGGACAGCGCTCTTCTGATAGAACCTCTGGTTCAGTGTCATCCCTTTCTCTCTCCCACTCCACAATAAGTAGCAGATCTCCTGAGGACAGGAGGCTCCACATAAAGGTGGGGCCTGCAGACTCCCTGATAGAGTTCCAGAGCTCAAAGAGTGGGCCACACTGCTCTACAACACTGTGGATAGTCTTCTCTTCTGGTATCAGAACCCAGAGACTGCAAAGAGGAATTGCTATTCCCTTAGGGATTCCTCTTTGTCTCTCTGGCAGTCATCACAGCCATAGATCACTCAAGAAGACATCAGGCACTGGCCTCAGTGTTTTGCATATATTCTAATCTAATCTAATACGGGTCCTTTTCATAGATGGAAAAACTGAGGCAGAAGGGTCCCAAGCAACTTGGCCTTGATAATAGCTACCAAGTGATAAAACCAGGATTTGACTCTAGATCTGCCTGACCTCATAGAGCATGATCACAGCCAGTCAGAGTCCAGAGCTGGACTGCCGAGGATGCCATAGGATGAAATGGTTCATATCAGATACGTACTTACTACAGTGCCTAGCACCTAGTAAGCAACATATGAGTGCTTTTAAAATTATAAAAAGCTTTGTGGGATCACAGAAGATGACCCTGCATATCCATGTGGCCAGAATGAAACCTAGGGAAAAGGAGTAGAATGCAGTAAGATTGAAGAGCCCCTCAGCCATCTATAACTCTTTTCAACTCCTGACACTTCTCCAAATCACATCTGGTGAGAAGGAGGTGAAAGTCACCTCCAACCTAATTCTCATCCCGGACATGAAGAAGCTCTATTTGGACTTTTGCAGTCCTGGGGAGGCAAAGGGAGGTGACCTGCAAGGCTCCCAGGAATGTTCCAATCAGCCCCTAAGTCTCAGAGGTTAGTACAGTTGGAATTGGCTTACATTGAGATTTCAGGGCACTGCATCTTCCAGGAGATAAGTCTGTATTATGCAAATTACTTGTGCCAAGACTCTCCTGCAGTTACTAAGCCACAGGGGAATTGCCTAACTGCTTAACCCTTTCTGTCCAGCTGTAGAGAAAAGTTGACACTACTGGTCAATGTGAAAATAAATTTCCCAGGACCCAATAGCCTTTTGAGTAGAGTGGCTGCTCAGAGTCCAGTGATTCATCCAGTGGATTTGTCCTTGGCCCTCAATGTTCACAAGCCAATTCCTACCTGCCTGTACCTTCTGAAGGGAAGTAAATTTCATCCCAGATATCCTTAGGGCTCACTGGAGGATGGCAGATTTCTTCAATGGGCCTTGGAAGCTCAGATCATTTACTCTGATGACCAGATAGTAGAGGGTCCTCAGAGAAGGTGGTATTTGAACTGGGCCTTGGAGATGAATCAGCAAAGAGAATAAGGAAGGGCGTGTCCAAGATACAGAGTGGGAAGTTTTACAACTTACTCTAGGAACAGTGAGTAGTGATGAAGACTTTAGGGTTGCACTAGGTGGCAGGTGAAGACAACATGTATTTTTTATTAGGAAAAAAATGAGTGTAACAATGCTAGGAATATTTAATAAAATCATAAGTTCATGTCTATGAGTTATAAAATTCACCATTTGAAAAAAATCTATAAAAACTTACTGTTCAAATTCCCTAGACAGATTTTCCTCCAGGGGGCATTGGAGACTTAAAAGCAAAAGTTGAAGGTAGCACAAACATAAGCTTATCATTGGTACTTCCATAGCTGAGATTTTGAGTCTAGCTAGAACACTCAAGCCCCAAGAAGATCTATATCTTGGCCACCTGGGACTTAATCTGCCAGGTGAAGATCAAGGAAGGACTCCCCTCAAGGAATGAAAGCTGAAGACATCAACTTCTCTTGTGGCTTCCATAAGGAGCAGTCATGGAATCTGCCATGGAATTATGGCAGGCAGTCAACTGGAGGTCACCTTATTATCCCTTTGACTCCAAGTAGAGCTGTACCACACACAACATAACAAATTGAGCTCATGATCAATGTGTGTATGTTAACAACAATCTTCACAGCTCAACCTCTCCTCTGATACTTAGAGATCTTAAGGAATCCTTCATTTTTATAACCCTGACAGTATCTCAACACCTTTATAATTTAACCAAAAGTTTTTTTTTCTTTACAGCTAACCTTAAGACCTGGAATGGAACTATAAGCAATCAGTCTTTAATTGACAGAAAAAGGGTCAGCTTCTCCACATAGGCTTCCTACATTTTCCATCAACTATCATGGGATATGCCATGCTGGATCCATCCAATTCTCTTTCTACTTAAGCCATGAGGAAAAGAATAGCATAGTGGTCAAAAAGCCCGAGTACTAGAAGGAAGAAAGAAATCAGACTCTGGTGCTAATGACTAGGATCTTGGGAGAGTCACTCATCTCCTGTGGACTTTCTGTAAAGTCGAAATAACAGCATCATTTAACCTGTGAGACTACTGAGAAGATCAAAGAGAAGCCAATCTCTTTGTAAACTATATAAAATATTACAGTATTACTTCTACTTACAAAGGTAATCCTAGTACCACTGAGCAAACAGTAAAACACTAATATCAAAAAGAAGACTTTGAAGCAAGCAGTGGAGCCAGAAATTAAGAAGGATATTTCATAATAAGAAGATAGCTATTCAGGACTGGGGTTGTGGCTCAGTGGTAGAGCACTTGCCTAGCACACATGAGGCACTGGGTTAGCTCCCCAGCACCACATGAAAAAACTAAATAAACAAAATAAAGGTATTATGTCCATCTACAGCTAAAAATTTTTTTAAAAGAAGCTATTCATAATGCATAACATGCATAAAAAACCATAAAGGTATATGTAACTAATAACGGAGAGTCAAACTAACATGAATCTAAGGTCTACAGAATTAATTGGAGAATTAAACAAATTCATAATCATAGAGGTGTTAACAACCTGCTCTCAGCAATTGATGGAGTAACTAGACAAAAGTAATAGAACACGGAAGACCCAAACAAGATAATCACCTTTACTGAATTAATGTTTATAGAACACTGATCCCAACAATCACAGGATTTATTTTTCAAGAGAACATGGTATATTTACCAAGAAAGACTAAATGTGGGTCCATAAAAATTGTCTCGATACATTTTAAATGATTGTGATTCTACACAGCATATTCTCTCACAATGCAATTGAGTTAAAAATAAGTAATGTTATTCTATTTAGAAAAATGCCATGATATTTGGAAATTAAACAGAATATATCTAAATAACCCATGGGCTAGAGAGAAATATAAGGGAAACTTTTAAATATTTCAAATTGAATGGTAATGAAAACCAGTTTACTAAAAGAAATGCAGCTAAGGTAGTATTAAAGAAAATTTTATAGATTTAAATATGTATATTAGAAAAAAATTTTAAATCAATGACCCTAAGATATATCTTTAAAATATAAATGAGTAATTCTCAGCTAGAAGCAATTTCATTTCCCAAGGGACATTTGGCAATGTCTGGAGACATTTTTTGATGTTGTAATTGAATGTAAAAGAGCTACTGTCATCTATTAAGCAGAGGAGTTGGTGTTAAACATCCTACAATACATAGAACGGCTCCTCACAACAAATAATTATGCAGTCAAATATGTCGATCATATCAAGGTTAAGAAACCCTAACCTAGTTAAAGAAGAACAAAGTAAAATCAAATTAAATAGAAGCAAGCAAATAAAAACAATAAAAGTAGAAACCAATAAAATACACAATTGAAAACCGATAAAATTTACAAAAATATTTACAAAGTTCAAGTTAATTTTTCAAAAAAATAGAGAAAGATCAAGAACCCTAACTCTAAATAGATAAGGAAGAAAGAACATAAATTACCAATGTCAGGGATGAAAAAACAGATATCACTACAGATTCTATAGTCATTAAAAGAATAATAAGAACATATTATGAAAAACTTTATGCCAATAAATTTGACAACTTCAATGAAATTAATAAAGTTCTTAAAAAATATAACTTGCCAAAACTGATACAATATTAAATTAAAAAGTGACTAAACATTTATCTATTAATGAAATTGAAATTGTCAAAAAATAAATTAGAATCCAAACATATATAATTTCACCAGTAAATTATATCAAATATTTCAGGAGGAAAGTAATACCAGTCTTAAACAAACTATTACAGAAAATAAAGTTCCCAGTTCGTTTTATGTGGCTACATAAAGATATTATGAAGAAAGAAAATTATAGATCAATAGCTCTCACAGACATAGATAAAATATATTTACTAGAAAAATAATACATTGAGATGATTCCAGGAATATAAGAAAAATTTATTCATTTATTTATTCTAATCAGTTATACACGACAGCAGAATGCTCTTCAATTCATAGTACACAAATGAAGCACAATTTTTTACTTCCCTGGTTATACCCAAAGTAGGGTCACACCATTCGTGCAATCATACATGTACCTAGGAGAATGATATATGTCTCATTCCACCATCTGTCTTTCTCCTATGCCCCCTCCCCTTTGCCCCATCCAAAGTTCCTCCACTCATCCCATCTCCCCACCCCCTTTATAGATTAGCATCCACTCATCAGAAAAAACATTCTGCCTTTGGTTTTTTGGGATTGGCTTGCTTCGCTTAGCATGATATTCTCTAATTCTATCCATTTACCTGCAAATGATATACAACCGATCAACAAACATATGATAAAAAGTTCAACATCTCTAGTAATTAAAGAAATGCAAATCAAAACTACTCTAAGATTTCATCCCACTCCAGTCAGAATGGTAGCTATCAAGAATAAAACAACAGTAAGTGTTGGTGAGGATGTGGGGGAAAAGGCACACTCATACTTTGCTGGTGGGACCACAAATTGGTGCAGCCAATTTGGAAAGCAGTATGGAGATTCCTTAGAAAACTTGAAATTGGAACCACCATTTGACCCAGCTATCCCACTCCTTGGTCAATACCCAAAAAACTTAAAAACAGCATACAACAGGGACACAGCCACATAAATGTTCATGGCAGCACAATTCACAATAGCCAAACTGTGGAACCAACCTAGATGCCCTTCAGTAGATGAATGGATAAAGAAACTGTGGTATATATACACAATGGAATATTACTCAGCAATAAAAGAAAAGAAAATTATGGCATTTGAAGGTAAATGGATAGAACACAATAATAATTTAACTTAAAAAAATCTATCAGGGCTGGGAGTATAACTCAGTGGTACAGGTGGCAGAGTAGTTGCCTGGCATGTGCAAGACTCTGGGTTCTATCCTTAGCCTTGGAAAAAATATTATTAAGGTAATTCACTAATTTAACAAAATGAAAGAAAAAAACTGCATGATTATCTTAATGAAGAAAAAAAATATAAAACCAACACCATTGAAGAATTTTTTAAAACTCAGCAAATTTGAAATAAAATGGTACTTCTTAAAACTGATGAAAGGCACCCATAAAATACCACCAACTAATATCACACAGTGATTAAAATATTGAATGCTTCTCTCAAATATTGGAAACAAGGTAAGGACTTTATCTCTCACCACTTTATTCACATTGTACTGGGGGTCCTGGACAATGCAACAAAATAAGACAATGAAATAAAAGTAATATAACTTGCAAAGAAAGAAAGAAGTAAAATCTCTGAGCAGACAAGAATGTTAACACATAAAATCATAAGGAATTTGAAAAACAAGATTTCATAACCAATAAGTGATAGAATGTTAAAATACAAAAATTAATTGCATTTTTTATAAACAAGCAGCAATTAGAAAACAAATTTTTTTTTTTTAATTTCCAGGAGCAGAACTAGATAACAAGAAAAAAAATCCTCCAGATATCAGGTCCCCATAGACATACCAGGTTGGACAGTTATACGTTTACCAAACCGCCTCCACAGGAGCTAAGGAAACAAGGCCTACCTACAAATGAGGCCTCTGAATAGCCCTGGTGCCAACAGAAGATCTATGGCTCCAGTCTCTCAAGTTTCTATTCCAGCCATTATTATTTGTGGCTGGTTGCAGTGATCTTTGTCCCCAAACCCAAGCAATAGGCACCCCATAGCAGTGTGGGTCTTGATCCTTCCCCGGTGATGTGCTGATCTTGGTGGACTGTGAGCTGTGTATGACACAGTTAAATGACACTGGAGATGGTCTGTCCACAAGGATTCTACCCAGAGCTTGGCAGAATCCCATAGTAAATGAGAACAGGCCAGTGACTCTGGATAAGGCCTGTGGGTCTACCTCTGTTCCAGGGAAAGGTCTATGGGCATGGAATACTCTTCTCAGGTACTCCATTAGTTCCTTCTGAACAACACACCAGCTGTGAAGGGAAAAACCTGGGTTTGGATCACCCTCTAGTGCTGAAATAGAACCAACTGAACCAACAGTAGATTCCCAGTAAAACTGGATCTGGGTGCTATCCAGTGCTAAAATAACGCAAGTAAATACAGGCTCAGAGAAAATAAGCAGCCTGCTTAGAATTTCTGGACATGCGGGCACAAAAGAAAAAAAGCTAGATTATAAAGACTGAAATATTAATCCTTCAATGACCACTTGATATCATATGCCAACAAGCTTCAATTGCTTCCAGGAAACCATGACTTCAAAAAAAAAGTCAAAATAGGGTGCCAGAATTTGACTAGATAGTAATCAGTCTGGGAGAACTCTCAGAGAGCTCCTTAAAGTAGCTGTTTTAAAGACATTCAATGAGTCTTGAAGAAAACACAAAGAAACAATTTAATACTTTAGCAGAAAAACTTTAAAAGATAGAAGCAGTTTTTAAAAGTCAAACAAATTCTTCAGGTGAAAAATATACTCAGTGAAATTAAAAATGTGGTAGAGGACAGCAGTAATAGCAGGAGAGATAACATAGGAGAAAGAATTAGTGAGCTCAGAGACAGACTATTTGAAAATGTGCAATCAGAAGAGAAAAAAGCAAAAAGACTAATGGGGAAAGCAGACAGGAATTTTGGAAAAGTATTAAAGGGCATTAATTATTGTAGTTCAAGATGGACTTAGACTTCAAAAAGAGTAGAAATCTTATGCAAAGAAACAATAATAATAAAACTTCCCAGACCTAGAGAAGGATATAAATATCCAGGTATAGAAAGTAAAAAATCACTAGTCAGATATAACTCAACCAAGTCTATCCCCAAGATATCTTACTTATAATTGCGATCTCAAAAGTGAAAGACAAAGGGAAAAGAGACAAATGACACATAGGGATGTTCCAATTCATCTGACAGCAGACTTTCTTGAAAAAAACTTTATAGTGGCATGAGATCTGCACAGTACTGAAAGGGAAAAATACAGGCCAACCCAAAATACTATACCCAGCAAAGCTAACCTTTAGAAATGAAGAAAAGATAAAGACATTCATAAAGAAAATCTGAGTAAATATATCTTCACCAGACCTGTCCTACATGAAATGCTACAGGGAGCTCTTCAAACTGAAATAAAAAAGACATTAATGAGTAAGAAGAAAACATTGGAAGGTATAAAACTCACAGGTAAGAGTAATTATACAGACAAAATCAGAATGCTCTAACATTGTAAATGATGCATAAACCATTTTTAGTATGATGACTCAAAACAAAACAATTAAAAATAAAAGCTACACTAACATGTTGAGATTGGCAATACAGTAAGATGTAAAATAGGATATTAAAAACTCAGAATGTGGGGAGAAATAGAGTACAAGTGTAGAGTTTTCTTATTAGTATATTTTCTCACTTTGTCTCTATTCTTATCTTTATAATCATGTTAAGTTCCCATCATCTCAAGATAGCTTATTATAATCAAAAGATGGTTTTGTAAGTCTTATGGAAAAACCTATAATAGATAAACCAAAAATAATAAACTGTGAATCAAAATACACTACTAGAGTAAATCACTTAACCACAAAAGTAGGCTATAAAAGAATGAGGGGAAAAAAGAAAAGGAGTGATAATAAAACTAGAATACAAATTACAAATCAAGTGAGACTTTATCTGTCAATAATTACCTTGAATGTAAATGTATTAATTATCCAATTAAAAGACAAAGACTTACTGAATGAATTAAACAACAATAACAACAAAGGCCCAACTATATGTTGCTTACAAGAAATTTAGTTACAAAAATTCCTAAGGACATCATAGACTGAAAGTGAAAAAATGGAATAAGATACTCCACAAAAATGGAATCCATAAAAAAACAGGAGTAGCCATATTTATATCAGACATAAATAAAAAGTAGCAAAAAGAGACGAAGAAGGCCATCATAAGGTGTTATTCCAGTAAGATGAAATAATAATTCTAAATATATATGCATCCAATATTGGAGCACTCAAATATACAAAGTAAATATTAATAGACATAAAGAGAAAGATAGACTTCCATACAACAATATTTGGGGACTTTAACACCCCACTTTCATCAATGAGAAGATTATCCATGTAGAAAATCCACACAAGAAACTTCAGAGTTAAATTGCACCATAGACCAAATGACCTAACACATCTACAGGACACTTCATCCAGCAGTTGGCAAATACACATTCTTTTCATGAGCATCTGGAATTTCTCCAAGATAGATCATATGATAGATAGATCATATGTTGATACTCAAAACAAGTACAACAACTTTTTAAAAAATGAAATCATATGAAAATCTTTTCCAACCACAAACTAGAAATCAATAACAAGAAAAATTTTGGAAAGATATGAACAAACTGAAATGAAACAACTTACTTTTGAACAACCAACAGATAAAGGAACACATTAAAAAGAAAACTTTAAAAATTTCTTAAGGGCTGGGGATGTGGCTGAAGTGGTAGCATGCTCGCCTGGCATGTGTGCAGCCCGGGTTCGATCCTCAGCACCACATACAAACAAAGATGTTGTGTCTGCCAAAAACTAAAAAATAAATATTAAAATGGGATAGACAGCAGAATACATCAGTCACTAGAAAGGCAATTTATAAATCAATGGTAATGTAACTGATGTGACACAGCAATCTGTATACGGGGAAAAAATGGGAGTTCATAACCCACTTGAATCAATCTGTGAAATATGGTATATTAAGAACTATGTAATGTTTTGAACAACCAACAATAAAATAATTTTAAAAAAATTCCCCCCCCCTCTCTCTCTCTCTCTCTCTAAAAAATTTCTTGAAACAAATGGAGATGCAACATCCAAAAACCATGGAATACAGCAAAATTGTTACCAAGAAAGAAATTTAAAGTAGTCTGTGGCTACATCAAAACAGCAAATATCTCGAATAAACAACCTAAGTGGGGCACTGTGATGCACACCTGTAATCCTAGTTACTTGGAAGGCTGAGGCAGAAGGATTACAAATTCAAGGTCAGCCTAGGTAATTTGGTAAAACCCTGTCTCAAAATAAAATTTTAAAAAGGACTGGAAATGTAGCTCAATGTACAAGCATTTGTCTAGCATGTACAAAGCACTGAGTTCAATTTCTAGTCCAAAAAAAAAAACTATTGATAAATCTCAAGGAATAAGAAAAACAATAATAAATCAAACCCAGAATTAGCAGAAGGAAATCAAGGCTGAGAGTATTATGAACAATCATATGCCAATAATTTGATAACCTAGAAGAAGTAGCAAACCCAAACAGACCAATCACAACTAAATTCTATTAAACATTTAAAGAAGAACTAATACTAATTCTCCTGAAGTTATCCCAAAAAATAAAAGAGGAAGGAATTCTTCCAAACTCATTCTACGAGGCCAGCATTATCCTGATAAAGTAAACACAAATACAATAAAAAAGTAAATACAAGCCAAAATCGTCAATAACAGACTAGCAAACCAAACCCAACACATTGAAATGAGCTTTACCATACGAGAAAATTGTTCAATATCATTAACAGTTAGAGGAATGCAAATCAAAACTACACCGAGGGGCTGGGGTTGTGGCTCAGCGGTAGAGCACTCGCCTCGCACATGCGACATGCTGGGGTCGATCCTTAGCACCACATAAAAATAAAGGTACTGTGTCCAACTATCACTAAGAAAATCAGAAAATAAAAATTTTAAAAAAGCTAAAAGCTTAAAAAATTGTTACAATATTTAAAAAAAAACTACACTGAGGTTTCATTTCACACCAGTTAGACTGGCAGTCATCAGGAATAAAAATAACAATAAATGCTGGAGAGGATGTGGAGGAAAATAAAGAACACATTTACACTTTTGGTGGGACTGTAAATTAATACAATTACTATGGAAACCAGTATGGAGGCTGCTCAAAAGACTAGGTATTTGGAATCACCATTTTACCCAGCTACACCACTCCTCAGTATTTATCCTAAAGAATTAAAGTCATCATACTGTAGTGATATAAGCATGCCCATCTTTATATCACCACAATTTCCAATATCCTAAATACCGATGAATGGATAAAGAAAATGTGGCATTTATACACAATGGATTTTTATTCAGCCATAAAGAAAAATGAAATTGTGTCATTTGCAGGAAAATAGATGGATCTGAGACAATTATGTTAAATAAAATAAGCCAAATTCAGAAGGTCAAGGGTCATAAGTTTTCTCTTCTGTGTAGAAGCTAAAGAGGAAAAAAGAAAAGAAAGATGGGGAAAGAGGATCTCATGAAAATCAAAGAGATATCAGCAGAAAAAAGAGACCGGGGGTGGGAAGCAGCAAGGAAGCGGGGAAGTGCTAGGGATTGATATCGGCTAAATTATGTTGTATGCATGTACAAATATGTAATAACACATCCCATCATTATGTAGTACTATAGTGCACCCATAAAAAATGTGGGGGAAAGGGCTGGGGTTGTGGCTCAGTGGTTGAGCACTTGCCTTGCATACATGAGGCACTGGGTTTGATCCTCTGCAAGAAAGAAAGAAAGAAAGAAAGAAAGAAAGAAAGAAAGAAAGAAAGAAGGAAGGAAGGAAGGAAGGAAGGAAGGAAGGAAGGAAGGAAGGAAGGAAGGAAGGAAGGAAAGAAATTGTGTCCATCTACAACTAAAAAAAATGTTTAAAAATGTGGGGGAAAAAGATTATTTACCATATTCATGTGAAATTCATCCCAAGGATACAAGGATGGTTCAACAAACACAAATCAATAAATGTGATACACCACATCAACAGAATGAAGGACAAAACCCTTCATTTTGATCATCTCAATTAGTGTAGGAAGGGCATCTGATAAAATTCAATATCTCTTCATGATAAAAATCCTAATCAGATTAGATACAGAAGGAACTTACCTCAATATAATAAAGGCCATTTATAATAAGCCAACTGTTAAAATTACAATGAATGAGGAAAAGCTATAAAATTTCTAAGATCTGCAACCAGACAAGGATGACCATTTTCACCATTTTTATTCAACACAGTGCTATAAATCCTAGCCATAACAATCAGACAAAGGAAAGAAAGAAAAGGCATCCAAAGTCAAAAAGAGGATTTCAAATTATCACTGTTTGCAGATGACATGATCTTATATATAGAAAAGGACTCCACCAAAAAACAATTAGAACTAATTAATAATTTCAGCAAAATTGCAGGATACAAAATCGACATATACAAAATCAGTTGCATAGCTATTTGCTAATAGCAAATTATCTGAAATGGAAATCCAGACAAGCAATCCCATTCATAATAGCTACAAAAAATCCAAAATACCTAGAAATAAATTTAACCAGAGGTGAAAGATAACTATAATCAAACCCCCAAAACATTGATAAAAGAGATGGAAAAGGATGTAAAAATCTAAAAAAAAAAATACTGTGTTCATGGATTGGAAAAATAAATGTTATTAAAATGTCCAGTGTAATCCCATTAAAATACCAGTAACATTCTCCAAAGAACTAGAAAAAAATCCTAAAATGTACATAGAATCTCTAATACACACATAAACATACACACACACACACACACACACACACACACACACACACAGCCAAAGGCATCTTCAGCAAAAAGAACAAAGGAAACATAACCCTGCCTGACTTCAAATATACCACAAAGCTATAGCAATTGAAACCATGTTGGCATAAAAACAGATGCATACCTATTCAAGTTGTGTGTTTCCATATGTAATTCCGTAATTCATGGAATGTAAAAAGAATTAATTAATATTTTTAAAAGATGCATACAGTAATGAAACAAAATAGCCTAGAAGCAAACCCACACATTTACAGTCAACTGATTTTCAACAAAGGGGCTAAGGATACATGTTAGAGAAAGGATGGTCTTGTCAATAAATGAGTCTAGGGAAATTGGATATCCACATGCAGAAGAATGAAAACTAGACTCTTATCTTTCTCCAGTTACAAAAATCAATTCAAAATGGATTAAAGACTTAAATGTAAGACCTAAAAGTATGAACTTACTAAGGAAAAAACCTAGGGAAACCCCTTAGGACATCTGAATGGAAAAAGAGGTTTTGGAGAAGAGACTCCAAAAACAGAAAACAAAAGCAAAAATAAACAAATGGAATTACACCAAACTAAAATACTTATACACATAAAGGAAACAATCAACAAGGGAAGGGATGACCTGAAAATGGGAGAAAACTTTTGCAAACTATACATCAGACAAGGGATTGATATTCAGAATATATAAGGAACTCTAAGAACCCAGTAGCAAAAAACACATAACCTGATTTAAAAATGGGCAATGAACCTAAATTGACAATTCTCAAAATTGTCAAAGAAGTCATATATATATAGTCAACAAGTATATGAAAAAAATTCCCAGTATCACTAATTATTAGGGAAGTGCAAATTAAAACCACAAAGAGATATTACCTTAACCCAATAAGAATGGCTATTATCAATAAGACTAAAAGATAACAAGTGCTGCTGAGGATGTGGAGAAAAGGAAGCCCTAGCACACTGTTGGTGGGATGTAAATTAGTACAGCCATTATGGGAAACAGTATGGAGGAACTTCAAAAAAATAAAAATATTTCTACCATATATACGATCAAACAATCCCATACTGGGTATATCTCCAAAGGAAATGAAATCAGTATATTGAAGAGATATCTGCACTCCCACATTCATTGCAGCACTATTCCCAATAGCAAAGGAGCCAGGCACAGTGGCAAAAGGAATAGAAACAACCTGAATACCCATCCACAGATGAACTGATAAAGAAAATGTGCTACCAATACACAATGGAATGTAATTCAGCCATAAAATGAGTGAAATCTTTTCATTTGCATCAACAGATGGAACTGGAGATTGTTATTTCAAAGGAAATAAACGAGGCCAGAAAGATAAGCCCTGCATGCTCTCATTCATGTGGGATTTTTGAAAGTTGCTCTCACAGATGTGAAGAGTAGAATGGTGGTCCCCAGAGGCTGGGAGAGTAGGGAAGGCTGAGAAGTGGGTACTAACATAGAGTTAGATCAGAGCAGGGCATCCTGGTGTGCTATTGTAGTAGGCTGACGGCAATGTGCTGTATGTTCTCAAGTAGAGGAAAGAATTATGAAAGTTTTATAATAAATAAATGACAAGTGTTTGAGATAGATATGTTTAACCTAATTTTTGGGGGGAGGTGGAGGGTCCCATTACCAAGAATTGAACCCAGGGGCACTAAACCACTGAGCTATATCTCTAGCCCTTTTTATATTTTTTTTCGAGACCAGGTCTCCATAAATTGCACAGGGCCTTGCTGGTTTAACCTAATTTAAACATTTCACAATGTATACATGTATCAAAACATCACATAACATCCCATTAATATGTACAAGCTTTGATTTTTTGAAGTTTAAAAAACTAAATTTAATTTTTAAAGATTTCTTTTACAATAATATTAAAATCATAATGTACTGAGAAATAAGTTTCTGAAACATGTTGTGAACTGAAAAATACTACATCTTGCTGAAAAAAATTAAAAATATGGCAAGATATAGTATGTCTTTGGTTTGGAAGATGCAATGTTGTAAGATGCTGTTTATCTACATATTGGTCTATTGCTTTACTGAAATCCCAAACACAAACTCATCAGGAATTTTTATACAAGTTGACAAGCTAATTCTAAAATTTACATGAAAATGCAAAGCACTTAAAATATTCAAGGCAATCTTGAAAAAAGAACAAGTTGAAGGACTTATACATTTTATTTTAAAACTTACAATAAAGCCATAGTAATTAAGACAGCATGGTACTGGCATAGGATAGACAAAGAGATCAGAAGAGAGTCCAAAAATAGATTCACACTTATTCAATTTAATTTTCAGCAAAAGCATCAGAGCAATCCAGTGGAGAAAGGAACAGCTTTTCAATGAAAATGTGCTAGAAAATTGGATCTTCATGTAGAAAAAAAAAAGTTTAAAAAAAGATTCCTAAATTCTATTCCTATAACACACACACAAAAGTAATAGATCATAGATTTATATGTAAAAATAAAACTATCAGTCTTCTAGGAGAAAATAATATATCTTCAACACTTGAGGAGCGGCAAAGATTTCTTACAAATAAACACCTGTAGAAAAGTGATTAATTGTACGCATCAAAATTTAAAGCTTTACGAAAAACGAATAAGCAATAGGCAATCTGAGGAAAAACATCCACCCAACAAGAATCTGATTAAGGAATTATATTTGGATTATATGTAAGACCCCCTATAATTCAATGAAACAAATTGGCCTACTATAAATGGTCAAAATGTTTAAACAGACATGAGACAAGGGAAATAAATGAACAGCAAACACACATATGATAAAATGTTCAACATCATTATTCATCAAAAGAAATGCAAATTAGAACCAAAGTGAGACTTGTCAACAATGTGGAATAAGCAGAACTCTCATTTGTCAGAGCTGAGAATGTAAAATGTCACAGCCACTTCGGAAAAGGTTCTGGCAGTTATAAAACAAAACATAGACTACAGTATGGTCTGGTTATTTCATTCTTAAGTATCTACCTAAGAGGGACTATAAATTAGCGCAACCTCTATGGAAAGCAGTATGGAGATTCCTCAGAAAACTGGGAATGGAACCACCATTTGACTCAGCTATCCCACTCCTTGGTGTATACTGAAAGGACTTAAAATCAGCATACTATAGTGACACAGCAACATCAATGTTATAGCAGCTCAATTCACAATAGCTAGACTATGGAACCAACGTAGGTGCCCTTCAATAGATGAAAGGATAAAGAAACTATGGCATATATACACAATGGAATATTACTCAGCCTTAAAGAAGAATGAAATGAAGGCATTTTCTGGTAAATGGATGAAACTGGAAAATATTATTCTAAGTGAAATAAGCCAATCCCAAAGAACCAAAGGCCAAATGTTCTCTCTGATATGTCCATGCTAATTCACAATAAGTGGGGTGGGGAATAAAGGTATTTTGGAATAGACAGAGGGGAGTGAAGGGAGGGGAGGGGGCATGGAGGTAGAAATGATAGTAGAGTGAATCAGGCATTATTACTCCATGTGCATAAATGATTACAGGACCTGTGTATCTCTACATCATGTACAACCAGACATATGAGAAGTTATACTCCATTGATATATGATGTGTCAAAATGCATTCTACTGCCATGTATAACTAATTAGAACAAATTTTAAAAGTATCTACCTAAGAGAAATAAAAACATATATATACACACACATACAACTTGTACAAGAATGTTCCTATCAGCTACATTTATAATATCCAAGAATTGGAAACAGGTCAGATGTCCATCAACAGGAGAATGAATAAACAATATTTGGCGGATTTATGCAATAGAGCATGATGCAGTAATAAAAAGGAACAAATCATCTATACATGGAACAATACAGATGAATATAAAACATGCTAAAAGAAAAAAGAGTGTATGCTGTATGATTCCATTCATGCTAACTCTGCTATAAGCAACCCAAACTTATGGTGAAAAAAAATTGATTGTTAAGTCTAAGGATGTGGGTGTGGAACTTGACTGATAATAGACATGAGGGATTTGGGGGATTAATGGTATTGTTTGGTATCATAATGGACACTTGGGTTACATAGCTGTACTTGTTTTCCAAAACTTGCTGAATGGTAGATAAAACCTTTAAGATTGGTAGGTTTTGTTATATGTAAATGTGATATCACAAAAAAACCTCTTAAGCTAATATATATCTTAATATTATATGTATATGTATGTGTGTGTGTACACACTTACTTGGAAATGTATCTAAATATATGATGGATTAACTGAGAAATAGAGGATAGATAGATGGATAGATTTATGATAAAGCAGAGTTAAATGCTAGTTGTAGAATTTAGGTGGTGAATATATTGGTGTTCCCAGTATAATTCTTTAAACTTTTGTGCATATTTGAAATTATCCATAATAAAATGATGGGTAAAAAAATTAGCTCCAAAGTGAAATATTAAGACTCTCTTTGGTAACCTCAGGGCATAATCATGGGGAATCATCCCTGGTAGGTGTGTCTGTCTCAGATGCTTCCCAATCCACCTGGATCATGAATGGCTGTCCAATATAGGGGCCACTGAGCAACCCAGGTCACTGCAATGTCCTGGTGAAGAAAACACAAGATTTCCAGAAAGCCTATGTATATATTCTAATTTTAATAACTGTAGTTACCACTATTAAAAGGTTTATGACAACCACATTATTAAAAAAGAAAAGAGCATTGTAAAGACTATTTAAAAGCTCATATAAAAGATATTCTTATTTCAGAACTCAAACTGGTGAAGAATGACTGCTGTGAACAGAAAGGTAAATTTTATTTCCCAGCCAAGAGACTCTTGTTTCAATATCTGCCATAAGAAAACCAATGTGACTAAATTTTGTTTTACAAAGCGTTTTTATCACAACTGTGAACTGTTCTTCAATTTAAAGAGTTTAAGATGCAAGAATACTTTCTAATCTTCTACTTAAGAGGAACCAATATTACAATGGGTATTTTATATACATCATCACATAGTTTATCCCCTTTCCAATCTACTTACGCCTGCTCCAAACCGCTCTTTGCACTCTGCTGGCTGCCTCAGGTGACTAATAATGGCTTTAAAATGTGAGAGAGTCAGATATTCATCAGGGTTTCCACCTGGAACACAGCAGCCAGTGCATCTCAGTGTCCCTGGTAGTGATGATTCTCTCCCAGTTGGGAGCCGGAAGTTCTGCTCAAAAGCCCACTCAGCATCACTAGGATCTGCAGTCTGCCTCCTGGTCTTCAAATAAACACAGGCCAGAAAGTCACTGTTCCCCAAGGGGTGAACAGAGCCCAATGTTGCAACTTTGAAAAATTTTTATCCTGACTTACTTCCTGAGGCAGAAAGAAAGTACTTCTTTAGAAATCAGGTTTGCCATGGAGTTTAGGCATTTTTAATGCATCTTTCCCCCAAGGCCCTGGGCCCCTTTGTTAGCTATACACAAAGGCTTATGCTATTTCTGTTTAGTAAAATGGTTTGTAGATTTCAATTTAAAAGGAAAAACATGGAAATATAAGTCTGAGGCGTTTGGGAAGGTGGGGAAGATAATTCCTTTCAGAATAAAGAGAAATACCTATCTAGAATTATCTCGGTAAAAACATATAGATCACGTGGACTAAGAATTTAGTTCAATGGCAGAAAACTTGCTTAGCACATGCAAAGCCCTGGGTTCAATCCCCAGCAGCATGTCAATCACATTTCTTCTCCCTCTGAAAGACATTTTTAACCAAATCCCAGAGTTAGGAGATGCTGATGAATAATTCACAACTGAAATCTCTTTTTCAGCATTCAGTCCTGACCCCAATCACAACCCCACTGGGGGAGGAAGGGTTGTGAGTGGCAGTGCTCAGTTTTGGCTGCAGGTTGAAATCACATTGTGTGTCACCCATAAAAACTTTCATGGACTGGGGAGGTAGCTCAGTGAGAGAGTGCTCAGCTCATTTGCACAAGGCCCTGGAATTGATCCCCAGTAACCAAAAAAAAAAAAAAAAAAAAAAAAAAAAAAAATCACAAGCCTTTTTATTAGGAAAAATAAGTGGAAGCAGATATTTTTAGCTTTTTAAATTTTTTTCCAAATAAAGAGTTTGGGTGATTTTTAATTCATTGTGTTAAAAATACAAAAATGCAACATCTTCAAGCAACACTAGTTGACCTCAGTAAAGATGGGAATTTAAAGATCAAATTGAAAACCAAAACCTTTGCATAACTGATGGAAGGGATTTCTAAATGACTTTCTATAATTTGCTTAGCACATCCAATGACACCCTGCTTTTATATGGACCTAAATATCTTTGTGTATATCCTTTTCAGCTTTGACTTCCATTCAAACAAAGTACTGAAATCAAAGTTAGGCCCATCCCTTTAAATTGGCTCATCACAAAGATTTATAAATGCAATTAGCCATATTCAGTAATATTTGCCCTTCTAAATATTATTTACACTTATGGGGTCAAATATAGTTTTATATTATTAATAAATGAAATAATTAAATATTATTTGTTTTATATTTACCTTATCTTTGAAAATTGCTACTATCATAAGTGTTCTATAATGGACATTATATTCATAGAGTAGTTCAAGGATATAATTCATTATTAAATATATATATATATATATATATATATATATATATATATGAATAAATACTCAATGAAAAGAGATCACTGGGCTATGAAACTATTCAAGGCAGGCACCTATATAAATCTTGACACCTGCCTATCCCAGAGCTGGCACTCAATAAGTAAATATGATAATGCAAAAATGTTCAATATGACTAATTACTAACAAAATGCAAATTAAAATCATGATGAGGCACTATCTCATACTTCTCAGAAGGACTATCATCAAAAAAAACAAAAGATAACAAGGGTAGGCAAGAATGTAAAGAAAAGGGAACCCTTGTACACTGTGGGTGAGAATGTAAATTAGAATTTTAATTATTAAAATTATATGGAGGTACCCCCAAAACACTTAAACTAGAATTATCATATGATCCAGCAATCCACTTCTGGGTATTTATACAAAAGATTTGAATTAACAGGTAGCAGAAATATTTGTATTCCCATGTTCCTTGCATCACTATTTATAATGACCAGGTTATAGAATCAACTTACATGCCTATTAACAGATGAATGAATAATGAAAATATGGTATCTATACCCAAGGAATACTATTGAGCCTTTAAAACAGAGGAAATTCCGTCATTTGCATCAACATGAATAGGATTGAAGAACATTTAAATGAGATAAACTGGACACAGAGGGACAAATAAATGTATTCTCACAAGCTGAATCTAAAAATGTCAAACTCATAAAAGCAGAAGGTAGAATGGTAGTTATGGAGGCTGGAGGGTGGAAGGAATGGGGAGATGGTGGTCAAAATCTCAGACCGGATAAACAGGGTTTTGTTTTGTTTTGAGACCTATTTCTTAGTATGGTGAATATTGTTAATAACAGTGTATTATACATTTCAAAATTTATAATAAAGTAAATTTCAAATGTTTTCACCACAAAAAATATTTAAAGTAATAGTTATGCTAATTTACTTGATTTAATTATTCCACATATTTTCATAAATCATAACATCACCTTGTACCACACAAATATATATTATTATAAATTAATGTGCTGAATGAATGAATCAAACTCCTTTTGCAGCTATAGAACTGACAAATAGAATGCCAGCTTCTGGATGTTTCTATCCAAGCTTTCAGAGAAAACATTTGAGCAGCATCTGTGTCTACAGGTCCAGTTATGGAGACCCTCCTATAATCAACTTGCAATCATCCATAACAAATTTAGGAGCAGTCAGTAGAGAATCTCCCCAATTAATTCAACAAGAAATCATTGAGCATATCATTCTAGACTCACAAATGAAGTAAATTAATATAAAATAAGTTACCTATGGTTTCTGATTTCAAGAAATTTATGTTTAGTTTTAGAACATATCTTTAAACTTCCACTTAGATGGGTTACAGCCTGATGTTCAGGGAATTTGAGCCACTTGGTTATATGATGTTGTTATTTTCTACATGTCTAGCTTCTTCATCTTACCATATACTCATCTGTTCCTGGATCCCCATCTTCATGCTGGAAATGCAGAACAGAATCTTACAAAACATCAATCTACACCAAGCTGACCTCTCTCTTCCCATTGCAGACCAGGCTGTTCACACTATTACTTCAAAAGACAGTTGATTAAGGCACAGTGCATTTTTAATAGAACTTTTCTTATAGTTGAGTCTCACTAAAGCTATAGGAAAAAAAATCCTAATGCCTTTCCTTCATGTCTTCTGTTTTTTTTTTAAGAATTTAAGCTTTATTTTATTTATGTATTATAATGTGGTGCTGAGAATCAAACCCAGGGCCCCATCCATACTAGGCAAGTGCTTTCCCACTGAGCTACAACCCCAGCCCTTTTTTTCAAGGTTTTGATCTACATGACTACACAAAAATAATTAATGGTCTCAATACTCTCAATTGATCTAAAAACCTGGATATGTTACTATCCCATCAGATCTGGAAATAAGACATACAGTAGAATAACATGGTTAATTTGAAAGCAATTACCCCAACAAAGATTAACAAAAAAGGCAGAGAGCTCATAAGTCCTTAGTAACTCAGGAAACAACCAGGAAAAGGAGCCCCCTCCAAAATTGCTACTCACTCCAAGGATTGATGGTGGAGGGAACTGACTGAATTCTTCAATTTCCATTTCACTGTGATGTCAAGCACTAAGAGATGAGTTTCACTGGGCATGATATTACAAGTCCCCGGGTCCTGACTAGTGGCTCTTTAGAAATGCAAATGGTAGAACTTTTCCCTGGACAACCAGCATCATCAGTTACTTGTGTAACATGTATAATGGGAGCAATCGAAGTGAAATATTTTCTTTCAATTCTCAGACACCAACCCACTCCCCAGTCTCCTGGAGACCAAGCCACCTGGCCATGCCATGTGTATGATAATTGGACGGTGAACACAGCAGCGATGGGTTTTTATCTCCTCTTTGCAACAGATCACTTTGCAAAATCTTCTAATGGCACTGCCATTGGGAGACTGAAAACGAAGGGGGGATTAATTTTATAAGAAATAAAACACTTTGGTGCGGAAATGACTCCATAAATCTTTATTGAAAATGTTTCCATCTTAGCAGAATAACCCAGAAAGAAACCTAAATGGATGATTACAAACAAGCCATTGGGCCTCAAGATAAGAAGGAGGAAAGATACAATTTCAATCCTAACAACTACATATTTTCTTTGCCAACTTTAGTTCCTTTGTAAAGGTTGTTTCTGTATCCTCTCAAATCCTCAAAGAGTTGGAAAATCTTGCATAGATTTCTATGGGGAACCAGGGGTTTAATCCAACAGGATTGGGACCTCTCCTCTCCCTTGCCTGATCACATACTGTCAATCAATATGTACATTTATCATCTACGTTGCTGTATCAAGCTTTTAAAATGAAACATTAAGTCTGAATAAAAATAATTCAAAATATGTGTACTGGGGTTTTAAGCAGATACCAAGAATTTGGGTTAAAATATAACCCAAACAGGAAAAAAAACTTCTAAAAAAAGAAAGGCAACTTTGTCCAGAGTTTTTATTTAGAATGGCAAAGAAAATGTGTCAAAGAAATTGTTCATTTCCCAGCAGTCTATTACTTCTTTTTTTTTAATTAGTTGCTCAAGACAATACAATAATCTTGACATATCATACATTTGATTCAAATGGTGTATGAATTCTCATTTTTCCACATGTACAGATGGCAGGATCACATTGGTTATACATCCACATTTATACATACAGCAATACTAGTGTCTGTTGTATTCTACTGCCCTCCCTATCCCCCCTCCCCTTCCCTCCCCTCCCATCACCTCTCTCTACCCAATCTACTGTGACATATTTCTCTATCTTTTTTCTTCCCCCTCACACCATCATATATGTATTTTGTATAACGATGAGGGTCTCCTTCCATCTTCCGTGCAATTTCCCTTCTCCCTCCCATATTACTTCTATGTGGATTCTGCTGACTAAAGTGACTGCCTAATGGTGACAATGGTGTCATCAGCAGATGATTGTGCTGGCTCCCAAGGCACACATCCACCATTCAGGAGCAAATCACCCTGGCAATAATTGTACTCAGTCCCCTGCAATGATATAAAAGAAAAATTGAAATAAAACCTAATGGTACTTCTGGCTAAGGCTCTGGAAACCCCCAGGAAGGATGGTGCTTGGAAGGAAGAAGCCCTGGCTCCTCATAATGGTGGCTTATAGATGCCCTAAGACATTTAGAAAATCCACATAACATCACTAAGCAGGACCCCTTGCCAATAGGCTTCATGGGGTATGGCAGAGTATCTGGAAGGGGACACAAAACACATCCATCCTTCTGTTTATGACAACTCGGCTTTCTTTGGAAACATCCTCTAGAAGAGCTTCAAAACTAACTCTTAATGCAATATTTTTCCTGAATTCACTGTCCCTCTTAGAAATCAAGAAAGCTAGAGCTAAATGACTCCTCAGCCTTCCTCCTCTCCCCCTAAGACCCAGCTTCCCCTTCCACACCCCCACCCCAACCCCAACCCCAAAGTGTGTTCCCAGCCCTCTTCTGCCCTCTCTCCCTTCCCTGACCTGCCCCTACCCTTTCCCATCCCTATCTGTCACTATGCTGAGCCCCAGCCCTTGAGCCTTTGCTGCCCAGACTGTAAATCTGGCCAAGGCTGAGAACAGCAAACAAAGGAGCAACTATGAGAACTGACAGCTCAAGGACTCTGGCATCAGGTTTGCCCTGGGCTGCCTCGCCCAGGAGATGCTGGCAAGGCTGGTCTCCCCGCAGGGCACCCATATATCTCAAAATGACAGAGGGTGTAACTGGCCCTAGGACAGTTCTACAGTGCTGCTGCTATGACACAGCAGAGGGCACTGGAAAGAAAAGGACATCCCTGAGGAATGAGAAGTGATAGAAATGGAAACGAAGTGGATTGCAGAATTGACAAAACTTGGCATAAAATATTATCCCTAATATCCTGAATTTATCTTACCAAAGGAAGAGGACTGGAAAAAAAAAAGAAGAAAGAGAAGGAGGGAGAAAGGGAAGACTACAGTTCTAGCTTCATGTAAAAAGTGTAGTTACATTATGTTTTGATATGATGTTATGAAATGGTCATGTTATAAAATGGTTATTCCAGATATGAATCTGAGCTCAACTGCAAGCTTATTTTTAAATCCCAGTTTCAGGGGAAAGGATTCTCAAGTGGGATCCAGCCCTAAAAGCCTTCTACGGAGAGGGTGTGGTTAAGCTCATAGGTGTTGCTATCTTCTTCCTCCAAGAGCAGCTTGTCGATGGTCAGGGAACTGATGGCTCTCCTGGGGTCATCCATGTCCTGAAGGACTGGTTCAGGAATAGAGATGGGGAGCTGGACAAATTGAGGCCCAGGCAGGGTTGGGGCTGGAGGCTGGTACTGCAGGGTGGAGGTGGGCAGCGTGGAAAGAGGTTGAGCCCACGGGAAATAGGTGAGGGGCGCCTGGTGCTCTGGGCCTTCCAGCTGGGGTCCCACCGTGGGTGTGGCAGCGCTTCTTGTCTGTGATGAGGAAACACAGGACCAAGGTTTAGCAGCCCTGGCACATCCACCTGCCCACCCTTGACTCAAGAATCTCCAATGCTTCCTTCAACTCTGCCCTTCCCTGTTTCTCACTTCAGGGGGCTCTACCTCCTCCTTCTCAAAATCTCCCTCAAGGGAGAGTTAGACACACTTAAGTTGTATCCATCATCTGTCACTTACTAGCTACATGTTCTTGCTTATGCTACTTCCCAACTCATAAGCTCCATTTTTCTCATCTATTAAATGGGATAAAATTGGTAATGAAGTCATAGGGTTGAGCAAATTAGAGGGGATTTTCTAGATTTCATTGAATATAAAATATATCCCAATTTCCAAAACCTTAAAATGTGAAAAATACATGTATCTTAAATTCTGAATTATACATGTTAAAGAATGAGGTTGTCACATAGCCTAGAAGCTGTATCTTGGAGGTGGCCACTGCCCTGCCCAGACACACTGGCTCCACACAGCAGATCTGGCCTCCTGAGGTCTGGGTGAACAACACAGCTGCATCACTTTCTGGTGGTGACCTGGGAAGCCCAGCCATTCTGTGATGGGGGAAAGCACTGCTCTGTCAGTGAATATGGCCTTTCTGCTGCTGCTTGTGCCTCCTGCAACCTCTCCTCCAGTTTCTGAGCTGCAAATAGCCATGGCATCCCTGGTGACCCATGATGCTCCAAGGCCCAGGGCCATTCTCCCATGAGCTCCATGAACCAAAAATCCCACCTGTACAGTGACTATCTCACAAACCTAGATCCCGCCTGCCAGAGGCAGTGCCTAGATCCTACTATTCTTTCACAGTGGAGGCAAGTAGGCAGAAGTAGAGGTTCTCTGCATGAATTGATGTTAAGATGGCCAAAATCTCCCCCTTTCATCCCTGTTCCCTTGTCATCTCTCTCCAGTTGCCACTATGCCTTGAAAATAAACTACTGGAGTCTTTTAGAACACAATTTGTTGTTGTTGTTGTTTTTCCCAGCTTCCATATTTGGGTCCAGGAGGTCTAGAGAAGGGTCTGGAGTTCTGCATGTCTAGTTAGATCTTAGGCCATGCCAATGCAACTGGTCCAGGGAGCACAGTTTGAGTAGCAAGGCTTTAGGGTGTTTTTCCATAGCATGTTGGAGCTGGAAGCTCCCCCCATCCTGGCTGGTGTGCACATTTCACTGTGCACAGCCACTTCGTCTCCTTTGACGTGAGCCTTAGGAACCCAATCCAGCAACCTGAAACTAGACAGGATCTGGAAAAGCCTGATTATTTCCATTACTTCAAAAATCCAAATGGAAACCCTTCATTTTTGTGTCCTCAACTTCTATAGGTCAATTGCAACTGCAGGGTTCCTTGTGCAGGGGTAGAATTACACCAAACCAGCACCATACAGTTCTTATCTCTGCTGATCAGGAGTGCTGACTGGTAGCACAAGCCAGCTTTGATGAGTTAATTCACAAAATAGCAAAACAAATAAATTATTTCTTACTAAATACAGTTTGTTTGCTACACAGAACATTTCAAAGAAGGAGGTGGGGATGATGAAAGGGAATAAATAAAGAAAAGAATCCTTGGTAATGAAATGGCTGGGAACCATTATGTCCTGCCCTCTTTGTCCCCGCCAAGGGCCCCTGATATGGAAATGAGTTGCTTCATCTCTGGAGCCAGCCAGCACACAGGGCCCCCTCCTCCCTCACTGTAGAAGCAGAGATCTTCATGTCAAGGATAGCCAGGTGGGCCTTCCACAAGCCTTCCCAGGAAGGTGCTTAGAGGCAGGGAACAGGTGTATCAGATGACACTAGACCCTCCAGGGAACCCAAGGGTCATGGAGAACCAAAACAAGCTCCACCTGGAGGGTGGCCTCTATGACTGCTCAGGAAACCCAGCTCTACTTCCCAATTTCCCTGGAGTTCAGCTGGGTACCCCTACAACTATCAGCCTTTTCTTTCCTGCACACTGGAGGGACTCCCATTCCTTTGGTCACATATGTCACACCATTCACAAAACTATGACTGCCTTCCCCCATTCCCGGGGGCAGGAGTGGCAGGGAGCAGGACCTTCTTTTCCTGCCTGGCAGTTGAAGGAGGGCGTTGGTTGACATTGCTGGCAGACTTTGATATGATGACAGTAAATTATTTATTTATTTATTGAGTGATTTCTGTATGCCAGGAACTGTGCTAAAACTTGCACATGCATAACCTCATTTCATCCCAACAACCTCCCTCTTGTTAGTATTTCCATTTTACAGATGAGGACACTGAGGCTCCAACAAATCAAGTTAGTAAGCCAGGGACATACAGCTTATAAGTAAAGGGCTGGGATTTGAACACAAGCAATCTGACATTAGAGACAGAGCTAAAAAAAAACAACAAAAATTACCTATAGCTGGGTCTGACTCAAAATATATAGTTTTCTGAAAAGTTCTGTCACCTTTTGCTCAGCCCAGAAACCTTCCCACAATCAGTGAACAATCACTCACTTAGTTATTTGAATTGAAAGGCAGAGTCCACCTGGTATCCCATTCACTAAAAACTTCAATTTGTCACCAAGACTCACTGCTTACAGGCCAGCTGGGGAGATTCAGGACAGAAGCAGGAGCTCTCCCCAACCAAAAGGAACAAAAGGCATGACAAGACAGGTATGTTTATGGGAGATAGTTAGGTAAATGAAAATAGGAGCAGGCCTCCCTGGAGGACATGGTAGACTTGGATGACCTGATGATCCCAGGAACCAACTGCAAGGAAGACCAGGGGTCAGAAAGCCCTACTTCTAAACAGGTGCCATAGGCAGGCAGGTACAGCTCTGTTTTGTGTGACATACCGTGACGTTGGTGATGAGCGGAGGGGAGGCGTAGGTCAGCACTGATGAGGGCCCCACAACCGTGTAGCTCGGACACACGGGCTGTACATACATGTCAGCTGAGTAGGGGCAGCTGACAGCTTCATGGGACACGTACTCAGTGTAGGGTGTCCATGGGGTCAGGGGCTGGAGAGTGGCCGGGGCAGGTTGGGAAAGCCAGCCGGCACATAGGGCCCCCTCCTCCGTCACTGTAGAAGCAGATACTTCCATGTCAAGGCAGGAGGGACCTGTGGGAGAAAGGAAATTATAGAACTGCCCATGCCACCCAGATGAGGAGACTGAAGGACACCCGGGCTGTGGGGAGCTCTTACCCACTGTGGTGTAGGTCGCCAGGGGCTGATGGGGCAGCACCACCTAGAGGGAGAAGACAGGACAGGACTGGTGCTTAGCCATCTTCACTCAGTTCTAGGCAGGGAACCCATCCAGGGACTCCAGGGTAGAAAGCTTAGGCAAGACTCTCCCTGATCAGAATAAAACACTCCAGCCATTTAGAGGGATTTGTGTTTCCATTTTGCAAGAATGCTGTGATTTAGGGAAATGGCATCTTTATCTTCCCAGAAGGAACGCCCAACTCACACCAAGGTGTGTGTCATTCACTTCCTGAGGCCTCATCAACAGCTCTCTCTGTTCTATGGGCTGAGCAAGCCAGCCCCCTGCCCCTCATCCCACCTCAAGGAACTAGGTCCATCTCCTATACATCCCCATGTAACTGCCCACCTTCTTGCCGCCAAAGGGTACACCCCTGCCCAACCCTCTGTGACCCCCAACACACACACTGTCCACTGTGGCCCCCTCACCGCAGTAGGTGTAACAGCTGCCCCGCTGCTGGCATGGCCACGCTTCCTCCTCAGCAGTTCCTTCACTGGCTCCTTCACTCGGACACCCTGGTATGGCCGAGGTGGGGCCGGAGCTTGTTCTGGAGCTGTGGCTGTGGAAAGCAGTGTCACTGGAACCTGTGGCCCTTCTCAGACAAACCCCAAACCCAGGTGCCCATTGTCTCAAAGATCCACCTACTCTACTAAGTTGTGCTTGAACACGAGGACCATATGAGACTTCCCAGAATATTTCTCCCAGTATTGTCACTCTTTCTGCCCTCAAGCCCTCTGTGGCTCCTTCACACCCAGAAGTCGATGCCCAACCCCTCTGTCTAAAATGAAAGGACTTCTCAGTGAGATCTGAACCATTTTTCTAACCACTTTGCACAGTAACAGCTACATACACTCTGATTCCACCAGAAGGTCTGTCTTCTTCTCTACATGGTCCCTATATGTCTTACCTCCTCATCTCTTGAGATTTTACCATGGGCAGATTCTCTCCTACATCTTTCAACCCCTATAAACTATGGAATTTCTATAACCACAACTCAAATATTCCCAGATCTGGTTAGTATTCATCATAGGTGGCAGCAGAGGGCGGCAGAAAGATCTGGGACTCTGAGTCCAATGGCACAGGCCTTGAATCCTGCCCCTGAGACTCTGAATTTATTATCAAAAGAATATTCTGAGGAGTCACTTGACCTAATAAATAAGAAATTAGCTATATGCTTTGAATAAAATCAGATACACAGTAAGCACTCAAGAAATTTTTATCTGCATATAATATTATTTTTGGTATAAATTTCTAATGCCACAGCTAGATTATAAACTTCCCAAGGTGAGCTATTACACCTTATTTATCTATATCTTCTCAAGTGGCATGTCTCTAATGAGTTCAGTAGCTATTTGTTGATTAATCAACTGGTGATTCTTTAAAATGTGCTTTCATTCATCTGTCTTTCACCTCTTCAGTACCTTTGGAATTAATGGGCTATATAGCAAGTGGCACCTAGGTTCTCTGGAATGCCCAGGACATAGGACAAACACCTAATGGTGAACTATACAACCTGGGACCAGGTTTTCCTTGCTGCTAAAAGGTTTTCTCTACCTTTGTAATCAAAGAAACTAAAAGCACCAACCCAAATACAAGAAACCAAAAGACCAATCCAAATATGGGCCAGATCATAGGGCTCTTCTTAACCAGGGAGAGCAAGCCAAAAGTAATCCTGACTATGCTGTGACAATGTGCCTGCTCAGACAGCCTGTGGTCTAGGGGCCCTGGATCCTTGGAGGCCAGGCCTAGATCAGCCAAGAGTGGTGAGAAGCGCTGACCCTTAGGACTCACATACGGGGCCCATTATTATTCACTGATAAGGGCCCCAAGGACCTGGTCTCTGAATCAAAGGCCCGGAAGCCTGAGTAGCTGCTAAACCCGGATCCAGAGTGCTGCCTTGGCTGAACTTTGCTCAGCAAATACTCAGCTGATAAGGTCCTGGGCCTGAGTCAGCACAAGACCTCCCTTTGGGCTGTAGGTATCAGCTTGGCCTTGCCTCAAAGCCCAGTAGGCAGAGAAACTTAGGCACAGGTAGCAAGAAGGAAGCAAGCCCAGGGACAGATGATGTGCATCAGGCTAGTCTTCAGACACATCAGCTGGGGTCCCTCACCTGACCATGTAGCAGAATCAACCAGAGTGATGCCAGGCCCCTGATAGCCAGGCCCCTGCTCCCAGAGAATCTAATTTTGGGTGGGCCTAAGAGTCAACATGGATAGAAATCCCTCTGGTAATTCTGAAGACGTGCTGGGATTGGAATCACCGATAATTCATCCCTGATTTAACAGAAGAATCTCTCTACAACATCCCAATGGGAGATTAATTATCCTCATTTTAACTTTTCTTGTCATAACAAGGGTTCTGTACTGGTCTTCATTCACTCTTTCAAATTCCTGGGCACCATGTTCATCTTGCAGTCTAGTCAGGAATATAAGCAATAAAACAGCTACCAGCAGAATGAAGGCCAAAGCCTGTGAAATTCAGGCTGACACATGAGTATACAACAGGAGAAGCTGGCCTAGTATCTGTGCCTCCGATCACCTTCACCTTGATTCTAAGAAGCAACAGCAATGAACGGGAGAGCCAAAAACACTGGTATTCAAATCTAGGTTGCTACTTACTGCTAGAAAATTTTCAGTTTTATTGAATGACTCTGGGCCTCAGTTTTCTCATCTGTAAAATGAAAATAATAACCCATTCCTAATACAATTATTGCAAGGATTAACTGAAGTGATTCACGGGAGATACCAAGGCCAGGCTCAGGCATGCTTAATACATGTTTTTTTCTTCTCTTCCTTCCATCCCTTCCACTGTCCTTTGGAGAACTATACTGTCAGAAAGCTTTTCCTTCTACCGAACCTGTCTGTGGTAAGAAGAACTATATTTCCTTACATTACTTTCTAAAGAAACTCACAATTCATCCATTTATACCTTTCTCCTCCATGAGATGAGGATCATAATGGTATGCATGTTGTAGGATAATTGGATAATATTATCCTACAACCCTACAATATGTAAAGTGCTTGCAATAGAATTTGGCACAGGATAAGCATTTGATATATGTGAACTAATATTATCATTAGTAGTAATATCCTTTTTTAGCATCTGAAGGTCCTGGAGACCTGAATGACTTCCCAGTCCTTAGTCAATTCTTAGTGACATTTTTTTAACCCCAAGCATTCTTTCTGGGTGTATCACTCCCATATAAACTCCACTTGCCATGTCTGTATCTGTTTATTGATGCCCCATGCTGCTCATGGAAACTAGGTGTGGCCTTACTTGGCAAACAGCAGGGATACCTGCTTCTCCCATATTCTGCTTACCCCTTCTCAGGGTCACCACAGCCACATCAGTGTCATTCACACTCATGTCATCCAACCCATGCTTGTTTCTAGCTGGACTTCCAGCTAATGCAGACTAAGGCACTGTGCACTTGTGAAAAATTCAGGGTATGAAGTTATCTAGGGGTCCGAGCACTGTGGTCACCCTCTAACCTTAGCTAGGAGACAAGAAAGGCTCCATCCCATATACACACATCTCAGCCTAGATCAAAGAGAGGTACATTGCTCTCCCCACTTTGATTTGCATATACAGTTCTGGGGAAGGGCCCAGAGGCCTCCAAGTTTCACTCCCTACCAGGAAGGGGACACACCACACACTTGGCTGGACAGAGACCAGCTGGGCACTTCCAGGATCTTGGGCTTCCTGCCTCCTGTTGTTTTTAAATCAATGAACAAAGAGGGTTTGGAGGAAGTGCTGCCAGCAGAGAGTATCGCCTTCTAATGCCTGGACTTCCTTGGAAGCCAGTGTCAACAGATGTGCCCTGAAACAACAGAGTGTATGCAGAGCAATTTCTAAGTCCCCGCCTCCTGCTATTACAGTTGCAAAGTCCCACAGCTCCCAAGGTCGCCTGATGCCCACTCCTGTGTCCGCAACCACCTGCCAAGGAATCCTGTAACTGACTCCATCTGAGCAGACAAGAGTGAGGCTGCTTCCGACAGCATCTGTGCAAAGTGTTTGTGAAATATCAGAATCCAAAGCCTCAGGACAATTCCTAAGGGAGCCCAAAAGTGAAGTGCCTTTCACACCAAACTCTGGAGCAACAATGGACCTAATTCCACAGTAAACATTGTGCTTTTAACTGCCACCAGTATGAGAAATGAGCCCGCAAACACAACTTTGCAAGAGGAAAAGAAGTTTGTCTGAAATCATGATTGCCTCACCTTGGGGCTGCTGGATCCCTGAATTGAACTAACTTTAAAACAGCTGAGCCAGGCACAGTGGCTCATACCTGTAATCCCAGAAGCTCAGGGGCAAGAGGATCACAAGTTCAAAGCCAGCCTCAGCAAAAGCAAGGCACTAAGCAACTCAGTGAGATGCTGTCTCTATAAAAAATACAAAATAGGGGCTGGGGATGTGGCTCAAGCAGTAGCGCGCTCGCCTGGCATGCGTGCGGCCCGGGTTCGATCCTCAGCACCACATGCAAACAAGGATGTTGTGTGCGCCGAATACTAAGGAATGGATGTTAAAAAATTCTCTCTCTCTCTCACTCTCTCTTTAAAAAAAAAAAAAAAAAAACAAAATAGGGCTGGGGATGTGGCTCAGTGTTTGAGTGCCCCTGAATTCAACACCCCCCAAAAAAAAAAGAAAAAAGAAAAGAAAGAAAAAAGAAAGCAACTGAACTGGAATATTTTAAAGAATTTTTTAGAATTATTAAAATAATATTTTAAAATAACAATGAAAAAGACTATCCAAAGAAAATAAAAGAGCAGACTGAAATAATAAATACATCAGCAGAGAAGATGAAAGCCCAACTTCCCAAAGTAGAATTAAATAGAAATTTTAATAATCCCCTGATCAAATTGTAGCTCTAGATAGAATAGCCTTAAAGCCTGAAGGTTTCTTGCTATTTAGCATGTGGTTTGAGGGTCTTTTAAGTCTCCCAGGGCATTCCTTTGCCCATCACAGAAAAATCTGTCCACCTAAACATGAACCTCTTGGCCTTCATTGGAAATCTCCCTTTGGGGGCTGAGAAGTTCACCATATTGCCTTTCCATATCACTGGAAGTCAGTTGCCATTAGGGTGTAGGGGAGGAATGAAATTAATTTAGAGCAAAACCCATTAATTTTGCCCCATTGAGGGCTTCCCTTTTCCAAAATGAGCAATGAAAAAAAAATATGAAGGTATAAAAAGTCAGCAGAGTGTATTTCAGTTCCCTCTGCCACACACCCAGACATGCTTCACATCACAAAAATAAGAGTCCTGCAGCTGCCGTTCCACTGGAGACCACAGAGCATGACAGACTCAGGCCAACAGGTCACCTCACACAGCATCCCTGGCTGCATATTTGTGCTTGCTCTCCACCAAGCTAAGGATACAGGATTCTACTGATTTTAATAAGTATGGCACTCCTGTTCCTTGATGGAGGTATAATAAAATTTTGCTGAGGAAATATGCAAAATTTCGGCACATGTTTATTTAATGATCCCATGCAAACCACATTGAAGCCACAGCACAGAAACTACTCAACTAAGGAGGCAGGTCACCAGGCACTGGTCACCAATAACCAACCTCTCTTCCCGAGCAGATCTAAAAGAGCCATGTCATACAGGCATTTATTCCCTACATCAGCCTCCAAGATGCTCTTGAGAGAAGACCCTTCTTCCAGCCATGTTCTCTTGTGGTTTCCCACCAGTCTAGCCAGCAATTTGAACAACAGTTAAGAGAGCTGCTGGGTTAGGTGGGATCTCAAATAAGCATGCATCTCTATCACACAGGAACCAGAGAACAGAAATCTTTCTAACCCATCTTGACAACCCATCCTGACAATCTTGCCCACTGAAAAGTCTTTCCATTTACAACTGGTTGAACCTCAAGGCTATAGCCACACAACACCATTTTGAAAGATAAAAACTTTCAAGCTCAGAAGGACATGCAACACACTATCGTTGATGACACTCTATTGATCGCTCCAGGTTACCACTATAAGATCTTTTGCAGCTGGTCTTCATTATTATTAAAAAGAAAGAAGTAGATTCACTAAGGAAAAACAAAATTTTCACTTTTCTTACAGTAAAACAAACAAAAATGAACAACAGAAATATGAACCTAGGGCTAATGAATTTGCCCTAGGTTCTAACTGAAAACAAAGTCTGAAAAGTTGCTGACATTATTCACTTGAGTGTAAAGAACCTTGTTCATGGTCATGGCCTAAGAGAGTTTAGATCTTCTGGAAAAGTAGACTAAAGAATTTCCTAACTGTAATGCTACTGCTGGTGCTCTTTTGAGGGTGAAGTCCTGAGTCAAATTTGTTCTTTCCATTCATAAACAATGGCTGACTTTTCTCCAAGCAGGAAGAAAGAACTTGGGCTTTGGCCAAAGTTTGGACTTGACACACTACAGAAAGGCTTTCCCCACCCAATTTACTCTAGATTGTAGTTTCCTTTTTTTCTTTTTTTAATGTACTCCAACAAAGAGATTCCATATACATGTAAATGTGGGCTTTCCATTCACTAATGTTTGAACTGAAGGGAACTCGCAGCCACGACATGTAAACACATCATTCATATATTCTAGAAATCTAGATAACACTTAAGGAAGAGAAGAAAAAAATGGATAATGAAAGCAGAACAAAGGCAGGAGATGTGGCTTTACAGTTGTTCAGAAGATTGAGAGAAAATGGACTAACTCGGGATTTGATGCTACTTGTCAGTATGCTAGGGCAGCTAGGGAGTAATGGCTGTCATGACCTGTAGGCTGGGATGTCTCTCTCAAGAGATCTCAAAGATGGTGGCTGATTCTGGACTGGCCAGAAAAGGGGAAGAGTCAGGGGCATTTCCCCTGCCTGTGTCCCCACTCTAAAGTACACATTCGTTCTCAACATCCCTGCAGGATGCTCAGTTACCAACCACAGGCAAGTATAATGGGAAAAGCTCCAGTTACGTAAAGGTTTCCCAGACCTAGGGGTGCTGAAGGGAACTAGAGAGAACAGTCCTGATACAGAGAGCCAGGGCAGGCTTGCACCTGAAGTACGTTTGGAGTAACTGCAAAGGGTTGTTTAGTTTTAGACACACAGAGCTCCAGACTGCAGGGGCCTAGGAACCTGGTGATTGCTATGTAAAGGAAGCCATAGCCAGTGAGGATACCCACCGTGATCACACAGGGACTCCTCTCAAGTTACTTTATGTATAAATGAAAAGCCATTTTCCCACAGCCCACCCTGACCCACCAAGCTCCCGCCTGAAGTATTCCCACTCAACAAGCCTCGAGTGTTACCTGGATTGCCCCAAATGTCCTATATGTCCCACCCCATGACCTCAGAGACAGCCAAAGACCTCAAGTGCAAGAGGCTTCTGTGTAGCAGTAGCCCTCTGTTTCTTTCATCACAAGCACCAAGTGTTCAGATGTCCATTCCCCAGGTGCTCTCCTCACCTTTCAAACCACCAGTTCACCCTCCCTCCAAACCTCCCATGGAATAAGCAGAGCATGGAAGGTTACTGGGTCCACTTCTTCTTTATTATGCAGAACCAGGTATGTTGAATGAATAGGTGACAAATGTCCATGTGTTTCCTGGTCACAGTCTTAAACCCCCAAGAACTCTGAAATAACCACACTCATATTTGCATGATGATCTGTGGCTCACAGAGCCTTTGACTCAAAAAATTTCATGTGAGGCCTCACTACAATCTCTGAAGTCGATGCGGGAGGCATTTTACTCTCCCTCCCTTCTTTTACAGATGAGGAAAATGATCTTTGGAGATGTTCGGTGACTTGCCCAATACCACACTTAAAATATTGTCATCAAGCAAACCCAGGACCTCTGATTCCCAACAGAGTACATTTCTTCCTCATCCCCTTCCTCCTTCCTCCCTGCCCGAGCAAGTCCCATTTATTTCTCTGGAGATTAATCATCAAACGGTCTCTGAGTCAATCCTAACTCTCCTTTCAGTTGGAGTGTGGGCTTCAATCACTCTGACCCTGTCCCCCTTCATTGCTAGTTCCCCCAAGAAATAGTGTTTCTCAGCTGAAGGAGGAAAAGGCAGTCCACAAAGAAACTTGCCAGCAGCCTGTTCACGTGAGGAGTGACAAGAACTGAGAGACTCAAACAATTCCCCGCAAGGTCTTATTTTTGGTATTTTTTGACTGAAATGACAGCAGACAGGTCCACCTGAGAAACCAGCTGCATCTGCCCGCCCTTTACAGAAACTGGGGTCACCAGAGCAGAAAGGGTTCCCATCTCAGATATGCCTCATCCCAAGGTAGGGGTCAAGATCAAGAGACCATTGGCAGAGCATTCATTGAGCAAGTACTTAGTAGGTGTAGCATGCTAGGTCCCTGCCCTCAAGGAGCTTACAGTCTGCTCTAATGATTATAGAGTTAATCAAATAATAGCACAAGCAAGTCTAGAATTTCAAACTGTGACAGAGCTGCATCTGTTTCAGAACTTGTTTCCACCTCCACCTGACTCAGTAATGCTTAAATGAGCAGCAAGCTAGGGAGCCCTGTCTATAGGGACTGCATAAAGAGAAGAGGGACAAAAGCCATGACTGATCTCTTCTCTCCAATGCAAAGAGAGGTCTGGGGACAGAGGTTCGGGTCACACCATGCGAATGAGTCTCATCCAAGACACTCAAAGTGGCAGGCCCTGGGTGAACCATAAGGTTGTTTCACCAGCTGGTATAACCCTAGTTTGGTTGATTAGCCCACCAGGAGAAGAACAGTACCAGGGACTCAGATTCTAATATGGAAATCAGCTGGTTTCAGAGATTTTAAATCTGAGATTTGAATTTGCAATGGTTTTTGAGCCAGAGTAGAGCTACCCTTGATGAAGTCATAACCAGCCTCCATCTAAGGGTGGACCTATTTCATTTGAAAAGGGAGGAAGTAACTAAAGCAACCCTAAAATCCTTGACATTAAGAAGCAATATGGGGGCTGGGGATGTGGCTCAAGCGGTAGCGCGCTCGCCTGGCATGCGTGCGGCCCGGGTTCGATCCTTAGCACCACATACCAACAAAGATGTTGTGTCCGCCGAGAACTAAAAAATAATAAATATTAAAAAATTCTCTCTCTCTCTCTCTCTCTCTCTCTCTCTCTCTCTCTCTCTCTCTCTCCCCCTCCTCTTTCACTCTCTCTTAAAAAAAAAAAAAAAAAAAAAAAAAGAAGAAGCAATATGGGCAGGGTGCAGTGGTACACACCTGTAATTCCAGCAGCTTGGGAGGCTGAGGCAGGAAGATTACTAGTTCAAAGCCAGTGACTTAATGAGGTCCTAAACAATTTAGTGAGACACTGTCTAAAAAATTTAAAAAATAGTCTTGGGATACAACTCAGTGGTTAAGTATCCCTGTGTTCAATCCCTAGTACTTTAAAAAAAAAAAAAAAAGGAGGAGGATGAGGAGGAGTAGCAGCAACAGCAACAGCAGCAGTGTGGTATATAGTTTGGGTCTTAGACAGACCTAGTTTGCCAAACCTGTTATACTCCTTATTACCTGTGTGACCTTTGGAAAATCACTTAGCATATGTGTGCATCAGTTTGTCTCTCTGCAAAATAAGAATAACTTCCATCTTAAAAGGTTATTGCAAGAATTGTGTAAGATTGACACATGCATCTGGTGCATAATAGACTATTTTTTGGATGACATATTGGGTATTGCCTCAGATTTTTAAAGAGTAGCAGGCCTCAAAAGGAGAAAGAAAGGGCTTAACTTGAGATCTGGAGAGCAATAGATCTTTATTAGGCATTGAACAAGAGAGTTCAACCACCCTGGGTACCCACCTAAATTCTATAGCAAGGCAGCATCGTAGGGAGGGATGGAGTAAAGGAAATGAACACATCTTTCTTTATTATATATAGGCCTGAATCTAATATTGCCAGTCTGATCTAGGACAGGAAAAAAAATCTGTGGGTTAGGCAACTGGAGGAGATAGCTGGAAATTCAGTTGTTTATTCCCTGATTAACCTCTAATTGTGATTTTCTTATGAAAGAAACAAACTTTTCCTGAAACACTCACTCAAGGACCACTCCCTTGGAAGGATTTTCAGACCCAGCAACAGTTGTGCACTTAATGTCAGATCCAAAGGCCCAAGGCTCACGGTGGCCTGGGATACAGTCGTTATGGGTGGAAGTAGTCCCAATGATGGACTCATGATAAAAGCCAAGATACCCGTCAAGATGAGCTTTGGTGGGTAATTCTCAGATTTACTAACCAATGGCCCTCATGATGTGGGGGATTCCCCTGTGAAGGACAGTGCAGAAGAGTTGGGGTTATTAGAATATCAAGTTTGGGAAAACTGTGACTAGGTCAATTGTTGAAGAATTTCCCCTTCCCCTTATTTACTAGAGACCCACAAAAACTGAAAACACGACCTTCACATCTTCAAAGCTCCACAAAGACAAATGCAACCCTTCCCAGCAGTTTAATCTGTAAGCCAAGAACCTGTGCGCAGCCACCATGAATCTTGTTGAAGAGAGTGAAGGATTGATCAGGTCAGGTGGTTGTCTGTGATCTGAAGAATCCTAGAATATAGTTATAGTGACTGTAGGTGCCAAAAGAGGGACAGAGGCAGGGAAATATGGAAGTTAATGAGCAATCTGAACTCTGGATAACTCCTCAGAACTGCTCCATCTTAACTTTTACATTAGGGTTCTGTAGACTTGGTTTGAATAAAGAGAATTATGACCACAAAAATTGTGTATATCAACCGATATGTCCTTGGATGGTCTTCCCAATGCTAAGATGCATCTGCATGTCTCAGAATCTTAGCAAAGAACCTATCATCAATGCCTCAGGACCTATATACCTATATGTCATATGTTTGGTGGCATATTTCCTGATCCCAGCTACCCTTACTTCCTTCTGAAGATAATTTATTTCATTTGTTAATTTCTCTATCTAGAAATCATTCCATTATTGGATGGGTTGATGGATAGATAGATGGATGGATGAATGGATGGATGGATGAGTACAGGCATGAATGGGATGATGAAGAGATGACAGATTTTCCTTCTGCACCTTTCTTCCCTGAATTGACGTGGCTTTCATCCAACATTAAGACTTTCTCCTATTTTCAACTCCTTTGCCTCTCTTCATTCCTTTCTTTTCTCTCTCCTCAAGATTTCTCAGACCAGAAAGTTTTAATAAGCTTTATTTTTTTCCTTACTTTCAATTCAGTGTATGATTCTTTCTCTTAAATTAGAAAGAAATTCAGCTATTTTTAAGGGTGGTCAAATTCTTTTTGGTCCCAACACCTGGCCTGAAAATAATTTTAGTTTATAATTCTTTGGCTACCAGCTTTTCCCAGAAATTGGTACTATGAAACCATTACTAAGAAAGGGAGGTAGCACATAGTTGTTTCGGTTTTCAGTATCATTAGTGCTATTTCTTGCATATTTCAAGTGTCATTCTGCTCATGAGTAGTTTATAAACACCTTGGTCCAATCTGGTGAATTAAAAAACAAACACAAGTTTTCCAGTCAGTACAAGACTCGCTAGCATCCTACCTTACCAGGGTGGTAAGGTAATCATAGCCAGGTTGGTCACAGAATGATAGGCTTAACCATTAGCTTAATCATGAACCCTATTATTAATTACAAAACTCGGAATACATGCCCCACCATTTCATAAGAAATGCAGAACTCAAGAGGGCATACATGTTGCAGTCTACAATTAGCCTGCACAAACTTTGTTCTCAGAGGTAGAGTGAAAGAGAATAAGAAAATGATAATTGTAACTACTATTTATTGGTTCGTTCTTAATGCTAAGTACAGTACACCCAACCCTATGAAGGAAGAGCCACATCCTTGGCTCATACATAAAGAGATGGTGGCAGAAAGAGGCAAAGGGACTTGCCAGCATCACACACCACTAGGCATAAACCTAGAAGCTGAGCTTTAAACTATTAATAGCAAACAAAGAACAGAGATGGCCCTCTCCAACTCAAATTAAAACCCTACTCCACATCTCACTTACACTCACACACAGAGATGAGAAAGGACAGGCTGGCTCTTGCAAAGTCTAGAAGATTCAGAAGGAAGGAAGTTCCCAGGAGGCAGAAGCCTGGACTCCCAACATAGGCTGCCACACAGGATTTCCATTATAGCTGCTCAGGAAACAGAGGTACTAGATTATTTAGAGCAGGCTCTAGGCTCCTCTTTGAGCCTTCCATTAACCAAGATGTCTGCAAAGGTCCCAAGGAAGGAGGTGCAATAGCAAGCACAAGCCGGGCACAGTGGGAACGCATGTAATCACAGCAGCTAGGGAGGCTGAGACAGGAGAATCTCGAATTCAAAGATAGCCTCAGCAAAGGTGAGGCACTAAGCAATTCAGTGAGATCCTGCCTCTAAATAAAAATACAAAAAAAAAAGGGTTGGGGATATGGCTCAGTGGTCAAGTGCCCAAGTTCAATCACCAGTACCCCCCCCAAAAAAATATACCTATATCTATATTTATATGTACCTACTTATGGATATAGATATCAAGCACAGATCCTGTTTTCTTCAACCAGTAAGCTGAAGCATAAGCCAAACACATCAAAAGTGAGTTCTCACCAGGCATGGTGGTGCATATCTGTAATCCCAGCAGCTCAGGAGGTTGAGGCAGAAGGATCAGGAGTTCAAAGCCTGCCTCAGCAAAAGCAAGGTGTTAAGCAACTCAGTGAGATCCTGTCTCTAAATAAAATACAAAATAGGGGTAAGGATGTGGCTCAGTGGTAGAGTGTCCGTGAGTTCAATCCCCAGCACCAAAAAAAAAAAAAAAAAGTAAATTCTCAAGACTGGTAGACTTCATTTGCCCTTGGCCCTTACCTAGTGTGGAAGGCCTAAACTTTGATCAAGAGCACTTTCTAAGTGTGTGGCAAACAGAACAGCTTAGCAAGTCATTACTTGAGGTCTGGGTCAAATTAATTTCACTATGTGGGTGAGTAACTAACCTAATCTTGAAGCTTCAATTTCCTCATCTATGCAAAGACCTTGCAACAGAAACTATGCCATGGAGTTTTTATGAGAATTAAATGAGATAACACATTCAAAGCATGGCAAAGACTGGCAGTTGTCACACCCAACATCTGACTTCTCCCTCCTTCCTAACAACCCCTGCATTCTGGAGTGTGGCAATGTGCCCAGCTAAACAGTTATGCTGCTCTCCCTCCTAGGTAGGAGTGGCCGTTACATGTTAGGAGTTTTGTGTTGGGGGAAGGGGCAGTGATAGAGAGGCATTGTTTTTTGTTTCTCCCTTTTCTTCCTTGACCTTGTCTGAAAATGTGAAGAAGAACACAAATATAGTGGCTCAAGTTAGAATGATAGCTATGAAGCAATCTTGAGGACAAAAGCCATAAGCCATGCATAGCAGATCAGAAAGACAGGGATATCATTGGTGCAGTATAGACTCCATACAATCCTGAGCAGATAAACATGAGCTTCTTTTACATGACAGAAAATCTTGCTTATTTAAATTTCTATTATTTCAGGTCTCTTCACGAGCAACAAAATGTAATCCAAATGGGTCCAACAGAACCTTTGGTATATTGCATGCACCAAGTAAGTACTCAATGACCTGATACTGCTATTTATCACTATTTAAGGGATTAAGTATGTTTTGCTCACAGTTGTGCAAAATCCAAAGGTAAAGTAGAAGCTAGGATTTCAATCTCCAACTCAGCAGTTCTCAATCTTGACTACACATGAGAATCACCCAGGAAAGCATTTGAAAATCCCAGTGCCCAGGGAAATTTAACCAGAAGTTCCAAGTTGGGACTCAGAGATCAGTGTTTCCTAAATCTCCTCAGAGGTTTCCATTGTGTAGCCAATGCTGAAAAGAACAGCTCTAAGCAGATGCAAAAATCCCTTCCCTTATATTATGGACTCTCTTTTTTGGTGGGGGAGTTCTGGGCATAGAACTCAGGGGCACTCGACCACTGAGTTACATCCCCAGGCCTATTTTATATTTTATTTAGAGACAGAGTTTCCTGAGTTGCTTAGCACCTCGCTTTTGCTGAAGCTGGCTTTGAACTCCTGACCCTCCTGCCTCAACCTCCTGAGATGCTGGGATTATAGGAATGCACCACTGTGCCCGGCATATTATGGACTCTTGAATTAAAAGGTGCTTTATTTTTTATAGGTGCTTAACTCAGCAATAAGCACTGGAAAAGAATTTCAATCAAGTTCAGTTTCCTTGCCATTAGCCAGGAAAAAAACAAGTTTCATTTCATATGAGATCCAAAGTGGCTAGGTGGCTGGCTGATGGCCCTGTGCCTGATTTTCTATGGTGCAAACTAGAGTCTTTGTCTCCTGTCTACAAAAACAAGGCCTTGTCTACAGCATCTCACAACCAGGATAAGAGGTTTCAGAGAAGACCTCTCCCCATCCAAGGCAGGCCCACTTGAATATTGCTAGGTAGTTCTTAAAGGTGAAAATTATGTTAATGATCATAATCACCCAACTTCAATTTGGTTGGTTCAGAATGAGAAATTACAGGACATTTTCATTTACTCAGAAAATAAACTGTTTTTTGGAAGAAATTAGAAGGGGGAAACTGATATGCTTATTTTGTAATGAGAAAGTTAAAACAAACATTTATAGGGCTTCTTAATTAATCAAATGTGCACACATTCAATGAATAAGTGTAGACAACCTTGATTCTTTTTTTTTGTTTGTTTGTTTATCACAAAAGAATACATTTGGAAGAAAGCTTTCAAAACATTTTGGGTGTAGAAAGGGGACAAATTTGGCATTTAACTTTAGTAAATGTGGGGAGAAAGAAATAAAATATCCACCATGAAAACCATCTGTTCCTTTACCAATTAAATCTGTGTGCTTGGTAGATGTGTCACCTATTCCACCTGCAGAAGATGCCTGTGAATTTGTGTCTCTCCTTTGGATTCAACTTGTCTTTCACAGCAAGAACCACTGAATCAGTCAGGTTAAGTTTGTTTTCCATTAGCAGGTAAGTCTGTTTTCCATTGTCATGTAGATTATAGGCTTACACCTATAATCCCAACAGCCTTGGAGGCTGAGGCAGGATCGAAGATTTAAAACCAGCCTCAGCAACTTAGCAAGGCTCTAAGCAACTCAGCAAGACCTTGTCTCTAAATAAAATATTAAAAAGGGCTGAAGATGTGGCTCAGTGGTTAAGTGTCCCTGGGTTCAATCCCTGGTACTAAAAATAAAAAAGGAATCACTGAATCATGGATAAACTTGGTAAGCACTAGAGGTGTTTAGGCCCATTAAGTAAGCAAAGGTTGTAACACAAAATAGAAATATTAGAGGTGGTGTTCCTTCTTGTTTTAAGTGTGTCTGAATCCATGCAGGAGATTTCAAGTTTCCAAAAATTATATGTATATTTACATCTTCCTTCCCTTAAGCGCCCTAAAAACGTTGTCTATTTAATGAAACCCTAGGGTAAATCCTAAGAGCAGAGTTCTATGTTCATGACAATTTTGATATCCTAACTTATCTGTTTGCTAAACCTCCTCTCTGTTCAAGTTATCTGAGAGCAAAGGCACATTTGTGCCATAATAATTTGATAATAGCTATTCCCTAAGATGCTTCCTTGGGCTCTACAATAAAGCTAACACCAAGGCCCAGTCTATGGGATATGAAACAACCAGTCAAAAGAAAATCAGTTAAGTCTGTTTTCCATTATCATGTAGATTTTTTTTCTTAATACAAACAAGAGTAATAAAATGCAGTTGTCTGATTTATTTCCTCTCTAACAAGTGGTGTTGGGTATATTATACACATATTATCACTTTTAAGGAAGAAATTCAATCAAATCAATTTTGGGCATTGGACAAAGTTATAAATTGGCTGCAAGTTATATCTACCGTTGCTGCTGACACAGTGCAAGCCCAGGATATTGAGTACCTTAAGGAAATGAATGCTTGAAGTACAAAGCAAATTATCTAAGACCAGAGGGCATAAACTTTCTATAACAGGCCAGACGCTTATCACTATAGGCTTCATGTGATGTACTGTCTCTGTCACAACTATTCAATACCGTCATCAAAGCAAAATAGCCTCGAATGAGATGCAAATAAAGAGGCATGTGTTCTAATAACTTTATTTACAAAAACAGGCAGTTGGCCTGATTTGACACCCAGGCCATATTTGCAGATCACCATTTTAGACACTTGGAAAAATGTCACTAGATCCTAACACCCAAGAATATTTTTGATTGAGGCTTTTTATCTCTTCTAATCAAAGAGTAGAAAAGGACATACAAGAAGGAATTTGGTATAACCCTGATGACTCAAGATGGGCTTACCAGATGGAAGATGTCTGGTAGGGAAGGCAGTCACTGACCTGCTTATCAGAGAACTTGATATCACTTCGTCCATATTCTCTACTTTAGTTCTCACAAAAACTAATTAGAATCCCCATTTTCCAGATTTTTAAGAATGTGAGAAGGTGAAATAACTCAGTTGATACCTACCTGTCAAATCCAGCCCTATCTCACTCCAAAATTCATTCTGTTTTTTTCTGTTCCATGACTAGTTGGTGCAGATGTAAGTTCTATGCTATGTGGGACAGGCAGGCAGGACCAAATGCAGAACCAGAGAGAGAATCTGCGATTATCCAATTGGCCAGTCAAGTACATTTTTAATCCATAGGTGGGGCCTGAAGATCATTTCTCTGTGCCAGCAGTTCGGAGTATTGTCACGCTATTCTCGGATCTAACAAAGCCTGTGTTCACATTTAGTCCACAAACAGGGGTCATGGACCAGGTAAGAAGGAGGCAACTTTTACAAAGTGAATGTTTTCTTAACCCTTTCCAGAACCCCAGGGCACAGTCATTTCACCTCATGCCTCGAGGGTGTTTTCTGAAAAAAGAAAGTGCCTTTTCAGCACTCTTGGTGTCTGATTTCAAACCCTGCCCTTCCATCGGTGATTCTAAGTGGGTTGATGATGCCGCCTTGTTTTTACTGGTTTTCCCACAGGGTTTAGTCATCCAGGTGCCCTCCCTGAGTACCACATACGTGGATCCTGGTTGAGAGGATAGGTGCAGTGCACAGGGCCTTTCCTAGTTTTCTTTAAGGCTCTAAAGGACAATTAAAGAGAACTATGGTGTGCATTCATTTGAACATGTGGAAAAGTTCACCCCCATTTATTCCACTGAAGAGCTTACATATGGTCCCCTTTTGATGGAGTTTTTGCTATATCTGGCTAGCCCCCAAGGATATGAGCAAAAAGCATGCCCTTTGGCATCCCCTTTTAAAAAAAAAACACACTTTTCATCTCTTAGGGAATATTAGAAAATAAAAAATGTAGTGTCTAACTGAGAAGAGAAAATATTACCTAGAGAAGTAACCCATCTCAGAGGCTGAAGCAGACAGAACCAAGCAGTTAGCATCGTTTGCTAAGGATAGCTCTGCAAAAGGGGTATTGTTTTTACCTCCATTTTAAATACAAGAAACAAAAGAACTGAAAAAAGGAGGGACTCACATAAAACCCAAATAATTCAGCTCAAAATGAGAGGTCATATGGATGCTTAGAAAAGACATGAAGGCCCCCTGCCCTAACCCACAAAGCGCTCCCAATGGAATTGGCTGTCATTGCTTCTGGAAGGATAGGATATTTCTTTATCCTCTTTCTGGTCAAGTTGTACAACATCCAAAGTAAAATGTTCCTAATTATCTTGGAAGAAGTCCATAACTCTAAATCCAAATTAAAGTTCATTTCTTTTTATTTACAAAAATGCATCTCTCGTGAAAAATGTTGAAGTCACTCCTTTGTGTCTTGCATTAACAAATTCCAACTCCAGAGAATTTACACAAGAAATAAAAGCAAAAATTGGTTATAATGGGACTGTAAGTCACATTTTAATTAATGAATTTATATTTTCAGAACTTCAAAGTATCCAATAGAATAGTCAATTATAAAATAAACTTCCTAATTTACCTTTTTCTGTAAATCTATATTCTCTTAGACTAAGTTTGCTCTGGAAGTAGGTATGCCTGAATTAATTGAAAGGCATTTTAAAGAACTAAGCACCTTTAAAAAGAATAGAGCAATTTTTTTGGTGACACTTCTTGCCTGAAGAAGTACAGAACTAGACTCCCATAAGCTTCATCTCTCAAGAGATTGTCTATTTACTTCATTTACCTCATAAAAGAAATATTGCAGATAATCTCTGTATGATTTCAATGATGAATAACACAAGTTCCTGTTTAGTCCACATAATGGAAAATAAAGTTCACAGTTGTTCCATCCAACTCCAGGGATAAAAATCAAGGTCAAAGAGACACCTCCTTCCTTTCCACACTGGGACATACTAGTCTTACCACAGAATGGGAAAAAGAACAAGAGGCCAGAGAGCAAAGTGAATAAAGACCCACTTCTCAAAATCAGTTTTCCACCCTGTGCCAATGCATTGACTTTCAGCAGAGAGCTAAAAAATTCAGATAGAAACAGGTCCCCCAAACTAAACAACGGGCTAAAGAGTATCTGCCTATAAAAATAAAGCCCCTCATGTAAACAACTGTACCACTTTCCCCTCCAGCCCCAACGCCGTATCACATCTGGCTTTTGTTTTGTGAATCATAAACTGCCCTTTCTTCACCACAGTGATTCATGCACAGAAGCAGAGATATGATGAGCTGTCCCACCTTGGGACACTAGCTCATCCCCCCCACCCAGCCTGGAAAATCAGCATCACCTCTGACAGGTTGGTTTCTCCACCAGGCTCCATCTCGCCCACCCCCTTCCTTTCTGCTCCCCAGCTTGGAACCCAGGCCTTGTAGCCCCATCACCCCCACCTCCCCAACTCCAAGCCAAGGATGATCTCCTGGCCCCGGACTGTGCTTACTTGGCTTTGACAGCCACAATCAAACCACTTACGTTTTTGCCAGAGCATGGCCTGTGACAGGATGTTGCCTTTTTTCTTTGAAGCAGACAGTTTGGCTTCTTTAATGTGAGACCTGGGTGTGCTTTCCTCCAGTGGAACCACCGCTTGCTCTGAGGCTGCTTCCTCGGCTTTTTAAAGGCCTGAGTTCCCGCTGCGTGGGGGCACGTCATCACATCCTCCCACCTGAGGCACGGGTGCACTTTTTCTTCAGCGACGCTGCCTGTCACCCCACTATGTGTGCATCCTCAGAGGCCCATTGGCTATAGAGAGTGCTTCACACCAGAACCAGCCAGCTGGGACTGAACAACCACAAAGCACAGGAGGCCGCGGCCATCTGCACAGAGCCACAGTGTGATGTTCCGCGTGTGAGAGTGTGAAGGTCTGTATGGATGAGATGGTGTGAGTAACCACGTCAAGTCTTGAATCTCTTTCTTTTGAGGATCCCAAAAGAACCTCTGGAAAATGCTGGGTTTTCTCTGGTGCTTGTTCTGGGTTCCACCACCAGGACTTTGGCCAGACTCGGCCTGCCATGGGCGCCTGCTCAACGGGAAATGCGATTCCCAGGGGTCACTGATTCTCAACATGGGAGGAAGCACCTGTCCTCACTTCAAGCCTCACTAAACAACCTCCTCCTCCTTTAATATTGCTTTTCTGTTTATTCTACTTTGAAATGCAGTGGCCCCTCCCCTAGCCCCAGTCCCCACCAAAATGGCAAGCCTTAATTTTGTTTAAATATGGAGGACATTAGTTCTGATGATAGATATATCCACAGCAAAAGAGGCCAATTCAGGGAAGAAAGGAGAAGATGCCCACACTCCTTAAATGGAGCTGGTTTCTCAAGGGGGTTTTGTTGGCACACTGAGAACAGGGCCTCTCTCCTAGTGCCCCCCACCTGATTAACAGGAAGCTTCTCAAAGGAGGAATAATGGGTTTAACACTTATATTGTATGGGTGTGAGCCACAAGGATCCTTCTCAGTTTGGAAGCCTTCTGTCACTGTGTATCTGAAACCCACAAGTTCAGGATCCAGTGACCCAATCAGTCTGGGGTCTAGCCCACTTGGCTAGGACCCCCTAGGGCAGGCCTGGGGCCCTGCAGCTCTGCAGCTCTGGTGCCTCAGAGCAATCTTGCATCGGACCCTCCCAATCTCAAGGGTCAGATGCAAAAAATTTTTTCTCCTTCTGCCTTCAGCCACAGAGCTGGGGGCATATAAAGCCCCTCCCAGTGTAGCTCTTGCCTTCCTCTCCAATGCATCTCCACTGCCCTCCTACCACTGACTCCCAGTGCCTTTCTAAAGCACTGCTGAATATCTGTGCAAACCCCTACTTTGACCCTCTGTCCTCTCTTGCTGGGTTCATCTCCCCTCTTTCATCTCCTCTCCCCATCTGAAAATCACCTCTTCGTTTTTCAAGATCCGGCTCAAATGTACCTTTTTTTATAATTAAAAAAAAAAAAAAGTACTCTGACTCACCAAACCTCCTGGCCCAGAAAATATCCATCCATTTTTCTTAGCTGTTGGAGCACTTGGTCTGGTCACTAAATGAAGGAAAATTGTTGCATGACCCTGTAGGTTCCTTAAGGAGGCTTCACATAGGACCTGGGCCATACTGACCTCTGAAAAAGCTTCACTTTATAAAGTTAAGAATGACTGTATCTAATGGGTTGTTTGTTTGAGGGCAGGTCTTAGAGGAGAAATGTTCACATAAACAACTCACTCACAAGAGAGTGAGGGCTGTCTCTCGGCTGAGTTTTGGGCCTCACCCAAAGCCTCTAACTGCAGGAGGATGGACAGCCTTGCTGTGAAGGTAGCAGGGTCATAAAGCACTGGGCCTCTTAGAAGCTTCCACTGCAAACAGTGGCACATCCATCATCAGGCTTGGCTCAGTCCCAAGAGACGTGGGTTTCCATGAAGGTTCTGCCATTCACTTCTGTGTCCCCTTAAACAAGTCACAAAACACTTTTAGTCTCAGTTTCCATGTTTATAAAATAAATAAGCAATTCTCTGAATGTCTCATAGATTCCTCGGAGGATGTGAACCCTGCTGGCCCTCTCTCACATTGATCGTATTTTGGCTCCTATTCTCTCCAAGTCCATGAAAACAAGAACTTCTTATTCATCTCTGTTTCTCCTCACAGGCCTAGCATAACAATTTTCATAAACTAATAAAAATAACTACTTACTATGTCCAGGCTCCAAGTTCAGCCTTAAATACATTATCTAATCTAGTCTACACACAACAACTCATGAGGAAACTTCTATCTGTATTGTTTCAAGAAACAAATGCTTAGGAAATTTAATTTGCACAGTGTCACAGGGCTACTACACTCTTGAGTAAATGACAGACTTAAGTTCATCTGATGACACCCACAGCTCTAAATAATTATACTAGTAGATATTCATTAAGTTGGAATCAGTGAAGGGCAAATGGCAGTCATGTTTATTAGTATCAATGCAGGATCACTATGATTCAAACCTGGTGCACATCAATAGAAGCTTATACCCTCTGGGGTAAATCCCTACCCTCTAGAAACAGAGAGGAGGGGAGACCCAGAGATGCACCCATAAATCAGATTTTGTACACTGGCAGACACAGCCAAATAATAGAGGAAGGGAAAACTAATGGCTGGACACATAATAATGAAATTTTAAAATAACTAACACAAGGAGAAAACTCCAAAATTTTACTGAGAAAAGTATATTAACAACTAAGCATCAAGAATCAGAATAAAAGTACACTTCTCCATACAAAATCAGATGCAAACAGACAATGAAGACATATTTTTAAACTATTGAAGAAAAAGAATGCTGAACCTGTAATTTTTAAATCCAGCCAAACTGCCATTCAAATATTGTAGCATAACAAAAATATCCTGAGACCTGCAAGGCCTCACATTAAAATTGCTCTTTGAGGAAGTATTCAAATGAAAAGAGCTACCTAGGAGGATGTTACAAGAAATACCAGAACAAAAAATCATGAAATATCTGGATCAAGCTTATTATAGGAATTTTCTTAAAACTGGAAACAAAAAGAGAAATTTTATCTATAATAACACAGAATATATATAAAAAAATATCTACATGCTTGCCACAAGTCCATGGGACATAATTTATATTATTTTCTACTTAATTTTGTGATATGAAGTTCTAAAGGAAATCAAAGGGAAATTTGATTTTACTAATGTTTTTGTTGTATAAAGAGGAAAATACAGATTGAATAACCTTTATCTGAAATTTTAGGATCAAAAGCATTTCAGATTTCAGAGACTTTTTAAAGATTTTGGAATATTTGCATATACATAGTGAGCTATCTTGGGTAGAGACCCCCCAAGTCTAAACACAAAATTCACTTATATTTCATTTACACCTCATATGCATAGCCTAAAACTAATTTTGTACAATATTTTTAGCATATGCATGTTTTGACTACAATCTGTCACATGGGGTCAGGTGTGAAATTTTTCACTGGTGGTGATAGGTAAACACTCAAAAGTCTCTAATTTTAGAGCATTTGGATTTGGCATTTTCAGATTAAGGATGCTTAACCTAGAGAGGAAATCAATGGCAGAAAATAAATGTGTGAGGGGCAACTGCCACTTCTGTTCTTACCATAAAAACAGAAATAGAATGTTTCATTTTTAAACCAGCGAAAGAAAACTGGACCTTTCTATGGAAAACAGGAAGGAAGTATTTTTTTAAAATACAGTGAATGGAAAATAAAAATGAGATAACAGGATGAGTTCTAATATACAGTAATTATAAAAATATTAAAAGATTAAGTTTACCAATTAAAAGACCCAGATTTGTGGATTTAATTCAAATATTTTAAAAGATCCAATAATGTTAAGTTATAGTTCAATAAAACAAACTACAGAAAATTTGCAAATAAAAAATTAATGTAACCTTGATTCTAAAGCTCGATAAGGTCAATATAAGAAAATTATAGGCCATTTAATTTGTGAACATAGACTCAAGAATCCTAAATATTAGTTTGTAGAATACAATTCTATATTAAGAAATAAAATTATATCATGAAATAATAATGATACATCATAATACAGAGTTCATGTCAGGAATGCAAGGATGGCTTACTCTTAGTATACCTATCAATATAATTCAACATACTGATGAACTGTAGGAGGAAAAATTAGGACATTATCTCAATCACTGTCTAAACATTTGATAAAGTCCAACATTTGTTTTTAATGTTAGGAAAAAAAATTAGAAAATTTGGACTAGAAGTACACTTCCTTAGCTTGGTAAAGCATATACCAAAAGTCTACAGAGATATCATACATATTGGAGAAATTGTAAACAAATTCCTTCAAAAAAACCAAGTTGTCCTATTGCATTATGTTATTCTTTTCCAAACAGTTTTATCTACAATTTCCAGAAACACATGTATTAAACACAAAAAACATGTGAATTATATCATGTTATTGTGCCAAATATTATTCCAGACTTTGGGGATACACCAATAAACAAACCAGAAATTGTTAGCAGCATACAGACAGATAATTGGTGTTGGGTAGATAGAAAATCCAGTTGACATTCTTCAACAAATGATTTGTCATCCATGCAGATATGGGTACACTAAAGCATAGAAAAATTGATGGCCTACAGGCTTAACAATCCCTATACACTGAAAAAAGTCTGTGGCCAGACATTCAGTGCAATTTTTAAAGTCAGATGAATTTCTTGACCTTAGAAGTAGGAGAGAAGGGGAGTACCAGAGTGATTTTAAAGGGTACCCATGAATTCCATATGCATATAAACATTTTCCTTGGCAGACAGTCCATAGAGTTCCTGAACCACTGTTCATACCCAAGGTTAAGAACTACTGTTTATTTTAGAGAAGTACTATGATATCAAATTTTGAAATATGAAAGAGAAATTGCTTAAATCTAGCTAGAACAATAATGGGCTCTGAGGTAAAATACGAAATCCACAGGTAAAAATATTAAATTCCATTGCTGCCTACAATAAATTTCTCACATTTCTTTACATACTGCATCAGTTAAGCCCATTTCTCATTTCTCCAGCAATTTTATAGCATTTCATTCTTTGGCATTTCATTCTTCCATCTAGGGGAATCAGGAAAATATAGTGAAGAGATTTTAATTTACATTTGGAGAGCCTTGTTTGGAATCTGGCTGTACTGCAAATGTGAAGACTTATGAGTTGTTTAGGTTCTCCTAGTGGTAGTTTATTCCTCTTCAAAATTGAAATAATAATTGTTGCAATGATTAGATACAATAGTGTGGAGTATTCTATATACATTAATTTTATTCTTTGGTTCAGAACAAGAGGCTACATAATTGAATTCCATTGAATATTTTTGTTCTCAAAATTCATGTACACTAGGGAGTCCTTCAAGCTTTGCCAATCTCTGCTTTTCCAAGAAAAGGGCTGGCCCTGCTACCTTTGCAGAAGCAGCATTGGGTTCAGACCACATCTCATCTTTTCAAGCTGCCAGCCACCATCTACAAATATGGCTGATAGCTGCTTGGCAGGTCCTTATCTAAAAATGGCATAAATGATTGGATTTCCAGTTTTATCACACCTTACTTACACGTTATGACTGGGCATATGAAAGGGAAATCACACTGATCTGATCAAATGGAGATTGAACCAACCCAATTGGACTGGATGGATGCCAGTGTTCAGAAGACAAAGGTTTTATTACATGTAACAGCCTGGCTTCTGTGGCAGTCTAGGGGGTGTCCAATTCTCTTTATGGCTATTTTTGAATGCCCTTTGACACTAGGCACATGGCTTCTAGTCACACTGACAAGCTTCCATCAACCCAGGCATCTGGTAAATATCCATGTCCCATTACGCAGATGAGAAAAACAAGGACCAGGTGACTAAATTATTATCTATAGCCCAGTGCTGCTGTAAATTATCTTGGAAAATAGTCAAGAAAGTCTGGTGGTTACTGGTAGAAAATAGCCTTTGCAAAAGGAAAGTCTCCAGACTGTTCTACCCACTGTGTGGTCCTCCCAAGACAGAAAGGCCATGTTCTGGTTTTGTTTTGTTTGGTTTGGTTTTTTGTTGTTTTGTTGTTGTTTTTGTTTTTGTTTTTGTTTTGTTTGTTTGTTGTTTTTTTTTTTTTTTGCTTCAACATTGCTTGGTACCACCTACCACTGAATAATGGCCTTTATTTGATATTTTTGCCATATGATCAATAGTACCTTTCCCCACTCCCTGCACATTTGATGGCCACCTTTAAAAAATATCTTCCATGATATATATTTCCACTAATGCTTATTAAACACAAACTCTGTGCTGGAAATTATGCTAACTACTAAGGCAAGGAAGACACAGTTCCCGTGGTCAAGCAAGTTATTAGTAGTGTTAAAAAAACTGATTTTTTTAAAATAATGGAAAGTCCCAAAAGAATTCCTAGAAAGGGATTCCTTGGTTCCCATTCAAATTACTTGGAATGCTCATTATATAAAGAGAGATTCATGGGCTCCACCCCAGCCCCCAGAAAATGACTCAATAGGTTTGGAGTGGTCCATAACTCTATTGGTTTTTAAAATTTTCAGGAGACACTGCTTTGATATTTAGGAAACACCAACCTAAACAACCAAAAACCGGCCCTTCCTTTTTTCTCAAGATTCCTTTTTCTATTTATCCTCTCTCATGCCTTCTTCATTGGAATGCCCCTAAAAAACCCTGATTAAGAAGAAAAACAAAAGCCTCCAACTTAAGCATAGTGTGGAGCATTCCTTTGTCTAGCTAAACACATAACTATAATTTCCCACACACTGGAGAGAGTTTGGCACCATGAACGCTCTGCTCCCAGAAACAATCCCATTCCCGTAGTTGCCCTAAGAAATAGTGTTCTGGTGACCCTATGACCTACACCCTCTCTGCCTGTCCAGGACTCAACTCCCTGAGTTTCATTGCTTCTCTGGGTGACCTTCAAAGGCCCCCCAAAACATAGACATCAGGGATGCTGTTGGCCTGACCAGCTACTGACCACTGCCCTATTCCCTTTGAGCTGAAGCCTCAAATGAGAGAAGGGAAGGGAATTTGTCCAATGATTGTGGTAAGACTCATCAATCATCCTTCCTTCTGAAGGCACAGAAAAGGAAACTCCTCCTCTTCCTCTTCCTCTTCCTCTTCCTGAAACACCTGGCCCTCCAGGGACTCAGGTTTTTACCAGGTGTGCTTTGTGCCCAGACATTATGGAAGTAGGAATTGCAATAAAGCCAAAGTCCATTTCCTTGTGAATTAAAGGGATAGTTTACTATAAAAAGACAATGGGCCAACATGTGAAAACAAGTCTCTTTGCATTAATGCCATGTTCCTGGGCAACTGTATGTCATAGGTACAGATGTAGAGCCAGCAGCTTCATGGTTTTTTGGTTTGTTGTTGTTGTTTTTTAAACCACCTCTTCTCTAAGTTGATGGGAGAACAACTCGAATGAATGAATCAAGAGATGCAGAACATCAAAAATATATAGAAAGATAAGTTAAAGAATAAGAAAATGAGGAAAAATGAGAGAGATAAATATAGCTCCAAATTATAGATACCTTGGGAGTTCAAAGAGAAAAGTAATCAGTCTCCAAAAAGAGAGCAGTTAATTTTGTGGACCATGGTAACTCTAGTGAATCTAGTTAACAAAGTGAGCTAAGCCTGCCCTGTGTAAACCCAGAGACAAAGCCAGATTATGACCTCCAATCAATACCTGGGTGTCCATGATCCCCTGGGCCACATGAATCTTTGACCACCAAAGCACACAATGTCCAGCACATAAGAAAGACTTCATAAATTATCATTGCTGCTACTATTATTTTTATTATTGTTAAAATCATTTTTATTAAAAATGAATATGAAAACTTTTGACTTGAGTCAAGTGTTTACCATTATGGGATAAAATTTTTAAAGAGTATTAATAAGTATAACAGGCACACAAATGTAAATTGAATAAATTGGTTGGCATAAACACTTTTTTCTATAAAGATAAATAAAACCCCCTTCATTTATATTTTTTTCAAAAAAGACATAATCACAACATGTTGGGGGTGGGAAGCATGTAGGATGGCAATGGAGGTAAAATAACTCCAAAAGCTCCACATGTATCTTTCATCTCCCAAAATCAATACGGCAAAAGGTTATGAGCACTTACCATATACCAGGACCTGTTTTGGATACTTTGCTTAATCCTCATAACAATGCTTTGAAGTATTAGTCTTATTTTATGCATGAGAAAACAGACAGAAGGAGATTTTAAAACTTGGCTAAAGGGGCTGGGGTTTTTGCTCAGTGGTAGAGCACTTGCCTAGCATGGGTGAGGCACTGAGTTCAATCCTTAGCACCACATAAAAAATAAATAAATAAAATTTAAAAATATTAAATATACATACATATATAAAATATTTTTAAAATATGTTTAAGAAAAAGAACTTGGCTAAAACACATAGTTGATAAAGAGGAGAGTCAGAGATCTAACCTGGGTAATCTGATTCCACAGCTTTCAATCACCACAAGAGAGCAAAGTCCCAAACAGTCAATCCTTCATTCACCCATTTATTCATTCAGCAAATGGCATTTGTTAAATGTCATTCTAATAGCATCCAGTCTTTGTTTGGCACTGAGAATATAACAGTGAACAAAAAATGCAAGGTCCCCGACTTCATAGAGTTTACCTTCTGGCGGTGGTGAAGGAGGTAGAGGAGAGCTATCTTCCTACCAGACAAGGAAAGCAGTGGACCAGAGAGTGCCTCTCAAAATAGAGATCGTGGGCACATTCAGAAAAGCATTTCTAAAAACCCAGTTGAATTTGATAGACTTTCAATCAGTCTCCTAAGTTTGCAGATCCAACATTGGAATTTAGGGCCACTAGTAAGAGTCCTGAAAAATGCCACAAGGTTTTAAGTTTTCCTACCACAAGCATGGAATGCAGATGAACCAGAAATAGACCAGTCCCCACAAAGATGAAGGCCAGTTTCAAATAGCATACTCGTAACTGAATCAAACCACTGCATGTTCAACCAGGAAAAGTATGAATACTAGAGTGTAATTCATTAAATTATACTATAATATTACTTTAAAATATATATTTTTTAAAAACCCAGTTGAGGAATATAGATTAAAAACCTACAATGTCATTAAACCCATATATTCCACATTCAACAAATTTAACAAATATCATTTGGATGACAGCCAGCAGCTGCCCTCACAATGACAAACAGAAACTAAGCTCAGGGAGGCTCAAATTCGGTCTGATCACAGGAGGTGGAACCCTGACTTTGGTGAGCTTTCTGCTCTGCCACTGAGACCTCTAGAGGGTTGACTAGAGATGCTGAGCCCATAGCTAAAAGTGTAAAGATTCTATACATCCTTGCTCTCACTTTTCCCCCAAAGTCTTCCAAGCCAGCCCAGAATGAATCTGACAATGTATCTTCCTCAAACAAGGGAGCCAGTTTGCACCAGTAATGTGGATTTCATAGGTCAATGCACTGCAAAACAAAGTTCCAAACAGACTTCTAAGTAGTCCCAGATCCATCTCAGCTTGAATTTGGATTGCTCAATTTAGAAAATGATGCCAGGCTATGGGTTACAGAAACTTTAAGGACTGCCTCTTCTGGGACAAGAAATATGAGTTCCTATAAATGTGAGTGTGCTCAGTAAAGTCTCATTGATTCATTGATCACTGATCATTGATCCCTTTTTCAGGGGGTGAGACAGCTGTTTACACAGCTGTGACATTAGAGGTTGCACCTGAAATTGGAAAGCAAGTCATAGCAGTCAGCAAGCCCCAGGGACCCTATGCAGGATGTTGATTGATGAGCACAACAGCTCCAGTTCCCTCTATAGCCTCAAACCCATGCTGCTGAGTTTTGAGTCTTGAGCCAACACACCCATTTTTCATTGCTTCAAATTTTTTACACAGGAAATACGCAGGAAAATTAACTAGGTGTGTCTAGAGGAAATGTTACATGAATCCCAAAGAAGAGCAGAGTTTTCACCAAATGTTGCTCAAGAATTCTACCCTCTTTTTTTTTCTTGCAGCCACAGATTTCAGGTTTCACAGAGCCTAGAATCTCTGTTGGCATGCACTTCCTCCTCTTCACCATCCAATCAGCCTGTGTGTTCTAAGCAGAATTATGTTTAAGGTCTCTCACATTTCTGATCACCATAAACAGCCTGGTCCTTTCTTGTGTTCCATTTATAAAGCATAGAAAATAGGGAAGCCCTGGATTTTTAACTGAGAAGCAACAGGATCAGAATTTCACTTCTTTTGAAAGTGGCTTTGGCAACAGTGTGGAAATATATAAGAATCAGAAGAAAAGGGAGGTAGAAACAGAATTTTTGAAACAAATGTTCCAGGAAGAACTCAAAGAATTAACTACAGCTGAACCTAGAATACTAACAAGATGATCCCAAGCCACCTGACTCTCATTGTGTTCCATTCTGAGTATCTTTGCACTCTCAGAATCTGTCACATAGTAGGCACTCAATAAATGTTGAAAAGTGAATGAATCTAGAGGAAGCCCTTTATTTTTAGAATGAGGAAACCAGGATCAGAAAGAGAAAATTACCTGACCATGGGCACCTGGCAGGTCAAGGACAGAAATGGGCCACAAACCCACAAACTTGATTCCCTTTTCCATTGATTTCCTAACTTGATCATGTTTCAGAATCATCACACCCAGCACTCCAAGTCTTTGGCAAGTTGGGACAGAGACGGACAATTTGCCTTTCTAACAAGTTCCAGGGTGATAGGGAGACTACTGGTTCTAGGGTCCCACCTGAGAACCACTGCCTTATTCAGATCCCTCTTTATAACACCTTGTTTTCTCTTTAAGAAAGCAGAGCTCTTTCATCTCCTGCTGCTTGGCTCTGAGTTTGGGGAGAACAGCCATTCCAACCTGGACAGTGGTAGCTGAGCTTGGTAGTTGAGAGCTCAGATCCGTGAGCAAAATCTCTGAACTTGATCCTGCCTCCATAATCTTATCTCATCTGGGCATAAACATCATAAAATTTTAGAAAGAATTAGATCACTTAATGTGTGCAAAATGGTGCAAAAGTACCTCATGAATAGAGCACATAAAGAGATATTTACCTAATGGATTGCCTTGAGCCTGGGCCCCAAAGGCAATCCTGCCACAGAGAAGTGTGAGAATATATAACAGATTGGTGATAACATACAGTAAACATTCATACCAACAATAAGTACAAATATTATTGGGAGAGATAACACTATGGGCTGATGCTATCTGGATCTGCCCCCCACCCCACCTCCCCCACATCCACTGTAATCCCGGTACTCTTCTGTTATTACTTGGGGACTAGGTTACTAAATGCCAATTTATAAATTCCAGTGAATCACATAATCTAATCTAGGCAACCATATGCTCCCATCTGTCAGAGGCTGTGATGTCAGCTCAAAGTGATTAGATAGATCAGAACAAATGGCAGACATTGTAACATCTGCTCCTGTCCAGACCTCCTATACCCTCAGGCAGCGGCAGCTGCTGACCGTGGAGCATGGTGCCTGTGGTTGTTTGAGAAGTACATGCCAAAAGCAGGTAGTGACCTTATAGGTATGGTTCCTGGGATGCAGGCTACTCAGAGAACTACAAACAGCCAGCACTCCATATCCAGAGGTTCCACATCTGTGGATTCAACCAACCACAGATTGAAAATATTTAGGAAAAAAAACTGCCTGTACCAAACATGTAGACTTTTTTCATGTAATTATTCCATAAATGATATAGTATAACAAGTATTTATATGGTATTTACATTTCATTGGGTATTATAAGTAACCTAGAAATGGTTTAAAGTATCCAGGAGGATGTGTGTAAATTGTATGCAAACACTACATCATTACAGGTAGTGTATATATACATATATGACTCAAGTACCCATAGATTTTGATACCTGGGGTGGGGGTGGAAAGTTCTGGAACAAATTGCCTATTGAAACTGAAGAATTACTATATTTTATGTCTTCTACTTTAGTCCAAAATGTAGGGTATACCATCAGGCTCCTAAGGGAATCTCATTAGCCATTCCCAGCTTTGGGGACAGCTAGGAAAAAGCTGCAGAGAGAAACCATGAGTGAAGGCTTTGCATACTAGCGCTAAGCCAACACCCAAGGTCTGGCAGGGTCTGGCAAGGACAGGACAGGGAGATGCACCAGGAGGGAAAGAGGACTGACTAAGGGACAGCCTGTTCTCAGGTTCCTCCTCATGAGGCAACTCTGGGAGCTCCACTACCCTCTATAACATTTCATCCAAACTTGAACTTAACCTCTTGTCTCGATAACACTCAGCACAGTAGAGAAAGGCTAGTACTGTCTAAAAGACTCCATAACAAAAAGCAGTTAGGAATTGGATTTTTGGAATCATATAGATCTGAGTTCACATCCCAGCTTTAGCTCCTTGAACAAAGCACTTAGCACTCTGTGTCTCAAATTCCCCACTTAAAAAAAGACAGATACAATAATTCCTCACCAGGCTGTGGTGAGGACCTAATCAAATGCTTTGTGAAAAATCCTACCATAAAGCCTGCCAGCAGCAGATGCTCAGTCAGTGTTGACCACTGGATTACCAGATATGGAGCCAGAAAGCCTATACTAAGAAAGAGCCCAGAGAATGCAAAGCATGGGAGAGAAGTCAAGGTAACAGAATCTATGTCATTCCTGTAGGCTGTGGGTCCTTCCTTAATTAAATTAAAATTAATGCCAGATGTCTGTCCTACCTCCACTGTATCCTCACTTCTACTCTTTATCACATGGGCCTGCCCTGACACCATCTTTGGACACTTGCACCTAGCCATGCCTGATCTAAGAGGCATATCTTGTCTCCAAATGACTGACACCAAAAATAAATAGTGTCACCTGATGATACAATTACTCCCCCCCCCCCACTAAGGTATTGGTCTACCCTTGTTGGGCCAACAGTTTTAACACAGTGGAAGAGCCCTGGCACATTCATGGAATTATTCATTCCACACATATAGCTGGAAAGCCAGTAGGAACACCTGGTGGGTATCCTACCTCTTAGTCCATTTCCCTCGAAGTCATTTCACCAGGACTTAGTGCCTCTAGCTCTAGAATTAGCTCCTAATGTGAGTCCATGAGGTGGCTGAGGAGAAGCCTGGGTGGCTTGAGCATCATGGAGAATATTTCCTAGAGCAGAGAGGCTAGTCCTCAACTACAACCAGAAAGTAAGGAAGACACTGACAAGGACAAGTGGGCTGGGGATGGGGCATCCAGCAACAGTTCCTGCCTCCACAAGGCGCCCAGGGCTTCTGCTGAAGGTTTGGTCAGAAAATATGCCAGGGAAGGCTGGATTAGGGTCCCATGTGGCTTCCTGCCTGGACAAACACACCTCCGCAACAGCAGCCTTGGACTGTCATCTCCGCAGGCCCCTCAGGCAGCACTCACACTAGCCCATTGTTCTTCCTGCTGGCAGTTCTGGCTCTTGCTCCCCATCCCTGCCCCCACAGTTCCCCCAGCAGAGCCTTGCCTGATCTGCACATGTGAGTGTGCTTTGGGACTCAGTGCTCCAAGACTGTGGATGACACAGCATTAGGACCTTCTCTATTTCAGGGACCTAACTTCAAGCCTGGTTCAAAAGAGCATGTTGGGAAAAGACCATTAGAATAACAAAAATTTTCCACTGATTTCTATTGTCAGAATCCCCTTTTTGTTAAAAAAAATGAATTAAATAGTAGATTATCAAAATATAAAAGAAATAGAAGAGGTCCAAGTATAAAGGGAGCAAGTGGGTACCCCTAGGAAGTCTTTGGAGTCTGTCCATTCCATTGGCTCCCCTGGCCAAAAGGGGCAGCCCTACTAGCATCTCTGGAGAGCATTCCAGGTTGGAGATGCTTTGCCCTATGCCGTGCCTTTTGGAATTCATTCTGAAGACTAATATCTTGCAGGCTGGCATTGAGACAGGTTCTCTGCATCACCTCAACTTCTTCACCTAGTCCTTCTGCCTGGTCAACAGCTTTCTCCCAGAACCACCCCAGAGACATGCCTGTTTTCTCCTGAGCCTGACCCAGACATAATGCTGCTAATATAGGACAGCTTCAGTCCCTGTGCCCTTTAACCTCCTCCTCATCCAGGATGTGGCAGATAGCCATCAAGTAGCAACTTGAACCTGAGACTTGAAGGCAATTCAGAACCAAATATAGCTTCAGAGTGGTTTCCTCGTGCATAAGAGCTTATTATCTCCATGCTAAGGGGAAAATATTTGGGGATTCTGAGAATGGAAACTTTAGAATGGCCTCCTGCTATTATATGTAACTTCTAAACTGCCTTGGGAGTTAGGTAATGTTCTGAAAACCAGAGCACCCTGATTATGAGGTGATCAGCCAGCATTATCTAAGGCCCACTATACTCCCCATGGCAGTGCCTCAGTGACCTTCCCTTCCCAGGTCTCTTCCAAGTCCACCCATATGCCCCTATTTTGCTGTAATGGTATAGCAGAGAAGTGACTACTCAAGATGGGAACATTCACTATTCTCTCATTCTTTGTCAAAAGCTAATGTGCTTTTCCATACATCTGAGATTCAGTTGACCTTTCCTGAAAATCAAGGCGAATTGAAACCACAAATGTGACTGCAACTACAGTGCACGTGGCTCATACTGCTCCAGGCCTGCAATATGCTCCCAGACACATTGCTCTGATCACTTCTCAGCAGAGTCCAAAACCTTTCCTGAAGCACGTCTTACACAAAATAATTTAGAATCCTCCTTTTAAAGAGTTTGTAATTATATCATTACTTTTTGATAACTGATTGAAAACTGCCTAAATCTTCAATGAACATTTAAGTATCCTCGTTTACTCAATGTTGGTGTCTTGTGGGGAAGGACAAAGCCTTCCTGGAATGCCCCATGGTGTCCAGCACCATGTTTTATATTGTGATTTGCACACAACTGGTGTTCAATTAGTATTGGCTAACTGAGTCCTGGCCTCTGGCTAGGTCTCCCTACCTGTCATAGATCTGTTTCAGCCAAAGAAACAAAACTAAGGCTGAAAAAGAACATAAGATTAAATATACATCTTAATCTCCTAGTTTCATAGTTCATTTCGTATTTTCCCTGGACAAACATTCACAAATTTAATCTGCATGACAGACATCTCCTGTCTCCCAATACCCACAATTCCTCCTCCCCCAATCCACCTCCAAAATGCAGCCAAGAGATTTATTTCTCATGCAAATCTATCATCTTCTTCCACTGCTTTAAACCATTCAATGGCTTCCAATTTCCCTTAGGCCCTCATCCAAATCCTTCATCTAACTTCCCAGGCCCTCAGGGGTGTGGGTTTGCTGCCTTTCTAAGCTCATCTCCTGACACTTTCCATCATGCTTTCTAGGATACAGCATATTCATATCACAGTTCTTAAAACTTCCATCCCAGGCTCTCTCTCTTCCCCAAGTCTTCACCCACACTCTTCCCCAATCTAGAATGTTCCTTCATCTGACTGATTCCTGTCCAACCATCAGTTTTCAAATTAAACATCCCCTTAGAAAAGACTTCCCTGAACCCTAGAAGTAAGAGCCAGCCAATAGATAGATGCTCACGTGTCATCCTGTGTCCCCTCTTCATTAGTGGTCTTCTTACTCGTTTGTCTTCCCTCCTAGATCCTGTGGTTAAAGATGGTGACTCTTATTCATCTTGTAATAATAGTGCTAGTTGAATAGAATTGAAATGTCACCAAGTTTTAGACAAATGTTCAGGAAATCTTTTCTATTTATAATGTTTTCGGGTCATAAAGACACTATATACCAAGTAAGTGCTTTGGGATTATTGTTTCTCTGATATAATTTGTAACTAAAGAAATGCTGTTCAAAAGAGTTCCATAGCCTCTAACTCAGCACAATTCAGCTCAGCAAATAAAACGATTTACTTACCTTACCTCAACTTTTCCTACCCAACCCTGTCCACCACCCTCATTGTGGTTTGTGGCTTGTGGGGCACCAGAAGAAGGAAGGGGGGTAGTCATGACCACTGCCATAACCACCTCCAATAAGTACCCAGTACATTATTGACATGTTAAGTAAATCATGCCTGTCTTTCCTTCTGGAAGCAAAGATCTTAATGCTACTGATTGTCTGCAAATCTGGGATAGCTTCAGTAGATGAACAAGCAACCATAAATGGCTTTATGTGTACACCAATTAGCCAACCTCATAAGGAGCATCGTTGCAGAGGGTACTCCTGTGGTCCATCTCACTCTTGACCAAAATGTCCCATCTACTCCTTGGTCCTTTAACTTAACACAGTGGTTCTCAAAACTTCAGCAGCAGCAAGCCTCAGAACCATGTGGAAGACTTAATAAAATGCAGATTACTAGGCCTCATCCCAGAGTTTAAACAGGAGTGGGGCCCAGGATTCTGCATTTTATAACTGTATCACAAGCAATGTTGATGCATGACTGAGGTTGAGAACTACATATAAACTTTCACCCCCTACTTAAAGGCAGTAGTTCCTATAAAGTGCTAACACCTTAAAGTAGAATCACTGATTTCTATGCTAGTATGAGTGAGCTCTGGAGCTTTCCTGAGTGGTTTTAATGGAGGAAAAGGGAGTATTGAAGGTCCTGGAGCGAGAGGGCTATGTAGATGAGGCACATGCAGAGGAGAAGTGAGGCAGCTAAACGCCATCATTGCCCACTTCGCCAACTGGGATGCCCAGGCTGTGGAAGCCCTTTTCAGGAAGTGCCCTTGAAGTTCAACTGCCACATCCACAAAGGCTCTTAATACTTTGGTTCTGCTTCTTATAAGCAGACCACAAGACTGTCAAAATGGGCAATGTGAAAAATTCAACAGGTCAGATGTTTTGACTGATCCTTGGATACCACTTAGCCTCTGGCCATGGGGAAAACCTTACCCAGACTTCATGCTCTTCATTGTCTAGGGAGGTTCTAGAAAGCACTACCATATGAATTTGATCACTGGCCTCCCCTTGTACATACGAGTTAAGGAGGACTTTAAGCTTCACTCCTGTCACCAGGAGAAATGACAAATCTCATTAAATTCAGCCTCTTTTCCCCTCTGCTTTTTAACCCCAGTTGAAGTAGGTGGCAGGGGAATGAGGATGGTATTTTTCCAGCTACTTCTCCCAAATGCAAGTTTTGAACTTTACTGCCTCTTCAGAAGGTAAAACCTATTTTCTTAGTCCCTTCATGGCTTTAAGATGGCTAAGTCTTCTAAACGAATTTGTTCTCATTGCTCCTGGAATAGCAGTCTCTGAGCATAAACTCCAAATTTAATAGCTTTTACTTTCAAAATAGAGCATCTTCAGCCTGGGGGCTGAGCATGGATAAATGGGGAAAAATACTTCTAGGCCACAGCTGAGGTGGGTGGGATGGGATGCAGGGAAGTGACTAGAGGATAAGAGGTCCTCCTGTCCCCAGAATGGTGGGTGTGAGCAGCATGGGGCTGGGGCATTGAGGTTTGCAAAATGTATTTCCTCAGTCCTTCAGTGTCCTAAAGAATGGCCTGGATACAGTCCTTATTACTGATCTTTAGAAAGAAATGGGAGGCTCTGGAAATAGCTGGGATAGAGTACAGAGTGGAGAAGGAAATGGTTATTAGGGAGGTCAGATGGAGAAATTTGGAGGAAAATAAGCATGAGAAACAGAAGACACAGACTCCCTCTTAACAAATGAGTAAGATATAAGACGTACATCATTAAACCCAAATCAAATATCAACAAAAAAAGCATTAATTATCTCTGTTTTCATATTTATTAAATAAGACTGTATAATCTGTATGAGAATGTCCATCACTGTATCTTCCTCACCTCACTCAGAGCAGACTTTCAGAAGGTACATATTAAATGAATTAATGATATTATTCCGGGCTTTTACAAAGATAATTGAGTAAACCCAACCCCTGTCTTCTTGGAACAAACACCTAGGAAGATACAATCATATATTCACATGTTATTTATTATGTATCTATTCATATTTCATTATATATTATTTATGTAAATCTGAGATTTATATATATTAAATCTAAAATTTTAATATAAAATTTAAGAAGATACATTGATACATTTATAACATATACACCCATAAAATCAGAAAGAACAGAATGACATTAGTAAGGCAATCTGAGGAAAAGTGAATTCTGTGTCAGTGGGATTGTTGCCTATTATCTGTTCACTGCTGTGTGTTCAACACCTAGCATAGGCTTGGCACTAAAGAGGCTCAACAAATATTTGTTCAATAGATGAATGGATCAAGCCTTACATAGCAGCCAAAGGATGTGCCCTCGAGATCCTTCCAGGGCTAGTCGTAGGAAGAGTGGGGTTACTGAAGAGAAGCCCTCAGCCCTCCCAGCCTCGAGGCAAGTTGGCCTGCACCCCTCTATTTATGCTAAAAGTTCCCGAAATGCCCTAAAGATTTTCCCACTGGGCCTTCAACGGCCTTCCAGAATCCATACTTGCACAAAGGTCTGACTGTGTTTTTAGCCAAAGGCAAACAAGCCAAAAAAAGAAAAGAAATACCACATCGGAAATGTCACCACACACTAATTTCACTTTGCAATTTGTGTTGACTTGGTGAAGAAATTCAACGGAACTGAACACCTCTTTGCAGAGTAAAACTTTGAATGAAAGCCCCCTAGCAAAAATTTCACAATAAAAAAAAAAAAATTTCAAAATGAGTCTCTTTACCCTTCTCAATTATCACGTCAATACCTCTCCAGAGAAAGACTTCTCCTGTGGAGGCCCGAGGGGTACAGGGCTGCTCACGAGGCATTTATGTCCATCTTCCTAGGAGTCCTTAAATTAGAGCATGTCTCTGGGCAGAGCATGGGTAAATTTCTGTATGTTAGAATCTGTCAGAGTGTAGCTGCAGATTAGAAAGATGAAATGAAATTGTGTGTGCAGAAATCTGAGATGCCAAAGGTAATTAACTTGTGCTTTTTATGCTTCAGAATCCCAACCTCAAATATTTCTGTTGCTCTCCTTCAGGCACTCCCATTTTTCAGGACTGAAGTTGAAATGAAGAGTCTTCCCTATGATGTTACAGTCGACATGGAAAGGAAAATGATCTCAGTGCATTGTGGGAAAACAGAGCACTCCAAGAAACTGCTTACCTTAGTGGCAGACCTAAGAGCTGCAGAGGAGGCAACCTTAGGAGCATCCAAAATCCATTCAATCATAGCTAACTTTCCTTCTCTCCCATCAAAGAACCTACAACTTTCAGCATTAATTTTCTGTGAATTACTCTCCTTGCCCTCCAAAATTCTGAATAAAGATATTTTCTGAGTGTGATGACAAATTAAACCACTGTCACACAGGGAGCACTTGGTATTTGATTAATTCTCAAGTCATTTTAAAATGTCCTAAGGGGAAAAAAAATAAAATGTCCTAAAGAAATGAGACATGGGATGTACTGGGTGGATGATGATGATGATGATGGTATTGATGATGGCGGTGATGATATCTATGATGGTGATCATGAGGATGTTAGTAATGGTGATTTGAGGACATTGATGGTAGGACTAAATAACAGAAAAATATCATTTTAGGAAAATGTGTTATGTAGCAGGCACCATGCCAGGCACTGAATTATTGCACCTTGTCCTCACATTTTATTTTTATACATCCACTTTGTAGATTGGGAAAACGAAAATACAAAAAGATGAAGTAACTTGACCAAAATCATCCAGCAGAAAGAGAAAGGGCTGAAACCCATCAAAAAAAAAACTGTATGCTAACCCATGCACTGGAGCATCTAGCATTAGGAAACAATTTCAGGTACCTGGAGAAGTAAGAATAGGCTGCTAAAGGAGTAGAGGGCAGGGGATCTTCTGGCTTAATGACTAGCCCAAAGTGGCTCACCTCATTATGTCAGTTCTTCCTTGAGGGGCAGCAGACCTCAAATTGACCTCTCTACTACCTCTGATGAAGAAATAGAAAGGACAAAGACATCTCAGTGAATGCAGCAGGAGCTGCTGGGCAAAGAATATTCTTTTACTTGAAATGTCTCCCCGGGAAGAAATGACAGGTCATTCATGCTGAGTACAATGTCTCAAAGAAAGCTGAGAGCTCTGAGGAAAAGCCCAGGAGATGAGTGGGGCACAATCAGCACCATGTCCCATTCATCACTCACCGTCTCATTGCCAACATGGAACAATTTCATATGTTATCATCACCTGTTGGATCTTTCCAAATGGATTTCTAACTCTTTGTGGCTACAGACCATAATCCTGCTCCTTTTATACATTATCCCCCACCCCTCTGCACAATGCTGGGCATGGTACAGGTACCTAATAAATATCTGTCGTCTGATTTATTAAGTCACTTCAACTGTCATCAGTGACAGCTACTGAGACATTGAGATGTCAGAACCATGAGAACCCAGAGAATGTGAAGAGGTTATGTGGAATTTCTAATGAGAACAAAGCTGACTTTTTTGATATTTTTCTGCAACTCCAGGCAAACTCTCCTAAGGTTTGAGAGAGATCCACGGCAGACTCAAGACACTTCTTTAAGAGGCAGATTCCATGTAGTATGAAAAATGGCCTATGTCCCTTGGGCCCTAGAGTTTTCCCATTCAGAGAGCAGGAAGGATTCCCTGAGATCATGCTTTATAAACACATGTACTTGCATTCATCATAAACAGGAAATACAACACAGTAGTACCAGATTGCCTGGATTTGAAGGCCAACTGTGCTAGCTATGTGACAGTTCACATGTCCTCTCTGTGTCTTAGTTTTTTCATCTGTACTACTTATCCCATAAGATTGTTGTAAGGATAAAATGCATATAAAGTACTTAGAAGAGTTCCTGGCATATAGCAAGTACTGTTTATTGATTATATATTATTACTACTATCCTTTTATTTTTATTGCTATTAAAGTGTTCTATGAGTATAAGGTATTTTACCACACTTCATAATGTATGATGTTTTACTTTCTCCCACCAAATCTTTGAGACAGGTTTCAAAAGAAGAGGAAATTTTAGATCAGAAGAAATAAGTGACTTGTTATCAATCATATTTTTTTCACTACACATAGATGTCTTTGATGATAGGTAACGGTTGGTTCTGCATACCTAGAATGGGGGAAGGGCAAGTGGCTCAGTGGTACCCTCCTGTCCCAAATAAACTGCTTTCTCAATAGAATCCTGAGAATCAGCTGATATCTTAGTTCTCCTCACTCTTTAGCCACTATTCCTAGCTGCAAAATAAACCTGTAGTTTTCTTATTCTATTAGCTTCGGGGCACTTTTTTCCCCATTGCAGTATATCTTGAACACTATAAGTAATTTTCCCTAGGGGAAAAAAGGTTTTCTGCTGCTGGGCTCAGATATAGCCTGATTAGTCAAATCAGAAATGAACCGGCAGCCAGATCTTTGGGAACTGAGCAGTAAAAAGCTGGCATCCTCCTTCTTGAGGCTCTTAGCAATTAAAAAGCTGATCAGTTTTGCTGATGGCATCGCCTCCCTTCAGGCATGCCACAGAAAACTGCAACCCTGGCCCAAGGCACTGGTGAGGTAACAAGGTTGAATTAGACACACACAGCACATGAAACTCCCAACCCAAGGAGGTTGGCAAAGTCCATGTCCAGCAAGCTCTAAGACTGGAGCCAGCCCACTCATTTCAAATTCTACTCCTCCTCTTTCTACATAGGCTTAGGCAAGTTAATTTAACTCCTCTGTGCCTCACTTTGTCATCTACAAAATTTGGCCAACAGAATTAATACACATATAGCTCATAGAACAAAGTCTGGTACCTGGTAAGTATTTAATAAAAGTTATCATTATTACTAATATTATCACATATTATAAATTATCATATACCTTTAAATATATAATATTCACCACAAATACTATACAGGATATATACTATATATATTTATACATAGGTATATAGTATACATATGATATAGTGCATATAGCCAGGTACCAGGTAGATACAGAGATAAGTAGAATCCCTGCCTTCTAATGCAGGAGGCATTAGTAAACAAATATTATAAGTCAGTGGGATTCATGCTATTATAGGGGTCATGGGTGCTTTGAGAGAACTGAAGAGGAGTATCCAATCTGCTAACAGAGGGTAGATGGGGCTGGAACACAGTGGCCTCTGAGCTGAGTTGTGAAGTTGGAAGTGGAGGCAACCAAGGGAAGAAGTGGGATGACATCATTTCAACAGGAAAAGACAGAAATGGGTATTTTTGCAGATGTTTGTTGCTATGGGGAATTATGGCACACTCATCAGACTATATTTTCTGAGAGGGATAGGTGAGGTGGTAAAGGATAGAAGAGTTTAAAAAATGACCCCTTTGGAGAAGAGGAAGCTGGAAAAGAACCGACAAGGGACACACATGCACCGGACCCTCCCACATCAGTGCCTTCTTCCTAATGCAGGATTTGGTTTGAATTCTGATTGTTTACTCTCTTTTGGATGATTTTAGCATAAGAAATGCTGTGTGTGGTTATGGGAACCAAAGCAGTTTCACAGAACATTTTGTGTGAGTTATCTCATTTGATCAACCCACTTTAAAAATGCAAAAGCTAATGTATAGGAGGGATAAGTGACTCACTCAGTGTCACACACCTGGAGAAATGAAAATATAAGGAAGGTAAAAGATTCATTCCTCCCACTTAGATCTAATGGAGAGGATGGGAGTTGAACACAGATCTTCCAACTCCAAATCCCAAATTTCATTCTGAGGGTCCAGAGACCCAATATGGGTTTCAGGTCTCTTACTGATCTGCAGTGGGATCTTGAATTAATCTCTAAGCCTCAATTTTCTCATTTGTAAAATGAATCAGTGAGTCTCTCTGAATTTTTTTTTAATATTTTTTAGTTGTAGGTGGATACAATACCTTTAATTTTTATTTTTATGTGCTGCTGAGGATCGAACCTGGTGCCTCATGCATGCTAGGCGAGGGCTCTACCACTGAGCCACAACCCCAGCCTCTGAAATATTTTCTTAATTCCAATTTGCACAGAGCCTCTGTCAGTGTCTGACAAAGGAACTTAGTAGTCACTATGCCTGTCCCCTAAAATGCTCCTTGATGAGGGCAGACATGACTAAAGATTCAAGAATGACCACCTGGATCTCACCCATACGCACTCTAAAAGAGGTTAGTCCTTTGACAGGAAACATCAGAAACAGGTGTTCCAACATTTCAACAACTCCATGAGGTTTGGAAATTTTCCTAGATAAACAAATTTACCTCAGTAATTCACTGACCTAGAAATCATGCATGGAGAGATGGCATGTAATGAGTGTAGAAGACCAAAAATTAGCTCTATGTCCAAATAATTGCATGTCCTTAATCAAGGTGTCCTCACCTTACTCAGAGTCGGTGAGTTCAGCTGTGACATGAAGTAGTCAGAATCGCTAAGTGCATCCTACCTTAACTGTCTGCCATAAACCTAAAGTCGTATAAGCAATCTGATTTTCTGGTAAACATTTCCCACTTAGCGATATCCTCCAGTTTCTTCATTAAATCAGCTCTTCCTACAAAAGGCAGTTGTTCTTAGTTTCTCAGACAAATAGCCACCCTTGGAGTCACCCTTGACTCTCCTCCTTTCTTTATCCTCTGCACCTAATCCATCAGAAAACCCTTTACCTTCAAAATATGTCCACAATCCAACTACTTCTCAGCACTTCCACCAAGAACACACTATTCCAAACTGTCATCATCTTTCCCCTGGATTAAAGTAAACACTTCACACCTGGTCTCCTAGCCTCTGCTCTTTTCCTACCAGTTACAGCAGCCATAGTGATGCTCTTAAGACCTAATTATGACCCTGCTTTATTCAAAGTCCTCCAATGGCTTCCCATCACAAGTTCTCATTGGGGCCTGAGCCCTACATGATCTGGCATCCTCCCTGCTCCAGCCTCTGTCTACTCTCCCCTTCTTCACTCAGCTCCAGCTACTCCAACCTCCTTGCTATCTCTTGAACAAGTCAAGTGTGCTTCTTATTAGGGCTCTTCATGCTTGCCGTCTCCTCTGCTGGGAAGGAAATCATATTCATACCTTCTTCAGGTCACTGGGCAGATGCTATCCTCCCAAAGCTGTCTCATGGACCATGCTATATAAAATAGCACCCCTGAGGGGGATCCAACATGGCCGCCGGCGAGGAAGCAGCGATTCCAATGTCTCCAAATTAACGGGATCAAAAAAGACCCATTGGAACAGCGGCAGTCTACCTACTGAGGAACTTCTAGCAAAATTCCGTGAAGAGGGGACTGCCGGGAATTGGTAGGTTTATTAGAAGTGTCAGTTTGTCCCAGACAAGTGGATCTTGGCCGGCCACGCAGGCGCGGAGGTCCAGTCCCGCAGCCACCTGCCGCTTCTGCAAGAGGCCGGCGGCCCAGAGCGGCGCGGCCCGCCCGAACCCGCAGACGGAACCCGCCATCCCACCGTCCCGGGGAGGCCCTGCTCTCGCTCTGCGAACAGCCACCAAGCCTGCCAGGCTCCTAGCCACACGGCCGCAGCTGCCCGGCTCTACAGGCGGCCCCCCGGAAGGTGCAGAGGTACAATCCCGCGGCCACCAGCCGCTTCAGAAAGCAGCCGGCGGCCCCAAGCAGTGCGGCCCGCCCGAACCCGCAGACGGCACCCGCCATCTCGCCGTCCCGGATCTTAGCCACGCGGCCGCAGCTGCCTGGCTCTATAGGCAGCCCCCGGCGGCCTGGTGCAGCGAGAAGTGTCCCCGCCTGGCCCAGCAGACAGCCCTGCCCTCCCGGCTCTACTAACAGCCCCGCCCACCCGGCGAACGGCTCCCCCCCACCCCAGACAGCGTGAAGGGAATCTAACCAAGCCTTTACGAAATATCAAACTGGGAACTAAAACCAGAGATTGTGTCAGACCAGAGACAAGCCAGTTCCACCCCTCCCTTCGGACACTCCGGCAAGGAGCCAGGGGCCCGCCACAGCAGAGAGGGGAAGTCACCAAAGTTCGGCCAAAGAGATTCCTTCCCAGCGGGATCTACTTTAGCAGGTGTGTGACTCCCACCCATACCAGATACAAACAACCGGGAAACTTCAAAATGTCTCCGTGGGCGTGACTGTAAGGGCCAAAGGACTCTCAACCCCCAACTCCCCCTACTGCCAGTGATGACGGCGTGACTGTAGGGGCAGAGGGAAGCAGAGAAGACTCCCCACCCACAAATCCCCCAACCGTGAACTGAGAGGGTGTGACGGTAGGGGCGGAGGGAAACAGAGGACACTCCAGACCCCCAACTCCTCCTACCGCCAGCAGTGTGGTTGTGACTGTAGGGGCTGAGGGAAGTAGAGGGGATCCTCGACCCCCAACTCCTATTACCACCAACAGCGACACCAATGGTCTTAGCTGCCAGATTCCGAAGGTGTGCCCACAAAAGGGGTCCGGAAAAATTAAACAATTGCCTCCCAGACCACAGCTCCACAGCACTGGGGCTTAGATGAATGACAACGAGAATGCTCAGTAGTTAGGGAAATAGAGCACTCGGTGGGGCTGAAAGTGTAACCAAATCCTTGGGGAACTGCCTCCGGTGAGCAGGACCTGGCTGGCTGGCAGGAGGAAGGGGAGGAGGGGCCGTAGAAGTGAAACGGCTCTGGACCAACAGGATTGAGAGACTCCCAGGAACCGCCTTACAGGGATTGCTGTTGTCACATTGAGGGCAAAACTCAGCCCGGAGGGCACAGCTTTGCCTACGGGAAGAGAAAAAAATGGATCTCTAAGACCTAATTTTATTTCCTATTTCATTTTAATTTTTTCTCTCCCTTTTCCCTCTCTCTCTCCCCTTCCAAGTTTTACTGCTCTTTCCATTCTCCTCTATGCTATCTATCTCCCTCTCCTTCTTTCTTTTCAAGAACACCTACCTTCCCCTTCCCCCCAACTTTCATCCCAAGCATTACATCCTCCATTTCGCGTAACTGTCTAAATACAAATAGGTGTGTGCCCAACCCCCCCCCCCCGCGCCTGCAAGGTAGCCGGACCTGCAACCCACCAGCAGGTCAAGCCCAGCAACCTGGGAGTGGCAGAGCCGCCCCACGCGCCTCCAAGGTAGGCGCACCTGCTACCAACCAGCAGAACAGGCCCAGCGGCCTGCCGATGTGGTAGGCACAGTGCCCCAATTGGAGGAGGAGCAGAGCCCCTGCCCGCGCCTGCGTGGGAGACTTTGCAACTATACAAGAGTAATACAAATATATAGGGGGAAAATTCAACAACACAACAGTCTCAGTAAGCAGAAAGAAACGTGAACAGTATGAAGAGACAAGGAAAGAAATGACCACAAGCAATGCAGGTCAACTCAACGTTAGAAGAGGTAATTTCTGCAGCAGATGGAATGTCAGGTAAAGAATTCAGGAGATACATGCTTCAGATGATCTGGAGTCTCAAGGAAGACATTAGACAGCAAAATCAGACAATGAAAGATCTCTTCAACAATGAAATACATAATCAAATCCAGGAAGCAAAAGATCAACTATACAGGGAGATAGAGGTTATAAAAAACAAACAAACAGAAATCCTAGAAAGGCAGGAAGCAATAAACCAACTTAAAAACTCAATTGAGAATACTACCAGCAGAGTAGAACACTTAGAAGATAGAACATCAGACAAGGAAGACAAAGTATTTCAACTTGAAAAGAAAATAGACAGCTCAGCAAGACTGTTAAGAAACCATGAGCAGAACATCCAAGAAATATGGGATAACACTAAAAGACCAAACTTAAGAGTCATTGGGATACAGGAAGGCACAGAGCTCCAAACCAAAGGAATGAGAAAGCTATTCAATGAAATAATTCGAGAAAACTTCCCAGACTTGAAGAACGAGACAGAATCCCAAATCCTAGAAGGCTACAGGACGCCAAATGTGCATAATCATAAGAGATCCACACCGAGACACATTATAATGAAGATGCCCAACATACAGAATAAGGAGAGAATTTTAAAAGCTACAAGAGAAAGGAAGCAGATTACATTTAGGGGTAAACCAATCAGGATAACAGCTGATCTCTCAACACAGACTTTGAAAGCTAGAAGATCCTGGAATAACATATTTCAAACACTGAAAGAAAATGGGTTCCAACCAAGAATTCTGTATCCAGCAAAATTAAGCATCAAGATGAAAGATGAAATTAAAACCTTCCACAATAAACAAAAGTTAAAAGAATTTGCAGCTAGAAAACCATCTCTCCAAAAAATCCTCAGCAAAACATTACAGGAAGAGGAAATGGAAAATACCAATGAAAACCAACAGTGGGAGGAAGGACAGTAAAGGAGGGAAAATAATCAAAAAGGAAAACAAACCATATTCAGTAACATAAATAAACAAATATGGCTGGAAGGATAACCCATATCTCAATAATAACCCTAAATATTAATGGCTTAAACTCACCAATAAAGAGACACAGGCTAGTAGAATGGATCACAAAACATGACCCAACAATATGCTGCCTACAGGAGACGCATTTGATAGAAAAAGACATACATAGACTGAAGGTGAAAGGTTGGGAAAAATCATATCACTCATATGGACTTCGGAAACAAGCAGGAGTGTCCATACTCATATCAAATAAAATAGATTTCAAGCCAAAGTTAATCAAAAGGGATAAAGAGGGACACTACATACTGCTCAAGGGAACCATACACCAACAAGACATAACAATCATAAATATACATGCCCCAAACAATGGTGCAGCTATGTTCATCAAACAAACTCTTCTCAAGTTCAAGAGTCTAATAGACCACCATACAATAATCACGGGAGACTTCAACACACCTCTCTCACCACTGGACAGATCTTCCAAACAAAAGTTGAATAAGTAAACTATAGAACTCAATAACACAATTAACAACCTAGACTTAATTGACATATATAGAATATACCACCCAACATCAAGCAGTTACACTTTCTTCTCAGCAGCATATGGATCCTTCTCAAAAATAGATCATATATTATGTCACAGGGCAACTCTTAGACAATATAAAGGAGTAGAGATAATACCATGCATCTTATCTGACCATAATGGAATGAAACTGAAAATCAACGATAAAAGAAGGAAGGAAAAATCATGCATCACTTGGAGAATGAACAATAGGTTACGGAATGATCAATGGGTTATAGAAGACATTAAGGAGGAAATTAAAAAATTCTTAGAGATAAATGAAAACACAGACACAACATATCGGAATCTATGGGACACATTGAAAGCAGTTCTAAGAGGAAAATTCATTGCATGGAGTTCATTCCTTAAAAAAAGAAAAAACCAACAAATAAATGATCTCATACTTCATCTCAAAATCCTAGAAAAAAAAGAGCAAAATAACAGCAAAAGAAGTAGAAGGCAAGAAATAATTAAAATCAGAGCTGAAATTAATGAAATTGAAACAAAAGAAACAATTGAAAAAATTGATAAAACTAAAAGTTGGTTCTTTGAAAAAATAAATAAGATCGACAGACCCTTAGCCATTCTAACAAAGAGAAGAAGAGAGAGAACTCAAATTACTAGCATACAGGATGAAAAAGGCAATATCACAACAGACACTTCAGAAATACAGAAGATAATCAGAAATTATTTTGAATCCTTATACTCCAATAAAATAGAAGATAGTGAAGGCATCGATAAATTTCTTAAGTCATATGATCTGCCCAGATTGAGACAGGAGGATATAGACAACCTAAACAGACCATATCAATTGAGGAAATAGAAGAAACCATCAAAAGATTACCAACTAAGAAAAGCCCAGGACCGGATGGGTATACAGCAGAGTTTTACAAAACCTTTAAAGAGGAACTAATACCAATACTTTTCAAGCTATTTCAGGAAATAGAAAAAGAGGGAGAACTTCCAAATTCATTCTATGAGGCCAACATCACCCTGATTCCTAAACCAGACAAAGACACTTCAATGAAAGAAAACTACAGACCTATATCTCTAATGAACCTAGACGAAAAATCCTCAATAAAATTCTGGCGAATCGGATACAAAATCATATCAAAAAAATTGTACACCATGATCAAGTAGGATTCATCCCTGGGATGCAAGGCTGGTTCAATATACGGAAATCAATAAATGTTATTCACCACATCAATAGACTTAAAGATAAGAACCATATGATCATCTCGATAGATGCAGAAAAAGCATTTGACAAAGTACAGCATCCCTTTTTGTTCAAAACTCTCGAAAAAATAGGGATAACAGGAACATACCTCAACATTGTAAAAGCAATCTACACTAAGCCCCAGGCTAGCATCATTCTGAATGGAGAAAAATTGAAGGCATTCCCTCTAAAATCTGGAACAAGACAGGGATGCCCTCTCTCACCACTTCTGTTCAACATAGTCCTCGAAACACTGGCCAGAGCAATTAGACAGACAAAAGAAATTAAAGGCATAAAAATAGGAAAAGAAGAACTTAAATTATCACTATTTGCAGATGACATGATTCTATACCTAGCAGACCCAAAAGGGTCTACAAAGAAACTATTAGAGCTAATAAATGAATTCAGCAAAGTGGCAGGATATAAAATCAACACACATAAATCAAAGGCATTCCTGTATATCAGCGACAAACCCTCTGAAATGGAAATGAGGACAACCACTCCATTCACAATATCCTCAAAAATAATAAAATACTTGGGAATCAACCTAACAAAAGAGGTAAAAGACTTATACAATGAAAACTACAGAACCATAAAGAGAGAAATTGAAGAAGATCTTAGAAGATGGAAAAATATACCCTGTTCATGGATAGGCAGAACTAACATCATCAAAATGGCGATATTACCAAAAGTTCTCTATAGGTTTAATGCAATGCCAATCAAAATTCCAATGGCATTTCTTGTAGAAATAGAGAAAGCAATCATGAAATTCATATGGAAAAATAAAAGACCCAGAATAGCAAAAACAATGCTAAGCAGGAAGTGTGAATCAGGTGGTATAGCGATACCAGACTTCAAACTATACTACAGAGCAATAGTAACAAAAACAGCATGGTATTGGTACCAAAACAGGCGGGTGGACCAATGGTACAGAATAGAGGACACAGAAACCAACCCACAAAACTACAACTTTCTTATATTTGATAAAGGGGCTAAAAGCATGCAATGGAGGAAGGATAGCATCTTCAACAAATGGTGCTGGGAAAACTGGAAATCCATTTGCATCAAAATGAAACTGAATCCCTTTCTCTCGCCATGCACAAAAGTTAACTCAAAATGGATCAAGGAGCTTGATATCAAACCAGAGACAAGACATCTGATAGAAGAAAAAGTTGGCTACGACCTACATACTGTGGGGTCGGGCTCCAAATTCCTTAATAGGACAAGAATTAATATCTAGAATCAACAAATGGGACTTGCTCAAACTAAAAAGTTTTTTCTCAGCAAAAGAAACAATAAGAGAGGTAAATAGGGAGCCAACATCATGGGAACAAATCTTTACTCCTCACACTTCAGATAGAGCCCTAATATCCAGAGTATATAAAGAACTCAAAAAATTAGACAATAAGATAACAAATAACCCAATCAACAAATGGGCCAAGGACCTGAACAGACACTTCTCAGAGGAGGACATACAATCAATCAACAAGTACATGAAAAAATGCTCACCATCGCTAGCAGTCAGAGAAATGCAAATCAAAACCACCCTAAGATATCATCTCACTCCAGTAAGATTGGCAGCCATTATGAAGTCAAACAACAAGTGCTGGCGAGGATGTGGGGAAAAGGGTACACTTGTACATTGTTGGTGGGACTGCAAATTGGTGCAACCAATTTGGAAAGCAGTATGGAGATTTCTTAGAAAGCTGGGAATGGAACCACCATTTGATCCAGCTATTCCCCTTCTCGGTCTATTCCCTAAAGACCTAAAAACAGCATGCTACAGGGACACTGCCACATCAATGTTCATAGCAGCACAATTCACAATAGCAAGACTGTGGAAGCAACCTAGATGCCCTTCAATAGACGAATGGATTAAAAAAATGTGGCATTTATACACAATGGAGTATTACTCTGCATTAAAAATGACAAAATTATAGAATTTGGAGGGAAATGGATGGCATTAGAGCAGATTATGCTAAGTGAAGCTAGCCAATCCTTAAAAAACAAATGCCAAATGTCTTCTTTGATATAAGGAGAATAACTAAGAACAGAGTAGGGAAGAAGAGCATGAGAAGATGACTAACATTAAACAGGGATGAGAGGTGGGAGGGACAGGGAGAGAGAAGGGAAATTGCTTGGAAATGGAAGGAGACCCTTAGGGTTATACAAAATTACATACAAGAGGAAGTGAGGGGAAAGGGAAAAAGAATACAAGGGGGAGAAATGAATTACAGTAGAGGGGGTAGAGAGAAAAGAGGGGAGGGGAGGGGAGGGGGGATAGTAGAGGATAGGAAAGGCAGCAGAATACAACAGACATGAGTATGTCAATAAGTAAATCAGTGGAAGTGTAACTGATGTGACTCTGCAATCTGTATACGGGGTAAAAATGGGAGTTCATAACCCACTTGAATCAAAGTGTGAAATATGATATATCAAGAACTATGTAATATTTTGAACAACCAATAAAAAAAATAAAATAGCACCCCCCAAACAACCCCATCCCACCAACACTTTCTAGTCTCTTAACCTGTTTTCTTTTCCTTCATGACATGAACAGATTGTTTTGTGTAAGCAGCATGTCTCAAACTGTAATGTGCACATGAATCAACTCCAGATCTTGTTAACATGCAGATTCTGCTTCCACTGGGCAGCATTCAACACTCTGTAATAAGCTGCTGTTGCTGTTGGTCTATGGGGCCTAGCCTGAGAACACGGAATATATTCATTTGCTTATCACCTGTCTCCAAGTAAAATGTAACCTCCATTAAAGCCACAACTTTGCTTTGGTTACTTTTATATTTCCTATCCTTTATATCAGGGTTTGACAAAGATTTTTTAAACATAAAACACACTTCACTGGGTGAATGAATGAAGAGATGAAGAGGCACACAAAAACCCCAGAAGGTCATCTAGTAAAGTTCAAGGAGCTGGGGCAGAATCCAGTGGAATGGTTTCCCAAAGCAGACAGAGATGTGGTAAGTCAGAGAAGGATACAGTGTCAGATCAGGTCAGCTGAATTTAGCCATTAAGACAAAGAAATTAGTTGGGCTAGTAATGAGAGACAAGAACTAATGATTTGAATAGACCAGAAAGCTAGAGCAATGGTAACAGAGAAGTGAGCAGGTTCAAGAGAATTGACATGACTATAATGCTCAATGTCTGTTGGTGGTGCAGAGATTATATGGTCCATCAGTAGGCTACTGTGGTTTAAAGTCACGGAATTAGGAAGGATAGATTCTATTTCATTCGATTTTAGACTACACAAGTCATGTTCCCTAAAATTTACTATCTACCCCATTAGATTTAATTTATTCTTGATTTCTTTCTAAAAGATGTCTCAAGCATTCCAGTGCAATATGAAAATTTCATGGTATACTGTATTCAGTGTACTTCAATGCTGACATGATTTAGATGATTAATGCTGCTGATGATTCCCATCTCACACTTCAAAAGGATCAGAAGCAGTTTATAAATTAAAATAATAAAAATAACAAAATAATAAATAACATTCTTCTGGGGCTTGCCACAGCCAAGTTTTAATGATTTCACAGATACTCACTTAATCCTCCTAGTAATCTTACGAGATGGGTACCTTTATTATCCCCACTTGGTAAGAGAGAAAATGGGATCCCAAATAGGTTGAGTGACTTGCCCAAGATCACTTGGATAGCAAAGGGCAGTACCTACAATAAAACAAAAGAAAAAAAAATTAAGAACCAAGTCATAAAAGAAGAGACAAATGGGAAGAAACTCATTTTTGTCAGAATTATGGAGAGAAACCACTGCTTAACACAAAACTTAACTAAAAGCTTCTTGGTGACCCAAGGGAACAGGAAAATGTGGCAGATTTTAATCTAAGGTGACATCAGGCAAAATGTAAGAGAGGTTTATGGGACTGAGCCAGAAACACTAAAGAGGGGTAGTTAGGGTGAGCAATGCCACTCTAGAAGACAAGGTAGAGAGAAGTGTGGAGTCAGAGGGGAAAGGTGACCGAGGTAACAAAAAAGGCACAATAGGGATGGAGTGAAATAGAAACTAGGAGAACAAGGTAAGACATTTCAAACACAGAGAAGGCAAGAGTCAGTATAAACCCCCAATGCAGAGGGGGCTCAGCACCCAAGCAAGTCACAGAAATGCAGGATTCTGATCACAGAGTCCTTCGGCACCTTGCTCTCCAAAGCATAGACCCTGGAGCAGCAGCATCTGCATCACTTGGGAAATTGTTAGAAACATGGACTTTCAGCCCCACCCAGTTATACCGAATCAAAGTCTGAATCTTTTACAAGACACTCAGTGATCTGAATGTACACGTAAGTTGAGAAGCACTGCTTTAGCATAGCCTTTGGTGAGTTTCCACACAGAAATAGATTTGACACACCCAGATGTTGCAATATCTGCCGACATGTTCAGGATCTCATTTGAGCTTTATAGCAATCAGACAGCACAGATATCCTCTGGTGCCTACTTTACAGATGAGGAAACTGAAGCTCAACTGCCACAGTTGCACACCTAGAGAGCAACAGGGCTGGAATTTGTTCCAAAACCAATTAGCTCCAAATTCAGTTCACTTCTATTGGCAATTACATAAGGATTCACCCTAAGTGAAGTGGTCTGGACGTGGCAATCAAGGACAAGCAGCAGCTGGCATCCATTCTGAAGGCCAGAAGCAGAGTGTGCATATCAGAGAGCAAAATGGCAAACAATGGAAGAATCCTCCAGGAGTAGGTTCTGAAGGAAGGAGAGGAGACAGATGTGAGCAGGTATCATAGATGTGTTGCAGGAAGATATTACCAGAGCCTTCTGAGAGCATGGCAAAACTGGCCCTGAAACCATTTCAGAAAACGAGTCCTTCTGCATTAAAATTGAAGATACGTAGAGATAGTTCCAGGCGTGCTAAGCTGCCCTCTCTGAGATCCCCACCCTGCCCCCACCTCAGCTAGCTGTGTGGTTATGTTAGTTATCCTTCTGTTTGTTCCATCCATTTAGTAAATGTCAGTGTGGGAGCAAACCGAGAGTGAACATGTCTTTCATTTGCCAATTAGTCATGTACCACTTGTAACTGTTCTTGTGTATGATTTATGTATATGCATGTGTTCTGTTATTTAACTTTTCCTTTATTTGTGGTTGATGTCCCCACTCAATTTTTATTAAGTTCCACGTGGGCCAGGACTGTCTTATATTTAATCAAATCCCCCAGAGCACAGGGCAGATGCTAACAAGCTTTTGTTGCTGGATTGCCTCTTCTAGAGACTGAAGGCAAGATCCCTCCATGCCCCTCCAGGGAGAACACATGAGGTGAAGTTGACAAGTACTTGGGCTGGCTTAATGATCTCTTTCTTGCCCCCATTGAGTCCTCCCCTTTGGGGCCCAGGGAATCCCTGCCATGCTTCTCCTCTTTTATCTTCATGGGAAACTGCAACCTCACTGCACGTGGGTGTGTGGTGTGAAGACACTAGATGGTGTTCTAGTCAGGGCAGCTGTTTTGCTGTGTTGTTTTCCTGCCCCTTCCTGAGAAGATAAAATCTGGATAGGCTTGTGGTTCTCTCCCACCGACCCTCAAAAGCAACCAGCAAGCCAAGTTCCTATTTTTCAAGTGCCCCCTCAGAATCATGCCCCACTTCAGGATATGAAATGAGATCCAGGTCACTTGAAAGCAGCAGCCCAAAAATGCAGCTTCCCAGAACACAGGTGAGATCAATGCCACTGAGTTTCTTTCTTCTCCCAAGATCTCCAGGCAAAACTGATTTGCATGCTCTGACAACTAGGTACCTCCCAGCAAGAGTTAGGAGACAAGAAGCCTGAGGGTGCTGGAGATGCTACCATCTACCCCAGCTGGAGGGAGTGGAGGGAGATGAGTGCTTAACAGAGAACTAACTGTGAGAGTCTTTGGGAAACCTAGGGAAAAGGGAGCAGACTGCCCAGAAGACCAAACACCAAAACATAGCTATGGTCAAAATGGGATTTTTGCTCCATGGCTCTAAAATAGGATTCCAGTTCCAAGATGCCCTAAGAAATGAACTAACTCCTCTGGAACCCTGGTCAAAACCACAGATGGGGGCAACTGTGCCTGCTTTGCCCAGGGCAGACCACAGAATTAGCCCCACAGGGTAAAATCCTGGACCTGGCTGGCTTGTTACCAGCGAGCTCCCCCAGCCAGAGAGAAGGGAAACCTAATCACTCTTCCTCCCTCCAGAGCTTCTCCTTTTCCTTCATTCCTCTTCAGGCCCCTGATTGGAAACCAGCAGCTGATATCATTCACTTTATTTTTGTTTGTGTACTGGAGATGGAACCCAGGGCCTCGAACTAGGCAAGTCCTCTACAGCTGGGCAATGCCCCCAGTCCACCATAAGTCAGTGGGACTGAGTACAAAACAAAGCACTGTACACAGCCTTGCAAGAATAGAGGGTAAAAGAACTGGAGAGCTCTTCTTTTTTTTTAAGCATCAGGCCCCCTTGAACTAGGTCTCAGGAGTCAGGCTAGGAATAAGAAAGAAAGAGAAAGGTCGAGATTCCTAGTACATCTCCTGCTGTGAAAAAATGGTGGAATGAGGAGCCTGGTATGGCTGTGGCCCCAATGTGACCTAAGGATGCCTTTCCTAATGGCCATCCCAACAGCCTTCCAAGACACATCTGCATTACACAAATCAGAGAATAAGGCCTGCAGAACAAACGTCCACCTGATTACAAAGCTGGAAGGGAAAGAAATGGCAACCCTGGGGGCCAAGGGTGAGGACATATAAAGGAGCTAGACACCCAGTGTTTAAAAGTACTGTGAGATGTGGCAGCTTCTTTGCTGTTAAATTCCAGAATATTTTTCATTCCTGGCAATGTAGGGTGTTTTTAGCTGTTAAGGAGAAGGGCTTGGCGGGTATGGGGAAGAGAAAGTGGGGCTATTACTGATGGTGTAGCCTGGGTGGAGGAAGGGGGTTACATAAATTGAGTCTACAGGGCTTCATTCATCAGTTCCTTTCTTGGTCTCTGTATGTAATGAATTGAGTCAGTCTCAGTCAGTCAGTCCTGCCACCACCACCACCACCACCACCACCCCCCCCCCCTTCCTTACATTGTTATATTCAATTCTAGGTAGGTGTGCCTCTCACTTAGGGTCCCCAAACACACACACCCTAGACCTCAGATGATTCTGGCTTCCTGAAGTCAGGCCAGAAGAACAGATGTGAAAAGCCGTTAGTCACATGACAAAATGGAATAAGCTGAGGTACTCCACGCCGATCCAGAGCACACCTTAGTTCAGTTCAATATTTATGCCTGGTCCCAGAACAGCCTGAACCCCAAGAAGGTTCAGAAAATGTCTTCCCAGGGCAGAGTAGTGGGACCATTCAGAGCACAGACTCTGGAGCTGAGCTCCTGGATTTGTATTCTGGCTCCACCATGTACTCTGTGACCTTGAGAAAGCAAGTTGACTTCTCTACACCTCTTTTTCCCCCATGTAGTGAAGAGTAACAGTGATCCTAAGTGAGATACTAGGTATGCTGAGCATAGTGCCTGAGCAGATCAGAGGCTTAATCAATAAAAGTTATTCTTTTTTATTTCCACTACTATCATTCTATCGTTGAGATCAGGAGACACACGGCCTGCAGTAAAGTCTGTTGGAGTAGATTTTTGAGGAAGCCCTGGGCATTCCCAGATGCCCTCATCTTCACTAAGATATCTGGGCACACCCAAATTGCTGGGTTTGGTTTACCCTTGGGTAGACTTGGGCCCCAGGAGGGCCTAAGGATGGCCTAATATTTTAAAGAGAGTCTGCTGATTCCAGTACTTCTGTCTTATGTTCCTGGTTCCAAACCAGCTTTTTTATAGATGGAGAGATTCACTACAAGGGCTTGCCCCTTGAAAGTTTGATCAACTCTAATTGAAGGATAAAAATGGTGTTAACCAGCAGTTCTGACTGGGCTTCTGCCAGTCACTGCTCCACATGGGTGCTTTCGCTTCTCTTCCTCTTCCTGTCCTCTTTGCTGATCTGGACTCGGCCTGGTATTCTTGTCACAAGGTCATTGCCCAGGTGAGCTCAGCTCAGCGTGAAACAAAACAGCTCATCTGGTCCTATCTTCTCACCACTGGGCTCTTTCGGTTCCATCTTGCAAAAGCCAGACAGAAAGGATTTTAATCTGAGCTCTTGGAGCCTTTAGATAGGGAGCAGGAGCTGCCTCTAATTCCTTGGGTGCCACGGTCAGCAACCATTCCCTCTGAGCCCCAGCCCAGGCTGACGCCTCATCTTTAAAAGGTAGCTGTTCACAATTTGTTTTCCAGAGGCTCTCATGTTTGTTATTTCTTGCACTTCAGTTTTAATCATTTGGGTGCTCTCCAGAGGGGAGCCAAATTCACTTGGCATTTAACCATTCTCTTAACCATGACCGCTCTCCTCCCTGCTTCCAAGCACCTAGAATTCCTGCCGCACCGGCTGAAGTTTTGTACTCTGTAGTATTTTTGTGTTTGGGGCCTATGGGACATATTTTATAAACACGCAGTCAGTTTACACTGCCTGGGAACTTAGGGGCTTTCCTCTGTGCAGGGAAACAGCTGTGAGGAACTTGACCAACCTTTGCTTTGTGCAGGCAATACATTGCCTCTGATGATCGCATGGGGCAGCTGCACTGCTGGGCTCCTGTGGTTACACCTGAGGATCCTCCCAAAACTCTGAACTAAGAAGGGTAGCTTACTAGGCTCTCCTCCCTTGTTTCCAGCTTAACTGCTCATAAATGACTTTGCATACTACAATACCCCATATCTGCTCACCTTCATATCACCTATCACAGCACCTTCACCCAAATGACTACTGCGGACCTCTTAGAAACACAGGATGGTAAAAACTAAAAAGGGACTTCAAGAGTGTCATTCACCCAACACACTAGAAGAACACTCACCTGTGCAAAACACTGCTAGATTCCATGCATGAAAGAAGGCGAGCAAGACCCAGCTCCTGTCCTTAAAGAATTGACAGACTCCAGGTTCTGCCATCATCTCCACAAAGCCCTTGAGGACCTCCTCAGAGGCTCAGGCTGTTCTCCATTGCATTCTCCTGTCTCTCTGCTGACTTCTATCATGGCACCTGTCTACAGAACATAAACTTCTAGAGGGCAGGACATGCCAGGCTGAGTGACAGAGGGATTTTGCAGGTCTCATCATCAGATTTTCATAAAGAAGAAATTAGAGTAGAAATGCTACATTTATTGGCCACCCTGACTAAGCACTAAAATAAGATGAGGTTGTTGCTAGGCATGGTGGCTCATGCCTGTCATCCCAGCAGCTCAGGAGGCTGAGGCAGGATGATCTCAAGTTCAAAGCCAGCCTCAACAAAAGTGAGGCACTAAGCAATTCAGTGAGACCCTGTCTCTAAATACAATACAAAATAGGCTGGACACAGAAAGACAAATGCTGTATGATTTCACTTAAATGTGGAGTCTAAAAACGTTGATCTCATAGAAGCAGAAAATAAAACTGGACTGAGGTGGTTAGGGGATAGGAGGGATTGGGGAGATGTTGGTCATAGGATACATAATTACAGTTAGAGAGAAGAATAAATTTAAGAGACTATGTATAGCATGGTGACTAGTTACAGATCGTATTCTTTCTTTCTTTCTTTTTTTACTGGTGGTGATGGGGATTGGACAAAGGCCTGGTGCATGCCAAGCAGCACATGTTGTATTCCTGAAAAATGTTAAGAGAATGGATGTGTTCTCTTCATAAAATGGTAATTATGTGAGATAATGCATTTTTTAATTAGCTAGATTCAACAATTCCACAGTGTATATACACTTCAAAACATTACATCATACATGCTAAATATACACAATTTAATTTAAAAAAAAAACAATAAATTTAAAAAAGAGAAAAAAAAAATAGGACTGGGGATGTGGCTCAGTGGCCAAGTGCCCCTGAGATCAATCCCTGGTATTCTCCCCACACCCCGCTACCCCCACCAAAAAAAAAAAAAAAAAAAAAAAAAGAAGATGCAATTGTTAACTGCCTGAAGGAAAAAGAACCAGAAAAGAGTATGAGATGCCACCAATACTAAAAACCCAAGAAGAAGTTGGTTAAAATGGGAGCCTCTAGCCTACTGCTCTCTTGCCCACTCTTATAAATCCTTTGTTATATCTGAAGGAGGTTGTATTAGCTTATAAGAGCTGCTAAAACAAAGTACCACAGACTGAGTGGCAATAGAAATTGACTTTCTCACAGTGAAAAAGCTAGAAGTCCAAGATCAAGGTGTCAGCAGGGGTGGGTTCTGAGGGCCTCTTTCCTTGGCTTATAGGTGGCCACCTTCTCCTCTTTGTCTTTCCATGGTTTTTCCCACACTTGTCTATGTCCTAATCCCTTCTGGTAAGGACAACAGTCATATTGGATTGTGACCCACCCATGTTACCTCATTTTATCTTAATCACCTTTTTAAAGACCTATCACCACATATAGTCACATTCTGAGATGTTGGGGTTAGGACTTTAGCATATGAATTTGGGGAGGAAAGGACACAATTTAGCCCATACCAGAAATCAATGCTGGTGCTCACAGAAGTGCCAGAGCATTCCCATTAAAGCCACAGCCAATCAGTCCCCGAGTCAAGAAACAGGCCTATAGCTTCTTGGCTGACTTATAACCTGGAGATTCAAAGCTTCATTCATACAGGTGACCAAACCTAACTCGGCTTTGCCACCACCACCTACCATATGTCCCCTCCCCTCCCCACAGTGTTTTTACCCTCTGAGGTTCCTGTGTTTGAGCCAAGAGCAAGAGAAGGTATCAATGTGGAGGAAATAAAGAAACATGTCTCCCTTGGGACCAGGATGTACAATGACATTGATGGAGACAGTTTCCAAGGAAAAGTACTGGCTTCCTTCCCAAGCTCACCAGGAGAACATACGAAAAAGGTCCAAATTCTTTGGCTAGATGGAGAAGTGCCAAGCCACCAATAAGCACCAGCCGTGGATTCCTGACTGTCCGCCAGTGCCGTGGTGCTGCTAGACAGGAACCAACATGGAACTGAGAGAAAGACCTGCCAGCGGGATGGCCTCCCATTCAGATGGCTCTTACTGTAGGCTTGTGCAGGGCCATGAGTCCTTGGCAGCCTCAGTTCCTAGGGCTGTTCCTCACCATTGGTTGCCAGTTGGCATCATGTTAGAAAAGAATACAGGATGTGAGATTCCAGAAGAACCGTCTCATTGTAACCAGACTTAGCCTAGCTTGGCCATACAATGCCAAGGCAGCAGGGGGGCTGCTGCTGACTCAGTGTGGAGCCCAAGGACAGACAGGTAGAGAGTGGCTCAGGATGGAGCATGCCCACAAAAGACAACTGAAATAGCTAGAGATGCTCAGTGCCCAGCCACCAAGATAGAGCCCAGTTCTCCAAGAAAAGGGAAGTTCATAAGCAGCCTTCTCTACTTCACATGAGCAGGTCTCAAGGTGCAAAGTCCTGGAGGACTTGCAGAAACAGTTGTTGACTTCTCTAGGAGACACCAAAGCTTGCTCCAAAACCATCCAAAGCAGGCCAGATGACATGCTTCTCAGTCTCATCCTGAAATTGCATCTTTGGAAGGTAGACCAAGTTGAGAAGGCTGGCTCTGGAACTATAACTCAGATCATAGCCAATAACTTTCTCTAGACAAGGTAACATCTCAGCTTTGCCTGGAGAAAGTCACATTTTTCACACAAAGACAAGATTAGAAGAAAGCAGGCAGTGGGCATGGTAGGGAGTGGATTCTGTCTCAGTAGAGACTCTCCGGGGAAGAGATGAAACTGTGGTCATCTTGTATAAGGTTAAGTCTCAAAAGTCATAGGAGTTGCTATGTAGAACTACTTAGTCCACCAGTGGACCTCACCTTCAGTGGGTAAAAACAAAAATCAATATCCATGCAAGTTGAGGAGTCTGTCCAGGAGAAGGCCAGAGGGTGTATCTTTCATTGACCACCCCCCCGGTAATCCCATTCATCCATTGAAGACATTTTTGGTTGAGCACCTAAATTGTAACAGAGTGAAAAACAAGATAAAATATGAACTCACAGCCCCTTCCCTCATGAAGCTTATATTGTAGCAGAGATAAAATAATCAATTACATGACTCAAAGTATTTATAATTATGACAAGTACTATCCAAGTAGTTGAGAATATTAGATGGAATACCATCTAGGAGGTACAAGAAGGCTTCCTTGAGGAATTGACATGTAGGCTGGGGCCTGAAGGATGTGCAGGAATCATGTTGATAAATGGGTGGGATAGGGAGGGGAGATAATATGCCAGAAAAAAAAGGAACAACATATGCAAAGGCTCTGAGGCTTAAAAAAGCATGACAGAATCCTTCCCAAATAAGTCCAGAGAGTGGAATGAGGTGGGTCTGAAGAGCATTCTTTGAGGGAGGGCACATCATGCAAGGCTTTGTAAAGTTCTGAAGTGTTTTGATTTTTATTAAGAGCAGTGGGAACCATGGAAGGGCTGGGGGAGGGAAGAGATGGCACAGTTAGATCTGCTGACTTGACCACTCACCCACCTCTCTTACCTAATGTTGCCTAGATGCAGAGGGGGAGACGTGGCCTTGTGTCTGTGTCCAAAGGATTTGCAAACCCTACACAAACAATTCAACAGGGTTATTTTGCTTCTAACAAGCAGAGATAGCCGATTGAATTGCAAAGATAAACTTTAGGGCAGGACATCCCTGTGGGTTCCCATCTGATCAGCATATTAAATGGTGTCTACACCAAGGAGGGTAAAAAACACCCAGTTTGCAAGAAAATGAAAGTAAGTCGGGCTTCTGCAGCAATACTATAAATGAAGGTCTACAAAAGGTGGGAGGTAGGACAGATCAATGGTGCCACAATAAGACAGAACCCACAGGACTCAAAAAGAACATAGAAGTTGCTGAGGAGAGAAGTCGGCCTCTTTCCATCTCCGACACTTGGTGATCCATCACTGCAAATCCCATCATGAACAGAACAACAGACACCTCTCTTCGAGTTGTAGAATTCTTCTGAACTGCTCCAAGTCAAACTGTCTCTTCTTTCACTCCAGGGTAGAAGGATGCAGCAAAACTTCAGAAAACATCTCCAGCAAATCCTTCCTCTGTCTCTGAGCCACCCATCTTCCCTGGCTGCCATCCCAATTTCAATCTCAATCTCACTGCCCAAGGCACAAATATTAATCTCAGAAATTGCCAGTAAAGGCAGAGTGGTTCTGAAATAGACCACACTGACCCATTTCTGTAGACTTCCTCCCCACAACTCATGAGAAATGGTCCCTAGACTCTGCCTTTGAGACCTCCCAGGCCCCCTCCCCCTCTGAAGCCTGGATTCATCCCACAGAAATCACAAGAAAGAAGAAAAAGAAACCTAATATCCTATCCTTGGGCTTCCTATGCCTTATCTAGTGTGACACAGAAATGGAGGAGAAATGGCTCTGCAGCCTCCTAAGAAAGGCAAGAGGCAAGCCCCACCTGGGCCTAAGGGTTCCCTTTTAGGTCCCATCTTCTCCTTCCACAGACAGCCTTGGGTGGGCAAAGGGAGGGCAGTTCTGGATCCCAGTCCTAGTAAGCAGGTACCATTGACAGCTTCGTCTTGGTGAGGTATAGCCCTCTCTCCTTTCTTCCTCCTCCTGCTTAATTAAGTCTCCCTATATCAGGATGTTGGTGTTTTTTCTTCCCATGTTTATTTACCCTGAGCACTTCTTACAACCAGGGCACCAGGCACAGTAGATGTCCACTTCTTTTTCATCCAGGGCCCTTGCAGTCAGTGACTCCTGACCTGTCTTCTTGAGCACACACCTGGAGTTCTCCTGCAGAATAGAGCCCCCTGGTCAGTCCTCAAGACCCTCCTGGTTCAGCAAGGGCTGTCACAGTGATGGAGCTCCCCCTACTGACAGCTTGAGTGGTAGAGGGCCCAGGGAGACTGGTGGGATGAGACTCTGCCCTCTGACTATTAGGTTCCAGAAACAGCTTACCCTGAACCACCCCTCCCAATTAAGGGCAGCTTTATCCAAAAGATCTTAGGAATCAGAGATTTTTAGCAGTGCCAGGACCCTCCAGACAACACACAACTTGAAGTGACACTCAGGAGAGACTCTTAACCCAGTGCTGAGCCAGACTGATAGGACACATTCCAGGGTCCCCATAGCACTGAGATCAAAGAATCATGGGTGCCAAGTGATTCAATTAAGCACCCACACTGATCACCTCCCAGAGAGCTGACGTACCCCTTCCCGAGGAGACCTGAGACATTTCACCCACCCCAAACTGCAGGCTTCACAACACAAGCTGACAGCTTCTGAGGGAACTGTTGATAACAGTGACCATAAGTAATATCACATACTTGGTTCTCAAAGTACCATGACCTTCATCTAATCCTCAAACACAATGTCATCACCCACATGAAGCAGATCTCACCATCAGATGGAGAAATTGAGGCATAAAGTGATAACAGGCCAGGATGAAAGCTCAGGTCCTTCTACATATTGCCACTTTGATGAAGAGCTGTGAGCTGAGAACAGTAAGGAGGACGGACTCTTAGAACCAGGAAGCCTTGGAGGCCTGAAGTCATGTCAGGGGCCTGCCAGAAGAGGAAGCCCAGAGATCCAGGTCTCCCCCTCTCCAGGTGCTGAGTCACCAGAGACTCAGAACCCCCAACATCAGGGGACCAAGAGCCTCATGCAGACACAGGATAGGTAAAAGAAATTAGTACAGGCTCAGAAGCTTAATTGGCTTTTCCTGTCCATGAAGCATTACCATGAAGCACAGCCTTTGGAAAGGTCCAGGAGAGTACTGGGGAATGCTGAAGGCCCTCGTGGGTGACCCTTTAGTGTCTCTCCCATCCACAACCCAAGTCTATACCATCCAGAGCTGAGGGTTACTGGGTGCTCTCCATGTAGACTATACAATAGCTGCCATTATCTGAGGTTTTGCTTTGCGTAGTTTACTACTCATGGTCAACTGCAGTCCAAAAATGTTAAATAAAAAATTCCAGAAATAAACAATTCATAAGTTTTAAGCTGAGTGCCATTCCAAGTAACATAATGAGATTTCACACCATTCTGCTGCATCCTGCCCAGGGTGTGAATCATCTGTCCATGCTGCATACACTACCTGCCCGTTAGTCACTTAGTAGCTGACTCAGTTGTCAGATCTGCCTCTGTGGCATTGCAGCTCTTATAGTCAATTAACCCTTGCATAGTAGCCAAGTGCTGTGTCACAGGCCTGCACTGTTCACCTCACTTCATCTCACCACGTAGCCACTATATCATCTCATCTCACATCACCACAAGATGAAGGGGAATGCAGCACAATCATATAATTTGAAAGAGAGACCACATTCACATAACTTATTACAGTATATTGTGAAAATTGTTCTGTTTCATCATAAGTTATTGCTGTTAATCTCTTACTGTACCCAGTTTATAAATTAAGCTTTATCATAGGTGTGAATGTATAGGGAAAACAGTACATACAGAGTTTGGTACTCTCTTCAGAGATCTGGAGAGATCCTGGAACACATCTCCGTGGATAAGAGGGGACTAATCAATTTGGGAACTAACTGGATATGGAGGACAGGACAAGGAAAGGAAAGGGCTCTAGCCTGAGTGGCCTCTAGAATGTTAGTGCTATTCTCCAAACACCAAAATTCATGAGGAACCCGAAGAGAAAGGAGCTAAGGAGCTAATGTGCAAATTCCTAGGGTCTTGCCCACCAGGAGGCAGAGGGCAGCCCCTCCAGAGAGAGATGAGGGTAGCAAGGAGAGCAGAAAGAGTCAGTGGGTAGGGAAGGCAAATGAAACATGGAAAGGTGAGCAGGCTTGTAAATGTTACACCTCCTCAAGCCCAGCACCTGCTGTTCTCACTACCTCTCCCAAGCTCCTTGGAAATACATGTTCTCTTTCAAAAGCGATAGCTTCTCCTAGGAAAGTGTACAATAGAGAAAATATACTGTAGAAATGTGTGTGGCAAATATGGTGGGGATACAGCATGGGATTTGGATCCCAGTAGTGGTGGGTGGACAAGAGTATCCATTAACAATGTCTCTTATAGTTCTAATACTTTACCTCAGTTTCTTCTTGCAACTGATTTCTCTTTTACTCTCCACAGATCCCAACTCCTGGCCCAGAGACCATGACTCCCTCTGTTTCTCCCATTACTCTCAGAGCCCAGACTGGCCTGGATTCCAAATGATGACCACACTGAATCAGAAGTCACCCTCTAGCCAGCACCCAAGGCCTCTTTGCTCCTTGTCCCTCTATCATACTGCATTAGAAGCATGCAGGCCTGGGCAGGTCTGACACAGCCAGCTCCCAGGCTTGGGTGGGAAAGTTGACGTTTCCCCAGAGTTTACTCAAAGTGCATGTGTCCTAACAGACCATATCCTCTGCAACCTCACAGGGGCATGGGTGGCACTATCAGAATATTTCTCAGGCTTATAAACCCCTTTGATTTGTGATCATGCCAGTGAAACCTCAAAAACAGAACAAAAATCAACTCCCCATAAAGAAGTTTATTTTCTTGGAAATCTAAAATTGTCTCAGTGGCAGCATTTCTCCATAAGTGGGTTTTTTTAATGCCCTTCCTGTTTGTGTGGTCAGAATATCTCTTTTCTCTGATAATGCCATGAAACACTCCAGCAAAAGGGACCACTACACTGAAATTATTACCAAATGATCAGAGCTCTACTCATCTTCTGCTCTGGAAACTATGGAAAAGATGAGATTGGTTCATGAAAACCAAGATGCTCTTCTTTCTGGAGAAAACCAGCTACGTTATAGACGTCCCTGAGTTCTGAAATTAAGTACGACCCTCCAAGAAGAGGCTATGAGAAATGGCCCATAGTGGGGAGGAATACTCATTGTCCATAATACAAATATGGAACCTCTGCAAACAACTCTAAGAGGGCTGCTGCTACCTCACCTAGGCAATATGTGGCTAACTCCATGTAAAACAACAGAAGAATAAAAAGGGACTTTTTTTCTAATAAATATTCTTTTGCAGCTAATCCACCCTTTGTAACTGTCAGGCTTCATGGGGCTGGCAGCAAGCCCATCAGATAATAATGCAGCTGTGACCTGAGAAACGTGAGAAGAGGAGCCGATTAATAAAGATGAAAAACATGTTTGGCAACTGTGTCTGAGGGAAGATCCAAGGGGAGTCCTCAGAGGGATGCCCTGGCATTTCAGGGACCCCAAAACCAGTGCTACCCAGGAGCTGTGGCTACCCCACAGGGATGAGGTCATCCAAGTGTGTGGGACCTGAAAGCAGGCAGCTGGTTTCTCTATTATGTTGAACAGGCAATTTATACCTTGAAACTTTGTGAGTCAGCTTAAAGGAAAATGGCGAGAGTGAAAGAGGTATCATATCACAAGGCACAAGCTTTTGGTGTCCCCCACCTCCAGCATCTGGCCAGGGACCACACAGCTCTGCAGGGAGGCAGCCCAAGGCAGTAGCATCCTCTCTTCCTGCTCTCTAACAAGGTCCCAGCAGACAGCCATGTCACATCTAGATGAAGCTTCAAGGAGAGGGATCTTCCTAACCAAGAGTTGACAAGTAGTCCAATAAGTGCATGAATATGCATGGAGATATTAGGACAGAAAACTGAGTAAGGGCTACCCTCAAAATTTCTAGGTTTTAATAAAGAATAGTATAGAAACACTGGTCTTATAGGCTATGATATGACAGGACTGTTAAATAAATGGAAGAAATGAAGGAATTGACTTCCTTATTTAGACTCCTACATCTTTCTCTGATTGGCTCCATTATCATCTATGATGACAGTCCAAAGAAAGCTCTCTCCCAACCAGCTCCCCAGAAGGTCTCCAAACCTGACATATTGTTTCTGCTGCTTTTTCTTGGATCCCTACCCTGTGGGTCTCAATAGGCCCAACTGATCTACGCACTTTTGCACTATCTCTAGCCAGAAGCCACCTTTCCTCTCCAAAGGGAGCTGAGGGCTGTGGACCTGGGCTCCATAGTCATCACACCAGTCTGGCAGGAGGCTGTGGGGAGGAGGACGGTTAGGGTTAGGGTTAGATCCTGGGACATAAGACTTGGGTTAGGCTATCTCTTGGACTTCTCTTACTTAGTTGTTCTTGCCTATGCAAGGTTACTCCTCACCCCATAAGTTGTCTGGGTCACTTCAGGGAAACCATAGCACAGACATTCTCTCTGTCCCCAATCCAAGAACAGGTTGTACATGCCCACCAACATGAGAAGCCAAATAGCTGCAGGGTAACCAGGTTTGTGAGGGTCTTGTTAGCTCTGGGGAGAGTAATGCCCATGACAGATTCATGAAAGATATGATTATTTGCTTAAAAAAAATTAAGCAAGACTGCAAACACCACTACCATTTATAGGCCACTGGCTACATTCCAAACCTTGTTCTAAGCTCTTCCCATTCATGAGTTTGTCCCATCCTCATGACACTTTACTTTTTTAAATTAAAGTAAAATTTACATAGCATAAAATGCTTCACTTTAACCATTTTAAACTGTACAATGAAGTAACTTCCAATACATTCATAATGGTGTACAACTTCACGACTAATTCCAAACTATTTCTATCACTTCCCAAAAGAAAACCCATACTTTTAAAGTAATTACCCACAAAAAATCTACTTTGAAGGGAGGTACCTTCTACTGACAGAGCTTAACTTCACGCTCACGGGGAGCCAATACAGCAGGTCTTGAAAGGTGAACCTGGAACTGAGAAGCAATAAATGGATAACTGGCACAATACTCAAATTTTACACATGAGGAAATAGAACATGGGCGGTTCAGTACCTTGCTCAAGGATACTCAACGAGGGATAAAAATCAGACTGTCTGATTCCAAAATGAGGCAGACACTTGTGTCTGGAGGGCAAAGGTTGTGGGGAAAATGCTGTGTATCTTCTCAAGTATAAATACTACAGATAAGGTGTCCCTGGACTTCTTGACCAGCTGAAGATACTATGGAATGAAACATTTCTGGAGCTTCAGATCAGGTAGTTTTAGAGAACTAAGTGAAGAGCTAAAAAAAAAATATAGTAAATCTGTACATCTTAATACCTATAAGAGATCCAGGCCCACACAGTTAGGCCAAGATTGTATAGGCTAAGAAGTTCTCTAGCAGTCCATAAGCATTTGCTGAGTAAAACACAATGATCAGCTCTAGGGAGAGGAAGAGGAAGAAAACCTCCTCAATTTCTGTTCTCCATCAACTGTACCTGCCTGATTTCTCAGATCTTCCAAGACAATGTTCTCTGTTATACACCCTGATATTGTAAGTCCTGATATATAGCCCACGGTTTTTAAATAGCCCTTACTCTCTCATAGCTCTCCCTCTTTCCTGGTTGTTGATGTTATTGCTGCCGCTTTCATCTAGAAGGTATCCCCTCTCCCTCTTAATGTATTTAAATCCTATGCCTTCTGGTGAGTACAGGCCTCAATGTCTCTTTTTTGTCCAAACACAAAAATCACCTCTTCATCATCATAATAATAGTAAACACTTAAGAATTCTTTGCTGTGTGTCATGCACTTCCAAAAATTTACTAAGCACAGTCTCATTTAATTCTCACTAAAAAATCCAGGTGAAGAAATAAACGGGCCCAAACAGGTTGAATAATTTAGTCACACAACCACCAAGTGTCAGAATCAAAACGAGAATCCTGTTTTTTTGTGATACCAGAATCTCTTCACCACCATATTAAAGGGCATCTCCACTGAGTGCAGACATCTCTTATAGTCCTTCATCATATGAACCTAATACTGCTTTCTAATTATTTCACACATCTTGGCCTTCTCTTCCTGCCAGGTTACAAGCATTTTGAAGACATGCACTAGGTATGTAAAAGCAGCCCAGCCCAGTCTCTCATATCTATAGATTAGTTTCCTTCTGCTCTTCTGTGCTCCCACGTCATTTATGTCAGTGATGAAAGGGTTCCATATCCAGAAGAGGAAATTAACAGGCTTATCTAAAGGGGGAACTAATCCTTGTACCTTATACCTTGACCCAGGCAGGAAAGGACTATTTTATTGAGAAAGAACTGAAGCATAGGGAAGGGCAGAGAAGGAGCAATACATTGCTTCATGTCTAGCCTAGAACTTCAAGTTCACTGTCAATGTCAACAAACCAATAGTAACAATAACTGTCACTTTCAAAGGCCCTGATGTGTGTCAATCACTGCTCTAAGAGATGAATTTGCAGTACCTCATGAGTCCATATGTCAAGCCTATGAGGTAGATACCACTATTACCACTGCTTTATTGAAATCAAAACTCAAGAGAAGTAAATTTACTAAAGACTTGTTGCTGGTAAATGGAAAAATTGAAATTTTAACTCAGAACTTTCTGGTTCCAGATCCAGTGGGGATACCCAAAACCTGTTTAGGGAGCAGCACCTCCCATCAACATCCAAATATTCAGATTTACACATTATCACTACTTTGTGAGCAGAAATTGATTGAGCCATATACAATATGACCCCTGCTACCAAGAGACTTACCATCTAGACAAGAGGAACAGATGGAGGGAGGAAGCTGGGTACAGGACAACCACCAGGACTGAAGGAGGTGAGGGGACTGACAAGTGGAGAGGGAAAGAATGGGAAGTTTGGGGAAAGGGTCCGATTGGATAACTTCTAAGTTTTTTAAAAAAACAGTCAGCTATGTTAAGGGCAGAACTATAGCAAAATAGAGAGCTGGGAATGTATATTTTATAGTGATCGGAACAATAATAGAAGATGCAGACTCAAAGTCACATAACTTACTCAGTTACACACCCTTGGCTGGAATTCCCAAGGTAGGACACCAAGAGGTATCAGAACCAAGACCAGAGAACTGAGTATCAAGAACCACTCAGAGAAATGGAGCAAATTCTGTTATGTGCATATATGAGTATGTTACAATGAACCCCACTATTATGTATAATTACAACACAGTAATAAAAAGGTAAAGTAATATGGAAAAAAGGAACCACTCAGATCAGCTAAAGAGACCATCAGAGAGGTAGGAATCAGGTAAGTTTCACGCCAAGTTAGTCAGGGATGGCAGTGAGAGAGATTTGCTCAGTGCAAATCAGTAAGCATTTATGAGTACCAAGTCCTCATTCCTTTGATATTCCATTCCTTCAGCAAGTACTGACTGAGCATTTATGTGAGCCAGAACTGTTCCTGGAGGATGAGAGATGGACGAGTATACAAGTAAAGCCCTGCTCTTAGGGATGCTACTAGGAGAATGCTTATTACCAAGGCGTTTCCTTGTGGGACACTATGAAACAGACAGTCCATAGACCCCATTGCTAAATCATCTAAAACTAGGCTGTGGATACTAAACAGACACATGGCCAGCTAAATTGCTAACCAATATATGAGTAAGATTTAAAGAAAAATAATGGACATGAGAGAAGTCAACAGGTCAAATAAATTTTTGTTCTGCCAGATGAAGAGATACAACCATAAGTGGAAGCAGGGAAGAATGACAGTCAATTTAATAATAAATAGCTTTATACTTTTAAAAATTAAACTTTTAGGGGATCCAACATGGCTGCCGGCGAGGAAGCAGCGATTCCAATGTCTCCACATTAACGGGATCAGAAAGACCCTTTGGAACAGCTGCAGTCTACCTACTGAGGAACTTCTAGCAAAATTCCGTGAAGAGGGGACCTGCCGGGAATTGGTAGGTTTATTAGAAGTGTCAGTTTGTCCCAGACAAGTGGATCTTGGCCTGCCACGCGGGCGCGGAGGTCCAGACCCGCAGCCACCAGCCGCTTCAGAAAGCGGCCGGAGGCCCCGAGCGGCGCGGCCCGCCCGAACCCGCAGACGGCGCCCGCCACCTCGCCGTCCCGAGGGGCCCCGCTCTCGCTCAGCAAACGGCCACTCCACCCGCCCAGATCTTAGCCACGCGGCCGCAGCTGCCCGGCTCTATCGGCAGCCCGGCGCAGCGAGAAGTGTCCCCGCCTGGCCCATCAGATAGCCCCGCCCACCAGGCGAACGGCTCCCCCCGCTGAGACAGCGTGAAGGGAATATAACCAACCCTTTACGAAATAGCGAACTGAGAACTAAAACCAGAGATTGTGTCAGACCAGAGACAAGCCAGTTCCACCCCTCCCTTCGGACACTCCGGCAAGGAGCCAGGGGCCCGCCATAGCAGAGAGGGGAAGTCACCAAAGTTTGGCCAAAGAGATTCCTTCCCAGCGGAATCTACTTTAGCAGGTGTGTGACTCCCACCCACATCAGATACAAACAACCGGGAAACTTCAAAATGTCTCCGTGGGCGTGACTGTAAGGGCCAAAGGACTCTCAACCCCCAACTCCCCCTACTGCCAGTGATGACGGCGTGACTGTAGGGGCAGAGGGAAGCAGAGAAGACTCCCCACCCACAAATCCCCCAACCGCGAACTGCGAGGGAGTGACGGTAGGGGCGGAGGGAAACAGAGGACACTCCAGACCCCCAACTCCTCCTACCGCCAGCAGTGTGGTTGTGACTGTAGGGGCTGAGGGAAGTAGAGGGGATCCTCGACCCCCAACTCCTATTACCACCAGCAGCGACACCAATGGTCTTAGCTGCCAGATTCCGAAGGTGTGCCCACCAAAGGGGTACGGAAAAATTAAACAATTGCCTCCCAGACCACAGCTCCACAGCACTGGGGCTTAGATGAATGACAACGAGAATGCTCAGTAGTTAGGGAAATAGAGCACTCGGTGGGGCTGAAAGTGTAACCAAATCCTTGGGGAACTGCCTCCGGTGAGCAGGACCTGGCTGGCTGGCAGGAGGAAGGGGAGGAGGGGCCGTAGAAGTGAAACGGCTCTGGACCAACAGGATTGAGAGACTCCCAGGAACCGCCTTACAGGGATTGCTGTTGTCACATTGAGGGCAAAACTCGACCCGGAGGGCACAGCTTTGCCTACGGGAAGAGAAGAAAATGGATCTCTAAGACCTAATTTTATTTCCTATTTCATTTTAACTTTTTCTCTCCCTTTGCCCTCTCTCTCTCCCCTTCCAAATTTTACGGCTCTTTCCATTCTCCTCTATGCTATCTATCTCCCTCCCCTTCTTTCTTTTCAAGAGCACCAACATTCCCCTTCCCCCCAACTTTCATCCCAAGCATTACGTCCTCCATTTCGCATAACTGTCTAAATACAAATAGGTGTGCGCCCTTCCCCCGCGCCTGCAAGGTAGCCGAACCTGCAACCCACCAGCAGGTCAGGCCCAGCAACCTGGGAGTGGCAGAGCCGCCTCACGCGCCTCCAAGGTAGGCGCACCTACTACCAACCAGCAGAACAGGCCCAGCGGCCTGCCGATGTGGTAGGCACGGCACCCCAATTGGAGGAGGAGCAGAGCCCCTGACCGCACCTGCGCGAAAGACTTTGCAACTATACAAGAGTAATACAAATATATAGGGGGAAAATTCAACAACACAACAGTCTCAGTAAGCAGAAAGAAACACGAACAGTATGAAGAGACAAGGAAAGAAAGGACCACAAGCAATGCAGGTCAACTCAACGTTAGAAGAGGTAACTTCTGCAGCAGATGGAATGTCAGATAAAGAATTCAGGAGATACATGCTTCAGATGATCTGGAGTCTCAAGGAAGACATTAGACAGCAAAATCAGACAATGAAAGATATCTTCAACAATGAAATACACAAACAAATCCAGGAAGCAAAAGATCAACTATACAGGGAGATAGAAGTTATAAAAAACAAACAAACAGAAATCCTAGAAAGGCAGGAAGCAATAAACCAACTTAAAAACTCAATTGAAAATACTACCAACAGAGTAGAACACTTAGAAGATAGAACATCAGACAATGAAGACAAAGTATTTCAACTTGAAAAGAACATAGACAGCTCAGCAAGACAGTTAAGAAACCATGAGCAGAACATCCAAGAGATATGGGATAACATAAAGAGACCAAACTTAAGAGTCATTGGGATACAGGAAGGCATGGAGGTCCATACCAAAGGAATGAGCAATCTATTCAATGAAATAATACGAGAAAACTTCCCAGACTTGAAGAATGAAACAGAATCCCAAATCCTAGAAGGCTACAGGAGGCCGAATGTGCATAATCATAAGAGATCCACACCTAGACACATTATAATGAAGATGCCCAACATACAGAATAAGGAGAGAATTTTAAAAGCTACAAGAGAAAGGAAACAGATTACATTTAGGGGTAAACCAATCAGGATAACAGCTGATCTCTCAACATAGACTTTGAAAGCTAGAAGATCCTGGAATAACATATTTCAAACACTGAAAGAAAATGGGTTCCAACCAAGAATTCTGTATCCAGCAAAATTGAGCTTCAAGATGGAAGATGAAATTAAAACCTTCCACAATAAACAAAAGTTAAAAGAATTTGAGCTAGAAAACCATCTCTCCAAAAAATCCTCAGCAAAACATTACAAGAAGAGGAAATGAAAAATAACAATGAAAACCAACAGTGGGAGGTAGGACAGTAAAGGGGGGAAAATAATCAAAGAGGAAAACAAACCATATTCAGTAACATAAATAAACAAATATGGCTGGAAGGATAACCCATATCTCAATAATAACCCTAAATGTTAATGGCTTAAACTCACCAATTAAGAGACACAGGCTAGTAGAATGGATCACAAAACATGACCCAACAATATGTTGCCTACAGGAGACGCATTTGATAGAAAAAGACATACATAGACTGAAGGTGAAAGGTTGGGAAAAATCATATCACTCATATGGACTTCGGAAACAAGCAGGAGTGTCCATACTCATATCAAATAAAATAGATTTCAAGCCAAAGTTAATCAAAAGGGATAAAGAGGGACACTACATACTGCTCAAGGGAACCATACACCAACAAGACATAACAATCATAAATATATATGCCCCAAACAATGGTGCAGCTATGTTCATCAAACAAACTCTTCTCAAGTTCAAGAGTCTAATAGACCACCATACAATAATCATGGGAGACTTCAACACACTTCTCTCACCACTGGACAGATCTTCCAAACAAAAGTTAAATAAGGAAACTATAGAACTCAATAACACAATTAACAACCTAGACTTAATTGACATATATAGAATATACCACCCAACATCAAGCAGTTACACTTTTTCTCAGCAGCACATGGATCCTTCTCAAAAATAAATCATATATTATGTCACAGGGCAACTCTTAGACAATATAAAGGAGTAGAGATAATACCATGCATCTTATCTGACCATAATGGAATGAAACTGAAAATCAACGATAAAAGAAGGAAGGAAAAATCATGCATCACTTGGAGAATGAACAACAGGTTACGGAATGATCAATGGGTTATAGAAGACATTAAGGAGGAAATTAAAAAATTCTTAGAGATAAATGAAAACACAGACACAACATATCAGAATCTATGGGACACACTGAAAGCAGTTCTAAGAGGAAAATTCATTGCTTGGAGTTCATTCCTTAAAAAAAGAAAAAACCAACAAATAAATGATCTCATACTTCATCTCAAAATCCTAGAAAAAGAAGAGCAAAATAACAGCAAAAGAAGTAGAAGGCAAGAAATAATTAAAATCAGAGCTGAAATTAATGAAATTGAAACAAAAGAAACAATTGAAAAAATTGATAAAACTAAAAGTTGGTTCTTTGAAAAAATAAATAAGATCGACAGACCCTTAGCCATTCTAACAAAGAGAAGAAGAGAGAGAACTCAAATTACTAGCATACAGGATGAAAAAGGCAATATCACAACAGACACTTCAGAAATACAGAAGATAATCAGAAATTATTTCGAATCCTTATACTCCAATAAAATAGAAGATAGTGAAGGCATCGATAAATTTCTTAAGTCATATGATCTGCCCAGATTGAGACAGGAGGATATAGACAACCTAAACAGACCAATAACAATAGAGGAAATAGAAGAAACCATCCAAAGACTACCAACTAAGAAAAGCCCAGGACTGGATGGGTATACAGCAGAGTTTTACAAAACCTTTAAAGAGGAACTAACACCAATACTTTTCAAGCTATTTCAGGAAATAGAAAAAGAGGGAGAACTTCCAAATACATTCTACGAGGCCAACATCACCTTGATGCCTAAACCAGACAAAGACACTTCAAAGAAAGAAAACTACAGACCAATATCTCTAATGAACCTAGATGCAAAAATCCTCAATAAAATTCTGGCGAATCGGATTCAAATATCAAAAAAATTATACACCATGATCAAGTAGGATTCATCCCTGGGATGCAAGGCTGGTTCAATATATGGAAATCAATGTTATTCACCACATCAATAGACTTAAAAATAAGAACCATATGATCATCTCGATAGATGCAGAAAAAGCATTCGACAAAGTACAGCATCCCTTTATGTTCAAAACTCTAGAAAAATTAGGGATAACAGGATCATACCTCAACATTGTAAAAGCAATCTATGATAAGCCACAGGCCAGCATCATTCTGAATGGAGAAAAATTGAAGGCATTCCCTCTAAGATCTGGTACAAGACAGGGATGCCCTCTCTCACCACTTCTGTTCAACATAGTTCTCGAAACACTGGCCAGAGCAATTAGACGAAAGAAATTAAAGGCATAAAAATAGGAAAAGAAAAACTTAAATTATCACTATTTGCAGATGACATGATTCTATACCTAGCAGACCCAAAAGGGTCTACAAAGAAACTATTAGAGCTAATAAATGAATTCAGCAAAGTGGCAGGATATAAAATCAACATGCATAAATCAAATGCATTCCTGTATATCAGCAACAAATCCTCTGAAACGGAAATGAGGACAACTACTCCATTCACAATATCCCCCCAAAAAATAAAATACCTGGGAATCAACCTAACAAAAGAGGTGAAAGACCTATACAATGAAAACTACAGAACCCTAAAAAGAGACATAGAAGAAGACCTCAGAAGATGGAAAAATATACCCTGTTCATGGATAGGCAGAACTAACATCATCAAAATGGCGATATTACCAAAAGTTCTCTATAAGTTCAATGCAATGCCAATCAAAATCCCAACAGCATTTCTTGTAGAAATAGATAAAACAATCATGAAATTCATATGGAATAATAAAAGACCCAGAATAGCAAAAACAATGCTAAGCAGGAAGTGTGAATCAGGCGGTATAGCGATACCAGACTTCAAACTATACTACAGAGCAATAGTAACAAAAACAGCATGGTACTGGTACCAAAACAGGCGGGTGGACCAATGGTACAGAATAGAGGACACAGAAACCAACCCACAAAACTACAACTATCTTATATTTGATAAAGGGGCTGAAAGCATGCAATGGAGGAAGGATAGCATCTTCAACAAATGGTGCTGGGAAAACTGGAAATCCATTTGCATCAAAATGAAACTGAATCCCTTTCTCTCGCCATGCACAAAAGTTAACTCAAAATGGATCAAGGAGCTTGATATCAAACCAGAGACAAGACATCTGATAGAAGAAAAAGTTGGCTACGACCTACATACTGTGGGGTCGGGCTCCAAATTCCTTAATAGGACACCCATAGCACAAGAATTAATATCTAGAATCAACAAATGGGACTTGCTCAAACTAAAAAGTTTTTTCTCAGCAAAAGAAACAATAAGAGAGATAAACAGGGAGCCTACATCCTGGGAACAAATCTTTACTCCACACACTTCAGATAGAGCCCTAATATCCAGAGTATACAAAGAACTCAAAAAATTAGACAATAAGATAACAAATAACCCAATCAACAAATGGGCCAAGGACCTGAACAGACACTTCTCAGAGGAGGACATACAATCAATCAATAAGTACATGAAAAAATGCTCACCATCGCTAGCAGTCAGAGAAATGCAAATCAAAACCACCCTAAGATACCATTTCACTCCAGTAAGATTGGCAGCTATTATGAAGTCCAACAACAACAAGTGCTGGAGAGGATGCGGGGAAAAGGGTACACTTGTTCATTGTTGGTGGGACTGCAAATTGGTGCAGCCAATTTGGAAAGCAGTATGGAGATTTCTTGGAAAGCTGGGAATGGAACCACCATTTGACCCAGCTATTCCCCTTCTCGGTCTATTCCCTAAAGACCTAATAAGAGCATGCTACAGGGACACTGCTACATTGATGTTCATAGCAGCACAATTCACGATAGCAAGATTGTGGAACTAACCTAGATGCCCTTCAATAGATGAATGGATTAAAAAATGTGGCATTTATACACAATGGAGTATTAGTCTGCATTAAAAAATGACAAAATCATAGAATTTGGAGGGAAATGGATGGCATTAGAGCAGATTATGCTAAGTGAAGCTAGCCAATCCTTAAAAAACAAATGCCAAATGACTTCTTTGATATAAGGGGAGTAACCAAGGACAGGGTAGGGACGAAGAGCTTGAGAAGAAGATTAACATTAAACAGGGATGATAGGTGGGAGGGAAAGGGAGTGAGAAGGGAAATCGAATGGAAATGGAAGGTGATCCTCAGGGTTATACAAAATTACATATAAGAGGAAAGGAGGGGTAAGAGAAGAATAATACAAGTGGAAGAAATGACTTACAGTAGAGGGGGTAGAGAGAGAAAACGGGAGGGGAGGGGAGGGGAGGGGAAGGGGGATAGTAGAGAATAGGATAGACAGCAGAATACATCAGACACTAGAATGGCAATATGTAAATCAATGGAAGTGTAACTGATGTGATACAGCAATCTGTATATGGGGTAAAAATGGGAGTTCATAACCCACTTGAATCAAACTGTGAAATATGATATATTAAGAACTATGTAATGTTTTGAACGACCAACAATAAAAAAATTAAAAATTTAAAAAAAAAAGATGGAGGAGACCTGAAAGATCATCCAATTTGACTTCCTTATTTTCCAAAGGTTGGGGGAAACTGAGTCATGAACATATGAAATGGTTTGTCCATGGTGAATTAGTAAACTAGAACTGTCCAGGAAGAAGTAAGGAGGCCAGGAATTTCTAAAGTCCTTCTGAGCCTTGAACACTACCTTTATTGACCCTGCTCCTGCCACCTGTCACACTCTCTGCCTCTTATTCCACCAGCCATCTCAACTCTGGCTAAAGAATAAGAGAGCTCATCTGACCGGGCTCTAAAGTTCAGACATAATAGTCCTGAGACTCTGTAGCCAGACACAACTCAGAAAGGCCAGCTCAGGGCTGGTCCAGGTTTCCCAAAGCTGCCTAGTTCTGACCAGAACTCTAAAGTCTAGCAAGACAAAGCCTGGAGGATCCGAAACCCATCTCAGTTTCTCAAAGCAAACAGAGTCAAAGGCACCAGGCCACATGCAATGGCAGAATACTTGGTGGTTCTCTTTGCCAGAGTGTACCAGTACCAGCCAGGGCTGAGGCAGAACCAAGCAACCCAGCTGTGGTCTCCATCAGGCCAAGGGAAGCTATCAGAGCTACTTTGTTCTCAAGTGCTCAGACCTAAGCTGAGGAAAACATTTAAGGCCAGTGACAGAGAACCCAGGGCCTCTTGGGGGTGGGAAGGAACCAGAGAAGGCCCACCACAACCACCACCTTGGGTGAGAAAGGAAAGAAGGGCTCTTGTTTCTCCAAGAGGCTGCACCCTGCCCTGGGAGGAAGCAGCTCCCCAGAAATGACACTTGAGGACTTGGCTTGGGGCCACAGGCACATATAGTTCAGGGTTTTTGTTTCTACTTTACAAATGGAGGCAGGCGAGAAAATGAATTCTTTGGCTGAGTAACACAATACTTCTGAGTCCGGCCCACCAGGCTTGGCCCTGGGAAGAGCAAACAAGCTGCCTGCCCTGTCCCAACAGGTTTGTGGACACTCACCACCACTGACATTCACTGCACTGAGGTGTGGATACTGGGGAGACAGGAAAGCTGATCCCCAGAGAGCACAGAGATGGGGAAAACCTACAGCCCAGTCCTCAAACCCCAGAGTGAGGCCAGAGGCTGATAAGGCCACCAAGCCATCAGATATAACTCTATGCTCCACCTACCCACCCAATGCCATGGGAAGTTCTCACTTCTCTTGCTAACCCAGGCCTCAGAGCCCAGCTGTCACTCCAAGGTTTCTTCGCCACAAGCCAAAGGACTTCCCAACTGTTACCAGGCCAGGCTGAGGGCCTCTCCCACTGATGTATAGGTATCCTGCAGGTCACAAGCCAGGAGAAAGCTCCCAGATGATCTGCTGTGATTCAACTGGTCAATGCAAAAGAAAAACAGTGATAAGAGCATTCATATAATATTTTGCAGATTACAAAATATTTTTTATAGACACTTTTCCATTCTCACATCAACCTTCTAAGTTAGGCATTATCCCTACCTGTTTTACAGAGAGGGAAGCAAGAGGCTCAGAGATCAGGTCTCTAGCCCAAGCTACCTAACCCTACCTCTCACACTCCAGGAGTCTCTACAAACCCAGCAGCCTGATCTGGGTACCAGAGATCAGGAGAATTGGTGATAACTAACTCCAGCTATGTAACCCCTAGCTTTTCAGACCTGGCAGCTGAACAAATGAGAGGCTCTCACCTGGCAGGCCTGAGGGGACCAGGCAGATGTAGGTACAACCTCACCTGACCCCTGCTCCTGCAGCCAGCCCAGCCACAACCTGGCTCCAGCAGGTGCCCTCTGGCCTCTCCTGCGCCCGCCCCACCCCTCCACACACTCCGGCAGGGCGCCCTAAAGCACTGTTTGTTTTGCTGAGAGTTTCCGTTGGCTCCTTGGCTGGCTCGCGTGTGGGTGTTTGTTGTATTTCTCCTGCAGATGGCAGACAGCATGCCCTCCCCAGCATCACCCCACCCCAAGGGCTGTGTGGAAAGCAGACCTGCAGGGCAGAACAAAAGCCTAGCAGGTGAACAGCCCCGTCTGCCTTCTGCCGGCATCTATTATCCAACCCAAGTCATAGACAATATCTTTACAAAATTCCTTTCAATTCCCCCATCATTTGGAGCCCTTCCTGCTTGGCTCCCATACTGCTGGAGCCCCCAGCAACCCCTATCCTCACAAAAACAGCTGCTGTTCTGATGAAGCAAGGGATACACAGTTCCAAATAGGCTCTCTCTCTCTCTTTTTTTTTTTTTTTGGCTTCCATTCATTATGCCCCCTCAGAACCCAGAGACCCTCATGCTCCCAGAAACTCCCTGCAAAAGGAGAGGAGTGCATTGACCTGTGGAATGCAGAAGATGACTGTCACACTCAGACCTCCTCAGCAGAAGGGATTATGGAGGCCCTTAACTTTTTACTGTTCCATGAGGCCTGGGGTGGGAATGGGAATGGAGGCAGCTGTAAAGCTGATATTCCTCCTTCCCAACCCAAGGGTGCTCACAGGGCAGATCTGAGGGGGGACAGACAGATGTGGGTACAACCTCACCTGACCCCTGCTCCTGCAGCCAGCCCAGGGTGTCTCTCCCTCTGTAAATATGCTGGGTCAAGGCCAGTGAATTGGCTACTGCAGAGTACAGGTGGCAGAGAAACTCAGGGTCCTCACTGCTAGCACCTGCAGCTGGAGCTGCAATAGTGAGTGCCCATGGACGTCTCTGTATCCCCTCCACCACCACATACAGCAGCTCAGGAATAAGCTCTTCCCTTCACCCCCAGGATAGGCAGCCCAGGTTCAATCCTGTTGTCTTACCTGCTTCTCCACTCTGCCCAGGTCCACAGGGGCTAGTTTGTCTGGTCTTCCCAGGTTTTCTTGTCAGTCCCCACGATGTCGTTGGTGGTCTCCATCAACAAGTCTTGAAGGCCAAAGGCCAATCTCACTTCACCCCCGTGCTCAGCTCAGACCCTGCCAGGCCCATAGTCCCCTAGGATGAGGGCAATAACGTATGATACTCATGCCCCTCCTGGACAACATCTTATGGCCACCTGGAAATAGAGAGATATCCAAATTGACCCTGTTATCAAAGGCTGAGAAGCAGCTGAAGATAGTGTTCAGGAGAAGAGACAGAGGAGGATGCCAGGTACCCACACAACCATTAGAAGGCAGAATAAAGAAGCCTCCAGTGCCACCCCAATGGCAGCTCTGCAGTTGCTGACGCAGGGTCCTGAAATCCCCAGATCTAACATTTGTGGGTTAGACTTCTGACTTTGATTTGTGCAGGTCATACTCTAGCACAAAAAGAGATCTTGGGCCCAACATAAATAAACTGCCTCCCCCAGTGCCTGAGACACTGTGTCATCCAGGCACAGGGAGAGCCCACCCCTTGTATGTGCCAAATTCCAGAACTTTGAGGCCACTTCTGACATTTCTTTCTCTGTGAAGCTTTTCCCAATCCCTTTGATTAGCCCTGATCAGAAGTCAAGCATGCCCAACACCAAATTCTGTCAGGTATTTTAGTTACCTGAGTAAACAAATATCTTATCTCTAACCTTATGAACAGAGATATATTATTTATCTCTGTTCTCACCCATCACCTAGCCTAGAGTGAAAATTAATTGAATATTTTCTGGATTAATAAATCCAGGATAATCCCCTAGAATCCTTCTTCTAATTGGCTACTAGGGATCATGACCAGGGATTGAGGGAAAAGAAAACTAAAATGTGTCTCCATCTCCTGGGCACCTACATACATTACTCTAAGTTTCAAGAGAGAGATAATGCTAAAAAAAAAAAAAACCACGGGTGATAATAGTCAGAAGGTCCCTGAATCACTGCTCTGAACTTCAAGTTACACTGTCCTGGTAGCATGTCTGTCCCTGACTCCTATCCATCCATCAGAAACCTCTGGATGACATGTTAAACAAATCCCCAGTTCCCCGGAAGAAAAGCAGGCTTCCCTGCTAGGTGCTGGTTACTGCCTGACCCACACGTGTGGCTGGCCCCTCTTCCACACACCCACCTAGGCCAGGCAGCTAAGCCTCTGTGGTCAGGACCCCAGAGAGGCCTCCCAGTGATTTGCATATAATCACACAATGCCAGGCACAACAAAGCCACTCAATACAGTAGAGCCTTCTCAGCTGAGTTTAAGGTTTAATCTCCTTAATACAAAAGTTTCTGCTTTGCTGTTGCTGGGTTCTGGGACTCTTGCTAATGATGCTAAACAAATAATCGCCTTTATCCCCCAGTAGAAGATTTTCCCAGTGCATTGTGGTCACACAGGCCCTGGTTGTTGTGGTTTACGGGCCAGGCCTGCACCTGCACTGTTTGTGTGAGCTCATTTGGACGCCCAGCAGTGCTCTTTAAACAATCAAGCATAGGCACCTCCACAACACCACCAGGTGGCACCAATCCAGGGGCTGTTGGAACCCCTGGCAGACACCAGCTGTATGCTCCCCACACTCTTGGAGCCCCTTCTTATCCTCCTGGGAAATAGTCACCCCCATACCCTCCTCCAAAAATTCAACTTCTTTTTCATGTGTCTTCCAAATTGATCCTCTTCCAGTGTCCAGAACCCCCCCAATTCCATCTTCCCCTCTCAGGCTCACACCCCTCAGTTTCTGCAGTCTGCTCCACACATCTAAATGTCATTTCTAGGTCAGTTTTCCTGTTTACGTCAGCACTTCACCCTTAGGTCTCACCAGGCTACTCAGGCAACCCCAAGCCCACAGCCTCCAGGACACCTTGTTAAAGGCACACTCAGGACTGTCAGCCTCCATTCCAGCTCTTCAGCCAGGTCATTTTGAGAATGAGCCAAGATCTTCTGTCTCTTATTTTGATGCAGAGTTTGGAAATGATCATTTCCAAAACTGGTGGCCTGAATGGGGGTGCCCCAGATGCTTTGTCTATTTTTGTGTAACAATTTCAAAATATAGTGACATAAAAACACAATCTTTTTTTATTATATCTCTATGCTTATGATTCAAAACTCTGTGCACGGCTCAGCCAAACAAGTTTTCTGCTCTATATGGCATCTAAGATATTTTGATAGAAAATAAACAGATCTTGGGGGTCTCAGATAGTCTCACATTCATGGCTTCCATCTTGGTGGGTGTGGCTGGAAGCCTTGGCTTAGCTGGAATTATTGATGAAAGGGTCTACATGTTGCCTCTCCAACTTGGCAGTCTCAGGAGAATGAGAATCCTTATATAGCAGATCAAAGCTCCCAGAGAGTGTTCCAGAAAAAACATGCAGAGGCTACAAGTGTTCATATGACCTGAGCTCAGAAATCCTAGAACCTCACTTTTGTCATATTCTATTAATCATGTAGATTCAAAATAAGGTAATGTGCTGATATCTCTAATTCATAACAGTAGTTAAAAAGATCTTGTTAGGAGCCACCAGACCCTATAAATAGTACAGGGACAGAGATTCCCCAGGCTCAAAGGCTGCAGAGGTTAGCCTTGCAAATAGAACATCATGGTTACCAGTCTGTGAACACTAGAAAAAGGAATATACCTAGATTCTCATCCTTTTCCAAGAGACTCAAACCAAAATGCTATCCCTGGCCTAGTAGTAGCCCCAGTTAACCCAGTGCTTGGCCTGCATCTTACCTGCCTTCTCACCTGTTGGCAGGACTTTTGATTTTTCTTAGTTGCTTCCAGATCCAGAACTGCCCTTCACAGGTTTTGTTCACATATACTTTAGATGGGAGACAAGGAAGCTTGAGGTTAGGTGAGACACAGAGATGGAGGGGTTAATGCCCTAAACTTAAAGTCCCATCCCAGCCTCTGCAGAATGGCTTCAGCAGAGAGTTCCTGGTGTAGGAAAGAGTTGTCACAAGGTCACTGCTCTAAATCTTTCTGGGAGTCAGAGGGAGGCCATAGAGATGAGAGGGGCAAGGAAAGTGGCGAGAGCATAGTTTTCTGTCTGCCACACCACTTGGTACTGAGTCACATCAACACCTAAGCAATACCTGGTCAGACAGGCTCCAGCAGACCTATCTGGCCCGAGCCAGCTTGACTTTCCCTGGCTCCAGGCTGGGAGTGGCAGACGTGTGGCAAGGCAGGGTCACTCAGGCCAGAGCCACAGATAACTCTTTTTATTTTTCCTCATAAATAGGTTTCAAATTTTATTATGAAATATTTAAGCCATACAAAAAGGAATGAAGAATATAATAACAAACATCCACAAGTTAAGAAATAAAATATTACCCCATTCATTCTCAGGGCTCTGGGTAGTTGAAGAGAGTCCAAGATCTCATTTCCATGCAGGAAGAAAAGAAGCATTGGCGGGGGAGAAGGAAGCAAATCTTAGCATCAGCAATGGCAGCTCCATCCAGAGAGGGAGCACTCACTGGCTGTCAGAGCCAAGGAAGATGGTAGGAATTTGGAAACAGGCTGAAAAGAACATAGAACATTCCTTCTTTCTACTCCCAAGTCAGAGATTTCCCATATCCCATAGTCTGAACTATTCCTTGGGGACTCCCTAGACATTGCATGCCATGTCCCTGTCTGCTCTCAAGCTGTTTACATCCATTTGTCTCCCACACTTGCCTGTAAACTCTGAGCTTTATGACTTTTATCTCACAAGTTCTTGTATACAGTCAGGACTCTTTATTATTGAGTTGAATGAGTGATTTACTCTTGGGAAACCCCTGTGATTAACGGACTGGGGACAGGACAGTTAACAGAAAGGGGGAACAAAAGTGGATTGGAAATAAAGAGACCAGAGCACATCTAGCACCCAGATCCTGGATTTTCAATAAAAGGAACCAGAGCCTGATGCAATGGCGCACACCTATAATCCCAGCTGCTCAGGAGGCTGAGACAGAAAGATCACGAGTTCAAAGCCAGTCTCAGCAACAGTGGCGAAGCAACTCAGTGAGACCCTGTCTCTAAATTGAAAAAAAATACAAAATAGGGCTGAGGATGTGGCTCAGTGGTCAAGTGCCCCCGAGTTCAATCCCTGGTACCCCCAACCCCTGCCAAAAAAAAAAAAAAGAACCAGAACTTGTTGGGAAAATGACTGATTCTAGGACTTGGGAAAGAAATATACAAGAAGAGCCTGGACATCTTATAATGCCAGAAAAGGAAGGAAGTTCTCAAACACACACACACACACTGGAAGATGTTAAAAGAACCCATAGGCAACTAAAAGAGCTCACAGTGGACAACAGTAGATAATTTTGAGGAAAAAAAGTAATGTGTTTAACTCAAAGCATGAAGTAAACGATTGAATAAATAGATAATAAGACAAATATCATTCAGAATAATCTCAAATGATTTATGCGCATGTTCCTTCCTCTCGGAGATGGGACACAACTCCCCACTCATTCAGTGTAGGCTGATAGAGTAGCTTTCTTCCTTCAAAAAGCACAGTATGGAAAGGGGAAATTTTAAAGCAAATTTTAAAGTGGTATTTATTAAGTTTTCCAGTAGAAAACCTAACAAATACCACTTCAGCCAGGTGATCGAGGTCAACATCCACAGTGATGTCACGTTGATAGCATGTGCCCTTGCTGGGATGTGATGAAAACAGCACTGTATCACTCTGGTCCTCTCAAAAACCCTTAGCTCCAGTCTAATCATGAGAAAAATTCCAGGTGAATCCAAACTGAGGAACATTCCACAAAATACCTATCAAGATCACCAGATCATGGACCCTCCACTGAATGTCTTCTCCTTGTGAGCCTCCTTCACCCTACCCTACCCCACCACCCCAGCTTAGCACCTTCTGCAAGCTCACAGTGCCACCTACTGGAAAGACAAGGGCAGGATGACTGATCAATTCAGGAACAAAGCAGATGACTGAAGTGTGGTGCAGGTAAGGGGCTATTCACAGGCTGAGGAGCCCTACAGAGAAGTGGCTTTCCAGGAAGTTAGCCTGTGCTGAACAATATGGAAACCACTAGCTACATGTGACTACAGAGCATTTGAAATGTGGCTAGTCCAAGTTGAGATGTGCTGCTAAGTGCAAATGCACAATGGAGTCCAAAGATGTAGTAAAAAAAAAAAAAAAAAAGTGTCCAAAATATAACATTTTATATTATTACATGTTGAAATGAAATGAGCTCAATAAAATATTAAAGTTCATTTCATCTGCTTTTTACTTTTATTATTGTGGCTACTAAAGCATTTACAATTACATACGTGACTCACATTATATTTCTATTAGAACTGATGTATGACATGTTTTCACAGAATATGAATTCCAAGGGATACTAATCTCCTCCTCAAGTATGATTCTACAATGGGCTTTACTTGTGTACCCCAATAATTCTCCTTCCAGTCCCAGCTGCAAAAACAGCCTCCTACAATCCTTCTGCACTTGTAGTTCTTTTAAGTACCACCAGCCCTAGGAGAGAATGCGGGACATAGTAAGTACACAATAAATATCTGTAGAATGGATGACTAAATAAAATTGAGTGAATAAAATGCCCTCAGTTGGTGGTACTTGTCCTGGGCGGGTGGATCTCTTCTTAGAAGCAACCATGCCATAAGTCATATGGAGAAAAAGTTGATGAATTATCTAGACATATCAAATCAGATATACCATCTCTTATTTTTACAACTTAGACCCAACTACAAAGTAACACAATGTGTCTTCTGCAGGTTCTCCCATCATGGCACTATTCAAACTTGGAATCAGAAGCCCCATTTACAAGTTGTAAATTGTGATTACAAACTGGGAGTCTCTGTTCTCTCTCCTTAGCAGCTATACCTCACCATTTGCATTTACTCTTATGGCTTTCCAAGCACTTCTGGCTTGTTAGCTTGATTGACTTTGCACAGCAAAAATACTACTTAGAATAGCACCTAGAAAACTAGGTAATATTACCTATTATCACTTTTGTACAAGGGTTAAGTCAACTAATTATCCAATTTTGAAAGGTAGCCTTTCTACCACCTGCTGTGCCTTTTATCTATGGCATCACCTGATTATATCAGGGGCTCACTATTTTACAGGTTATAGTTATTTTGTGTATCATATTCTTTAAGAACATGTGATTGATTTTTGTCAGATCATTGAAACTGAATTCAGTGGCAGCTATTAAGAATACAAACAACAATAAATATTGGCAAAGATATGGGGAAAAATGCACACTCATACACTGATGGTGGGACTGCAAATTGGGGCAGCCAATGTGGAAAGCAGTATGGAGATTCCTTAGAAAACTGGGAATGGAACCATCATTTGACCTAGATATCCCACTCTTTGATCTATATCCAAAGGACTTAAAAATAGCATACTACAGGGACACAGCCAAATTTATGTTTACAGCAGCACAATTCACAATAGTGAAACAGAGGAACCAACCTAGATGCCCTTCAGTAGATGAATGGATAAAGAAAATGTATATATACAGCATGGAATATTATTCAGCATTAAAAGAGAATAAATTCATGGCATTTGCAGGTAAATGGATGGAGCTGGAGAATATCATGCTAAGTGAAATTAGCCAATCCCAAAATACCAAATGCTGAATGAGTTCTCTGATTTATGATACTGATCCAAAATATATTGGGGGGTGCAGAATGGAAGGATTAAATGAACTCTAAATAGGGCAAAGGGGAAAAGGGGAGGGAGGGGAAGGGAGAAGGTATGGGGTAGGAAAGATGGTGGAATGTGTTGACCATCATTATTCTAAGTACATATATGAAGACATGAAGAATGTGACTCTACTTTGCCTATAAGCAGAGATATGAAAAATTGTGTTCTATGTGTATAATATGAATTGTAATGCATTCTGTTGTCATATGTAACAAATTAAAATTTTAAATAAAAAATGATATTTAAAAAACTGAATTCAGTCTTTCTGGACCTTAAGTTTTCCCCTCAGTAAATTAGGAGAAGAGAAAGATCTTCTAGATCTTTTCTAATATTAAAATCCTACCAGTTGGGGTCTCTGAAATCAAAGACAGAAACTTTGAGTTATAGTCCCTTTGCATCTCTCCTGCAGGGTTTTATATATCAAAAGAGCTTAAAGGAGGTTGACTACTTGGCAGAGCAAAAGGAGGGAAGTAAGGACATCTTTGCCTTGAGCCCACCCACTTCCCATCCGTTGCCTCCCCCACCACACACACATGCGCCGCTATAGGAAATAAATGGAGCATAGAGAGTGGGAAAAGAGTGTGGGAACACTTACATTGTCTAGGTAAAGGCTGCGTAGAGGACCTATATCTCAGATTTCATCTTCATGAAATATTTAGTGAGTGCTTGCCGGAGCTGCTTTGAGTGGCAGAGGCTGTCTTCCTGCATTCTGCTCCTGGGCTCAGATCTCTCCAGGCCTCTCCTATTGAGCCATCCTTGTCTTATCTTCTGCTACTGCCCCTTCTCTCTCTCCATCTGCTTCCCCAAAGATCTTCCTTGGTTCTGTCCTCCACCTATCTCCATGTCTACCTCTCTCCCTGCCACAGTCACCCCTGCCCAGAAGGTAAGGATTGTCCCATTTGGGGACATCCTGGGGACATGGACCTTAATAGCTCTTTTCTGCTTTGTCCTCCAGAGAGTCACTTGCCTGATCAGAGAGAATCCTCAGGAATGTGGGGATGAGATGCCCTGTACAAAAGAAGAGCTGGACCCATCAGGATGCCCAGAGGGTAGGAGCTGGGAATGAATTTGTACCAAAGGCATTGGAGGTAAAGTTGAGGAGAGGGAACAGAAAAACAACTGAGGGTCACTGCTGGTTTTATGTTACTCCTAGGTTGGGCTAAAAGTCAGAATCTCACCAGTGGAGGGGAGAAGGGTAGTTGGGGTCCTCTTGAGCTCCTGAGGAATAAGGGGGACCTATAGCTCCTGAAGCCAAATCTTACCCTTAATTACAGCACAGCTATCACCCACAGATAAACTCTGTCCCAGCCCATCACCTGCTCCTTGTCCTCCTGGAACTTTCTTCTCTGGAGCCGGTCCCCACAATGTCCCCTTCTGTCACCTTTGCCCTCCGGGGTTCTTCAATCCCTGGCATGGCCAGGATGCCTGCTTCCCCTGTGGCACAGAGGCCACCCAGCCAGAGGAAGGCAAGGACACATGTGTTTGCCGCGAACCTGGGCGAGTATTCCAGGTATGTCTTCTGGTGGTGGGATCCAAGGACTGGCTGCATGTCCAGGACTGTGTTGGTACCAGGTCAGGTTTGGCTCACTGTAACCTGACCTGGATTGGCTCAGGTTTCCAAATCACTTTGGAATAATATTGATAGATAGAGGTTACCCAGTTAAACTTAATTTCAAATAAATAACACTTTGTTTTGTACTGCATGAGACACACAAAAAAAAAGAAGAAAAAACTTCATTTTATATCTGAGGTTTGAACTAGGCAACCCTGCACTTTAATTTGCTAAATCTACCTACCCTCCTCAAAGGAAAGGACAAACTTTATGTCATTCTCTACCATGATCACTCCCAAAACACCCTGGTCCAAGCCCTTCCAACTTGAGCATTCCTCATAAGCCAATAAATGTGCATATAAAACCTTCCTTCTAAGTCTTTGGGAATAAAATGATAGCACCAGCTGGACCCTTACCAGTACATGCCAGTAAGCTTTTCCTCTGAACCAGCTCTATTTTTCCCTTCCCCTTCCTTGCTCTTCTCCTCTAACCCATCTCAGGCAGGGTCCCAGCCAATGGGTTTTGTGGGGTTCACCACAACCAAGTAGTAACCAGCCAACCTGAAATGGCATTCCTCCCATTCCTCCCATCCACCAGCCCAGTGATGGTCAATGCCCCTGCCTCCCTGGCTACCAAGACATTGGCAAGCCACTGGGCTGTGTCCAGCGAGAACACAAGAGCTGCAAGAATGGGGCCACTTTGAACCAGGAGGGGCTGTGTTTGACCAAAGGTCAATGGAATGACCACTGTGCCCATGAGGTAGGAGGCTTCCCATAAGTTGACACCCCTTGCCTTCCTGTCCCTCTGTCCTGTTATTCAAATGTCCAACTGCTGGGCTAGTTCCACTGGCCCCTCCCTTGAAACATGGAGGCCTGTACCCTACCCTCTGAGGCAGTTCCTAGAAGAAGCTAGAGAGAATGGGGGGAGTCTTCCCCAGGGAGGCGTGCCCAAGAAGTTGAGTCTTTGAACAGGTATGCGCCACACCTGGAGATGCCCGTGGCTATGATGTAGGCCTAGGACTCTGCCTGTGCTGGGAACAACACTCGAGTGGAATGTGTGGCCCCCTGTGCCCAGAGAGACAGAGACATATCCTGAAGCTCAGCTGCCCTAACAGCATCCCACAGATTTCCATCACTGAAGGCAATGGGAGCCAGGTACAGTACCCTGAGGTCCAACCCTATACTAGAGCAAGGCTGTGACTTTTGCTTCCCAAAATGGAACATGGAGGATGGGATTGCTTATGGGGCCTAAGGGCTACTGCTCACGACCCACACCTCTCCTACCTCAGAGGTTCTGGAATCAGAAAAAAAGGCCCCTGTGTCACTTTAATTTCATATATATATATATATATATATATATATATATATATATATATATATATATAAATTTGAAGAAGCAGCATTCTGCTCATTACTGAGAGGGGATACTATCCAAGAATCATGACTCCAGGTTGTTTTTGCCCAGAGTTCTAAGAACTATTTGCCCTGATACTTCCCCATCATCCCCATCAGGACACTCAGGGCTCAGAGAAGGCCCTATGTTCTCCCCACCTCCTTGCTGAGCAAATACGTCACTCTTGACATCTTGACACTGTCCTGCCTCATTTCTAGAACCTCTCTCTCCTGGACAGACCTTCCTCACCACGTGCTGTGGGCCATCCTTGCAACTTGGGACAAGGGCAAAAGTCTGTTCCTCTGTATGTGGTCAAGGTAGATGGTAAGAGCTGGCAGATGGAGGCCAATGCTCAGGACCACAGGTCTGCAAGCATTGTCCTTCCCATGGCACATGCTTTGCCCTTCAGCAGAAGTATTGAAGGGGCAAGGGTGTTGGGGCAAAACCTCCCCTCCAGGAAGGGTTCCCTGAGAAATGCATGTGAATTCTGACTCATCCTGTTTTTTAGAAACTTGAATCCTGCCATGAGCAAATTAAGACTGGACAGTTTGGGATTGTGGGAAAACTCTAGCCCCAGTCCCTGAAGGGTCAAGGAGATCCCTGACTTATTCTAGAGCTTGGCTTCTTGGGCCTAACCAGACCAGATCATGAGCTTCTGCACCCACTTGGCCTGCCCCTCACAGATTCCAAGCATCCAGATGAAGGTCCAGGTAAGCAGCACAGATTCCATGTCCCTTCCACACCCCAGCAAAAGCCATCTGAAAGGTGGCTACTCTCCCTTATGCTCAGAATCTTACCTAGGAAAGTCGACGGAAGGAAACTGGACTTCCCCTTGGTCACTGAGCCCCAATTCTACACACCCTAGGGACCTGTCACCCCCAGAGCCTGGCATTCGAAACCCCACAGTCTGCCTTCAAACCAATGATACTCTGGCCTTCCTGGTCACTCGTGAGCACTATCCTGAATATGACCTGTGAGTATGCAGAGTCACAGCCTGCCACCCTGGAGGCTCCTGCATCTGCTACCACCTCCAAAAGGCAACAAGCTCCCTCCTCTCTCTGTGCCCAGGGGCCACTTCTACAACACACTGGAACAGTTTGACTGGGGGCGTTTCCGGGCCCTGGCTGAGAAAGCCCAGCTCTCTGAGAAAAGCTCCCGCCTCTTTCTGCAGCAGTTCCAGCTGCCTGGGGTCTACGTCTTTCGTCTAAGCAGCAACCAGCATCGGAAAATGGTTTGTCTATGATGATTTGCCTCATTTAAGGTATTATGCACCATTTCCCCTTTCTTTAAAAAATACAGCCTCATAACCACATCAGACAACTCTCCAGGGAAGGAGATGCCCTGGATGTCCCCATCAAAGTTCAAGGTTCCACATGCTAACAGAGGATTCTGGGGATGCTGAGGTTCCCTTCACAGCAGCCCAATGTGTGATATTTAGGGAGCAAAACACTGTGAGGATGGATACTCCAGTGTGTCTTGAAGGACACTGATGGCGTGGAATGGCTTTAGGACTCCCAGCTCTCTCTTGGCCCTCCACTTTATCTTCCATCTCCACTCCTTTTTCATCCTGAAACTCCTATCCCAAGCCAGTCTATATAACCATTTATCCTCATGATCTGCACTGATCCAAGTGCTCTATGTCACACACAGGATTTAGTATCTCAGACTGTCAGCAAGACCACCTAAGAGGCAATGCAGGCAGCTCCCCTCTATGCACAGTCATCCGATGTGAATGAGTTTCCCAGAAAAACTTAGATTCTGCCTGCCAGACCCCAGATCTACACAACCATCTAGGCTATTTAGTTAGAGTTAACATGCCTCGGTTGCCACTCTAGCCAGTCTCTGGCAAACCGTGACACAAAGACTGAACAGATCTCTTTCCACCCAGTATCTCCGCACTCTCCCACCTGGAGGCAAGTGCTTTGGGGATGGGCCCTTTGCCTCCACGACTCCCAGGTATCTCATCCAAACCGGCATTGCCAAGATCCCCGTGCCCCTGAAGAGGTCTGACTGGCCAGGTGTCCTGGGGGAGATTTTGCTGCTCCTGGGGCTCTGTCTGCTTCTGTTGGTGAGTAAAACCAGGCTAGTGACATCTTTACAACTGTGCATAATGACTTCTAAAGGCCCCTTCCTATAACCGAGTCTCCCATTCCCTGTATGCAGTAGGCATTGTAACAGTTGCTGGGATGCAGAGGTGAGGAACATGCAGCCTTGGGCCTCCAGTGCTCCAGGCTTAACAGGGAGAATCACACCAAGAAGCAAAAAATGTCAGCAAGTGTGACAGAGTTAAGTGACAGCATATTCAGACAGCGTGTGCCACACAAAGAAAGTCTATCCTAGGGTGTCAGGATAGACTTTCTAGAACAGATGATCCCTGAAGGAGACCTGAAATAGAAGACATATGAGAATGTGGTCCCTGTACTATCACTGGGGTTGGTGAGTCAGACATGGGGGGTATGCACTTGAGCAAGGGGTGAGGATGAGAAAGTGTATTTGCCCCTCCACATCCATAGGCTCTGCATCCATGGATTCAATCAACCACAAGATGGAAAACATTCAGGGGAAAAAAACACTGTATTTTACTGAACATGTACAAACACGTACAGACTTTTTTTGTCATTATTCCCTAAATGATATAGTATAACTATTTATAGGGCATTTACATCACATTAGGTAGTATAAGTAATCTAAAGATGATTTAATGTGATTCTGCAATCTGTATTTGGGGTAAAAATGGGAGTTCATAACCCACTTGAATCTAATGTATGAAATATGATATGTCAAGAGCTTTGTAATGTTTTGAACAACCAATAAAAAAAGAAAAAAAAGAAAGATGATTTAAAGTACACAACAGGAAGTGTGTTAGTTATATAAGATAACATACCATTTTATATAAGAGACTTAGCACACATGATTTTTGGTAATCATGGAGGGTTCTGAAATCAATCCCAATTGATAGCAAGGGATCAGGGAAACAAGCATGATATTCCATGACTAGAGCTCAGGCTGTAAGTACATAGATAAGGCTGAAACAAACAATTTGGTCTCTCTATCCCAAATTGTGGATGATCTCATGAGCCCTAACAAGAAGTTCAAACTTCAGCAAGTAAGAATTTTGAGCAAGAGACAGAAAACAAGGACAGAGTTAAGCCTTTCCAATGGCCCAAGCAAGAGAAGTTGGGGCACTCCCTACCACAGCTGAGCAGGGACCTGGTCCTTTCAGAGTCTTCAGGAAGGATGCCTCTCTCTTGGCTCCCCCCACCGCCCTGCAGATTCACTGTCACCGCCTCAGCTGGGCTCGGAAGGCCCCACCTCACCCCACCTTCAGGATCCATCAGCAAGGATACAACCTCAATGCCTATTCTTCTTCAAGAACTGGGGTGACATCAGTGAGGAGAGGCCAATCACACCAAGACCCTGATGCCCCCAGTGTTGAGAGAGTTCACAGTGAGTGACATGCTGGGCTAGAATCCCAGAGTTGTCCCTAAGTCCACCTGGCCAGCTCCTCCTTCATTTTTCATCCTCCTAGATTACTCGTTGCTCAAATCCTCTCCATTTATTTATTTGTTTGCTCAATAAATATCTATTGAATGACTACTGAATGCAGATGCTGTTAGGCACTAGGCATGCAGGGTGTACAGGGGGAAGAGCCACCTCAATACAAACTTTTCAAAAGAAAAACAATATAATCAAGTACAAAGTGTTCAATAAAGTTTCCAGTACTACCTAAAGGAAGAAGTTGCAGAAGGTAATGTATGTCACACTGAGACTTTTACCTTCTACCCTTGCTGCTCCAAAGCTTGGGTCTCAAATAGCAGCAGTATAGGAATTGGTATGCAAATGAATTTCCTGGGGTGGGAGGTCTTCTGGTTCAATAAAGTTGGGAAAAGACCTGAGAATCTGTATTTCTAACAAGTTTTTCTGCTAAACTAATCCTGCTCATCCAAGGACCACACATTCGTTGGTTGAGTCTAGACTGTTGAGAATCTATAGGAAGATACACTAAAGATGTGTACGGATCTGTACTTCAGAGGATAATCTTACTTCCCATCCCCCCCCCCAACAGGTGGCAGCTGGGAAGCTGAGGAGCAAGTGGACCTAGAGTGGTTTGATGCAGAAGCCTTCTTCAGGATCCTGTTCAGGCAGTCGCTGACAGTGACAACCAAACTCAGCCAGACCAAGGAGGAGGTAACCCGCACCTCCAGACAAAGCTGAAGGAACAAGTGGGGCTGAAAGTGGGAGAGTTGTTTCTGTGATCTAAACCCTAAAGATAGCTTCTGCCATTTGATAAAGAATCAGAAGAGCCGAGCACCCTGGCAGACACCTGTAATCCCAGAGAGTCAGGAGGCAGAGACAGGGGAATGGCGAGTTCAAATCCAGCCTCAGCAATTTAGCAAGGCGCTAAGCCACTCAGTGAGATCCTGACTCTAAGTAAAATACAGAACAGGGCTGGGGATGTGGCTCAGTGGTCAGTGGTTGAGTGCCCCTGAGTTCAATCCCCAGTACCCTACCCCCCCCACCCCCCGAAAAAAAAGAATCAGAAGAAAGGAGAGTATATGCACAGGGGAGATCAATTCCAGGTTAAATTTAGAGCTTATATTATGAAACCTAGGGCCGCATATCTACCAAGGCCACATCTAGGGTGTCTTAGATTCCCAGTTCTAACTGGGTGAGCATATTCATACCAGTGGGTAACAGCTACTAGAATTAAAGACAATACACTGTAAGTCTAAGCATTAAAGTTGGGCAAAAGGTTCCCTAGGCAAAATGCACATGAAGGGGCTTGCTGGGACTTGCCACAGCTGGTCTTCATACATCTCAGTGTGGAGGATGGGTGTTCCTCTGGAGTTTCTCCAGCTATCGGCAGTAGGGGGTGCCGCAGTCCCAGCAGTAGAAGACTGGGTGGCTCCAGAGAGCGGAGTTTCACAGGCTAAACCCAAGTTCTTTCTCAGCTCAAACTCCTCTACCTCAAACTTCTGAGTGAAGCCCGTTCTCTCCGACAGCTGTGGGGTACTCAGCATTGTACCCCAGCCTCCACTGACCAGCCTCTGGGGAACATCCACGGGGAACAGCAGCAGGTTGGGCTTTGCTCATACCTTCCTACCTGGTCACTGTGCCCAGATGTGACATCTTTCTCAAGGAGGTCCAGAATCCCTCCCTTAGCACTCCTCCCACCTATTCCATCTCCCTAGCCTCAGGGCAAAGACCATCATTCCTGAAAATTCCTTAACCTGCTTTGCCACTGCTGCTGTATTACTCCTGCCCAGAACATTCTGCAGTTCCCAGGGGAAGCTAGGTGTCCAGTCCCTGGTGGTTGTAACCTCTGCAGGTGAACAGGCAGGGTTGTCTCTGATTCAGGCTGCTGAGGCAGCTTCCAGGGCCGCAGAGGAAGAGGCCAGGAGGAGGGAGCATCTGGCAGGTGAATATGCAGCAAGCCTCAGTCACCAAATGAAGGTCCTCCACCAAGACCTCCATGCCAGACAGGAGCAGTGGGCCTCCTTCTGCTCAGCACTGATGGAGGCCCAGCGGCTGCTGAAGTCACTGACAAGCTCCAGGCCACAGAAGTTCTCCCAGGCTGGGCAGCCTCCCAAAGGGTATGGAAGCTGGGTCAAGGTTAGTGAGAAGGGGTGGAGAGTGTGGCTTCATGGTCCCAGAATTGGCCATCTATAGTGTCTTTTTCTCACCTCTAGTTGTCCCTGATGGACCCTACCCTGTATCCCTGCAGGCTGGTTCCCCAGATGGACACCCTGCTGGGCCACCTGTCCCAGGTCATGCTGCAGGAAGGCCACCGCTTAAAGGCCTGGGGTTTCCTGGGCACTGGCACAGGGGCAGAGCTGCTACAGCCAGGTGAGCCCTACTGGGCCTCAGCCAGGGCCCCCAAGAAAACCTGGCTCTGCATTCAGAAATTCAAATTCTACCTCCAAGACACCCTTCAGGGAAGGAAGCGGGGAGGAGGGTAAAACAAAGAGAAGCCCCTGGGGTTGAGAGGGGCTTCCTGTGCAGTGTCCTGCACAAAAGACAGAGGTTCAGAAATGGGAAGAACTAAGGCGGAAACAAATATGACAACCACAAATTATAGCTTTACAGGCCAGATGCCACTTCCTGAAAACAAAAGCCTGACAGATAAATGCAAGCAGCCATGTTTGAGAAATGCTGGAAAAGAAGTCCCTCAGGGTCTTGCATGTATGCTGAGCATGGGGAATCTCAAGGCTCTTCCAGTCTCTGGCAGCCTGCTGTCTGAGGCTATTACAAGGGCATATCCGAAATGTGGAGTTTTTCCCTGGACTCAGAAAAAGACAAGACTCCTGCCTTGGGGGAGCACCATGTCTGGGGTAGGGTAGAGTTCTCACCAGCTCCTTCCAGTCACCAGCCTGCCCAGGACCCAGCAGGCAATGTTGGCTTTCTTGCAGCTGCCCTAGGTCCGCAAGGGAGTGATGATTACATCAGTATGAATCCCATCACCAAGTTGATGGTCCCTGGCCCCAACTGTGCAATGCTTCCAGCCAGTGGCCATGCAGGGCCCATACCCCCTGGCTACTTCATCCACCCTGACACTGGACGTGTGCTGCCTGAGGCTGGAAACCTGGGATATGACCTGCTGAGTGCTACCCTAGTGCCCACTACTGATTCTAATGCTGGTGAGACCCTGGCCTGCTGTGTTACTCCAGTCTTGCTTTGGGCTTCAGAGACAGGGCAGAGTTCACTGGGGTCCTCAGGTATGAACTCCCATGAATCACAGCACAGGAAGAAGGCCTTGTTCTTAGTGCAGCTTGGTGACCAACAGAGAAATAAATACCTCCTCCCCCTCTTCAACTTAATGCTGGATGCAGAGGGCCCCATGATTGCAGAGAGTTACTCAGTGAATGAAAGCAGGTGCGAGGCTTCTCCACCCCTGCTTTTCAGGATAAAGGAGGCAGGCTGGCATTTTAAAGGGTACCAACACCATGCCATCTCCCTGCCCAGGTGGTGTCCGAACATCAGAAGCCGCCATCCTCCCCTATGTGCCCTATCCAACCAGTCCTGCCACAGGCTGCCCTCCACCCACGAACCTGCCTGCCCTGCAGCCAAGAAGGACCTCACAGCTGGGGGCTCTCATGACCGACCCTCTTACAGGCATCGAGGTGCCAGTTCTGGCTGTGACCCTGCACCCTCAAACAAGGCAGTGGCTCACTCTTGGGGGCACATACTGCAATCCTCTCACCAAGACCTTGGCTCCTCTTGAGTTGGGGGCACCCATGGAGGATCCAGTCACAGGAGGCATCTTGCCAATCCTAGGAGTCGGACTGGATGAAAACACAGGTCTCCTGGCAGCCCTCAGTGCTGTCCTCCCACCCTTTCCTCCCTGCCTGGCCTAGCTTCCCAGTCCCTATCTCTCAATCCCTGCACCCCCATGTTTTGGTCCCGGCTGCAAACTCCACCTCATCCTACCTTTCTTCCTTATTCTGCCCCTGAACCCCAACAATACCTCTCATTCTCAGCTGCCCAGTCCCCTTTCCAAATTCACTACCATGCCCCTGGGAAGGGAGAAGAGAAGCAAGATGACTTAATATCAAAGCAAACTGAAGAGGTCCATTGCTCTTCCTGCCCTGCACACATACTCCCCTCTGCCCTCTCCCTCATTTCACATGCTGACCCTCCTGCAGCTCACTTCTGCCCTCTGACCCTTCTTTACCCTATTCCTCACCTGCCTGCATTTCACATAGTCCCTTTCCCATCTACCCTCTTGGTTTCTTATATCCAGGTCAGGTGCTTCCCCTGGGAGGGCTGCGAGATGCCATGGGGAACATCATGCTGCCTGGTGACAGCTTTGTGGAGCCATTAAGTGGGAAGACAGTCTGGCTCCAGGGAGTTTCACAACAGGAAGACCGGACATTACTCCATGCGGGAGGGTTACAAGCCCTGCTGGATGCCAACGTGCTGGTGGCCCAGAGGCAAGTGATTGCAGTGCTCCAACAGTGCCAGGAGAGTCCAGGGTGGAGAGCACAGGAGCTTCTGGAGGCTGCCATCAAGGACATGAAACAGGCACTGGCTTTGAGTCTGCACCACATCCTACAGCAGGCTCGGAGACTGGCCAGACAACTGGAGGCAGCACATGGCATTGAAGCCAGCGGTGGCAGGATAGGTATGTGTTGTTAAGTGGGGCTGAGGATCACCCAGCCCTGAAATTCCCTCTCAGAATGACCTGGCACTTCAGTGACCCTCAGCACATAAGTTCAGAGGCAGGGACACAGCTTCACTGGCCATACATGTATGTGACCAGGGGAAGCAAAGAAGGGACTGGATGACTCCATCCCCTGACACCATGAGGGCTTAGCTGCATGCCTATCTTTCAATCTCTTGTCAGCTCCATTGGGTCTCGCACTTCTCGTCTTGGAAGTGCACCTTCTCATGTTATATCACCACACACTCAAGCACTATACTACACTATTCTACAGGTACTATGATACCCATTTTTAGTGGGAACCTGAAGTTCAGGGAATCAAGAGACAGGCCTAAGCTGGAATCTCCTAAGTCCTCAACTCCTTTCTAACTTCTCTCCTGACAACCGTCCTCTACTTCCCACTCATAAACTCAGGAAAGGAGCCCACCCAACTCCTTACCTCCCCCCACAGCCCTAATACAAGGAAAGGCAGGAAGAGGAGGTAGGAGTGGCATCTTCCTGGAGCTTATCTCACTCTTTCTAGATGCTTCCTTCTGCCCATGGTGTGACATAAAAGAACCAGAGTTTGAATTAGAAATGACATGAGTTTGAAGATCTGCCCACCCCCCATCTATGAACTCTTTGACCTTAGACAAGCTACTAACCTTTCTGCCATGTTTTACCATCTTTAAAGTGAGAACAAAAATAGCACTATTGCATAGATTTAGTCAAAGGAACAAACAAAGTATGACTTATATGTAATTCTTAACTCCAATTCTGATCATGGAAGATACTTGAGAATATAAGTCTCTTTCTCATCCCACGTTTCAGTGTGGCCTGGAAATTGTTCCCAGCTTCCCAAAAGGTTAGTAGTGCCCCTCCATTCTCACTTGCTCCTTCCAAAGCAGGCCATCAGGATATCAATCTTTCTTCTCTTCTGAATTCAAAATGCTAAATTGGGTCCAAAGGAAACAAATGCAGTCTTTATAGAGTGGCTAGTGGGCAGGGATTAGGCACTTTGAGCCTGGAAAGACTTTAGACGGCTTAACCTCTATTTCTCCTCCCCCTTCTTCAGGAATGATGTGCTATCCTGGGACAGAGCTATGGGTCTCAGCCCTGTATGGGATGGAGATCCCAGACCCTGAGGGCTCGGGGCTCATGGTGCCCATTCTGGGCATGGAGCAAGATGGGAATTCTGGTAATGCTACACCCTTGGCAGGCTCAATGGAAGATGCTGATGGCAAAGGTAGGAGGGAGCTTGGAACCTCTAAAAGCTCAAGGGAATCAGGAATATAGGAGAAAACTCAGTAAGCTCGGGAGGGGTACTCCTGCTTAATTCACTCATTATCCAAGACGTGGTTATTCTGATACTTGAGACCCAAAATAAAGATGCCCAGAGCTCCCTAAATATTGGGGCCACAGGTCATTTATCCTCCCTGAGAAAATTAGGTTCTTTCAAAGAACAGAACTGCAGAAACTCACCATCCATCCCCAACTCCTGGACCTGCAGCCATTAGGAAGCCCCCTACTCCAACTCAGAGCCCATGAAGGGTAAAAGGAGGCTGAGGGTCTCCTTTAGCTCCCTCTCTGCCATGTTTTCTCCTTCCTGTGACTACCCCTTCCTTTTTTTCTCCCATCTGTGGTTACTAAAGCCAGTGGTGGGCTTGGCATCCCACAGGTCTTGTCCCAATCTCCATTGGGGCTCAAGCCATAGACCCCCTGACTGGGGAGCGTGGTCCTGTCATTGGCGCTCAGATGGATCCTTCTGCCAGAGTGGTGGTGCCGGTGGTACAGGTGCTGGAGGCCTTGCCTCGGGGAGTAAGGGACCCTAGCCTGGTATGTAGAAGTTCATTTTGTTCATTCATTCATTCAGCAACCACGTATGGACAGCCTTCTAGGTTCCAGGCAATAGGTGAGGGATTCAGATATAAAGCTAACTAGACAGGACTCCTTTCCCCAGGAATGGGCTAGCCATAGGTTTCAGCTATGATTATAGTTTATGAAAGTCTTAAAGGACCTTAGAGGAGTCAAACATGGTGGCACACACTTGTAATCCCAGCAAGTCATGAGGCTAAGGCAGGAGGATCCCAAGTTCAAGACCAGCCTCAGCAACTTAGGGAGGCCTGAGAAACTTAGCAAGACCCTGTCTCAAAATTAAAAATAAGGGTTGGGGATGGAGTTCAGTGGTAAAGTTTCTCTGAGTTCAATCCCCAATACCCCCCTGCAATAAAGGACCTCAGGGGAGGGCATTTCAATCACAGGGGACAGTTCAGGGAAGGTTTCCCACAGGAAGTAACACTTGGGCAGAAACTTGAAGTTGGAGGCAGAGAAAGCCACTTGGCTTAAGACAGTAAGCACAAAGGATGCAGGAATGGGACTACAGATATTCCTACAGATTGAGGAAGACAGAGGGACAAAGAGAGCAACGAGGCCAGTGGGGAAGGCAGGGAAAAAATCATGAACAATATGTGCTTAGAAGCCAAGAAATAGGACTTTGATCGTGAAAACCAAGCGGAGCCACCAAAGAATTATGAGTAGACATGTAATATGATCAGATATTAATTTTTTAAGACTTTTAAATTTGGAAAGTGTGGAATTTAAAAAACCACGTATAAGCCTACTATTTATTTAAAGTACATAAATGAAGCAAAATTCCCCCTTCTCAACCTTCCCCTACCACCATCAACACCCCCATGTTGCTCCCACCTAGACACTACTGGCCTCTCCCCTAGTCTCTCCCTCTAAATGTAGCGACTGTTAACAGGTTGGCAAATGTCCTTCCAGACATTTTTATGCTTATGTATAATCAGCATTCTTGAAAGTTCCCTCTGGCAGGCTTGCAAAGGATGGATGAGAACAGAGCCAGACCAGAGCAGGAAGTCCCATCAGGAGGTTATTGCAGTAATTCAGCCCTTGGCAGATCTCCATCAAAATAAAAATGATTTAGGGTCTTACCATACATTCTAAGTCTAGTTATGGTTTCAGAAACAAAGATGGATATGTGATTTTGTTGGAAGCTAAGAAATTTGCATTTGAACCCTATATCATTTCACAGATCAGTATGAAGGAGCTACTTAAGGAGGGATAGCTACTCCCCACTGCCACGTGCCCATCTCCCCTGATCTCCCCTGACCTCCCCCAAGAGAAAACTGGGGGCAAGAGGCACAGGGTACACTGGAAAGGCCAGGCATTGAAAGGCAGGAGGGACTGGGGAACTTGAAGAAAGTGTGTGTGTGTGTGTGTGTGTGTGTGTGTGTGTGTGTGTGTGTTTCCATTTGCAACCAAGTCACCTGATGCACCAAGATGCCCAAGAGTGACTTTAGAAGACTTTGCTGCCAGGTTGGGGAGAGGGGCGGCTCTGTTTGGAAAAGCCTAAACAGGCTGGACATTGTAGCAGGACCTTCTAAAAAGGGAGCTGAGAGCCCGACAGCAGTACTGGCACCGTCAGGAACAGGAGGAGGAATGGCTAGTGGAACACCTGGGGCACCTGAGCCAGGAGCTCTGCTTCACTCCAGACAATGACACCAGGCTGCAGGTGAGGCCCAGAGGTGCTACCTCATGGTCCCAATCCATCTGCCAAGACTTCACAAGTTTCTCTTTGAATATCTGAAATACTTGTCTCCTCCCTGGCCACAGGAAGGGATCCATCTCAGAGCAGACACATTTCCAAGGCTCCCTAGGCCTAGGCCCTAGATTTCAGTCAGTCCTAAGTGCCTAAGCAAGGGTCAACACAAGGCACTACAGCCCAGAGGTGCTACTTTCCCTCCACGGCTCATTTCTCTGCACTTTCTGTCCTATATAGATGAGAACTGCTGAGGAGGCCTGTGCAGCCCTGGAGGCCTGCTGCCTTCAGGAGACAGAACGGAGAGCCAGAGTTCTGAGCACACTCAGCAGCCCAGAGCGGAGCCTTCTCTCACAAGGTGGGAAAGAGATGCCCACAGAACAATCTGCTAGGAATGGTACCACCACCCACAGCTTCCCCAGGGGAAGGAGAGTCCCTCTTACCCTCTGAATGTGCTTCTCTCTCCCAGGCTCCCAGTCAGGCTCCCACCTGGCAGATCCCCTGGCTGCAACAGAGCACTGTCTTTTCTCGTGCTTACCCTCCATGGCATTGCCATGTGGCCTTTTACTCTGCCCTTTGCAGCAGATAGAGAGGAGTGGGAAGAGGAGGCGCAGGTGGCACTGGGCATGCAGGAGGTCCTGCAGAGTTTAAGGCAAGGAGCAGAAAAGCTCAGGCAAGCATCTGGAAGGCTGCAGGGCCAGGAGGAGGAGGTGTGGCTGCAGCAGAGGAGGAATCAGAGCCCACAGGTCTGGAACCGTCCCAGGAAGGTAAGCCTCAAGGCTGACAGGGGGACACTGAGGAATGAGCATATCCTCCTATATCATCATGCGGTTCTTCAGGCCCATACAATATTCAGAGGAAAGCAAGCCCAAGGAATAGGCTAAGAGGGAGCAGGAGGAAAGAAAGAGAAGGTCCACTTTAATTCGGGCATTATGTTTCCTGTGCTTCAGGTATTACAGCATCTCTCTGATGAGTTTCAAGAGAGAGTGAGGGAGAAACAGAACTTCTTGGATAAGGCCCTGGGTCAACTGCAGTACCAACGGGAGCTGAGCCGCCTACAGTTCTTGCACAGCCAGGTATGACCTCTGGAACTGACCAATGAGATCTGTATTTCCATTTTTCATGGGGGCTTTAGAGAAGAACTCCCAAAGTAGCCATGTGGGACAGGGGAACCAATTTTGGATTTCAGTTCTGTCTATTTCATCCTAGATTATTGCCTCAGGAGCCCCTATATGTTTGGAGAATTACCCTGGAGACAGATTCTATGGAAGAGTCACTACTTATACCAGGGATCAGGCTACTGCATGCCCACTGTTGATCCCGTTTCTGAAGAGCCTCACTGCAGTGCTAGTGGGAGATCAAGGCCTTGACCTTGAGGATCAGAAACCAGGAGCAGGTAAGGCTGGTTACTCATCCAACATTCCCTTTTTCTGCAAATCCTGGTCATGTTTTGATAAGATCTAATACTACTATTAGGTCTCAAGTACCATAGGAGCAGGCCTATGGTTCTTTAGGAAGGACAGAGAAACCCAATGTGTTGATTATCTGTGGCTACATACCAAATTGACTCAAAATTTAATGGCATAATAAACATTATCTCATAATTTCTGTGGGTCAAGAACCTGGGTGTAGTTTACCTGGATGCCTCTGACTCAGGGTCTCACATAGGCTGCAGTCATTTCAAGCTTTGACTGAGAAGAGAATTCACTTCCAAGCCCACCCATGGCTGTTGGCAGACCTCAAGTCCTTGCTGGCTGTTGGCTAACAACATCAGTACCTTGTCACATGGACTTCATAGGGCAGCTTTCAACCTGACAGCTGGCTTCCCTCACAGAAAGCAAGCAAAAGACAGGGGATGGTGGGGGGATGCAGGGAGAGAGACACACTTGCCGGATTTTTTTGTGCGTCTTAATCTCAGAAGTGACATCTCATTACTTTTGCTATGTTATATTCACTTGAGATGTATTGCCAAATCCAATCCTTTCTCAAGGGGAGGAGATTACACAACGGTACTGACATGTTGTAGGGGATTAGAGGAGCCATTTTAAAGGATTCCTGTCACACCTGATGCCACATCTTGCTCTTTTGGGCTCTGGCCACACTCCTATATCCTTACTCCACTATTATAAACTTCTCTGTTCAGATGCAGATAAAGTTGACACCATTCAGACCTCACCTTTGTTCTCCATCCTAAAGAAAATAGACATATGGTCCCAAGCCCACAAGGAAGGAGCTAAACCACAAGTGCATCACAAACCAGCTAACCTCCTTCTCCCTGGTGATCCCCAGGAATTATCATGGGGCACTGAAGGTATGTGAAGGTGTGACCCCCAGGAACTAGGAATGCCAGAATCCAGTCTTGCCAATCATCCCTTTCTCTCTGCCCCCTACCCTAAGATTGCCAAGGAATTTTTCTTTTTAATAAATAACAATTAGGAATCAAAGTACCACTGTAATTATACTTGGCAAATTCCCAAAAGGGAATTCCTAAAGGCCCTCTACCTCCCCACCAAACACTTATCTAAATCTTAGGATTTTTGTCCCATACCACCAGAAACATGTTAAAAGGAGTTAGTGGAAAAGTATGAGACATAGGGAGAAAAACAGGGGAGACAGAGAAGACCTTGACCCATAGAGATCACTTTATCAATACCACCCCTTGGAATTAGAAGTCAAGAGAATCTGACTGGCCTGCACTGAAGAGCCAGGTCTGCTTCAACTCACCCACCTCCCAAGTAGAAATAACAGAAAATAAGTGTGTGCCTTTCCATAGACCATGCATGATGCAGGCCACAGTTTCACAAACACCCCTGAATTTGAGCAGGGATCAGCAAACTATGGCCCACAGGCCAACTCCAGCCTGATACCTGTGTTTCTATAGTGCATAAGCTAAGAATGGCTTTCCATTTTTATACAATTAGGGGTAACTGGAACGGAAGAATAACATTTTTACAATGTGGTGTTTTACAATGTGTTATGTACTGTTCTAAATCTTTATATATATCAACTCATTTGATTTTTACAACAACCCATTGAGGTTGATACTATGATCATTTCGTAGATGAGGAAACTGAAAAGCTTCCGGATAGGTCAAGTAAGCAGTCAAAGATCTTTGTGCCAATATGTAGTTCAGTGGGAATTCAACCCCAGGGGTTCTTTCCCCAGAATTGCACTTCTAACCTGCTTCCCTGTATGAAAACTACCCCATTACAAGGGATATGCCTAAAAAAGAGAGGAGGCAACACAATTTTGTGAGTTCCTAAGATAGCAGATCACTGTGTATCAGAGAAGCCCAGAAAGGAGGCCCTACCTCTACCATAAAGATAGGAATCACTCAATTGAACCCTAATTTTAGCTTTTGGATGAAAAAAAGCCTAAAATACTTACTATCTGGCCCTTTACAGGAAAAGATTACTAACTCTGGAACTTGACCAACCTTATGATTAATTCTTCCTCCCTTTGATGGAAACCAAGAAGAAGACAGGCAAAGAGATGAGGGCTTTTCTAACGGTTCCCATCTCCACTTCAACCCGCTGACAATTCTATTGACTATATCATCCTGAAAGCAATTTTATGTACATTGACTTATTTACACCTGGAAAACCTAGCTCTAATTCTATAAGATAGTGAACTATTGTTCTTTATTTTATTTATAAAAGAGAACCAATGAAGTTAAGCAACTTCCTCAAGGTCTCACAGAACCTGAGCCAGAACACAGGTCTTCTGACTACTAGTTCCACACTCTTTCCTATACTTTGCTACCCAAACCATTTTTCATTGTCCTCTCAAGAAAAACACAATAGAAATGTCTAAATGCCCATTTAAATTGTCTAAAGGCCATTAGAGACAATTTGTAAGAAGGAAGATTTTTTAATGCAGCCAACATTTACTAAGTGCTTACTGTGTGCCAGATACTGTTCTGAGTGCAGTACATCTAATTATCCAAACAACTTTATGAAATAGCAGAGGAAAACCCGCTGCTGTCTTCTCTGGGCCCTCCTTCTGGCTCCTCTGTTCTAAATCACTTTTCCACTGGGAATGGAACCATCATTTGATCCAGCTATCCCACTCCTCGGTCTATACCCAAAGGACTTAAAAACAGCATACTACAGGGACACAGCCACATCAATGTTTATAGCAACATAATTCACAACAGCTAAACTATGGAATCAACCTAGATACCCTTCAATAGATGAATGGATAAAAAAAAATGTGGCATATATACACAATGGAATATTACTCTGCAATAAAGGGGATTAAATCATGGCATTTGCAAGTAAATGGATGGCATTGGAAAAAATAATGCTAAGTGAAGTTAGCCAATCCCAAAAAAACAAATGCCAAATGTTTTCTCTGATATCAGGTGACTGACCCATAATGGGGTAGGGATGGGGAGCATGGGAGGAATAGACAAACTATAGATAGGGCAGAGGGGTGGGAGGGGAAGGGAGAAGGTAGGGGGTTAGCAATGATGGTGGAATGTGATGGATATCATTATCCAAAGTACATGTATGAAGACATGAATTGGTGTGAACATACTTTATATACAGAGATATGAAAAATTGTGCTCTATATGTGTAATAAAAATTGTAATGCATTCCACTGTCATGTATTTTTAAAAAATCAATTAAATATTTTAAAAAATATCATGGGGAAAAAATAAATAAATCACTTTTCCATGAAGATCTTGAGGCACAATGCACATATAGCATGGGAAGATGGATGGATGGATATATGGATGGATTAGCTGGTTGTAAATAAACCTTTTCCTTTGCAGAGTTGTGTTGTTGTAGTTGTTGGTAATCTATCATTACTATACCAAAAAATAAAAATATATCAATGAAATCATCACTGTTTTCTCTTGATTTCCATAGACCCAAAAAGCTCTTTGCAGAATCTCCGAAAAACCCAGACAGTGCAGAAAGAAGAGCTGACAACTGTGCCATCCACAGACCTTTCTGCCAGGGAGTTTGTGGTTTACCAGTATGGCCTCTCCATCCTGGACCTCCTCATCCCCCAGCTTCATGTAAGTCAGAAGTCTGGCCTCTTTGTGGAGCAGTCACTGGAGAGCTGAGAAGGTTAGCGTGGCCAGGAAGGAGCTCTGTGACAATGAATGCTCCTAGGACGAAGCCTGGAGCAGTGAACTTTCTCCTTCTCTTGAAGGGACTGATGGACATTACAGTACCAATCTAAAGTAGAACATTTTTGGACGATGTTAATCATGGGTAGAATGAATTAAGCACTTTCTAGCTACCAGAAAACATTGTAATAATCTGTGTAAATTAGTTCTCTTAATCTTCAAAAAAGCCAATATCACACCAATACTATTATTTTTCACATTTTAAATTTGAGGGGAAAAGATACGGAGTGATTGAGTAAACTTACCCATGATCACAGCTAGCAAAGTAGAGCCAGGGTTAGAATCCAGGCCATATGGCTTGTGAACTCTCATGCCTGACTGCCAGCCTTTAATGAGAAGTAGTAAGTTAATTTTGAAAAGTAGTAAATGGTCAGTTGGCATAAATATTAAAAACATGGTTAAATACTCTCCTTTTCCCATACTGTATACTGAATCTACTTACTCTCTTACAATTTAAGTGGGTGTTCCAGTGAATTTACTTCTCATTAATTTGGTTGATGCTATGAAGCTGAGCTGCATAAGAATTTTGGGGTTTTGTTTTTGTTTGTCATTCTCTTCAGGCTCCAGAAATCACTCTGCAGATTGCTTCTCATCTTCCCTCCACAGAAGCCTCAGATAACGCGTTCCAGGGTTCCTTCTTCTACCAGGTACTGCACATTCATTCCCAGACCAGGGATATTGAGTTCTTGGGTCTATTAAAGATAAGCAGAAGCAAAAGAAATAAAAGCATTTTTCTCTTTCAAATCCTGACATACTTTATTCCCCTTGGAAATAAGTCATTTAGCTAAGGCATAATAAATGTCACCATGTAAGAGCTTTCTCTAATCAGTGAAGTGAATATGTCCTGGCTTGTGTCCAGGGAAGCATAATGGCCTTGTGCCATTAATAGATCTCTGTCACTCTCAAAGCTGGTGGTTCCACAGTGGTATTTCCCATAAGACTCATGATTCTAGTTTCAGGAAATATTATGCAATCAGCATCTTTCTATAGAAAAAAATCTAAATTGTTCCTGTCCTAGTGGTTCCTCAGATATGTAGATTGGAAGTGCCTTGCAGATAACTCTAAGCTGGTGTGTATGGACTTTAAACACTGACAACAGTCCATTGGTAAATGATTCTGAGGAGAAACTACTAATCGATGTTAAACGACTAGAAAATGGTTTACATTTGCCTAGTAGATCATTGGGGGATTTAATAAAACCAAAAAAAAATGCTCATACATGGTACTTTCCAGGCATTATTTCACTTGACCCTCAGAGCAACTCTAGGAAGGACAGAAAATTGAATCCCATTCTACTAATGGCAAAGCAAACTCAGGAATCACTGAATGATGTGTGCCAGTCATGCTCTTGACCATGTACCTCACATGCATATTATTTCATTTATAACTTCTCGCAACCCTCTGGGGTAGATAGTCTTATTATCTCCATATCCATAACTCTGTCATGGTGCATGCATGTGACAATGTAAGCACCACTTCTTGATAAACTGGGGCCAGAGAGAGTAAATGGCATAAGATCACAGAATTAGCAAGAATTGAGACTTGGGTCCGAGTATATTTGACACCAAACTCATTCTTCTACCCTATAGCTAATCCAAGGGACAGATTTCAGGCTAGTTCCAGGGCTTTCTCATGCCAATCTAGTGCCTCCTAAGAGAATAAATGAGGAAGTTAATTCAAATCAGTTGCAAGATGGGTGATTTGAAAACTTGATTACAACAAAAGTGTAAAGACAAAAAAAAAGCCTGACAACCATCTAAAGCAGTGATTCTCAAATTCTGGTTCATGGACCCCTGCAGGATCTCCTACCTGGGAGTTTGGTAAAAATGAAAATGCCTGGGCCCCTGCCCAAGGCCCACAGAACCAGAAATTCTGAGATGGGCTCCAACAATAAAATCACCCCCTGGTGATTCTTATTCACATTAAAGTTTAAAAATAACCTCTTAAGGAAATAGTGATTGGAGAACATTAATAATAGACATAGATACATAGGTAACTTTGCTCTGAATGTCTCAACTTGTTTTCTGTAGGTTGGGGGTAGCAGGAAAAACTGGGAGACAATGAACAAAATGACTTACTCATACAATAAAACTAAACAATACTTTTTCCTGCCTCTGAATCTTCCCTTCAGTACATTTCCATTAAGCCTAGGGAGTCTTATTTTAGACAACATAAACTTAGAAAAAGGAAGAGGCAGTGGAAATGTTCCTTGAGGTTGACATCTCTGTGTTTGGGTATCTTCTCCATTCAGAGTGCTGAAAACACACTGTTTGTTGGGAGAGAGTGTTTGGCATCTGTGGGAAGCTTTGTTCTGCTGTTGATCCACTGCCTGGCCCACATCATTGCTGGGGATTTCCATCAGGACTCCAACCCCACCTTTCTGAGATCATTTTATGAGGTATTAAAAAGATACACAGATGGGGCTGGGGTTGTAGCTCAGTGGTAGAGCGCTCGTCTAGCATTCATGAGGCACTGGGTTCAATCCTCAGCACCACATAAGGTAAAATAAAGATATTGTGTCCACCACAAAACTAAAAACTAAATATTAAAAAAAAACATACACAGGGCTTTTTTTCTCCTCTTTATGACTCAGACCCCATAATAAATGCTTTATGTTTTGCAACATTTTTATTCTATTTGAGTCCCATTGGTGGTTTTTGTTTTCTACTTCCAAGCCAGGAAAAGGATTTTCCTAATCAAATTTCCTGTAGCAACGCACACACACACACAAAAAAAAACATATCCACCACTCTGTCATGGTGCATGCATATGACAATGTAGGCACCACTTCTTGAGAGAGGTGTCTTCCTATGGAGAACAGCATCTCAGCTTTCTGACAATATTTAATTGTCAATGCATAAACCTCACCAAAATGGTTAGAGGGCAAGTGAGGGTGATAGATACGAACCTCTGTTTCCTTTCAACTATTATTTTAAAGTTTTAATAGCAACTGTCTTAAAGTTATACCAATCTATCCCTTTTCTTCTTTGACCAGGGATTGAAGGCCTATTTCAGGGAAGCATTCTCTACTACACTGCAAATGTCAGCAGTTTCCTGGGACACTAAATTCAACCAAAGTGTACATGCTATTCTGCTGGAAGAGCAGCCCATTTCTGAAAGAGAAAGGAATCTTCTCTCAAAACTCATCGAAAGGAAGCGTGAATCTCTCCTAGAGCCAGCGTCATCAGAAGAGGTAACTAACTTTATCTTGTATATCACATGGTCTTGGTTAACACTGACTTCCTCACCAAGAAAATACCTCAGTGTATGACCTATTCCGATATTTCTGGCCTCTGTAGGTGGCACGTGGCCTTGACACTCAGCCTGCTTCTCCAACTACGTATGACAATATTTTTTAAATCCTGTATTCTATAGGGCAGACAGTAGTTACACGGATCTTTGAGTCATAAGGATTGCAAATTTGAATCTGTAGTTATTTAACTTAGTGTCTGACTAACATTATCAATGAGTAAGCAGAATTCCATCTGTAAAACTCACTGTGACTCAGACACTAAATTTAGATGCCCAAGTGAGAGCATACTTACCCAAACTTATATTGTGCTATTTTTTATGCAAGCTTGACAATGGTATTTTTCTTAATAATATGGTATTTATAGCACTTTTATGAAAGTAGTATAATCTAAGAATGTTACACATTAAAAATAAAATATCTGATTAAATAGAGATGCCCAGCACTCATCTCCTCCTTCACAAAAAAAGAACCAACCAATAAGTGTATAGCTGAATTTTTAGGTGATTGTGGAAGAACAATGGAAATCAGCAAAAGGGAAACTAGAGCCTTCTAAGAGTCAAAGACTTGGAATGACAGCATAAGAAGACAAATGAGATAACCTGTCATCTGCCACTATGGCTCCACAGCTGGGGTGGGAGTCGGGGAGGGTTTCCCTCTGCAAGGGTCAGGGTAAAAGAGAGAGCCCCAGAAAACTCTATTAGCATTGATGCTGGCAATGCAAGCTACGGGAAAGTTTCACAATCCTCACAGGCTCACAATCCCCACTAAGATAAGAAACCTGAAATCTGTCCAGTAGTCTTGTGAAACGGATCTCACATCACCTGTCAGTGTACCTCCAGGATGCTGTAGTTAGGAGTCATCTTAAGAAGTGAGTAATTGTCTGAGTTTGGACTGCTCTAGAGTTAAGAAACCCCTGCATTCCTATCTCTGGGACCCCACAGACATTTTGCTGCACTAGCTGGCAGGGGCCAGGGAAAGGCAGATAGCTGCCTTGCAAACCCAATTTGACCCAGCAGAGTGACTGTAACCTAAGTCCTCTGGGTGCCCTGCAACGCAGGGGGCAGATATTGTTGACATTGAGGGGAACAGAAGAAGCAGAAGATTAGGATATTTGACCTCTGAAGTTAAGGTCAGGGCCAGTTCTGTGCCAAGACTGAAGGAAGGAACCCATGCGGTTCCCACTACCCATCCTGTGCCATGCTCAGATAACTTTTACTAACAAAGCAGGGAGGGAATCCTGTGGTTTTCACTGCTGCCCTGCCAACTGGGTTGTCCTAAGGGGACCATAAACAACTCTGTGGCTCTGACAGTCACACTGCCCCCAGGCATCTACTACAGCAAAAGGAATCCAGGGGAGAAAAGTGTTATCGCCTGCCAGCAGGTACACATGGCCAAAGAGAACCATGAGGAAAGTTGACTGGCCACAGTTCCTCCCCTGGACATGCACTGCCACCAGCAAAAAGGGAACACTGTAGTTTCTGCTGCCACTACACCTATGTAGCCCCCACTGCTGCCCTACCTCTGTACTTTACCCGACTATGCACTACTGTCAGGACTGGTGTGAGTGCCACAGAGGGGACCTTCTCCACCTTCTGGATCCATAATAGTGACTGGTCCGAAAATAAGTGTGTCAGTCCCTTCACCATTGCTGGAACTGCCAGTGCCAGAGGTCCTTGCTAGCAATAGAACTGGCATCAATAGGGCCTGGGGAAACTCCCATCCCTTGCTATAAGCCACCACTCTTCCCATTGTGGGAAGGGCCACAGAGTAGGTATTCCACACCTGCTGCTCTCTGCACCACACCTGACTGAGCCACTAGTGTCCCAACTCCTTCATGGCCCAGAGAGTCAGTGTGTCTCTCCAACTCTGCCACAGTTAGTTCTGTGCCCAAAGTCACTAATCACAGTCAAAGAAGCAATAGAGAGACTACACTATGGTAACTAGCTAGAATCAAAGCCCACATTGCATGACAAACCAATACCTTAAGACACATCATCACACACACAATAGAAGACACCTTGTTAGAGAGAGCCACTTAAGAAGGCTGTCCCATAAGAGTGGTATAAATACCCATTCCATCAAAATCTCAATATAGGAACATAAAAATATGAAAAAAAGCAAGGTAACATGATGCCTCTAAAGAACCTCACTCTCTTGGGCTGGGACTGTGGCTCAGCAGTAGAGCTCTCGCCTAGCACATGCGAGGCCCTGAGTTCGATCCTCAGCACCACATAAAAATAAATAAATGAAATAAGAATATTTTTTTAAAAAAAAAGAACCTCTAGCAAAAGAACCCAAAGAAATCAATATGGATGGATGCCTGATAAAGAACTTAAAAAATGACCAGTGTAACTCCATATCATGTACAACCACAAGAATGGGAGTTATACTCCCATATCTCCTTTTACCATTTCCTTTTGCCCTGACACCCATTCATAATTGTTTGTAAAATATAATAATATGTCAAAATACATTCTACTGTCATGTATAACTAAAAAGAACAAATAAAAACTAAAAAAGAAAGACCCAAACTGAGACAACAGCTATTACCAGAGAGCTGCATTTTAAAATCTGATGCAATGATCATGAAATGCCCATTCCTTATACCCCAAACCATGCATCTCCTCATTTAAATGCTATTGACATTGTGATTGGTTGTATGCTAAGTACCTGCTGTACTTACTCTGCAGAGTAACTTACTGTGCATTCTCATGCAGCTGGGTGTTCAGAATTCCAAATACAGATTTCATTTGCTGCCTATGGCTCTGGGTGGCAACCATGTTCTACTCTGGGCTCTTCCCCAATTTTGCTACCCAATAGAAAAACATTTGCTTTAAATGGGCAACACTCCAGTTCTTACATCTCCAGTCACTGCTCCTTCTGTTACATGCCTCGTTTCTCCCCATTCATGATATCATCATATCACTGGTAAGGTGCTAGGGTGAGCAATATGGAATCCCAGGCACAGATTCATCTTCAATGCTCAGAGGGAACTCAGGGAACTTATAGGTAGAAACAGGCTGCAAGGGCTGCCTCATCCATAGAGATTAATGCTTTAAGGTCCTCAAAATATCTCCTTTTACCATTTCCTTTTGCCCTGACACCCATTCATAATTGTTTGGAAAATAGTTTGCAACTATTTGCAAAAAGTGCCTATACTATCAAATAAAACTTAACCCTAAACTGTGTAGAAAATAAGCCCCATTGTAACAAGATTTAACAGACACAAAGGCAATCTTGAAATATTGGTTTCAGTTTACCACTTTAAAATGAGATTATTATCTATATATGGCCCCTCACATCTGATTATGATACCAGACTATGCTTCTGGTGGATTTAGAGCTTATACCTGTGCTGTCAAATAGAACTTTTTGTGGTGATAGAAAGATTCTATATTTGTCATGGCCACAGAACGCTTGAAATGTGACCAGTTCAACTGAGGAACTGAACTTTTAGCTTCCTTTCATTTTAATTCATTTAAATAACCACACTTGGCTGCTTTCTACATTTGTATTGAACAGGCCTAGAGTCTCATCACTAATTAACATAGAAATTAAACCTGCATTTCCTAAAAAAAAAAAATTTATAAAGCATGATTATTAAAAATTCAATGAGATTCAAAAGGATACAGATAAGCAGTTACATGAAATTAGGAAGACAATGAATGACATTATTGAGAAATTTAGCAAAAAGAGAGAGATTATGGAAAAGAACCAAACAGAAATCTTGTCAAATAAAATTAAAACAATACTGTTGAAAGCTTCAACCACAGACTATATATGTGAAAGAAGGAATATCTGAATTTGAAGACAAGTCTTTTGAAATATCCTATTCAGACAAAAAAAAAAAAAGCACACAAAGAAAGAATGAAGAGAGTATCGAAGACCTTTGTGATGCCAGGCATAGTGGTGCACTCCTATAATCCCAGCAGCTCCAGAAGCTGAGGCAGAATGATCATGAAGTCAAAGCCAGCCTCCTCAATTTAACAAGGCCCTGAGCAATTTGGCAAGATCCTATCTCTAAATAAAATATTTTTTAAAAGGGCTAGGTATGTGGCTCAGTGGTTAAGTGCCCCTGGGTTCAATCCCTCGTACCAAAAAAAAAAAAAAAAAAAAAAATTGTGATACAATTAAGTGAGCAAATATACATGTGTTTTGCCTGTTTGTTTCTGAATACCTGAGGGGGAAGGAGAAAAAAGTTAAAGGCATGGAAAAACTATTTAACAAAATAATAGCAGAAAACTTCCCTATCCTTGGGAAAGATACAGGCATCCATGTATAACAGGCTTATAGGATCCAAATTAGACATAACCAGAAATGGTCATATTATAGTCAAACTGTCAAAGTACAAGATGAAGAAAACAATCTGCCAGGGAAAAGTGCCAAACCATATTTAAGGGTATCCCTATTAGACTCAGATTTCTCAGCAGAAACCCTACAGACCAGGAGGGAATAGAATGATGGCTTCCAAGTCCTTAAAAAATATAAACTATCAAGCAAGAATCCTATACCCAGAAAAGCTATCCTTCAGACATGGAGAAGAAATAAACTCCTTCCAAGACAAGAAAAACTGAGGGAATTCAATTTACAGTGAATACTTAAAGGAATCCTACAGCCAGAAGTAAAAGAAAACTACCATTATGAAAGCATGTGAAAGTACAAATTCCTCTAGAAGAGCAGATACCCAAAATAGAAATAGAAAACAATCTAAAATTATCAGTATCATAAGCCATCAATTCAAAAAAGGAACAAGAAGAGGAGCAAGGAAAATTGAAAACTAGAAGAAAAAAATCAACAAAATGACAAGGTATAAGCTTTTACCCCAATAATAACCTTGAATATAAAGGGACTTTAATCTCCAACTAAAGATACAGATTGGCCTAATGGTTTAAAAAACAGAAGTCAAGAATATGCTTCCTACAAGAAATTCACTTTGCCAGTAACAACACACACACAGATTGAAAGTGAAAGGACAGAAAATGATATTCCAAGCAAATAAAAACTTAAAGCAAACAGGAATGACTATTGTTGTATCTGACAAATTGACTTTATGACAAAAACTTAATAAAAGAAACTATATGATGATCAAGGAAGGGATCAATCTAACAAGAAGATAAAATGATTATAAATCTATGCACACCTAATGTTGGAGCACACAATTTTTTAAATAATTTTTTTAGTTGTAGTTGGACACAATACCTTAATTTTATTTATTTATTTTTATGTGGTGCTGAGGATTGAACCCAGTGCCTCACACGTGCTAGGCGAGTGCTCTACCACTGAGCCACAACCCCAGTCCATGGAGCACACACTTTTATAAAACAAATACTATTAGACATAAAGGAAGAGGTAGGCTCCAGTACAATGTCCCACTTTCACCAATGATTAGATTATCCAGACCAAAAAAAAAAAAAAAGGTAAAAAGAAACATCCAGTATTAAAGTTATATAAATCAAGTAGACTTGGATGTTTATAGAATACACAAACAGCTGAAGAATACATTTTTCATCAGCACATGAAATTTCTTCAAGAATAGTCCAAATGTTAGACCAATAAAAGAAATTTTAGAAATTATACCAATACACACTTTTAAATGAACAATGGGTCATCAAAGAAATCAAAGGGGAAATTTAAAAATTTCTTGAAGCCAATTAAAGTGGAAACACAATATACCAAAATTTATGAGACAAAGCCAAAGCACTAAGAGGAAGTATACAGCAACAAGTGCCTCCATCAAAAAAAAAAAAAAAAGAAGAAAAGAAAAGTAAAAGAAAGATTTCAAACAAACAACCTCATGATGCATCTCAAGGGTTTTAGAAAAGCAAAACAAAACAAATATAAAATAGTAGAAGGAAAGAAATAGCAAATATCAGAGCAAAATAAATGAAATAGAGAAATAAAAACAATGAAAAAGAAACAAGTTTGTTTTTTGAATTGACAAACATTTAATTATACTAATAAAGAGAGAAGACTCGGATAAAAATCAGAGAAGAAAAAGGAAAAAACTGATACCACTGAAATACAAAGGATTATTGAGGATTTTTATGGAAAAACTATGCTAATAAATTGGGAATCCTAAAAGAAGTTGACAATTTCTGGATACATACGATCTACCAAAATTAAACAATGATGACATAAAAAACCTGAAAGACCAATAATAAGTAATGAAATTAGATCAGTAATAATCTCCCAACAAAGAAAGACCCAGGAGCAGATGGCTTCACTGCTGAATTTTAGCAAGCTTTTAAAGAAGAAATAATGCCAGTTCTTCTCAAACTACTCCAAAGAATTGAAAGGGAGGGATCCCATCCAAACTCACATAAGGCCAGTATAATCCTATTACCAAAACCAGACAAAGATACAACAAAAATAAAAGGAAAGCTGAAGACCAATATCCCTGATGAACACAGATGCAAAAATTTGCAACAAAATACAAGCCAATCAAAATCAACAGCACATGATCAAGACCATTCACCACAATCAAGCTGGTTTCAGCTCAAGGATACAAGGTTAGATCAACATAACACAAATCAATCACATCACCACAATGAAAAATAAAAATCATGAGCATCTCAATAGATGCAGAAAAGGCATTTGTTCAAATTCAACATCCCTTCACAATAAAATCCCTGAATAAAAAAGATTGCACCTCAGTATAATAAAGGCTTATGTGACAAATCCATAGCCAACAGCATACTGAATGTGGGAAAACTGAGAGAAGTTCATTTAAAAAGAGGAAGAAGACAAGAAGAAACTCTGAAACCACTGTAAGCAAAAAGGAGAACCCTTCCAGACACTGGGACAGGCAAGGGTTTTCTGGATAGGACCCCAAAAGCACAGGAAATCAAAATTAACAAATGGTATTAAATCTACTGTCACCACTCCTTATTCAATAGAATACTAGAAGTTTTAACTAGAGCAATGAAGCATGAGAAAGAAGTAAATGGTATGAAAAAAAAAGGAAGAGAAAACATCAAATTATACCTGTTGATGATATGAACCCATGTACAGAAAAACCTAAAGACTTCACCAAAGAACTATTAGAACTGATAAATGAATTCAATCAAGGAACAGGATACAAAATGAAATGTACCAAATCAGTAGTTTTTTAATACACCAATAATGAATCTGCTGATCTGCTGAGGAAGAAATCATAAAAGCATTCACAATAGTTACAAAAAACTAAAATATCTAGGAATAAACTTAACCAAGGAAGCAAAAGACCTCTTTAACGAATATTACAAAACTGATGAAAGAAATTTTAAAAGACACAAAAATGGAAAGACCTCTCATGTTCGTGGATTAGAATTAATATTGTTAAAATGTCCACACTACCCAAAGCTATCTACAGATTCTATGCTATCCCCATCAGAAAATCAATGACATTGATCCAGAATAGCCAAAGCAATCCTAAGCAAAAAGAACAAAGGTAGAGGCATCATGATTCCTGGTTTCAAGATATCCTACAGAGCCATAGTAACCAAAACAGCAGGATATTGGTATAAAAACAGACACATAGACCAATAGAACATAATAGAGAACCCAGAAATAAATCTACACATTTACAGCCAACTGATTATCAACAAAGTTGCCAAAAGCATACACTGGAGAAACAACAGTGTCTTCAATAACTGGTGTGAGAAAGCTGGACACCCAACATGCAGAAGATTGAAACTTGACTCCCAACCCACCCCATGTACAAAAGTCAATTCAACATGGATCAGACATTGGGACAGGCAAGGGTCTTCTGGATAGGACCCCAAAAGCACAGGAAATCAAAATTAACAAATGGTATTAAATCAAACTGAAAGGTTTCTACACAGCAAAAGAAACAACAGAATAAAGAAAAGAACCCACAGAATGGGAGAAAATATTTTCAAAATCTTCATCTGTCACAGGTAAATATCCACAACATATAAGAAACTCAAAAAATTAACAACAGAAAAACGTAATCTGACCAAAAAAGTGGGCAAATGACATGAATAGCTACTTCTCAAAAAAAGAAATACAAGTAGCCAACAAATATATGAAAACATGCTCAACATCAGAGATTCTCAGGGAAATGCAAATCAAAACCACAATGAGATATCATCTCAACCAAGTTAGAATGGCTACTACAAAAATATAAATACAAATATATATTACAAATGGTGGAGAGGATCTGGAGAAAAAGGAACTCTTATATACTGTTAGTGGGAATTTAAATTAGTACCACCCCACATTATGGAAAACAGTCTGGAGCTTCCTCAAAAAACTAATAATAGGGGCTGTGGTTGTAGCTCAGTAGTGGAGCACTTGCTAGCACATGTTAAGCACTGGTTTTGATCCTCAGCACCACAGAAAAATAAATTATTTTTAAAAACTAATAATAGATAAACTATATGATCCAGCTATCCCACTTCTGGGTAAATATTCAAAGCAAAGGAAATTAACATACCAAAGAGATACCTGCATGTCCATGTTTATTGCAATAGTATTCACAATAGCAAAGATATGGAATCAGACTACGTGTTCATCAACAGATGGATACATAAAGAAAACGTAGCATATATACACAGTGGAATATTATCCAGCTATAAAGAAAAGTGAAATCTTGTTATTTGCAACAGAATGGTGGAACTGGAGGATATTATGCTAAGTGAACTAAATCAGAAACAGAAAGGCAATTACCACATGTTCTCTCTCATATTTGGAAGCTAGAAATAGTCCACCTGAAAGTAGAATAGTGATTACTAGAGACTGGGAAGGGGATAAGAGGAGGGTAAGGAAAAGGAAGTTAAATTTTATGAGTGTACACTACATGAATGTAGAGAAATACCACACTGAACTCCCTTAAGTCAAGTGAGGTAGCCTGTAATTCCAGTAACTCAAAAGCTGAAATAGGATGATCACAGGTTTGAAGCCAGCCTCAGCAACTTAATGAGGCCCTGTCTCAAAATAAAAAATAAAAAGGGCTGGGAATGTGGTTCAGTGGTAAAGCTCTCTTGGATTCAGTCCCCACTACAAAAACAAAAAAAAAAAGAAAGAAAGAAAAAAGAGAAAGATATACAAAAATATAAATAAATAAAAATGTTTAAAGAAAAATAGATTTTAGGATTAAGTCTATAATCTTTAAAAGATCATCCTATGTTAAATATCAACCCATTCTTGAGCTATAAACAAGAACATAGTTTTTTTTTCATTATTTTAATCAAACTTTGTAAGTTTCAAAGCCATATAAATTTTGTCTCACTTTAAGCACTTCGCAATCCTGCAAAGTAAGTAGCACATGTATTTTAGCCGCATTATATATTTAAGGAACAAGTAAGCAATTTGCCCAAAGTCATGAAGCTAATTATGACAGTGAATCTGAGACTAGATTCTAGATCTCCTGATTACTAAGTAAATATTCCAAAAGCACTGCTCCATAATCACATCACCACCAGTGACTGAAAGACTGACCCTATGATGGCGATGTTTATGGTAGTGTTGGTTGTCTAGACCACTGACTTCTGTTACAGCCCAAATCCCATAAACCACAGAGAACAGTCAATTTTCTGTCCTCATCTCTCAGCAGCATTTGACATATATCTGATCACCTTCTCTTCCTCCACACATTTTCATTTGCTTCCCAGGACACTGGCCTCCTCTGGTTTCCTTTCTCTCTCTCTCTCTCATTGTCTCCTTTGATCATCCCTTCTTCCTAATCTCTGGATCTTGAAGGGTCAGTATATAGTCTTGTCCACTTCTCCCCTGGGAGTCTCAGCCAGTCTTCTAGTTTTAAATCACATCTGTATGTAAATGACTCCCAAAATCTTTATCTACAGCCTCAACTCAATTCTCAAACTCCACACTCATATATCCAATTTCTGGCTGGAATCTCCATCTGATTGGCTAATAAGTGTCTCAAAACACAATAATCCAAACCCCAGTTTCTGACCTTCTCTTCAAATCTACTTCACCTAAAAAATTCTTCATTTCCATTAATGGTAACTCTGTTCTTCAGGTTTTTCAGGCCAAAGACTTCCTCGAAACTTCTGTTTTATATATTCCCCACAACCAATCTGTTGGGAAATCCTGATGTTCTGCCTCAAAGCACACATACTGCTTATCAACTACACTGCCATCACCCTGATGCAAGCCACCACCATCCCTCTTACAGAACTCTAATTAGTCTCCCAAGTCCATTCTTCCCTCTCTTCAGTCTAGTCTCAACACAGGCATCAAAGTAACTTCTTTTAAAATGAAAAATCAGATTTGCTCAAAATCTTGCTATGCCTCCACATTTTACTCAGAGTAAAAACCAAAGAAGCCAGGCCTCGCTTTTTCTCACCTACTACTTGCTTTCCCCCTCATTCACTCAACTCCAACCCCACTTTCCTCCTTGCTGTCCTTCAAATACTCTGGGTACACTCCCCCCTCTTAAGACTTCCCTTCCTGGCTGGGGTTGTGGCTCAGGGGTAGAGTGCTCGCCTAGCATGTGTGAGGCACTGGGTTCAATTCTCAGCAGGATCCATGGAAAACTAAAATGTGTTTGTGTATGAGTTCCCTCTACCTGCCATGTAACTTCCTCTAAGGCATAGGTTCTCAGATGTGATTAACACACACAGAGCCATGTCAGAGTCTAAGATAGGAGGATCGCTTGAATCCACAGGTTTGAGACCAGGCTGAGCAACATAGTAATATGCCATATTTTTAAAAATAAGGCAGTGATTCTCACCCAGGAGCACTTTTGCTCCACACACAACATTTGACAATGTCTGGAAACATTTTGATTGCCATTGACTGGGGTCGGGGGGTGGTACTGACAATTAGTGGGTAGAAGCCAGGATGCTGCTAAGCACCTATGATGCATAGGACAGCCCCCAAAACAAAGAATTATCCCAAGATGTCAATAGTGCCAAGGTTGAGAAACCCTAGCATAATGAGTTTAAAGCCTGACTCCCTCACCTCCTTTTGTTTTCTCAAAATCACCTCTCAACAAGGCCTATTCTATCCTACCTTAACTTGCAATGCATTTTATGGACCCTGATACTATATACTGAAATATCCCAATCTACCAGAGGTAACCATAAGATAATGGCATACATTATATGCTTATCAAACATTTTACATGTTACCTCATTAAATCCTCCCCATGCCCTTATAAGGTAGGAGGTACTTTAATTCCTAAACTACAGATGAGAAAACTGAAGCTTAGAAATGTTAAAAATAATTTGTCTGAGACATAGTTGTGAAACTGGAATGTTAGTTCTCTGCCAAGCCCTGTCTATGAAGAGGTCTCATTTTAAAAGCAGAGTTGTATACAGAACTCTTGGTCTTATTTTAGCTAAATAGATCCAAGAGCATTTAAAGAATGTTATGGTTTTGGGTGTAAGATGCCCCCCACAGAAAAAGCTCAAGATTATATCATGTAACCTAATCAGTGAATTGATTTGATGGATTAATTGTTTGGAGGGACTACTGTACTTGGGGATAACTGTAGACAGGCAGGATGTGGCTGGAGGAAGTAGGATGCTAGGGATGTGCCTTTGGACTTTATATTTCCTCCTTTCTGGCTGCCTGAGCTGAGCAGCTTCCCTCCACCACACCCTTCCCCCATGATGCTCTGCCTCACCTCAGACCCAGAGAGAGCAATGGGGTCAGCTGAGCATAGACTGAGACCTCAGACAGCAAGAGTCAAAATAAACTCCTCTAACTTGTCAGATATGTTGATCATAGGGAGAAAACAAACAAAAGCCAAAAACAAAGAAAAAAAATGAGAGCAAGCATACTAACTGTCTTCCACACTCTCTACAGTATATTAAGAAAAACAAAGATCTTCTTCTCTTCACCAATATGGAACATTTCCTGAAAAGCATCCTTGCTGCAGAGAAACAAGTCCTAAGAATACCAAAAAATCAATTTGGGGATAAAGATAAGGTGAGATGCCTATATGATCAATAGCCTTGGGGTTATACTTTGCCATATACCTTGAAATTTATTAGTATATGTTTGGGCCATATTTATAATTGACATCAATAGCAGAACAAAGGATTGGGAAATAATGGTAGTATGAATAAGTTACATCATCAGTTAATTTAAGAGTTTTCCCAGTGAGAACAGATGATGACTGATCTCATGTGATGTATATGTGGGTATTTTCCAGTCTGAAATTATCACAATTAATCTTGCACATCTTCTCATGATTACATGCGATTATTCCTAGTTATGTGTATGTTTATGATTAGAAATCCTAGGTCTTAAGAGTATGGATAGGTTTAGCTTTAGTAGAGACTACCAACAAGAATTCCAAAATTATTGTATAACCATATGCTAACACTAATAGTAAAGTTTCTCATCTTTATCAAAACTTATTATTTTAAAACTTTTATATTTTATTCATTTTTCTGGAAGTATTGTATACCAATGTAGTTTTAATTTGCATTTCCTGATAACCAGTGAAACTCTGCATCTTTCACATATTTATAGACCACTTACGTATCTTTTATAAATTGCCTGTTCAAGTCTTTTGTTCATTTTCCAATGAATTGTCTATTTTCTTATTGATTTCTAAGAATTATTTATTCTGCAACTAGTGTTTCTCATTTTGTAGACATTTTAATGACATGTTTTTTGTTTTATTTCTAAATCTAGAAAAGAAAATGACTTCATTTTAGACTGCATGATTAAACATTAAATATATCAATACATCTGATGAAGCTGAGATTTGAAAATAGCTGCAGTATTTATGTACACATCACATAAGTATGTATTATTTATGTGTATATGTAACCTAAAAGGAGCTTATGTTTGCCACAGAAGAAACCTGCTGATATTTTCAACGTTACTGTAAGAAATCACTAGACCTTATATCTTTTAAAATATTTATATTGAACTCTTTCTAGAAATGTAAAATTTGAACATATTATCACTTAATCAGTCTGTCTAAAACTATTACTGAATCACATGAAGTAGATGGATATATTGGTACAATGTTTGAGAATCTACAATGAGAGTGCTTAAAATACAGACCACATAACAGACACAATTCTCTTTGGAGGCCCTGGTTAGAACAGATAAGAAATCATCTGAAACTGAAGTTTTGGGGACGGACTAAAGAGCACATCAAGACAGACACCACCATTACATTAATTTAATGTAAGAAAAAAAATTCAAATACAAAGCAAGAGCCTGAACAGATTATAGACTCAACACCTGCAATGCAAGTTTCTTCTCATGTGGATAATTCTCCTCCTTGTGCTTCAAGTTGAATATCAGAAAGGATTCTTTTTATAACAACTGTTAAGACTCCTAAGCAATGGAAGGAAGGAAGACTGGCAAAGAATTAAATCTTAAACAAAATTTGTGACCCATGAGTAGTAACTAAGTCAGTGTCCAGCTCATATTTAACATTTTTAATTATGTCAAAAAAACCTTCAAAGTAATAAAGTGATATTCATACATGGATAAGAATTTAGCTCTAAATCCAACCAATCAAAATACTAATGTTAAATTACTTCAGAGGAAATAAGTTAAAATAAAAACACTTGAAACAATGTGACAAGATTTACAGTTAAACGTTAAGATTTTCAAATCAAGCCATAAAGACCATCTGCTCAGAATCAACTCACTATATTTAACTCCTCCATTTTTCCCACTTTACACTGACACTGAATTATGTGTCTTTGTTGCTAGAGATTAGTCACTTAGCTTAGTTCTGTTTAAATAGTTAGATTGGTCATCAAAGTAAGTACTGAGTTTGTCAGGCTTAAAATTGCCTCATTACCCAGCTCCTCAGGAGGCTGAGGTAGGAAGATGGCAATTTCAAGGCCAGCCTTAGCAACTTAGCAAGACTCTGTCCCAAAGTTTTTTTTTTTTTTAAAGGTGTGGGGGGGTAGGTGCAGCTCAATGGTAAAGTACTTCTGGGTTCAATCTTCAGTGCAAAAAAAAAATTATATAATTACCATTTCAATTAAATCACACAAATATCAATCTTATCAATCTTTTATCTCTTCCATAAACCAGGAATTCTTAAACACACACCCAAACCAATGCATAACAAGTTCACAAGATTGAAGACTCTCTAGTACTTTTGAGAAAGGGGTCTCAGTTTGATTTGATTAATATAGGATACGTGTCTTCAAGAAATTTATTTAGCTACTCACATAAATTATGAAATATATTTCCCAGAAAGCAAAGTGAATATTAATTAAGCCAGACACACAAGATTATTTAGGATAGTTGGGCCAAGAATCCTGGTCCTCTGGGAAAGGTATGAAAGAAACATTAATGCAGGAATCTTTAGGAATAATTAGGAATATTTCTTCTATAGTCCTTAATCTTGGTGTTGAACAAACACCTACCAGAACACAATCCTATTAATTTCTTGGCTAGCTCTTTGAGCCCTCCATCCAATTTCCATTAATACACTAATAGCTGTAGGATTTTAGTAAGCACATGCTTCTTAATGGAAATGCCACAGATCCAAGGCAAGGATCATGTTCTCCTTCCCCACTGCATTATGCACATTTATTGCTGATCAAACCAATAGGAAGTTTCTTTTAAAATTTTGAGATGCTAGTTATCTTTAAGGAATAGTTTGTGTACAAACACACATATACACATGTATAGTCCATAGACCAGAAAAAGGTTAAGATCTCAATAGATACAGAAATGATTTTACCATTTTAGCAAAAAGGATCATTTCCCAATACTTGTTTTAATAATCACTTTTTATTTCAAAAGTAATAGGGACATGGACTCCACTTATAGGAAGATGGAATAGACATATTCTTCCCTACTCCTCCCATGCAGTACAACTAAAATCCCTGGGTATTAAGCCATAAAATATAAGACAACTCTCCAAGGTATAGAGAAGGTGTACTAAGGACCTCAAAACCCAAGGAAGAAAATGGTGGTGAGGTCCATAAATTTTCCTTTTCCCCTGTATGTACCAGGCTTAGAAATGAAAAAGCCAGTCAGGTCAGCCCTTCCCATTCTATGGAGGTGGATACCTGCCGGGCCTTCGTGGGTAGTGGCCGCAGGTTCCAGGCGGGGTTTGGGAGAGACAGTGGGGACCCGCCCGTTGCGTTGGTCGCCCGGCAGGGGGAGGCGAACTGTCGCCGTTTGCGGGGGACACCACTGTGGCGGAGGGCTGGCGTCGCAGGACTGCGGCGGAGGAGATAACTTCATTGAAGCGTGCTGCTACAGGTGTGTGGTCCCCTGGCTTTCCCTCTCCACGCATCGGGGAAACCTTAAGGGCCCCTCCCAGCTCTCCCGTGAGTGCTACAGCCAGCCCGAGGGAGTCAGAGGTGGTGCGGGACCCGCAGTGCGGGACTGCCGCTCCCGCCAGGGCTGACTGCTGAGGTCTCTTGCACCAGCTACGGGGGAGTGGCTACCGGAGGGCAAGTAAAATTCGCTGAGGATTCTCAGCCCCAAGCTCTACAAACTTAGGGTCTGAGGGAATGGCAATCTGGAGGAGTGAGCCCAGTCGTTCATGAAAACAGGGCTCCCGGGAGCAGCAGACCTGGCCTGTAGCCAGTATTGTGGTGAGAGGGGCCTGGCTAGAGGAAAAGTGGAAGTGATTGGACACAAGAGGAGGCCCTAGGCACTCAGGATTGGAGACTCGCCCAGTCTGGGAGGAGCTGCTGCACAGTGATTGGTTCCCGCGTACTGACAGGAGCGACTTGACCTGGTGGGCACAGCGCCACCTAGTGGAAGAGAAGTTAATCAAACTCTAAGACAGCATTTATTAGTTTTTTTTTTGTTTTTTTGTTTTTTTTTCTTTTTTTGTTTTTTTTCGTTTTTCTTTTCTTTTTTTCTTCTTTCTCTTCTAATTTTAATTTTAATTTTTTTTAATTATTATTATTAATTTTTTTTAAAGTTTTTTCTTTTTTAGTTCCTATTTCTTTCTTCTTTTGTCTTTTCATTTTTCTTATCCCCCCTTCCTTGAATTTTACCTGCCTACTCTCATTCTCTTTAGTGACTTCTTCCCTTCCCTTCTAATACCTTTCCTCCCAAGCATCAAATAAATTTATAGGAATAAACAGTAACTCAGCAGTCAAACAGAACAAGAAGTAACATGAACAGCTTCAAGAAGCAAGGAAGAAAAGGAGTACAAACAATACAGGACAGCCTAAATATTCAGGAGGACCTAGAGTCATCAGAAAAATGGTCATATAAAGAACTCAAGGAACACCTTAGACAGATGGAATGGAACCTTAAAGAGGATACAAGACAGCAAATTCAAGCAGCGAAAGAACACATTGAGAATGAATTACATAAACAGCTAAAAGAAGAAGTTAAGCATCTTTATCAGGAGATAGAGATTATAAAAAATAATCAAACAATAATTCTAGAAATGAAGGAAACGATAAACCAAATTAAAAACTCAATTGAGAGTATCACTAACAGAGTGGAGCAAGTAGAAACCAGAACGTCAGATAATGAAGACAAAATATACCATCTTGAAAAGAGTCTAGCCAACTCAGAAAGGCTGGTAAAAAATCACGAGAAAAACATCCAAGAGTTATGGGATAACATGAAGAAACCAAACATACGAGTCATCGGGATAGAAGAAGGTACAGAGATTCAAACCAAGGGAATGAGAAACCTGCTGAATGAAATAATTACAGAAAACTTTCCAGAAATAAAAAAGGAAACAGATATACAAATTGAAGATGCATACAGGACACCGAGCACACAAAATCACAGTAGACCAACGCCAAGACACATTGTTATGAAGATATCCAATATACAGAACAAAGAGAAAATATTAAAAGCTACAAGAGAAAGGAAACAGATTACATTTAGGGGTAAACCAATACGGTTAACAACGGATTTTTCATCACAGACACTGAAAGCAAGAAGGTCATGGAACAATGTATTTCAAACACTGAAAGACAATGGATGCCAACCAAGAATTCTGTATCCAGCAAAATTAAGCTTCAGGTATGACAACGAAATAAAGATCTTTCATGATGAACAAAAGTTAAAAGAATTTGCAGCCAGAAAACCAGCATTGCAAAGCATTTTGAGCAAAACACTACACGAGGAAGAAATGAAAAACAATAACCAAAACCATCAGTGGGAAGTGCCTCAGTAAAGACAGAGGGCGAGGGGAAAGATAATCATGGAGAAACAAACTAAATTTAAAAAAAAAAAAAAAAAAAAAGGATAAACAATCAAACATGGATGGAAGTTCAAACCATATATAAATAGTAACTCTGAATGTTAATTGCCTAAAATCTCCAATAAAGCGACATAGGCTGGTATCATGGATTAAAAAAACAAATCCAACAATATGCTGCCTCCAGGAGACACATCTGATTGGAAAAGACATACACAGGCTGAAGGTGAAAGGATGGGAAAAAATATACCACGCACACAGTTCTCGTAAGCAAGCAGGAGTGGCCATCCACATATCAAATACAATCGATTTCAAGACTAAGTTAATCAAAAGGGATAAAGAAGGTCATTATATACTGTTAAAAGGAACCATTCACCAACAAGACATAACAATTATCAATATTTATGCACCAAACAATGGTGCTGCGACATTCATAAAACAAATTCTCCTCAAGTTCAAGAATCAAATAGACCACAACACAATAATTATGGGTGACTTCAACACACCTCTCTCACCATTGGACAGATCCTCCAAACAAAAGTTGAATAAAGAAACTATAGAACTCAATATCACCATCAATAACCTAGACTTAACTGACATATATAGAATATATCAACCATCATCAAATGGATATACTTTTTTCTCAGCAGCACATGGATCCTTCTCAAAAATAGACCATATATTATGCCATAGGGCAACCCTCAGTAAATATAAAGGGGTGGAGATAATACCATGCATTTTATCTGATCATAATGGAATGAAACTGGAAATCAATGATAAAAGAAGGAAGGAAAAATCCTACATCACATGGAAAATGAACAATATGTTACTGAATGATCAATGGGTTACAGAAGACATAAAGGAGGAAATCAAAAAATTCTTAGAGATAAATGAAAATACAGACACAACATATCGGAATCTATGGGACACAATGAAAGCAGTTTTAAGAGGAAAATTCATCGCCTGGTGGTCATTCCTCAAAAAAAGAAAAAACCAACAAATAAATGAGCTCACACTTCATCTCAAAGCCCTAGAAAAGGAAGAGCAAAACAACAGCAAATGTAGCAGAAGGCTAGAAATAATTAAAATCAGAGCGGAAATCAATGAAATTGAAACAAAAGAAACTATTGAAAAAATTAACAAAACTAAAAGTTGGTTCTTCGAAAAAATAAATAAGATCGACAGACCTTTAGCCATGCTAATGAAGAGAAGAAGAGAGAGAACTCAAATTACTAGCATACGGAATGAAAAAGGCAATATCACAACAGATGCTACAGAAATACAGAAGACAATTAGAAATTATTTTGAAAACCTATATTCCAACAAAATAGAAGATAGTGAAGACATCAATAAATTTCTTAAGTCATATGATTTACCCAGACTGTGTCAGGAGGATACACACAATTTGAACAGACCAATAACAACAGATGAAATTGAAGAAGCCATCAAAAGACTACCAACCAAGAAAAGCCCAGAACCAGATGGGTATACAGCGGAGTTTTACAAAACCTTTAAAAAAGAATTAATACCAATACTTTTCAAGTTATTTCAGGAAATAGAAAAAGAGGGAGCTCTTCCAAATTCATTCTATGAGGCCAATATCACCCTGATTCCGAAACCAGACAAAGACACCTCAAAGAAAGAAAACTACAGACCAATATCTCTAATGAACCTAGATGCAAAAATCCTCAATAAAATTCTGGCGAATCGAATACAAAAACACATCAAAAAAATTGTGCACCATGATCAAGTAGGATTCATCCCTGGGATGCAAGGATGGTTCAACATACGGAAATCAATAAATGTTATTCACCACATCAATAGACTTAAAGATAAGAACCATATGATCATCTCGATAGATGCAGAGAAAGAATTTGACAAAGTACAGCATCCCTTTATGTTCAAAACATTAAAAAAATTAGGGATAACAGGAACTTACCTTGACATTGTAAAAGCTATCTATGCTAAGCCTCAGGCTAGCATCATTCTGAATGGACAAAAGTTGAAGGCATTCCCTCTAAAATCCGGAACAAGACAGGGATGCCCTCTATCTCCACTTCTATTCAATATAGTTCTCGAAACACTGGCCAGAGCAATTAGACAGATGAAAGAAATTAAAGGCATAAAAATTGGAAAAGAAGAACTTAAATTATCACTATTTGCAGATGACATGATTCTATACCTAGAAGACCCAAAAGGGTCTACAAAGAAACTACTAGAACTAATAAATGAATTCAGCAAAGTGGCAGGATATAAAATCAACACGCATAAATCAAAGGCATTTCTGTATATCAGCGACAAAACTTCTGAAACGGAAATGAGGAAAAACACTCCATTCACAATATCCTCAAAAAAAATAAAATACTTGGGAATTAACCTAACAAAAGAGGTGAAACATTTATATAATGAAAACTACAGAACCCTAAAGAGAGAAGTTGATGAAGATCTTAGAAGATGGAAAAACATACCCTGTTCATGGATAGGCAGAACTAACATCATCAAAATGGCGATATTACCAAAAGTTCTCTATAGGTTTAATGCAATGCCAATCAAAATCCCAACGGCATATCTTGTAGAAATTGATAAAGCAATCATGAAATTCATATGGAAAAATAAAAGACCCAGAATAGCAAAAGCAATTCTAAACAGGAAGTGTGAATCAGGTGGTATAGCGATACCAGATTTCAAACTATATTACAGAGCAATAGTGACAAAAACAGCATGGTACTGGTACCAAAACAGGCGGGTGGACCAATGGTATAGAATAGAGGACATAGAGACTAATCCACAAAGTTACAACTATCTTATATTTGATAAAGGGGCTAAAAGCATGCAATGGAGGAAGGATAGCATCTTCAACAAATGGTGTTGGGAAAACTGGAAATCCATATGCAACAAAATGAAACTGAATCCCTTTCTCTCGCCATGCACAAAAGTTAACTCAAAATGGATCAAGGAGCTTGATATCAAACCAGAGACTCTGTGTCTGATAGAAGAAAAAGTTGGCTCCGATCTACAGATTGTGGGGTCGGGCTCCAAATTCCTTAATAGGACACCCATAGCACAAGAGTTAATAACAAGAATCAACAAATGGGACTTACTTAAACTAAAAAGTTTTTTCTCAGCAAGAGAAACAATAAGAGAGGTAAATAGGGAGCCTACATCCTGGGAACAAATTTTTACTCCTCACACTTCAGATAGAGCCCTAATATCCAGAGTATACAAAGAACTCAAAAAATTAGACAATAAGATAACAAATAACCCAATCAACAAATGGGCCAAGGACCTGAACAGACACTTCTCAGAGGAGGATATACAATCAATCAACAAGTACATGAAAAAATGCTCACCATCTCTAGCAGTCAGAGAAATGCAAATCAAAACCACCCTAAGATACCATTTCACTCCAGTAAGATTGGCAGCCAGTATGAAGTCAAACAACAACAAGTGCTGGCGAGGATGTGGAGAAAAGGGTACACTTGTACATTGCTGGTGGGACTGCAAATTGGTGCGGCCAATTTGGAAAGCAGTTTGGAGATTCCTGGGAAAGATGGGAATGGAACCACCATTTGACCCTGCTATTGCCCTTCTCGGACTATTCCCTGAAGACCTTAAAAGAGCATGCTACAGGGATACTGCCACATCGATGTTCATAGCAGCACAATTCACAATAGCTAGACTGTGGAACCAACCCAGATGCCCTCTAATAGATGAATGGATTAAAAAAATGTGGCATCTATACACAATGGAGTACCATGCAGCAATAAAAAAATGACAAAATCATAGAATTTGCAGGGAAATGGATGGCACTAGAGCAGATTATGCTTAGTGAAGCTAGCCAATCCCTAAAAAACAAATACCAAATGTCTTCTTTGATATAATGAGAGCAAATATGAACAGAGCAGGGAGGAAGAGTAGGAAGAAAAGAGTAACATTAATCAGTGACATGAGAGGGGAGGGAAAGGGAGAGATGAGGAAAATTGCATGGAAATGAAGGGAGACCCTCATTGCTATACAAAATTACATATAAGAGGTTGTGAGGGGAATGGGAAAATAAACAAGAAGAGAAATGAATTGCAGTAGATGGGGTAGAGAGAGAAGAAGGGAGGGGAGGGGAGGGGGGATAGTAGGGGATAGGAAAGGTAGCAGAATACAACAATTACTAATAGGGCATTATGTAAAATTGTGGATGTGTAACCAAAGTGATTCTGCAATCTGCATTTGGGGTAAAATTGGGGGTTCATAACCCACTTCAATCTAATGTATGAAGTATGATATGTCAAGAGCTTTGTAAAGTTGTGAACAACCAATAAAAAAAAATGAAAAAGCCAACTATCAATGAACCCCACTGGACAAATACCAATAAAAGACACCCAAAAGCCTGCTCTCCCTGGCCTTAGAATGATAAAAGAAACAGCTTACTAAGACAGGAAACTTTTAAATAGTAGCTGTTTTACTCCAACAAAATACCACACACAAAAAAAACTACCACCCCCCTACTTGCAAAAGTTAAGTGGGGAGTCTAGACTTCCACCCCATCCTGCTGGGGGGGGTATATAAGAGAACACAAAATTTTCGTCAACACAGAGCAGAATCAAGGTCAGTGGAGACCTTGTGGGGAGTCTGGATACCCATCAACACGTGGAAATAATGACCCTACCTCCCCTTGCCACTACCACATCTCTGTTGCAATGGCACCAGAGAAGACCAAATGGAGAATTAGGACTTTTATTCTCCAGTGGTAATGAGAACACCCTCATGAGTATGTCAGTGAAGACTGTGTGGGAAGTTGGGAATTGCACACCTTCCTGGCACTTCTTGGGTATTAACAGAGGTCAAATGGAGACTGGATTGCACTCCCATCAGGAAGATTGATCCTGTCATTCCCACAACACCCACACTAGAATAGTATTAAACGTGAGCAAGCTTAAACAAATTAGTCAGTTTTTCATTGCTGTAGCACATACCTGAGAAAAAACTACTTAAGAGGAGGAAAGATTTATTTCGGTTCATGGTTTCAGAGGTTTCTGTTCATGGTCAGCTGGCTTCATTGCTTTGGGCCTGAGGTGAGGCAGAACAACATGGCAGAAAGGCATAGCAGAGGAAATCTGTTCACCTCATGGAAGCCAGGAAGTGAAGAGCAAGAGGGGCTGGGGACATGATAGTGTCTCCACAGGTGTGTACCCAAGGACTCTGCCCCTTCAACTAGGTCTTATCTCCTACAGTTTCCACCATCTCCCAAAATGCCAATGAACTATTAACCCACAGTGGATCAATCCACTGATGAGGTCAGAGCCCTCATGATCCAATCACTTCCCAAAATCCTACCTCAAGCATTGCTGCACTGGGACCAAGCCTCATTGAACACATGAGCCTTTGGGGGATGTTCCAAATCTAAGATATAAAAGCCCAAGTCTCATATTTAAAATGTCCAGGTTTTATAAAAAAAAAAGACACTTATCATACCAAGAACCAGAACAATATCAAATTGAGTGAAAAAAGACAATAGATGTTAATATTGAGATAACAAAAAAGATAGATTTATATGACAAAGATTTTAAAGGAAAATCATAAAAGTACTTCAACAAGCAATTATGAGTATGCTGAACCAATAAAATTAAAAGTCTCAGCAAGGAACTATAATGTTAAATTAAGGAAACAGAAGACAAAGAAGAACCAAATGGAAATCTTAGAACTGAAAAATACAAAAAACAAAATAAAAGCTTCAGTAGTTGGCCCCAACAATAAAACCGACAAAGGAAAACACACACACACACACACACACACACACATAATGGATTGTTAAATAAAACAATAGAAATTATCCCATCTGAACAACAGAGAAGAAAAAGACTGAACAAATGAATAAATAGAGCCCTAGGGACCTATGGTACAATAACAAAAGATCTAGCATTTAAGGTGTCAAAGCCTTAGAAGGAAAAGAAAAAGACAACAGGCTGGAAAAATCCCTAGAGACATAACAGCTGAGCTATGCTGCACACCCGTAATCCCAGCAACTTGGAAGGCTGAGGCAGGATGATTCCAAGTTCAAAGTCAAACTGAACAATTTTGCTAGACCCTGACTAAAACTAAAAACCGAAAAGAGCTGGGATGTAGCTCAGTAGTAAAGGGCCCTAGGTTCAATCCCTACTGCATGAATGAATGAAAGAATAAATGCTGAAAATTCCCCAAATTTGAAGAGATTCATAAGCCTGCATATTCAAGAAGCCTAGTGAACCTCAAACAGAATAATCCTAAAGAAATCAACACCATTTACAACATAATTAAACTTCTAAGAACCTAAAACAAAAAAAAAAAGAATCTTGAAAGCAACTAGAGAAAAATTCCACTTTACATGTAGAGGAAAAAACAAGTAAGAGCAAATCTCTTATCAGAAACCATAAAAGTCAGGAAGTAGTAACAACACGTTTTTCTAGTACTGAAAGAAAAGAACTGTCAATCCAGAATTCTAGAACCAGTGGAAAAAGTCTTCAGGAATTAAGAGAAAACACAATGCATTCATCAAAAAAAAAAAAAAAGCTAAGAATATATTTCAAAAAGACCCACCCTAAAAGAAGGACTAAATGAAGTTCTCAAAATAGAAAACAAAAGAAGGAATCTGGGAACATAAAGAAAGAACACAATAAGCAAAAATATGGACTGTCCTTGTCTTCCTAAATTGTTTCCTAAATTATGTTTGACAGTTGATATAAAAATTATAACATGTTGTTCTAGATGTACGTTTAATTATGTTATAAATGGGAGAAAACAATAAGACATAAGGGAAGTAAGATTTCTGTACATCACTGGAATTGATAAAATGACACCAATAATAGACAACTTATGTTTATATAATGCAAAACCTACAGGAGCCACTGAAAGTGCTATACAAAGAGATATGTTCAAAAACACTATAGTTAAGCCAAATGGAATTCCTTGCCATAGGAAGGGAAGGGGGGGAAAAGTAGAAAAATAAAAGCATAGAAAACAAAAATTAAATGGCAACTTTAGACCTAAAATATCTGTATTTACAATAAATACAAGTAGTCTAAATATACCAGTTAAAAAATTGGCAAAATGAACTCAAAACAGGACTTAACTACATGCTATCTAAAAGAAATTTACTTCAAACATAATAAGTGGGTTGAAAATAAAACATGCATCATGCAAACATCAATTAGAAGAAAGCATAAAAAAAAGAAAGCATGAGTGGCTACGTTACTATCAAATAAAGCAAACATCAGAGCAAATTATTAAAGATGAAGAGAGAGGTGTTACATAATGATGAAAGGGTCAATCTACCAAGAAGATATAGCAGTCCAAATATTTATACACAAAACAGTTGTAACATGTGGAACAAAAACTAATAGAACCAAAAAGAAATAGACAAATCACAATTATAATTAGAGACTTCAACAATTTCTCTCAATAATTTAGAGAACAAGTAGACAGAAAATCAGCATGGATACAGAAGACCACCACCACCAAAAGAATTAACATTTATGGAATGTTCCTGCTAACAAGACCAGGATAATTATCCTTATGAAGTGCCCACAGAACATGCAACAAAATAAATCATATCTTGGATATTTTTAAAAACTTCAAAAAAATTTTAAATTTTGAAAATATAGCAGTATCTTTTCCAACCAAAATGAAACAAAACTAGATATTAAAAACAGAAAAATAGGCTAAGCATGATGATATATGCCTATAATCCCAGAAACTCAGGAGACTGAGGCAGGAGGATTATAAATTTGAGGCCAGCCTGGCCAACTTAGACCCTGTTGCAGGACAAAAAATAAAAGGGGTTGAGGATGTAGTTCAGTGGTAGAATTCCCCTGGGTTCCACCTACAGGAAGGAGAGGGAAGAGGAGAGGAAGGAAAGAAAAGAAAAATAACAGGTAAATATCCAAACATTTGGAAACTAAGCAACATACCTCTAAATAATCCAATGTCAAAAAAGTCTCAAGGCAAGTTTTAAAATACATTGAGCCAGGTGCGGTGGCTCACACCTGTAATCCCAGTGGCTCAGGAGGCAGACGCAGGAGGATGGTGAATTCAAAACGAGCCTCAGCAATGGCGGGTTGCTAAGCAACTCAGTGTGACCCTGTCTCTAAATAAAATACAAAAAGGGCTGGGGATGAGGTTCAGTGGTCCAGTGCCCTTGAGTTCAATCCCTGGTACTCAAAAACATAAATATTTAAAAAAAAACACATTGAATTGAACCACAATGAAAATACAGCATATCAAAACTTGTGGGACCCAGTTAAAGCAGTGGTGAGAGGGAAAGTATAGCACTGAGTATAAAAGGAAAAGTCTAAAGTCAATCTAAGCTCCCATCTCAGACACCCAAGAAAGAAGCAAGCAGAAGCAAATTACCAGGAATGAATGCAAGACTATTATTACTACAGACCCTACAGACATCAAAAAGATAGTGAGACGCTACAAAAAAACTATGCACATCAATTTGAGAGATTAAATGGACCAACTTGTCAAAAACACAAAACTACCCAATATGAAATACATCATTATAAAAAAAACCTGTAACTATAAAAGAATTGAATTCATGATTTTTAAAGTTACAAAGATGAAATTTCCAGGCACAAATAGCTTCATTGTGTAATTCTACCAAACATTTTTAAAGTAGGACTAACACCAATTCTATATAATTTCTTCTAGAAAATACACAAGATTACTTTCCAATTATAAGGCACTTAAAGTGTACACAGGCATAAGTACATTACAAATTATATTACAGTATTTACTTTTACAGAATTACCCTGATGCCAAAACAGTACAAAAATAAAAACTACCCTCAAAAACAGACACAAAAATTCTTAAAATACCACCAAATAGAATTCAGAAATATATAAAAATAATTATAGTGGAATTGGTGGCCCACATCTATAACCCCAGCAACTGGGGACGCTGAAGCAGGAGGATTACAAGTTCAAGGCCAGGTCTAGCAACTTAACAAGACCCTGTATCAAAATAAAAATTAAAGAGAATTGGGGATGTAGCTCAGAGGTAGAGTGCCACAGTCCACAGGACAAAAGTTTTTTTAAAAAAAGAATGATTTTAGTTGCTCTCATTATATCAAAGAAGACATTTGGTATTTGTTTTTTAGGGATTGGCTAGCTTCACTAAGCATAATCTGCTCTAGTGCCATCCATTTCCCTGCAAATTCCGTGATTCTGTCATTTTTTAGTGCTGCGTAATACTCCATGGTGTATAAATGCCACATTTTTTTTATCCATTCATCTATTGAAGGGCATCTGGGTTGATTCCACAGTCTAGCAGTTGTGAATTGTGCTGCTATGAACATCGATGTGACAGTATCCCTGTAGTGTGCTCTTTTAAGGTCTTCAGGAAATAGACCGAGTAGGGCAATAGCTGGGTCAAATGGTGGTTCCATTCCCAGCTTTCCCAGGAATCTCCATACTGCTTTCCAAATTGGCCGCACCCATTTGCAGTCCCACCAGCAGTGTACAAGAGTACCCTTTTCCCCACATCCTCGCCAGCACTTGTTGTTGTTTGACTTCATCATGGCTGCCAATCTTACTGGGGTGAGGTGGTATCTTAGGGTGGTTTTGATTTGCATTTCCTTGACTGCTAGAGATGGTAAGCATTTTTTCATGTACTTGTTGATTGATTGTATGTCCTCCTCTGTGAAGTGTTTGTTCATGTCCTTGGCCCATTTGTTGATTGGGTTGTTTGTTTACTTATTGTCTAATTTTTTGAGTTCTTTGTATACTCTGGATATTAGGGCTCTATCTGAAGTGTGAGGAGTAAAAATTTGTTCCCAGGATGTAAGAACAGAACAGGGAGGATGAGCAGGAAGAAAAGATTAGCATTAAACAGAGACATGAGGCGGGAGGGAAAGGGAGAAAAAAAGGGAAATCACATGGAAATGGAGGGAGACCCTCATTGTTATACAAAATTACATATAAGAGTTTACGAGGGGAATGGGATAACAAACATGGAGGGAAATGAATTACAGTAGATGGGGTAGAGAGAGAAGATGGGAGGGGAGGGGAGGGGGGATAGTAGAGGATAGGAAAGGTAGCAGAATACAACAGTCACTAATATGGCAGTATGTAAAAATGTGATGTGTAACCGATGTGATTCTGCAGTCTGTATTTGGGGTAAAAATGGGAGTTCATAACCCAATTGATTCTAATCTATGAAATATGATTTGTCATGAGCTTTGTAATGTTGTGAACATCCAATAAAAATAAATAAATAATAGTTTAGGTAAAGAAAAAAAATAATATAAAAAAGAATGATTTTAAGTCCTTTGAGTATAAATTGAGGAGTAGGATAGCTGCATCAAATGATGGTTCCATACCAAGATTTTCTAAGGAATCTCCATACTGCTTTCAAGAGTGGTCCCACCAATTTACAGTCCCACCAGTAATGTATAAGTGTGCCTTTTTCTCCACACCCCGCCAACACTTGTTTTCTTACTAACTGCCATTCTGAATGGAGTGAGATAAATATCTTAGTTTTAATTTGCATTTCTTTAATTACTAGGTATTCAGCATTTTTTCATGTTTATTGATTGTAAATCTTATTCTGAGGAGTGTCTATTCAGTTCCTTATTGTTTGGGTTATTTGGGGTTTTGTTTGTTTTGGTGTTAAGTTTGAGTTCTTTATATATCCTGGAAATTAGTGCTCTATGATGTGCACATGGTAAAGATTTTCTCCCACTCTGTAGGCTCTCTCTGCATATTATTGTTTCCTTTGCTGAGAAGAAGCTTTTTAGTTTGAATTCATCCCATTTATTGATTCTTGATTCTATTTCTTGAATGTTAGGAGTCCTGTTAAGGAAGGACCTAATTCGACATGATGAAGATTTGGGCCCACTTTTTCTTCTATTAGGTACAGGATCTCTGTTTTTAATTCCTAGGTCCTTGATCCACTTTGAGTTTTGTGCATGGTGAGAGATAGGGGTTAAAATCAGCATCTCTAGTGACACAGCCACATCAATTTTTATGGCAGCTCAATAGCTAAACTGTGGAACCAACCTAGATGCCCCTTAAAAGATGAATGGATAAAGAAACTGTGATATATAGATACAATGGAATGTTACTCAGCATTAAAAGAGAATAAAATCATGGCATTTGCAGGTAAATGGATGGAGCTAGAAAATACCATGCTAAGCAAAGTAAGCCAATCCCCCCAAACCAAAAACCAAATGTTTTCTCCAATAAGTGGATGCTGATCCATAATGGTCCCGCGGGAGCAGGAGGGGTGGGTATGGGGATAGGGAAGATGGTGGAATGAGACAGACATGATTACCCTAGCTACATGTATGATTGCATGAATGGTGTGACTCTACATGATGTACAACCAGAGAAATTAAAAGTTGCACTCCATTTGTATACAATGAATCAAAATTCATTCTGCTGTCATGTATAACTAATTAAAACAAATTTTTTAAAAAGAATTATACATCATGATCAATGGGGTTTATTTCATGGATGCAAAGCTGGCTCAATGTTCCAAGATCAATGTATCATAAGAAAAATAATAATCACATGATCATATCAATGTCTACAGAAAAAGCATTTGCCAAAATTCAACACCCATTCATGATTAAAACCCTCAAACTTTTATAAAAAAGGAATAGAGTTCTTTCAACTTGATAAAAGAACATCTATAAAAATGATATCTACTACATGGTGAAAGACTGACTGCTTTCCTTGAGATAAGGAACAAAGCAAGAACGCCTGTTCTCAGCACTGTTTACACAGAGATGGAAGTTCTAGCCAGTTCAAGAAGGAAGATGAGGAAATAAAAATCCATATTGAAAAGGAAAAAAGTTTAAAACTGTTCCCAAATGCAGATGAGGTAATGATCTACTAGAAAATGCCAGGGAATCTACACAAAAAAATGTTCTTAATTATGTAAAAGGGAATTCAACAAAGTTGCAGGACAAAAACATACAAAAATCAATTGTAGCCAGGCACAGTGATACACACCTATAATCCCAGTGGCTCAGAAGGCAGAGGCAGGAAGATCACAAGTTCAAAGCCAGCCTCAGCAAAAGTGAAGCACTAAGCAACTCAGTAAGACCCTGTCTCTACTAAAATACAAAAATAGGACTGGGGATGTGGCTCAATGGTTGTGTGCCCCTGAGTTCAATTCCTGGTCCCCACCCCCGCACCCCGCAAAAAAAAAAAAAAAATCAATTGTACTTTCATATATTACCAGTGAACATGTAGATTTTAAAATACCTTTTTTAATTGATTCAAAAAATGAAGTTCTTAGGAGTAAATATAAATGATGTATATAGGACGTGTATGTTTTTAAAAAATCATATACAAAACACTGATGAAAGAAATTCAAGACCTAAAAAAATTGGAGAGACATTTTGTTTCATGGATTACAAGACTCAACAAAACAGAAATGTCAATTCTCCCAAATTGATATATAGGTTCAATACAATTCCTTTCAAACTTACAGCAAGGGTTTTGCATATGTACAGACAGGATCATCCAAAATTTATATGGAAAGCCAAAGAAACTAGATTAGATAAAAATAATTTTTCTCCACCAAGAACAAAGTAGGATGAATCAATCTGTTCAATTTTTAAGTTTATATATATTTACAGTAATCAAGACTGGTATTGCAAAAGAATAGAGATATATATTGATGGAATCGAGAACACAGAAATAGACCCACACATATATGCCCAGCTAAATTTTGAAAAACCATTCAATGGAGGAAAGATGGTCTTTGCAACATATGGTCCTGGAGCAAGAAAATATTCACAGACCAAAAAAAAAAGATACTTCAAAACTTCAACCTAATTCCATACCTTATACAAAAATAAAAATAAAAATTAACTCACAGTAGATCATAGACTTAAATTTAAAACATAAAACCTTAGGGGAAAACAAAGTCCCCAGGATCTAGGCCTTAGGTAAAGAGATCTTAAACCTAACACCAAATCACATGAAAGGAAAACCGAGTTGGATTTCAACAAAATTAAAACTTCTGATCTGTAAAGACTATATTAAGACAATAAAAAAGAAAAGCTACAAAATACAATACTTTGAAGTCATACATCCAACAAAAGACCAATTATCTAGAAAAACTTGTAAAACTCGATGGAAAAACAATCCAATTATAAAATGACCAGAAAAGATGCAGAGATATTTCATGAAAGAGGATATACAGATGGCAAATAAGCACATGAAAGGATGTTTAACATCGATAGCCATCAGGGACATGCAATTTAAAGCCACAATGAGATATCACAAAGCAGAGCATCATGGTGGCTGTGTATGATCCTCCACCAGTTGTCTCCCATTTGATTAATTATTTGTATTCCAATCTTCCTTTGCCAGAGCTGGGGAAGCCAGATGAGAGACCATAATAATGCTTGAAGAAGGCAGGAAAGAGCTGTCTGAATCACCCTTCCCCAACTCCAAGCAGTATGGAGAAACCCCTCTTCTACTTTGAGGAGGTAGAGGGAATGAAGTCCAGGCTTTGGACTTGGAAACTCTGGCCTTCCACAGTTCTGTAGCCATTGCCCCCAGATCAGTACCAGAAAACTGAGCCTTTGGAGCTGCATTTTCTAGGCAACTAGTAGGCTGCCCCCACCCACCCACCCCCAGCATCAGGCAATGCAGCTTAGAGAAAGACTCCACTCACTGCGGAATGGAACAGGAAAGTGAGAACAGGACTAATGACCCAGTGGCAACAGAAATGAAACCAGAGCAAAGAGTACACACACACAGGCAATGCTTTAATTGGGAGGTTTTACTTCAAGGCCAGCTGAGACTGCACAGAAAACAGGCTGCTCCCCAAAGGGAAAAAGAGACAAGCCTTTAGCAGGTTGCTGAGGTGGGCTAAGTTCTGATTGATCATTATCTCATTTCTGGTTTTGCCAGGTGGCTTCCAAGACATCACTATCACTTAAGGGGACAATTCAGTTCCCCTGAGATGATTGTTCCTGTTTAAGGGGGATAACCTCAGCTCTTGTTGAAGGGAAATTGCTTCCACTTAGGTTGAGGGGGATGATCAGCCAGGCACTGCTGTTCCTGGAATCCAAGGTGACTGCAGGTTTAGGGAAATAGCTGGAGATTTTTAGGTGCCACTTCAGGGGATCTGGAACAGGCTGTTGTAAAAGTCAGCAGCTGAATATCTGTGAAAATACCTTACTCTTATTGTGGTGTCCTCAGTTCTGAAGAGGAACAAGATAGGCTATGTAAATTTAAGGATAATAAACCTTGTGTTACCAGCTTTTAGACACTCCACACCCACCTGGGCCCACAATGGTGACCTTACCCTCACATGACTCCTAGGAACTAACAGGCACCCACAATTACAGCCAGGAGTATGCCATGCCCAGAGCTGCTGGTAAACATGCCCTGTATTCCAGGTAGTGGTGCAATCCCACAACCCCTGCACCTTGGCCACTTAGACACCATAGATATTGCCAATATTTATAACAGTTGATGCAGCTGCATGAATAGTACACCAAAAAACCCACATGGAACCAAAGTCAATGCAGAATAGCCAACCTACACCCTAGCACACATCACCAGCAGAAAGTCTTACTATTAAAGCCACCCTGTGAAGTTGGTAGAAGTAAGTGGCCCACCTGGTTCACAAAAAAAAAAAAAAAAAAAAAAAAAAAAAAACAAGAAACATGAGCCAGGCGTGGTGGGTGGCACACTCCTGTAATCCCAGAGGCTTGGGAGGCTGAGGCAGGAGGATCACAAGTTCAAAGTCAGCCTCAGCAACTTAGCAAAGCCCTAAGCAACTTAGCAAAACCCTGTCTCAAAACAAAAAGTAAAAAGGGCTGAGGATGTGGCTCAGTGGTTGAGCACCCCTGGGTTCAATTTCAAGAAAGGAAGGAAGAAAGGGAGGGAGGGAGGAAGGGAAGATAAAAAAATAAAATGTAATGTGACAGCTCCAAAGGAACACAACAACTCTCTAGTAATAAGGCACAAAGAAAATCAACTAACACTCATACATTGTTGGTGAGAATGCAAATTGGTGCAACCATTATCGAAAGCAGTATAGAGATTCCTCAGAAAACTTAGAATGGAACCACCATTTGACCCAGCTATCCCACTCCTTGGTTTATACCCAAAGGACTTAAAATCAGTATACTACAGTGACACAGCCACATCAGTGTTTAAAGCAGCCTAATTCACAATAGCTAAGCTATAGAACCAACCTAGGTGCCTTTCGACAGATGAATTGATAAGAAAATGTTGTATATACACACAATGGAATATTACTCAGCCTTAAAGAAGAATGAAATTATAGCATTTGCAGGTAAATGGATGGGGCTGGAGAATATTATGCTAAGTGAAATAAGCCAATCCCAAAGAACCAAAAGTCAAATGCTTTCTCTGACATGTGGGTGCTAATTCACAATAAGCAGGGAAGGCTACGGAATAGAATAGAGGTACTAGGAAGGATAATAGAATGAATTGGACATCATTATCCTATGTACATATATGATTACAAGACAGGTGTGATTCTACATCATGTACAATCAGAAGAATGAGAAGTTATACTTCACTTATGCATGATGTGTCAAAATTCATTCTACTGTCATGTATAACTAACTAGAATAAAAAAAAAGAAATCAACTAATGCCTAGCAAATAATTCAAAAACATCATTTTAAGGAAACAATGATATACAAGAGAATACAATTTAACAGAATTAGGAAGGCAATTCATGATATGAACAAGACATTCTACAAAGAAATAGAGTTCATAACAGAGAATCCAGAGTTAAATTCAATAAATGAAATTTAAAACATAGTCAAGAGCCTCACTAGCACAATCAATCAGGCAGAAAAAAAAAACTGAGCTTAAAGAGAAGTCTTTTGAAATAACCCCATCAGATGATTGTTTTTAATTTTTATGAAGAAAGTCTTCAAGGCTTATGAGACACCATTAAACAAGACAACATTTACATTATGGGTGTTCCAGAAGAGAAAGGAAAAGGTATAAAAAAAAAAACCTATGAGAAAAATCACTGAAAACTTTCCAAATCTAGGGGAAAACACCCAGGTCCAGGAAGCCTAAAGGACCCCTAATAGATTCAATCAAAAAAGATTCACTCTGAGCATATTATAATCAAACTGTCAATAGTACAAGAGAAAATGCTGAAGAGAAAATTGTCAAGCCATTTGTAAGGTAGTCCCCATTAAACTTCTTGGCAGAAAGCAAAGAGGCTAGGAGAGAATGGAATGGGCCATTCAAAGTCCTGGGGCAGGGGGCGGGAGGAATGCCAGCCAAGTACACCTAACAAAGCTATCTTTCAGAAATAAATAAAGGTCAGTGGCAAGCAAAATCCAAAACTAGTGCAAATGCATAGCCTCCAGAGGGTCCACAAGAAATGTTTGAGAGTCCTAAATTAAAAGATAAAGGGTGGCACCTACCATCATGAAAACACAGGGAACTATAAAATCCAACAGTAGAGCAGATACCCAAGAGAGAGAGAATGGAATATTATCAACACAGAAAACTATCCCCTCAAGAGATGAACAAAAGGAGAGGAAGTAAACAAAGGATCTGTAAAACAACCAGAAGAATTAAAACAGAACAGCAGAAGTATTCTTTTACTTATCAGTAATGACTTTGATAGTAAATGGATCAAATGCCCCAATTTAAAGACACAATCACTTGAGCTGCCCCCAAGGACTCAGCAGCCTCCCCCTCCAAAACCCTTGGTCTCCTACCTCACAGCCGGCTCCCACAGCCACCTTTCTGCAGGCTGTTTGCACCAAGGAAAAGAAATCTTATCCTTATGTCCACTATCCAGAACCTCCACTCTTTTGACCCCTTTGAGGATACAAGTGAGAATGATGAACTGCTTCCTTCTGGCACTGAGGATCATAGCCATATAAGAACTCAACAGAGGGCTGGGGTTGTGACTCGGTGGCAGAGCACTTGCCTCATACATGTGAGGCACTGGGTTTGATTCTCAGCACCACATAAAAATAAAGATATTGTGTCCATGTATAATTAAAATATTTTTTAAAAAATTCCACAGAGAAACAAGATGACCCATACTACTGTCCAAGGGATTGCTTATGATTAGTGATTAAAAACTCGTGAAGGTGTTTAAGAAATTTGCCTGCAATGGTATTTTGCTTGAGCATCCCAGAGTATGGATAAGGGAAGGGTGGCCAGAACAAAAACATATGCCAGTTCCTGACGGAAATTGGACTGGCTAAGGGTGATCAGTTGAAGTTTCCTGGGTACTAAGCATTTGTGGCTCACTGATATGTGAGGATTTCCTTGCAATGAATAGAATCTCCCTTCTGTCCCTTGTTCCAAGTTACCTACAGTGTGATCCCACTGACAACACTCTTAAGATTACAAAAAATCTCCAAATGGAGGAAAGATCAGTGGTTGCCAGTGGGTTAAGAAAGGGATAAAGAGTGGAAAGGAAGTGAGTGTAACTATAAAAGAGCAACAAGCGGGATCCTCTGGTGAAGAAAATATCCCACATCTTGACTGAATCAGTGTTAGTATCTGTTGTCATACTGTGCTATAGTTTCACAAACTATTATCACTGGGGGAAACAGGGTAAAGGAGTACATAGGATCTCTACATTATTTCCTATGACTGCATATAATCTCCAATTATCTCAAAAATTTTAAAGTGAAACCCATTGATTACTGAAAATTTCAAAATACACTGGGAAGATCTAGTTTGGTTATTATACTGATACACTAATAGGTGTAGCATTTATTCATTTGTGGACTTTTCATGTATATTGACTGCTTTTAACCGCAGCAGAAATATCTATATATTATGTTTTCCCCCTATATATTTGCTTCAAAGCCTCCTGGGAGTCTGAAGAAATTACACAGGGGGTCCAAAGTTCATGGGCAGCTCCCTTTGAGCAAAAATCCTAGAGCAGTGATAGAATGTACTCCTTCTTGAGTACCATCTTTGACAGTTATATTGGCCATTTCTAGTACTGTACTATAAGAATTTTGCAGCAATCTCCATGTCCAAAGAAAGATATTATAATTCATTAGCAATGTCCATCACAGGCACAGGGTACAGGAATTATATTACTTGGCCCCATACTTGTCCTCTTAACTCAATAAGTCTTTAAAAACCAATCTTACAAATGTCAGGAGACACTTTGTTAAATAAAACATTCTGTATAAAAATTCTCAAAAAGTATCATTCATTCTGCAAACCAAAACTACACTGAGCTTTCATCTCACACCAGTCAGAATGGCAATTATCAAGAATATAAGCAACAATAAATACTGGCAAGAATGTGGGGGGAAAGGTACACTCATACATTGCTGGTAGGCCTACAAATTGATGCAACCATTATTTGAAGCTGTATAGAGATTCCTCAGAAAACTTGGAATGGAACCACCATTTGACCCAGCTATCCCACTCCTTGGTTTGTACCCAAAGGACTTAAAATCAGCATACTACAGTGACACTGCCACATCAATGTTTATAGAAGCTCAATTCACAATAGCTAAACTATGGAACCAGCCTAGGTGCCCTTCAACAGATGAATGGGTAAAGAAAATGTGGTGTATATATACACAATGGAATATTACTCAGCAATAAAAGAGAATAAAATCGTGGCATTTTGGACGGATGGCATTGGAGAAGATAATGCTAAATGAAATTAGCCAATCCCAAAAAAACAAATGCCAAATATTTTCTGATATGTGGATGCTAATTCACAATGGGGGTGAGGGGCTAAAGAAGAATAAAGGTACTTTGATAAGACAGAGGAAAGTGAAGAGAAAGGAGAGGGGTATGGGGGTAGGAAGGAGGGTAGAATGAATCAGACATTATTACCCTATGTGCATATATGATTACACGACTTGTGTAACTACATCATGTACAACCAGAAGAATGAAAAGTTACACTCCATTTATGAATGTGTCAAAATGCATTCTACTGTCACGTAAAACTACTTAGAATAAAAAATTACAGGAAAGAAGTGTCATTCATTCTAGACTAGGGACAAAGCTTAATAGCAGAGCCTTTGCCTAGCATGTGTGCAGTCCTGGGTTCATTCCCCAGTACTGAAAAATAATCCCTTCTCTGTCATAACCAAGTACATACTATGATTTATATATAGTAACTCTTCTATAGTTAACCCTTCATTTCACCATCCACATTGTATGAGAAGAACAAACAGCTTCAGATTTTTACCATTATTTCTCTGTGCTAAGAGTGTCATTCAGTCTCTAATACACTTTCCTACTTCATAGAATGATAAAACCAAGAAACATTAGCTCCTCTAGTATCATTCTCCTATTGAAATATTTGTATCTATTCTTACATCTGTATATATATACAGAGGAAAACTGGAAAGATGGTCACAAATACTTAAGAATGATAATTTCTAGTTCAATGGTAGATTTTTATTCTCACAATGGTATGTTTTCCTGCTTAGGTTGATTTCTTTATATTAAGCATGTATCACTTTAGAATAAGTCATGATTAAGTCTCAAACAAGTCTTAGAAATGAGCCAAATTCTTACTTACACACACACACACACACACACACACACACACCACACACACACACACCACACACACACACACACACACACACACGGAAATGTTGCAACTTAAAGAATAATTTTCAAACAAGCTGTTACTGGGCTTATGAAGTAAAACTAATACTACAGGCAATAAACTTGAAGACAGAATACTGTATTATCAGGATTACTCTCCCTAAAATCAAAGACTAAAAATGGAATTTTTAAAACGGCTAGGGAAGAAACACAAACTTTTAAAACTTCCTCACAACAAAGCAAATTTTAGGAAGGTATTAAAAACAGTACATTTATTTAAACTGTCAATTGTCATAATTCGTTGACTCTTATCCAGGTCAATAGCTTCATTTCACACCATATTGAATATATTTACTGGTTTTACATAAAACTTCATATAAAACTAAGAATTAAAAGTATAACTAAGAGAAAATACAGAAATTTTCCATACACTTCCTGCCCTTATATACACACATATCAATATCCTGAAACAGTATGGTACATGTTACAATTCTCAGTGTAGTTTTAATTTTTATCTGCCTAATTTTCATCTCCTTTATTACCATTTTTATATCTCTTAGGTGAAGGGTTCAGAATTTGGGGCCATTTTGTTATTTGGTTATTTTCTTATTAAATCTTGAAAATTTTTAAAATTTTTTCCTGGATATAAATCTTGGTCAAAATGTGATTTGCAAATATTTTCTCTTAGTCCATGGCTTGTTTTTTCATTGCCTTGTGCAAAACAGAAGTATTTAATTTTAATAAAGTCCAATGTATTTTTTTAAAAAGCACAGCTAAGAACAGAGTTTGGATCTGTGTGTGAGAATTCACCATCACACAATCCAGTCCCTAATGTGGTTGTTGTTTTTTTTTTTCTATTGCATGAGCCTCTCACCCTTCAACTTGCTTTCTTTTTAGAGAAAATGAAGCCTCTCCTCTGATCTCTCTCCCAACACAAGTCTGGCCACCATGTTAATGTTTTGTGTTGATCCAGTGGTACCTGTCCACCCGGTGCACAGCAGCAGGCTGCCTATAACACTTAAAATTCTTATGCAAGACATGATGAACATTCCCTGGGAGGCCTATGCGCCCATCCATCACATTCTTTTTGCGGGGGATGTGGAACCAAGATTGAAAGGGCTGTCTTAAGTTTTCGACCTGGAAAAAAGAAAGAAAATACAAAGATTGCTAAACTAATATAGGTAGCTCTGAGGACTAAACATGAACCCACAACTCAGAAGTGAAATATCTCAAAAGCAAAAAGATTACAAATGAATGGAAATAAAATTAGATAATCATCTATAGAAAATTTGGCAGCATTTCACGTACCTTAAATTTAAGTATCACCTTATACTTTTTATGAAAACTAATTCTTTAATTTTTTTTTCAGCTGGATTAAACACATTATTCAAATCTTCAATATTCTTGGATTCTCCCTCACCCCATTCCATCTTGACCCCTGCCATTCCGACCCAAAACTGCCTGATCATGATCTCTGGGGCCAAGACCCAGGAGGACCCCTTGTAAATATTTCAGATGACTTACATGAATATTTTTCAGAACATACTTTGAAAATATCTATAAAAGAAAAGAATCGACTGACTACAGATCTGATCCTTAGATGGAAGAAACTTTCTAAGCCTAAAAATAAAATCAAGGGTAAATATTTTATAATTTAGCTTTAAATTGTTATAGAGAACTATATGTAAACTATACATATAAAGTTTAGAAGACTAGGGGAAAAATATTTGCTAATAACATAAAATACTTCTGACTGGCCATAAAGGGTCTATAATGCTACATTAGGCGAGGGGAAAATTCAGAAGACAGTAAGTACCTGAAACATTTGGGTTTATGGAGATTTTCTGAATATTTAACTTCACAAGTACTATTATAGATACCATTTTTTAATCAAAGTATCTTTTAAGTGAGAATAGGAAATTTTAGGGGGAAAAATTGGTAAAGCAGATGCTTTCACATGGAGCTAGCGAGACTACAGAAGTACAACTTTCTAGAAGGGCTTTTGTGCATTTTACAAACCTGTAAAACGTCTACACCCAATGACCTCATAATTTGATATTTGGGAATCAAATCTCATGAAATAAAATTCAGACATCACCATACAAGTTAGCAGTTTTATAAAGCAGCAGTGTGGAAATAATCTAGAATGTTTGCTGATAATAGCAAATTACAAGGAATAACTGAATGTTAAAGTATTAAAGCCATTTAATATTTTGAAACATAATTAAGACACAAACATAAAATACAAAGTGTTAGAAAGTCTAGATGAGTCTTTTTCAAACTGGGTCATGAAATTAAATTAGGTGCTTTAAGTTCACATATGGGGCAGAGCTGCTAGAAAGGATAAGTATTGTTTCATGAAACTTATTTCTTATATGAATATGTATATCTTTCCATGAGTTGTGGTTTAGAGAAAAAAATTATTTGAAACTGCTTCTAATTCCCATCCTTTCCTTCCCTAGTGGCAAGAATTTACTCTTTACTGAATATTCCAAACTTTCTATAAATGAGATTATTTTTTATTGATCCCTCCAAAAAAAAAGTCCTTAATATTTACTGAGGGAATTTAAGTGGAAGGAAACCTGTGTGTCTTTAAATAATATATGAAGAGACAGGAGGACAAGATCACAGATCCTAAGAATTCAATCAAGTAGAGGTAATACATAGAGGCGTGGGACCAGAAAAATGTTGCCATATTATTAACATTGTAGGGTTTTGTTTTGTTTTGTTTTTAACTGTATAGTTTCATTCTTTCCACATTTTGTTTATTTTTGAAAGTGAACACAGCCTCTCTAGAAATAGAATAGAAAAAAGTACACAGAAGAACTTGACCTGATAGATACTCTTCGGATTGCTGACTTTAGGAATGATCCGGGGTTCTTTGCTACAACTTTCTTCATCAGAAGAAGTGCCAGAGGAGTAGTCTAATGTGGCTTTATTAACAGCATAACTGATTTGTTGGGACAGTTCCCATTCCTCCCATCTGCCCTTAAAAGAAGCAATTATAAATGGATGGTTTTTCTCACCATACCTAAATAGGAAAATAAATTATTCATTAAGGATTCAACTTCCCACAAATTTTCTCTCTAATCCTGTTTGAAGACAACATGTTAACATTTAAAAAGGGTTATTTTAAAAAGGGATGGGTCTAAAAATACAAATCAAAGGACATTATGACCTTCAGCTACCACACTGTTGTAATTAGTGAGGACATCCCGTAAGAGCTATTTTGGTTAATTGCTTAGGAAAAGACTAAGACCAATTTCTTTTAGTTCAACTAATGGACTAAATTGCCTCCAGTGGTAGATAATTCCCCTTTCTTCCCGATATTGTATATAATACTTAGAAGTTAAATCTATAGTTTGCAATAGGGTGCAGCCATTGACGTCACATTGCAAGTATTTTGCAAAATTTCTGGCCAACCTTCTCCGTCCACTCCTAGTGAAAATCTGTGCTGTCTATCAGAAGTTTGCATCTAAAATCATAGCCAAACAATGTCCTGGCTGAGGCTCTGGAGCACTGTCTTTCACAAGGGCGTACAGAGCTGACCAAATAACCTAAGGCTTCCAGTAGTCACAGCACACAAACTCAGATTACTCACCTACAGCACACTTCAAAGGGATCTACCCATAGGGTCAGCTCCTTTGGAAGTCCCAGGTGAGAAAAATTCACATTACTCTCAGCACAAGCCCTTTCTAAAATGGGGTCTTTATTCTGATTGTTTATCCTGATACACCTTAGGGGTCAAAAGGAAAGGGAAAGGAAGTGAGGACACGATGACAGGTACTTCAGCAGCAAAATTATGTTGTGGGCATCCTCCAGCACACACAGCTCCACTCACCCCACCCCCCTCCACCCGCCATTCTTACAAGTAGGAGTAAAACATCAACTTTTGATGCAATGATTCAGAATGTGTGTTGTATCGCTAAATCATGTGATTAGGTCAAACATTTGCTATATATCTTTCATGAGAAAAACAAGTTAAAAACCAGGCATCATGCACCCTTGGTCCCAGCTACTCAGGAGGTTGAGGTGGAAGGATAGCTTGAGCCTAGGAGTTCCACACCAGCCTGGGGAAACACAGTGAGACCTGGTCTCAAAAACAAAATTGAAACAAACAAACAAAAAAAAAAAAAAAAACAAATTGTCCAATCCACCACACATGTAGGTCTGTAGTTTTCAATTACACTGTCATGTTCCTATGGCTTTCAAACCCACATTCAATCAAATGAATTTGAGCCCATAACACTTATTTTTTAGTTGTCAATGGACTTTTATTTTATTTATTTATATGTGGTGCTGAGAATCAAACCCAGTGCCTCACACATGCTAGGCAAGTGCTCCACCACTGAGCCACAAACCCAGCACCCCCATAACACTTTTGAATGTGTTAGACAAACAACAAAATTCCTGCTTTTTCCTAGAGATGGTCTATGTTGCCCATTACTTGCCTTTGCCATGCCACATACGAGTTCTCTCACCTGAAGGCTTGCCCTTTAGAAGGGCAACCAGGGTGCCAGTGACCTCTGTATGTTTCAAACAAGATTATCATCAGCTTTTCTGCAAATTTTTCTATTTGCTGTTTACTCAGTTTTTCATGTTCCTTCACCAATCTTGTGACAAAGAAAACTGCTACTGCAATTTCATCTCTCATGATTCAAAAACAATCTATGAGGAGACCTGAAACCACTAAAAGGAAGCAAGAAGAAATTACATAGAAATGAGGACTTAATTATTGATATATAATTGCCATTTGGGAATATTATATAGTTTAAATATAGTAAAACAGAAATCATTTGCTAGAAAGAAATCCTTAGTGAACTAAATAAGCACATCAACACTATCAATCAACAAAATAACCACGAATACCAACTCCTCAACTTGCTCATTTTTAAAGTTTTCAAAGGAAAGAACTTTAAGAGCTTAAAATACTTACAAAATGTCATTTTGCAACTTAAATAAAAAAAGACCCTAATATGGGACAGTAACTTACACCCAGCACCACTTTTTAAAAACACATTTACAAAGGGCAAAACATTTTAGCAGATAGTAGGCTAAAACCATGGCTTACAAAGTTGCACACTTTAAGATTATCAATCATATACTTACCAGAAAAATATCTTTAGTCCCCACAAAATTAGACCAGAGTTTAAAGACCAACTATGCTATATACTTTTTGCTGCCAGATCTCACTCACACCTGTTTTGTGAGTGATGGGCTACAGCTTATATAAGCCTGGGCCTTAAAGGCTAATTGGTGAGTGTCCTTACACAGGTGCTGTACCTTAGGATAAGCACATAGCTTTTTTTCAGGACTCCAGTAGATTGCTCTTTGGCAGATAAAGAGTGGGTTCTTCAATTAAGGTGTTTAAAAATTTTCAAGCAGGATTTCTATCTTCTATTTATCTTGCTACTAACATATGACAATGAGCAAGAATGACACCTTCTTCTTCCATATCCTAATATCCTACAGTTCAGTAATTTCATCTCTAATTCTATCAACATAGTAAATTTCATCTTGGATCTTTAACAAAACTTAAACTTTCTTTGAATAGTTGTTATACTGACTACACACTTTTTAATTAAAATGTTTATTTATAGAATAAGTGGAAGAGATCTGAGTTTAGTTTCACTAGTTTTCAAAGGGAAAGTCAGTGACCACCTGATTGTACTTTCTGGATTGAATGCTAAAAATGCAAGCTCTTGTACCTTAACCCAGATCTGCTGAAGCAATCTTCTAAAGGTAAGGCATGCTAATCAGTAGTTGGCAAGTTCTCCCAGATGATACTTATACCCACTAAAATTTAAGAATCATCACACCTAATATCGTAGATATTTATCACCCACAATTAATGATCATTCAGTTTCTTTACTAGAGAAAATTAATTCACTGTCTCACAAAAGCCTTCCTTCCTATGTGGAACCAAATTCACCTCTTTGATTTTCTACATGTGCAGCCTAGTTTTTCCCTCTGACACTAGAAAGACTGTACCTAATTCTCCATCACAAAATGATGTTTCAAAAATTAGCTACTCAACCCCCTGGGTCTTCTCTTTTATGTTATATTTAGACACTAAATTTCCATCTTGTTAATTGTTCTTCTGTAGACATATTACACCACTCACTGTGCTGAGGACTCACATCCAGAGGAGCTTCAGGTGTGTCAGTAATGCTCTTTTTAAAGTGTGGGTCCCAGACTTGTGTACAAAGCTCCAGATGTGTTCTACCGGTAAAGACTAGTGTGGGACTGTGGCCTCGCTTGCTCTGAATGCGGTCTTCTAGGAGGCAGCCTCAGGTGGAGTTCCCCTTGTTGGCAGTGGCCTCACCCACGACCTCCCACTGAACTTGCAAGTCGTATTTCTCATGCTGTCATTTTGTCACATCTTTCCCTTCCTGCTCAGTATGACATTTAAGAACATGGCCTTTGGAGTCAGACAGACCTGGATGCGAACTGCAACTTTACAATTCACTAGCTGTGTGATTTGGGGGCATCTTGCTGAATCTGTAACTTTCAGTTTCCTGTCTGCGAACAGGAGGTACCACAGCAACCTCATAAGCTTGTTATCAAGATTACAATCAATAATTAAAGCATCTGGTCTTAAAACTGCAGGAAAAGAGAGAATACAGCAGGGTAGTTATAAAATCAACATTGTGGATCAAATCCTAGTCCTCCAGCTTACTAGAAACTTAAAGTAAGTTTCTCAACCTCTCCAATCTACAAGATCTACATCTGGAAAAATGGAGAAGAAATGTGCCTAGGAAGAATTTGGAACTACACTGCTGACTTTGGATCCTGGCTCCATTTAATGTGTTACCTTAGCAAGTTATTTAACCTCTCTGGCTCTCAATTTCTTCATGTATATAAAGGCTATAACAGTACTTACTTTATAGGATTGTTATAAGAATCATGTGAAATGTCTAGAAGAGTACTGGGTACTCAGTAAGTACTCTGTAAATGTTAAATATTATTACTGTTCCTTCTGTGGAATGAAATTGGCCAAATTATAATGCTATATTATGTGCATGTACAAATATGTAACAATGAATTCCACTATTATGTATACATATAATGCACTAAGAAAAAAGTTAAGTTGATCACATCTCTTTAAAAAAATATTGCTAGTACCACTACTACTATTGTTTTACAGGATTCTTGTCAAGATTAAATTATAAAATTTACATAAAGCACTTAACAGAGTGCCTGGTATAAAGCAAGTGCTCAAGATGTGGTAGCCCTTCTTATTAACACACACAAGTAAAGGATTTTAGACTTATTTTATTAGGATACTTTTAATGCTATGTGGTATAAATGGAGTATAAAACAACTACATATACAATTATACCTATCATAATTCTTTGTGCTTATTTATCTATTGTTATGGCACTGGGGATCAAACCCAGGGCCAGAGTACACTGCCACTGAGATACATTCCAGCCCATTGTGTTAAATTTAAATTCTTGCTACAGTGAGTCCAGATTATTTGTGACCCTGATTTCATCATCCAGTAAATTATCTTTCTGGCTTCCTGTCATCTGTACATTTGATAAAAAGATGACTTGAGACCTCCAACAAGCAATGAATAAGGAAGTTGAATAGGATTAAAGATCAAGCGTTTTGACAAAATTCTAGGAAATCGCACTTTAGATTGGTGTTCTTTCCACTCAATGGAAAAGTAGTCAATTGGAAATCTGCATGCAGTGTTCTTTTTTTTTTTTTTTAATTATTTTATTGTTGGTTGTTCAAAACATTACATAGTTCTTAATATACCATATTTCACAGATTGATTCAAGTGGGTTATGAACTCCCATTTTTACCCCATATACAGATTGCTGTGTCACATCAGTTACATTTCCATTGATTTACAAATTGCCTTTCTAGTGACTGATGTATTCTGCTGTCTATCCCATTCTCCACTGTCCCCCCTCCCCTCCCCTCCCCTCCCCTTCTCTCTCTCCATCCCCTCTACTATAAATCGTTTCTTCCACTTATATAATTTTTCTCCTACTCCTCCTTTCCTCTTATATGTAATTGTGTATAACCCTGAGGCTCACCTTCCAATTCCATGCAATTTCCCTTAACTCTCACTTTCCCTCCCACCTCTCATCCCTGTTTAATGTTAATCTTCTTCTCCAGCTCTTCTCTACCCTGTCCTTGGTTACTCCCCTTATATCAAAGAAGACATTTGACATTTGTTTTTTAAGGATTGGCTAGCTTCACTTAGCATAATCTGCTCTAATGCCATCCATTTCCCTCCAAATTCTATGATTTTGTCATTTCTTATTGCAGAGTAATACTCCATTGTGTATAAATGCCACATTTTTTAATCCATTCATCTATTGAAGGGCTTCTAGGTTGGTTCCACAATCTTGCTATCGTGAATTGTGCTGCTATGAACATCGATATAGCAGTGTCCCTGTAGCATGCTCTTGTTAGGTCTTTAGGGAATAGACCGAGAAGGGGAATAGCTGGGTCAAATGGTGGTTCCATTCCCAGCTTTCCAAGAAATCTCCATACTGCTTTCCAAATTGGCTGCACCATTTTGCAGTCCCACCAACAATGAACAAGTGTACCCATTTCCCCGCATCCTCGCCAGCACTTGTTGTTGTTGGACTTCTTAATGGCTGCCAATCTTACTGGAGTGAGATGGTATCTTAGGGTGGTTTTGATTTCATGCAGTATTCTTTTAATCTATCAGGAGAGTAACCTTATCATAAAAGGAAAAGGCACTTTAACCTGACATGCCTTGTTCTTTGGGAACTGTTATTCCAAGTAATACCAAATTCAACCATGCCTTATTTTTAAAAAGTTACTAAAACAAATTAAATGTTTTTAAAAATAGTAAACTTGAAAAACATATGTAGTTCCTAACCACAAACAGGTCAAAATTTATAGTATATGAACCTGATATTTATAATAATAATATATGAATCTAAAATTTATCAATAAGCTTCAGATCCTAACATCCAAGAGTAAAAATTTGAGCTTCTTTGGTTTCATAAAATTAGTATAATTCAAAATTCTTGTACTAGTATAGTATAAACCACAATGACATACATAAAGATAGCACTCATGGAGTTCATAAATTTCAGACTCAGGTAATATTTGTGGTCTGAACCCTGAAACTTATCTGTTTATAAACTAGTTTCAATAAAATGAAGTTAAAAAGCCTAAGTTATAGTTACATCTTCCCTTCTCCTATGGTCATGGACAAATTAATTAATTTTACTATATCTTTGTTTTATCTAAATCTACCTGTCTCAATTTTTCTTTGAGCTCTTCAGAAAAAAAGGGCAGAATAAGATGTCTACTGCAATATATAACATGAAAAACAGTGGTAAAATAAAGTTTACTTAGAAATTCAAAGTAAATGGAAAATCAAATGTGCTGATCTTTAGGATCTACTATGCTTATAACCTAACAAGATGAAAAACATATCTGTTGACAACCCCCACACACACAAAAAAAAAATTTTTTTCAAGTTACTCTAGGATACATTGGAATATATTCTAAAGACAGAGCTTCAAGGATTTATTTTTTAAGTCTTTTAGTAGAGTAATTATTGATACTAATATTAGTAGTACTATTAAAGTGATCATATGAATATATAGAAACAAGTAGGATAGAGTAAATCAAATATTTAATGTTCTTAATGAAATAAGATTATTATATAAGAAAAAGAGATAATAGTACAAAATCAAAGAAATTAAGTAAAACCCTCTAGTGTTAAATTTGAAATGGCAATATTAGTTTGAACTTGTGATTTTGCTTTCAAAAAATAGTTATTTTAGTCTGTCCACTGAACAGACCTAGAATTGAGCAATAAGCAAACTTCATTTTGTGGTCTCTACATAACATTCCCCACTTTAAAAAAAAAATTTTTTTTTTTGAGAAATGCCCAAATCTAATTCTAGTTCAGGTGATATATGAGAGGAATCTGGAATGTCTTTTTGGTAGCTATAAAAAAAATGGGAATGGCAATATGTAAATCAATGGAAGTGTAACTGATGTGATACAGCAATCTGTATACGGGGTAAAAATGGGAGTTCATAACCCACTTGAATCAAACTGTGCAATATGATATATTAAGAACTATGTAATGTTTTGAACGACGAACAATAAAAAAAAATAAAATAAAATAAAATAAAAAATTTTAAAAAATGGGTCATGTCAAAAGACACAACAGCCAACTTGAAGAGCTCCCAATAGCCAAAGTAAGTCAATATGAACACCATAGCTGGTGTCATGGTCCTCCTTCAGGAACAATGCAATCATCCCCCCAACTATTAGAAAGATCAAGTGCTGACAGTTCATAGTTGCATTCAGGAACTGCTGGCCTCAGGAACTGCCTCACCTAAAGTTATCCCTACCTTCAAGACATCTACAGTCATTGGCAGGCCACTTTGGGATATAAAAACCTTCCCTTGGCTTAATTTGCAATATCTCTGAAGGGCTATCCCATCTTGACAGCTTCCCACAAGATAGGCCAAGGCTTCCAATACAACTTAGTCAGTGATGGCCTCTCATTCTGCCCAGTCCTATCTTCCCACTTCCTCACTCTCCCAAGGAATATACCTTCCACATGCAACTCGCATCTCCAAGTCTGTTTTATGGAACCCAGCCTAAGACAATTGGTACCAAGAGTGTTTTAAGAGAGCATACTCTAAAATCAGGTTCTAGAGCTAGATTACTCACTTGCTGACTGAAATAAACACCTCATGACCAGTAGTGGTAGAATATGGATCCATAATAGCTCCTAGCATACCGAGTAGTATGATTGCTAAAACTTCCAACAGTGTGGACTGAAAACAGAATATGGATGTTAGAACCTGCCCTGGCAATTGTCATATCTTTGATACTTAAGAGTTACAAATTGTAAGTAAAAGGACTATTGAGATGGCTAGCTGAGCACCTTAATACCTAAGAATGACAATTTAAGATTTAATAAAATTTAGTTCAGTTCATTCAGTAAGTATTTAAATGTCTGCTATGTACACACAACATATGAAAATGAAAGTAAGCCTGGGACCTTAATGATCTTCTGCCCCACCTCTACCCCCAGTATCTTATTAATTCCAGCTGTTCATGATATACTTCTCATTTCCCTACTCAATGTCAGGGAATGACAAACTACTACACTTTGGAATCACCCGAAGATCTTTTAAAAATTCTGAAACCTGCTTCTTATTCCTTGACATTTGGATTGAATGGTATGGAGTGCAACTGGGACTTCAAGTGTTTTAAAGAGCTGTCCAATAGCTTATAATGTGCAGCAAAGGTTAAAAAATCATTAAGACAGATATCTTCCAGCTATAAAGGATTTTTAATTTATTTTACACATTTGATTACTTAATAATGCCTTAAACTTAGCAGAGATTATTATGACAAATTTATATCATGTATTCTCAACTTTTCTAGCCATTTACTAGGGTAAATTTTGCAAAATACTTGAAATTTTTGTTAAAAGTGACTTAACTAAAAATCAAGACAACTCCCTGCACATTACTGAAATAAAATCTGCTTCTGAACTAAAGGCAGAATATATAATAGCAAATACACAAAATGTTCCTTTTGAAATGGTTGTGTTTGTATTCACATTATTAAAATGGGCCAGGTATTTAAAAATTCTTTCATTACTTCACCTCCCAGATGACATACTGTTCCACTGCACTTTGAGTTAGTGAAGCACATTAGTTGATGAGGTTTTGAACCCTCTTTCAACATTATATTCTGCAACAGGCCCAAGCAGGCCTTGGAAGTCATGAATAGAACAGTAGAATAACAATGTACTTAGATTTCAGGAAAGAACAATCAAATAGAAACTAAACATAATGCAATACTTTCTTCAGTTACTGGCTTATGATGACTTCAATTGCCTGATTTAAATCACTTCCTCTACATTAATGACAACAACCCCTTCTGTTTTAATTAATATTTATTCAGTGACTGTTTATTGACCACCTACTACACAGTACACACTGCTGTGTGTTGGGGAGAAAAACAAAAATAAAACTCAACTTTTCCTTTCAAGAGGCTTATAATTTAGAGAAGGAAATCAGATATATATATATATATATATATATATATATATAAAATGCAGAGTTTGAGAAATGAGATAGTGTTTGGTTTTGATCTGAAATGTCTTCCCAGGGGCTCATGCATTGAAAGTTTGGTCCCCAATGCAGCAATGTTCAGAGGGGGAATTTGAAGAAATGATTGTTATCAAGAGGGCTCTGACTTCATCAGTGAATGAATCCATTTGATGGATTAATAATGCAAATAGACTAGTGAGAGGTGGAGGAAACTGTAGGAGGTAGAGCCTAATTGAAGGGAGAGAGTCCTTGGGAACTATATCTTCCCCAGCCCCTCTCTCACTCTGTACTTCCTGACTGCCAGGAGGTGAACAGCTTTACTCGGCCATACCCTTCTTACATGTTGTTCTGCCTCACCTTAAGCCCAAAGTAATGAAGCCTTGCCAGCCATGGATTGAAAGCTCTGAAATTGTGAGCCAAAACTTTCCTTTTTCTTTTTTTAACATATATATATATAATCATATATATATTAATATGTGTGTGTATATACATACATATATATATATATATATATATATATATATATATATATATATATTAGTTGCAGGTGGACACAACATCTTTATTTATTTATTTTTATGTGGTGCTAAGGATCAAACCCAGTACCTCATATGTTCAAGGGAGGTACTCTGCCACTGAGTTACAGCCCCAGCCCAAAAAGCTTTCCTTCTTTAAGTTGTTTGTGTCAGGTATTTTGGTTACAGCAATGAAATGCAGACGGACACACATACACATACTCAAAAATTACTTCAAGCATTAGTAACCAACAGAATAATCTTATGTTTGAAATAATTGATGAGTTTAGTGGAAGAGCCAATATAAAATGAGTGACGATTATTTAAGATTGAAGAACCCTGAATTTTCGATGGCAATTAAACACCCAGGTAGTAATGTCCATTGAAAGGATATTAGAATTTAGCAAAAGACCCAACCTGGGTCAGTCTAAGCCAATATCAAAATTTGAATGACCAAAAATAAAAAATGAAAAAACTTTCACTGTTCCTGTGTAATGTCTAAATTTTCCATTATATGACATTTATTCCTTTGCTTAAAACAGTATCATTCGAGGATTTTTTTTTCCCAGTACTGGGAAGTAAACCCAGGACATTCTACCACTCACTGAGCTATATCCCCAGCTCTTTTTTAAATTTTGAGACAGGATTTTGCTAAGTTGCCTAAGCTGACCTCCAACTTGCCATACTCCTGCCTCAGCCTCCTGAGTAGCTGATACAGTGTGCACTACCATGCTTGGCCAAAGATTTCTTTTTGAAACTGTCAGATGAGTTAACCGTAGTAGAACAAAAGGATTGTGTTCTGCCTGTAGAGGTTCACATGAAGACATTGATTAAGCTGGCTGAGGCACCACAGAAAACAGGGAAAATGAGGCCTCTAGCCACTTTAAATGAGGATGAACAGAAAGAAGGAAAACGTCGAAGATGTATTTTAACTTCTTATTATACCTGTAACAAAATCAAATGGTACAAAGCATGAAAATTACCTTGTAAAAGTAACAGGTTCCATAACTGCATTTCTTCTTTTTAAAATGGAGTAATAAAAACTTAATGGCTAAGATTAATCAATTAAAAAAAGTAAAATGTGAAAATCTTGTTCTACTATCTTCTTGGATTTTAGCTAAGCTTCAGCTTCATCTGTAAGATGAAAATATGTATGGTTATAACAGTTTAAAACAGGCAAATTAATTTGAGCTATAATCTAAATTGACCATATTTTCTGGACTTAATAGCCAGTCTTATTCTTAGCCTATTTGATTTCTTCAGCATGCCTTCCATAAACTACAAGTTATATTTCTAGGATGACTTATCCATTTGCAAATGCATGTCATTGCTAAGGGTGGGGGTAGGGGTCTGTAGATGTTTTGGCAACACTCTACTTCTGTCAGGGAAAGTGTATTTTTTTTAAATAGCAATAAGTAGCACCATTTTATACAATAAATGAATTGATTCTATAACCCCCACATAAATTTAGTCCCATTATGTTCAAGCTATGTTTAAAGGAAGTTAGAATAGCTATTCAAACAAATTTTCAAGTTAGAAACCAAGATAACTCACTACAAATAATTCAGAGTGTAAGAAAAATACCTATATACACCCCACTCACAAATAAAGTAAATATTTGTATCTATATATCAGCACTCCATACTTATATTTAAGTGATGCATTCAAAATACAATTAGAATATAAGAGAATATTTTGACTAGTGGCAGCTAAAATTGTAGAGTGAACATACTAAGTTCAAAAGTGGTTAAAGAAGAGGATGAGCATGAGCTAAAGGCACCCTGGAAGTTTTCTATCCAAGAAGTAGATAAACAGGTAACAGATGAACTAAGAAGGGAAAGGACAATATGAACTCTACTAAATGTAAGGAAAATGATGATAATGAATGAGTTATGGGTTATGTAATTTAAAAATATTATATGGAAGTTCCATTAGAAAAGAAAGCATAGGTGCCAAAGAAGGATAGTAGAAATAAAAACAAGAATAAGGGGACATAGGGAGGGATGCTAAAGAGAAGGGCATAAAGTATTATCACTATTATAAATAAATAAATTTCACAAGATAGTTAGATTCCTTCTTTGGGCTTCATAGAGTTCAAGAAAACACCCTAGAGCTCTTACGAAGAAAAAACTTTCTTCAAACCATTGCGTAAGACTACTAACGAGCTGCACTGAAATTACTTTTACGAAGCTGGAAAATCCACCCGAGTTTTTTGGAGAGGTGACAGAGGCCAAACAGTTACCAGGGAAGTTAATCTATTTATAGCCTAGAGATCATTGATCCTTCACAGACTCAATGAATCAAGCCGTAAACAAACATTCTTATAGAGCAAATCTAATCATCTGCTGCCTGTGGCTAGTTCCATTGACCAAACCTCATGATGTGATGGTACCCAAGCAGCCATTTCCCTAGACTTCATATGCATATCTGACCTTGTCTAAAACAGTGTGGCTTTTATGAGACTCTATTCTTTTGCTTCTCTCTTTGGTCTAACTCTTCTCAAAATATACTTCCTCCTGCCAGCCCCTGAGTAGAAGGACCCTCTTGAAGTTGCTCCTGAGCCCTCTTCTTTCCACCAATTGAGAATAATGCATGATTATCAGTCATCTACTCTGTCCATTGTAGGTGAACCATAGCAGATGCTGGAGAGTCAATGAAGAAAGTCAATGAACCTTCCTTGGTACCTTCATCCTCATGGCTAACTATCACAGCTTCAGAAAACTGCTAAATCTCTCTTTTCAGTTCTTGTGTCTTTCCAGAATTTCAGTTTCATATATCTGATTTCACCACAATGTTCTTCCAGTACCTAATGCCAGACATGCCTAGACTGAAACTCATCACAGTTATCCTCTCTATATTTATATTTATATCTATATTTTCTCCTCTTGACCCCCTCTACTTGTTCTCAAAAGCTGGAAGTTAATCTCGTTCTTTCTTCACTTTAAACCAGTCACCAAATCCTATAAATTTTCCTTCATAAAGTGTCTTCCACTTATCCATATTTCCTACATCACTTCATACCTAGATTTATTAAAATAATTTACTAAATGGACTTTCCATCTTCTCTGTCTCTCCCTCTTCTAATCAATTCTCTTTTAATCTCCAGATGAGGAAGGAACACACAATACACATCAGGGGCTCTTGGGTCAGAAGAAAGAAAGTGAAACTCACTGTACTAATAGAGTCCTCTATGATCTACTCACCTGCCTCTCTATCTCATTTCCCAATGGAGACCCATTCATTGCTGCCCCACTGCCCATATGCATTACCATCTCCATGAATTTGCTTGTGTTTTTCCTTCACAAACTGCTCCTGCTGCCAAGAACTTTCCCTCTTCACCTATGTCTACTTTCCCTTCTAATCTCAGTTCAATCCCACCTTTCCATGAAGTCTTCTCTCTGTTCCAACCTTTACAAGTTTGCATATTCTTTTTCCTAAATACTGGCAATAATAAAGCTTATACTAGTATTCAGTATTCCTGAAGCACTTATTCATCTGACCATCTTGATATGTTATATATTTATATGTGACATAACTATAGCATATAAATAAACATTATATTAATAGTACAAATTATGTGAATATTAATTTATATATTAATATCATATGTTGTGTTAATATGATTAAAATAATTTAACCATCTTAATTATCTATATATACAAATTGTACATCTCTCCAACTAGACCATAAATCCCTGGAAACTATGTTCTATAAAGATAGTAAATGCACAAGATGTTTGCTCCAGCAACTTAAATTATGAAGCCCATTCTGTTAGATTGTTTCTGATTTACTTACCTAAAAGCTAAATTAGCACTCTCATACTGAAAACAAAAGCATTTAATCAATAAATATAAATAAGAAGCTAATTAAGAATCTAGTATACTCTTACAACTGAGAGTATAAGGAAATGGAATAAAAAATATGGAATTACAAAAACTGCTGGCAGTTTATTTTAGCTTGAATGAAACAGATTCATTGATTTTCAGTTCTTCAAAGGCACCAAATTGCCTTCAATTTGGTCTTGTTTCAAAATCTCAACTCAGTTCCTAAGTATATCATCAATGTTAATAAGGTAATTTGACATTGATAATCTTTATAAAAACCAAAACATGGTTTTATATTTCCTAAGAAAAAACATGAATTTAAACACAGGTTTAAAAGGAAACTGCTAAAATCCAATAATTTCTAATTAGTCTCATTCTTCATTTCTTTCTTCCTTAACAACATCCTTCAAAAGCTTTGGAAGACAGTAAAATGTTCAGATTGTGTGTTTGCATTTGTTGAAGGGAGGGCTAGGCTGTCTCCACCTTTTGTAACTCCCAATTCCTATCACTCTAGTCTTTTATCTAGGAGTGGTAAATTAAACCAATATAAACTTGCCAAAGCTAACGTAGAAGGTGTTTGTTTTCAATATTCTTCTTAGTTTCTTCTTAATCACCAACTTCACCTCCACTCCTTAGAGTTCCTTCCCCATCTCCTTGATCACCAAAAGCATAGAAATTAAAACAGTAAACAACTCCCCTGAAAGGTGCCTTCCTGGTGCTGTCTAAAACAAATGCAATCTTCTGTTTGGGCATTTTAAACACCACAAGCATTCTTACTTAGATTAAATCATGGGTCTCCCTGGTCTCCAGGCATGCCTAGACATGAACCATAAAGGCGACAAGATCCTTGGAGTTTCTTTAGTAACTGCAGGCCAAATCAACAGCAACCCTATGAACAAGCATTCTTTTCTTCAAACAAACCTAGGCCACACACATTTTTTGATGTATTTCACTTTTTTAATTATACTACACACAAAATAAGTACATTTTAAAAAATTTAGTACACGATGGATCTTGATGACTTTTACATAAATTTTCTTTATTGATTATCTTTGAAGAAAAGTTTCTAATTTTCAAGGCATCTAACACAACCATCACCTTGGATGACGACAATCCAGCTCAGGTAAGATTACTTAAAATGCAACTAATAATTTAAACTAAAAATAAATCAGGAAGAAACATTACATATAGTATTATGTAAAAACGACTAATAATTTGAAGAAACAGAACTGTTTCTATGATTATTCTCACGAAAGTTTTAGGTATGCATATTGTTAATGGAATGAGGGCTGTTTCATTTCTACTTTCATTTATGTGTATATTTTAAATAAGTATGAAGTGATTTGTTTAATGTGTGCTACAACATTCTGCATCTCCCAAATATGGGATGAATGAATACAAAAGTCATCTGCAAGTGATCTTTTACAATTTAATTTTATAAGTTAATTTTTACAATTAACATTTTCTACTTCACTTTGATTTCTTACTCTTCACAAAACAAAGTATGCTTTTGGCAAAAAAAAAAAGGCATCTTTAATAGTCAAAGATAATGTTATAACCTTCTCAAACTCATCCTTGGGAAGTTCTTGTTTTAATACTTTTAGTTTGGAATTTGTGTCTAATAGTCTAGATTGCCTGTCCCTATTCGTGTTACTAGTGGCATCTATGAGCCCATTTGCTGGTTTTAGGAATCGATCTACAGCTGGCTAGAAATTTCCTTTGTGGAAAATAATTAAGAATTAAGCCTTCAGGGTCAACAATGATTGCTCTATACTGCGTGCATGACAACCACATTCTAGTGGGACTACTTCCAATCGAGTTCTACCATGTGTCTAATCACAATATTTTTTTTCCTCTCCCTACTCACTCATTAAAGGAAAAAAGGGGGAAAACATCTAAAGGAAAAAATTATTAGTAGATACTACCCAGAAATCCTCTCTAACTGTCCCCTTTCCTGACCTATCCCACGCTCAAACACATCCACACCATTAGATGTGAAACTGCAAGAACAGGAAAACAAAACTGTCACTAGACAGTTTCTCTGGCCTCTGCAGACTTCACCCTGAATACCCAAATTTACTCTTGCTCCCAGGACCTACTCAAATCTGACCTCCTCCATGAACATTCTCATTAGAGTTCTCTTGGTGCCTCCCTTTCTATTTCAATTAGTAACGTCTATCCAGTTTAGTCATTTATTGTATACTGTCTTGAATGGCAAATAATGTGTGATCACTTTGTGTCACCACCTAGCCTAAGGTGGAGGGTAAAACAAATGCTGAATATGTAAGTATTTAAACAAGTATGTGCTAGTAGTTCTGCCTGAGGCTGACCTTGAGGAGTACAAAACTTAGGCTTTGATCCCAAAAGGACCACACTTCCATCTAAGGAGCTGCCTGGGTAGCTATTGACTAGAAAATGGAGCCCTCACTTCACTGTATGGCCCTCTAAGAATACAGCCCAAATCCCCAGAGTTAAGCAAGGGTGCAGATGGCCACCTCAAACATAATTCTCCTGCGTGTCAGGGGACACTCAGGCCTACCTCCGTTTGGAAAACTCAAGCCTACACTCTGAGGTACCTGGGAAGCTGTTTTCTCAGATCATAATGGGCATGAAAACTGGGTGGGCTTTGTGGAACTTTGGGGGGAACGGGGAAAGGACAAGGAGCTCTTTGCCCTTACAGCTACACCAGGAAGGGAAACTCATCAAGAATTTGTGCTTCCACCTCCTCCATCTCCCCGAGGCCCCCATAGGGGCCGCCCACAGCCCCAACTCTCAGCCTCCTCCCCTCCCCCACTCCTCCCCACACCTCGCGCCCGCCCCGCCCCCTCGGCCCGCGGGATTCCAAGGGCGGTTGGCCCGCCACAGCCACCGCCGCGGTCACTTGGCGGCTCGGCGCTGCGGGGCGCACGGGGCTAGGAGCCGGCTCTAGGGTCTGGGCTGGGAACTGAAGAGAAGTTTTCTGATGCGGGCTAGACCCGGCGTGAGAGAAGTGGGAGACCGGCCCGGAGAAGCCGAGGGGAAGGGAAGCTGAGCAGGAAGGCCCTGGGAGGTGCGGGAGACCGCGGGGAGGGGGAACCTGGCATTCCCGCGGGTCACCTGGGGTCGGGGGCGCGGCTCTGGGGATGCAGGACCCTTGGGCCGGGCTGCTCGCAAGCCTTACAACCCGCGGTGGGCGCTGCCAGTCCGGCTGGGGCCACCGCATTGGTGCGGGCCGGTCAACCCAGGAGGCGTCCGCGGAGGACCCTGGCTCAGGGCCTCGCGCCCAGTCCCTGTCAGGTGTCGGCTCAGGTGCAGTAGGGGGTGGCGGGGACCCGGTCCCCGCGGCCGGCCAGCGGGCTCGGGAACTCCACATCGGCACTGCGGACCATCCGGGAGCTGCAGCGGCGGGCGCCCGGTGCTCGGTTTGTAGGCAGTGTAATTAGCTGATTGTACTATGGTGCTTACAATCACTAATTCCACTGCCATCAAAACAAGGCACAGCATCACCCGCTGCCCCGCGGAGACTGGAGAGGAGTCAGCAGCGCTTGGAAGTGTGATGCGTCAGCGTTTGTCCGGGAGCAAGTTGCCAAAGTGCGAGTAAACCCACAGAACGGGCTGGCTGCTCTCCAGATAGTTAAATCGTTAGCTATCTCTAGGGAGTCCAACCAGGATGGTACGGTCTCGTGCAAGGAAGAAATGCGCGGAGTTTAAAGGCTTTAAGAAAAGACATTTAAACTGTTTGGAGAACCCCTCCCCCATGTAACAGTTACAGCTGTACGCTATGGTTCATTACTATTTTCCATTAGTAACGTATTCGGCAAGCCAGCAACTAAGTGAACTCCAATGTAACCAATGATTTGCCTATCACAACAAATGGAGGCACCAACTTAAGACTGAAATTATTTTTCTGTGAGTCTAGTTACTAGGCAGTGTAGTTAGCTGATTGCTAATAGTACCAATCACTAACCACACGGCCAGGTAAAAAGATTGGGATTCATCCAAATGAGCTGCCTGTGCATCATCAATGTGTTTGGAGGAGAGGTCTGTTGGAATGGCTGATGTTATCCATTGCCTACTTACCGGTTGCTCAACCAAGAAAAATAGCATTTAGTTGCTAAATATACAATATATGTAATTATGTATGTGTATTTCTTTTTTAATATTCCTTCAGGCTCTTAACCAAAATTATTTTACATGGTTTTTTTTTCCTTTAACTGGTTGATCTGTTATTGACTTGTGGCTATCGATCTTTGACCTATGAGACTATATTGTTAGCAATATTTTGAAAAAATAAAGTGCCTTAAAGATATAAATTGTGGATAATAATCATTTGTCCATTTCCTTTCCTCAGTTGGCTTTATGATGTCTATCTCAGTTCCTGCCATAGTAATCACAATTTTTTTACTGCTGAAATGGTTAAATTGTTCCTAGATTAACAAAATTTCCCGGGAAAGCTACTCGCACTTGTTGATACTTTCATAAGGATATATTAACAAAAAAAATCATTATTTTTCATGAAAGAACTAGGCCCACTCATTAGATATATCCCTTCTTTTAAGTAATCATTTACCTATCTGTCCAGTCCAGGCCTCTAGCTAAAATGTTAGCTACTAGCTATCCTATTGAATTTTCCAACGCAGGTCTCAGAACTTCTGCAGTAGCAGGTGCTAAACCTCTGCAGTCTGGTCTGGGAGGGGAGATTGGGGTGATGGAATCAAATAATTTAAAGTTTATTCAGATATCTTTTGGTAGGGAGGGGGAGAAGGGTGGAAGGCTGCCCGAAGCTATATAGGAAAGGTAGCAGAATACAACAATTACTAATAGGTCATTATGTAAAATTGTGGATGTGTAACCGACATGATTCTTCAATCTGCATTTGGAGTAAAATTGGGAGTTCATAACCCACTTCAATCTAATGTATGAAATATGATATGTCAGGAGCTTTGTAATGTTGTGAACAACCAATAAAAAAAAAAGGCTAAAGTGCTCCCCCACTGACTCTGACAGGACACATCCAAAAGTTGTGACTCGCATCTAGACTCCAAGGCTCGGCGGTCCCGAAGCCTGTGATCACCATAGAATTGGGCTTCAAATGGGCCAGGAGCTCGCGCTGGACCCCAACACCTACGGAAGAAACAGAGCTTCCGCCGGCGGCTGGTACCAACTTGCCGGGTCCGGAGGGAGGGGTGAGGGAGCTTGGAGAAGCGTCCTGAGTTGCCATGGAAACAGGGCCCTGCAGCAGCTCTAGTAGCGGGAAGGAGTCTCACGAAATTTGTTCTCCGGGATTACTGGTGTTCGCTGGCTGCTCGGAACAGGATGCCAACTTAGCTAAACAGTTTTGGCTCGGGGCGTCCATGTATCCCACTAACGAATCTCAGCTGGTGCTGAGCAGAGGCAGCAGTCAGCGTCTGCCGGTGGCGCGGCCCACTAAGAATTCTGTGGCTGGTGAGTAAAGTAGCCGCCTCTCAGAGGTAATTCCTCCAGTACCATAACTTACCTAAAAGACACTAGATCCCCTTCCAGGAGAAACTTCCCAAACTAATGCTAAAATAAAAATCATTTCAGTCTGAAAGGTACAAAACGAGTAAAAGGCATATACATATAACACATGTAAAAGTAGTTCATGAACCTTGCCAGAGATCCTTCCACCCTAAAAGGATCACTGGTATCATTATTACATCTAAAAATACATGTTAAATGTCCCTTAAATTATGGCATCTGTTTGACAAGCAATATGGAACAATCTGAGGAAATAGTATATGTTGGCTAAAAGGATTTTAAGGATACTAGTTTAAGGTGAAAGCAAAGTCAACTTTAGTATCAAGTTCACTAACCAGTAAGCCTTACATGAGGCCTAGGATGTGAAAACTGTTATTATGCAGTATTTAAGGGGATAGAAAATTCAGATACCTTTTACGTTGTGGGTTTTTCCAATGATTTCTTTACTTCCTTTTTATATTTTTTAGAGAAAAGTCACTTGCAACATATTCCCTTTGAGGATAAGAGTAAGTACCAACTTTAATGCCTTTCAACATCTAGAATGCCTAGGTTCTTCAGAAAATGGGTAATAAGTACAAAGGTACAATTTTACATATTAGCATAACTTTCTGAATTGCATACCTAAGACCCTGCATCAGAGACCATACTATTTCTAATACCTAAATTTCTATAACAGGTTGAATAGAAATGTAGAACCTGAATATCTTCTACAGACTCTTTCTTGCCCTGACTCAGGCTTACTCATCATCTAAACAGATTAGAGGTTCCCTGCAGCAATAGCTAATAAATCCAGTCTCCAGTTACTTATGAATCTGCTCATACAGTATTAACACATATATCTGTGTGTAGTTTTCTACTCTTTTAACCTTTATCCAGTTTTATATCAATTTGTTATTATAAAATCATGATAAAATTTTTCAGATTGAATTTGACTTTATTTCCTCTAGAGGATACAGATTTTATTGCTAACACCCTAAGAATTCAGGAATCTGAGGAGAAAATAAAGTATCTACAAAAGGTAAGCCAGTATTTCATGTCATCTGATTCCTTTAACTTTCTAAGTACTCCTGATTATTTTATCATTTTTACTTATTTTTGGTGCTGGTGATATTCTTTTTAAACATGAATATAAAATTTGCTACTTCTGGTGTGTCAGTTGAGAAAAGCCTTATTAGAATTTTAATTGAAAATTAAGAATTCTATTAAATTTTGGCTATTATGAGTCTCTGCAAAAGCCCAAGGATATACAGGAATAACAGAATCAGAGAGAAATGAAGAAAGATAGATTCACACTTTTCAATAAAGCCCCAAACCATATGACAATGTTCTAAGTATAGAAATACTGTTAATAACAGGAAAAGTCAAACAATTAACTCTTTTAATAGGTCACAATCAAATGATCACAGGAATGAGTCTGTCACCTAGACCTGTTTTGACTAAAGCCTGGAATTAAACATATTGGTGTAGTCAAATCAACTGAGCATGTCTCTTTTTGGCAACATTTCTTCTTTGCTTTTCATGATATGGGCAGAGCCTTTAACCCAGCAATTAACGCAGTGATTTATAGCAACATTTTTGTTTGGTTCATGGGTAAACTCTATTCCTGTAATAGTTCCTGAACTATGAAAGCAAAGATGGAAGATTTGTTTTGGCCTAATGTCTTTAATCACTGGATATATTGGCAAACTCTGAAGGCTGTATCGGGAATTCTACATAAATTACAAAACAATGCATTTCGGTTTGCTGATCACAATTCACTCTGTGGACTCCTGGTAATTCCTTCAAACAAATTACGTGATCACCAATAATTAGTCAGCATTTTCTTCTCTTCTTCAAATACTATACTAGATGCTGGAATGCAAAGATAAGGGATCAAGAACCCTTCCCAAAGTCACTTAGTTTTGAAGGATGTAGAGTTTGTCAATAGATTTATACTGCAATCCTCAATGATGCACTAATTATCTTCTTAAAATACAAACATGAGTGTGCTACTTTTCTAGATACATTTCTGCACCTCCCCTACATGGCTTTCCATTAGCTCAGTATGTTCTAGTCCCTTTCCAACCTGACCATCATGTAATTCTGTCTCTTTCCCTCTTCCCATATGCCCCCTACACACACTCCATATAGTTTGTTCTCAACTATTTAGTCCAAAGCATGCTGTTTGGCCCACCCATATGCTGCTGAAATGATCAGTAAGTAAAATATATTTTTGCTATGCTTAAATATGTGCAATATATGCCAAATTATACATTAAGCTAAGGGGTTCTGCAATGCAACATAGAAAATTATTCTATTTGCTGAAAGTAGAAGATAATGGGTCTAACAAAACATTAAGACAGCAGGAAAGAAAGCTTATAACTAAACTGTATATTTTCTAAGTATATAGAAAAAAGTAATAATATATAATATGGCAGAATATGCTAGTTTAGGATACAATATGGTTCAGTATGCTGTATTAATCAGTGCTCCATTACTATAACCAAATACCTGAGATATCAAGTTCAAAAGAGGAAATATTTATTCTGGCTCACAGTTTGGGAGGTTTCAGTTCATGGTTGGTTGGCTCCATTGCTTTTGGCCTGTGGCAAGGCAGTATATCCTTCCTCCCCTAAGCAGGAGTGCTTAGGGGAGGAAGCTGATTACCTCTTAGCTGAGTGAAAAACAGAGAAGAAGAGACTGGGCTCCCAAAGTCCCCTTCAAGGACATGTCCCAAATGACCTAAAACCTCATACGAGGTCCCACCTCTCAAAGTTTCCACCATGTGCCAGGCATGGTGGTGCACACCTGTACTCCCAGTGGCTTAGGAGGCTGAGGCAGAAGGATCACAAGTTCAAAGCCAGCCTCCACATCTTAGCAAGGCCCTGAACAATTTAGCAAAAACCTGTCTCAAAATAAAAAATAAAAAGGGCTGGGAGATGTGACTCAGTGGTTAAACACCCTTGGGTTCAATCCCTGGTGCCCCCCAAAAAACAGTTTCCACCACATTCCAACAGTACCATGGGCTAGGGACCAAGCCTTTAGCCCATGATCCCTAAGGGCATATTCCAGATCAAAATTATTGCAAACACCATGGTGCAAAAGGAATCCTGCAATAACCAAATGTTTTTATAGATATGTGATGTGGTATTAATAAAACCCAACTTGTTGTGTGTATATTTTGTGCTAAACACTAAGCTAAGCAGTTTATGTGTATCACTTCATATGCTTATTAAAATTGCCCCTCATGATTATTACCATTTGACCAAACAAAGCTTGAATGGTTTTCCATAATTCCTACAACTAGAAAATGGCAGAGCCTGGATTCAAAGCCCAGTATCCTAACTTTAAAGCCTTTGAAATAGACTCACTGTTTTGTAATGATTGTTAACCATGGCATTATTCAGGTATGTTGCCAAAAATTCTAAAATCAAAACTATGATATAAATACACCAAGTGTGAGAAACACCACTCTAGCATGTGGGACTGTAAACTGTTTCTTCAACCTTCAGGTGGGGTGCACCTCTGTGTCTCTGCCTAAAATGCTTTTCCCCACTTACCTCTAAGGCTTAGCTCTAGTGCCAGCTTCTGAAAGGCCTTCCCAGAGGTTACCCAAAGACCTACTGAACCGCTCCCTTCTCTGTGCTCCCATGGCAGGTCACAGATCCTCTCTTAGTACTTTTTACAGTTTCTGATCTGTATCCTAGATAATTGTGTGTGTTTCTGTTTCCTCGTAGATACAGGCACCATAATGTAGTGAACTTTAGAGATAACAAGGTGGTTTTAAGGTCTAACTCTGCCATTTACTATTTGCATGACTTTGAGAAATCTATTCCCCTTATGATGCTCAGCTTCCTCAAATATAAAAGGAGAAATGATAAGAAATATCCACTTCGTAGAGTTGATGTAAGATATATAAAACACCTGGCCATAGTTTGTCCTCAACAAATGCCCTCTACAAAAACAGAGATCATGTCTTATTTGCTAAATCCAGTGCCTTTCTGATTATTGGAACTCAAAAGAATAATTGTTGATTAAATAAGTGAATTCATAATTTCAACTAATTAATGTTCTATATGCTCTGTGTGTGTGTGTGTATATGAGAGAGAGAGAGAGAGAGAGAGAGAAGAGAGAAAAGAGAGAGAGAGAGAGAGAGAGAGAGAGAGAGAGAGATTGAACCCAGAGCCTCATGCACTCATGCACTTGAGGCACATACTCTATACCACTGAGCTACAATGAGGTCCTGTTTTATTTCAATTTTGTTTAGCCTTTTCAACATAGATTTATCTAATAAGTTTTCCTATGTTATCTAGGAATGCTACCAAAATCTAATGTGTTAGCACATCTCCCCTCCTCTCAATTTTGCTTTTATCTTGTGGACCTGAATATGATGGGAGGAAATGTGATTCCCTTAATAATTCAAACAGAGTCTAGTTTTTGGTGCCACTATTTTTCTAAGTTTGTATAGTCTCTCCACATTGCTGTCACCACCATCTTATAGTTTTTAGCCTGATGATATAAAAATAGGGGGACTAGAAAGGTATCTTTTTAACTAATAAACCATTTACAATGATCTATTTAAGAGAATCTTCTCTCTTAAAGATGTATTCATCCACTTTCTCCTTAAAATTCATGAAAATCTATAAATTATTTTCCATCTCTCCTGAAAGTACATTTATAGCCCTCTTTCCCCAACAGATATTAATTTTTTAGTTGTTAAAGTTTTTTAACTTTAATGTTATTCTCCATTTTAGAATATTATCCATGTATACATTATAAATGCCTTTGGTTAGTGAACAAAATGCTATTAATCACAACTACTATTTCTATGATGGATATCCATGGCAAGAAATCAAAAACAATTGAATCTGTCAAGATTAAATGCCTTACTCTGTCCATAAAGGAAACCTTAAAGCACTATACTAGACCATTATTCTTCCTTTGAGAGTTCTAAAGTAGTCTGAAAACATTACAATAAATGAATAGTCAGCTAATTCTTTGAAATCATAAAACTAATTTGCTTTTCAGTTTTGCCACCTTTAAGAAAGCTCTTTAGCTGATTATCTCTTTATGAAAAGAATTATAAATAATTCATTTTTTGGGAGAAGGAAAAAGAGGTCAGAGAGTTTTAAGGCACATTAAATATTGTATATGTAATATTTGGAAATGTCCACGTGGAATCAAAATTTTTACTTGAGTGAAGAGAAAACAAAGGGTTTTTTTTAGGGGAGGGGGCAGGTACCAAGGATTGAACTCAGAAGCACTCAACCACTGAGTCACATCCCTAGCCCTATTTTGTATTTTATTTAGAGATCGGGTCTCACTGAGTTGCTCAGCAACTCGTGTTTGCTGAGGCTGGCTTTGAACTCATGATTCTCCTGTCTCAACCTCCGGAGCTACTGCAGAATAGCATCTCAGATAGGCTCTTTATTGGGAATGGGTTTTTAGTCTATTCCGTTATACATCCTATACAACCAATACTGACCATATAATAAGCCTTCCTCAAAGTTTGCTGTATGAAACTTCTTGAACTAGAAACAAGTCATGTCATGTTGACATTCTAAGAAGTTTCATAAATGTATATTTTTAGATACTGAGGCATGAAAGTAGAAAACTTTTTTTAAAATACGACTGGAGACTGAACCCAGGGACACCGTATCACTGAGCCATATCCCTAGCCCTTTTTTATTTTTTATTTTGAGGCAGGGTCTCTCTATGTTGCTGAGGCTGGCCTCAAACTTGCAATCCTCCTACCTTAGCCCCTGGAGTAACTGGGACTACAGGTTTGTGTCACTAAACCCAGCTGGAAAACTTTTTAACATTATTATTCATTATCATTATGTCAGCTTCTGAGAGCCAAAGCAAAAATGTATGGAATTTCTTAATGTCATTGCCAAGACGGGAAGAAAATCCTCCTATGCATCAAAATAATAGATCAAAATAATTAGCTTCCTAGACAAATCTAAATTTCCCCTGTAACAGCATTACCTGACATTTTTGCTATGCTGCCCTAACATAGTATTTACAAAATTCCTTTTCCCCCATAAAGAGAATACCAACATAAAGTGCCAAATTCCTCCTTCAGCAAAAAAAAAAAAAAAAAAAAAAAAAAAAAACAATTTGGTCACCTAAATTCTTGGTGTTCCTATTTCATTAAGGCATTTGACTGCAAGAATCATAAAAAGATACTGTGCATTTATGTATCAAGGAAATAATAAAATATTACATAAATGTGTTTTGCTCTTTTACATCATCTATAATACTTCATTTTTTTTAAACTATTCAAACTTGGGGGATATTTTCAGGTTACAGATAACATTTCTCTCTACTTTTCTTTAGTAACATTTACAATCCATGAAAACATAGTTGGGGTAAGAATGAGATTTGGGATCAAAAAACTGAATTTATTTGCCCCTAAACAGGCCCAGTCCCACACTTATTTAGGGCCATTCCCCAAATATATCTCTTCCCTTTTTTTTCCCAAAGATTTGTATATTTTGTCTTCCAAAGACTTCATCTTAAAAACAAAATAAAAATAGTTCAAACCCTAAAGTAATATTGAAAAAGGACCCACATTAATTATCTGCTTATAAAATATAACCAAATGAAACTATTGATATAAAAATGAAACTAAAAACGGACTATGTATTTTTAAATAAATTCAAAACTATCGATTTGATTCCAGTTATAAGAAGCCTTGTTCTTCAAATTAGTAAATACTTATCAGCAATAGGACAAATCAAATAGAATTTATTGAAGAAGTAGAATTATTCTTTGGACCAGGAGACTCAAATTAATATGATACATCTGAAATTAAAACCATAATCTACCTTTATCCTTTGCCTATAATGAAAGCAAGAAAAAAAGATCCTTGGACAAGTTGTATTATAGGCAGAGATGACTTATGTATCATACTTACTTCATCACTTTTTCATTTTCTGTGGTCATGTATTTTAGTCACATGAAATATGGTCAGAAACACCCTCAGAAGCTGAAGTGATACAGGCATTTATGTATTATCGCTTGAGATTTTATAGTTCCCAAGTCACCATGTTGATAACATTATACAACCTCATTGTTCATAGATCCCATATTTACAAATTTGCCTACTAGGTATGAATGCTGTTTTTGTGCTCATTTGTGGACATGTACTAAGTGGCTGAAAAGTTTTGAGTTGCCTAACACATGTCCCTAGCTGACTCAAACAATGCTATGCTCTGCCTTCATGTTTCAACTCATACTGTAAACAAGTGTCTTTTTTTGTAACTAGTCCCTTGGTGGAGGCATGTTTTGGTGTTCAAAATGGCCTCCAAGTGCTGAAGTGCTACTTAGTGTTCCTAAGTGAAAGAAGGATCGTCATGATGTGCCTTAATGGAGAAAATGTATGCATCAGATAAGCTTTGTTCATGCATGAGTTATAGTGATGTTGGTCATGAGTTCAATGTTGATAAGTCAACAGTATATTTTAAAACAGAAACACACATAAAACAGGGGTATGTGCTATTTCAATGTTGAAATGTGACTACTGGCTGACAGGAATCTAAAGCAGTGGTTTAGTATTCACTAATTCAGTGTTTGTGGAGACTTTCTATAACTATTGCAAATAACAAAAATCAACTGTCCTAAAATTGGTCAAACAACAATTTACTATGCAGAGGCTTTCAACATCTGTCTCCTGCCATACCTCCCCAGCCTCATCCACCACAATCCCTCTTTATTTGCAATTTTTACTATGGCCAATTTGAACTATGTGTAGTTCCAAGAACCCACCAAGGTGTTTCATAACTCTGTGACATCAAAACTACACTTTCTTCTACCTAGAAATGCCTTTCTCCCATTTCTTCCATTAGATAGTACTTACTTGTACTGCAAAACAGTTCAATGGTCTCATTAAAGACTTCACATATTCCCTACTGTGATATAAATACCCTTCTCTTTGTTTCCCTAGGACCTTGTGCATCTCCTGTCATCATCCCTGAAATATACTAGAGTGGGGTAGTCAATGAATTTTTCTTGCAGGTTCTACATTCCTTATGGAGAAGGACCATGGCTTTTTTAACTTTATAATTACAGGACCTGACAAATTGTAGGTGATCTCCTAACTCACCAAAGAAATTTTCAGGAACAAATGGCTGTAACTTTTCTGGACCAGGATTCTGCATGATAGCCCATTCTCTGAGCTTCAGATCATATGAGGTATTCATTCAATAGGCAAACAAAGCAGAACAGGACTGACCAAAACCCAGAGGACACAGGTACTCAACATACGTGTGGTCAGTTGTGCAAAAAGAATATTGGAGCAATAGACAAGAGTGGAAATATACTGTAGTCTATAGGGCACAGGGAAAAAAAGCCACCATAGATGACACTGTATGAGCTCAAAGAAGAAAGAGATCACAGAAAAATGTAACAGAAGTTTAAGGGCATGCTGCCAAGGTTTAATAGCATGAAGAGAAATCTTACCATGAGAACTGAAATATGGAGTCAGGAATAGAAAATAAGACAGGACCATTGTCCAAGAATATACGGAATTCTAAACAGGAATTGGACATGGAATCAAGACAATATTCTATATTCTGGATTATTGATATGAAAAAGAAGCATAATCAGAAAGAAAGAAAGCAAAGTCCTAGAAGCACATGCCCTTCTTCTTAACTCCAAGCACATTGCTGAACATCTGTGTCATTCCTTACTGCCATACACAAAAAAAGTGGTTTATGAGATTTAAAAAAAAAATTGACTGTTTTTTTATTTATTTATTTTTTTGGCCAAGCCAGAAAATATTTTTTTCAAAAATCAATTCAAATTGACTCTATTGTTGACATAAACTCTATTTAGTAACTTTGAGGAAAGGTGCATATTTTCATGGTTATTCAACAATTTATTAGAAAAAACTTTGAAATTACTTAGTCAAAACTTTGAACATTTTATTATAAAGGATGAATTTTGAACCAAAAACACAAAGAACAAAAAGAGTTCTTAACTGTAGCTATAATGTTTTATATATTATCTTTGAATCTGTGAGGTTTCTGATCATAAAAGTTCTCAGCAAATAAGTGTTGGTGTGAGTATAAACATTAGTCTGCATATGTTGAATTGGACATTGTCTAGGTTTTACTCCAGATATTTGGTGACCCTTCAGTGACATGCAGGGCCAGAACCTTATAGGATGTTGGCCAGAACCAAGTAAAAACTGTAGGTTTAACAAGATATAAGCAAGTTAGAGATCAAAACCAAGCATACAATTTCAACCTCAAGCAAGAAAAGCTAAGCAAAGTCATACACAGTAAGGTGACTCATGGGACCAAAGTTAAGAGAATCTGATTCAGAATAATTGTGTAAGATTCATTCAACAGATATTTCCAGAGCACTTCTATGTGGCTAGCATTGTTCTAGGCACTGAAATATGGTAATGAACAACAATAAAAAGCACATTTTAAAGATACAAACTTTAGGGCTGAGGTATATGTACATGCAGCCCAGTAATCAAGCCCTTGCCTTGCAATCACAAGGCCTTGGGTTAGATTTGCAGCATTTCGGTGAGAGAGAGAGAGAATTTGCCCTTCTATGAAACATAAAGTCTAATTATGGAGAGAAATACTTACAAAAGAATTATGCATGATGTTAACAGAACATTTAATAAAGTGGTATTGATATATTCCATTGAATCAGGGAAGATTTTCACAAAGCTTAACTAGCTGAAATTTGAAGGAAAAGTAGATAGATATAAACTGGGACAAAAGGAAGAGATGGAGGGAATGTTGAGAGGGTGTTCCAGGCAGCGTAAGTGCAGAACATCTGTGCTAGGAAAGGCATGGAAAACCTCAGAAGCTGGAATGGTCAATATGGAAATTCAAGAGGAAGGTTAAGCTATAGTAAGAATGATAAGATGCCACTAAAAGATTTTTATAGCAGGAATGATAGTACCACATTCACTTGGAAAAGATCAAAGACTTTTACATGAAGAACACACCAAAGTGGCCAGAACAGAAGTGAGGAAGTTGGACCAGAGGCCATTACAGTTATCCACTTGGAAGGTGATCATGGCTTGAATTAGGATGGTGACCATGGGGTTGGAAAAAGTAGATTTGAGAGATATTTAGGAAGTAATATAGTAAGGGTTTGGATTAATTAATGTATATGGAAGATGAGGCATAACAAAGTATCAAAAGTAACTCATAGTTTTCTGGCTTGCATTAGAGGATGTTTGGTGCCCATTGTCTGAAACAAGGAGCATTTGACAAAGGTCAAGTGCATTGGTTTTGATGGGGAGAGGAATTAAAAGTTTAGTTTAGATTTACAGAATTTGAGGTGCTTTGGGGATTAGCAAGTGGAGCTATCAAATAGGCCTAGGAATATCTGAGCTAGAAAATCAGGGATATATGGGCCAAAGAGGAAGTTTGAGGGGTATTTGTGCAGGGAGTCCTCTACCCAGTTCTCCTCAAGTCCCTGTGGGAAGGACAGGAAAGGCATATCTGAAAGGTGAGGTCAGTCCATTTACCCACTCATCGTGTCTGTGTAACTACCAAAATGATGAATATCTTAGTTTCAGCAGTTTTCTTTGCTAAGAACAAGCTTTGATAATTATTGCAGACTAAATGGTCAATAGCATATAAATCAGTCATGTAGTGAGAGGTATCCTTAATATATGTGTGCTTTATCAAATTTAAAAATATAATGTTCACTTCATTCTTTTATGTGTGTGTGTGGGGGGGGTACTAGGCATATTGAACCCAGGGGCACTCTACCACTGAGCTCCATCCCCAGCCTTTTGTATTTTTTAAGACAGGATCTCACTAAGTTGCCTCAAACTTGTAATCCTGCACCTCAGCCTCCTTGGTAGCTGGGATTACAGGTGTATGCCACTGTGCCCAGCTCATATTTTTCTTAACATTAAAATTCAAATCTCATTGCTCTTCTTATAAAAATATACCTTTGAAAAGTTTTTTGTAATCACTTGTGTATTTGCCATGCATAAATTTGTGTGTGTGTGTGTGTGTGTGTGTGTGTGTGAATGTTTTAAAACAAGAACTATATTTTTCAGGCAATTATTTCTGGGTTTCTATTAAAATACATAAAACTAAGAATATTTATCTAACAGAACCAATAACAGAAAAATTCATACTTGTTTGAAATCTATATTTAAGAAAATTTGTATTGACTGCCTTTCATGTAGTAACTAATATGTTTTTCTCATTTTAATAAGTTGTTATTTTTCAAATGAAAATTATGTGTATGTCAGAGCTGGGAAGAGAGCCAGGATCAAGCAATTTCCAGGAGGTACAAGAAGGTGCTTTCATCTGCATTTTTTCCTGCAAGTCAGCATTCTTCCTCCCTCTGATTAATAATCCTCTATCATCTTCCATCCACTCCATAGATTACTGCAGTTAGGTCTACTTTCTAAAATCAGATCAGCACTGAAAAAAGCCTTTTCACTGATTATTCAGCCTATCTTTTAAAATGCATAGTAGATCATTTGAGATCCAAGAGTTCTGTATCTTATTACTATAGTAGATATAAATATAGTAGATAAATAAGAACTGAAATTTCCTAGTGGCTCTGGGGACAGTTAACTCTCTCAGCACTGAAAAAACCCTTTTCACTGATTATTCAGCCTATCTTTTAAAATGCATAGTAGATCATTTGAGATCCAATAGTTCTGTATCTTATTACTATAGTAGATATAAATATAGTAGATAAATAAGAACTAAGATTTCCTAGTGGCTCTGGGGACAGTTAACTCTCAATCATTAGCATAGAATTAAAAATTAAATTCTGAAACCTAAAGAAAGTGAAAAATCATGAAATATTCTCAATCTCCATTAAGGTATACAACTTTAGTTCTGCCTAGGTTATATTCAAAATTAGGAGTATAATTCCCATTTTATATATATTTAATCTAAACAAAAATACCATAACAAATATATAGTCTACATTAAATAAGATCTTTAAAATACCACTATAATTCAACTATTTTTCTATCTTTTAACTTTTTTAAAAAAGTGCTATGTGATACTATCAAATAAGTAAAATAATTTTCATGAAGGCTGACCTTAAACTGGATTAGCTTCCCCTGCTGTCTAGGTACATAGCACATATTTTCTGCTAGAATTCTGTGAGAGTATTGTATTTGTCTTCTTCACAACAGTTAATACTAATTAATTCTTAATTTTTTGGAATAAAGACTGAAGAAACCCGTGAGGGGAAGGATGTGCATGCATGCATGTATGTGTCCCCAAATATCTAGTATGTGTTTGAAGAAATGTAGCAAAGGATGCATAGAATATAGAGTCAAACAGAACCAGAAATGAGTCTGAATTCTTGGCTCTTCCAGTTAGTGATTAAGTGACCCTGAGGAAAAAGAAAATGTTCATTTTTACATGTAAAGAGGTAATAATAATAATAATAATAATATCAACCTTGGGCTGGCGTTGTGGTTCAGTGGTAGCGTGCTCGCCTAGCAAGCGCAAGGCCCTGGGTTTGATCCTCAGCACCACATAAAAACAAATAAAGTGTTGTGTCCAACTACAACTAAAAAATAAATATATTTAAAAATAATAATAATAATATCAACCTCACTGTGTTGTGACCATTAGATGAGATGACCTGTAAGGAACTTACACAAGGCCTGCTTTTTAGTTTTTTGTGTTTTTTTTTCAATCTTCTCCACTATCTCTCATTTCTTATCTTTTTATCTCATGACTGAAAAATAAAATTGTAAAAAATAGGAAAGTAAGCTTTAGTATTAAATGGAAATGCTTTCATTAAAGGGGTAAATCTCAAAGTGTGATGAGTTACTAAAGCCATGCTCACCCAGGTGTCTACATCCTGATTATAATATATAATCAAATTTGGCTTGTTTCAACTATTAAAATGTCTCATAATATTTTCCCTTAATCATATCTTCAGTTACCACCTGTGAAAAGAAAAATTACCACTGAAGGTCTATTTTGTAATTTCAACAAAATATGGAACAAAAATATGTGAGCAAAGTTAATTAACCCTTTGCAGGTAAATAAAAGGTAATTCAGTTTACCATAATGTCTCTCTCTACAAGTATAGATGAAGAGGTATATGCCATAGTGATTCTGAGAATCTGAATCAGTGGTTTTCAAACAGAACTCTTTCTAAAACCAACTAGGAAAGGAATATCTTCAACTATCCACACAACTCTGCAATAGTTCTTGGAAACCTTGAAGAAGGCTTTCTTATGGAAGCTAAATTACTGAAGCCAAAGCACTATTAGAAATTATGACTAGTATAGCAATTAGATAAGGCAAACCCAATTACTAGCTAAACAGTGAATTAAATTAGTTGAGATGATAAAGATGGCCCTACTCTGTACAAGCACTATAAGCTTGATTTGATTTGCTTATTTATTTTGTTTCTGTGTTTGGGTAGATTTGAACCAGTTTGGTAAATTATTGTTTTCTAAAAAAATTTGTTTCCTATACATTTTCAAATTTTTTGGTGTAAAGGATTCATAATATTTTAAATTATCTTTTTTTAAATTTTTTACATACATGACAATAGTGAAATGCATTACACTAATTATTACCCACTTACAGCACAATTTTTCATAACTCTGTATATAAAGTATGTTCGTGCCAAATTATGCCATTATACATGTACTCTTTTTTTGCATTATAATTCTTAACACACATATATACCACAATTTTTCATTTTCTGTTTGTATATAAGGTATGTTGACACCAAATTCAAATCTTCATACATATATTTTGTATAATGATGACCATCACATTCCACCATCCTTCCTATTCCCCTTCCCCCTGCCTTTCCCTCCCACCCCTCTTCCCTATCTAGAAATAATCTTCCTCCCATGCTCTCCCTCCCTATCCCACTTTAAGTCACCCCCCTTATATCAGAGAAAACATTCAGCATTTGTTTTTTGGGGATTGGCTAACTTCACTTAGCATAATCTTCTCTAACGCCATCCATTTACCTGCAAATGCCATGATTTTGTTCTTTTTTAGTGCTGAAAACAATCATGAAATTCATCTGGAAAAACAAGAGACCCAGAATAGCTAAAGCAATTCTAAGCAGGAAGAGTGAAACAGGTGGTATCGATATACCAGACCTTAAACTATACTACAGAGCAGTAGTAACAAAAACAGCATGGTACTGGCACCAAAATAGGCTGGTAGACCAATGGTACAGAAAGAGGACACAGAGACTAACCCACAAATTTACAGCTATCTTATATTAGACAAAGGTGCCAAAAGTATGCACTGGAGAAATGATAGCATCTTCAACAAATGGTGCTGGGAAAACTGGAAATCCATATGCAACAAAATGAAATTGAATCCCTACCTCTCACCATGCACAAAAGTTAACTCAAAATGGATCAAGGATCTAGGAATTAAACCAGAGACTCTGTGTCTAATTGAAGAAAAAGTAGGCCCTAATCTTCTTCACGTGGGGTTAGGCCCCAACTTCTATAGCACAAGAATTAAAACCAATAATCAAAAAATGGGATGGATTCAAACTAAAAAGTTTTTTCTCAGCAAAAGAAATAATCTGTGAGGTGAACAGAGAGCCTACAACCTGGGAGCAAATTTTTACCCTCACACAACAAATAGAGCACAAATCTTTAGGGTATATAAAGAACTCAACAAGCTAAGCACCAAGAAAATAAATAATCCAATTAAATCATCTTTTTAATCACTGCCATAGCTTAAGTTGTTACCCTTTTAATTTCTAATTATTTATGTATTTTTAAAATTAGTTAAGTCAAAGTGTTATGTATTTTAATGGTCTTTTTTTAAAAAAACAACATTTGACTTTCTTATTCTCTATCATATTTTTTCTGTTATTCATAACTGATTATTTATTACTTCTTCCTCCAAATTTAGTCATATTTTCCTACAAATTTCCTTCCCTTTTTTCCTTCACTTATTAATTTTCCCTTTTCTCTTTTCTGGTATATGCATTTAAAGATATAGCTATCCCTTGAAATTCTAATGTAGCTACATCTCATAAACTGTGTTGTATTTTCATTATTATTCAATTTTTTAGTTTTTTTAAATTTCTATTCTGATTTCAAATGATTTCAAATTTCAAATGTGTCCCTTGAATTATTTGGAAGCATGTTTTTTAATTTCCAAAGTATGAAGTCTTTTTTAAAATTAACTGTTGTTTATTTCTAACTTCATTATATTGAGAAAGAATCATAGTTTCTGTCATCTACTAAGTACAGTTTAAACAGAGGTATCTTTAGGTTAAAGTCTTCAGTTTGATCCCATTCACATATCCTACCCACTCTGCTCAGGTCCCCACCCAAGACACATATCTTGTTCCAATCAAGCCAGGGTAATCACCACTATCAAGTTTATTCCTATTTCTATACATTCCTTTATTTTTAACTGACTGTCTTCTTTTCACTATTAAGATACCTTGTGTGTAGCCCACTGTTTCTCATGTTCACTTTTTCCCAGGTGTATTATTTTTAAATACTTAGAAATTTGTTTTGCCATCCCCTTAAGATTCTTTTTAGTTATTTTCTTGCCTTGTCTTTTGAGGGTTAGAGGTTTTGGTTTGCTTTTCATTTTGTTTTGTTTGTTTCTCTTGGATCTCTTACTCTCCTTTCTTCTCCTACTAATAGCCCAATTCTCTTGTTCTGTCTTTCTCTCTCACTTTACTTTGTTTTCCCCATTTTCTCCTCTTTTCTCATAAGTATCACCTGATACATCTCTTCTGCATTCTCTCTGTCCACATTTTGAACATTGTAACTTCCTTCTACCTTCCTTTTACATTTTATTTTCTCTTAATTAACTGTATTTTTACCATCTTTTAAAACTAATTAGTTTATATAACTCCTGCCCCCACCATTCATGTTGTTTTAATTATTACTGCTGTGGATGATATAGTTGACACCAGCTATTTGCTTCAGTGCCAGATCTAGTTCATGGTTACTTATTGTTTTTGCTGTTGACAATTGCTAACACCACTATTTCTAGTTTGGGGGTGTGTGTGTGTGTGTGTGTGTGTGTGTGTGTTGATTAACATTGTAGATATCATAGTAGAAAATAGGTATTTATTTTAATGCTGTATATTATTTTCATTGGTTGTTGCTACTGTTTCATTCCTTATAATCTATGAAGTGCTAGGAATATACAGGGACACTACAAGTTCACAGGGTAGAGACTCTTGTACTGAATGAAACTCAACCAGAAGACAGTGCATCTTGCTCCACACACAAATTAACAACACTCAAATTTCAGATATATTTTAGTAGAAAGAATAGAGGAGATAAAAATCCAAACTAATGACCAGGAACCAAGTAGGAATGCTAGGAGTGAGTCCTTAGGTTCCACTCACAGGCCTCCACTGCTAAATCAAAAACACAAATAATTAACACAAAGGCTGTGGATAACAGTCCTATGAGGGAGTGGATCACTCTAGGACACCTAGGCCTACACATAAGAATGGAAAAGTAATCAATCCCAACTGATGCACAAAACCCAATACAGGAATACAAGAAATCTAAAAAAGCAGCATAACGATGCTAGGAGCCACAAACAAAATATAAATGGCACCTTTGGTTGTAAAGTGACGCCAACTAGCCACTGAGGTATTATTATGCTAAGATTTACATTCATATGCAAATTGGGCTCCTGCTGTTCACCTTGGCTTGCTACAGGACTCTAGTTACCGGACTGCGGGAGAGTTCCCATTGGTTGGGGAAAGATAGTAGGAGGAAATTCCGGGGAAGGTCCGGGACCCTGGCTCCGGGAGGCGCGCGGTTCCGGCAGACGCCCGCGTGGGAGGACCGGGTTTGGCTTGCCTGCGGCGGCTTTTTCAAAATAAAGTTTTGTTCCTGCTTGACTGGCTCCTGATTCTGTGCCCAGCCAAGACTGCGGCATTTGGCGGCCCGCACGGGGAACGCCTGAAACTTAGAGGTGAGTAAAACTGCTCGCCCCTGAGGGAAGGCGACAGAATGGGTGAACATTTAGAAAAACAATGTGTTCTTGTTTTGATTTATTTTGTTTTCATTTCAAGCTCCCTAGCCCTAGAATTTTCTCAGGCGAACTGGGAAAAATGGTTGGCTCAAGGTTTGAAGTTATTCGGCCCTGAGAAAGAGAAAATTGATACAACCATTGTCTGTTCCGTTTTTGTTTCATTCTGTTTTGGCTTTGTTTTATCCTATCTTATTGGGTTACGTTACCTTTATAGTAGATTAGAATCCAGTAAAAAACAAACCGAAAAACTGCTAAGTAAATTGTTAGAGGTCCAGACTATGGTAGAAAAAACGCTAGGTCAAGCAAAAGAGAAGGTCTCTCAAGCTAGTCAGACAGAGGAAAATTTAAAGAAACCAAGCTTAGAGGAAAAGCAGCCATCAGGTGGAGAATTACAACAGGAGGTTGCTACTAACTCCGTTCTATCACCAGAGGGCGTAACTCAACCAACAGCTCCATCTACCGCTGAGCGGCCCTCAACTCCCGTAGTTGATGGACGGAATTCTGAGGCAGGACCCCAAAGATTAGCATGCCCTGTACTTGAGCAGGCAGGAGGGCAACGAATTCACCGTGCTTTAGATTTCAAAACAATAAAGCAATTAAAGGAGGCTGTAACGACCTATGGGCCGCAAGCTCCCTTCACAATAAGCATGGTCGAATCTGTTACCAACTTGGACATGACACCAGCAGATTGGGCTAACATGTGTCGATCTGTGCTAAACGGAGGACAATATTTATTATGGAAAGTTGCCAATGAGGAATTTTGCATGGAGACAGCTAGGCGAAATGCAGAAGCTGGTTATCCTCAAAGAAATATAGAAATGCTTTTGGGGAAGGGACCTTATGAGGGTCAAAGACAGCAAATTGAATATGACCCTGGCGTATACGCACAGATTGCTGTAGATGCAGTTAGGGCATGGAAAACTTTACAGGGGCATGGAGACTTACAAGGTCAATTATCTAAGGTAATACAAGGAACTAATGAACCTTACGCTGAATTTGTAGATAGACTTATTCAGTCAGCCTCTAGGATATTTGGTAATACAGAACAGGTAATGCCATTTATAAAACAACTGGCTTATGACCAAGCAAATCGTTGCTGCAGAGAGGTCATTAGACCATGGAGACATGAAGATTTAAACACATATATTAAATTATGTAGAGACATTAATGAACAAGGGCAAGTCTTAGCAGCAGTACAACAGGCTTTAGATGCCAGGCCAAAAACATGCTATAATTGTAATCAAACAGGACATTTTAAAAGGAGTTGCCCCATAAGAGGAGGGTTTAACAAAGCGGGGTATCAAAGGAATAGAATACCGGGTATTTGCCCACGATGCCATAGAGGGAAACATTGGGCTAATGAATGCCGTTCTCAAACCACCATAGAGGGTATTCCGTTATCAAAAAACGGACAAAGACCAAGTGTTTACCCACGATATCATGGAGAAAGGTATCAGGCTCCGTTGCCAAAAAACGGACTAGAGGGCCCAATGCCCCGGGGCCCAAAACCACAAATATATGGGGCAATGGAGGAACCCAACAGCACCATCAAGGTAGTGCCCAGGACGCATTATCCATTAAATCCCTCATCAGACAAACTAGAGGGAGCGCAGGGCTGGACATCTGCTCCTCTGCCAGAGCAGTACTAACTCCAGAGATGGGAGTTCAAATCATTCCCACAGGAGTAAAAGGACCTCTTCCCCAGGGAACAGTAGGCTTATTATTGGGACGCAGTTCTTCTACACTAAAAGGACTTACGATAAGTCCTGGGGTAATTGATCCCGATTATGAGGGTGAAATAAAAATTATAGCTAGTTCTCCAAGAGGTATATCAGTAATTTCACCAGGAGATAGAATAGCACAGTTATTAATAATACCCAGCCTGCATGATAAATTTTCCAGTCGTAATGTAGAAAGAGGTTCCAAGGGATTAGGCTCCACAGGTGTAGATTGGGCTATGCTGTCTTTGAATTTAGATTCTCGCCCAATGCTAAAATTAAATATACAAGGACATAACTTTAATGGGCTGCTGGACACAGGAGCTGACCTTAGTGTCATCTCTCGTCAAGAATGGCCAAAACATTGGCCATTACAATAAGCCACTCAAACGCTTCGAGGCCTAGGAGTGGCGACTAATCCCCATAGAAGTGCTATGGTATTAGATTGGAGGGATCCTGAAGGATGTGAAGGAACTATACAGCCCTATGTATTGGATCATCTTCCCGTAAATTTATGGGGACGAGATGTCCTAGATCAATTAGGATTGACATTAACAAATAACATCAATCCTAATGCGCCCACTACTAGGGCTAAACAAGGCTTTAGGAAAGAAAAAAGATTAAGAGAACAAGAACAAGGTATAACAGCACCTATTCAAATAGATCAAGAAATAAATAGACACGAATTGGGTTTTCAGAAAGGGCCACTGAGACAATCAAAATTACTTGGAAATCAGAAAGACCAGTGTGGGTTCCTCAGTGGCCCCTGACTAAAGAAAAGATACAAGTAGCCCATGACTTGGTCAGACAACAATTAGCGGAAGGACATATACAACCTTCCGTATCTCCCCATAATACTCCCATTTTTGTCATTAAAAAGAAATCTGGTAAATGGAGATTATTACAAGATTTAAGAGCCATTAATAATGAGATGGTTATTATGGGACCTGCTCAATCAGGGATTCCTCAATTGTCTGCTTTACCAAAAACCTGGCATGTTTTAGCTATAGATATTAAAGATTGTTTCTTTTCAATTCCAATTCATCCCGAGGATAGTCCACATTTTGCATTTACTATCCCTGCACTGAATCATGAAGGTCCTGATCAGAGATATGAATGGAAAGTACTCCCTCAAGGGATGGCTAACAGCCCAACTATGTGTCAAATTTATGTTAATAAAGCAATCCAGCCACTTAGAAACCAAAATCCTGAACTACAAATATTTCACTATATGGATGATGTGTTATTGGCACATAAAGATAAAAACACATTACTAGAATGTTATGCCACACTTACAAACTTATTGAAAAATTATAATCTAGAGATAGCAATAGATAAAGTACAATTAAATCTTCCAATTAATTATTTAGGAGTTCTATTATCCTCAACCATGGTCCGTCCACCAAAAATTCAAATACGAGTAGATCAACTCAAATCACTTAATGACTTTCAAAAGTTATTGGGAGACATAAATTGGATAAGGCCTTATCTAGGCATACCAACAGGAGAGTTAGGACCTTTATTTGATATTCTAAAAGGTCCATCAGATCCAAATTCACCCCGCATGTTAACGCCTGAAGCAAGAAAAACATTAAAAATCATTGAAACGTATATGGAAAATATGCATTTGGATAGAATTGATATAAGTTTGCCTTTATTATTTATTGTACTACCAACAAAAAATATTCCTACAGGAGTATTTTGGCAGGAAGGTCCATTATTGTGGATACATTTATCTTATTCTCCTAACACTATTCTTACTAGATATCCTGAGGCTGTAGGACAATTAATACTCAAAGGAATAAAAGCAGCTAAGGGAGTATTTGGGATTTCTCCCAATAAAATTATCACTCCATATACTATGGATCAAATTGATGAGTTAGCTAATGAGTTAAATACTTGGGCAATAATCATGTGTAAAACTAGTGTTTCATTTGATAATCACTTACCATCTAATCCTTTGTTGTCTTTTTGGTCTAAGCATCCTGTAGTTTTTCCAAAAATGACAAGAAAAACCCCTATCATAAATGCTCCAAATATATTCACTGATGGGTCAAACAATGGTACAGCAGCAGTAGTTACTCCTGATCAAACTTTTACATTTTTAGTTCCCAAACAATCAGCTCAAAAGGTAGAGCTTAATGCAGTATTACAAGCTTTTATGATGTTTAAAGATTCTGTATTTAATTTATTTTCTGATAGTCAGTATGTAGTTAATGCTATAATATCCCTTGAAGATGCTGGTAGGATTTCACCTTCTTCTACTGTTTTCTCTTTGTTTTCTGCTATACAAAGTCTAATCTGGGACCGAAAAGATCCATTCTTTATAGGTCATATCAGGGCACATACAGGATTGCCTGGAGCCCTTAGTATGGGCAATGAACTAGCAGATAAATCTACACATGACATACATATTTTCTCTACAATAGAAGAAGCTATAAATTTTCATAAAAGGTTCCATGTCAATGCTAATACTTTACAAAAACGTTTTAAAATAACTAAAGAACAAGCCAGACATATAATAAAACAATGTCAAAATTGTGTGACATTTTTACCACAAGTTAATCTTGGAGTCAATCCTAGAGGACTGATACCTAACCATATTTGGCAGATGGACGTCACACACTTGCCAGAATTTGGAAAATTAAAATATTTACATGTTACAGTTGATACCTCTTCCGGATTTTTGATGGGCTCCCTTCATGCCGGAGAAAAAACTAAAGATGTTATAGCTCATTGCTTACAAAATTTTGCCACTGTGGGTGTTCCAAAACAGTTAAAAACGGACAACGGCCCTGGTTATACTTCCACCTCTTTTAAACAATTTTGCTCATCATTTGGTATTACTCACATAACAGGAATTCCATACAATCCACAAGGACAAGGCATAGTTGAAAGAGCTCATCAAACTATTAAAATGTACTTATTAAAACAAAAGGAGGGAATTGGAAAGGGGTATATATCCCCCAAAGATAAACTTAAAATAACCCTTTTTACTCTAAACTTTTTAAATTTAGATTCATCGGGACTTAGTGCTGCGGAAAGACACTTGTACCCCAAAAATGTACATAAGCCTAAGGTACTTTGGAAAGATATTCTAACAGGACAATGGAAAGGCCCCGATCCAGTCATAGTATGGAATCGGGGTGCTGTCTGTGTTTTCCCACAGGATGAACAGCAACCGATTTGGATTCCAGAGAGATTAACTAAAACAATTTCTACAGAAAAAGAAGATGATTTGACTCAAATTCATAACAGCTGACATCCAGAGCTCCAGCTTGGCTATTCTTACATCTGCGGCAGTGATTAACCAAGGTGTTTTTTTTTTTTTTTTTTTCAATATCTATTTTATTATTGCATTTTTCCCACACCATAAAGTTCTATTTTATTTTATTTTATTTATTTATTTATTTTTTGAGCTCATACAAACCTAGGTTAATGTTTTTCTGATCAGTTTTATTTTTTGACTGTGTTTTATTTTTTGACTGTGGAGTTTTTAAACATTGCAATGGAGATTTCACCTAGGTATAGTTACAAGGCCTTTATTTACTATTGTCTTATGTGTTGTATGTTGTGTGCACACTTCTGTTTTGTGTTGTATGTCTGTATGTATGTATGTCCATATTTCTTATATGAGGAGCGCTCATGAAAAAATGGATCCAAATTTTTTCTTTATTCACGTGATTTATATGGTTTAATTTAAATTAGGTGAACAGCTGTTAATGATTGTTTTTAAAGATGGTTAACAGATCTGTTTGTTTGCTAATTTAAATTTGGTAAACAGCTGTTAAGGATTGTTTTTAAAGGAGTTTAACAGATCTGTTTGTTTACTTTCACCTTTCCTTTTTATTATATTTAATAATTCTGTTCAGGATAATGTCTCTTTAACATCATTGCCAGAATTCCCATCTCCATCCCAGTGCCGGTGAAGACTAAGATAAAACCAAACTACAGCTTCTATGATAGCAATCACAGTAAACTGTATAAACTGATGCATCAATGAATATAACTCAACAAGTAATGCTATCAAGGACTTGATTTACTTTGGGAGGAAATGGACACATTGATAGACTCCTCCAATTTGAACTGCTTCCAGAACTTGCCTGGACTATATATCAGTTGCATACATTGTGAAATATCATCTGGTGCACCGAATTGTGGTACTGCTGGCATATCTTTGCTGATGGTGTCACCAGTGATGCAATTTCCTTGCCAGCTCACCCCATGTTTATTGTGGTAATACTGGCATATCTTTGCTGATGGTGTCACCAGTGACGCAATTTTTCCAAGGAGCCATCAATTGGCTTAATGTCGTGGCATTTCTGTATCCTCCTCCCTTCTACTAGTGATGGTCTAAAATTTGGGGGCCAAC